>NC_045795.1:87087517-88406224 GCF_009873245.2 Balaenoptera musculus
GTGATTGATCTGGAGCAACCTCATAATCTTTCCATGTCATAGATTCCTTATCTGTACAATGGGAATAATAATGCTACCTAAGAATAGAATTTATGGGAGATAATTGGGATCATACCTATGAAACATGAAGCATAGTTTGTAGCACATGGTAGGCACCCAATTAATATTAGCTGCTCCACTAAATCATCAAAATTTTTACTTTTTTGATACACCTGGTTAATAAAGCAATAGAATATGACATGTACACAATGCATTCCAATTTTTTATACTGTGGTACTACCAGTCTGGTCCATAGTAAATCTTCCACAGTATTTGTTTTTAATAATAACAAAGTTACATTAGCCATTAGGAAAATGCAAATAAAAATCACAAATTCCACTTCATAGCTACTAGGATGACTTTAATCAAAAGATAATATGAAGAAATTGGACAACCCAAATTTGCATCACCTGATGAATGGATAAATAACATGTGTTATAGCTAGACGATGGAGTATTATTCAGCAATGGAAATGGAATAATACAGTGATACATGCTACAACATGAATGAACACTGAAAACATTACAATAAGTATAGTGAAGCCATAAGTGAAAGAAGCCAGACACAGAAGACCACATATTGTATGATTCCATTGATATGAAATGCCCAGAATAGGCCCATCTATTGAGAAAGAAAGTAGATGAATAGTTGTCCAGCGCTGTAGGGTTAGGGTGGGGTATTTAGGCATGACTGCTAATGGGTATGTGGTTTCTTTCTGAAATGATTAAAATGTTCTGAAATTGATTGTGATGATCGTTACACAACTGTGTGAATATACTCGAGTCATTTAATTGTACACTTAAAAAATAATAGTAAAATTAGCAATACCAGAAATTCTGGCACTACGTGGGTATAGAGTTAATAGACCTGATCATGCCTTCACTATAAGCTGTTGCCAACACCCAGAATTAGAGAATGCTTAATTCCCATTACAGGATTCAATCCTCTCAAAATGCAAATAGCCCTGCTGTGGATAACAGATTAAATGTCACTAAATATTAACCCCTTCATGGAAGGTAGTTATCTCTTTGGAGGTTGACAAACTGTAAGCATAATTTGTTGAGAAGAAGGCAAAGAAAAATGAAACATCTTTTGATTACCAAATAATTGATAAGTTAGTACTGGCATTGCTCCTGAAAAACAAGTATTCCTTCTAACGTAAGTCTCCTCTTGGGTACTGGAGGAATCCAGTCATTCATCAGTCTGAATTCATCATCAGAATCAGATCCAAAATCAAAGTCAGCATTCATCTCGGTTGCAAGAACATGTGAGTATTGAGGCAAAATTCTTAAACTTATTAGTGCATTAAACCCATTTTTGAAATAACTAATCCATTTTGTATGAGTCAGAGAACTTAGTCAAGAGGACAGCCATCCTGATCTCCTATTTTAGGTCAGAGAGAAGATGTATAGTCGAGGCCACAACTAGTCTGCCTGAAGGACAGATTGGGACCCCAAAGAAATGGTTAGCTGTGACTGCACAGTGGTTTTTGAATGATTTTTTTTTCAATATCTTAGGTGGACCATAGACTCCGTACTTCTATACGATTCCACTACATCCCTAATGGCTTAATCTTATGCTCAGCCCACTTTATGTACTTTCTTGGTCTCTACGAGTATTTGAGTTTGTGACTGCTGGTCTAAAATTTTAAATATAAGTAAAGACTCATGCTAAAGTTCAGGTTTCTTGTGGACATCTTAAAACTCTTTAGAAAATCTGGCACATGCAGATCTTAACTTCATGTGCCCTGTTGAGCTACCATCTAAGCACCATTGGAAAGTACGTGCCTCGGGGTTTAGACGATTGATTCTCAAACTTGATTGTGCATTAGCAACACCTGGAGGGCTTGTTAAAACGCAGATTTCTCGGCTCTTCTCCCAAGGTTTCTAATTCACTGGGACATGGCTAGGGCTCAATAATTTATATTTCTAAAAAAAAAAAAAAAGTTCTCATGACAAGAGAAAAAATAATAATAATTTGCATTTCTCATGAACTCCCAGGTGATACTATGCTACTGGTCTTGGGGTCACACTTTGAGAAGCACTGATCTAGACAAATCTAAAAGCAAATATAAGTTTTCTTTGTTATTCATCCTGTAGCCCCAAAGTGCAATTAAAAAGTTAAAATAACGACAGTTGCCAAGTGAGTTCCTGAACCCAAGGCAGGGCAGGTCAGGCTCATTTTGGCCAAGGGGACTAGAACATTTGGAAGGTTTTCTAGGCTCACGGGCATATCAGTTGATAAAGGAAGTTCTTAGGGACCATCACTTGGGTGAATGGAGCTAAGAGATAATGGGGCAGCATGAGGCTGAAGCCTTGACCCATGCTGGGCAGTGTTCCTCTGCCAGCTATACATTACAGTCACCTGGGGATTTAAAAATATAGATGAGGACCCATGCGTGGAGATCCTAATGTGCTCAAGCACCCCCAGGATAGGGGACATCTGCTTGGTTAGAGCTGGGTGGTTCCATGCAATCCACACTCAGCACTCACTAGATTCACCCAGGGCTGGAGGGCATGAAAAACCAGAAGTCCTAAAGGGGGAAAATAATTTGACTTGGGAGACTTTGGTCACTCTACAAGGAATTTATTATTCCCCAAGGACCTGGGGAAATGCACACAATATAGAGAAAGCTCAGTCTCCTGTGCTTTCCAGAAGCTGCCTAGCCGGGACCAAGACCCACAGTACAGGGTACAGCACACTTCCATTTCTCACTGAGCTCCGGCCACCTGGCCAGACCAGAAAATGGGCCAGCCTCCCGTCTCTGCCCCTTCTACTGAGTCAAAGAAAGGGATATTCCAAAAGTGGTCTATCTGTGGCATCTTCCCCTCTCACGGTATAGCACTATTCTCTTCCTTTGCTAGGGCTATTTTAGTACTTCTGCATTAACTCATTTCCAACAGCATGGTGCAGCTATAAGACTTCCTTCAGGGGTTTAATTAAATGTTGCAACTCTCCAGAGCAATTAAAGGAGAAGGAGAGAGAGGCAATTTGCACTAGTCTTGTGAAATCAGCTTTCTTGTGGTTTCTTTTACTCTTCTTGGAATATATGCATGTAGGACTAGCTTCCCCAAAGCCTAACCTGGGCCCTGCTTGGGTGTGTGACATGAGCAAACGCACCTGATCTTTCAAGGGCACACATGGATTAAGCTTTTTATTACAGGCCTAAGAATATTGTGGCAAAATTTATAAAAATATTTAATCGTTTATCTCTAGTAGATTATTTATATGCACATCTAGCTCCTTTTCACGCCTATCATTCTTGTCCCTTTTTCTTGACAAAATGATTAGAAAGCTTTCTGTTTCTGTACCTTTCATTTATCTTCAGTGTCTCTCATAAATGTTGAATTAAGCAGGTTTTATGAAATTTATCATAAATTGTAGTTTTCATCGAAAGTGACTGTGACAAAGGAGATTTCTATACTCTCAGCTTCAATTACAATAACTCATGGTTTCCAGGCTTTAAACCGGAAAGTTCCCACACCATGGAAATTGTGTATTTAGTCCTACGAGTAGAGCTGTTGGGGTATCTTCATTCCTGCTTCTCGAATTCAACAGAACTGAGCAACCTTGAGGGGACAGTCAGGAAACAAGTGGGTTTTTTTAATGAATCAGAACTAGTAATAATAATCAATTTTCCTACTAAAGGGATAAAGACACTGTGCTATTCCTGAAACTAACACGATACCGTAAATCACCTGTACTCCAATTTAAAAAACAAGATACTGTGTTCTTTTTCAAAAGGCACTTTTGAAAATTAACACTTATTGGGAACTTACCATGTGTCAGTTACTTCAAAGGTTTCATGTCATTTAATCCTAAAGATAACCCTAAGGAGTAGTTACTATCATTATTCCCATTTTATAGATGGGAAACTAAGGGAAGGTTAAACTTAATTGTCCCATATCAAGTAAATGGAAGAAATGCTATTTCAAACTAAGATAGCTTAATTAAAATTATACACACACACATATAGTCATATGAATGCATATATATATTTTTTATATATATATACACACACACACATAGACACATATCTATACACACACATACATGCACCCAAATATTTTAATGCAACAATGTATTTGATTGTGGAAAACCAAGAACTAAAATTAGTACCTCTCTCCTATTTTACTTCCACCACCTCCACGACTTCTTCCATCATCATTGTTTCTACTTTTATTATGTGCTGCGCACTTGACATAGACTGTATCATTTAAATATCTCCAACCCCTATGACTTAGGCACTATTAACGCCTCATCTTACAGGTTAGGAAACCAA
The DNA here is from genome assembly GCF_009873245.2 of Balaenoptera musculus. NCBI lineage: Eukaryota > Metazoa > Chordata > Mammalia > Artiodactyla > Balaenopteridae > Balaenoptera > Balaenoptera musculus. Next base: position 87,091,839 of record NC_045795.1, read on the forward strand.
GTCTAGGTAACTTTCTCAAGGTCACACGGCAGGTGAGTTAGAGCATGTCTGACTCCAGAACTGAAACTCTACTGAACCACACCACCGTGCAATGCCAAACATGAAGAAGAGTCTCTTCCAGTAGGCAATGAGGAGTCACAGAAGGTTTTAAAGCAGGCGCTTAACAAGATCCAAGGATGCCGAGTGGGCATGGGCAAGTACATTCTGGAAACCATTAACTGAATTGTTGAAAATGTTCTGTTCCCTGTTTCAATATTTCTCATGGCTGACAACTGGTGTCCGCATTATGCGGTTGTTAATACATCATTGAACCTGGCAAAATGCTGGTCCCCTGTTGGATGGAAGCCAGTTGAAGTTCTGCCATTATATGTATGGAAGGCAGTTAGTTACTTAGGTATCTGCTTTTTCCAGCCAATAGTGAATGATTTGACACAGGGACCTCTCCTTATCTATGTTTGCATGCCAGCCCTCACTAATACCAGGCACAGTTAGGTGCTCTGTAAATTTGCAGATATTAAAGAAAAAAAAAAAAGGATGCAGAATTCATTCTTGAGTGACAAGAGGAGGGAAAGAACATTTTATGAGCATCTGTTGGTAATTTGGTCATATGGACGTGTCTTCTCAATAGCAGCACTACCTACATGCCATGCTGGCAGATTTTTCATTTGCTCTAGAATCCTAGGAAATAGGACTCACTTCTCTTCTTGTCCAGCCTCACTGTAGAAATAATTCAATTCTCTGATGAAATGGGTGGAGATTTTTTCTTAGAATAATGTAAGAAGACCTGATTTACGTCAGGCCACCTCTTACAGATGCATCAAAGTCACTGCCTCCTTAAATAACCAAATGAAATAGCTGGAAAAGGGCAACCAAGGTGGCTGTCACATTCCAGTGAGTGGAAGTCAGCACAACATCTGTTTTGCCTGCTGTTTTAGAAGTCACTGGAATATTCTACACTCTGGGAATTAAATTTCTACTTTTTTATCCCTTATCAGTGGAGACTGTGTATAAGAATTGCAATTACTTTGCAAGGATGTTCATTCATAAGTTAACGTGGAAAGAGAAGAATGGTGACTGGCACATAGCAAACCTTCAAAAAATGTGATTGCTGTCATTGTCATGAGTTAAAGCATATCCATATTTTTGCATTGGCCAAAATAAAGTTACAAAACTCAAAAGCCAAGACCATACTTGTATTTTTTACGTTAACTTGCATTTTCTTCACCCTTCCCTCCTCCTTAACTTCTCCCCATTTCGTATCACTTCTGTTTTCTTGAACAATGGGCAACTGTTAAACACTTTTATTTACTTTTATTTCTTAGGATCCAAAAGGATCAATAACTTATTCCATCAATGTTCACTGAATATCTATTTTGTGTCAAGTTCTAAGGTAGCCATTAGACATACAACAATTAAAGTGGACCCTGAAGGAGTTCACAGTCAAATGCAGAGGGGAGACTTGGAAATAAGTAGTAACAAGAGGCTGTTGTAGTGCCAGAAAACTGATTTTGTTTATTTTTTTTTATTATTAAGGAAAGGGAGAGAACACTCTGGGTCACTGGGAGAGATTTCCCAAAGGAGGTAAAAAAAAAAAAAAATTATTCTAGGCTTTAAATGATAAGTGGTATTTGAGTAGACTGCGATGGGGCATTTCAGGCAAAAATAATTGTATAAGCAAGAGTATGGTATGTGGTATGATCATAGGTGCTCAGGAACTACGCTTATTTGAGAGTGGCTAAGGCAGGGCTTCCCCAACTATATTCTGGGGAATTCTAGCATTAATTAGCATTCTTGGGGAGAAGAATTTCCATGGTTAGGTCACAGTGGGAAACGCTAGGCAAAAGAAATCAAACAGGCTTTTAACCAGAAGAACCTCGCCAATATGATAATGTACTCCCAAGGAGGAGAACACACAAGATGTAAAGCTCACCGACCTCTTTCTTGTACAGAAAGGATAATATTAATCTTTACATTCCTGGGTTGTGCATATGAAGTCAGTTAATGCAGTTAAAGTGCCTGTTTGGCACAGTTCATGGTACACTCAAGTATTCAATAAATATTCTCCATTGTTTTTCATTTCACAACAAAATTATCTTAAAATAACATAAAACTTAAAGTAGATTTATACATTCGGATAACATGAACCGTTCTCGTCAAAGTAGATCAGTGGGGTTTGATACTCTGTATCAAATTTTGCACCATAAATCATCCTTTCTTCTTTGAAGAGAAAAAAGACACGCTAGCTACAAATCGGATACAGTAGACCAAAGGACAATTCAGTGCATAAAGCATCATCCCCCCAACCCCTGACACATCTGACCTTTCTTTTTAGAGAAAAATTTTAAAATATTAGAAAAGTTTTTAAAAATTGACTTCATCATAATCACAACAGTAAATAATGAAAGTTGAGAAAAACTTGCTATGAAACGAAGTCTATATGAAGGCATTCAAGACAATCCAAGAGACCGCAGAGAGAAATTCACTGAAACTGCTGGGTTCAAATTTGGGGAGACCTTTCAGTATCACCTCTTTGGATGAATAGTATGATGTCAAAGAATTATGGCAATAATTTCCTCTACAACGAGACCTTTCAAATCCTAGCACGTGGGTTGCGCTGTAAAGTCACTAACCCTTGCAATATCTCAGAGGTGGGGAGTGATGATAATTTACAGTTCCCTCTGCATAGATCACTGTGCGAAAGGTCAGCGGCTGAACCTGGAAGAGAACCCTAAGCTATCTCACGCTGTGCCAGGCCCGAAGCTCGCGATCACTTATCTGAAGCAAGATTATGACAAGACCTCTGTTCTTTGGGGACATTCTTAATTTTTCTCCCTTCTGTAGTTCTTTATGCCATTTCTCACTTTCAATAAAACCAATTTACAAAATTCAGCCTGCAAAGGTCAAGGCTGATTCTCCTTATTTGACAGGAGGTGCTCCTCTGAAAATTGCCAATTTAACACAGTAGGAAGCAACAGGAAAGGGAAAAAAAATCTTTCCACCAGGTCTATGGGACATGAAATGAGGGCCAGTTGACAGATTCCTGCTTAGTTAAAAATTATTTGATTAAATGATAGAAACTGATTATTGAAAGCTGTTTGACAGGACACTAGAATTTGGACTCTGATTCCCACGGCTGCTGCCCCATCACATTATGAATACAAAAATACCACTGTGATGTTCTAGAAAGGGAGAGAAACCAGCATGCTCACTTCTATTTAACTAACCTGCATAATCACTAGGCTATGTTTTTACAGCCTGTCTGTGGCGTAATTTTGACAAGGTCATAAGGGCCACCCTTGACGCCCCAATCTCTGCCTTCTTCTCTGTCCCTCTGCCCTAATGACTGCTGTGCCATGAATACCCATCTTTAAAATCTCTGTGTTTTAGAGAATTTGCTAGGTTTAAGTAAACCCCAGTTAACGGCCAATCTGGGCAGTTGACCAAGGTGCCAATTTCAAGGAAGTGATAAACTATCACTGGAAAAGTAAAGGCATGGAAAAAAATCTGTATTTACTAGAACTTCTCCGGGGGAAGTTCTAAATGTCAGGATTGCAAACGTAAGTATATCTCCAGGAGCAGTGAGGTCATGGAGAACAGAGATGCAGATGGGCAGTGGGTGAGCAGATGCAGGCTTGGTTACGGGGACCTTTAAGGAGGTGATTACGGTTAAATGAGGTCTCAGTGGTGGGACCTGATCTGATAGGACTGGTGTCCATTTAAGAAGTGGAAGAGACACCAGAAGTGCATGCAGAGGAAACGGCATGTGAGGACACAGCGAGAAAGTGAGTATCTGCAAGCCAGGAAGAGAGGGTCTCCCTGAAACCAACCCTCCTGGCACCTTGAAGTGGGACTTCCAGCCTCCATAATTATGAGAAAAATACACTTTGTTGCTTACGCCAGCCAGTCTGTGGTATTCTGTTGTGGCGACCAGAGCAGACTAATATGTGTAATATATGTTCTTTGTCTTTTTTTTCTTTCCTGAAGTAAACATTTTGGTAGAGGGATATTAGGTCATATTTTATGTCTGTTTGAATCACTGATTATGAGTCTCTGTCATAGCTTTATTGCTGCCCGTGTCTAAACAGGGGTTTTAACCTGAGGTCCACACCTCTGCAAGCTCACGGTGAGAATTCAGTGTCTGTACACTTAGCTGGGCAAAAACGGCCTTGCCACACCCACTAACTTTTAACTGAAATGCAGCATCTCTTTGTTGACAACAAACCACAGTAAGATAAGCAGTAACCGCGACTTTGTCACTAATGGAAATCGCAATCTTTTTCCAATCATATTACAACTGTTGCAAATATCTCAAATAATCATTTATGTCCAACACTATTTTGAAATGATGGTAATTATCGCATCCACAGCTAGTTCTCATTATGTTATTCATTAAGAAGAAGCACATATTATATACAAATGTATTTTTCATATTTTGATAACCTTATTTTTACTATAACTGGATCCCTTTACAGTTTTATGCATTTTATTTTAGTCATTTCAAAACATTATTCTAAGGGGGCTTCACAGGCATTACTGTGCTGCAAAGCACACACGGCACAGAAAATTTAAAGAGCTCTTGGGTCTAAATTCTTCTCTCCAGGTTACTGTGAATGGCCTGACCTCTGTCACAGAGTAAACTGAACTCTATCCTCCAAGCACAAGGTCTCGTAATGAATAAATTAATCCGAGCTGCCTGAGCAAGTTTGACAATCCGATGTCACCAACTCTAGTCGATGGCACAGTGCCCCTGGTGGGCCCAGATCCCACCAGGACAGTCACCAAGCCAGCGTGTTTTCCAATCCCAGTAACTCACCACGCCCTGAGCCATCCCTTCTCTGACATGTGCGAAAGTCTCCCAGCTAAGTCAGCCTCCCCTTTGTACCAGCATTGCTTATTCAACTTTTCCCGGCTGGATCGTCAGCTCCAAGGCAAAAATGAGGCTGCCTTGTGCGCAGCAGCAGATCCACACTGCACGGCAGAGATCCTGGAACTCAGCAGGTGCTTAGGAAACGTGCACGTGCGGGCGAGAACACGGAAAAGCCCAGCACAACCCAGCAGAGCACGTCGCTTGTCTGAGCCCTGTTCATCCTGAGCGCACGGCCACGTCTCTGTTTCCTCAGCCAGCAACGTGACTGTCTGCTTTTCCCTGCCTCTCCTGTCTGATTACACTTCAGATTTGTTTCTAGGCCACAACCTGCTTCTTACACAATGATAGTATATTTTTATTTTACCAAAAAATGTGTTGCTCATTACTTGTCAAGCCCTGTGCTAACGTCTTGCCTAGAATACCTCAATGGATCCTCCTAATAAACCTGTGAAGTAAGTATTATGAATATAGCCATTTTCCAGAGGAGAAAACTGCGACTTAAAAGACTACCTAATTTGCTCAAATCTAGCAAACTGCAGAAAGAAGAATCTACCCTAGTTCTCTCCAACTCCAGGGCCCATGCCCTCTACTCCCCACTGGGCATATGTCCAATTTTGAATCTTGAATTCATCACCTACTAGATGAGGAATGCTAGATGTCTCATCAGGTAATATTCAATAGTCTATAGCCTTCTAATGGGGAGAGAGGTTATATTTTGAAGAAACTTCCATATGTAAGTACTTTTAGAGTATTTTTTGTTTGTTTAAAACTTGTAACAATGTGATGAGCTGGATGTGAGGTGGGGAAATGGGTTCAGAAAGGTCAAGTGACTTGCCCAAGGTTGTACAGCTTGTAAGCAAAAGAATTCAAATCCTCACCCAGCTCTAACTTTAATCTGCTATACTTGGGTTCCTTTATGGTTCCATCGGCCTCCCTTGGCAAGACCAGGCATAGGATTGATGCAAATAAGCAAATGAACGAAAGGAGACCTTTCCAATTTGCCCCAATTTCCTGCTTCACTTTAGCAGTGGAAAACCAGCCTTGTGGGGCTAATGTTCTTAACTTTAGGAGAATGGAGTGGTTTCCCCATCATCTGCTACAGGAGTGGTTTCCCCATCATCTTTTATACTGGAGTACTGTTTGCTCCAAATCTGTCCTGTACAGATTCTCCCAGAGGAAGGCACATGTACACAATCAGTAACCGACTCAGTTTTCCGTCCCATACTTCACTACTTGTGTTCTCAGGAGTACCATCTGGTTAAAGCAACTCTTTAATGAAAGCGTGCCTTCTAAGTTTGCCCCAGGACTTGTTCCCCTGGCTTTTATCTGGCATGTCCCTAGTTGGAATAAACTGACCACCACCTGTGTGGGTTGGAACCACTGCTGTAGTGCAGCCTCTGAGTCTCCTCTGAGGACGTCTAGATTTTATTAGTTTTTTCCATCTAGCAAAACAACAGAGGGATGACAACATTTTGATTGTGTTCTTTATTAAGGGATCTTTGAAAACCCACAGTAATTATCATTTTTAAAAGCTATCTAATTCCAGCAGGATTTTATCCATAAGATTTAACCACACCAGAATAGAAGTTAAATAATCTCAGTCATTATTTTGGAGGGATGAGGAGGGTAAGGAAATGCTTTATTTTCTTGAGGTTGGCAGGCTTTTGAGAAAGAATTTCTCTCTCGTCTGTCACTTCTTTTAAAAAATCTATAAAAATCTTGTCAGGGAGAGCATTTCGCATCTTTTTTGGCTATATCCATGGTTTGAAGTGGTGGGTAGGGATTTACATGCAAAATTCCCCCAGATTTTAAGGCAAGATCTTTCAGCTACACTGTGAGAATTGCTTACAAACCTGGTGTCGGATAACTGTGAAATAAAGGGCATTGTTTTCCAGTGTCATTCCCTCTTGTCACTTTAATTAAAACAAATAACAGGCACGTTCCAAAAAATGAAATGCAATTGGCAGCTTCACCCATTTTATATGCCTCCCAATTTCTCAAAGGCATTTGAAAGGAAAGAAACTTGAAAGTGACATTCTGTGATCCAGGCACTGCTCTTTGTGGATTTCTCCTGCGCTCTCATGAGATCCTTGCAGCACAGAAAAGCAACTCACTCATCTCCCTTTTTCTCTGATTTCTCATACAATGTGGCCTTAGGGTGAGGTGGAAAGAGGTGAGCAGGAAGTTTGGAACTGAAAATGACCTTAGTCCTCAGGCAGATACTGAGGCTGTGTTCTGGGGTCTTTTTAACAGCGGATCAAGGGAGGTCTTTCCTGGAATTGAAAAGGGGTCCCGCGTACAGTAGGCAGTCTAACTCTAGCTACCCAAGGCTGAGTGTGTGAATAGAAGATGCACATTCATTACTGCAGTGTAGACTACTGATTAACACCTGGCACTGGGACCAGGCAGATCCAGCCTCCAAATTCTGCTCTGTCACTAACAAGCTGTGTGACCTTAGGCGAAGCCCCGGATGACTATAGTTCTCGGGGTCTTCATCTGTTTTGCCGAGATAGTTATAGCCCCTCCCTGAAAGTCTTGTTGTGCAGAACATAAGCTCCATAAAATCAATGAACATTGTCTGTTTTGTTTACTGCTGTATCCTGGTGCCTAGCACAGGGTTGTGGCACATGGCACTCAGTAAATATTTATTTAGAACAGTAAATAAATAATTTTGTATCAGTTTTAGTTAATTCATAAAATAATATTTAATCACTATCATTGAATCAAAATATTACAATATTATGGACAATGTTTAATTAATATTTATATTTAATAATGAATAAATATTTAGAATGAATGAATAAATAAATATCTATTATTTAGAATAAATGAGAGATGATAAAGTTTTTAGTACAGTTGCCAGTCTATTAAGGCCCAATAAATAGTTGCTACTATTATTATTTTCCCCCCTAGGTGTTTCAGATTGGCCTCATACAGACTAAACAGGCTGTTTAGAAGGAAAGGGGTGATTGACACTCCTTTCCTTCATTTACGTGGAGCTTTATTCTCTGTATTTCAAGACTTTGTAAGTTATGTTTCAGCGACAAATATTACATACTTGTTGAGCACAATCATTATGTTCAATGTAAGCAGTTATATAAAAAAAATTCATGAAAAAATATATTTGTATTTTAAATGGGAAAAATAGATGCTGACACTTTTCACCTTGCAAAGCTTTAATGATTCAAATCATTTCTTTACTTGGGTTTTAACAACTAACATGATGGGGGGGCTTTAAGAATTCTTTGAATAAATTCCCTCCTCCGATTTCACTAATTTTCTAATATTGTTTCATTTAGTTCCTACTTAATGTATTTCTATAAGGTTTGCAAAACTTTGCTGAAATTTAAGGGAGCTTCCCCCGCTATTTAATTAGCTACAAGTCAGATCTTTACAGAGTTTTCATACTCTCTGTTTCTATGTGTTATTTAAGTTCTACTTCTCGCTCACAAAGAACGATTCTGTACTGAAATAAGGTTAACTATCAGTGACCAGAAGTGAGCTGAGGGCAAGATGAGTGTTGGAAGAAGGTTTGAGGTTTAGGAAAGCGTGGGGGCAGAGAGACAAGAGGAGAGACTGTTTTCAGTCTGGCCCTCTCCAGAGAGATGCGACAGGACTGGATCAAGTTTAACACACCAGGGCTCTGCTTCTTCAAGTGTAATAGGAAGAGTCCTCACATCAAGTACCTATTAAAACTGCAGATATGTGGACCATAAAACAGACATTTTGGGAGAGAGGACAAACAACTGTATTTTTAAAGTAAGTCTTGGAAATTCCCTGGCAGTCCCGTGGTTAGGATTCCACGCTTTCACTGCCGAGGGCCCGGGTTCAATCCCTGGTCAGGGAACTAAGATCCCGTAAGCTACACGGCGCAGCCAAAAAGGAAATAAATAAATAAATAAAGCTCACGTGGACACCCGCAGCACCAAAGCACACAAACCCAGGGCAACCTAGATGAGCAATGAGAACTAGGATTTGCAGCCATCAGACCCCAGACCCCTTTTTAGAAGTAATATTTTATAACACTTCCTTGAGCCTCTTAGATCATTAAGAGAAAATGTAACCTACCTATGCACATCGTGACAAAAAAATCCATACACTTTCCTAAATATAATAAAAACTAGAAATGAAACAAAAGTAATTTATAATAAATCTATATTTTGATATGTAAGTGTTCATATCCAACTACCCCAGAAGACAATGAAGCAGTTCATGCTTGCTCTCAGACATGACAGTACCACGAATAGAACAGTGATAAAAAATGTTGGTTCAGGTGTTTTGTGCCGGCAACTCAAAAACTAAGGCATCACTGCCATTAGTGATAGAATTTTCCAAAATGGCGAACTACTCTTGAATAAAAGACCACCTTCCCTTAAACTGCATCGTGGTTGCATTCTTGGCAAAATCAATGACATATACAAACAGTGCCAGGAAGACTTTGTCTTTGTAGATCATATGGAGTTAGTTTCTTAGCTCAAATAATTACAAACAGGCTTTCCAGCTACAAAAAAACATTGGTTAGGGAGATTTTCAAACCTCATGCCAAATGCAGGATTGAGAACAGTTCATGGTGCGGTTTCTCCCTTCTGTGCAGGAATTCCAACACCCCGACTCCCAACCTCTAAATGCGAGGAGGATTCCCTTCATAAACCAATTTCTGTAACAACTAAAAACAGTCCTTGGCCCAATTTGTACTCTTCCGCCGTTTAGAACCACTGAACTAGAAAGTTAGGAACCAGGGAGAGACGTGAGAAAGCAGAGAGCAAAGAAGACCTGTCAGGAGGTCCCTGAGCCGTGACTGACCAGCCTCCGCTCAGGGTCTGTGAACTGCCAGAGATTCAGGGTGCTCAGTTCTTTACACCCAGTAAGTCATGTCTTTGTCAGACAAGCCCTTTGAAGTACGTTTAAAGCCCTCACTTTATATAGAAAGAAACTGATGTTTGGGGTTAAGTGGCCTGTCCAAGGTCCCTGAGTGGCACGGTTGACACCTGCACTAAAGTGCCTGACGTCCAAGGCACAGTCTTCCCACAGCACCTGCCACCGCCCAGAACGAGGGAACGGTGCTTCGCATCAGCAGGGCCAGTCTACGGTGCAAAAGCCCAGGGGAAAGAGGGAAAAGGGTGTAACTTATAGCCACGAATTTAATAGTAATTAAAGTTGGAGATGGATATACTCCTTTTCACTAAAACCTCCATTTGTGGGGTCGAATCCAGTGGGGCAGGAGTGCACTTGAGTTTAAGGTTTGCTTTTGTCGTGGTCGCCCTTACGTGCCCAAGTGCCCATACTGCTGCAGCACTGCACGGGGTTCAGGGTGGGTGTTGTTTGGCCAGCGGGGCTTCTTAGTATCTGCTCCATTCCCAGCTTGAGAGGTTCTTTGCCCCTGTGCCTCACAGGTTTCTTTCTCTCTGCTCTAGTTCTTGCTCTAACTGCAGACTCTTACTTGCTACTTGACACTTGCTAACCTGATGGCGGGGGCAGAGGAAGGGCATATCCCGTCTTTCGGGTTCAGCATCAGACTAAACAGATGCTGTGTCTCTAGGTCATAGGACTGGGACCTTTTTTGTTACCTTGCCCCTATTTTTACGGATCTCTAATGATCTGGGCCCAGAGTGTACTCCTGCCTTTTGTTTTCTCTCCTGCTCTCTTCCCCAGCTTCAGTGAGTCTTCACCTACGCATCAAGGGGGTCAAGTTTTGTTGCCTTTTCCCCCAGCAGCTTCAGGCTTTTGTTCCATCAGGAGACAGAGCTAAGGCTCAGGGGGAGGGGGGGCTTCGTACGTTTCCACACAGGCTGCTGTCCCCTTTTCCCAGGGCTCGCCCAGGAGGGAGGCTTTTCCCAGCCTCTTGCCCTGGCTTCAGTCTTTGCTGTAAGCACGCTGCAGTGTCCGTGGAGATTCTGCAAGTTGCTGCAAGATCCCCTGTGGATCCCTGGGATTCTAGACTTTTCTGCCAGTCTACAGTTGGTCTTTGCTGACTTCTTCTTAATGGTTTGCTGGCTTTCCACATTTGCCACAGTGCTCAGATCCCACATCTTCTTGAAAACGCTTATTTGTCTTCAGATTTCAGATAAGTTACAGCTCTCTGATGTGTTCAAGAAAAGTTGTGAATTGGGAGAGTACTGGTGTTTTTTGGTATAGTTGTAAAGATGGAAGGGGCACTGTTTTCAGCTTTCTACACCCTCAGTGGAGGCTCAAAATTGCTTTACCAAAAAACACTAAAGATTTCAAATGATCACATGCACACGGTTAGAACTTGAAATGGTACCTAAGGACTTAGTGTGAGAAAAAAATAGTCCTTTGGGTCACCCTTTATCATCCACTCTCTATAACCCAGAAGGAATTATTTTTACTTATTTTAACTCTTTCTGGTATTATTACTTCTGTTATTTAACTAGTTTTATTGCTAAATATGTGTATACACAGCTACTTCTTGATTAATCAATTTTAGACCTTATCTATTGATTACTTGATATGACAGATGAGGACTTAGCTCAAGAATACATTCTCCTACCTCCCTTCCCTGGAATATAATCATATTTTTATGTCTAGAAATATAGAATATTTAGTTTCTATCTTGGTAACATTTGTAATTGTAAGCTTTGTATTTTCATCCCATCTTTATTTATCATTTCATTCACTACAAATTGCACTGGATCTCCCTGTTTACATTCAAGGTTCTGATCACCTCTACTATTTCCTTCCACTTGCCTCCAATCCTTCTATTTTCCTAATTTTCTATACCCATTTAAACTTGTTTTAGTGTGTGTTTTTCAGAACCTTAATGAAGACTTTCCTGCTACACAGGTAGCATGAATCTAATAATTGTAAATCAACGAGCAGGGATGACATTATTACACTGCTGCAAATATTGACTACATAGCCAAGTAGTGTGCTATATTTCATTTCTTTTAGAGGTTTTGATTTTTCCTATTTGTCTTTTTTTCATGCATCATCTGCTTTTTTTTTTTTTTTTAATTTTTTTTTTATTTATTATTTATTTATTTATTATTTTTTTTGGCTGTGTTGGGTCTTCGTTTCTGTGCGAGGGCTTTCTCCAGTTGCGGCGAGTGGGGGCCACTCCTCATCGCGGTGCGCGGGCCTCTCACTATCGCGGCCTCTCTTGTTGCGGAGCACAGGCTCCAGACGCGCAGGCTCAGTAGTTGTGGCTCACGGGCCCAGTTGCTCCGAGGCATGTGGGATCTTCCCAGACCAGGGCTCGAACCCGTGTCCCCTGCATTGGCAGGCAGATTCTCAACCACTACGCCACCAGGGAAGCCCGCATCATCTGCTTTTAATGCATTCTTATGTGCCTCCAGCATCATTTGGGTGGTATCAAGTCAATGGCGGCCTTTCTCCTGGATTTCCTGAATCTTTGGCTTCATGGCTGGCTCTCCAGGCCAGTTTCTGACTGCTTCCTGGGTTTCTACCTTTACTCTTCTGGGTTGGAACCACTCTAGGCAGGATTCTACTTCCTCTTTCTTGACTTATTCTCCCATTTTGTTAGAGCACATCCTCAAATAGTATCCTGAGTCTAGGGGTTGCTGCCACAACAAACCACCACAAACAGCAGCAATTTATTTTCTCAAGTGTGGGGACCACAAGTCCGAGATCAAGGTGCTGGCAGGGCTGTGCTCCCTCTAAAGGCTCTGGGGAGGACCCTTCCTTGCCTCTTCCAGTTTCTGGTAGCTCCAGGCATTTCTAGGCTTTCTCGGCTGCATCACGGAAATCTCTGCTTCCGTGGTCACCTTGACTCCTCTTCCAATGTCCTCTTTTGACTTCTAAGGACATTTGTCATTATATTTAGGGCCCACCACTCAGATAACTGAGGATGATCTCATCTTTAGATCTTTAACTTTATGCCTGCAAACACCTTTTTTTTCCAAATAAGATCACATTCACAGTTCCTAGGGGTTAGGCCATGGACGTATCTTTTTGGAGACCACCATTCAACCCACTTCGCGAGGGAAATTAAATTCTATATGTCTGAAAATATCTTTTTTTTTTTCTACCTTTGTTTGATAGTTTTTCAGAGTACAGAATTCTAGATGTAAAATAACTTTCCCTTGGACTATTGAAGGCACGGCTTATGTCTCCCAGTGATGTTGATGAGGAGTCTGGTGTCACTATGATACATAGTCCTTATGTATAATTTCTTGAAGCCATTGAGATTTCACCGTTATCTGTGGTATTCTTACATTTCACGGTCATCTGTCTAGTTAGGTATATTTTACTCAAAAAGTTGAGTATTTGTGGGCTCTTTATTTACTTATTTTTTAAAATTTCCAGTCCTTGTATAAGTTATCCGAAACTTTGGAAATTATTTTTATTTTATAAGGATTCCTTATTATTTTCTGACTGTTCCTTCTCAGTTGTACTCTGTTCTTGTTTTGTGGTTGCAATAGCCTCATGATTCCCTTGACAGCAGTAAGGAATTTCTAAGCTTCTTTTTTTCTCTTTCTTTTTTTTTTTTTTTGGTATTATCCCAGTTTTCTCTGTTTATCTTGATTTTCCCTTTCAGGTTGCAAGCTCTCACCAACTGTCTCAATTTTCTGGATTGTCTATTCCAAATCTAAGGATGAGGCAGTAAATCAGCCAATGTGAAGCTTTATGTTCATATGCGGGCTTCTGACCAGAAGGCTTTCCTATAGACTGAGCAGACAAAGAGCCAGATTCTATTGGGGCGTTCCCAAGTGCCAGAATGCAGAGATACCCATACCTGTACTGACGGATCTAGTTCTCTTCAGATCTTTTTTAGAGTGAGTCTCCACTTTCTGAAAAGGAAATAAATCCCTGGCTAGCAGGCAGTTCTCTTGCAGAGGCAGAGGTGGTCTGGCTCAGTCTATTTTTAGCCTCTTACTTCCATAGTCTTGTAACTACCACTTCTGAGTTTGCATCTTCTCCGGCGTTCTCCAGGTTAACTGCCTCATTTGGCAGTCATAGGCCCTTTTCACTTCTCTACATTTCTTCCAACCTGTATTCCTCCTCCCTTCTCTTCTCATCACTGTTTTTTTACCCTCCAGAAATGTGCCCAAGTATCTGGTCTATTTGTGAGTCTTTTAATGGTCTCATCATTGCAGGGAGTTTGTACACTTTGAATTTCTTGACCACAATTTTAATGGAGTCTTGGGAAGGAGAATATAGAAATGCATGGGGTCAGTCATTATCCTGAATCATGTACTATGGTACTGTTTCATGAGGTTGTCTGGTCTGCATCCCAAGGGAAGAGCAGGAAAGTGTTTGTGTTGAGAGCAAGGGGCGATCTGAAACTGTGTGCTATCAATTAGGCAAAGATACACGTGACAAGCCTGGTAGGATATAAAGAAACGTTGTTTCTTAACTTTAGTTTGAGTTCTCAAAAGACTGCACCTATTGCTCACACAAGAAGACATAGACTGCTCGCCGATAGAGTCTTGAAGAAGACCAAGAGGTGTATGTACCATGCAATCTAGATGCAACGAACTAATGGAAATGAGAAAATGCCCATAAACAGGGAGCACGCAGTTCACCATCAAACCTAACCATCCCATCAGAATTGATGAGGCAAATCTCGATAGCAGAAAGATAATATTTTGCATAAAGTTTTATGTTGAATTGGATGACAAATGTATAAGCCCTTCTCATCTCAACTATACGTGGTTCCTTAGCTCATCTATTGCCATTAATGGTCACTGGAAGCAAATGGATCCCTTAAGAAAAGCAGGTGAGTAGAAAAGACTTACCAGCAAAGGGGACATGAAGGGTTACCCTGTGGAGCTCATTCTTTCCTTTGACATTCAGAAGATATTACTGAACAACTACTTTGTTCTCTACCACATCCTATTAGGAGAGCCTTCAGCAAGTTAACTTCTCATTGAGTGCCTAACTGCTTTTCTGTGAAATGAGGATAAAAATAGTATCTACTTCACAGAATTGATATGTGAATTAAGTAAATTAATGCACATGAAGTGCGCAGTAAAGTGTCTGAAATGACTAAATGCTTAGCTAATTTTATTATCAAGATTAACCAAAATATCTGTCCTTGAGGATCTCAAGTAGGAGAGAAATATAGATGTAAACTAATATTGACATTCGAATATAAAATAGGTTTTAGGAACCTAAAACAGATGAGTTAGATAGAAAACAATAGTAAGATGGCAGATATAAGCCTAAATACACAAATAATTATTATTAAATATAATAATTAAAAGATAAAGATTGCCCAACTGGATTATATTTCTCAAATATGTAATGCTTACAAGAGAAAACCTGAAATATAAAGAATGCAGAAAGGCTGAAAATAAGAGGCTGCAAGAAGATATATCATAAAAACACTAACAAACAGAAAGCTTGTGGTCAAATTAGTATTTCTTCTTCACACATAGTTTTACAAAGGTGAGTGCTAAGGAGCTCTCATGAGCCCCATTTCCAAGCTGGATTTTCCAGTTGTCACCATTTCCCAACCATGGGAAGGAAGGAAGAGTGTGAGACGTGCACACCCAACATTTTCAGGTACATGGCTCAGAACACCCATTCCTTCAGCTCAAATCCCACTGGCCACCCTTTCATCATATGGCTACGGCTCATTGCTAGGAAGACCACAAGATCTAGTCACACTATCAGCAGTCATGGGCCAGGATGAACTTGTGGTGAGGGGCAAATCTCTTAGAAAATAAAGACCTCATTTTCCCTCTTGAATATAGGAAGAAGGAGAATGGATATTTCAATGTCCGATTTTATAGGAGAAGAAATGGGTTTTCAGAAAAGTTCATCTTAGCCACTCTCACATAGCTAGTAGATGCAAGGCCTCAAATCCTTGGTTGTCAGATTCCAGGGCCCTTGCTCTTCAGCAGCTGTTACACAGCCACTGCAACTCCTTTCCACATCCATTCATCTATGCATCTGTCCATTTCTCACCGGATTTGAAAGTAGACTTGAAAAGCCAGGAGAAAAGTAGGACAGTAGGAGAGCGCAACAAGGCTAAGAAAGAGTCCACCCTACAATACTGTCCACCAGGTACACCACAGGAGTTTACAAAGAGCAAGGCTAACGGCATCCCACTGGGATCCACGTTGGGCAACTCTTTTCTGGGGAATGCAAATCCAGCACAGAGACAGAGCGATGTGCAACCTACTCTCTCCATTTTTCTGGGGGACAAATTGTGGAGAAATGCAGTTAAGATTCAAAGAGGAAATTTTGCTTTCTTATTTCACTATTACTATACTAAATTCCACATTTTTTCCAGAAATGTTATCATTTGGAAAGCATGAAAATAAAAGGGAAATCTGTTTAACCAGAAAGAGCATGTTGAATTAATACAGTGTAGAGACAGTCCCCAAATTTTGAAAATATCCAGAAAGCCCAAGGTAATTCCATAGTAGCTAACAAAAGTGAAGGAAAGAGGCAGAGGAAGAGAAACAATAAAGAGAGGTGAGGCAGAAGAAGTAGAGGAGGCGAGGAGGGGAGAGACTTACTGTCTTCCTAGCATCTTCTTGATTTTACACTCTTGATGTGATGCACCAAATCAAAATCAGTGTTTCCCTCCAGAGTCGTGTCATGGCGATGCTTTTATTTCAGCTCTCCAAAAATGTCCCTAAACCTGAAAAGATGGGTTAATTTAGGTCACCAGAGAAACTGCCTGGATTTGAATGACTCTCACCAATTCCTGAAGGCAATCCCTGGAAGCGAGGAGGGCCCACAATAGTACTGGTCTCCAAAGGCCTCAGCCCTGCACCATCAGCCCTCATTCTATTTCCAGATCCAGGCTACTTGTCTCTCACATCTTCTGAATTCTGAGCTGTTCCTGGGATACAGAGGGTAGGCGGGACATACACCCCGAGTATTGTTTTATGGTTTGCTAATTTTAGTAATACCAGGGCCTTACTTGGACACTGAGGAATCTTGTGTCACCTTCTTTGCTTTCGGTTGGATTTATTCTGTACTTCTTAAAGCATGTCAGTATGATATCATACCTGCAAGATAACCAGAGAGAATAAAACTAAGGTAGATGATTGAAGTGCTAACTCGATGTGCTCTAAGAATGACATACCTGTATTCATTATTTTTTCATTATTCAGTTTAATAGTTTTCAAGTCTGTTCTTAAAATCACCCATAGAATACAATAGATTAGAGGAAAATGAAATGATTAAGTGACAAAATGCAGATGGATATGGTTACTGATCTGTGGTTCTAATTGATTACAAACAAAGCCAATATCCATGAAGGTCCTCTTGGGGGGAAAATCAAAACTCTAAAGGCACATACTTACGTTTAAATTCTACTTAAGTTAAATATAGTTACTGATTTGCCTAGCTCCTCAGCCAAGCTTGTTCCAGTTTCTGTGATGAATCAAGCATCTGTGAGGGGAAGCCTATGGTCCCTCACTGATGATCCTACTCAGAATTCATGCCCTGGTGACAGTAACCAGATTGCCACTTCTAGTTGTCGCAACTGGAAAAGACGCTGGAAATAACTCAGTCTTCTCAGACCTCAGTTTAGGGAATCCGAGGCCCCAAAACATTAAGAGACTTGGTCAGGAACGCAGAACTAGAAATGACCAAGGTCTGGACTAGAACCTGGTTCTCTGGCTGCCTGCTCAGTAACTCACATCTAGATAAGCAGGTTCATAGGTTGTCACGGTTACTATATCCATAAATCAATTTTGGCACTTAATGGAGGAGAGTTGTATTTTTCTGTACTCATCAAGTCATTTTGCTGAGCTCAATGGGCAAGAGAAATCCAAACTATCAAGACAAACTTTAAATAATTTCAAGTGAAGATCCTACCATGAATGCTCATCTGAATGCTTCAGTCTCTAAATGGAAAATCATAAGAACGATGCACTTTTTTGGGCTTTAGTTTAACTTCATTACATTTCATTTCATTTATTTGTAAAATGAGAAGGATAATAGTATATTTCCCCTCAGACTGGTGTGAAGACAATATGAAGTAGTCCAAGCCAGCTGCTTAGCACAGATCTTCGACAACCTCAGCACTCTACTATTATGATCGCCACTATTGGTCATTACTATTGGTCATGGTATTATTGCTCTATGACTAAACCCGGGAAAATGTCCTTAAATAACCAATAATGCATAGCTACATATTCTTTACTTAACAATAACTAAAACATGCTTTTCTTTCAATTGGTTTAGTTAGTTAAACTCTTATCAGAAGAATGTTCTTCTATAAATGTAAGGATGCCCCAAAACTCTCTGTTGAGCTGCATCATTCAAACTTGATTTAATCACTGATGTGAACTAGCTCACTAAGCCAATCCAACCACCTTTTCTTAGAATTGCTTTGATAAAAGATAAGGATTTGTGCAACATTTCTGTATCTTTACAATTCGATAAGTTTATTCTGTTGACTTGTTTTTTTAATAAAAATCTTTGCTTATATACTTTCTACTCAACAAGCAGAGAGGAAATAAAATGAAAATGGAAATGTTTCCTAATAAGATTGAAAGGAAAGTGTGTCTAACAAGCCTTGGAGTCCCAGAAGCATCAATGCAAAACACATCTGGTGATAAACACATCCACTTTTTCTTGAATAACAATAGGATGGTAGAATTTAATTCAAATAAATAGAAAGCATTCAGTCCACAGTTTAAGTGCTATATTCTTGGACACCATAAACCACCAAAACGGTCCCTCTGGACCCAGGTAGGAAGAATGAGGTAGGACATAGCACATTCTTTTGGTGTAAAAACAAAAGTTAATGTCTTTACTTGTATCCTCCAGAGAGTGTGCCTTCACAACACGGTGTTCATCTTGTTTAGCAGCTCTTACAATGAGGCCTTGACAGGAAGAGTCTAAGTCCTTATCCCATGAAAACATCTTCTGAAGAACCAATTGTAACATATTTTCCTTTATATTCTCAATGGAACATAGAAGAAGAGAAAGGGAGGAAGAGAAAACCATTCTCGAAAAGGAAATGGAGCAGAGATCTGCAGAAAATGCAAAACTCCACAGACATAACTAAGATGGTTCTGGTAATGAGAATTCAGTGGTTTGGTCCTTTGATTCTTGAGCTTCCAAATCATGAAGCCTCCTCTCCCCTTGATTCGAAAGATAGCACAGAAAACTGGAAAGATTTAAGCATGCACCAACCACCCGAGATAACCAATGTGATTGTTTTGAAATACGTCTTTCAAGGAATTTTTTACAGGTCTACAAAATCATGGCAAACTTTCATATTTTGTTGCTTTCTTTTAAATAATTATCATGATTTCACGATAATAATTCTCCTACAACGTGGTTTTCAATGGTTTCTCACCACTCCCATTGCTGTCATGTTTATTCAAAGTACTATCATTTTTACCTGGATTATGGCAAATCTCCAAATTGGTCTCCAAGCTTCTGCTCTTTTCCCCTTTCAGTTTATTCTCAACCAGCCAGAGAGATAGCACTTAAACCTATGTCAGATAAGTTCTTCTTTGCTTAGATACAATCTTCCAATGACAGTGGCTTTGCATTACACTCAGAGTAGAAGACAAAATTTAATATGCCTTCTCCAACATCCTCAGCGTTTTTTTTCTGACCTCAAATCTTATTAGCTTCGGCCTCATTCATTCTGTTCCTGGCCACTGTCCATGGAACACACCAAGCATGCCCCTGTCTCAGGGCTCAGCATGTGCTGGTCCTTCTGCGTGGATGTTTTCCTTCCAGACACCACATACCTGGCTCCCTTGCTTCCTTCAGGATTTCATACCTGCCTCTCTCTCATGGCAACTTTCATGGGCCATCTTATCTAAAACTGCATACATCCCCATCCATCATTTTTTTTTTTTGGTTCAAGTTGTGTATTTGAAGGTAATCCCAGGAGATGCTAAGAGGGAGTGGGGAAGTGAGACAGGGAAGGCAGGGGGCCAGTAAGGAATATGCTAATTAGAAGGTCACTGCTGTGGGCAACTGGGCTGAATCCACTGGGAAGCCTCTGAGAGACGTCACGGTGTGTGCCTCGGAACTGTCTTCCTGAGGTGCAGAAGCTGAGGTATTTACCTACCCAGGCAAGCTCTTTCCTAGGGCCAGTGCGGGCTTTCAACAGAGGCACACAGGAAGCCATTGGTGTCTATGGGGACTGTCCACAGAGATCTCTGGGGAGGGTGTGTGGGGGGGGTGTGTGTGTGTGAATGTGGGTGTGTGGGTGTGTGTGGGTGTGTGGGTGTGGGTGTGTGTGTGGGGAGGTGTGTGTGTGGGGGGGTGTGGGTGTGTGGGTGTGGGTGTGGTGGGTGTGTGTGGGTGTGTGCGCACGTGTGTGCACACGTGTGCTCTTGGCAGCAGTAATACACAGTTAACACCATCTAACTGGTGGTCTTGCTTCCTGTCTTGCTCCCCCCATCCCCATTTATAGCTCCCAAACTGAACCTTCTAAAACACCAACTAGATCAAACCATTCACTTGTTTAAAATCTCAGTGGCTCCCCACTGCTTTCAGAATAAAATCCTAATAGACTGGCTCTGCATTTCACTCTTAAGCATTCTTCAAGCTTCATCTCTACTCCAAAGAGGCTCCGGGCAACCATACTAACTCTGGATTCTCTCTGAAACCACATTCATGAGGTCCCCATACACAGCAATCCTACTGTCTGAAGGCCGCTCATAAATATTTAACAAATATTTACGTGATTGGCTACTATAGGCCAGGCACTGACTTAGACATTGGAGATACACTGAGGAATAAATCACAATTCCTGTCTTCAAAGAGCACACTGTCTAAAGCCTACCTGATACTTTTTCTCCTTTCAGGAGAAAGGACTCCCGAACTCTCCAGTGTCCAGAAAGGAGAAATTTTTCCTCTAAGCAATTAATTGTCTAACATTCTTTTTTTATTTTTTATTTTTTTGCTGTGTTGGGTCTTTGTTATCATGCGCGGGCTTTTCTGTAGTTGCGGAGAGCGGGAGCTACTCTACGTTGTGGTGTGCGGGCCTCTCATGGCGGTGGCTTCTCTCGTTGCAGAGCATGGGCTCTAGGCACGCAGTCTTCAGTAGTTGTGGCACGTGGGCCCAGTAGTTGTGGCTTGCGGGCCCTAGAGCGCAGGCCCAGTAGTTGTGGTGCACGGGGTTAGTTGCTCCACGTCACGTGGGATCTTCCCGGACCAGAGCTTGAACCCGTGTCCCCTTCATTGGCAGGCGGATTCTTAACCACTGTGCCACCAGGGAAGCCCAGTCTAACAGTCTATATTTGTTTTACTTATTAATCTTGTCTACTGACTTTCTGTCTCACTAGATTACTAGTTTGCAAAGAAAAAGATTTTTATTTGTTCCCTTGACTCTCCAGTGTCCAGAATGGCACGTGGCACATCATAGGAGAGGAGCCCAATAAATACTTGTTGAATGAGTTCTTTATTACAACTAGTTAATGAATGCCTTCATAATATTCACTTGTTTTCAGGTACCATACTTTACCAATCACCTACTTTGGGCCACTTAGTTTGCTTCCATTTATACTTTTTCAATAAATGACACTTTAGTGAACCTCTGTGAACATACGTCTTTGCCCATATTTACAATTATTTCCTTAAGTTCAATTCCCAGAAGTTAAGTTGCTGGATTAAACTAATATACAACACTATATCAATTGTATATCAACCTTGCAATATGTGTAAGACGCTATTTTTTTCTTCACACCCCATCTGACACTGGATATAAGCATTCTTCTAGCCAGTCTGATGGGCATTTCATTGTGGTTTTAATTTGCATAGCTTTGCAAGTCACATCACTTTTTGAAAAAGTTGGCTTTGGCCTGTCCTGTTTTATGCAGTTTTCTAAGATGGGCATGGAGAAGTAATTATTAAAAGAACCACACGGAAGTCCACTTGGTCCTCTCTTGGTCTCCATCCACTTTGTATCAAAATATGACTATCAAAAGCTGTTACACTTAGAGATGATAGCATATTTGGATGACTGATGAGGTCATCTTTGGAAAGGGCACCATGTCATTTTGATCATATAACCAACTGAACAGATAAACCTTTGAGCAAACTACACTAAGAAGGAACAGTTTCTGAGACATCTCCCACTTGAACTTTGATGAGAAGCTCCCAGTACCCCCAACACTGGGTCCTGTGCTTTTGAGCTCAGAAAGCCACTTAGAATACCTGCCACCTGTAATAAACTCCATATTTCAATATTAAGAAGCAAACAAGAGCTCAGCCAGAAATCCAAGGTATTGTATACTTTTCTTTCTTCCTACTCTATTTTTGCTCCCAGAGTAAATACTGGCAAGCAGAGTGAGAAATGTTACACCAACGTGAAAGAAGTCTCTACCCATTTTCTTAACTTTGAGGTAAAATGGACTATACATGGATATCTGAGACTTCAACACAGTGTTTGAAATTCAAGCCTACCACACAGACTAATCCCATTCCATAAGAATCAACACCTCCAGGCATCACGGCTGGACAGTGGATCCCTGGGCACGTTATTCATGCCTAACCCAGCCCTCCTTGGCTCCAGTGTTATGCTTGCAATGAATCACATCAGGATTTCAACCACAGAAACCCAGAGCTGATGCTCATTTTGGGAAGCCAATTTCTCTTTCCAGCTGGATAAGTTATTAGTAAAAGAACATCATCAAACAAATGACTTCTATGATATCAACTAGCACAGAAAACTGCAAGAGGGGAATTTTTCTTTAATTGTTTTCTCAGAATTCCTCCCTTTTATGAATTTGCTTGAAAAGGTAAATTATATTCTAAAGTTTTCTTGAGGAAAACATTTTCCTTTTCTTACGTTGTGAGTTTTTTAAAGTAGACCCTTAGGTTTTAGATCTTTTTGAAGAACTGGTTTTCTCCCTGGATCAAAGGGGAAATAATCTCTTCCTTCTACTTCTACGTTAGTTGAATTTTGAGGGTGGGGCTTACCAAAGTGATCTGTATGGAAATAGAGCAGCGACCCGCTCTCTGTGCCAAACTCATCACACGTAACCTCCATGGATGCTAATGTGGATGAGAGCTGACTAGTCCCAAAGGAATGCCACAGGAAGCTGGATTGTGTTCCCTCTGCATTAGAAAGGACATTTAAAGAAACCTGCAACTGTTTAGAATGTGGTCAGGAAGACTTCCTATGGACTTTTTTTCAGACCTCTGGGGCAGATAGAGTGAGAGGTCTAGGTCTAAGTTTTACGGGGAAAGAGATCAAACCGCATGAATCTCAACCTTTGTTCTTCCAGAGAAGTGAGAGAAATGTTCAGAATATAAACTGTAAAATGCACCATAGATCGGTGAGGACTCAGAGCTCTGAGCATTTTGTTTGCTTCATTCATCCATTCCTTCACGAGAAGAACATGAGTTTTAAGTACATCCCATGTTCCAGATATGAAATTAGATGCCTTAGAGAATGTGACTGATGTGTTACTGAGGGAGATACCCCAAATGGAAATAAACAGGACCCCTTAAAATTAGCATTTGGGGGAGGTTACAGAAGGAAATGAAAAAGGTACTGTGACAGAGAATAGCTGAGAAGGGTGTGCTTTAATCGTGGTGGTCAGGGAGGGCTTCCAGGAAGAGGAGATATTTAGACAGAGGTGTTAAGAATTAGAGGGTGCTGGTTATTCAAATAGTTTTTTATTTACAGTATTATAGTGACTCAGAACTTCTAGGATCTTGCTTGAGAAAGTCAATATTCCCTTCTCGTCTGAACTGGACAACTTGCTGTTCAATTTCTCTGATAACTTTAGAGGTTTAAAGATGCTCCTGGTCATCAGCCATTCTAAGGGCTTAGAAGACAATCGTGGACAAAGGGTTAATAGAGGCCTTCCCCTTCTGCACAAGAACTTAACCTTTTGGTTAACTCTCTACTTCTGTTCCCCTGGTAACCTGATAAGGGTAATATGTCAACTGTTGCTAGGCAATGTTGTTAATGATAAAATGACTCCTTACAGGAAGATTACATTTAGACTGGGAGAAGTATATCTACCTAATGGGAAGTCTGATCTCTGGGCTCTCCTGAGTGGGGTAAGTACTCTTATAACTGAGCATGGCCCTTGCATGGACCTGGGAAACTCAGCCTACGCTGCTGCTGTTACAAGAGACGTTGGCTCCTGCGGGGCTAGGGTCGCTCAGACACCTGCCCAGTGTGGTTGCCTCCCACTCGAGCTATCACCTCAGGAAAGATGCTCTGATAACAATGATAACTGGCCCATGGACTCTGCAAGGATTTTCACAGGAGAATGCCACTAATGCCCTCCTGGGAGCTTTGGATTCTGAATCCAAGCCTTCTTAGTACACTGTGGCCTATGGTGGCTCTTGAGTCTGAATGTTCACTTGAACCTAAGAAAACCCCTGGTAGGCTCTACAGAGCAATGCTTAATGGAAGTGGGAGCTTTAAAACATTGAGATTTTTGGGTGCAAAAGTCAAACGCAGAGTGATAGCCCTGAGTTGGGAGGAAATCAACACAATCTCCACTTGAAACTTATTTCTCTTCCTGCTGTCTGCCTAGCCTGCTCTTCTCACTGATGCTATTACCAGATATAGAAATATGGAAACATTGACTAGCATCTGCTCTGGTCTGTAATTCCAAGTCTCCTGGCTTTCATAGCACAATGAACATTAAAATATATTGAAGGAGCAAACACCAGGTTTGTCAAATTTTCTTCTGCCAAGTAAGAGTACAGATAATTGCAGCAACAGCACATACCCTCAACTCTCAATGTCATTTCCAAAAGAAGGGAAATCTCAACACGAATGTAGGAAGGAGAAAATTCTTAGGATGAATAAATTTAGCTTTATGAAACTTACCAGGTACAAGAAGACACAGCCCATGTTGGGTAGATACGGGAAAAGCCCTACCTTAAAACCTTCAACCAGCTTGCTGTGATCTTTTTTCTCTTTTTGTTGGTAATTAGGGAAAAATCCATCACGGGCTGACACTGGCCCACCGCCCAGTGTCTGGGAACCCCTGAATCAGATGTCTTCAAAGCTGCTTTCCAGCTCTGAAATTTTCCGATTCAAATCCCACCCACTCTACAAAGACCATTTCCATCACACGGTTTTCTGCAATGGCACCAGAGTAATCCCTCCTCTCTGAATTATTTATATAAATGCAATCAATACTGCACAAGTTTAACCTTTATTCAGTTCTATCTCATATCGTTAACTAAACATCTCCTCTGTGATCAACTTCCCAGTCTAGTAAGATGACACGCTCTTTAAGCCAAAAGCGGAGACTTTTCATCATATCACTTAGCATCCTACTGATGCTGCTTGGTACTCAATTGATTTATGAGCTGTTCACTTCTGTATGGGAAAGTCATTTTCCCAGCAGAGTTCCAGATGTTGGAAAGAGGGAAAGAGAGAACACCCACTTAGTAAGCAGATTGACAAAATTAATTTTGGGTTAGAATGTCAAGGACAACTTCCCCCCATTAATTTGTAGCTTAATGGAAGAGCCTTTTCATAGATTCTGAGGGTTACAGAGGGAAACCTAGTTCTTCATGGCACTGATGATGGAGGAGGAGGGGGAACAGTAGGAGGTAGGGGTCGGAAGGGAAAGAGAAAATGATGAAGGTGAAGAAAGGGAAAAGGAATAGGAAGAGCAGAAGAAGGGTCTGATTTATTATTCTGGGGGATTTTTTAAGCTGGACTATTTTGCTCACTTTTCCATAATCTCTAATAAAACACTGACTATGAGGAGAGAACGTTGTGGGTAACAAGCTCTTACAGTGTCTTCCTCTGAAATTTGACTGCTTCCTTACCGGAATAGAGATTCACGTTGATAAAAGGGTTGATTTGGGGGTTTGGTTTTCATGGAGCTATTTTTTTTTCATGGAGCTATCATTCTGTTTTGTAAAGCTCTCTAGACAGCCATTCCCTAGGAACACTATGTAAATTCTGGTGATTGACTGGTTGATGAATTGTCTTAAAATACTCTCACTACTGAGATCAAGACAGTTGTGAGTGATTTATTACCAATTTTGTGTCCTATTGCTTTGTTTAACTGTAAGCTTTACCTCCAAGTTCCTGTCATTTCTGCTTTCTTTTGAGCTATTATTTCAACTACCTGGAGCACGTACCTCTTCTGTAGCTTTTTTTGTTCAGTATGATTTGATGTGGATTCAATTTTCCAAAAATATATCTCGGTTCAACAGTTTCTATGTGGAATATGGTAATGTGACTCTTAAGGAAAGCATTTCCCTCTCTCATTCTGGTGAAGCCTTATCTCTGCTGAAAAATGATCAAATAACCGAATCATGATGCCTTCTCTTTAGGTGAAAATGAGCTCTGCATTTGTAATTTAGATATATGGGCCTACAAATGTACTTCGCTTGCTGTGTACTGCCTTCTATGAAGAGCAATTATATGCTTTTGCCGTTCAACAGTAATGAAAATATAATGCAATAATACTCTAATCAATGCCTTATGCTTATACGCAGCCAGACCATCACTCCCTTTAATCTGCAGTACACCGATTTCTCCGAAGAGCATAAAAGGAGGAGAGCCTGTTTTCCTTCTTAACTATAACTGTGTATTTACCTTTAACCCTAGGAGTTGATCATAACAAAGGCTGCGCTTCTCCTTATCCTTCAATGGGGCTTTGTGTTCATTAGTAAGATGCCTAACTGAAGGTGTATTTGGCAACCTCAACTCACAAAGATTAAGCAGTTTAGAACTAAAACCAGCCACAGTGGTGCTTTATAGGGGCGATTATAGCAGCAGCAGTTTGATTTTCTGAACCAGAAACACAATTACAACACAATCTTTATCTAATACATTTTCAAAGAGCGCGAGGAAGAGAAGAGACGTAGTGAAATAAACAATTTGCAAAACATTGAGACGTGAATTCTAGTTCTGCCACTAACTAGTTTGTGATTTAGGGCAAATTCCCTAACAACTCTCAGCCTAAAATGTATCTGTAAAATAAATATAATAAAATATGCATTATATATCCCAAAGAATTATTAAGGGATTCATATATAATTATAAAGTCTTAGAAAAGTATAAAGCACTGGGGAACTGGAAAGCATTCTTGTTAAGAGACAGGTTACCATGGCACCAGGAATTAGTTTTATACAACATTGAATTCTAACATGGATTCTGGATTCTTCCTCCACCCACTGAGCCTCAGCCCTGGCATCTGAGTGAGTTTGATCAGCTCCCAAGTTGGCATAAAGTAACAGGCACAAGTCCATCTCTCTTGCCCAAGTGTTAATTCAGGGATGAATAGCCAAGCACAAAGCAGTCCTGAGCCACAGATATTGGACCAGGGTCGGCACACGATTTCAATGATCCAAAGAGAGAGAAACTCAGGGCTTCTAATATAATGAATTATAACCCTGCTCCAGAGGGTGTGTTGTACAGACATGAGGTGGGAACTACTACAGTCATTTTGCTACCATAAGGGAAACCCATCTGCGAAAGGTGGAAGTTAAAGAGCTCCAGGGGAATAGATCCAACTGTACATAAAGCCTGCTCTCCCTCTGGACTGTTTCAATCATGGCAGCCAAAAGCTTTCTTTTATTGTTGAAGCCAATTTAAACTGGGTTTTTTGATATTTCAGCATCTTGATTTATACACAGCCTCAAGGACATAACATGGAGTAAGACACGGAGTGAGGATTAAGAAGCCATCAAAGAAATGCCAATTAAGTGAGAGAAAAAATAGAACAGCTTTAGAAGAGAGTAGATGGATACTCCCTCATGTTCCTCCTCCTTTTTCTTTCCTCAAGATTGATGGTTGTGTTTCCTGAGCGGGAGCACCTAGAGATGGAGGAAGGGACAATTATATCTTGAATTAATTAAGGTAACTCTTCAACTATCAGTGACTTAAGAGAACATTAATTTAGAAACCAATTTTTTATGCGGAGGGGGAGTATAGGGAAGTTGGCTCTGGCAGTTATTCAAGACCCCAGGTTGATGGAGTCTTTGCAGTTTTGCATGTGTAGCTTCCGAGATTACTCAGGTTTTTGATAACTAGCCACTGGATGCAGTAAGAAAAAGAAAAGAGGGTCACACCCCTCTTCCATTAGATAAAACAATGACATAGCAAAGCCAACGGCAAAAGAAACTGGGAAATGGAGTCTAGCTGCGTGCTTGGAAAAAGCGAGTGAAATGGTTTGGTGAACAGCTGTCGGGTCTCCACCTCACAACTATAAGGGCTGTGGTTTTTGGCCTGTGGGTTTGGTCAGAAATATTTTATGCTGCAAATTTAAATAGGTACCAGAGCCAGGTAGATAACATAGAGTAGTGAAACCATCCAGGCAGAATACCGTAAAGAATGGCAAAGATTTGGTCAATACAACGATTTAGTCATTTTGACTAAAGGAGGGAAATATTGATCACTCAGCCAACTGTTATCACAAATTTAAAAACATACGCGAGCCAGGTAGATAACATACTGAAACCAGTCAGGCGGAATATAGTGACGAATGGCAGAGATTTGCTCAATACAGAGACATAGTCATTTCGACTAAAGGAGAGGGCCATTGATCACTCAGCCAGCTGTTGTCACAGAAGAATCTGAATTCAGTGTTTCTAGATCTTTTCATTTCCCAAGATCAATTAGAAATCTAGATTTTCTGTTCAACATTTTGATTTTTAAATGCTGAAATAGCACAGGGAGATCAGCTCGGTGCTTTGTGACCACCTAGAGGGGTGGGATAGGGAGGGTGGGAGGGAGGGAGACGCAAGAGGGAAGAGATATGGGAACATATGTACATGTATAACTGATTCACTTTGTTATAAAGCAGAAACTAACACACCATTGTAAAGCAATTATACTCCAATAGAGATGTTATTAAAAAAAAAAGAAAGACTTTATTTTTTAATCACCAAGAAAAACAAAAGTTGTGTTTCTGATACCCAGCTCCACCTTCTGACCACCAGCTCTTGATATACAGTGTAGACTTTTTGTTTTTCTAATTTTTATTTTATAGTGGAGCATAGTTGATTACCAATGTTGTGTTAGTTTCAGGTGTACAGCAAAGTGATTCAGTTATACACATACATGTATCTATTCTTTTGCAAATTCTTTTCCCATTTAGGGTAGACTTCTCAGTCTATCAAGGAGTTTCTTTGAGCACTAAGCTCTAACACAAATGTGTATATATTTATTAAAGCTATATAAATAAGTCCATCTGTATCTCAGATGTTACTAAATGTTCATTTCTAATCATCTGGACATGAAAGTAAAATAAACTTTTTAACATTTGTCACCACACTCTAGTGGATTATGATGCATGCATCACGTACTGGAGATACCAGTTCTATGAGTTCACTATTCTTTTGACATTTAAATTTTTCTTTAAAAATTTTTATTCCCTAAAACCTTTATCTTGTATATTCATCCATATAAGATAGGTCATGCAGTTAAGTTAGTCTGAAGTGATTAGACCTCCCACGTTGCCCATCAATAATTTTCTCTTCGTGATTTCAGGCAAACTATGACACTGACAGTTTTGCAGCATTGTCTGAGGGCCATTTCTTCTCTACATTAAATGGCTGCAGTTCATCGCCATGTTTGAGATGACAAATACTCTAAGGGTTTTGTCTTTTTTTTTTTTACCCTAAAGCCTACATACCTATTTTACTAATTGTAGAAAACCATTTCTGACTGTGATAATAATACAGAATTAGAGTGATGATATGTTTTATAAACTTGAAGAACTATGAAGATATGTGTACCAAGAAGCATCTTTATAAAACACACTCAGGAGATAAATATCATGTAATACTCATTCAAGGGCATAATATTCAGGCTTAGAAAGATACTTGTTGATGATTTCCTTAAAATTTTTATGAAGTATATTTTTTCACATTTATTTAAACAGCATTATTCGTTGGGAAGATCTTTTCCACCATAGCTACAGTTCAGTGTAATCTAGAATTATTTAAGAGAACTAAACACGCAGCAACAGGCAGAAGTTGCCATTAAATACTACCCCTTGGACCAGTTCATAAACTTGATTATACAAAGTAAAGTAACAGTAAAGGTCTAAAAGAATGCTTTCATGTTAGCTAGTCTTTGAATTAGAGAGCTGAGAGAAATGCACTTGTATGTTTGGAGCAAAAAAAGTATGGATGTGTCTGGGTCATTGAGATCAAGGTGAACAATGAATACTATAGACCCACTACTAACAATGTTCAATGGACTAAAGGGCAGCTTTGTTTTCATTTCCTTTCATTCATTTCATTTCACTTTCACTGACTGTAGCCAAGGAGATGACCTTAAACCTTAGGTTGTGCCTTTTTTTTTTTATAATAACAGCTTTGTGAAGATTTAATTCATATCTCATTCAATCAACTCATTAAAGAGTACAATTCACCTCAACATCACTAATTAGTAGAGAAATGAAATCAAATCTAATATGAGGTATTACTTCACACCAGTCAAAATGGCCATCATCAAAAGTTACAAACAATAAATGCCAGAGAGGGAGTGGAGCAAAGGGAACCCTCCTCCACTGTTGGTGGGAATTGTAAATTGCTAACAGGCACTGCAGAGAACAGCTATGGCGCTTCCTGAAAAAAACCTAAAAATAGAGCTACCTTATGATCCGCAATCCCACTCCTGGGTGAATATCTAGAGAAAACCGTCATTCAAAAAGACACCCCAATGTTCATTGCAGCACTATTTACAATAGCCAAGACATGGAAGCAACCAAAATGTCCATCAACAGATGGATGGATAAAGAAGATGTGGTATATATATATATATATATATGCAATGGAGTAGTACACAGCCATATAAAATAACGAAATAATGCCATTTGCAGCGACATGTATGGAACTAGAGATAATCATACTAAGTCAAGTAAGTCAGACAGACAAAGACAAATATCATATGATATCACTTATAGGTAGAACTGAAAATGTGATACAAAGGCACTAATTTACAAACCAGAAACTGACTCACAGATTTAGAAAACAAACTGATTGTTACCAAAGGGGAAAGTTGTGGGGGAAGGATAAATTCGGAGTTTGGGATTAGCAGATACAAACTACTATATATAAAATAGATAAACATCAATGTCCCTCATTTTAGCACAGGGAACTATATTCAATATCTTGTAATAAATCATAATGGAAAAGAATGTGAAAAATAATACATATATATCTGAATCAGTGTGCTGCACACCAGATACTAACACAACATTGTAATTCAACCATACTTCATTTTATTAAAAAGTGTACATTTCAATGGTTTTAGTATATTCATTGTTAAGTTGTATAACCATCACTATAATTTTAGAACATTTTCATCAATCCAGAAAGAAAGACCATGCTCATTAGCAATCACTCCCATTTCTCCTCAATCCCTTCAAGACCCAGGCAACAACTAATCTACTTTCTAACTTGATAGATTTGCCTATTCTGGGAATTTAATACCAATGACATCATGTCATATCTGGTATTTTGTGACCACCTTCTTTTACTTAGTTTACAAAGTTCATCAGTATGTCAGCATGTATCAGTCTCCATTCTTTTTTATTGCTAAATAAATAATATTTCATCACATGGTTATACCACATCTTCTTTATCCATTCAGATGATAAACATTTGGGTTGTATCTACTTTTTAAATATTATGAATAATGCTGGTATAAACTTTCATGTACAACTTTTTGTGTGAACATATGTTTTGAGTCCTCTTGTGTATATACTTAGGAGTAGAATTGTTGGTCACATGATAAGTCTGTGTGCAACCTTTGAGGAACCACGAGACTGATTTCCAAAGCACTTGGACCATTTCACATTTTCGTCAGCAGTATATATACAAGGGTTCCAGTTTGTCCATACTTGTGACTGTCTTTCTTTTTGCTTATAGCCATCCTAGTGGGTGAGAAGTAGTGTCTCAATGAGGTTCTGATTTTCATTTCCCTGATGACTAACAAGTTGATTTTTAAGGCATTACACATGACCAATAAAAATAGAAAACACTAAATAGTTTCATAATTTTAAAAAAATTAAGGTATATTTGTGTTAATAGTATGAACCAAAAAGGAGATAAACCAAAAGGAAAAAATTATTCCTATTTCACTGGACCCAACCATCAGATTTCTTATAGAATGGCATATCCATGCAGTATGCTTTCCACAGGCAAAGGAAACACGCAGTAGATCTATTTTAACTATACTTTTGATGACACTAGAAGGACCCTCTTAAGATGTATGCCTCTAAGAAGAGAAGACAAGAAACAGGGAGACCAATTAGTAGGCTCTTGTAGAAGTACGGGTCAGAGAGTGTGGTGACTTGGATTATATGGGAGCCGACTGGAGGTTTGGATGAGGATTCAGGAAATGCTTTATGAACTACATACCATCCACGAATACATGACTGGAGAAAGTGAACTCGAAGGACGAGCAGAGTGTTAAGGCAGAGAGAGTGTGAGAAAAAGAAAGCAGAAAACTAGAGTAGAGAGTTTCACTCTGAAGATTAAAGGGCACATACAAGGAAAGAGCAAGCCACTGCGTTACGTACTAGAGCAGCGGTTCTCAAAATGGAATTCCGTCACCAGTATCCTCACTATCATCTGAGAACTAATTAAAGATGCACATTCCAAGGCCTCACCCAGACCTAATGAATCAGAAACTCTGGGGGTGGGACCCAGAAATCTGTGTTTTAAAAAGCCTTGCAGATGACCAAAATTTGAGAGCCACCTTTTAGACTGCAGAGTAGAAGCAGTGTTGGAAAGGGCTGGAAAGGTAAGTGGGTACCAATGGGGGTGAGGATCTCTAGGACTCTGGCGGCTCATAGAGAGGTCATGAGAGTTTCATGAGCAGGAGAGTGATTCATCAGACTGACAATTCATGACTATTAAATTGACCGCAGTGTAAGTTGAAATTGCCTAAATGGAATGGAGATATCAATAATTATAGTACAAACACCTAACATATTTCTGATTTGAGCACAGAACCTGGGATAAAATTTTGTTTCCTCCAATTTTAACTAAAATAAAATGAAAAAAAAAAAAAAAGCATTTTTCAGGTTCTTATCATTGAAAAGTCATTGCACTAGCCTGGGTAAGAAATGGAAATAAACTGACATTGTACTAAAAATGCCTGTAATCTAATGAGGGGGAAAATGAGAGATTGCATATGGAAAGAAAACAGACAGTCATCAAAGACCTCTTTATTATTTGCACAGGGCTGTTGTGTCGCACAGCTTCATAGAGCACTGTTCAAATCAAAGTTGTTGTGAATTATGCCCCCTAGAGTTGTGTAAGTGCATAGCTACTGCTGCTATATGCATCCCACCTGCATCTGTGGCTGTCACAGGACTATAAATTATATTATCATGCAAGTTTTAATCTCTTAAAATCCATGGGATATATTGCTAAGTGAAATAAGCCAGTCTGAACAAGCTGCATACTGTATGATTCCAAACATATGACTTCCTGGAAAAGACAAATCTGTAGAGATGGGAGAGAGATCATTGGCTGCCAGGGGTTCAGGGGATGCAGGGGAGGGATGAATAGGTAGAGCACAGGGGATTTAAGGGCAGTGAAACTATTCTGTATGAAAATGCAATGGTGGATACAGGACCTTAAGCGTTTGTCAAAACCCAAAGAACTGTACAACACAAAGAGTGAACTCTAATGTACAATATAGACTTTAGTTAATAACATAGTCTATGGTAAAATATAGACTTTAGTTAATAATATAGTAGTTCATCAGCTGTAACAAATGTACCACACCAATGCAAGATGTTAATAACAGGAGTAACTAGGGAATGGGGTGGGGCATATGGAACTCTCTGTACTTTCTGTGCCATTTTTCTATAAAACTAAAACTGCTGTAAAAATAATCTCTTAAATTAAAAATAATCCATGGGAGAGAAGAGGATAACGTGATGAAGGAGGTATGACTGACCTCAGCTGAGTCATGAAGAATAGGTTAGAAACATCAAGCTGTAACATCAGAAGTTTGAAAGATGGACTTAAGTGGAAAAAAAAAATTAAAGAGCCACTTAAAGACCTAGGCACTCCAAGATAATCTCACTTCTCTAAAAATTCAATATTCTATCATGCTTCTCTGCCTTTGCACGTGCTGATCCTTTTTCCAAAATACCTTTGCCCTCTTCTCAAGTGGGAAACTTTTGGTTATCTCCTTCATGAATGCTTTCTTGACTCCCTGCAAAACCACTTTTTATTACTTTGTACTTATCTCCACTGCAGCACTTACGAGCTGTCTTATGTGAAGATGATACTGGAGTCTGACTTCTTAACTGATTTTTACCTTTCTTTTAAGTAATATAAATAAATCACGGTAAACTTGTTCCTTTGACCTCTTGGCTATGGTGAATAATGCTGAACACTATTAACAGTGAATAATAATGAACATGGCATGTATGTACACGGATGTACAAAAATCTCTTCAAAATCCTGCTTTCAATGTTTTAGATAAATAACCAGAAGTGCAAATACTGGATCATATGGTAATTCTATTTTTAATTTTTTGTGGAAATGCCCTACCGTTTTCATAGTAGCTGAACTATTTTATATTCCCAACAGCAAAGCACAAGTGTTCCCATTGTTCCACATCCTCACCAGTACTTGCTATTTTCTGTTTTGTTTTGTTTTTTATAGTTACTATCCCAAGTATTCATTGACAGGTGAATGAAAAAAACCAAAATGTAGTATGTATGTATATATATATATATATATATATATACATACACACAATGGAATATTACTCAGCCTTAAAAAGGAAGGAAACCCTATCACAATATGGAGAAACTTTGAGGACCATACACTAAGTGAAATGAGCCTGTCACACAATGACAGGTATTGCATGATTCCACTCATACATGAGATATCTATTTTATAGCTATATCTTTAGTAGTCAAATTTATAGAAAGAGAAAGTATAATGGTGGCTGCCAGGGGCTGGAAGAGGGAAAAATAGGAGTTGTTGTTTCATGGGCATAGAGTTTTAGTTTTGCAAGATGAAAAAGTTCTAGAACTCCGTTGCACAACAATGTGAATACATTTAACACTACTGAACTTATAAATCGTGTAGATGGCAAATTTTATGTTATGTGTTTTATAACACAATTCACAATAATGAAAAATGGAAACTGAGTCTTATTGTTTTAGTAGATGAACCAAGTTTAAGGGTAATTTCATAGCCATGGTCAACGATGTTGTTGCTAGAAAGTTAGCGAATACTCACTCTATTCCATCTGCAAGCTGTTTTGCAAGCTTGGTTGCAATCCTCGGCTCACAGCTCCTTCTACAATAAGAGTAAAAAAAAAATCTTCCCTTTCCGTCTAGAGCCATTAGGGTCTCTAATTATCTCTAATTGCTTGGACTACTGCAAATTTCATGCATAAAATATGATCCCTTTCTCATCTTTCCTCTTATAAACTTATAATATTGTTACAGTGAGTTTTCATTAATTTCAAAATTATTCCTATTTTAGATATTTTTATAGTTAAGTAATGAATTTGTTCTGTCTCTTTTAAAAATATTTTTACATCACACTGCCTTCTTTCAAACGGAGTATAATCTCTTTTTTCTAAAGCTAAACGTGTTTAGTTGAAAAGGAAGAAAATATTATACGTAATACAGCTGATAACACTTTTTTTGTTTATACTTCCTGTTCTTTTCTCTGTGTGTAGATCTTTTAAAACTCGAATCATACATTCTATATCCTACAGCTTTTTTTCTGGTAACTATCATGCATCTTTATAAATAACATTGCATTGAAAATACTGTTTGCTAAATCACAGCACCGAGCCTTGAAACTTCCTTAGGATATATTCCTATAAGTGAAATTACTGTGCTAAACAATTTGTATATTTTTCAGAGCTTACCTATAAATTGTCAAATTATCTTCCTCTTTAGAACCCCATCATGAAAGTGCCTATTTTACTATATCCTTGCTAAGACTGTGTACAACTGCTATTTTCAATATTTTATAAGCTGATGGCTGGCCAATCCATGTTATCTGATTGATTTAATGTGTATTTATTTGATTACTTGGGAAGAGAAATGCATTTTTTAAAATATGTTTATTAGTCATTTGATTTCTTCTTTTTATTATCTATCAATTTTCTTTACTTACTTTTAAATAATGTCTTTCTTATTAAGATGTAAAAACTCTATATGCTAGAGTCATTAATCTTTTGTCATATATATTTTCAATGTTTTCTTGACTTGTTGCTTACCTTTTAATTTCATTTATGGTGCTTTGAGGGAACTTCAGTGGCTTCAATATTTATGAAATTATGTCTATCAATGTTTTCTTTTATCAGCAAGTTCTTCAAGAAGTGTACCCTGATTTTGATTCATATTTTTGTCAGTGTAGGGAAAAGATGCATTTTTGGTACAGCACAGAAGCTGTGTCTTATGGCCTAGAGATCAGACAGGTCTACAGAGACTGATATTTTACATATTTTTTGGTGTCAACTTCTCTTATCAAGTTGCCTTATCTATAACATGGAGTTGTTATAAATATTAAATCAAATAATATGTCTTTAGCTCTTAGCTCAGTGGATGGTTTCTAATAAACATTCAGTAGCTCTGAGGATGATGATGGTGATGGTGATTTAAATCTCTGCTTCTTAGCTTCATAATCTACTTGGCTCTCTTAGAACTAGATCCACGTACATATTTTTATTCCTCAGGGACTTAGCCTTGTTCTATCACTCAAACCCTTTTTAAGGCTAAAAACATCTCTTCTAGGTTATTCCACACCCCAGCTTCCAGAATTGGGTAATGAATATAGTACATATAGCTTCTCACTAACAACAAGTGGTTTTGGTTTAAAGGGCACAATAGTGCCGGCAAGCATGGGGATATCACACAATTTAATAAACATTACATGAACTTCTCTCCATCGTGGTTACTGGTGAGAAGCCACAGCCCACCCCTGATCTCACCAATTCTACATGTGGAACTGACTGACTTCTGCCCTTCCTTACAACTCCTCTGTCCTTTGTTCATGAGGCTTCCCTCTCCCTTCTCAAAGAGCCTTCTCTCCCCAGGATATAAGACTGACCTGGCATTTGAGGCAAAACAATGTCGGATGCTTTGCATTTCAGAAGCTCTCCCACCTCTCTGAGCCTCAGTCCCCTCAGGGACACTACCCTTTGGGCACCTGTCATTCAAGTGCAGTTTGTTGTGTATCTCTTGAAGCAAATACTTCTTCACATCGTGTTAAGTGGATCCAGTGCCCTGAAGACAAGGTCCCCACCTCTAAGTTCCTCCCCAGTCAGAGGTCCTTGCCTCTGTGTAGTGCCTTCTCAGGTTCTCATACCACTTCCACACATGATAACTGACTTCATCATCACGGAAAAAGCCAGCAAGTTCACTTCATAAATGATAAAACAGAGGTTCAGAAGCTTGAGTGACTTGGCAGTGATGGAGCTGACTCTAGAGTTCATGATCCCTGTATAATCCCTCCCACCCCTCAGGATGGTAGCGAAATGAACACTGTCAGTCCTGCCTGCCTTCCCTGGTAGCTTTATCTTTGTGCTCTACTGTAGCGAACGAGTGCGCTGGTCAGGTAGACACGTGTTCAAATCCAGACACTCACCTTTACTTACTGGGTGATCTTAAGCAAAGTATCCTACTTACATGAATCTCAGTTTTGTCATCTCTAAGATGCGATGGTAATTATAAATAAACCTACCTCACAGAATTGTGACGTGGATTAAATGAAACAGGGGACATGAAGAGCTCAATACCAATTAGCTATTATTATAACTGGAAACATAGGCATGACATTGGCTATTATGTGGATTATTTAGCAGCCTTCAGTCAGCTCAGAGCAATACCTGAAGTACATAACCCACTGCGCCACTGGGATGGAAAATCCTTGCATCGTTAGCTGCCTGCGTCTCATTTCAAGGCTTTTTTTTTTTTTTGAACTCTATAAAAGAATGCTAGACTCTCCAGAAAGACTGCCAAGGCAGGTGATTTTTGACTTCCTATTTCTTACTCATAACCCAAAGAAAACTGACAGGATACTCTTTAGCCATACACATAGTTCCCACACACATACCTTGGAAGCATTTTAATTGGCATCGGTTTCATGAGCTTCCCAGCACCACACTTAGATTTGCACAGGAACCCAATCTGTAAAAGCTGACAGATGACCTCAAGAGATACTAGGGTGATCATACCTTCCAATCCTTCCCTGGTGATGTCCTTCAGTTAACACTTATTTTAGTACCGTCAGTAGCTTTTCCAAGACACCCTGGAGAGGAAGCCTCTGTGGTTACACTTTCAGTATCATGAATGAATTATTCATATATGTCACAACCATTCATAAAAAAGTGAATGCATTAGCTCAGAACATTCTCAGAAGTGTAGTTTTAACATACAAGATACAAGTCCTACTCATACACACCTCAATGCTTTACAGCTTCTGATGACTCACAATTAAGTGACATATTTTGAGCAGCTGAAATGGTGTGGAGATGAGTGAGAAATCCGTTATGTAACTCTGTGTCCTATCTTGAGATATACTTTGGAAAACTCTTTACTACCCCTTTAATAACTACGCAGACTTCTCAAAAGTCCTTAGGAACCCTTTCTAAAGCGCACCTGTGTGCCACTGTGACCACTTTGAATACAGTCAAGTTCTCAACAGGCTCAGCACATATATCCAAGAAAAATACTCTTGCAGACAATCAAAAAAGCTCAGCCGAAATGTCATGCAATTCTTCCAAGGGCTTATGTCTCAGTAACATCTCAACTATACAGCTAACAAGCCAAATCAAGCATAGTCAAAAAGAAGAGGTAACCAAAGGGAAAGTTAATGGCCCTTCCTGTCATTACTTGACTACAAATTTAGTTCCCAACAGACTCCTTGGTTCTGGAACATCTATCAAACTTAGCAAGAAAGTGAAATTCCTTATGTGCCTCTGGTTACACAAAGTTAAGAAATTGATCTGAAGAAAGACATGAACATTCTTGCTGCATGTAGAGTTTTCCCCAAGAAGCACCAGAAAGAAATCTTGACTCTACAGTAGAAATGTTTTGTTGGCAAAGAAGAGCCACGGAATTTGAAATCCAGCTCAGCCCTTAAGTCAAGATGTCATGCTGGTGTGACCAGCAACCTCGCATACTGCCATTTTCCAGCTGACAATTAAGAATATGGGATTTTATCTTTTCTCCAGTTGTGTTCCACAGTTTGAAATAATTTTGCCTACTAAGCAAAATGCCATTACTAAATAGCACTAATATTAATGATCTTTTGCATTATTATGTACTAGGTATCTTGTGCACCTTTTATATAGTTAACTCATTTAATCCTCAAAACAATCTTATGTGAATAGGAATTTTTTATATTCCCATTTTATAGATGAAGAAACTGAGGCCTCAAGAAGTAATGTATAGAAAGAGGAGCAGCTGTAATACTAACCCACATATCTAAAGGTAAAGGCGGTCCTCTTAACCACTCTGAATCATCCTATCGTATCTCGTGATTTTCAATATTTCAGAACAAAGAAATACGTAATTACAAATACGGCATTTTGGACAGGGTTATATAATCAGCTTTAGCACACAGAGTTGGTAGAATTCTAGGCAAAGGCAAAATATTTGAAGTTTTTATCAATCTACAAAGTATTTTTATTTCCTAATGTAAGCTTTGAGTTGGATATATTTTGAAATACTGAAAATAAATGAGAAATTTTTATTCCTGTCTTCTCCTCCACTATGGCCTTTCTATATTCTTTAGGTTGTAAGGGTTTCAATTAGAGAACAGATTATTTTAGGTAGATGTTGAGAGCTTTTCTAACTCAAAAAATGAACAAAAAACATTGTTTTACTTCAATGATAAGTTTTTAAATTGTTGATTTTTTAAAATGTGGCTATTCATATACTTGTCTATCAGTGTTTTTTTTTGAATTTTTGAGTTTTATTTATTTTTTTATATATGTCTATCAGTTTTTAAAAAGTGCATGGTAGTTCTCAAATTTCAATGTGCATAAGGATTCTGCTTGGGATTTCCAGGCTCTTTCCAAAGATTTTGA
Source organism: Balaenoptera musculus (assembly GCF_009873245.2). Taxonomy (NCBI): domain Eukaryota; kingdom Metazoa; phylum Chordata; class Mammalia; order Artiodactyla; family Balaenopteridae; genus Balaenoptera; species Balaenoptera musculus. The sequence goes on from NC_045795.1 coordinate 87,131,600, forward strand.
TGCTTAACTTCGGGACCTATGTTCTTAGCATGTGGACAATTACATTCTTAGCCAGCCTCCAGCAAGACTCTGGAGCAGATAATCCTCAGACCCAAACTCCTTACTCCTGACTCAGAGCTTCCTCACGTTCTCCTGTACCTGCACCGGTCGTCGTCCACACAGCATCAGGACTGATGCTGGGGGTGCCCTGTTTAAAAGCCTCCTTTGGCTTCCGGTGCATTTAGAGCACATTCAACCTTGGGAGCTTGGCCCCCAGGGCTGCACTCTTCTGGCCTCCACTACCTCGTGAGTTCATCTCTTGTCATTCTTCCCAAACTCACTCTGTTCCAGCACCTTTGACTTCTTCCATTGCTCAAAAAGGCCTGACTTGGTCTGGTTCTGCGGCCTGAGCCATCTGCTTTCAGGGACCTTCCCTGACCGCTCCTAGTTCAATACCCTCACTCCAAACTCTCTTTACGTTAGCTCTCTGTTTGATCGTCTTCATCAGGCTTGGCCTTACCGTCCCCAGTTAATTCTGGAGCATTAACTCTTGGTGGCACATTCCCTTGGCCCACAAAATCCTCACCTTGTGGGAAGAGGTTTAGCCAGAGGATGGCTAGGCCAGGGTCCTGTGGATCACATGGCCCAGGGCAGGGGCAGGAAGAGGAGGGAGTGGGGGGTCGAGGCTCTGATGTGATGACAAAAACAGGTCTATCACTTTCATAGTCTGAAACAACATCTACTCCTTTCTTGGTTGCTTCTACAGTTTCAAATCATACTTATTAAAGTATAAATTACGTAAAGGCAGACATCTTGTCTGTCCAATTGCAGTTGCACCTCCATCGTGTATGACAAAGCCTAGCACAGAGAAATGATAAATCAAAATCTGTTGAATGAATGAATGAAAGAGTAAAACATAATCGCTTACAAATATTCATAAACAAAACACACAGACAAAAAGCCCTACCACATCACAACAAATACGCCAGGACCCCTTCTAGGTGCTTTGCATACAAGACCCATTTTATGCTTTAAAATGACTGATGGAAGTAGGTACAAAGAAAACCTCTGCTTTTATGGATGACATAGAAAGGTTAAGCAATTTGACGAATATACAGCTAGGAATAGGCTCAAGAAACTGTATTCTTTTTCATGATGAAACACTGGGTGGGCGAGTAAGTGTACAGATAAAAAAAATGATTGTGTAAAGGTGGCGAGCTAAAGCCAATGAATGAATATAATCAACCCAGTATATCAGACTGAAAAGAGAACTCTCTTCTTCATTCAGATGTAAAGAAAACAGGGCAAAATTTACAATTCAAATGTAATCCAAAAGTGTATCATGTGAAAACATTCATGTGAAAGAAGTCACCAGCACGCAGCCTTTTTTCATCAATGGAATGAACTTTCCCAAGAATGCTGGGAATTTGCCACAGTGCAAGATGGTGCGAGAGAGTGCAGCATCTTGGTGTCACAGACAGTGACGTACAAATAAGCACCATTTGAGTGGGTCCAAACCAGCATCCTTCTAGCTATGAAAATTGCACACTGCTTTTGGAGACTGCCAGGGCTTTGGAAACTTGAGCGCAGGAAAGATTTGAGCATTCGGGTGAAGATGATTTGCAGTGTGTCCCCTGGCCTTCTCAGTCCACTTAATACCTTAGAGCTTGGCTTCCGGATATCAGTATGCTGCCTGCTGACTTTTAAGTAAAAATAAAATCAAACACCTGTGCATCAGCCAGTACGAACTACTGTAGTTCCCACACACATCCAGCTATAAGACCTTGGCCATAAAGATAGTTTTATTTCTCAGTTGAAATATAGATGGGAGATTTATTAGAGGAGTGACAGATAGTGTGATTAATAAATATCTGTCATCTTTTCGTTCTTTCTGTTATGTTAGTGGAATTCGATTTTAAAAGAAAGAAGAAATGAGAAGAGGAGGGGGGTGGAGGGGGGAGAACCAGCAAGGGAGGGGAATAGTGGGAAGAGAGGGAGGGCACAGGGGAAGGAAGGAGAAAGAGGAAAGAGAAAAGAGTGCTTGTTACCTCTGGCTGGAAACAAGCGACCTCCAGAAACATCCTTCCTAGAGCCCACTAATCACTAATGTCTTCATTCCTGACTTGAGTAATTTCCAGGAGAAGTTAGTTGGGTGGGTTCTGTGACCTCATCAGAACATCATGACTCGGGAAACTCCATCTCCAGAGCACCAGTTATTATTCTCATATTCATCCAGCCCCATCTCTTCCCCCACCAAAAAAAGGTTTAAAATTTCCAAAAAAAAAAAAAAACAAAAGAGAGAGAAAGTTATGTACAACACACACATACACGTTTGGTTTGTTTTTAAAATTGTTTTGCTTTTGTTTTTATATGCATAACTCCATAGGGTCACTTGAGATAATTGAGATAATTCAGTGAATTAACTGGAATTGCCCTAAACACTGAGAAGCATTGTTCACTGTGGCAAAATAGAGTGAGGTGGTGGATATGTAACTTTCTTGTTTGCATTCTGTTAGCATTCTAGTCTCCATAATTATTGTTTTATTATTACTACTACTACTACAATTATCGCCATCATCATCACTACTATGATGGTGATGATAATGATTATTCTGATTTCTTCTCCATCTTCTCCTTCCATATTTATTTTCATGGTTCCCTTTTTCTATCACATTAGCTTTTGTTCTTCAGAGTGTTGGCTTAACTGTTTTTCCATTTTACCAGCTGCTTTTCCATCTTAATGGTTCAAGTTTTCCCTTATTGCACTATGTGATGGAGTGCTGATAAATGGATTTTTCCATAATTTATACAATTAAATAGTACATGAAAATTTATCTATACTTAATATAAAAATGTACAGAAGCATAAAATGTAAGAAATAATTTCCTTCTTATCCCACTCTCCATTTCCTTCCAGGTCATCTCAATTCTACTCTCCAGAGAAGTAGAAACCTTAATGTATTTGATACATCCTTCAAGTTATTTTATATACACATACACACATGTATTTGTACTTATTTCTATAGTCACTCAAATACACATACTCTTCTATAACTTTTTTTTTCCTTTAAACACTGTGTTGGATCTCTTTCCAGGTCATGGGTGGTTACCTCATTCTTTTTACTAACTTTCTGGTACTCTGTTGTGTAAATATACCATATTAAAACAACAACAACAACAAAAAACCTCTACTATATGGATGAACATGTAACCTTTTTCCTAAATTTAAACTGTCAACCATTTAAATCAAACTGCAGTGAATATCCATTCACGTTGGGACACACACACCTCTACAAACATAGAGACAAACTTCGTTTTTTTTAATGAGATAAAGTCTTACAAGTAAAATTATAGCAGTGAAAGGTATTCTTATTTTAAATTTTAATAGAGTTTGCTAAGTTTCCTGATGTCAAGTAGTATCAATTCATAATTTTTAAACTGAATTTATGCTCTTGAATTTTGAAATTAAAAATTAATACACACCCAATTTAACAAATAAAAATCATATAGAGATATACTGAGGGCCTCCCTCCTCCCCCCACCTTCCAATTACAGCCCTTTAAAATACCCAGTGTTAACTATTTGACTAACGGATTAGCAAAAATCAAGAATGTCTATTTTTCTACACCCTCACCAGCAGTGAAGGTTATCAATCTTTAATTTTTCTAATGGATGAACAAAAAAGATGTTAGTTTATTTACTTTTATCTAAAGGCATCTATTCATTGCACATTTACATTTCATATTCCATAAATTCCCTTTGTATTACTTTTGTACATTTAATATTCGATTATTTTTTTCTTGTCAATTTATAGGAGCATTTTTAACATGAGAAATATATATATACATATTTGCATAACATAATTATAGTCCACTGTTTATCTTTTAAGCTATGTTGAATATTTTGCTATTTTGAAATTTAAAATATTCTATATATTCATAGAAAACACCTGGGGTTTTAATGTGAATATTATGTACTTTAATATAAAAATTCAGGCATTAATTGTGAGTTCCCTTAACTTCATCTCAACATATTTTCTCTTTGTTTCTTTTCAGATTCTCGGGAAATGAAGTGCCTCCTATTTTCAAAAGCAAACGTTTTTCTTGGGCTTTAAACCTAATATCCCTACCTCATACCCTTTTGAACCTATGGTTGCTTGAGATAAAGGATTTTTTTCTTTTAAATATTTGTGTTACACAAGTATTTTTCTGATTTTATAATTAAATTCTACCTATATTTCATTATTATCAGAGACTACTCTTTGTTTATACATTTTCAAGGTATTCATCGTGTGCTATTATAAGAACATTTTCAAGACTGTCCTAATGGAAACTTTGAAAGCATGTATGCTCTCTTTTTACATCATGTAGAATTATGTGTATATAATTATACATGTAACTATCATCATATATATGCAGCCATGTATAGAATCTATTTCTGTAATTGTAATTTATGTCTTTCTCTACTTGATCTGTAATAGACTTAGATAAATGAATAAAATTATATGATTATGTCCACTTCTTCTTTCTCCTATTGTTTTTGCTTGATACATGTTGAGTCCATGATATGTGGTATATAGACCTTTATAAATATCATGTATTTAGTATGAATTTTACCTCTTCATCTCTTTTATTCATGCTTACTTCCTCAAATACCACTTTATCTATTTTTTTTGATGTGTGTGTGTGTGTGTGTGTGTGTGTGTGTGTGTGTATTGAGCATTAATTCTATTTAACTATATGACAGAAAAAAACAAATGAGAGATTATGGTTATAGCACTGGAGTGTGTGTGTACATGAGCATTCTCTCATTGTTTACTTTTGCATTTTAAATGGACTCTATGGTTATTTGACTTCACAAAACTTAGCAAAAATAAAATGGCACATATTTTGTCTCATCTTTTTCTTTCTGAAGAATTCTAAATATTTAACACTATGTTAAAATACTATGCAAATATAATGTTGACATAATGGCAATCAATAAAATAATAGTAACAATGGGCTTATTAAGAGGTAATTCACTGATGGTACATAAATCACTTCATTCATGTCTTATGGACTCATCTAAGGCAGGATTGACGTTCTTGGTGGATAGAATGGCTGATGTCTTTCTGTATTCTACTGCATAAAGGAAGATTCCATTCTCCTAAAAAACAATTTTGCCTCATTTGAGTATTCCTCATCACTCTTTCATAGAGAGAATATACAAAGTAGCATAAAATCTAATGTATTACATAAGTAAACATAGTTTTAAATGAACTAAACAAAATCTAAAAGATTCCAGCCTCTTCACATTTCATCACGTTGACTTCAGTATTTTCAGGTTATGTTTCCTCTTTGGTTTGATTTTGATGTTCCCTCTCATATCAAATCTAGGATAAACTTTCTGACCCATCAAAATGCTTGGATTTATCTTACCTTCTAAATGTTGAACTAAAATTAGGATACAGTTTTTCATTAGTGACCATTTCTATTTTCACTACCATTTTTTTTTCTGGATTATATTTGGCTTTGATGGTCCTAATTTTGGTCTTCCTTTAGGCTAGCATGGTCAGTCTGTGGCAGTTTGCTTATAGAATTTACCTTATTATAGTAATCTGTCTTCATTCTTATTCTCAATGGATTAAAGGGTTCTTTGCCATTTAGTTTTATCTTGTTTTTCACATTCTTTTCTCATTCGTTTACATTTCTATAGTATTATATGAAAATTTCTGTGAAATGTGTATACTGAAATTCCTGTGTCTGCATCTCACTAATTCTGAGACATATAAATATTCCTTTGAGAGAGAAGCCTTGATGGGCAGTTATCTACCGAATGCTTAGGAGAAAGACAGACAGACTATTAGGTGGGTTTTATCTTCGTCTCTTACACTCACCTTGGCAGTATCATTAAATGCTGTATCTAAAAGCTTTGTTAATTAACTGAATCAGCAGGTAGGAAACTCAGAGACAGATTGCTAAGGGAAAGAAGGTAACTAATAATTGAGATCATTCTCCAAAGTCGTTTCATCAGGCTGGTCATTCTTATACTGATCTGGCTCTGGAAGGAGTATAAATACTCCTGTCTTGGAATGACAGATGTTCTTCAAAATTTGCCTTTGAAAATGTTTCTACATGACTTGGATTGTTCCTATTTCCCTTACTGTAGCATTCTCAGCTCTTAGCTTGGTATCAACAGAAAGCCTTCCCAGTACTTTCCTAGAAATTTTCCAGAATAGAACACATCTCACTCCCATCCATTATGCGTAGGGACTACAATTTTTGAAGGTACTTTAAAACAGGCAAGATAAAGTCTAAGAGCATAAAGAGGGAAAAGCATGATCGTCTCTGTTTCATAGGTGAGACAATTGGGACCCAGAGAGGTTACTTTACTTATTAATCAATGACAGAGCAGAGGAGAGGACCTAGATCTCCTTCTTTAATGCCTACTGGATATTTGACACTCACATAAAAAGAAAGATAAAGCATAACTAAAAGTAACATTTTTTAATGAGTAAGGTGATTTTGTTTGCAATCTTTCAGCAAAGTATATGCAACTTGATGACATAGCTACTGGTCAGCTTTTACTTCCGGTTGGTAGATTTTTTTTTTACTCTTTATTGTTTCCATGTTAGATGATTCCAGATGACCATTCGTGCTGTTACAACTAGCAGTAAACATTTTGTGCATTGGACTGATAGTCCCAGGTAATCATATGGAATATAAACACAAAAAGGTGGTGTTCTCACTGAAGTCTACTTTTGGAATGCCATCAAACTCGAAGCTTATGAGCATATCTCCTTCAAAAGCTGGATAGATGATTTTTTATTTCACCTTGAGAAACAGCAGAAGATGGATTCCTAATTTACTGTTTAATTATATATGAATATGGAAAGAATTTAGTTATGTTTCACATTTGAATGTACTTTTAAAATATGTCTTAAAATATAATATGGAAAGAATTTAGTTATGTTTCACACTTGAATGTAGTTTTAAAATATGTCTTAAAATATACCATCATTTTCTTTTTCTGATCAGTGAAGAAAATAACTTAATTTGGGAAGAGAGAAACTCTTTGTGTTTGAAAATCTGTACCATTGCATATATATAGCACATCTTCTTTATCCATTCATCTGTCGATGGACATTTAGGTATATATATATACAATGGAATATTACTCAGCTATAAAAAAGAATGAAATAATGTCATTTGCAGCAACATGGATGGACCTAGAGATTATCATGCTAAGTGAAGGGAATACAGACAGAGAAAGACAAATATCATATGATATCACTTATACATGGAATCTAAAATGTGATAAAAATAAATTATTTATAAAACAGAGACAGACTCACAGACTTAGAAAACAAACTTATGGTTACCAAAGAGGAAAGGGTGGGAGAGGGATAATTTACTACTTTGGGATTAACATATACACACTACTCTATATAAAATAGAAACTCAACAAGTACCTACTGTATAGCACAGGGAATTATACTCAATATTTTGTAATAACCTATAAGGAAAAAGACTATATACATGTGTGTAAATATATATTATATATATATAATATGTATTATATATAATATATATATAATATATATTATATATATGATATATATACGTATATGTATGTATAACTGAATCACTTTGCTGTACACCTGAAACTAACACAACATTGTAAATCAACTATACTTTAATAAAAAAAAAATTTTTTTAAGTCGGTACCATAATTTTGTTTTCTTAATATCTTAGTTTCAACATAAAAAAAAAAAAAAAAAGACAGACATTCTGGTCCTGAAGTGATAGAGTCATATATTCCTGGTACTGAATATATTGCTGAGATATGCCACTTGAACAAATAACATAAAATCATAGAAATGATCTAAATCATTACTAGTAGTATCACAAAGGAGTGTTCTTATATTATCTCTCATTTCAAAATTGCTCTCTGAACAACTTTCTCTTGAGAGCCAGCATACTTCAGGGTAGAAAAGCAGAATCTTACATCCATTTTCTCAATCTATGTCACCATTTGTACACTTCTGTTGTTTAATATGAATCAAAGCAGAATTGTTGACCACCAAATTTTCTTGGCAAATAAAATATCTTATGATTGGCATTAGGTGCAAATCATTTTCTTTGCAAAGCAAAGCCCATCCTTGCTACATATGGGTTGTTGGACTCCAATGGGACTGATCCCATTGCACATTTTCTAGTCTGGCTCATAGATCACAAAAAAGAATTGTAAACCAACAGACACCTCCCTTTTCCTGTAGCCTGGATAAACAGAATAAAACATGTCAAGCACGTCTCCTTCATTTCTGTACTGCACCTATGCCAAGAGCAGCTAATTCATCCTCTCTCCATCAGTAGCATTGCGCAAGTCTAAAGTGAAATATCTACCAGCAGATGCACAAGAGTGTAACTGCTCTTCCACAATGTTTGCCATTGATATTTCGCAACAAACATCAGTGTTATTTGATAAGGAATTTTGCCAATAGCTCATTCTGCTTTCCCTGTGATCATACTATTTTTCATTAACATGGCATCTGCTTTTAGTAGTTTCTTGGCACTAGTGTGACTTGCACCTGTGTTTTGGCAAGATGAATGCAACCTTGAAAGATGCTTCTATAGTTCTGGTCTTTTTTCCACCACTGACAACAGAAGTCATCAATTTTGCATCAGAAAGCATTATTTTGAGCTTGTTCAGGACAAACAGAGAGGGCACTCTTCTTTGAAGATAATATGAACAGTTCTATGGCTTTATTCCAATATTGGATAAAGTTTTATAATGAAATTTTATATAGCTTGCTAGTTTAAATATACACAATCTTTAAGAGATTCATGAAATTATTGCTTAAGACTCATTTTTCTTACAACAATACTCGTTCATATTATAGATTCGCACTAAAGTCTCGGTTACTCTATATATTTGTGATGCTTTCTGAGTCAGAGAATTTATGTTCTAATTTAATCACCACTTTTATGCACCAATGAACTCCTTTTTGTGACTTGAACATTTTTTGAATATGTATAACATATTCAACAGGAATAAAAATGCAAATTTCACAGTTAACTGCATGTTAGCTGAGATGAACTGACCATCAGTCTTGGTCAAGCATATAAAACCCTAAAATGTAATGAGAATTCTGTGACTAATCCAATAAGCCTTGCATCCCATATTTGTGAAATTCATGTGGGAAAAGTGTGTTTACTGGCCTCACCCCAAGATCTCTGAACAACATGTGACAGTCCTTGCAGAGATCACTGGGTCAGGAACCAGCAGGGTTGGAGAACCCCACTTTGAAAAACACTATTTCAGTGCAAGGATTGGTTCCTTCCACAGAACTATTTTCACCTTAAGAGGCTTGCCGTCTTTGGGAGAAGACTCCGCCAGTACAGAAGGGGAAGGCCACAAAGAATACTGCAGGGTAATTACAGTATCTGTCCTTTTGCTCTCCCTAAATCCAGTCTTTTCATCTATACCTGTGTTTCACCATTCTGACAATAAGTTCTCTTAAGCACCATTCACTGGATGCCTGGTTCTGAATTTATAGAAACATGGAGGCTTTTCTTACTGACTCTGTAAGTTTGTATTAAGCCCGCTTTAGAGAAAAGGAAACTGAAACTTAGAAAGGTTATTAACTTGTCCCCTAATCACTTACTTCTCCCCTAATAAGTGGCAGAGTTGGGCCCAAATCCAGGCCTTTTGGGTTCTAAATCTGGTGCCATTGGCCTGCATGCTCACCGCCTTGTTAGAATGCACATAAAATCTCCTTTTACTTTCTTGTTCTAAAATCTTCAATGATCTGCCACTCCCTACAGGAAAAGGACAATCTGGCCTTCACCTGCTCTTCCAGCCGGACTCTGACAGACTGCGCACATACCCCAAGAGCACCACGTCCCTCCCTACTCTCGTGTCTAAGTTCAGAGCCATCCCTCTCACTTGCCAGCCACTCGTGGCCTTGTCTACCTATCAAAATCCAGCCCACCCTGCATACTTCTGCCCCCAGGTCATGTAGCATGCCCTGAGGCCCCTCAGGTCATCACTTACTTTTCCACAGGAGGCAATGGAAAAGCATGAGAATGACACCTGAAAAGGCATATTCATATCATAATTGTCTGGTCCAGCAACTGTCATCATGTGGTCAATCTACCACTAACAAAAGAACCATGGAAGTGGAAGTGTTTTTAAAAATGCAGACATCAAGGTTTCTTTCCAGATATACTGCTGGGGTGGAGTAGAAAGTCTGAGTCTTCAACAAGCTTCTAAAATTAGTCTTTTTCACCTTAAAATGTGAGACTCTGTCTATACACGTGTATATAAAGGATGCTCAGTGGCTTCACAAAGCTTGGAGGGTTACCTAAGACTGGAGATGTCCAGTTATCCTAGCAAGTCTCTGGGGTGCAAAGTTGAGACTGTCCATCCTGCAGGGAAGGGAGCCTTAGCTAAGGCAACGAGGGCAGCGGGGTAGGTGAGCCTCTACCTGCTCGACACCCCGAGTCTCTCACTCTCTTTCCTTCTGATACCTCCCCACACTCTCTTCTGAATCCATTAACACATTCTCCTCTTGATAGCATCCTTTATTTTCTCATTACAAATTGGTATGTATTTTCAGAGAAAAATTAAAACATACAGAAAAATTGATATTAAAAGTGAAGACTAGGGACTTCCCTGTTGGCGCAGTGGCTAAGAATCCACCTGCCAATGCAGGGGACACAGGTTTGAGCCCTGGTCTGGGAGGATCCCACAAGCCGCGGAGCAACTAAGCCCGTGCGCCACAACTACTGAGCCTGCGCTCTAGAGCCCGCGAGCCACAACTACTGAAGCCCACGTGCCTAGAGCCCGTGCTCCACAACAAAAGAAGCCACCGCAATGAGAAGGTCGCGCGCCACAACAAAGAGTAGCCCCCGCTCGCCTCAACTAGAGAAAGCCCGCGCGCAGCAACAAAGACTCAATGCAGCCAAAAATTAATTAATTAATTAATTTTTTAAAATCCTGAAGACTAGTTCATCAGTGTTAATATTATGCCCTATTTCTTTCTCATTTTTCCCTATGCATGTATACTTTTAAAAGAAAAAACAGCACGGAATCAAATAATGGCTATATAGGGAATTTGTGTTCTCTTTTTATTCTCTAACCTCATAAATGTTAACATCTCTCGTATCTTTAATTATTTTTTTTTGCAGTCAAGATTTTTAATAGCATCATAAGAACCCATCTTGTGATTGTTTTGCTTACCAGCATTTATGCAGTGCTGGGCATATGCTAGACACTTGATATAAGTGTTTCAGATAAAGGAGTTACTATTTAACGACTCAATTATTGACGGACATTTCGATTACCTCCAACTTTTTTTCTATTGTTAATAACACCACAATTTTTATGTCTGATGATTTCCTTCAGTTGAATTCCTAGAAGTGGTGTGTATATATACATATGTATATAAACATATATATACATATACATGTATATTCTGATGCGTATACCAAATTTTATTCCACAAAGATTGTTCTAATATTTCATTGTTCTGATATTTCAAACTCTTCTAGTTTGAGAAGTTTTTTAAAAAACTACCCTTGCAGTTAAATACGTAAAAGATATATGCTATTTGTACTCATGCATTGTGATGCTCGGTTTCCAGTCTACATCTTTTTATAATCTCTTGGAACTCCTAAGATGAAGGTAGAAAAAAGATTCATTTTTTTTCTATCTCTCAACTTAAAAAATCAATAAATATTTGTTGAGCTGTAAATGTGTGGGGTAAGAATTTGATTACTACATGATAACTGAAATATAATTTTTAATCCTTAAATTACACACAGTCTAATAAGAGAAAGAAGACTCACAAATGAATTATATAATAGCACAGATACGAGGGACTACCATTTTATAGAAAATCTTTGGAAGGAATGATTATTATTGCTGGGTGAAGAAACTAGTCTTAGAGCTGGCTGTGGAATGGGTGGAATTCTGGTGAGGGCAGAGAAAATACATAGGAAATGAACAAGTGGCCAGGGTAATATGCCAATGTGTATGGGGGAACAGTTTGCCTAACGTGTGAAGTGGGAAATAAGATAGGGAAGGAAAAAATAAAAGGAATGCAGTCCTTCATGTCAGGCAAAAGATTTTATATGTAAACTGATTTAATGATAATTAATTTTAAGGAGCTAAATAATAACAACAACAAAAATAAACAATCATAATACAGCACTGCTGGCAAGCACTTATTAAGCTCTTACTGTGTGCCAAGGGCTATGCAAGTTATCATGTTGCTATTTTCCTTTTTAATATTCACATCAACCCTATGAGGTAGTTGTTCTATCTTTATTTCTTACATGAACAGAGGCTAAGCATATTAATCCATATCAGTAAGACACTGGGATTACTGGGATTTGAACTCAGGTGTGTTTGACAGCATAGCTTATACTGAAAAACAAAAAGGGAAGGGAAGGGAAGACAGAGAGAGAAAGGGGTGAGGGGGGAGAGAGAAAGAAAGAGAGAAAGAAAAAGAGAAAGAGAGAAAGGAAGGAAGGAGGGAGGGAGGGAAGGAAGGAAGGAGGAAGGAAAAAGAAAGGAAAGAGAGAGAAAGAACAAAGAAAACAAACTTGGAAGAGAAAGGGTGTAGAAATCCATCAGGTGGCTATTTCAGTGGTCTGGCTGAGGGAATATTTCCTACATTAGTGGCTTTTAAAGCTTAATGTGCAGTCATTTGGGTAGTTTATTTAAACTAACTTTCAAATCCTCAAACTATACCCCAGGAAAGAGTTTTCAGCAGGAAATGACCTAACTTTATGCACTTTTAAGAAAAGATCTCTCTGGCTACTCTTTAAGAGGGCAAACTGGATGCTGGGAGACCAGTTAGATGGCTACAGTCAGGAACTAGGTGACACTGGTTTGGATTAGGGGGTGGCAGGGCCATGGCAGTAAGTGGGTGGATTCAAGAGTTATTTTGACTAAAAGCCAAAGGGACCTGGGAGAAAAAGCAGGTTGAGGGAGAGGATGAGTTGAGTTTTGAGGGCCTATAACATAGTTATATAGATGGAGCCACTGGGAAGTTTAAAAGAAAAGTGTGGAACTTGGGATTCAGAGATAGGCTAGACATGATTCTCAGAAAACCATGCACATTTTTGGAGGGAGGGTAAAATTATCAACATAGATAAGACTTTTCAAAAGCAGATTATTGTAAGAAAAGAAGAAACACCTTTAGAGGCAGATGATAGTGAAATGCTTATGTTTTACTGTTCTTATAATCCTTGTAACTAACATTTATGGGACACTTACTAAGTTGCAAACACAATGCCAAGCACTTTTTAATATTCAAAAATATTTTGAATGTCCAGAAACTCCAGAAAATACAACGCCAATCCAATGTGGACTTAACAAGTATTTAACATCTTGCCATTCTTGTTTTAAATTGTTTTAAAGAACTGAGGTGAGACTAAACATTTTACATGCACTGCCTCAAATATTCTCCAAGACACCTAGGTGAGGTAGGTGCATGTATTATCTCCTGTCCTCGGTTTTTCCCTTCAGGGGCATTCTCTATTCTTCTCTGTGTCCCCCTACCTTCATGGACTGCACAAAAGATTCTCTTGGCTTTTGGCTTGTGGCTGATTTCCACCAAGAGGGAGCATCTTGTGGAGACTGGAGGCAGAGAGGAGGGTAAGTCAGAGTCTGATTCACTATGAGGTCGCCTTACAATGATCGTGTCCATGGCCAGAAGTCACTGCTGCGCTCAAAGGAACCTGTGCTCTCTCTCGTTTCAAGTTCCAGTAACCTCTCTCTATCTTGTCCTTTGTGGTCTAGAGGTGGGAATAATTTGGCTACTAGATATGGACAGTGCTGGGGTGGCATCTCCTGTTTTCTCTATAGCCCATATATGCCTTTTTAATTTACCCCTTTGTAAATAAACCTCTTCAAATTTAACCTCATTTGGATATGTCATTTGTTTCTTGTTGGAACCCTGACAGTGCAACCCTATGTTACAGGTGAGGAAACTGAGGCTCACAGAGGAGGAAGTAGCAGAATCCAGACTCAGTTCCAATCCATCAGACTCCAGAACTTGTGCTCTTATCCACTCTGTAGCATCGCCTCCCTACATTAGGCGAGGGAGGTAAAACGAGGGTGCAGAGAGAGTCGAGCTGACCATTGTAGAAGGAACTTAGTTTCCTGAACAAGCCAAGCTTGTGCCCAACTCTGGGCCTTGTTTTCACTCTTCAATTTGTATGTAATTCTGTTCTGATTCCACTCTTTCTCATCATTTGCCTCTGAACATAATATCATATTTTCAAAGCGACTTCTTCACGTTCCTAATTTATGGTACTCACCCACTGCTACCCAGCCACTCTCTCATATCACTCTATTTTATTTTCTTTATAGAACTTGTATTCTCTGGATGGATCCTCTATTTATTTGTTTACTTGTTTATTGGTATCTTTCCTACCCCTCACCCTCTGGCAGGTAGAAGGTCTAAGTGACCAGGGACCATGTGGGTGGTGCTTGCCCATAAGTTCCCATTGATGAGGACATTGCCTGATACACACAAGCAAGTGCTCAATAGTAATCAATGAATGCATGAATGAAGAAAAAAGGAAGAAATGAACAAGTGAATGCAATTACATCATTTTAAGGCTAACTAAGATAACAGATAGCTAAGGAGTGGGTAGTGGCCAGCTAAGAAAGAAAGCGAACACAGATTTTTCTTTCTAGATGTTTGACTTTGAAGGGAGAAGGGTAGCACAACAGGATGGAGCCCCCGTATCCCAGCTGAATTTATGGTTCAAAGAAAACAAAATCCATGCTTCTGAAATTCTATTATTTTAAAGAACCATTTCACTATGATTATACGCTATTTTAACACTTGCAATTATAGAACCAAAATAAGTGCTTTAAAATAAGAATCAAGAGAAATTGGATTATATATCTATCAGTTTTCAAATCATATTGGTATATCTCCCACTTGGGAAGATAGTTCTCCTCTTTTTTCTCGTTGTGAAATGGCAGCTTGTTGCATTTCTACTGCTGCTACAAGAGAACACAAGGATATAAATTAAATGGTTTATTTTGGAATGACTGTCCTTGTAAATCTTTGTCCTTTGAAATTCAAAGATCAATGATACGTTCTGTATGCAAATTTAGTTGTTAAATGTATTGCACATTACTAGTCCTGGCAGACAGGTAAAATTACAAATTTATCATGGCCATGGCTTCAGGAACATGCCAGGTCATTATGCACACAGTGTGACAACTAATGACAGTCTTTTTAATTCTCTCTTTTCAGTGGACTCTTCCACACACACACAAAGCTAAAATATACCTTGCCCATATGTCAAAACCAAATTCAATATCTTTTTAGACACCGTAATTGATTGCAATCCTTCATTCTGCTGAAGATTAAGCTGAACTTCTACCCTTTAATAAAAACTTTAATAAAAACTCTCCGGGAAAATTTCATGTGGTCAAGTCTTATTTTTAGTTTTGATTTGGATGCTTTATATTGAAACTAAAAATTAGGAATGACGGGAACCACTGTTACTGTAATATCTTGAATTTGATACGATTCTTTTCTTTAAGGAGCTTAAAATGCTTTCACATACAGTGTTTCATTCTTCAAAACGTCAGTCAAAAAAGGAGATGTTGATTTTCATTTTACATTCTTTCATGCTCAAAAAATGTTTGATTTGCTCACACACGTGTTAATTTGTAAAAAAATTAAAGAGAGGGGCAGGGGAGGGAGATGGAGAGATGGTGGTATCATGGACCACTGGAATTTAGGCATAAAAGAAACAGAATCCATTATTCTGGGTTACATAAGGAAGTGGATGTGGAACGTTGTTTTAAGTCACTTGGGTTTGGGGTCTCTTTGTTACTGCACCATCACCTCACCTATCTTGACCATACAGTATGAGTAGTTATCTACATTAAAAAAATTCTTTGTAACATCTATGAAAATTACAACATTTAACAAAAATTCTAGGCTCCAATCCTATTTCTAATACCTACCCACTGTGTAGCTAGAGCAAAGGATGGAAACTTTCTGAATCTCAATTTCCATTTCTATATAATGAAATCCAAACTGCATCTCTCACATGGTTGTTGTAAGAATTAATAAAAAACTTTGCCCAGTGACTGACATCTATTAAAAATGTATTAAATGGAATATCCATAAACACAGAATCCACAATTCCAGTGTAATAAGCTAGTGACCATCACTAAAATAGGTCAGATTGGCAAGTCATAATTCTTGCTATCTTCCCCAATTTTGCTTCTTTCTTTAGAAATTCTAAGCCATCAACTGTAGCAGCTTCTCCTAAGCTGCTGTTTCTTTAGTCATATTGGTATTCATAATTTGTTAACTATAGTGAGTGGTAACTAGGAACTGTACTATTCCTTTATCTTGATCTGGGCCTTCCCAGTCTTAAATATCTGGTTCTCTTTCTGGAGACAGCAGGCAAAGCTCCCTCCTTAACACATCTCTAGGTGAGTACCTAATTTCAAATCTGCAAAACTCTCATTCTATCCCAACGACGGTTTAGTCCTTCTCATTCCCTTAGGAAAGATGTCTCTAGTTATCTCTCTACAGTCCTGTGTGTCTTACTCTAGAGTTTTCCTTTCCATATTGATCCGTCATCTTCTACTACAGAAAACTAAGAGGTCAATGGAAGCTTTGTATTTTAAGAACTTCTAAAATAGATTTTGCTCTACTTTTCTATTAGTTGCCTAAAATAATCATGTACTTTTCTATGTTTAAAAATAATACATTGTTTCAATAGTGAACCACTGAAAGCTTTTACCCTAAGATCAAGGACCAGAGAGGGAAGCCCACTTCACCACTGGTATTCAACTCTCCACTAGAAGTTCTAGTCAGAGCAATTAGGCAGTAAAATAAGACAAAAGGCATCCACACTGGAAAGGAAGAAGTAAGACCATCTTTTTTCACAAGTGGCATGATTCTATATAGGGAAAATCCTAAAAAATTCACACATACATACAAAACCTATTAGAGATAATAAATTCAGCAAAGTTGATGGGTACAAGATCAGTATGTAAAAATCAGTTATATCTCTACACACTAGCAATGAACAATCTGAAAAGGAAATTAAGAAAATTCCATTACAACAGCATCAGAAAGAATAAAATGCTTGAGAATAAATTTAACCAAGGGGGTGTAAGACTTGTACACTGAAAACTAAAAAAAATTGCTGAAAGAAATTGAAGAGGACACAAATAAATAGAAATTTCCCTGAAATTCTACTCAACACATAGTTTCACTGTTAAAAGTTTGGTATATATTATTTTAGACCTTTTTCTATTTAGTGTCAATTATGGTTCTTGGTTGGAAGCAATAGAAACTGTCATACTGTGTGATATATGGCTTTTGTATTTTACCTCTCCGAGTTTTACCTTACATATCTGGTAAATGAAAATAATATCAGGACCTACTGCACTGGTTATTGTGAGAAGTAAAGGAGCTACAGCATACAAAATATATAAAACAGTATCTATTACAAAGAATGAGGTTAATACCTATTTGTTATTATTATTTTCATATTTTAATTATTGTTGTTATAACTGGTTTTCAAAATCAAGTGTAGCTTATTATACAAAACTCTCTATTACAGATGGCCTCACATTACATCCTAACTTACCACTCCCAAGTCAAAAAATTATTTTCCTCTCTTGTAAGAATACTTTCCTTACTTTTATTCAATCTGACTTGTTAATTTTCTTCATCTGTACTTTAACTTACAAAGAAAATATTTTTCTTCAGTGCCATTTCCTTCTATCAGCAAATCCAACTCAAAAATTTATATAAAACCTACTTAAGTCTCAACACTTCTGCCACACATGCTCTGATCACTATGGCCCCTGGTAGCCATCTAGTGGCGATAATATGTGTGTTAGATTGCATTATTCTTCAAAGTGTTTGCCTTTCAGTAAGAGACCCCTCTCTACAGGAGGCTTTCTTACCCAAGGCTATATGACTTGCTCGAGCCAATGGAAAGCAAGTGGAAGTGACATGTACTACTGATTCTGGTGATGGTTGCAGAACTTTATGAACATACTAAAAACTGTGAATTTTATGTGTTAAATGAGTAAATTCTATGGTATGTGGATTATATCTCAACAAATCTGTTACAAAAATACAGTACAATAAATATACAATACTAAAATACAATAAAATTGAATATACTTA
This sequence comes from Balaenoptera musculus, assembly GCF_009873245.2. Classification (NCBI taxonomy): domain Eukaryota; kingdom Metazoa; phylum Chordata; class Mammalia; order Artiodactyla; family Balaenopteridae; genus Balaenoptera; species Balaenoptera musculus. The sequence goes on from NC_045795.1 coordinate 87,149,759, forward strand.
AAGTAGAATTAATGAGAAGAGATGATAAAATAAATATTTTAGATTGTAAAAAAAGTATGTGAAATATTTCTATGAAGAAAAGCCACATGGAAGACATAATTAATGTTTGTGAAGTTTCTGAGGTACTCATTCTAATTTCTGTAAGTTATATAGAAAAAATTATCAACATAATAGTTGATATTAAACATGGCATATCAATATAATAGTATTGGTTTGGATTAAGTTCATCTATTAGTGATAGAAATCCCTAAATAATGGTGGCATAAACATTACTGTAATATACACTTCTCTGATATAAATGTAGGTAGTCTAGGACAGGTAAGTTGGCACAAAGAGCACCAGGAATCCAGGTGCCCTTTAATTTGTTGTTTCATCATCCTCAACTCTTGCCTTCTACCTCATACTACAAGATGGCTGCTCCAACTCCAGCCATCATACCCACAGTTTGGCCCCAAGAAGACAAGAAAGGGCAGGAGAGGGGCATGCCTCCTTCTTTAGTGATGTTACCCAAAAGCTACACAAACGTCTTCCATTTATTCAAATTACCATACCAAACTGAAAGGGATACTTGGAGTTTTTATTTTGTTCAGCAATGAGCCCAGCTCACATTAGGGGTTTTATGCTAGAGAAACAAGGCAGAATTCCTGTTTGGTGACAACCTGTGATCTCCGCTCAAACAACCAAAAGGCAGAATGTCCAGAAATGCTCCACGAATAATTTCATTATGCTCCAGGGCAAAAGCCATTTACAGAAATCCTGTTCTTTATATCAGCCTCTATTCTAAATACTTTGTGAACCTTAGTGCATCTCATTTAGGGAGAACAAGCAGTCTCATGCAGGGTCATACATAAAACAAGGAACAGGAAGGAAAATGAGGGGTCCCTGTGCTGGGTGACACTCAATTCGGTATGGGGAAGGTAAGTGGGAAGGAGGGGTCCTGGCACATTGACAAGCATTGCCCTGCTGAATGTGATAACTAGTTCACAGTTACCACTTATTAAAACATGTGGAATCATGAGTCTACAACTAAAAGACATTCCAACTATTTAAGAGAGGCCAGATATCTGAATTTTTATTGAAATCTGGATTTTATAGGAAATCACCTTTTTCTTAATTTTGTTTAAAAACGACATGCAGCTTGCCTGTGGACCACCAATTTGAGATATCTGTCTGAGAACAGTGAGATAATGTATCAGCTGCTGAAAAACGGATGGCCCATCAGACTCTGAAAGTAACCCTTGTGCTGAGAATTATTATAAAAGGCGGTGACAATGAGGCGGGACTTATCATCATTACCGACTTACTGAGTATCAGAATGTTTATTGAGCATTTCCGTTGTCAGGTATTGTACTCAACCCTTTTCACGTTCATTATCTTGCTTACACAAAAGTCTTGTGTTATTTCTTTTTTTTAAAGGGGAGTGGATGGAAAGTGTGGGCCATATATCTTTAGTAACAGACCCAGGGTCACACAGCTGGTAAGGGAAATAGTTGGGACTTCAATCTGGCCCTGTCAGATATCCAAACCCATGTCCTTAATCCTCATTTAATATCATATGCAGGCACTTCCCTGGTGGCACAGTGGTTAAGAATCCGCCTGCCAATGCAGGGGACACGGGTTCAATCCCTGGTCCGGGAAGATCCCACGTTCCATGTAGCAACTAAGCCCGTGCACCACAACTACGGACCCTGCGCTCTAGAGCCTGTGAGCCACAACTACTGAGCCCACGTGCCACAACTACTGAGCCCACGTGCCACAGATACTGAAGTCCACATGCCTAGAGCCCGGATCCACAACAAAAGAAGCCACCACAAGGAGAAGCCCGTACACTGCAACAAAGAGTAGCCCCCGCTCACCACAACTAGAGAAAGCCTGCACGCAGCAACGAAGACCCAACACAGCCAAAAAAAAAGATACAAAAATACCAAAAAAAATTATATCATATGTAATTTCTCTGCCTTTCCTGGAACAACATAGGGCAGGTTTGCCACAATATAAAAATAGAAATTTAAGCAGTGATGCAGAATCTCAGCATTTAAGCACAGAGTCATCCTGTCAGAGAAACAGCACAGAAGATGTAAGAGGAGGATTAGCCAAAGTCTGAAAAGCCTCCAGAGGACCTCCCTGCTCAAAATATCATACATTATCTTTAAACAACATCTGGAGGGCCCTCACACCATTTATCCTATTAAATGAAAGAGAAATTTTGACAGTTACCATTTCGTGGCTTGAAACCCACAGCGGAGCTATGCAACTTATTTAGCACAGGTGTTTAACTGTGATAAATTGGAGGAAGTCCCGGTATTCAGTGTCCTCAAACTAACACTACCATCTAGGTAGAGCAGGGTACTGGCTTTCTGTCAACAAACTTGCTTGTAAAATTTCAAGGGTGGTGGCCAATAGGAGATCCACAGGGGTAGATCAGGAGGTTGGGCATGTGTGGAGGGGACAGAATATTTAAACCTTCCCCAGGATGACAAAATACTATGGAGGATAAACAGGAAGACTTTGTGCTTATTACGTTTCTGAAAATCTACTTCTTTTTTAATGCAATATTAAATACTAAAAACACGTGAGTATCTTAGTGAGAGACAGATTACATTGCCATTTTGTATGTTAAGGGAAATTTATGTTGACTGCTTTTGGCAAATCTTTCTGCCCATGAAGAGTGCACAAATGTTTCTATGGTCTGCCACGAGAAATCAGAGCATGTTTTAGTTAATCAAAAATGGAGTAACAGAGGGACTTCTGTTTCCAACTGATGTGAAGTAACTGGGACTAGAATTATCTTCCACCTGAAACAATGGAAAAACCAAATAAAATATAGGAACCAATGCTTTTCAAAGACATTGAACATCAGGCAACGAAGGAAAGTGATTCTGGAAAGACAGAAAAAAATGAGGCTAGCCCTACAATTGACCTAGCTAAGTGACTTGAGAGTTTCCAAGCCACAATACAAGGAAGAACTGAGGCAGAACCTGGGAGACTCCCCAGGTGAACAGACAGAGCTGAGAGTGTGGGGGGACCAAAGCTGCTAGAGTTGGTAGAGTACCAGGGAGGAGGGGTCTACACAGAGAAAGTATTCAGAGAACTGCAGGGACTCACTCTCAAGTATCCAGTAGCGGACTTATTTATGCGGTGTGTGAGGAAACTACCAGAAACCCAGCAAAGATCACTTGAAAGGTGCATAACACCTTTATAGTGCATAGAACCCAGGCAGGGCCAAGAATAGTCTATTCTCTCCACCCAGATTGGGAAAACTCAAAATTCACAGGACATTAGGTAGAGCAAATCAGAAGAGTCTTGCCCTAGTAGTGGGTAATAATTAACCCTGTTAAAAAAGGAAACTGAAAAAAAAATTAAATGCTTTCCAAACAAGTGAATTGCATATCAAAACAAAGCTTAAGGGAGGAGCTTCAAGATGGCGGAAGAGTAACACGCGGAGATCACCTTCCTCCCCACAAATACATCAGAAATACATCTACATGTGGAACAACTCCTACAGAACAACTCCTGAACGCTGGAAGAAGACCTCAGACCTCCCAAAAGGCAAGAAACTCCCCACGTACCTGGGTAGGGTAAAAGAAAAAAGAAAACACAGAGACAAAAGAATAGGGATGGGACCTGCACCAGTGGGAGGGAGCTGTGAAGGAGGAAAGGTTTCCACACACTAGGAAGCCCCTTCGCGGGTGGTGGAGGGGGGAACTTCGGAGCCACGGAGGAGAGCACAGCCACAGGGGTGCGGAGGGCAAAGCGGAGAGATTCCCGCACAGAGGCTCGGCGCCGACCAGCACTCACCAGCCCGAGAGGCTTGTCTGCTCCCCCGCCGGGGCGGGCGGGGCTGGGAGCTGAGGCTCGGGCTTCGGTCGGATCGCAGGGAGAGGACTGGGGTTGGCGGCGTGAACACAGCCTGAAGGGGTTAGCGCACCACAGCTAGCCGGGAGGGAGTCCGGGAAAAGTCTGGAACTGCCGAAGAGGCAAGAGACTTTTTCTTGCCTCTTTGTTTCCTGGTGCGTGAGGAGAGGGGATTCAGAGCGCCGCCTAAACGAGCTCCAGAGACGGGCGTGAGCCGCGGCTAACAGCGCGGACCCCAGAGACGGACATGAGATGCTAAGGCTACTGCTGCCGCCACCAAGAAGCCTGTGTGCGAGCACAGGTCACTCTCCACGCCGCCCCTCCCGGGAGCCTGTGCAGCCGCCACTGCCAGGGTCCGGTGATCCAGCGACAACTTACCCGGGAGAAAAAACGGCGCCTCAGGCTGCTGCAACGTCACGCCGGCCTCTGCCCCCGCAGGCTCGCCCCGCATGCGCACCCCTCCCTCCCCCCGCCTGAGTGAGGCGGAGCCCCGGAAGCAGCTGCTCCTTTAACCCCGTCCTGTCTGGGCGGGAACAGACGCCCTCAGGCGACCTACACGCAGAGGCGGGTCCAAATCCAAAGCTGATCCCCAGGAGCTGTGCGAACAAAGAAGAGAAGGGGAAATCTCTCCCAGCAGCCTCAGGACCAGCAGATTAAATCTCCACAATCAACTTGATGTACCTGCATCTGTGAAACACCTGAATACACAACAAGTCATCCCAAATTGAGCAGGTGGACTTTGGGAGCAACGTTATGTATATATATTTCCCTTTTTCTCTTTTTGTGAGTGTGTATGTGTATGCTTCTGTGTGTGATTTTGTCTGCATAGCTTTGCTTTTACCATTTGTCCTAGGGTTCTGTCTGTCCATTTGTTTTGTTTTGTTTTTTTTTCCTTAAAAAATTTTTTTTTGTTAATAATTATTTTTTGTTTTTTATTTTAATAACTTTATTTTATTTTACTTTATTTTATTTTGTCTTCTTCTTTCTTTCTTTCTTTTTTTCCTCCCTTTTCTTCTGAGCTGTGTGGAGGTCAGGCTCTTGGTGCTCCAGCCAGGCGTCAGGGCTGGGCCTCTAAAGTGGGAGAGCCAACTTCAGGACGTTGGTCCACAAGAGACCTCCCAGCTCCACTCAATGAGCACGAAGTGACAGTGCTGGACACCCTATGCCAAACAACTAGCAAGACAGGAACACAACCCCATCCATTACCAGAGAGGCTGCCTAAAATCATAATAAGGCCATAGACACCCCAAAACACACCACCAGACGTGGACCTGCCCACCAGAAAGACAAGATCCAGCCTCATACACCAGAACACAGGCACTAGTCCCCTCCACCAGGAAGCCTACACAACCCACTGAACCAACCTTACCACTGGGGACAGACGCCAAAAACAATGGAAACTACGAACCTGCAGCCTGCAAAAAGGAGACCCCAAGCACAGTAAGTTAAGCAAAATGAGAAGACAGAGAAACACACAGCAGATGAAGGAGCAAGGCAAAAACCCACCAGACCTAACAAATGAAGAGGAAACAGGCAGTCTACCTGAAAAATAATTGAGAATAATGATAGTAAAGATGATCCAAAATCTTGGAAACAGAATGGAGAAAATACAAGAAACTTTTAACAAGGACCTAGAGGAACTAAAGAGCAAACAAACAGTAATGAACAACACAATAAATGAAATTAAAAATTCTCTAGAAGGGATCAACAGGACAATAACTGAGGCAGAAGAATGGGTAAGTGACATGGAAGATAAAATAGTGGAAATAACTACTGCAGAGCAGAATAAAGAAAAAGAATGAAAAGAATTGAGGACAGTCTCAGAGACTTCTGGGACATTAAACGTGCCAACATTCGAATTACAGGGGTCCCAGAAGAAGAGAAAAAGAAAGGGACTGAGAAAATATTTGAAGAGATTATAGTTGAAAACGTCCCTAATATGGGAAAGGAAATATTTAATCAAGTCCAGGAAGCACAGAGAGTCCCATACAGGATAAATCCAAGGAGAAACACACCAAGACACATATTAATCAAGCTATCAAAAATTAAATACAAAGAACAAATATTAAAAGCAGCAAGGGAAAAATAACAAATAACACATAAGGGAATCCCCATAAGGTTAACAGCTGATCTTTCAGCAGAAACTCTGCAAGCCAGAAGGGAGTGGCAGGACATATTTAAAGTGATGAAGGAGAAAAACCTACAGCCAAGATTACCCAGCAAGGATCTCATTCAGATTTGACGGAGAAATTAAAAGCTTTACAGACAAGCAAAAGCTAAGAGAATTCAGCACCACCAAACCAGCTTTACAACAAATGCTAAAGGACCTTGTCTAGGCAGGAAACACAAGAGAGGGAAAAGACGTACAATAATAAACCCAAAACAATTAAGAAAATGGTAATAGGAACATACATATCGATAATTACCTTAAATGTACATGGATTAAATGCTCCAACCAAAAGATATAGACTGGCTGAATGGATACAAAAACAAGGCCTGTATATATGCTGTCTACAAGAGACTGACTTCAGACCTAGGGGCACATACAGACTGAAAGTGAGGGGATGGAAAAAGATATTCCATGCAAATGGAAATCAAAAGAAAGCTGGAGTAGCAATTCTCATATCAGACAAAATAGACTTTAAAACAAAGTCTATTACAAGAGACAAAGAAGGACACTACATAATGATCAAGGGATCAATCCAAGAAGAAGATATAACAATTGTAAATATTTACGCACCCAACATAGGAGCACCTCAATACATAAGGCAAATACTAACAGCCATAAAAGGGGAAATCGACAGTAACACAAGCAGTGTAGGGGACTTTATAACACCCCACTTTCACCAATGGACAGATCATCCAAAATGAAAATAAATAAGGAAACACAAGCTTTAAATGATACATTAAACAAGATGGACTTAATTGATGTTTATAGGACCTTCCATCCAAAAACAACAGAATACACATTCTTCTCAAGTGCTCATGGAATGTTCTCCAGGATAGATCATATCTTGGGTCACAAATCAAGCCTTGGTAAATTTAAGAAAATTGAAATCGTATCAAGTATCTTTTCCGACCACGATGCCATGAGACTAGATATCAATTACAGGAAAAAATCTGTAAGAAATACAAACGCATGGAAGCTAAACAACACACTACTTAATAACCAAGAGATCACTGAAGATATCAAAGAGGAAATCAAAAAATACCTAGAAACAAATGACAATGAAAACACAACGACCCAAAACCTATGGGATGCAGCAAAAGCAGTTCTAAGAGGGAAGTTTATAGCTATACAAGCCTACCTTAAGAAACAAGAAACATCTCAAATAAACAACCTAACCTTACATCTAAAGCAATTAGAGAAAGAAGAACAAAAAAACCCCAAAGTTAGCAGAAGGAAAGAAATCATAAAGATCAGATCAGAAATAAATGAAAAAGAAATGAAGGAAACGATAGCAAAGATCAGTGAAACTAAAAGCTTCTTTTTTGAGAAGATACACAAAATGATAAACCATTAGCCAGACTCATCAAGAAAAAAAGGGAGAAGACTCAAATCAATAGAATTAGAAATGAAAAAGGAGAAGTAAAAACTGACACTGCAGAAATACAAAGGATCATGAGAGATTACTACAAGCAACTCTATGCCAATAAAATGGACAACCTGGAAGAAATGGACAGATTCTTAGAAATGCACAACCTTCTGAGACTGAACCAGGAAGAAATAGAAAATATAAACAGATCAATCACAAGCATTGAAATTGAAACTGTGATTAAAAATCTTCCAACAAAAGCCCAGGACCAGATGACTTCACAGGCGAATTCTATCAAACATTTAGAAAAGAGCTAACACCTATTTTTCTCAAACTCTTCCAAAATATAAGAGAGGGAGGAACACTCCCAAACTCATTCTCCGAGGCCACCATCACCCTGATACCAAAACCAGACAAAGATGTCACAAAGAAAGAAAACTACAGGCCAATATCACTGATGAACATAGATGCAAAAATCCTCAACAAAATACTAGCAAACAGAATCCAACAGCACATTAAAAGGATCGTACACTATGGTCAAGTGGGGTTTATCCCAGGAAAGCAAGTATTCTTCAATATACACAAATCAATCAACGTGATACACCATATTAACAAATTGAAGGAGAAAAACCATATGATCATCTCAGTAGATGCAGAGAAAGCTTTAGACAAAATTCAACACCAATTTATGATAAAAACCCTCCAGAAAGTAGGCATAGAGGGAACTTTCCTCAACATAATAAAGGCCATATATGACAAACCCACAGCCAACATCGTCTTCAATGCTGAAAAACTGAAACCATTTCCACTAAGATCAGGAACAAGACAAGGTTGCCCACTCTCACCACTATTATTCAACATACTTTTGGAAGTTTTAGCCACAGCAGTCAGAGAAGACAAAGAAATAAAAGGAATCCAAATCGGAAAAGAAGAAGTAAAACTGTCACTGTTTGCAGATGACATAATACTATACATAGAGAATCCTAAAGATGCTACCAGAAAACTACTAGAGCTAATCAATGAATTTGGTAAAGTAGCAGGATACAAAATTAATGCACAGAAATCTCTTGCATTACTATACACTAATGATGAAAAATCTGAAAGTGAAATTAAGAAAACACTCCCATTTACCATTGCAACAAAAAGAATAAAATATCTAGGAATAAACCTACCTAAGGAGACAAAAGACCTGTATGCAGAAAATTATAAGACACTGATGAAAGAAATTAAAGATGATACAAATAGATGGAGAGATATACCACGTTCTTGGATTGGAAGAATCAACATTGTGAAAATGACTCTACGACCCAAAGCAATCTACAGATTCAATGCAACCCTTATCAAACTGCCACTGGCATTTTTCACAGAACTAGAACAAAAAATTTCACAAGTTGTATGGAAACACAAAAGACCCCAAATAGCCAAAGCAATACTGAGAAAGAAAAACAGAGCTGGAGGAATCAGGCTCCCTGACTTCAGACTATAATACAAATCTACAGTAATCAAGACAGTATGGTACTGGCACAAGAATAGAAATATAAATCAATGGAACAGGATAGAAAGCTCAGAGATAAATACATGCACCTATGGTCACCTTATCTTTGATAAAGGAGGCAAGAATATACAGTGGAGAAAAGACAGCCTCTTCAATAAGTGGTGCTGGGAAAACTGGACAGCTACATGTAAAAGAATGAAATTAGAACACTCCCTAACACCATACATAAAAATAAACTCAAAATGGATTAAAGACCTAAATGTAAGGCCAGACACCATCAAACTCTTAGAGGAAAACATAGGCAGAACACTCTATGACATAAATCACAGCAAGATCCTTTTTGACCCACCTCCTAGAGAAAGGGAAATAAAAACAAAAATAAACAAATGGGACCTAATGAAACTGAAAAGCTTTTGCACAGCAAAGGAAACCATAAACAAGACAAAAAAACAACCCTCATAATGGGAGAAAATATTTGCAAATGAAGCAACTGACAAAGGATTAATCTCCAAAACATACAAGCAACTCATGCAGTTCAATATCAAAAAAAACAAACAACCCAATCCAAAAATGGGCAGAAGACCTAAATAGACATTTCTCCAAAGAAGATATACAGATTGCCAACAAACACATGAAAGAATGCTCAACATCATTAATCATTAGAGAAATGCAAATCAAAACTACAATGAGATATCCATCTCACACCGGTCAGAATGGGCATCATCAAAAAATCTACAAACAATAAATGCTGGAGAGGGTGTGGAGAAAAGGAAACCCTCTTGCACTGTTGGTGGGAATGTAAATTGATACAGCCACTATGGAGAAGAGTATGGAGGTTCCTTAAAAAACTAAAAATAGAACTACCACCATACGACCCAGCAATCCCACTACTGGGCATATACCTTGAGAAAACCATAATTCAAAAAGAGTCATGTACCAAAATGTTCATTGCAGCTCTATTTACAATAGCCAGGACATGGAAGCAACCTAAGTGTCCATCAACAGATGAATGGATAAAGAAGATGTGGCACATATATACAATGGAATATTACTCAGCCATAAAAAGGAACAAAACTGAGTTATTTGTAGTGAGGTGGATGGACCTAGAGACTGTCATACAGAGTAAAGTAAGTCAGAAAGAGACAAACAAATACCGTATGCTAACACATGTATACGGAATCTAAAAAAAGAAAAAAAAATTGGTCAGAAGAACCTAGGGGCAAGACGGTAATAAAGATGCAGACCAACATAGAGAATGGACTTGAGGATATGGGGAGGGGGAAGGGTAAGCTGGGATGAAGTGAGAGAGTGGCATGGACATATATACACTACCAAACGTAAAATAGATAGCTAGTGGGAAGCAGCCGCATAGCACAGGGAGATCAGCTCGGTGCTTTGTGACCACCTAGAGTGGTGGGATAGGGAGGGTGGGAGGGAGGGAGATGCAAGAGGGACTAGATATGGGGACATATGTATATGTAAACCTGATTCACTTTGTTATAAAGCAGAAACTAACACCCCATTGTAAAGCAATGATACTCTAATAAAGGTGTTTTTAAAAAAAACAAACCAAGCTTAAGAATATTTATAGGAATGTAAAATATCCAATAGCCCACAAGATAAAATTAACAATGCCTGATATCATATCAAAAATTATCAGGAATGCAAAGATGTAGAAAAATGAGACAACAATGAGGAGAAAAATCAAAGGACCAAAATTATATCAGAACTGACATAGTTGTTGGGATTAGCATATAAAAATATTAAAACAGTTAGTATAACTGTATTCCCTATATTTGAAAAGTTGGATAATACATGGAAGACTTAAAAACTCAAATCTAACTTCTAGAAGTGAAAACTATAATCCTGAGATGAAAAATGCACTGAATGGTATCAGTGGATGATTCATCATTGCTGGGGGAAAAAGGTAAGTGTACTTGAAGATACAGCAATATCAAGTATCTGAAATGGAATACAAAAAGAAAAATGATTTTTAAAAATGAACAAAGCATTATTGAGCTGTGGGACAAATTTAAGCAGCCTAATATATGTGTAGTTGGAGTCGCTAAAAAGAGAAGGGTGACAGAGAAAAAATATTTGAATAAATAATGGCTAAAAGTTTCCAAATTTGTTGAAAATGATAAAACCATGGATCCAAGAACCTCAATAAACCCCCAAAGCAAGGAACGTGGAGAAAATCACACCAAGGCACATCATAATCAAGTTGCTTAAAAGTAGGAGTTAAAAGGAAAAATTTGAAAAGCAGCCGGAGAAAAAAGATGTACTACATCTACAAATAAAATGAGGAAATGGCATATTTCGCATTGAAAATAATACAAAACAGTAGAGTAACATTTGCAAAGTACTGAAAGAAAAGAAAAAACTATCAACCCAGAAAGTAGAACTATGTCCTGTAAAAATATCTTTTAAAAGTGAAAGTGCAATAGAGACTTTTCAAGCATACAGAGCTGAAATAATTCCCTATGGTCAGAGTTGCATTATAAGCAATGTTAAGGGAAGTCCACTAGGCAGAAGGAAAATGATACCCAATGGATATACGGATGTACAAAAAGGAATAAAGAGTGCTGGAAATGCTAACTATATGGGTCAATATACAAGATATTTTCTTATTATTTAAACCTCTTTAAATGATAAGTGTTTAAACAAAAGTAATCATGAGTGTGAGGTTTATAACATTTGTAAAAGAAAAATACATGACAGCAGTAACACAAAGGCAAAGAGGAGAGAAACTGAAGTATCTAATTATAAGGTTTTTAATATGTGAAATGCAGCACCATTACTCGAAGTTAAACAGTGGCAAGTTAAAAGTACATACTATAAATCCTAAAGCAACTAGTAAAATATCCATCCCAACCTTTAAGCTAATAAGCTGATAAAAGAGGCAAAGTACAATTTTAAAAATAAACGTGTGATCCAAAAGTAGGAAGAAAATGTGGGAAAGGAAACAAAAACCTGATGTTTCAAATAGAAAATTAATGGCAAGATGAAAAATTAAAATTTAATCACATCAAATGTTAAAATACCTTTAATCTCCACTTAAAATGCAGAGATTGTCAAATTGGTGAAAAAAAGCAAGAGCCAACTATAAGATGCTCAGAAGAAATGCATCTTAAATATATAAACACACATAAATTAAAATTAAAAGATGGTAAAATACATACTATGCTAACATTAATCAAAGGGAAGCAAAGGGGGCTGTACTAATCTCAGACAAATTAGATTTCAGAGCAAAGAATCTTTCCAGGGATAAAGGTCATTTCATAACGATTAAGGAATCAATTTATCAAGCAAGCAAAATAATCCAAAGTGTTTATGCACCAAATAACAGAGCTTCAAAGCAATTGAAGCAAAAACGATAGAACTGCAAGGAAAAACAAATCCACAACTATAATGGGAGATTTTAATACCACTCTCTCGATAATGGAAAATCCTAATCAAAATCCCAGGAGGCTTTTTTTTTTTGAAATTGGCAAAATTATTCTAAAATGTGTATGGAAATGCAAAGGACCTAGAATAGCCAAAACAACTTGGAAAAAGAAGAACAAATTTGGGGAACTAACATTACCTGATTTAAACACTTATTAAAAACTAGAGTAATTGTGACATTGTAGTATTAGCATCACTTTAGACAAATAAGATCAATGGTACAGAGTAGAGATTTCAGAAATACACCCATGCATATAAGGACAATTTATTTCTGACAAAGATGCATGGCAAATTCAGAGGAGGAAGAAGAGTTTTTCAACAAATAATACTGAAACATTTGGATATCTGGATGGAAAATGCCTTATCTTCAACCATATACAAATATTAACTCAAAAAATAAATGTTCAACTTAAAACTATAAAGTTTCTAGAAGAAAACGTGGAGGAAAATCTTTGTGTCCTTAGATTAGGCAAACATTTTTTAGATATTACACCAAAAGCATGATTCGCAAAGAACAAATTGATCAAGTGGCCATCTTCAGAATTAAAAAGTGTTTTCAAAAAACACTGTTTAGGGAATGAAAAGACAAAGCCTCAGACTGGGAGAAAACATTTGCACAGCACATATTTAATAAAGGATGTATATCCAAAATATATAAACAATTCTCAGAAAAAGAAAACCTGATTTAAAATGCGGGCAAAAATTATGAACAGATGCTTCACGGAAGAAAATATACGAATGGTAAATAAGAACATGAAATGATATGACACATCATCAGTCATTAGTGAAATGCAAATTAAAGGCGGAATGATATATATACCTTTCAGAATGACTAAAATTAAAAGGTCTTACCATCGCACATGGCTGTAAGGCAACTGGAATTCTCATCCACTGCTGGTGAGAATGTAAAATTAAGCAACGAAAAGTTAAACATACAGCTACCACATGATCTAGCCATTCTACTCCTAGGTCTTTACCCAGGAGATTTCAAAGTGTATATTCATACATCTATGTTCACAGCAGCTTTCTTTGTAATAGCCAAAAAGTGGAAACATTCCAAACTCCCATCAATAGGTGAATGAATAAACAAATTGTTACATATCCATACAGTGGAATAATAAGAAATGAACTATTGATAAATGCAATAAATTTATCATGGATGAATACCAAATAGTTATGCTGAGTGAAAGAAAAGTACATACTCTTTTCAATAAATGATGTGTGGCAAACAACATCCACATGTGAAAGAATGAAACTGTTATCTTACACCATATACAAAAATTAACTCAACATGCATCAAAGACCTAAATGTAAGAGTGAAAATTATAAAAGTTGCAAGAAAATGTGGGGGAAAGTTTCACAATACTGAATTGGGAAATAATTTCTTGGATATGACACCAAATGCACAGCCAATAAAAGAAAAAAAATAAATGGGACTTCATCAAAATTAGAAACTTTTGTGCATTGAAAGATACCATCAACAGAGTGAAAAACAACTCATGAATGGGAGAAAAATATTGGCAAATCATATTTCTGACAAAGGATTAATAGCCCAAATACATAAAAAATTTTAACCAAAAACAACCTGATTTAAAAATGAGCAAAGGACTTGAATAGACATTTATCTGAGAAGATATACAAATGGACAATTAGCACATGAGAAGATGCTCAACGTCTCTAATCATTACGAAAATGAGCATCAAAAATGCAATGAGATACCACTTCACACCGATTAGGATGGCTATTACAAAAACAAACAGAAATAGAAAATAAGTGTTGGTGAGGATGTGAAGAAATTGGAACTTTTGTGTATTGCTGATGGGACGGTAAAATGATGCAGCCACTATGGAAAACAATATAAAGCTTCCTCAAAAAATTAAACATAGAATTACTGTATGATCCAGCAATTCCACTTCTGGGTATATCATCAAAAGAACTGAAAGCAGAGACATGAACAGATATCAGTACATTTAAGTTCATAATAGCATTATTCACAACAGCCAAAAGTTGGAATCAACCCAAGTGTCCATTAACAGATGAACAAATGAACAAAATGTGATATATCCATGCAATGGAATATTATTTAGTCGTAAAAAGAAATGTAATTGGAAACATGCTGCAACATGGATGAACCTAGAAGACATCATGACATATGAAAAAAGCCAGTCACAAAAGGACACATACTGTACGATTCCACTTATATGAAATATCTAGAGTGGTCAAATTCATAAAAAACAAAGTAGAATGGTGGCTAGGGACTGATGGGAAAGAGAAATCAGGAGTTATCGTTCAATGGGTACAGAGCTTCAGTTAGGAAAGAGGTAAATAACTCCAGAGATGGATGGTGGTGATGGCTACACACTAATTTGAATGTACTTAATGCCACAAAACTGTACACTTCAAATTGGTTAAAATGGTAATTTAATGTTATCTATATTTTATCACAATTTTTAAAAGAAAAAAAGTACATATTGTATGATTCTTTTGCATAGAAAAATTTTTTTGCATAAAAATTTAAACCAATCTATATTGAGAGAAAGCAGAGCAGTGGTGGCTTGGGGATGTAGGATGGGGAAATATCGAAGAGAAGGATTACAAAAGGGTATGAGGAGTCTTTTGGGTGTGATGGATATATTCCTTATCGTGAAGTGGTAATGGTTTCATGGATGTATACATATGTATGCATATGTCCAAATTTATAAAATTGTACACATTAAATATATAAAGCTTACTATGCATCAATTATATCCTAGAAGACCTTTTAAAAATTGATTAAGCATAAACAAATAGACCTTGAATCAACGACCTAAATGTAAGAGCTAAAACTGTAAAACCGTTAAAAGAAAACAGAGCGGTAACTCTTCACGGCTTTGCCTTTGGCGAAGCATTCTTAGATATGACACCAAAACATGAACAATAAAAGAAAAAATGTAGATAATTGAACATCATCAAAATTAAAAACTTTTTTTGCTTCAAAGGAGACCATCAAGAAAGTGAAAAGATTAAATGTGAGAATATATTTGCAAATCGTATAATCAATAGGGAGTCATATCCAGTATCTATAAAGAATCCTCACAACTCAATAATAAAAAGATAAATAACCCTGTTAAAAATGGGCAAAGGATATGAGTTGATATTTCTCCAAGATATACAAATGGCTTATGAGCAAATGAAATGCCACCTCATACCCTGTAGGAAGGTTAGAATCAAAAAGTCAGATAGCAACAAATGTTGGAAAAAATGTGAAGTGGTGCAAAATGGTGGTGGGAGTGTAAAACGGTGCAGCCACTTTGGAAAATAGTCTGGCAGTTCCTCAAATGATGAAACACAGAATTATCTTTTGACCCAGCAATTCATCTCCTAGGTATAGACTCAAGAGATACGAAAACATACATCCACACAAAAACTTGTACACAAAGGTTCATATTAACATTATTCATAATAGCCAAAATGTTGAAACAACACAAATGCCCATCAATGGACCAAAAGATAAATAAAATGTGGTACATCTATATGGTATAATATTATTCCACCATAAAAAGCAATGAAGTGTTGATACATGGTACAAGGAATAAATCTTGAAAACATCTTACCAAATGAAAGAAGCCAGTAACAAAAGACTGCATACTACATGATTCCATCCATATAAAATGTCCAGAATATGGAAATCTATAGAAAGTTGATTAGTGGTTTCTTACAGCAACCTAAGTGGGAAGGGGGGTGGAATTAGATGGTGATAGCTAAAGGGTACAGGGTTTCATGGTGATGTGATGAAAATGTTCTAAATTTGACTGTGGTAGTGATTGCACACAACTGTGAATATACTAAAAGCCACTGAAACGTACGCTTTAAATGGGTGAATTGTATAGTATGTGAATTACATCTCAATAAAGTCATTTTTTCAAAAAGTAAGAAGTAGACTTGTACGTTAACACAATTATGATAAAATTTGGTTCTCTCCCTTTCTATCTCATTAATAAGAAGATGATCAGAATTATAGTTTCATCAGTCAGGATGTGCTCGTTTATGCTGTGGTAACAAACAACCCTCAAATCTCAGCGGCATAAAATAGTAAAGATCTGTTTTTCACTCACGTGTCCACCGCTAGCTTGCTGGGAGTTCAGCCCTTGCGTCCTCATTCCAGGATCCAGGCTGCTGAAGCTGCCACAAAACAGAACATTACCTGGAAGAAAGAAAAAGAGAACACTGGAGGGTCTCACTCTAGTCAACAAATGCTTTGCTGGAAAGTTAGTTCTATCACTTCTCATTGGCTCACAACTCATTGGCTGAAAATAGTTACATGGCATCTTCCAACCACAGGGGACCGTGATATTCAACTGGACTTTTTCCGAAAGGCAGAGAGTAGGAACTATTTGACAAAGAGCCCTAATATCGACCACACAGGGTTTATTATGTATCAGGAGCTGTTCTAAACCCTTGCATGTATCATCTCACTTAATACTCACCAAAAAAATAAATAACGCTTTTGAGGTTGGTGCTCTTATTATCATCAACACCAATATTTTATGCAGGAGAGAATTAAAACATAGAGGATGTTCCTAAGGTTAGTAAAGTATTAAATGATGACAGGTTAGAAATTCAGGTCTCCTAGCTCCCATCTGGTACCTTTCTAGCCATCAATGTCTTCCCCACTTTCCTGGGCAGCGCTGTTCTTTCTCAGGCTCATCTCAGGCCTGCTGAGGCTTCTGGAAGCTTCAGACAGAGCAGCTTTGCTTTATCCCTTGTGCTTTCACTAATTCCATTTATTTCCTGGCTGATGAAAAGACAGTTGGGACAATTGTATTGTTCCATTCACTAATCTCCATCCCCATTAAGACACAAACCGTAAGGAAGAATAAATTCAAGCAAACGGATAAATCAGGCTCCTTTTCTATTTCTACGGTTACAAACACTTACTTCTATGTGAGTTAGGGCAAATGTTTTGATAAACACTGTCATTTATGTAAAGCATTGACTAAAGCAGATTCTAGCTTGGAAAAAATAAAAATATGTAATTCATACAAAGGCGTCATTAAGTAGAGGAGTTAGCAGTGAATGATACTAACAAGGACCTAGTTCAAGGATACCAGGGCTTAGGGTTAAGAAATAGTGGCTTTGATCTTTCAGTAGAGCCTGTTATTCAGATTCAGGGTTCGTTGCATTAGTGCTGACTGATCGCCTGTGAGGCCTAGCACGGTGCCAATCTCATGGAAGATGTTTAATGATACCTGTTGAATTATTTGAGTAAAAACTGAGGGATAATTGGAAGGAAGGATTCCAGGGCCACCAGGAATAGGAACACACTGGGTGGATAGGACACCAATCAAGTATAATGCTAAAGACATTACACAATCCTTCTGTTGTTTCTAACAATACAGATGCTGTTAATTTTTATGACTAAAGCAGACATTTGAACAGGTTAATATCAAACAAAAAATCTGGACTGCATCATTGGCATCAACGGGTAGAGTGACAGCCCAGTGGGAGAAAAAAAATGGGGAGTCTTCCCAAAATGACACGCAAGAAAGAAGCATCTTTTTCATGTCGATGCTCCTAAGTGTTCCGTTAGCAGTAGGAACTAGTCTAATGTGATAATAACCTCTCTCTGGGGTGGCATCTTAAAAGGAAACAACTTCCCATTTCTGTGACCTTTTGGAAGAAGAATCACGGCAGGGAAAGGGAGTCCTGGTAAACACCCTCCAGCACTATGAAATCTTTGAAGAGACCCAACTTCGAAGATTGCCTACCATATTGTGAGCACGCATGCACAGTCAGGGAGAAAACCACCCAACTCTGATTTTCCAAAAGCCATTTGAACTTTCCCCTAGATCTCCCTTTCGAGAGAAGGCGACCAAACCCCCTCGGAGATTGCTCAGAGGCAGCGAGGAGCCACAGAGAAAGCACATTTTCATCAGGCTGTTATTATGGGAATGTTGCCAACAGGAAAAATAATGGGCAAAGAAAGAAAATTCTAATCATCCCACTAAGAGGCCTAAAGCATCAGCATCTGTGGCTTAAGGCCAAGAGATGGAAGGGAAATTAAATGACAAAATAAATCAAAGATGTCTTCTCCCTCCAATGTGTTTGAAAGGGCAGAATGCTGTCTGTGTGTGCTGCCCAAGGTTTTCCCCAAGTAACATACTTAGTGTTGATTTTTAGCTCATTATTGCAATTCTCTTTCAAGAGTTTTAACAGTCACAATTCAATTCAGCTTCTGTCTCCCTTTTTTTTTTTTTTTGGCCAGTAGTAAATCAAGCATTCTGTATGGGTCCTATCTGTGGTTTTCAGTTATCCTGGAGACTTTTCCCTGGACAGAGATAAAAAAGGAAGACTTCAAAAGATTTTAGAATCGAGGGGATGTCACTTTTCATATAGGGAAGGAGGAGGAGTTCAGAGATGGATCTAGTACAGGGCTGTCCAGGGGAATGACTAATAACATAGTCACCAGTGCTGAGCTCATGGGAAAATCATAATAATTTCATTAATGACTACAAATATTTCTCAAACATTACTCTGTCCCAGGCACTCTGCAATGAGTTTTATACTCATAGTCTCTCTTAATTTGGATGAGAAACATGGTGGTGCTTTCTAAAGGATTTTGTTCAATTAAAAGGCTCAGTGCTTTGTGACCACCTAGAGGGGTGGGATAGGGAGGGCTGGAGGGAGACGCAAGAGGGAGTATATATGGGGATATATGTATATGTATAGCTGATTCACTTTGTTATACAGCAGCAACTAACACAACATTGTAAAGCAATTTTACTCCAATAAAGATGTTAAAAAAGGGCTTCCCTGGTGGCACAGTGGTTGAGAATCTGCCTGCCAGTACAGGGGACACGGGTTCAAGCCCTGGTCTGGGAAGATCCCACATGCCGCGGAGCGGCTAGGCCCGTGAGCCACAATTGCTGAGCCTGCGCGTCTGGAGCCTGTGCTCCGCAACAAGAGAGGCCACGATAGTGGGGGGCCCGCGCACCGCGATGAAGAGTGGGCCCCGCTTGCCGCAACTAGAGAAAGCCCTCGCACAGAAACGAAGACCCAACACAGCCATAAAATAAAAATAAATAAATAAATAAATAAGCAAATATGGTTAAGAAAAATATATTTTAAAAAAAGATGTTAAAAAAAAGCTTTTAAATAGGACGTAATTTGGAAATTATTTTATGGTTTAGTTATTAATGTGATGTGCACACCATGGGGTCATATTTTAATATATCAACCAATGTGTTTTTCATTTCTAATAACTCCTTTTCATCCTCTGGCTATTCTCCATGGAAGCAAGATTAGAGAGTACTCATTGTCTGAAAGAATCGTTAGCGTAACACAAAGGGAGAGAAATGAATTTTTGAGCTTCAAAAGCCCCACAGAGCTGATCCCATAAACAATAGTTCTGGGAGAATAATGATGGTAAAAGGCACCTTTTCTATGTCCAGGCCAGAAGTTGGACAGCTTTCTTCCCAGTGACCCTGAGAAGTGGGCCTGGATTTTAACCCCCTGGTAGGGTGCAGGAGAAACCTCAGGTCAATTTGGAAGAATCTGAGAATTTAGAAGACCTATGCTTCCTTCCTTGGATCCACCCTGGGGAAGTGACATGTCACCCACCACCCCCTCACCCTCAGGACCACTGGGGAATTTTAAGGAGAGGTGGCCACAGAGGGTTTCCAAGAAGATGAGACTGAGGCCTCATCAGAGATTTTCTCTGGGTTTCATTTGGCTCCAGGAGAAGTCAAATGTTTCTCTCATCTCTGGGTGGTCATGAAAATAGCTGGAAGGCAGCCAACCTGGAAGGCACCAGGGTTAGGCTGGAAGAGGAAGGGCAGCAATGAACTGACATCTATAACACTTCACAGTCATGCAGACCCTTTAGCACATACCAACATGGATGGGGGACAACACCTTGACTTCATTCCCTGGCACATCATACTTCTCCTCTCCTGGAATACAGGCACAGCTCAGGGAGATCAATTGATTGAAATGACCCTCAACAGATTGGAAAGAATTCTATGCTTCTTGGAACAGTGAGCGCTTGAAAGAACAATTAAGCTGAGTTAGACAAAAATAAGGAAAGCTGTGTTTCCGCACACTGGTACCCACACTTGCACATATTCCTGGTTCCCACACCATCTCAGTGGATTATGTGTGAGAAGGGAATTAGATACCACATCCATTAGCTCCTGGGGAGACCTGGGCAAATCACGCTACCTTTCTGAATTTCAATACCCTCATCTGTTGAGCAAGAGAATTGGGCTGAAAAAAAAAAAAAATGTTCTGTGGAAATACCTCAAGGGCTGCCCAGAAAAGTAAGGGGAGGTCATTTCATGGGACCTGGTTCAAGATTCCCCTGCACCAACTTTCAACTGGGGCAGGTCGATTCTAGTCTTATTTTTTTCTTTATGTATTGGAACCAAAGTACTGAGAGCAGAGTTTATTATTCTACTTCTTTGATGGCATATTTTCATCATGGTATCGTTCCTGACCTTTTCTTATTTCACTTTTTCCCTTTCTCCCCAGTCTCCACTCCTGTTTTTGACAGTAATTCTGGCAACCTCACATATTTCCCAAAGCTCCCATTTTACTTGTTTACATTGAGGATACATGTAAGATTTATTTTTGAAAAAAAAAAAAAGGATTAACTCCAGTTCTATACAGAGAAATTTAAAAACCATTTGGTTAGTTAATAACTTCTAAGGTCCTCTCTAATTTCTATAATCTAGGAAGATATTTTGGGGTGAATTGTGATCTTCCTCTCAAAAGACACATTGAAGCCCTAACCCCCAGTACCAAATTCCAAACTTATTTGGAATTAGGGTCATTGCAGATGTAATTAGTCAAGTGGTGGTAGGGTGTTCTCCTACCCCACAGGAACTGGTGCCCTTGTAAGAAGATGGCCATGTGAAGACAGGGACACACAAGGAGAAAGCCATGTGATGATAAGGGCAGAGACTGGAGTGATACAGCTGTAAGCCAGTGAATACCGGAAACCATCAGCAAACTCCTAGAAGATGGGAAGAGTCATGGAGGGATTTCACTACAGGTTTCAGAGGGAGTCTGGTCCTGCTGACGCCTTGATACCTTGATTTCAGACTTCTAGCCTCCAGAACTATGAAACAATAAATTTCTATTGTTTTAAACCACCCAGGATGTGGCACTATGTATGGCAGCCCTAGGAAGCTCAGACAGAAGAGAAACAGGAAATATTAATTTATACACATAATAATTCTGCTTCTCTGTTCCCAGTTGAATAGGAAGTATTCCAATATGTTCCTCACTCCTTTCTTCCATTTGTTACATATACTTTGTCATTCTCCCCTCTCTTCCTAGTTTTTTTTTGTTTTTGTTTTTGTTTTACAGCCCACACTGTAAGATGGATTGCCAGAAACTAGAAGAAGCCATTTCAGGGTTGTTTTTTTTTTTTGAACTTTTCTCCTAGCGCAAGACAATCCCACTAGGGAACGGCATCTATAAATGTGTACACTCCCACCCACAACAAGAGGTTGTCTCATTCTCAAGGCGTGTTTTGCAGTCAGCCCCCAGAGCAGGATTCCAGGATTTGATCAACTCCTGCTATCTTAGCAACTGCTTCTTGATAGTTTCTGCTTTGGTGACATCACATGTTTGATTGCTGCCGTGTAGAGATACAACAAGTATAATTCTGTGCTGGAAGCCTTCAGTTTGGAAAGCCCAAGTCCTATGTGGGAGAAATGGCACTGGAGCAAAAGCATCATGGTGCTGGCATGTTGCCATGGCCTGTTCTCTTGCACTGATTATTTATGTGGCAGGGCAGGTGGAGGACCTGTATTCAGAACGTGTGTCACTCCCCGCTGGGTTTGCTCAATGAAAGTTTGTCTAGTCCCAGCATGCAAGTGGGTCATGATTTTTTATTTAGATAATTCACTTACGCACGTATACATCCATACATACAGTCAAAAATATTTATTGAACACCTGCGATGTGTGGGACTCTATGTGCCAGAGATATAGTAGTAAATAAGACAGGAAAATCCCTGTTCTCATGGATTACATACTGATGGATGGGGTGGGACAAGACACAGAATTAATATATATGATTTTGGAAAATGACAGCTATAAGCAGAAAATGATGAGAGTAAAAGGAATGACTAGTGTCTCAAGGAAGTGGGGCGGGGTTGTAATTTTAAACAAGGTGGTCAGGGAAGACCTCACTGAGAAGGTAACATTTTTAGGGCAAGAAGCCTTGCTGTTTTCTGCAGGGAAATAGTAATGAACTTGGAATTGGAAAACCTGCATTCAACTCTTGTTATGAACTGAATTATGCACCTTCCCCGCCTTCATATGTTGAGGTCGTAACGTTCAGGAACTCAGAATATGACTGTATTTGGAGATAAGGTCTTTAAGGAGGTAATTAAGTTAAAATGAGGTCATTCGGGTGGACGCTAACGCAATGTAAATGATGCCAGAGGAAGGAGACAAGAGTCCAGGGACATGTCTATACAGGGGAGAGACCTTGTGATCTCACAGCGAGGAGGCGGCATCTGCAAGCCAAGGAGAGGCCTTAGAGGAAACCAAACCAGCTGACACTTTGAAATTCCAGCCTCCAGAACTGTGAGAAATAAATTTCTGTTGTTTAAGCCACCCAGTCTATGGAGTTTTGTTATGTCAGTTCCAGCTGACTAATTCAACTCTGAACTCAGACACTTGCCACACTGCCCTCTTGACCTCTACATTTGACCTCTACACTTGGACCTCTTCAAACCTAACGTGTCCAAAAATGAGTTCTTCATCTCCACCCTCATCAATCTGGCTCCACTCACAGACCTTCCCTCCTCTATTGATTTCAGCTCCAACCTTCTAGTTTCTTAGATCAAAAACAGTCATGCATGGTCCCACTCTTTCTGTCAAACCCTAAATCCAGCATGCCAGCAAATCCTGTTGGCCCTACCTCGAAAGAATATCCAGATCTAGTTGCAACTCACCACCTCTGCTGCTACCACTCTGTTCAAGCCACCAACATTTCTGACCTGAATTTCCACAGTAGAATGGGTGTCCAAGCTCCCGTCCTTGCCTTCTTATGGTCTACTTTCACAGCAGCCAGAGCTCTTTAGCTCACCCACACCTTCCCCATGCAGACAGCCTCCAATCAGGACACACCTGAAGCCTTCCCTTTTTTCCACTGTAAATCTTTCCCACTCCTCTCCCTGCCTCTGAGTTTTTTGTGGAATGCAAGTGATGGGGACTAACCCCCTTGCTATAGCAAACTCTGAATAAAGAAGGAGCCTTTGCTTGCTCCCATATGGGTGGCCTTCATTTATTTCCACAAACATCTTGTTTAAAACATTTGATAATGATGCAGACTGGTTTTATGTACCACACCGAATTTGTTTTTTAACTTTGTGCTCAATAAAGTGCTTATTTTGAAGATTGCATCTGGATCGAAATAGGAAGAACATTAAGTATATAGATAACTAAGCAATTATTGGCCTAGATGGACTTGTGTGAGCCTCTCTTGTGTAGTGCCCCAGCAGAGGATCATACTTAAGCCTTCTCTGGCATTCTCTAAAAATCTGAGTTGTACCTAAGCACTTTAACCATCTCAATGTTTCACTCTGACGACCTTCTTTTCTTTCTTTCCTATGCATAACAATTTCCATTTTGTTGCAGTTCGAGTTTATGTGTATTTGTTCTCTCCTCAGTAGAGATGGAAATCAGCATATTCTACGTTATCAGCCCTTTGGACACCTGATACACTCTGTTAACTTGGACTTTGTGTTATTTTCTCAAAATTGGAAAAGATTTGTCTCCTTCATTTTTTCCATATAATTATTGTTTCCTGATACAACGTTCCCAAGAAACCCGTTTTGGGACCATTGCTGCATATGATTTTCTCTAATTACCCACAGGAAGCATCCTATGGTTAAACAAGTATAAGCATAATTACAGGACATCTTAGAGCCTGATATGCTAATATGCAGAGTGAATTTTTGAGAAGTGGAGATTTTTACATGGTACTGAAGAATTCTTTTTCTTGTAGAGCATTTTCATGTTTGTGTTTCATGTGTTCTAATCCTCATGTATTTTCATGACTCTGGTAATCTTTTCCAGGTTCTTCCCACTCAACAAGCCTTATCCCAGGATGGTATCTGGCTTGTTTGTTAGAATACTTGGACTGAGAAGCTGAAGGCAGGAATCAGCCCATTCTCTCGTAAAATAGCAGTATGTTATAAGTAATGATGTGTTGTGGTCTTATATACTAATCAATTGCTTTTATCATGCAAACCTTTAAAAACACTCTACATGTTGGTTGGGTATGGAGGGGAAAACTATCAGTGCTTAAAATAACTGCTGCTACAACTCTTGTATTTCATTTTCCTGCCAAATAGGATCTGCTATTTTAATGCATTTTAATTAGTGCCAAGCCCAAGATGTCATTGTGCACAGACATGTTTAATATTGTGGAACTCTTTAATAAAATTTTGATCTGATCAATTTAGCTACTACAATCCCTGCTTAGTTCTTGCTTATTTGAAATGCACATTGTTAATTTTTCAAACCACCTCTCTGCCTCTCCTCTTATTTCATCTGGATTTTCTTCCTTCATTCTCTGTACATCTTTATCTTTCTTCCTGGCTAATTGGAACTTAAAGTCAGATGCCCACGCTAAATAAATAAATGCCTTTTTGTGTACATATTCAATTTAGCAAGACCATGATTAAGATGGATCATTTATTATTAGGTAAAAATACAATCGGTTTATGAGAAGCAATAACCTCTTATTTCTGTATAGTACTTCATAATTTTTAAAGCACACTCACAAGTATTACTTCGTTGGTGTGTAAAATTGCGGTTAGAACGTCAAGCTCAGGGTCAAGGCAGAAATGGTCTTTGAATCCGGAATCACCACTTGCTGACTTTGGCTAAGTTCCTGAGCTTTTCTTCACGTCAGCTCACTCATCTATAAAATGGAGCTGAGAAGATACTAATTCAAATTGTTGTTGTGAAGATTGCAACATAATACAAAAGTTTTCGCTCAATATTTAGTACCTAGGATATTAAGTGTTCAGATGTTTTAGGTAGTGTCGGGGGTGAGGTCTTAACCACCATGACATAAGAAGTACAAATGTAACCTCCAATTTGAAAGTAGGAGCATTGATGCCCAGGTGGGTTGTGAGTTACTCAAGGCCATAGAGCTAATTAATGTAAGAGTCAGGCCTGGTAATTGACTTCAGTAAGTCTAGTTTAATGTTTCTCAAATCTCAACAGAGTAGTGGAATATTTATAAAATACATACAAATATATTTTTGATACCTCATATAATCCCCTCTCACATTATCGTCATCAGCCCATGTTCCAAGCACTTTGATCAACATTTGGAAAAATGAGTTGCTTATAAGATAGATGATAGAAATATTTGAAAGGTGTTCCTTCACCAAAATATTTGGGGTCGCTGCAGCTGCTACCTGTGTGTGCTCATCAACTATTTCCTCTTCTGAAAGTAGTGCCATGTCTTCTATTTAGGATCTAGAGCTCCCCTGCATATTACCATTACACTGTCCTGCCCTCCAGGGGAGCAGGAGAGTGTCTGTGTGACTGTATTTGGCCACACTCTGTCTCTCTGAATCTTGAAAATGATCCAAATAATGACATCAGCTGGCTCGTATTCATCCTGAATTTGGTGCTTTATAGAGACACATATAGAAACTTTATAGATTCGCCGAGAGCCCTGTAGCTGCTGGGGTGGGGGGGGCCTGGTTCTTTAGTCTATCCTTGATTCTGAGGGCTATGACTTATTCCTCTTTTACACTTAAAAAAAAAAAAGTTAACCAGAGTCAGTTTCTTGTAGGAAGAGCTTCAACTCATAGTAGTAAGCTAATGCTACAAAAATGTTGCAAAACAACTCCAAAACTCAGTGCCACACAACATTATTTGTTTCTTATTCACACAACTGTAGGTCACCTGGGGCTTGACTGATGTAGGCTGGACTCTGCCTCAAGCCGTAGGCTGGTCCCAGGTCAGCTCCATATGGCTCTTATCCTCCTTGGACCAATGGCCTGTTCTCCTGGCAAAAGGCAGGAGCTCAAGAGGGCAAGCCCAATCATGTTGCCACATTTCAAGCCTCTGCTCCCACCTTGTCTGCTAATGTTCCATTGGCTAGGGCAGGCGAAATGAAGAAGTTCAAATTCAAAGGGTGAAAAGATCACTCTAAATGCAGAGATAGTGAGCACAGCTGTGAATAGTTGCTGAGTAATGATCTCATCTACTGCAGATCGACTGATTGCATTAGAAACTCTTTCCTTTCTGCCAAGGAATTACCTTTTAACATGCAAATGCTATTGGAGAAGAAAAAACATAAAGCCTCTCCTTTAACACAACCTGCCTTAACTTTGTTCAGTTGGCTGATACGCAATGTCCAGCGATAGCTAAGAAGAAGAATCTCTAGAGGGTACACAGATGGATCCATGTTACCACGAGGGGTTGGGATTCAGAAAAAATGGAAGACCACGTTCATATCACAGTATGAAGGGCACGTGTAAATCCAGGTGAGTGGGATGCTCAGGGACTAAGGGAAAAGGTAAATTTCACTGGACATGTAGGTGCCTCTCCTATATAATACATGAGAGGGTAATAAAAGGAGACTACAGGTCCCTAAGGTTTACAGCCTATATCTATTTTGGGCTTACACAGAAAGTCTCAAATACCATTTGTATTGCCCTGTGCTCTGCAATAGCTACACTGTCAATTTGGAGTTAATTGTTATAAAAAAGTTAGCATAATGTCTTTTTCCATGGGAGAGCTGAGTAATTAGGTTTTTGATTCTGATTCTGGGAAAGCATTTTCCTTTCAGTCACTTCTGGCTTTTAATTTATCAATTGTATTTGAGATGAGGTCATCAGACCCGCCAGGCAGTGTCATGTCATGAAATACATAGACTTTATAAGGCTCTGAGGCCTACGGAAGCTTCCAAGGAGTGTTAATTATTGTACCAGTTGGACTTCAAAGGAATGGGAGAAGTAGAGAGGCAATGCCCAGATCTGAAGTTTCAACTTGTCTCCAAGTGTTAAAACGTCAACATGTGTGAGAGTTTGCTTAGTGTGAGTGTGAAGGCAGGGGAGTGGTTCCTGTATAATCCTGTTTGGATGTTTAGAAGAATATAACTGGAATATAAAATAGCCACATTTGGACAGAGCACAGTTCCACTCCCAAATGTATCAGCCTCCTCTAACTACACTGTCATGCAAATTAGGTCAAAATACGGCTTAAAAACAAACTGCTCTTGGAATGAAGGGTATTTTCCCCAAGCCCGTTTTACACAAAATGAATGACACATACTCCCATAAAGAGAGATGATTGACACTACATATGCCATGAAATTTTCCTTTTCAAAATCATGACATTTTATAACATAAAGAGATAGCAATTATAGTATACATTCCTCAAAGTTAAAAATTAAAAAAAAAAAATGCTACTGGGAAAACAGAAATAATATGTCCTACAACGAATGCAATTAGGTAGAGCTAGATTAGAGAATCCACAGAGGATAAGCCACAGGGCTGATTATCTTGAATTTAATTTGCTGCTTTTAATATTTTTCCCCTGCATTTTAGTGATTCTCAGAGAGATCAGCCTGCAACAACTTCATTTTTCAATTTGGTTTTTGGTTTTTTTTTGCATCAGGCATAGTAAACTATAACTACCCAGACCTATTATCAGTCTCCCAGCTGCCTTGTCATTTCCAGCAGGAGAGTGACAATAAGATACTTGACATCTAAATCTTCTCCCATGAGGTAGGTTCAGTCCAAATTTCTTTTAAATGGGGGCACTTGAAGTTAACTTTTATAAATACTGGGATGTGTTGAGAATGGACCCAAAGCTAGTTGATGGAAGAAAACATCTCTGGCTGCCTTTTCTGTCTCTTGAAATACCAGAGTTTCAGATAAACTGCCAAGAAGCTATAAATAATCAAGAGATGTCATTTTTTTCACAAAATAGCCAGGAATTTTTGTAAGGGAATTTTTTTATAATTATAAAAATTTTTATAATTTTTATAATTATTTATAAAGTAAATTCGTAACTTTTTAATTCTATATATGTAATTCATAAACCCCACTGTCCGCTCATCTAGGTGTATTGACTGTCTGCACCATGCCCAATGGCATGCAGATTTTAACTTCCTTTATATATTCTTCAAGAAATTTTATCACATTCAACATATCATGGATATTTTGCTGCCTTTACTACAAATTTAGCAAGAAGATGGAGGAATTCTTTCTATATACTGCCCCCACTCTTGCAGGCAACTTCCTATATTCTCGAGAGTTTGAGTTTCTCCAAAGTTCAAGTGGTTTTCCCCTCCCCTCTTTTTCTGCCTCATTCAGACTTGCTTCTCTTTGTTTAAACAACTGAGCTCTGAACGCTACAAATTGCCGTGTTTGGTATAACAGAAATGCACCATATTGAGCTTGGCAACTGATTCTTTTCACTGGAGAAAGCTCCTTTAGGTGTGTCCATCCTACCACATCCAATTTCACAAGTTTTTCCTCTAATTCCACATAGTTATGCCCCAAGAAGTGAATCGGTAATACAGTACCAACTAACTTTTATGAAGCACTTTTTTCTTCTGAATTTTTGGCTTGGAAAAGAGATTGTAACAATGATATTTTTGGGGGGGCAGAGGGGGCTTGGAGTTTCATGAGTGGAATTCAAATTAAGATGTTAGTACACAGTGTATTTTCTCTTCCTTTGGATATCAAACAATGTAGAACTTTAAGGAAGTAGTTCGTAAAATAGACAAGATAATCTGGTTTTAATCATCCTACTGGAAACCTTTTTCTTACAATATTGTATCCTGTGTGTAAAGTGACTTAAGGCTTCTACTGGCAAGTCTTAAGGCTAATGCAACACCATCAATTCTTGAATCTGAAGGAAACAAACTATATATATTTTTATTATGGTCACTTCTTCTAGCCCAAAGGTAAACTAGACGGGTAATCTAGAAAACAGTTCGACTCTCTTATAGCTAGATACATAGCTAGATACTACATGTAAGGCCATTCTCAGCATAAAGTGAATTTGCTTTTTCCAATAAGTTTATTTTTTAAAATTTTGAGCTATTTGTAGACTTACGATTTTTAAATTACTACCTTATGCATACTTAAATTGCTTCTATAATATATATGTTAATTTTAAATTATTGCTTTCATACTCTCACATTTTATAAAACACATTTTTTCAAGCTCTTCCTAATGATCTTTAACACTAGTGTCTGTCATGACTAGAGCTACTGTTTGAGTCATCTAGGGCAGTTTTATGATGTCATTTCTCTGAGTTGTTCAATACTTTTCAAATCTATGTATGAGGCTGTCTCTAGAGATTTGTATCCTAAGCCACAAGTATTCATTCGTATAACCTGAAAAGAGTTGGTTTCTTGTTCATCCTGTAGGTGTAAAGTCATGCTTTCCAATTTCTGGGTGGCCTTGTAAGTGATCCGAAAAAGCTTGTTTACAATAGGCATCCAATGCTTGCAAATTCTGAGGTCACACGTGCCAGGATAATTACCAAACCTGTGTCAAATGTCCACATCTTGACTCACTTGTTAACAATTCTACCTTTTGACCCCCTGACCTTTTCCAACCAGCATTGATTGAGGTCATCTCTGGCTAATGTGTATCTTCAAACAGTTCTTTATTTGATCAAAAAAAAGGTAATTGAGACATATGGTAAACAGAGAAACACACCCTCCCTCAGAGAGGTCCATGTTCTCATCCCCAGAATTTGTGAATATGTTAGTTTATATAGCAAACGAGAATTAAGTTTGCAGATGAATTAAAATTGCTAATCAACTGATCTTAAAATAGAGAGATGATCCTGGATTATGCCAGCCAGCCCAAAATAATCACAAGTGTCCTTAAAAGTGAGGGAGGGAGGATGAAGGATTAGTCAAAGAAAGGAAATAACGAAAGAGGCTGCAAAGATTTGAAACACGAGAAGTGCTCTCAACTGCCCTCCCTGTCTTTGAAGATGGAGGAAGGTGGCATGAGGACAGCTTCTAGAAGCTGGGGATAGTCCTCAGCTGACTGCTAGCAAGGAAACAGGGACCTCGGTTTCATAACCACAGGGAACTGATACTTCCAACAGCCTGAATGAGCCAAGGAATTGATTCTCCCCAGAAAGGAAACTCTAGAGAGGAATACAGCCATCCTGACACTGTGATTTTAGCCCCGTGAGATCCATACTGGATTTTTGACCCTACAGAACTGTGAGATTATAAATTTGCTTTGCGTTAGGCCACTGAATTTGCGATAGGAGACGAATATTAGAGAATACCTATGTTAGGGGACCATTGACCGAAACTGCCCGCCTTGACCAGGCACGATAATAACCACTTGCCTGAGTTGTCTCACAACAGGAGGTCACAATAAAGAATGTGGTCCTGCTGCCGATAAATAACCAGGAGAATTCGGGAGGGGCCAGAAGGAGGGAGGAGACACCAGCCCATAATATAACCTGCCAACCTCCCAGAATCCTTCACGCTGGAATCCATCTTGGCTGAGAGATGCGTACGCCACCAGGAAGGACCCTGAGTCAGACCAAACATGGGCCAAGCAAGATGATTGGCCAGAGATAACCCAGAAGCTATCCCCATTACCATAAAACCTGAGACTACGAGCCACGTGGTAGAGCAGTTCTCCTGGCTTCCCTTACCCTGCTGCTCTCCACCTGGGAGCCCCTTCCCAATAAAGTCTTTTGCTTTGTTAGCACATGTGTCTCCTCGGACAATTCATTTCCAAGTGTTAGACAAGAGTCCACTCTCGGACACTGGAAGGGGGTCCTCCTTCCTGCAACGCCTTTAATTTGAGAGACTTTGTGAGGAATTGAGTACCAGGTAACACTTGCTTTTTAAAGGAACAATTTAGGCAGAGACATTATGCCTTATTTTTAGCATATATAGTATATCATGGTAGTAAGTTATTCCATCACACAATTATCACATCGCCAATATATAGAGAGCAAATGATTAGAAAGCACAGCCCATTTCCTTCCTCTTAAAACGAATAACAGTCAGATCCTTAAATGCCAAAAAACAGGAATTTTTTTTAAAGTCACAAGTAGGTATTCCTAGAGTTAACCAAAGGTGATTATTTGCAGCAACAAAAAAGTTTTGAGAGAAAGGGGGATATACTCATTTTTCTAGTTTCTCATTGTTCTACTACCCAAGCATATGGGGCCAAGTTGTTGTATTTCAAAGTTTTTGTCAAAATGCTGCCTTTACATAAGAATAACATAATTTCATATCAGTTTAAAACATGAAAGTGAAGAAAATGTCAGGTATGTGGAGGAGAGGTCCATGGTTGTGCAGCCCGAGTGTGGGATGCAGTGTGGGGAGCTGTGCGGGGAGCAGTGTGGGACGCTGTGTGGGATGCGGTGTGGGATGCTGTGTGGGATGCGGTGTGGGATGCGGTGTGGGATGCGGTGTGGGATGCTTTGTGGGATGCTGTGTGGGATGCGGTGTGGGATGCTGTGTGGGATGCGGTGTGGGATGCGGTGTGGGATGCGGTGTGGGATGCAGTGTGGGATGCTGTGTGGGATGCGGTGTGGGATGCAGTGTGGGATGCAATATGGGATGCTGTGTGGGATGCAGTGTGGGATGCTTTGTGGGATGCAGTGTGGGATGCAGTGTGGGATGCAATATGGGATGCAGTGTGGGATGCTTTGTGGGATGCAGTGTGGGATGCTTTGTGGGATGCTGTGTGGGATGCTTTGTGGGATGCTGTGTGGGATGCTTTGTGGGATGCTGTGTGGGATGCTTTGTGGGATGCAGTGTGGGATGCAGTGTGGGATGCTTTGTGGGATGCAGTGTGGGATGCAGTGTGGGATGCTTTGTGGGATGCTGTGTGGGATGCTTTGTGAGATGCTGTGTGGGATGCTTTGTGGGATGCAGTGTGGGATGCTTTGTGGGATGCTGTGTGGGATGCTTTGTGGGATGCTGTGTGGGATGCAGTGTGGGATGCTGTGTGGGATGCAGTGTGGGATGCTTTGTGAAGAGCAGTGTGGGATGCAGTGTGGGATGCTTTGTGGGATGCAGTGTGGGATGCAATATGGGATGCTGTGTGGGATGCAGTGTGGGATGCTTTGTGGGATGCTGTGTGGGATGCAGTGTGGGATGCTTTGTGAAGAGCAGTGTGGGATGCAGTGTGGGATGCTTTGTGGGATGCAGTGTGGGATGCTTTGTGGGATGCAGTGTGGGATGCTTTGTGGGATGCAGTGTGGGATGCAGTGTGGGATGCTTTGTGGGATGCGGTGTGGGATGCTTTGTGAAGAGCAGTGTGGGATGCAGTGTGGGATGCTTTGTGGGATGCAGTGTGGGATGCAATATGGGATGCTGTGTGGGATGCAGTGTGGGATGCTTTGTGGGATGCTGTGTGGGATGCAGTGTGGGATGCTTTGTGGGATGCAGTGTGGGATGCTTTGTGGGATGCAGTGTGGGATGCTTTGTGGGATGCAGTGTGGGATGCAGTGTGGGATGCTTTGTGGGATGCGGTGTGGGATGCAGTGTGGGATGCTTTGTGGGATGCTGTGTGGGATGCTTTGTGAGATGCTGTGTGGGATGCTTTGTGGGATGCAGTGTGGGATGCAATATGGGATGCTGTGTGGGATGCAGTGTGGGATGCTTTGTGGGATGCTGTGTGGGATGCAGTGTGGGATGCTTTGTGAAGAGCAGTGTGGGATGCAGTGTGGGATGCTTTGTGGGATGCAGTGTGGGATGCAATATGGGATGCTGTGTGGGATGCAGTGTCGGATGCTTTGTGGGATGCAGTGTGGGATGCTGTGTGGGATGCTTTGTGGGATGCTTTGTGGGATGCTGTGTGGGATGCAGTGTGTGATGCAGTGTGGGATGCTTTGTGGGATGCAGTGTGGGATGCAGTGTGGGATGCTTTGTGGGATGCAGTGTGGGATGCAGTGTGGGATGCTTTGTGGGATGCAGTGTGGGATGCAGTGTGGGATGCTTTGTGGGATGCTGTGTGGGATGCTTTGTGGGATGCTGTGTGGGATGCAGTGTGGGATGCTTTGTGAAGAGCAGTGTGGGATGCAGTGTGGGGTACAGCAGTGGGAGGGGAGGGATGGAGGATCGGGTGGGGAGGTCTGGGCCATGGCGAACCCTGGCCGTCATTCTGGGGGAGCAGAACTTCCTCTGAAGGGATCCACTGAGGGGTTTATGCAAGGGAAGGGCATGATCAGATTTGAGTTTAGAAAGATCATTCTGGAGGACATAACAAGGTTAACCTACTGCTATAGTCTAGCTCCCACTCTCCCCAGGAAATCATAGATCTGGTGGGAGTTGAGATAGAGGCACAATAACAACAACATTTGTAAATGTAAACATATTTTCTTATCACATTCAACCCTCACAGTGATGCCCAATTTATCGCTGAGGAAGCTGAGACTCTGAGTGGTAATCTGACTTCCCCCGGGTTCATGAAGTCAAGGGTCAGAATGCTGGCACCAGCCCTTTTGAAATAAATTAATGCTCTTTCTGCATTCATGGGATTGACCTTTGTGCTTCCATCAGCAACCTATCTATAAAAGAGTCAATGATTATGTCTAACTCCACAGGTCACGAGAGATCAGAACTGTGTATGAGCTCTGAGTTCCATTTATTAATACAAGCAAGATGCTTTAGAATTCAGAGTAGAAAAAACTAGTCTTCCTGCTCACAACAAGTGCTCTGATCATGTTAATTAAAATTCACAAAAACAAAAATGATTTGCTTTTATAAGTGACAGGAAAAAGTAATCAAATCCTTTTATGTTTTGGAAATTATGAAATGAGTTCCTATTTATTGAGCGCTAAGGCTGTGCTAGGATAAGCACATCTTAACATTGACAGAATGAGATGACATTGTTATCCCATTTTACTAGAGGAAAACAGAGGCCCAGAGAGGTTAAGTAATGTGCCCAAGGTCACGCAGGAAGTGAGGACAGGGTCAGGGTTCGAGTCTAGGAATTTCTAACTCAGAGTTCTTAACCTCCATGTCAAATTGCCTAAAATCTGAGAAGGAGGTAGGTAAAGGAAACATGAAAGAAAGTCAATATAAAATTAACTTTTTGGTGATTTACAGGATCACATATGACAGCTTCTATACTTCTAGCTTAAACTCAAGTTCATTGATTTCTTTGAATATACTCAAGGGAGTACATGAATCTAAAATATTGTGCATTTTTCTGGAGAAACTTTTAAAAATTTTTATCAGATTCTGAAAGAAGTGTGTGACCCTAAACATATAAAAGCCATCACGTCAAAAGAAAGGATTCATTCCTGAGCCTGCTTCCCCTGCCATCCTCAGGGTCTCAGTGCCGGAAACCCCACCCCGTAGTAATAATTGCTTGTGGACCAGCATCAAGATGGCTCTACCCTACCTCCAGGCAGACATCCTCCAAACAATGCTCCTGTGTCATATGCCTTGGATCTTCCTTCCCGCAGAATCTTCTCGCCTGTTCATTTCTTCCTGATCGGAGGGATTCCCTGGTAAAACAGTAAAAAAATAGAATAACGCTGTTTGCATACAAACGAAAGTTATAAAATACAGTTAATATCTGTAGAAGTGTCATTACTGTTGTAGCTGCTTCACTATAAAATATCTGAAAGACTTAACTCTGCTGGGTGATAGACAATAAAAAACACCAGGAAACCAGAAGGGGTAGAAAGGAGATGGAAGACAGAAGAGGAAAGAAGGGCAACTTCATAAAGGACTCCCATGGGTGTCTTTTATGATGAGTGTTGAGGGAAACAAATGGTGACTTGAAAAGAAAGTACAAAATATTTGCCTCGTTCCCCTGCGGACTCTTGTTTGTGACCTAGGAAGTAAGACAGCTTCTTTTCTGGCATGGATTGCACCTGACAATACTGCAGGAGAAGAATGAGTATTTAAGATTACAGAAATCGATGAATTCATTCTAGAGCTCAGCTTCATTGGTTCAAAGACACACGAAGTTCAAAAACACAAAAAGTTTCTCTCTGCCACTGGAAACTCCTAATAAAGCCAACTTTAGACCTTGTTAAGGTACAAGTGATTTTTTTTTTCCTTTCCCCTTGTTTTGATTACTTCAAAAGGCCACCAACTTTACAGACAGCCCTTAAACTTGATCTATTAACTTTCCCTGGGAGCATAACGGCCGAGTAAACAGTGCCTCAGACAGCCTGCTGTCCTGTGTGAGAACTCTATGGCTGGTCAAAAGGGACCCTTGGGGCTGGGGATCCATACAAGAAGAAAGAAATATAGGCTGCCATCAGGCCACTTTGAAAAGACAACAGGGAAAATGTCAGGTGCTGAATTTCAGTTGTGTATCAATCATTTCATAAGGAGATTCCATTATTCCTGTTCACTCGCCAACTCTTCCTTGAATGGTCGCTCCTTTTTTTTTTTTACCCCATATACAATTTCTTTTGCCTCCAGGTGGAGAGGCATTTTAATTTTTTAACTTCATTTCACTCTCAATTTACCAAGTATGGCTTCAAGATCTGACAAATAAAATTATAGTAGTTTTATGACGTTAATTTCAGAGCTAGCATGCCTAGGTCAGGAAGGCTGACAAAGAAAGGAAAGTTCTCCTGGAATGCCTTTGTAAGATTTCCTTTGCGCATCTGGAATAAAGAATTATTCACCAGTTGCTTATTGCCTATTTTCAAGAATCCAACTTAGATATTTAGTTTTAGAAAAAGAATGAGTCTTAGGGATTATCTTGTCCCTAAGGGTCAAATATGTTTCATCTCCAGGGTCAACCCTCATTGATTGGGCGTTGTCACCGGAAATATTGTGTTAAGTAGGATTCTGATGCTCAGTCTGGTTTCGTAGAAAATGAGCCATGATTAACTTCTACTACGTCCACCATGACTGCAGAAATGGGGTAGAGCTGATGGAGATAGTTGTCATTCTGGCTCTAGCCTAAACCATTAATTTACAGATGACAAAACTAAGTCCCAGTAAGGTAAAAAGATTTAAACCTCAGTCACTCCAGGACATAATACAGAACCAGAGAGAGAATTTAAATTTAGACCTGAGTTCCT
Organism: Balaenoptera musculus; assembly: GCF_009873245.2. NCBI lineage: Eukaryota > Metazoa > Chordata > Mammalia > Artiodactyla > Balaenopteridae > Balaenoptera > Balaenoptera musculus. The sequence continues at coordinate 87,186,124 of NC_045795.1, forward strand.
CACACCAGCTACAATGAGCACTTAGGATAAGACGAACTTGTGAATATTTTTTGATTAACCTATTGTAGTTTCCTGCCTTTGCTAATTTCAGCTTTCCAAGATTAGATATTTCTTCTTTTGGTGTATAACTCTTGTTAAAATATTCTGAGAGTGGAAACACTTCACACTCTCTTTATATTTTTATATGAGTTACTCTCTCAGATAATTTGCTATAACAACATAAAAGAGAATGAGACCAAAGGGTTCTCTCTCTGGGTGAAGGAGGTGAAGAGGATGTATACTGGTGACTTAACAATTTTACCTCCAGTAGAATACAGAAGGGAGATAGAGAAATGTATGGCTTGGGAAGTAGGGGGATGTGGTGTTATATTATTTGCTGTCTTTATCCCCCTTGAACACCCCCAGAGTTCTTCAGTGTCCTGGCTTAGCACTTCTTCTGCCTAGAGAACTGTGTCCCTAAATATTGCCAGGCTGCACGCCTTTACTTCCTTTACATCTCTGTGTTTAAATTTCACCTTATAAGAATGATTCTCTCCCTCTCTTTTTTAAAAATAGCACATCCCATCCTGTCCCTCTGTCCCTTTACCCTAACATGTTTATTCATAGCATGTTGTCACCTGACAATTGTAAATTGTTCACGGCTATATTTGTACAACATACCGTCTGATGCAGAATGTCTTTTACCTTTGTAATAAATGATGTGCTTGCTTTTCTCCCCTGCTGCTAGATTGTAAGCTTCATGATAAGCACAGTCTGTTTTGTTCCTGGCTTGTTTGTCAGCCCATGTAACAGTCTCTGGCACACTGTAGGTCTGCAAAGGAAACTGTACAGTATGTGAAGCCTAAACTAGCCCCTATCTGACCCTTTATAAAAAGGCTTGCTGATCCCTACTACAAAGCATTACCAGGGATGAAACTAGTCAGTGGTGGCCATAACTATCTTTCTGTAACTGACCAACATGATCTGCCAAAGAGACTGAAATAAGGAGGTGAAGTAAGTTACTGCTCAGAGTCAACGCCCCAGACCTTGAGCAGGCCTCAAGCTGCAAACTTCTGAGCAAATTCTGGATCTATTCCACAAAAATTTCTTGTGTACCTACTACAGGCCAGTCTCATTCCAAGACCCCGTGAACAAAAACCAAAGTCCTTGTCCCTTGAAAATGTACATACTAGCGGCAGAGACAGACACTAAGCAATGAAAACACGAAATAAGTGAAGTACAGAGTACATCAGAAGTTAAGTGCTATGGAAGATGAAAGGGGGACAGGATAAGGGGTGTTGAGAATGTTTGGGGGAGGAAGGGGAAGATCATTTTATATAACATGTGGGATGCATTGAGAGGATACCATTTAAGCCAACACGTGAAAAGGATGATTAAATAGCCATGGAGATCACTTGGGGGGAAATAAGGAAGGCAAATATCGAATAGAATAGCCAGTGCAAAAAGCCCAGTGCAGATGTGAGCCTGATGGTCTTGAGGAATAGCCAGGAAGCCCCTGTGAATGAAGGGAAAGAAATGCATGGCCTGGGGGGTGTCCACAGTGAGAGTATTCTGCTGCAATCAGAAACTCAAATGGGAAGGGAAATCCATTTCAACATGTTATGGAGAAACTCCCTTGGGGCATTCGATTTGGTCAAGTAAGATACAGTAGAATTTTGTTAAATGGAGGACATTATATTGACTCCAATGAATTGGCTCTCCCCACATTTCCAAATGCCAGAATTTGCCCCACTTATTTGGAGTCTCTAAGTTGAGGAAACCTTTGACCTTTGACTTCTATGCCCCTGTTCCTTGAATTCCCTCAAGAAGATTTCTGCTCAAGAAAGAAACATTCATCCTGAGGATAAAACACTCAGCAGTCAGACTGCCAAAATTCCAGCAGTTCCTCCAAGTCACTGAACCTTTTCTTCTGAGCCTCAGTTTCCTCATCAATGAAATGGACAGAATAACAGTGCCTGTCTCACAAGGTGAACATTGAATGACACAGTGTAAGCCAGCACTTAGCACAATCTTGTAAGCATTTATATACGTGTTAGCAATTATGATTACATACCCTGTCCTCTGTTCAAACTCTTCTGCTCATGAGCTGATGACCACAGGGAACTTATGTCCTCCTGAGACAGCTCATTGCTTCTTTGGGCGAGTCTGGCTATTAGGAGATACAGCCCAAATCCACCTGCCTGCAATATGCATCTACTGGCCCTAGTTCTATCCCTTAAGGTCAGACAGAATTCATCCATCTCCCACCTGAAAGTCCTTCAGTAATTAAAGGTAATCACTACATCCCTCTCAAGTCTGTTCTTTCAGCTAAGCCTCACTTCACTCCATTTTCCCTTCCCTCACGGTAGCTTTGTCCTTTGACCTTACTCCCTTGCCTTTCACCCATCTTCAATTACATTTAAGTTTCTTCCCAACTTCTCTCTCCTTGCTCACCTTCCAATTTAATTAAGTAAACTGTAATTTCTACCTGTCCAGGTTTATAACATGGGCATTCTATCCTATAACCCTAATTCCTACAGTTGGTTAGCTTTACTGCGTATTTTTTTAAACTATAAATACCTGAGCTCTGGTTTGACCAACATGTGGGTTGGGGGTGGGAATCAGGCTTCCCCTCTCTTGATCCTAACACATCAATAGCCCGGTTTTTTTGTTGTACTCATAACTCATCTTGAACTGAAGGTCCACATATTTCCCAAAATTCACCTTACACAATACTGCTTCTGAACTGCATTTGCCTGATTTTTCGATTGGACAGTAAGATGGTCTTTTGACCCCCAAACCAGATCTTATTATTATCTTCCCTGCTAAAATAAACTACATCAGCTTTTGTTTGTCTTTCCTCAATTTATCATGATCTTTTGGTATCACTGCTACCTTAGATCAATATGAAAATTTCAATGGCATGGTTTCTAAACCCTTATTCAAGTTATTGATTAAAATGTTGAGCATCACAGGACTAAAGACAGAGCCTTTTGATGCACCCCTAGAAAGCTCCCCAAGCTTTAATAAGATCACATATGTAAGATAATTCCGATTGTAACTCACACAGATTGCATGATACAGTCTTGACTTGCCCTTCTGACCGTGAGGTTATTACGAGGAATTTTTTTCAAATTCTTTGCTCTACTCTAGATGCACATTGGTAGCATCCTGTGATTTTTTAGTCATATATTAACTAACATATATATAACGTATATGTGGTATAAAAGGAAAATGTCATCGTTCTAATTAGGCTTGTGGTTTTCATGCGCCCATTTACAAAACCAGATGATGACTGTCCCATGCTTAAAACCATCCAGTGCCTTCTCTGACACATATAGTAATGACCATCAAATATCCTATGTGCTCCTTTACATTTTGGAGATCTCTTACCATTAGGCAGGGGCTGGTAACTAGTTCTGGCAAGGAAATATGAAGAGAAGTGACAGGTGTCACTCTGGCTGAAAGAGTGACAATCCCATATGCAATTCTGCAGTATCTTTTTTGCCTCCCTTGGTGGCTAGGGATGACTGGTGCTCTAGATGGTGTAGCTACTAGATGGCAGAGCCTCCATTGCCTGGGTCCCTGAATTACGGTGTGGAGCAGAGCTCCCTACTTACCCACATGGGTCACACACATGGTGTGCCACCTCTGCCTCGCTTCTTCTCTAGCTACACTGACCTTGTCGTCAGTCCTGGAGGATGCCACACCCTTTCTAGACTCGAAGGCTTCATGCATGTTTAGCCCTGGGAATCCAAGTTTCCTCTGCCTCAACCGCTATTCTCCCCTCTCTGGACTTACTTTGACTACTTTTCCTTCAGATCCTAACTGAAATACCGCTTCCTCAGGAAACATTTCTTGACTCACCCAAGCTATGTGAGAACCCCCATTACTATATGCTTACGTGGCATCTTGTATCGCTCCTTCAAATCACTTTGCAAACTTGCAATTATAAAATGTGCAGCATTTTAATTTAATTCTATTTTCTTTCCTTGAATATAGGCTCCTCAAGGTAGGGGCTTTGTTGAATTCACCACTGTAACCCCAAAGCCTTGCATAATGCTCGTGCCAAACCCTCCAAATATCAACAACTACTGGATATTCCCATGAAGTTGGAAAAAAAGACAAACTCAACAGATTTTACACGTGTTCTTGAATTCCTCTAGCCCAGTTATCTGATTTCTTTTGATCTCTGAAGGCCAAGGCCCTTAATATTATGTTTGAAATAGAATTACCTTCTCCTTTAAATTTAGCTTATCAGCTCTCCACATGATGTGTCAAACAGAGGCAGAAAATGGGTGAAAAGAGCAAAGATGATGAATTTGGTGCCCAGCTGTGCCACACAGTCATGAGAAGAGTGAAAACTGGAGTAGCAGATGCGCTATGAAGTTTATGGATACTGGGGACGGGCGGTTCTGTCTGACCCAGGGAGCTGGAAGGAAAGGCGATATTTAAAGGCAGTTGCAGGTGCCAAGAGCAGTTACTGCCTTTCCTGGGGCTGGGCACAAACTACAGATTAACTTCTTATCTGCAGCCATGAACAGACTACTCCCAGTTCAACTCTATCACCTACGAAAATCAATAGCTGCTCCTATGGCACCTAGGTTTGTGCTGGGGTCATGAGGGCTTGTAACAAATTACGGCTGAGTCACCGATTCTGCTCTTTAGAGTCAATGATCCAGTTTTTTAAGTCATTTTGTACAGTTATTATCCTAATGTGAAATCTCTCAGTCACATCTAACTTAAGCATCTCCAGGGAGGGAAAGTTTCAAGGCTAATAGTGGATTTTGAGCACAGTATTAAACTCAGCTGGTGTCTGAACATGTGTGTCTGCCTCTGTCAGGAGTGGGGATATCTGCATGTGTTCTAGTGCCACATACTGAAAGACACATGGCATTGCACTTATATATATATATATATATATATATATGTATTTTAAGCACTTTTAGAGCCAGGAAATATTCTAAGCACTAACTTTCAAAATGAAAACAAGAAAAGCTAATTTGTATCTATACTGCACTATAAATGGAATGTTCTGGCATAAAATCTATCAGTTGCTGCTCTTCTGTCTCAACCTGAAGGAGCACACTTTAGTCAAGACCATCAGTGTTTAAAGACTTGGAGACAGGACAGCCTTTGAGGACTTTGTAGGCAGGACGAAACCAGAAGTCAATGGGGATAAGGTGTGCCCATCTTTTCTCCAACCACGGGCCCTTCATCTAATTTTATAGGGGGCAAGGGCCTCTATTTTTATTCATTTCACTTATTTATTCCTCAGCATTTCTCAAGTACCTATTATATATACATAACACTTGTTTGGTACAAAGGAAGTTGTGGTAAGTAAAATTCTAAAAATACCCCCATGACCCTCATCACTCTATAACCCCTCTCATTAAGTGTGGTGGACCTGTGGCTGTGATGAGATATCACTCCAGGAACCAGATTCTACCTCAACTTGAACGAGCTTTGAAGTAAATTCTTTCCCAGCGTTTTCAGATAAGAGCATAACAGAGCCAGCACCTTGATTGCCTAAGTAACAATCCCAGTCTAGTTCAGTTGGACTTCTGACCTATGGAACTATAAGATCATAAATGGGAATTATTTTAAGCTGCTAAACTGTGGTAATTTGTTACACAGCAATAACAAACTAACACAGAATAAATTAAAATTAGAAACTTGATCCAAATTTCAGAAGCTTACTCTCCAATTGGGAAAATAGGGTTTGCATTCCATACATGTTCACTCTTACCCCACCAAAAAAAGCAAACTACATTATTGTTTTTTGAAGTGTCAAGTCAGTGACAATCTTGCATCTCCTCCACTAATGTTTAACAAGCTCCTAGCATGTACCATATATTGTCCTGGGCCCTGGGATCCAGAAACAGACAGTGTCTGTTCTCAGGAGGATTCTGAATTGGAAGTGTGAAAGCAACTACAGGGCAGATGTGTAGACCTGTGCTATGAAAAACCACAGGGAACACTGGGTTATGGATGATTTATTTTACCTAGTATGGGCAAGAAAAGCTTCTTGAAGGAGGTGATAACAAAAGTAATCCTGAATTTCTTTTTTTTTTTTAATAAATTTATTTATTTTATGTAATTATTTTTAGCTGCGTTGGGTCTTCGTTGTTGCACGCAGCTTTCTCTAGTTGCCTCAAGTTGGGGCTACTCTTTGTTGCGGTGTGCGGGCTTCTCATTGTGGTGGCTTCTTTTGTTGTGGAGCATGGGCCCTAGGCACGCGGGCTTCAGTAGTTGCAGCACGCAGGCTCAGTAGTTGTGGCTCGCGAGCTCTAGAGCACAGGCTCAGTAGTTGTAGCGCACGGGGCTTAGTTGCCTTGTGGCATGTGGGATCTTCCCAGGCCGGGATCGAACCCATGTCCCCTGCACTGGGAGGCAGATTCTCAACCACTGTGCCACCAGGGAAGCCCCCAATCCTGAATTTCAAAAGGCTCAAACATGCCTTCCAATATTAGGTTCAAATATGTCTCATAATATTTCCAGACAATTTCACCCAATGATTGTGCTTTAAATTTTGTATTGTTCAATGGACACCGTGATGCATTTAACTGCCTTCTTAGAAATTGTGAGGCCACGTATGCAAAATAAAAGTCCATACTGTCTCTGTTAGGTAATACCCATCATTGCCCCCAAAGTCATTTAAATTGATTCCTTAGAAAGCAAAATCTCAAGAGTTGAGGAACTTGACAGGTAGCTGTTGTTGATGAAAATTAAAATGTATTCCCCTCCTTTCCTCTTAAATACATTTGCAATGGATTTGAGAAAATAGACTTTTGAAGAGAGAGGAAGTGATTACATTTCCAAAACTGTAACTTTGTAGTGGGAGGATAATGACGATCACAGAGAAACTCAGCGTTATAACACTTTACAATAATTTGTAAGAGGCTCAAGAGAAACCGTGGAGTATCTGTGTATGTATAACTAAAGGTACAACTCAAATTCTCATTTGAAACCTCTGTCCTTTAGAAGCAAGTGAAACAAGTACATTTGCTCCCTAATTTTCTCTATTTTAAAATCAATTCCATATTTCTCTTTCTTGTGAATTGCAAATTGCCCTTCAATTTTACGATACTTTTAGAATAATACAGCAAGGTCAAGAATATGAAAGGGGGAACTTCCCTGGTGGTACAGTGGTTAAGAATCTGCCTGCCAATGCAGGGGACACGGGTTCGAGCCCTGGTCTGGGAAGATCCCACATGCCACAAACCAACTAAGCCCATGCGCCACAACTACTGAGCCTGTGCTCTAGAGCCTGCGAGCCACAACTACTGAGCCCACGCGCCTAGAGACCGTCCTCCGCAACAAGAGAAGCCACCACAGTGAGAAGCCTGCACACCACAACGAAGAGCAGCTCCCTCTCACCGCAACTAGAAAAAGCCCACATGCAGCAATGAAGACCGAACACAGCCAAAAATAAATTAATTAATTAAAAAAAAAAGAATATGAAAGGGAATTTTCATACAAAGATCATTTCTGTGCAAAATATATATATACACATGCACATACATGTCTTCTCATTTATAGTGACTGACTTATGTCAATGATAATTTAGAATTGAACAAACTGGAATCTTGACAGATGATGTCTTTCCAGATTTCTTATGTCTAAGACCCAAGAATAATAACTGTTGATCTTTGGTCCACATTGTAAAAAGAAATGCACTTTATCCATTGGTTCATGATTAATAGCTCTCACGTAACAATAGGCAGTATAATTCAAAGTGCAAATTGTATTAAACGGGCAGGAATAAAACACCATAAAATGTAATTACAACAATAGAAATGAAAGAAAGCACACCTACTGAGTGAGAGGCAGAGAGAAAGAAGGGAGAAGGAAAGTGCCTGTTAGGTGTGAGGCTTTATGATATATGCAGCAAGAAAAGCTTTATTGAAGACCTGGGAGAGTTCAGTAGAGCTAGGAAAGAAGGGGGAAATTCAAAGGGTCGAGCTACTTGCATGTTACTTAGCTACTCTTCATAAGACAGTTCAGCTAGTTGGGGACCACAGACTGATAGTAGTCAAATGACCACACACACACACACATACCACACACACACACTACCCTGCTCTGCGTCCCTATTTGAAATTCTCGCCACTAGCACTGCTCTTCAGGTAGTCTTCTTGATGTCAATTACTGTGAAAACCTGCTTAAGGATTAAGGTATAACGTTTCTCGAGGAGCACACAATTTAACTAGGTAATACATTAACAAAGGTAAATTTATTTAAATCACTTTAGCACTTTGAAGCATCTAGCAGACAAAACAGCTCCGAGGAAATGAGGCATGAAACAGGTTAGTTTCGTTGAGGGTCAAAAGATCCGATAGGGTTAGACTAACCGTGTGCTATCCAGTAGTGGTGGATTTGATGCCAGGCGGAGGAATCTGAAGCCCCTGAGTTGCTGAGAGCAGAGCGGAGAACAGGGTTGATGCACAGCGGCAGGAGCAAGAGTGCTATTTGCCACGTATTCTTCTAAGCACTTTACATCTATCAACTCAGTCCTCAAACAAACCTATGCGGTAGGAACACTTATCTCCATTTTAACTACAAAGACACCAAAAGTCACCTCCAGGAAGTGGTGCCACCGGTGCCAAAAAGTGCCAGCAAAGTGTCTCTGGTGCCACTGGGACTGACCCCAAGAGTCTGGCTCGTGCTCTTGTCCTCAGAATCTCTGGGTTGAGGTGGTGTAGGCAGTGGCTGAGAATACCTAGACACTCCTGGGTTCAATCCCAGATTTGCTACTACTTAACTATGTGACCTTGGTCACTTACTGACCTTTTTCAACCTCAATTTTCTTATCAGTAAATTGGGAATAACAAGAGTGCCTACTTCCTCATGGTTTAGTTAAGAAGATTAAATGAGATGTTACATGTAAGGTGTTACCTGGCATGGGGACTTCTACGTAGGACATGCTCAGTAAACCTCTAGTAATATCAACAACACAAAGAGCAAAGAGGTTGTGTATCAGTGACGGTCTGATCAAAGAAGTGCAGCTTCTGTAAATGCTGTAGAACAAGGGATTTGTTACGGAATTGGTCCTTGCACGATTGTGCGGCTGATGGGGACATTTACACAGGCTATGGTCTCCAAGTCTAGTGTTGAGATTAGCATCGCTGGAGGCGAGGCAGACCGTCAGTCAGGAAGGAAAGCTGCACATGGAGGAGCAAAAGGATGACACGGAACCTATGTGGACAAGTAGAACCTGTGTTCGTCTCAGTGCTTCCCACCTTGATCTGGTGTTGAGTTGTGTAAGATGCTGGCTCCCTCTGTACTTGGCCCAGGGCTCGGGGAAACTGGCAGAGGACCTGTGGTCCACATGCTGCCCCAGGCCAACAGCACGCACCAGCAACGATGCATGCAAGCTTCATGGCATCTTGTACCCTACCTTAACCTTCAGAGTATAAAGATATGGTTGCTGCATCGCATCTGCCTTCCAAATAATGTGCAAATTTTCTTTTATGGCTAATACTAAGGTTCACAACACAGAGAAGGGAATTCTGGGAAAAGGAGGTCCAGTTTAGCCAAAATGACACAGTACAAAGCCAACACATTCAGGGACACGTGTTAAAGTGTCAATATTGGCTAATTCCTTTATATTTTAAAATATAAATAGAGATCCTATCTCTAAACAACAGTCTGACTCTCACTGGGAACCACGTTCTGATGGGCAACAATAAATTTGGACCTATACCTGTCCTCATCTGGATTTCTCTGAATCCCAGACCATGGTTCTCACCAGCTTTGGAGCAGTAGCTGCTGCCCGTGTGCCATATTTGCAGTGCCAGGCACATTATACTTCTAACATACCAGGTTTACTGAGCACTCCTGTATTTAAAAAGCTCTGTGGACTCCTATTACAAGATGATCAAAACCAAACTCCCTAAGTTGTCCTCCCTACCTGGTCTCATGCAGCTTTTAATTTTACTAGCTCTGTGCCCCTACATCATTCTGATCTACTTTTAATGTAGCCCCTCCAGATCATATTATAATTGGCAGTAGGTATGTCACCCACTAGACAGTAAGCTACTCATGGGTAGAGGCTGGCTCAGTAAATGGTTGAATGTATGAATACATAAAAGAACAAAAATTGTCTATGTCTCTTTTTCATTCATATTCATTCAGATATTTTACAAGTTTATATTGATGGGCTTCTATAAGCCAGGTACTCTAATCAACATATATAAAAGGGACCAAAACAGCTATGATCCTAGCCCTTGTGGAGCTAACATTCTACTCAGGAGTCAGATATTAAATAAGAGGACGTGGGAAATCAATGTACAATCAGTCATTGCGATAAGGGCTGGGAGTGAAAAATAAAATGATTGCAATTTTTATTAAATTAATTTATTTTCAGAATGACTGATGGAGTCAAGTAACTTGATTTGTGGACATCAAAGTGCAACATAAATTAGCTCAACAGAGAACGGACAAATAAATTTGTCTTGTCAGTGCAATGCTCCAAATAATTGAAAGAGCCCATTCAGTTCATCATTTATTAGTTGCAAAGCATTCTGCTAGGCACAGAGTGAGTGGGACCTCGAACACTGCCCAAAGAACTTTGAGAAAATATAACCACAGGCTCTGAATGGCTGTGTTATCTGCCTGAAGTAGGTTACTCTTAGAGAGTGTTAATCTTTGAAGAGAAAATCAGCTCTCGGAGATCAGAGCCATGTTATAAGATTTTGGATACTTCTTATCAGACTAAAGACTCTCAATAAGTACATAAGATATCAACCTCCTCAGGCAACAATTTGGCAAAATAACAGTTGAGTTTAGGGCATTGAATTTTAATAATGGAACATTAATCATTTATTTTGTATCCAGCACATAAAATTCCCAGATGCCAACTCCAGTGCCAAAAATGGACGTGTGGAGAATAGCAGGTCTGAAATGATAAATCTTGTGATTTATATGCCTTGCTTGCTGAAGCTCTCTAATGATTCATTTCATCACCGTGGAGCAATTTCCCCAACAAAATGTGTCCTTCCCATCCCTGAATCCAAGCTACTCATTAACTATTCACTTTGTTTGTCTTTTGGTTTGGTCTTTGTCAAAACACTTCCCTCTTAAGAATTTCCTCTTTATAAACACTGCCTTTGATCACCTCCAAAACATGTGAAGGATTATGAGAGGTAAGAACAAAGAGAAGCTATTTAAAACCTTCCCAACCATCTGATTTCTTTGTTGATTACACCTGTTTGGGAATTTTTTTCATGTTGTATTTTTGTTTCATCTTGTCACAGGTGAGACGAGATATTAAAAATGCATGTAAACATTCACTAAACAAAAGTTTTGATATACTATGCCATGTTTAGTAACATAAATAGGTTTCAATTAATTTAATGGAAAATACGGTTTGAGTTCAAAGGAGTCTTTATTTATCTATTCCTTCATTCTTTCTTCCATACATTTATTCTATAAAGATACATCCAATATATTTCAGGTACCAAATATTAGTGATCTAGTGGTAAGACAGACATGCTACCTGCTGACAGAGTGATAGAAAGGTTACGAAGAAATTAACACAATTTAATACAATACACTATGTGCCTCTGTGTATGTGTGTGTGCATGCACGTGTGTGCACACATGCATATGTGTGTTGGGAGGGTACAATAACATCACAATACATGCTTAATGTCCTGCCTCTGAGAGTGTGACATAACATCAGAACTATAATTTAAGTGAAGAGAAGAAGCCAGTCTGCAAAAATTGGGGGGAAAGATTGTTCCAGTTTGGAGAAGGAACAAGTTAAAAGGCCACAGACAAGACTGAATTTGGCATGCTTGAGGAACCAAAAGAAATCCAAAGCGGATGAAGTAGACAGAGGGTTGCAAAATGTGGTACAAGATGAAAGTGGAAACACAGGCAGGGGCTAGGTTACGGAGGGTTTATTTCTATCAGGACCTCTTCGTTTCAGGTATTACAGGTCTAAGGATTCCAAAAATTCACAAAACCCTTAATTTTGTAGTAAATTTTTTTTGTTATACATTTTTACTGTGCATTTTTACAGTAGTGTTGACTCAAGGAAGGCTAAGGATCAAGATACGATCTATTGTAGTTTTAATCAAGTCTAAGAACTGGTGCAATGTGGTTTTCATTGAAATGTTGGTAGGTACATCATAAATTCAGGATTAGCTTCTTTCAAAGTCTCATGACCCCTTCTATCAGTGATTGTAAAATCTTGGTACTTACACATTCTAATCCTAAATGGTTCAACTGGCTGCTGTTTGAGGTTTTGCTCTTTTCACGTAGGAAAATGGAAGTGTTTCATTAAATCCTGCCAAGGGTCATAGAGTTAAACTTTTTGGAGAAGAAGGATAAAATTGGATTAGGAGTTGTTTTATTCTTCTTGAACTCTACACCAACACTTCCTAAAATTGATATGATAGGTAATTTTTAGCCCTTGATAATAACTTAAAAATGTAAACCTCTTCCATCATCATTTTTCACCAGTGTTTGATAACTATTGTGTGAGAACAATGGAAGCAGATATATGATACTATATTCAATATCCCAAAGAGATGATGAATGATAACACTTACAGTTTAAAAGAAAAATGGCTCAATTTCAAGTGTCCTTTCTGGAAATTCTGCGACTGTTTTGGGAAAACTTGCTAAAAATACTAAGGCAGTAGAGACAAGAATGGAAAGAGTGAAATACAGTCTCTGTTCTTTATGTTCCTAAGGATACTGTTTAACATACATCATTTTGACAAAGCCGACTTATTTATTAGATAAAACTTATGATCATTAAATAGCTTTCCAGATGCTGTGTCCATGAATAGTGAATTCTGAGAAGGTTCATTATATGAATCAAAACACTGAAAAATACCATTTTTAATGTGATAAGTGTCCTTGTCTGCTTTACCTCATAACTTTGACGGAAACGACCTGACACATGAGTAAGTATTTATATCAGCTTTTACCCTAAAAAAGAAAAGGCTGCTTGAAAGTGTTATGTTGCAACTATTCATGCATATTTGCCTGATGATGATCTATCTGTCTCTCGTTTAGGGAATGTTCTAAAATTAGCAGAATCTGGCATAGAACCATCAAAAAATATATTGACACAGTATCCAATTCGCAACTGATTGTAAGGGGGCAAGTCAGACAAGCCTCTATTAGTCAGCATAGCTCTGAATACTTGGTGTGGTTTTCCCACCGAAATGACTAGCTTTAATTTTGTAAACTGTCATGGCTGTGGGGTTACAGTGAAAGGTATCTTTCTCTATGTGGTATGTTGGAAAGTTATCCTAAATCTTTTCTCTAGTTTGTTGACTCAGGGACAAGTCAGGAGTATTTAGGGAGATGGAGGAGGACCACCTGGAAAGAAGAAGAAAGACAGTAAAGTAGTAGTGACAAAGTCAGGACGTATCACAAAAGACTAAATATCAGAGGATGGAGTTAGAACTTTATCTGTGTGCATGGAGGAGCCACTGAGAATTTTTAATCAGAGGGATAACTAGTGACATTGACTTTTCAAAATGATTTATTTGAGCAGAGACTGCAAGATAGGCCTGAAGGAAGTGCTTTCCGTTTACAGTGCAAATATGACCTCCAGCAATTCCTTCTAGCAAGAAGTAGAGTCTGTTTCCTCTCCCCTTAACTCCGGGTTGGCTGTGACTCGCTTTGACCAAAAGGCCATTGCAGAAGCGCTGCTACATGAGAAGCCTAGAAGTTTCCTCTTATGCTGTTTTGGAGCCCAGCTGCCATGCTGTAAGGTAATAAATGAAATCCTCCAGCATAGGTAGAGGCTCTGGAGAAAGAGGTGCCAGTGGAGAGAGAGTCTAAGTAGTAGACTGAAATATGAAGTAGAGCTAAGGTACCCCAGGTAACAAGCAGCCCTAAGGCCCAAAACATGTGAGAGAAACGTTTTTGGGCCCCCAGCCCAGCCCACTTGCCAACTAAATGCAGCTGATCAAGAAGACAAGCAGATGGATCTCTCAGTCTACTGACAAAATCTTGAGAAATAGCAAATCATTGCTGTTTTAAGCCATTAAGTTTAGAGGGGGGTTTAACTGCATAGCAATAGAAAACCAAAATAGCATCTCGCAAAGTGTTTTTCTCATAATCAAACTCAGGGAAGATTCATTGAGTCAGAAGCATGGAAGCTAGTTTCGAATATTTTAGTGAGGTTAGCCTGGGCTAATGAGAACATGACCTGGGTGGAAAGACTGGGGTTTAATTAGGCTCACATTTTCTCCTCTCATCAGGAAAGAAGCTGTATAACAGGTTAAGATGTTGAGTTTAGAAGTCACACAAAACTGGGCTCCAAGCCTGGTGTCAGCACTTAAACATTTCTTTCCCTAACACTAGCTCACCTAAAACACAGAGCTAATAATAGTCCCCACGTAAAGAACTCATTATAAAGATTAACTCAGGGAATATGTGAAATTACTTAGCACAGAGATTTGCATATACTAAGTCCACGATGAGGAGATAAGATAGTATTTGGAAATATGACCAGTGGCTCCCCCATTTCCAAAGTTTCCTCTTTACCTCCCTGAGTGTCTTAAGTATCTCCAAAAGGGGGTCAAAGAAGAAATGCATAGAGAATAGAAAACAATTCTTTTTTTTAAGTAGATTCAATTTGCAATATTATATTAGTTTCAGGTGTACAACATAGTGATTCAATATTTTTATAGCTAATACTTCATTTAAAGTTATTATAAAATATTGGCTATATTCCCTGTGCTGTACATTATGTCCCTGTATCTTATTTATTTTATATGTAATAATTTGTACCTCTTAATCCCTTACCCTTGTCTTCCCCCTAGCCTCATGCGTCTCCCCACTGGTAACCACTAGTTTGTTCTTTATATCTGTGAGTCTGTTTCTCTTCTGTTATATTCATTCCTTTGTTTTAGTCTTTCGATTCCATATATAACTGAAAACATACAGCATAGAAAAAAAAACAGTTCTTGACGGTTGAGTTTCAGAGGGTTAGAGAGTTTGTGTTTCCAATGGCTCTGCCCTGAGGCCAGTCTCTGGATGTTGAGAGAGTGTCTGCGGTCTTCCCCTTGCTTTCTCCACCCCATCAGCCAGACTGGGGAGAAGGAAGAGACCTTTGACATTAGATTCTGGTGTACAGCCCCTAAGATGGGTCTGTTCTCTATCTTTAGCATCTCCTTCACCAGCCTGGCCATTCAAATCCCAAGATAGGAAGAACTATGGAAGATGCTGGATGAATCTGAGATATCAGAGACTTGTGTCCCCTTTATATTTTAAGGGGAAACAAACCGTAAGTTTCCTCTGTGCCCAGAAGCCCTGATTCCATGAGGAGATGTTGGGAGATTTGAGTGGGTAAAAAAAAGATTTCTAGATATCTTGTCTAGCATATCCTTCTGGGTTACCTCTGCCTTGTACTGTCTTTGAGCTATTTTACAGTCTACAAGTTACAGAACACTGATAGTAATACAAATACATCTTATCCATAGAAATGCAAGTGGTATCCAGTTAAATGAGTTGACTATTACCCTGTGTATATTGCCCAGTTTACTATACATTTGTAAATTCATTTCATCAACCCTGATGTCCCATAAGTGGGTCTCTCCTTTTGGATTTTCAGTGGAACCAGCCATGACTTTTGTTCTTTTTAAATTTCAATGAGATTACACCTCTGTATTAGTTTGCCAGGGCTGCCATAATAAAGTACCACAGACTGGATGACTCAAACAGCAGAATGTATTTTCTCATGATTCCAGAAGCCAGAAGTCCTAGACCAAGGTGTCTGCAGGATTGGTTTCTCCTAAGACCTCTCTCCTTGGCTTGCACATCTTTTCCTCTTGTCAGCACATTGCCTTATGCTTGTGCCTGTTTGTGTCCTAATCTCTTCTTATAAGAACACCACTTATATTGGATTATTGCCCACTCATATAACCTCATTTTACCTTAATTCCCTCTTTTAAAGACCTATTTTCAAATACACTCACATTCTGAGGTACTGAGGATTAGGACTTGAACCTATGAATTTGGGGAGAATACAGTTCAGCCCATAACAATATCTTTTTAAAAAAAAATAGTTCTTTAATACTTCTCAAGTGATGATTTCCCCCATATGGACCTGTCAAGGAATATTTAAAATGTCCTAAGTGGGCTGACATTATGACTAGAGATTATGGGCTCCCTTTCTACCACATGCACCAGAACACATACTCTATTATTCCTGGGTACTTTAGGATGAAAGTCTTCTTTTTATTATTAGTATACTTTTATAGTTCTATTTTCCAATTTAATCAAATCACTAACATTCTACCAAGCGAGGGGTATGACTCTCTTCACTGCCCCTCATCCTTGAGCTGTTATGTATATATACATTTTCAAGGCTGTGCAGAATTAAGAAAATTGTGCTGAATAAAATTTGAGATAAGGTAAACTGAGGATTTCAAAGAATGTTAATGAAAGTAACAAAAGGTTAAACTTCCAGAAACACAATATCTAACTTTACCCAGAGTAAGTCACAACTTGACTTCCACTGTCTAGTTTACCCATCGTTGTGCTATGGATAAAATGAAGTTGAAAGCAACATCAAGGGCAATGCCAAAGGATGTGAAAAGTGAAAACCCAAGGCACCAACAAATTCTTCTAAATTCCTTTGGTAAACTCTTCTGGCATACTGGAATGAGTCTGGCTTTGGAGTCTAAGAAATTTCTGGCAGTGTGGCAAACAGATATGGGAAATCTGGGGGTGAAATGACAGCTTTCGTTCACATGAACACAAACGACTCTCATTTATTGACATTTTTTTTAGTCATATGTACTGCCTGATGCCCCAAGTGACCTAAGAATGTGAGCTCTTAGGAGTCAGAGACCTGATCCCTCTTGCTCATGGCTACATCCCTAGACCAAAGAAAAAGGCTGCAATGTGGTAGGTGTTCAGTACATATTGTTGAATGAAGTGAGTGAAAATCACTGAAGCTCTTTGGATTTCACTTTTTTTGTAACTGAAGCAAGCTGGTGGGTGTTAGTTAGTATTCACTGAACAGTATTAGTGTAAGGAATAAATGTGAGAGTATGCATGAAGTTCTTAGATATAGCAGGACCTTGGCAGGAGTTTTCTGCCAGAATACTCCCCAGTTCCTCTGCAAATGGCCTTCGGACTGGCCACTAGTCTGTAAAACATGCCTGTATGTTTGGTTCCCAGTTTAGAGTCTATCTCAGGTCCCAATACAGCTACTTGTAATGTACAATTAGTTTACATTCCCTTCCCAATGAAAAGCAAGACAAAGTAACTTCAACATGTCCCTTATTCAAAGACAGCTTTTCTGGTGCTTCTAATGGTATTTACCTTTAATTTCTATGCAATAAATATTTATTGAATGAACCAATGGCTTTCACTCACAAACCCTTTACGCTCTTCCCCTCTGCCCTCTCCTCTCTCCATTTCAGAAATGTCCCTTTCATGGATTTCTGCCATGACCACAGGTATTTATTCTATTTTGAACCTGGCTAAGGGATGATGCTAGATTTTGAAAAAGGCTTAGTGGCCAAATAGGACTTTTAGATGTATGACAATTTACCAAAAGTCTAACAGCTCCAGGAAAATTCTCCTAAATCAGACTTCAGGGTGACCTCTAGAAAGTGATGGCATTAGTCCTGATAGCAGCTGGCAGGTTCACTTTGGTGTCAGTGTCTAGAGGGAAAGGTGAGGACCTACTTATCACTCACCTGAAGTGTTTAGCAAGTTTTCACCTGAAAATTTTAGCTGCAGAAGAATTCTGCAGATGGGCACAACAAAGAACAGAAAATGGAAAACCACTTAAAACAATTAATAACCCTTTGAGGGGTATAAACCTCTTTCTCTCTCTTTTAAGTGTCTGGGTGGTAGAAGGACTCAGAGCCCAGCAGCGTTGATGCTGAGTATCTGTGGTGTTTTATATTTTTATCATTTTTGTAACACTTATTGCTGGTCCTTGGCCTCCTTCCATCACATTCACAAAAATAAGGAATTGGGATATAGGCATGATAGCACCCAAACTGGAAACTGACAGAGAGGAAGAGAGAGACAGAGACAGAGAGAGCATTTGAAAATCTCCACACTGCTCCCATCAGAAACACCTTCACAAAATTCAAGGTCCTTTTTGTTTTAATTAACTATTTCTTCTGCTTCAGAATCACCCTCAGGAGGAACTTAAAAACCTCAAACTTCAGAACGTACAGATTCCCCTCAAGGCCCTTATGCCATTTTTCATAGGGCACCAAACATGATCACACTCTAAAACGTTTAGCAGGAACGTTTTAAAGTAAAAACATCCCTAAAAGACAGCCATTGCACACACATACACAGCTTTTGTCTCTTTAAAAAGGATTAGAAATTGCACTGATTGACAAAAGGGACTATTATTGCCTTCACCTCTCCCTGGGAACAAGCTGAAGATCTTTGGAAATTGCATTAAGTCTTTCAGCTGAGGCCTGGACATGGACCCTCACACTGCTGTGTTAGCTACATCAGATGTCAGTATTCATAATTAGCACTAAGATTTCAAAAGGTCACAAGGACATTTAAGGTTTCTGTTTGTGTTACTCTCAGTGACATTTGAGATGCAGATCATTATTTTTCTTCTAAAATTATTTCTTTAGTTTGTAAGAAAGTCCATTTCCTCAAAACACTGAAAGGAAAGGTTTTTGCTTTTGGATTGGAGGCAGTTCCAGATAATAAAGTGAAAAAAAGGAAGAAGCATATTTTGAACTCATGTGAGGTATATAACCAGTTCCTATCCTATGACAGGGTCAAGTCATCAAGTCAGCAGGTGAAACCCAGATAGGGTCCAGTCAAAATTACACTTGAAGAATCCTCGGAAAGATGCCGTAATAGAGATCCACCTACCATGTCTCAAACTGTTCAGATTAGTTGTTGAGCAAACATGTATATTTTTTAAGGGTACCCTGGATTTGTTTTAATCAGGTATAGGAAGACATGCAGACACAGAAATGACTGTGATGAAAGAAAGGATTTCCCCACAGTTCCCTAGAAACAGGAGGCATGACCCACCACACAGGGCCACATGGAGAAGCACCAGGGTCAGAGAGGAGGCAGAGAGAGTGAGGAGGAAACATGGGCAAAATCCCTTATTGTGGTTTCTGTAGAAAACAAGGGGTGAGGCAGGGTAAGCGTGCTTAGGATTGTTTAGTCTGAATAATTTCAGTGGGCCCTGGGGCATAGGAGCCTTTCCTTGTTGTCTGGCATCCGGTCCTGGGATGAGTAAGGCAGTTGGACAATGGCCCAGAATAAGAGCGCAGTAAGGGAAGTAGTTGGAACTATGATCTCTGGATTGCTTTGTTTGCTTAGGAAGGATGCATCTCAGGCAAGTCCTTCACTATCTCTAGGAATTAGCTAACCCTGGGCGGCTCAATGTCTGCAGGATTAGCAAGACCCCAAGATGTCAAAGCAGCAAAACCTCAAAATAAAAGGTCAAAAATACAAAATAAAAGGACATGAGATATCTCTATCCCTATCTATCTACCTATCTATCTACCTATCTATCTATCTACCTATCTCTCTATCTATCTATCTATCTATCTATCTATCTCAGGATATAGCATCTACCTGTCTATCCTCTTATTTTGATTCCATGCCCATCAGGCATCATTTGGATTTTCCTCTCAGTGCATTTGTCTTTTCAGTCTATCCAGAATCTAATACTCACCTATAATGCATGCTGTTTGGGGTGGGGCGGGTAGGGATCAAGGTTCTACTCCCTGACCAAGGGGTGGGAAGCTATGGCACAAGCTATGGCAAACTTTCTCTGTCAGGAAGTGGAATCTTGTATAGAGCTTCCCCGTATGCTTTCCTCAAACTCATTTTTGATATAAGCTAATCAGTGTTGGTTTCTGTTGTTTACAGCCAAAGAAACTGCAGTGAAGCCTATAAATATAGAAAGTGCTAGATTTAGACTTTTTCACATTGCTTATCTCTTTCCAGTGATTGGACTAAGTTTTGTTCTGTTTCTGATTTGCCCCCTTTATCGTAGAAAAACAGTGAAATAATCATTTAAATACACGGACTTCAGTTTCATGGGACAGTTATCTATTCCATTGTGTGCTAATAAGTCAGCATCATGTTTTCTACCTCAGTCTTCTGCACTATAGTTAGCATGATGACTCATGATCACTGACAAGAGCTGAACTCTGAAACCTCAAAGTGGAAGGTCAGGACCAGTCACCTTCTTTGAGACCCCATCACTCACTGAGGACCAATACCAGATATAAGCTCTTATCATCCTCTACTGATTTTTAGAGGTCTCAGTGACACTTCAGGGACTGAGGTGGAAAGGTTAACACAAAATTACTTTCTGGAGCTTGTGGTCATAGCAACTAGAAAAAAGCTGCATCAGTGCCTGCTCTGGCAGCTGCCAGGACAACCTGCTTACTGTTCCCTGACACTAGAGCAGTTCAGGCCTTCTTAATTAGCGCCATCTTGCCTGCAAGCCCTTGTGAATTTCTGCTCATTGATCTGTGACTAGCCGTGTTCACTCTATACATTCACACAAGGACCATATCATCTGGTCAGACAACGGCTCAGTTGGGTCTCAAGGGTTTGACAGCTTGAACACACCCTAAGTAATGTCAAGGCAACTAAGGGCATTGGAAGATACATTTAGTTGTATTGTCCTCTGCTCTTTTATTACTTCTAGGAAAATAGAGTGCTTTCTCACACAGAGGGTAATTCAAGGAGGAATGGGTGGAATCATGCCTCTTGAAGACATAACAGGTAACTGTAAAGTCAAGCTTAGAGATGGTCTTTTTTAAAACACAGTATTGTTGAAAGATGAATGGCAATGTATTGGAAACAGATGTTGTTAGAAGGCCTCTGGTCTCAGGAAAGGAGAGAAGGATTTGATATATACTTTCCTTAATCCCCAAGGTAGCATATACCATTTCCAAAGAAAATGTTTATCAAAGGACATATCACAGAAGCAAGAACATGAATCTTGAAATCTCATATTTCAGGGAAGTTAAGCAAGGAATCTCGGGCCATGGCAACACAGCAGTAGCATTAGTCAGTGCCGACTGTGTGCCATTGGCTGGTTGCCTGGAAGGCAGACTTCGGGGTATTTTTTACAGCAATCAAGAAAGTTTCACTGAAGGATAATTAGTATCAGGCAACAGTGGGAAAGCGTTTCATCTGATTCATCAAGCTCATAAACAAGATAGTCCCAGCATGTCGTGGTTCCATGAAATGAAAAGACATTTGTTATCCTGAATTACAGTCAACAGCTATCCAGCTTAAGCCTCTATGGGCTGAAGAGTCCAGAATTCTTGGTTGTTCTTTGCCAAGGTCCACTTGGTTTAATCTTTTGTTCTGTTTTCCTTCACATAGCAGATAGAGGGATGTCTCCTGCCTAAACAATAGAGGCCAAACCTTTTTTATCTACTAGCTATTGATTAGCTTTTAATATACTAGCTAATATATTCCAGAGACCACTGAACATTTTACATGCATTACCTGTTTAACCTTCCACCACCACCAATCCCATCCCATTCTGTAGGTGGGGAAACTGAGGTCATGTGATCTGCCTTCTGAAAACGGCAATAGCCTCCCAGTACGTTTAACATGAAAACCTCAGCTTCTCGCAGTGGTTGGTAAGGTCCTGCAGAATCTAGCCCCTTCCACTCTTCTGACATTATCTCATGATATGCTCTTCCAAACAGACTTCCCTTATTCTATTCCTTGAACTCACTGGGTATATCCTTGCTTCACAGCCTTTTCTCTGGTTGTTCCCTTTACCTGCAATGCTCTTTGGCCAGCTGTTCATATTTCGCTTCTTATTATTTAGGTCTCAGCTGTAATGTCACCCACATGGAGAGTCCTTTCCCGACCACCTTGCTAAAAGACTTTTCCCTATCTATTCCTTTCTTTTACCTTTTACTTAATAGCATGTATCACCATGGGAAACTATCTTGTTAAGTCATTTATTTTTATATCATACTTGCCTGATTAGAATGTAATCTCCATGTCAGATACCCGAGTGTTGTTCATCACCCTCTATTCACTTACTTGGGACATTTAGTTTACGTGTACAATACTTATCTGTTGATTAAATGCATGTATGAATGAATGAATGAACGAGCTTTGGGAAGTACAGGTGATTCACCAAAGGTCATATTAACTATTGAGTAACAGAGGTCAGACTCAAATCCAGGTCACGCTATTTCCAGAACTCAAATTCTTAATCCCTATCCTACACTGTTTCTCTCTGGAGCCTTAAGTATACCAAGTTTCGTCATTTGAATCTGTGCTGAGATAAATGGGGTTCCAGTGAACTGGGAGACTGAGACCATAACCAACCATGTGAAAACATGGAGGGCTGACATTCACCTGGCACATCGCAGCACGGCCAAATTGATGTTAAAGTATTAAAATGCTTCTGTATTGATTCCTGTGTAGCCATTACTACAAACTCTCCAAGTGAGAAGATTCTCTCCAGTGCCCTCCCATGAGACCTCCTCAAGACTTGGAATCTTCTCCAGAGTCTCTACTTGATCCATCAACTAAAACATTTACACCTGGCATAGCAGTGGGTTTCCAGGACCATTTTCATCCATTCTGATTGGTCAAACTCACTGATCATGGCTTCCATCACTTCTGGAAAAACAGGAAGACAGCCATTGGGCAAAAGCCCAATGCTTAACTCGGTCTACCCTTTCTCAATATATAAAACCTAAGCCATATCTTCTCAGCTGCTACATGATAAGGGAGAAAGTCCTTTTCCCTTTTATTTCATCAAATGCTTATTATAAATTACAACTTAAAAAAAAAAAAAAAGGACAGGCAATAGTGGAGGGCAGTTGCGAACTGCTAATTGAACTGGCAAACCTAAAATGTCCTGAAAAAGATTTAGGGGGCTATAAGGGACCATAATAATCATTTTCCCTTCAACTTTAGCTTTTAATTCTCTTTTTGTCCTGGGCCTCCCATTTGTATTGAGTGCTTAAGAGTAATCTGATGAATAAGAAACAGTGTGAAAACTATCTTCTGGAAACAGGAATGGCCAACATTTACTGGATATTTACCCTATGTTGGGAATTATGCTAGATATATTATATATGCATCATGCATTTATTCAAATTCCAAGCTATCAGATATCACCCTCACAACACAATTTTGTAAGGTAGACAATATCATTCTTATTTTACAGATGAGAGAACAGAGCACTGCAGACATTTGTAACTTGCCCTGGGTTGTTTACTAAATGTTGGCGTCCATATTTGAACCATGGTCTCCCTGATGCAGATAAGATCTCTAAACCACTTAGTAGAACTGTCTCCCCCAAAAAAGTCAAGCTTGACTGGTTTTCCAAGTTTCTAGTTAACATCTCAGCCAAGAGAACCAAAAGAATGTAGTCAGTTTGTCTGGAAGTTCCTGTTAAAATAAAATGATTAACTCTTTTGAATTTAAGTAAGCTGTGCAGCAATGGTTATCTGGTTTTGCTTTAAAACTTTTCCATATGTTTCCCTTCCACTGGCGTATGGTAACGGTGAATTTAAGAATACCCTCCAATTCGCAGTGAAAAGAAATTAAGCCTCTGGATGAATCTAAACCCTAACACATGCCTGCAAGTCCATTTCACTAAGATGCTGTTCCTGGCACATTTGTCAGTCTAACAGCTAAAAGGCTATATTAACTGCCTCTGGGGTTGGGAGTTAATCCCTTTGCTTTCTCTGACTTACGACTACCATGAACATACTTAATGTGGTAGCGGCATAGGCAGAAGAAATCCTACCTAATAAAAAACACGAAATGAAGTCATAGGAGGGGCTCTGGTGGGGAAAGTAAGCCCCTTAAGTGTTACTGATTAACTAATTGGTCAATGTTTATAAAGAGTCTTAACAATTAGTCTCACTATATATATTTTAAGGATCATTTTATTGATAGCTGGGCAGTACGGAAAGTACTGCTTCTCTTTTTCATAAGAGAGGGGAGTGTGGGTAGAATGGAAATAGGCATTAGATGGCAAAAGCCTGGTGTTAAAAGCACAGTATGACCTGGTTATCCATCCATCTTACTATGTCTAAAACACTTAAAGTACTCAATCCGAATATCAAGAAAAACAATCAGACTACATCCATTTTCAATTATTCAGAGACTAATCATCCGGGCTGAGGATGACCCAGCCCTTCAATCGTCTTGCATAGATTTAATTGGCTTTTACATTTTTTTAACTATTCATTGGCACTTTATGAGAATGTAGATAGAATAATGGGGATGGGATGAAACTCTACCTCTTTCCTTTCAAGCCAATCCCTTTGCCTTTCCACTTGACCACACAATTTTTGTTTGTCCTCTCTGTGCTAGGTTCTTGGCTTTGTATCGTTTCAGAAGTCAGCTAGGAAGCCAAGGTAAACTGTGGGTCTTGCCTCAGACACACACACACATAATGATAACGCAAAGCAAACGGATATAGACTATAACAGTGGCACTCACACAAAAACAGCAACTGTAGGAAAAGAAAGGAGATGGGAATGGCATGGGCAAGCAGGAAACGAACGATTTCTGAACACTGTTTTAGACGTTTATTTCATGAAATTTTATCTAATCTTTGGCATAATCGTATGTGATGGATATTACCTTGTACTAGTTGACGGCCGAGTGATGAACTGGCTTGCTCAAAAACCCATGGTTTGTAAGTGAAAGCACTACAATAAGAGCCCACATCATTGACCTGCAAGTCTGTCACCTTTCCACTCCAGAAGATCTGCTCCTTTTCTGGTCCTGAGGAGGCCTCAGGGAGAAGGCGAAAACTGTGCAAGTCCTTGAAAGGTAGGTTGAACTTGAATAGGTAGAGGAAGAGTGTGTTTCAAGATAAATAATTTGTTCAGAGGATAAGGGTATAAGGGGGTCGTGGTATAGAGCTGAAAGGGTAGACTGGGGTCAGACCTTGAAAGGCCTCAAATATTTGTTTTTGAAATATCTATGTGATACGTTTTATATGGTCTCAAAGAGGATAAAGTTTATATACTAGTGGCAATGTTGAAAATGAATTCCAAAGGGGAGAAGACTTGCTATCTAGGGATTTGATATGAGAGCTGTTACGGGCTGAAATGGTCCCTCCAAAAATTCATATGTTAAAGTCCCAACCTTAGAACGTGACTGTATTTGGAGATAGAAACTTTAAAGGAGTAACTAAGTCAAAATAAGATGATATCCATCAACAGAGGAGTGGATAAAGAAGATGTGGTACATACATACAATGGAATATTACTCAGTCATAAAAAAGAGCAAAATAATGCCATTTGCAGCAACATGGATGGACCTAAAGATTGTCATACTGAGTGAAGTAAGTCAGACAGAGAAAGACAAATATCATATGATATTGCTTATATGTGGAATCTTAAAAAAAGGCTACAAATGAACTTATCTACAAAACAGAAGTAGAGTCACAGATATAGAAAACAAACTTATGGTTGCCAGGGGATAAGGGGAAGGGGGGAGGGATAAACTGGAAGATTGGGATTGACATATACACACTACAATATATAAAATAAATAACTAATAAGAACCTGCTGTATAGCACAGGGAACTCTACTCAATACTCTGTAATAGCCTATATGGGAAAAGAATCTAAACAGAAAAAAAAGAGTGGATATATGTACATGTATAACTGATTCACTGTGCTGTACACCTGAAACTAACACAACATTGTAAATCAATTATACTCCAATTTAAGAAATATATTTAAAAAATTTTTATAAAAAGGTGATGTGGGTGAGACCAATCCAATAAGACTGGTATCCTTATAAGAAGAGGAAATTTGGACACTGACATGGACAGAGGGAAGATGACGTGAAGACACAGGGAGAAGATGACCTTCTACAAGCCAAGGAGAAAGACGTAGAACAGATCCTTCCCTCACAGCCCTCAGAAGAAAACAGTTCTGCTGATGACTTGATCTTAGACTTCTAGCCTCCAGAACTGTGAGAAGATAAATTTCTGTAGTTTAAGCCACGTACTCTGACATACTTTGTTAGGGCAACCCTGGCAAACTAACACAAAGGACAGATGCCTAACTTCCTGGGTCTCAATATTAGCAAAGCAGTACCTTTCCACTTGAGCTGATCATTTCCTGCTGTATGCTAGCTACCTAGTCTCACCATGCATACTTAGTACTTTAAAACTCTTTCCTACAGCCCTCATATCAAAACCCTCATTCTATCAAAAATGGAATGAATCAAGACACCTTACTGGATCTCTTCAATGTTTTATGTAAAATTAATCACTTTCCTTTTTTCACTTTCTTTCTTCCTTATTTTCTCCTTCCTTTCCTTTCAAACTCCAGCACTCTGCTTTAACCTGCCCTTCTCCAAATTAGGAGGATATTTGTAGGACAATTAACTCCATGATTCAAATACACAAATATGACTCACTAATAGCCTATGAGCTTATGAGGAACAGTTAAAAAATATTTTTGGCAAGTCCAGAGTCACAGTGATTTCTCTCTGTCCTTAATATCACTGATACGACAATACTACTATGTGAAATAACTGTAGGTCTGCAGAACTGTGCAATTAAAACAAAAAACCAACCTATCAATTTGTGTCTTTTTAAAGGTTCTGAGCTCGATGAAACTCTCAGGACTACAAATTGGAGTCAGCTCTACATAGTTCAAGAATTAAGAGTAATTTTTCGGTAGTGCGTGTCAAGAAATTAAGTTCACCG
Organism: Balaenoptera musculus; assembly: GCF_009873245.2. NCBI lineage: Eukaryota > Metazoa > Chordata > Mammalia > Artiodactyla > Balaenopteridae > Balaenoptera > Balaenoptera musculus. Next base: position 87,212,774 of record NC_045795.1, read on the forward strand.
TGTTTTATTTTTATATTGCTCTATTGAAAATGAAATGTTTAGTGCCTGTCTTCCTCCACTACACTGGAAGCTGCAAAAGTGTTGGGATCTCGTCACTGTTGTTCACTGCGGTATTTCCTGAACTTTAAGTAGTTCTCTGCGTATAGAAAATATCCCATAAATTTCTGTTGAATGAAAAAAAATTTTTTCCTATCACTTCAAATAATGGAAATCTAATGATACTGCTTCATAGACACAGATTAATCAGATGGAATTTGAGGTTACATTTAGGGATGTATCTATAAGTGCTTGTAATTTGTCTAGATTAAAACAACTTGAATCATTGGACTTGGGAGTAAATACTAGCACCTCAGAACATCAAAATATATAGAAATAATAGGATGAAGCCTCAAGGGAGAACAATTTTGACTCAGTAAAAGAATAATGAATTTTATTGATTTAAATCTTATTAAAAACAAGACAACTGGCCCAAAATGGACTCATTTATGCTCGGCTCCACGACACCAAGCTGAGACAGAATTACAGTTTTAGCTCTCCCGAAGCAGGATCTCAAACCAGTCCGTCAGGAAACACCTCATCAGCACTACTGAGGTAATCTGCCTGAAAGCCCACCTAAAAGAAAGTAACTTTGCAATAATTAACTTGCTTTTTTGCCTAGTATAACTTCCTTGTTGCCGCTCCCTTCTGCCTATAAAGGTCTTTCATTTTGTACAGCTTCTCAGAGCTCCTTTCTAGCTGCTAGATGCAAATAAAAATGCAATAGCTTGTCCTCCTAGAAAGCCAGTGTGAGTCAATATAGTGAGTATCTACACATTAATAATTTGGTCCCTATTACACTGGGACGTTAAAACAAATGGTTGTCACTGAATCACTGAATGATACGCATTTAACATGTTTCTTACAAAAGCAATGGGTATAGTCAAAATGCATGCCCGGGGAACACTCATGAGGTTCTTATATGTATCCAAAGAGATGGGTGGGTGGTGTACTGAAGCTATCAAAGACATGACCAGCTGGATACACACTTAAAGGGACACTGACAAGCCTACATCCCCAGCTGCTGAAATGGCCAGAGTTTGAAGAATGCTCACAAACTTGCCATGGTTCACTGGGCCAAGGGCAAAAACAGAGCCAAATGTAACCTTTTAGTTTTGCTCATGACACAGCATGAGAGAGACATGAACCAATGTGTTCCCCTCTTCTGAGCAGCTAATCTAGGAAATATCAAGCAAATGAGGCAGATAACAGTGAGATCAAGGCCAACAGTTCTTGCCTGAGATATTGCCATAAAAGACCGGGTATGAACTGAAAGTATTCAGGAGCAGATAAGATCAGAAAGCAAAAATGCTGAGATGGAATAAAGATATTTGCAGACTTTCAGGTCAAAATTGGCCTTTCTTGAGACTTCAACCTATGGTGTCTACATATTTTGATTTTCTAAATTTTTGGCACTTACACCCACCTCTAATAAGCATAAACTGGGCTGCTAGGAGAGAACACTGAGTTCTCTGGGTTCCTGACACCTTACAGCTCCAGGTTCTACCTAAGTCTAAGCGCACAATAAACCCCATCATCTCTGGAGGAACACAAATGAGTCTTTCTCAGCAATCAAATGAACCTGAGCAGCACAGACTGTGAGGTCCTAGCGGCTGCCTGCTCTAACACACTCATACACGTATCTGAACAGTTACTGTAAGATAACAATCTATTGTGAGCTGAGTTTCTCAGATCTTTTCCTTAGACCTACTTTGGAAGGGTTGTTTGTTTGTGCAGCATGCAGGATCTTAGTTTCCTGACCTAGTATCAAACCCACGCCCCCTGCAGTGGAAGCACAGAGTTTTAACCACTGGACCACTAGGGAAGTCCCCTCCTTAGACCTACTTTCAGGTAAAGACCCCCACTGTGTCCTCTTGTAACTGTTCTCTTTTCCTATTTATGGCCTAACTTTTATTCAGTCTCTTGACTGGTAAGTTGTTACTTTTTTTCCTGTCTTAAGCAGGTAGGACACAGACGCCAGACACAAAAAGCCCTAACCTAAGAATTTATAGCCAGGCAAAAAAAATGCTACAGGGATGCCAAAATAAATAATAGCAAGAGAACTCACTTGACTGTTTTGGAAACTCAATGCTTTATTTATTCTCAATAGTTTCTTTGTTTGAGTAGATATGGCACTTTCTGTCTTTTCCAGAGTCTCCTCAATAAACAGCCCTATGAACACAATGTATGGGTTGGGGATGGAATAAACAGATGAGAGAAAGAGAAAGTAAAAGTCTCCTTTGCTCTTATATCTGTTCCTGTTTGTTGTCTATCATTGCTGAATTGCTGGTGAATTAGTCTATGGATATTTGCCTCGTGGCAAAAGTAAAGGAAATATAATAGATCCTTTTAAAAGGGGGAACTAATAGCCTTTTCCTGTTAATTCAGATATAGCATTAATGGTTACATTCTAATTTTATATTAGGCAGGAAGTGGGGAGGGAGTGCTGCCATTTCATGGCAAACAGTATTGATCTTGTTGCTTATTTAGGCTTTATTATTGTTTGTTAAGTTAGCAATTTGAAATAACAAAATCCTTTATATGTGCAATTCCTGGGGAAAGAAAACCAGACAACTTAAATTACATTCCTATTTGAGAGAGGAAACCTACATGAGTATTTGGATATTCTCTTCAGTTATATCAGTGATTTTCTGTGCTTGGAGGCAAAGTTAAATTAGAGCATCTTAAAATTATTATTCCAGCTGTGAAAAACTGAAGAGAAGGGACTTCACAGACAATGCCACGGTCACGTTTGTCACACGGCTCACCCTGACTTGGCCAGACCAATTCGACACATGCCTGGATTTTGGATTTAATCAATGTCTCTCACCCAACACCACCTGCCCCCAAGTACTTACTGCATTTCAGGGAGGGGCTTGGGGAAGGCAAGGCTAGCTTTGTTGTTTTTGTCAGGTATTTTGGTGTAAGCAGGAGAAAAAATATTTTTGATATTTGTCTTGTTGGTTTGGATTATGTTTAAGTTTCTCGGTGCAGGGACTCCTGGGGAAGATGGAAATGGCGGTAAGAATAATGTGACAAACTGGTTGTCTCTTGTCCCCTGGCCCCTCCCGATGGACGTATTTTGAGCCCTGGTGGGAAAAGAGATTATGGGCAGAGGCTCCAAGGGGCAAGCTCATGAAAGTCTGTAAGATTCTAGGCACCAGCAGGGTTACTTCAGGATCCAGGTCATCAAGGTCCATGAAGAGTGGGAAGAAGGGCATTTCACCCATTTCCCTGTGCGTGCCCAGCGGCAGCCCCAGTGGCACCGTGGAGCAGCAGGAGAGCGGCCTCAGTGCCCACTGAGCCGGGCAGAGTGGCCCGGTAGCAGTGTGTGTTCAGCTCACCGGTACCAGTGGTCTCCAAACGTGGAGAGCCAGCCAGCTTGTTCCGGATGGGAGCGCATGCGTGGATTTCCTGAGTATAACAGACAGCCCCAAGGACCTTCCTGAGTAAGGTTTATGGAGACATGGCCCAGAGGGGAATTGCACAGGAAGCCTGAGTTCATCCGACCAAAAGGGAAGGAGCTCAAATCTGGTGACATTCAGGATAGATGTTTATATGACCACAGTTGTACGTAACAGGCTGTTCTTGCCTTGTGCCTTCATTAAAATCCCAACCTGGGAATTCTCTGGCAGTCCAGTGGTTAGAACTCCGCAATTCCACTGCAGGGGGCACTCAAAATATTGATATTACTGAAAAGCAACTAAAAAGATAAGAAAATTATCTTTTTAAAATTCTCTTTTGTATTACAGAGTTTGTTATAAGGCAAAATCAGCAATTATCATGAGCTAGGGTTACTACTTCCACTTTGGGCCAAGGTTCTTTGTTCGACCGAACTTTAATCAAATTCCTGAACATTCCCTTAGGCCCATCCATGTAGTTCCTTATGAAATCCAGTTTCATCAAGAACCCAGCCAAGTCGGTTTAACCAGAACCTCCCACCCTTGATATCCCTTCACTTTCCTTATCTGATCAGGTTTCTCATCCCCCACCAACTGCCAGGTGATGTCTGATCACTCTGGCCTGTCTTCAGCAAGAATCCTGTTAGGTTGGCTTAGCCAGAATTCCCCCTAATCCCCAATGTGCCCACACAGTAATTTTTCATCCACTGACCTCCACCGTGCTCTGTGGCTATAAATTCGCATTTGCCCATGCCATACATGGAATTGAGCCCAGTTTTACACTGAGGTATTTTGCCCCCTACTGCAATAGTTCCGAATAAAATCTGTTTTTACCACTTCAACTCTGGCATTTCTTTGATATTTTTCACACTCTGCTTTATCCCCTTACATCCAAATGACCATGAATTTTGAAGTATGCATCGTTTTTGTGTACATCTGCCTTGGATTTAGGGAGTCTCCTCTGGTTTACAGCAGCGTCCTTTACAGTTAGTAGCCTGACGTTCTGATATCACCATCAAACTCAGGAACCCACAGACTGAATTTGTTTCATCCTACAGCTACTTAGTCAGTTTGTCAGAGAATGGATGAATGCATTACAAAAAATATATACCAGATTGGAAGTTGGTACACAGATTTCTTTCTATCAGATGAATTCAATCAACAAATATTTCCTGAGATTTCGCTTTGCGACTTGCTGGGCTTAGAGATAAAATTGAGAATTTACTGTCTAGTGTGGGAGAGAGGCAAGAAGAAAATTTAACTAATAATTAAAATTTGTGATACAAGTTATCATAAAATAAACAAGGTGCTAGAGAATAATAAAAAGAGAACTTGTAAATTCATTTAGTTGATAAATGACTGGCAATGGGAATAATAATTGTTCTCACTGATGTTTCCTTTGCAATTGGGCTAAAAGACTTAATGTGAAGAAATGATATTTTTATAGTTTAGTGGTTCCTAAAGTTGTTCATGTGTTGGACCACCTGGAAGATGTAGTGTTACCTTCAGAGCTTAATGAAATATCACTACATGTAATGATATCATGAATGTAGTTAGCACAAACTTATGCCATTTGGTTAAATTCATGGTACTTAGGGATGTTCAATTTAATTAAATATCCATGCTACAAAACAATGTCTAAAAAAATCACAATGATAAACACTTCCCTAAAAACAAAACCCCTGCTGTGCATTATGCCCACAAATTTCAAATTCTTCCGCCAATATTCATTTGCTACAGTTAACTCATAGACAGAAGCACAAGATTTAAGAAAATTTATGGGAGGAAAAAAAGCACCTTTAGAGTCTACCCATTTGTCTTAATCTTACTGCTCTGTTCTGTATGCCCACAGGTTGTGCATACTTCCTGCCCAACACTAATGTTTAGAACAATGACTTTTGGGAGAAATTCAGTTATGAAACATGGATTTTTCTATGCATGAAATCATACAAAAAAACCCAGTTATATCAATAGCTAAATTCTGCTGGTGAGGAATAAAATATTTGCCTGCCATAGAAGTAAACAAAGGATGCCGCAACCATCAAGCCATCACATTACATCTACCCAGACAGTGAGACCTGAGGGGACTCAGGATGGAGACAAAGGGGCTGCCCACTGGCAAGCCCATCTAGCAGTCAGCCGCCGCAGCCACCTCTGCAGTGCACCCTGCGGAAACTCAGGATGAAAAAACACAGGATACTGGCCCCAGATAGCTGAGGTACCTGTCAAAGGAATGATTTCAGTGAGCCCAGATTATTGCATCTTCCCATACGTAGAAAAGCGCTGAATTCCTTAACTTGAGATATCTGGTTTTCTTTTATTAAGAGTAATCTTTTGATGTTCTGACTACCTGGTCTTTTGTTGCAAAAACTCCTATATATCCTGGCTCCCCGCCTTGCCTCTTCAGAAGCATTTTCTCGGTGTTATCTGCGATGCTGTGTCCTGGGTTCCAAGTCCTCAGAAAGTTCACCAAATACAACATAACTCTCAATTTTTAGGTTGTGCATTTTTTTCTTCAGTTGACACTGGTGTGTAAACAGTTCTGTAGCATTGCTTTTCCTATGTGTATACATTTTAAGTGTAGAGACTTAAGAAGGGCAATCATCAGAATGTGAATTCAGACATGTTTTAAGAAAGATAGCGATTTTTGAGTTTGAAATCTAAAATATCAAAAACATTTTGACATGTATTTAAATGTCTCAGAGGTTGATTATTATAGGATATCATGCAAAACAGAGCTAGGTTCTTTGAACCTACGTTGCTTGTTTACTTCCTTTAACGTTCATCGAGATGCTTTTAATAAGCTGCTTCTTTTTTTTTTTTTTTTTTAAGCTGCTTCTTTTAATGAGTACCCTTATTCAGCCTAGAAATGCTGCCTAAATGTAGCAGCATCTTTTAGCCATACATGGACAGCCAAGCTCCACTAATTTGCTATCATTATAAATATATATAAGGAATTCACATTGGTTCTTTTCTTTGGGCATATGTTATATGCTAATAAAGCTTTACAAAGACCTTTCCAACTTTTCTGGAGTGTCAGGTCTTAAGAATTTTAATGAAAAAAAAAATCAATTATCATGAGGCTACACAAAAAGCTTTCAGTTTGCAAACGGTAATCTCCCTCTTAACATCTAACAGTAACAGATATGAGCTGATAATGAAATTCTCATAGGTCAGAACTGCTTGGAAACAGAAGCACGTTTTCCAGCTCATTCTGCCAATTTTCCTCATGTATCTGCCCTGGAATCTGATGGCGTTTGCAGTCTCTGGTTTCTTGGTGATTAGGTCCAGATAACAGAAAGACCTGCATACAAAATTTCTGAAGCAGCTCATTTTTATGTCAGTGTTCAGTAAATCAGCTCTTCATATGCTCACATCTAATTATCTTGGCTAGAGGTTCTTCACCATCTTTAGAAAACCACCTTCATTCTTTATAGAAATGTTTATGATTTCTGTCAAACGAACAAGGAGGACCTTTGCACACTAAAACACAATATATTGGTTATTATCAATCATAATACTATGTAAGCAGGCTAATCAAATCTATTTACAAACATCTACATTGCCAGGCAATTAGTAAGAATGATTAATACTTTATATTTGTTCATTCATGGTTAGCCCTTCAAATTTAGATACTTCAGGATTATGAGTTTCCAAAGAGTGAAACACTCTAATCCTGGAAAATAATAAGTTCATCAGAATCCTAGAGCCATATATGTAAATTATACTATATGCAGTACCATAAATTTCAAGATTAGACATAATCTATTACTTGTCAAACATGTATTCATAAAATCCATGCCTATATAAAATAAATACCAAGCGGAGATATATTTCATAAAGTTTATAATACTGCTTTCTTGGTTATGTTTTTAATTTCCCATCATTTTATGAAAAGAAAAATCTTTTGCCGCATTTTATTTATTTAAGTACTCCATATTATGTATTAAAAGCAAACTGTTTCTGTTTCCAAACTTAGAGCCCTGGCCTTATTTAACAAGTAAATATAAAAATATTTTTAAATTGGATATTAATTAATTCATTTATTCAGGAATTTTTTGGGCAACATAATCTAAGCCAAGTAACTTCCTAGGCGCTATAAGTATAACACTGGTAATAAAGGGAAAAAGAAAGAAAACCAAAGATACAAAATAAGGAAAATAATGAAGAATATTGTGCTTACTATTCTTGTAAATACACAAACGAATTAAAAAAATATAAAAAGTAAAATGAAGAATGCCATTAGATTGAACAAATGAAAATCAGCGGGGGGAAAAAACCTTTTGAAAGCAAATCCAAGTAGCGCTGACTGAGAACCTACTAAGCAACATGTTCTGAACTCATTATTATCCCAAAAGCCTTGAAAGTAGGTATTAACTCCACTTACAGAATGTATTTTGTTGCAATCTTCTCCTTTTCCAGTTTTTCCATGTTTGTGTATTTATTTTTTATTAAAACAATTTTCTAAAGTTTTAGTAGTTTTTCAGGAGGATGTAAAACGATTGCCTATTTTCATATACACCTTCTTACACTAGTAGGTAATAATAGCTTCTTTTTAATACATGTTCTACGTGCAAAGAACTCTGCAAGGTGAGGCAATCAGTACTGAAATGTGTAAGGCATTGTCTTAGTCTGCTTGGGCTGCTATAAGAAAATACCATTGACCTGGTGGCTTTAAATGACAGAAATGTATTTTTCACAGTTATGGAGGCTGGGAAGTCCAAATCAAGGTGTCAGCCAGCTCAGTTTCTGGTGAGAGTTCTCTTCCTGGCTTGCAGATGGCCATCTTCTTCTTACGTCCTCACACAGTGGTGAGATAGAGCACGTGTCTCTTCCTCTTCTTATAAGAGCACCAGTCCTATTGTATTACACCCCCTCCTCACCTCTTATGACCTCATTAAAACCTCTACACAGGTCCTGTCTCCAAATACAGTCACACTGGGGGGTTAGGGCTTCCAAATATGAATTTCAGGGAGACACAATTCAATTCATAGCATCGGCACAGTCTCTACTCTGAAGGGATTTATCACAGAGTTAAAGAAGGAAAGCCTTCGCACACACAATGAACCAACGGCATAGTATTTCGTGAAGGTGTTGTTTAAGGAAGATCCTAATTCATGATTTATTTAGTTTGGAATATGGCATGAGGTCAGGAGACTCAAGGAAGTGTGGCCTATGTTGATATGGAGTAAACGTACAGCCAAGTTGGGTCAGATGCAAATCTCAGCTCTGCCAAAGTGACTTGGGTAAGTTACCTAAATCCTGAGCCTGTTCCATGATTTACAAATGGAGATGATATAACACCCCTTGGACTTGTCACAGGCCAATAATGAAGAAAATGTTTTTAAAGGGCCTGGGTATGGTACTTGGCTCAGCAAGTGTTAGCCACCAACTGGATTACTATTGATGCCCAGGAAAGGAAGGTAGACAGGAGGAGTGTGGGAAGGAGAGAAGAAAAAGATGGGGAGAAAGAAAGAGGAGTTTATATCAGCCTACGTATGATTTTCTGTAATAAAACTTCAATTTAAAAGCCATCCCTGGGCTTCCCTGGTGGCGCAGTGGTTGAGAATCTGCCTGCTAATGCAGGGGACACGGGTTCGAGCCCTGGTCTGGGAAGATCCCACATGCCGCGGAGCAACTAGGCCCATGAGTCACAACTACTGAGCCTGCGCATCTGGAGCCTGTGCTCCGCAACAAGAGAGGCCGCGATAGTGAGAGGCCCGCGCACCGCGATGAAGAGTGGGCCCCGCTCGCCGCAACTAGAGAAAGCCCTCGCACAGAAATGAAGACCCAACACAGCTGAAAATAAATAAATAAAGTTTAAAAATAAATTTTAAAAAAAGCCATCCCTTATCATTGTCTGATAGAAGCAAAGGATCAGTATAGCATGTTAATGGCCCATTACTGAAAAAAGGAAATCAAGCCCTAAGTATGATCTTCTTTTGGCCCAAGATCCTGGGATTGCAAAGAGATGTAAGTGAACATTTATGAGCTGGGATAAAATTGGAAATATTCTGACCCTTGGGGCAAGGCGGTCATGTGCTAATACTAATTAATCCTTGTCTACCCTGGTAGAGCAACAAAGATTCACATGCAAAGGAGAAAAGAGAGTTTTTAAAAACACCACTTTCTTTCACTTGAACTTCAGCACTTTATCCATTAACCTGGTCTCTTGTAATATTATTTTGAAAAGTAATTCTCTGAGAAAGAACTCTTCATATGAATGACAGTGAACACCAGTGAATCCAAATAATGAGCATTCTTGCCTTGAAATACTTCTACAGGAAATGACTTCCTAGGTAATTTTTTTCACAGTAATTATTGTTTCAGGCAGCAGCGGTGTGGAAGTTTTCCCTGTGGATAGTGGGTAAGATTGCTTCTAAATAATTCTTAGTGCCTGAAATGGCTGGTTGTTCCCTTTTGGGCAGGGGAGGGATGGGGAGAAATACATGTTGGGTGAGGGTTGGACCTGAACAGTAGTTTTAACGTCATACACATACACAAAAACACAGGCTACCCTGCTGTTCCTTGAAGTGGTAGCTTTGCCCAAGCAAAGGAAAACTAAATTAGTCTCACAATCTCTACCAACTGGCTGAAGGAAATTAATAAATGACCCTTTGACATGGCTCCAAGTCTCATATATGAATGTGTGAATTTCTCATTAAGGTTCCTTGCATTGTATTACATGGTTCTTCCTGAATAAATAGGAAATACCTATTTTCAGCTAACAAGTTGGCTTGACATTTTGTGGCTTGAGCTGACTTCATTGCACTTCCTCTTCCTTTTTCCCATAGGATGTTTCTCTTTCTCTGTTATATCTCATCTTTGTTTAAACATGAAAGAAGACTTCCTTTTCCAATTATGGGTTTCCTGAATTTCTCAATGAAGAGAAGTGGGTGAAAGAATCAAACTGCAGAGGTCCCACACCACAGCCACCAGCAAGCGAGGTGCCAGGTCACAGGGACCCACAGAGAAGCCTGGTCTAAGCCATGATGTGGGGAGAGCACAAGAGGAAAATGAACCTAGGAGCCTGCCAGGGGAGTATCTCATTCCTCTGGAAATATCTATACAGAACAAATTCAGGGGATAAGGTTAGAGAACTATTCCTGTGAGCTATAAAAGGGCTTTTGAAAACCCTGAAATTTTACTCTAAAGAGGACAGGAAGATTGAACAATTTGATTTGCAAATGTTTTCTCCCATTCTGTGAGTTATTTTTCACTTTCTTGATGGTATACTTTAAAACCCAAACGTTTTTAATTTTGATGAAGTCCAATTCATCTTTTTTTTTTTTTTTTGGCAGCTCATGATTTTGGAATCCTACAAAGCAGTAAAAGAAATCAAAATATACACTGAAGGAAATGGAAGGAAAAAAAAGAAACACATCCTATTAGAAAACATTAACTCAAGTCTCAGACCCCATGACAGATAAAACATACTAAACCTAGCATAAGTTTCAGAGGATTTGAGTAATATCATTAATAAATATGAACTAATTAACATATACTTAATATGTTAATATTTTCATATGAACTAACTGGCACATATTTAATATTTAATATATATTTAAACCCTCTTGACAGAGCACACATCTTCATTTAATGCCTATATCATACGACCACCAAAAGAAATCTCAAATTCTGGAAGGGAAAAAAACATAAATAATAAAATAATAATAACAATAAAAATAATAATAACAATAAAATAGTAGAAGAAAAGTAAGCCAAAAAAAAATTAGTCCTTGGATTTCAAAAGAACACTCCTTTAAGCAATTCTTAAACTAAAGAAGCAATTCTTAAACTAAAGAAGAATACAAAGTTGAAAATACCAGTCTCTAAAAAGATTATAATAAAAATACATCATATCAAATTTAGGACATATGGTTAATGTTGTATTCAGAAGAAAATTTATAGCATCAAACATGTAAATATGCAAGGAAATATAAAAATAAGTGAATTAAATATTTAACTTAAGGGAAAAAAAGGACGTATAAGTCTTAAAAAGATGGCAAGAAAAATAGATGAAAGCAGAAAATATTGAAATAAAAATCTATAAAATAAACTGATTAAAAACATCAGTGGCTTGTTATTTGTTATTTCCATACACAAATAAAATAGTCAAAACAATCTCTAGTTACACTAATCAGGAATAAAAAAGGACAATTCCAAAAAACGTGGAAATGATCACAGATAAAGATGAATTATAGCAGTAATTTTTCAAAACTCTAACAAAGTACACTTGAAAACCTGAATGAAGTTAATCGTTTTTGTAAACATGAGCTAACAATATGGATCCTGATATAGAAAAGAGAAAAATAAATCTGAAAACACTAGGAGCTCATTTCAGAGAGTCCTACACAATGTACTAGCACGTTTTTAAACATTTTCACATAACCTAAATCTGACGCTTTTTAAACTGTTGCAGAAAATGATAAAAGAAGAGAAACTTCCAAATTCTTTTTATAACACCCCATGTGTTTCAAAATCTAACAAAGATCATTTCCTGTGTTAGTATATGTTAGTTAGTTAGTTAGTTCTAATTTATTAATATTACTCAAATCCTCTGCTAGATTTAGTATGTTTTTCCTGTCATGGGCTCTCAGAATTGAGTTACTACCATATCAAATCACCACAATTTAGTGGCTTAAAACAATACACATTTATTATCTCACAGTTCTATAGCTCAGAAGTCTGACATGGGTCTCATGAGACCAAGATCAAGATGTTAGTAGGGCTTTGTTCCTTTCTGGAGGCTTTAGGAAGCAATTTGTTCCCTTGCTCCCTGGGGTGTTGGCAGAATCACTTCCTTGCCCTTATGGTCCCTGTTTCCTTGCTGGCTGTCAGCCGAGGGCTTTCCCAGCTTCTAGAAACTGCTTGCATCCTCTGGCTTGTGGCTCTGTCCCTCCATATGCAAAGCTGGTAACTAGGTCAAGTTTCTCTCACTTCACTTCAAATCTCTCCCCCCTTTTAGTCCATCACTTCTCTCAATTAAGTTTCTCTGCTTTTAAGGACGTGTGCAATTAGATCGGACCCACACAGGCAATCCAGAATAATTCTGGATTCTTCTCCATCTCAAGCCAAATAACCTTAACTACATATGCAAAGTCCCTTCTCCCATGAAAAGCAGCATATTCACAGGTTCTGAAATTTGGGCATCTCTGTGGGAAGTCATTCTTTGGCCCACCTCACCACCAAAAAAAAAAAAAACAAAGAAAAAAGTTACAGGTTAATCTCATTCTTGCATATTGATACAATATAGGTAACAAAACAGTAGCAAATAAACTATAACAGCATGTTAAAAGTAAAAGAATTACACCTTTGGCTAAGTGTGATTCATCCTGAAAATTCGAGCGTGATTCAAAAATGCAACTTATACTAATACATCACATTATTCAATTCATGACAAATAAACCAACACATGTTTTTGCTCAACGTTTAAAAAAATTTCTTTTCCACCCCGTGAAAATATCAAGGAAAAGGAGAAGAAAGTGGGATGGAAGAGGTAGCTCTCTAAAGCCTGGACACTTGATCTTGGGACCTTTTCACTTCAGTGGCTCATGATACCAAATAACTCAGAGCGCTAACACTTGACCAACCACCTAACACGTCAGTGAGGTAGGTAGTAGTACTGCCCCATTTTATACAAGAACCCAGGCTTCATTCATGAGATAACTTGCCCAAGAACCCTCAGCCAGAGGCTTTCCCTCCATCATTTTCTCTGCCCCACTCCCTTCAGGGTCCAAGTGGCTACTACAACCACCATCACAGTGGGACCTGCAAATTGGCACTCTACTTCCACAAGCCTTTCAGATCCTTGATGGAGATGGAAGAATAAATAAATAATTCAATTTCCTAGAGCTAAAAAGAGCCTTTAGTAGTCTCTCCTCCAACCCTGTGTTTCTGTAAAGTAGAAAAAGATTTAAGACACAGAAAGGACTTAAGATCTTGCATTTATTTTGAAACAGTATCTAGATTAGCATCCAGCCATCCAGGTTTCTTCTTCCCTTATGCAGCTTTTACTGTCCTGGCTGAGGCAAAAGAAAGAGACACAGAAAACTTGCTTACCTCCAAAATTAACTATGTCCTAAGCAAAGTGACATTCTGACATCTTTTGTGGTGGCTTTGGCGTTTGGGGGACTGGGGATGTTTGAATGTGCCTTCTTCCTTTCCTTCAGTCACTGGCTAGCCCAATCCTACTTGATGCATCTCTACTTTCTGTTCTGCTCCTTGTCTTTTGGTCACTGTGTTGTGTGTAAGACAATCATTAGAACTTGGGAAAGAAGGTAAAACTAAATTTGTGACTCTGGCAATCGTTTTAATCATTGAGAGGTTTAATCTCCACAGAAGAGCCGTCTTCTGCCTGGGTCTTCACATTGGCTTCCCTCTGTACCTAAACATATAATCCAAGATTCACTCTCAAATTCGAGTTTACATCTTGACTTTCCAGCATACAGTGACATATTCCGCCTCTAAATCCTGTTTGCTGAACATCTATTATGTGCCACATATTGAGTCAAAGGCTTCCAAATATCCTCATTTATTTAATCTCAGAACAACTTGCCCAAGAAGACTTATTAGTTTTAAGACAAGGAGATAAGAAAATAAGGAAGGATCATAATATTAAGAGGATCACAATCATAGTCATTACCACTTATTGAGAATATACCATGGACCAAAGGCTGTGCTATAGGCTTTTTATGTATTAACTTGTGAAATTCTTAGATAATTCCATAAGGTACTACTGCCATTGCCCCCATTTCACAGATAAGAAAACTGAGGCATAGGGGGCTTAAGAAACATCCCCAGGGATGGACACTTAGTAAGTAGCAGCATCAAATTTTGAAGCCAGGCAGTTGAATACAGAGCCTGGTTCTTAATCACTATGATGATTTATACACCTTCACAGATCAGATAGAAATAGTCTTAGAGAAACAATCCAAATGTCCATCAACTGAGAATGGATAAACAAAATGTAGTATATCTATACAAGAACATTATTTGCAATAAAAAGTAATGACATCTCATTGATAGAAACCAGTCACAAAAGAATACATCTTAACTGAATCCTCTCGTATGAAATGTCCAGAATAGGCAAATATATAAATATAGAAACTAAAATAGTGGTTACCTTAGTCTGATAAGGGAGGCTGCATAGTTGAAAGAAAATGGGGAGTGACTGCTAATGAGTATGGGGTGTTTTTGGGGGGTAGTGGTGAAAATGCTCACAATTGATTGGGGTTATAGTTGCACAGCTCTGTGAAAATACTAAAAACCATTTTAAATCGGCAAATTTTACGGTGTATGAATTATATCTCAATAAATTTATTTTTTTAAATAGGGCTAGAATGTCAACCCGAGAATTTTGGATTTGAATCCTGTGCTTTTTCGGGCTGTACCTTGCTGGCCATCACTTCTTCAGCCTCTCCTTATATCACTAGTTAGCTTTCCTTATTGGTTCATCTTCTCCTCCTAATTAGTCTAATAGACCGCTGCAGGGCATGAACTGTGTAGTAATTATCTTTGTTGCATCAGATCCCCAAAGGCCAATTGTGGTATTGTTATTCCCAAAGTCAGCTCAATACATTTTCTGTTTGTTAAACGATTAAAAAAAATACTTCCATTTGAGGTGATTCTAGGCTTCCAGAATAGGACTGTTCCTGAAAGGTTGAATAAGACTTTAATTTTACATTGAATGTCTAAATATTCTTGTGTGCTCAATATTTAGAATTCATCACCATGTCACTAGCTCTGTCTTAGAGTGAATGGCCATCTGTCTCATTTTTATTTTTGGAAATCTGATTTTTGGGGGGCATATACTCATTGAGAGTTCCTTAAAGCAGGTACATTTTAAATCTTCTTGTCTATTCCAAGTTGATTTGGTTCACTGGTACAACACTGGAGACTCTACGTAGGAAAATTCAAACGTGTTAAAAGTGTTTTTGACATTCAGTGGCACAATATTCTAAGTGGGTTTCATTTCAACATCTCCATTAGCTGGTGGTAATAACTTGTAATAAAAAGTAACAAATGATTGGAACATTAAAAAGGTGGGTAAACAGCTATAAAGATGCTGTGTGTGTGATTCTGCAGCAGTTTCCATGGATTTGTGCTATCAAAGAATCACATATATTCGAAGGTAGTAAAATACTATTTTTAAGTATTCATATTTGGTCGTACCCCACTTCCCCACTTACTGCTAAATCTCTCAATCATACAATAACGGCTTTCCTTGCCTTTCTCTTTCTCTCTCCTCCCTAACCTCCTCCAACTACACACGAATTCTCCCAAGAGGATGATGGGAATCACTTACTGTGACACAAAACATTCTTAGGTATACTTGGAAGCAACAGATAAAAGAAAGATGGCTGAAGAAGAGGGAATGGAGGGAGGAAGAGACCATTCTGACTGTAGAAGGATAAAAGAACTTCCGCTGAGAGCACAAAGATGCCATCCCTCCTGTTCCCGTCCAGATAACACCTCCCATCACCTCACTAGTGTGAGCTGGTGTGAATACTGAGTTTGACAAAATGGGTCAAGTCCCTGCCCCCAGAGATTCTTCTCTGTGCATCTATCCACCGCCCCTCCAGGGAAGGTGGACCTACAGAAAATGGTAATAAATGTCAGAATGCTTTCTTTGTTTGTAGGCAGCATTTTCTACAGTACAAACCACTCTCACACAGCCTCATATTTTATGGAGAATCTAACTTGTGTAAATTTGAATATCTGCGTTCAATTATAAGGAGAGAGAGAGACAGTTAGTGAATGCAGTATTTCAGAGGTGGATCATGGGAACCTCATGGTCTTTCTAAAGTTCCCAATTCCCTTGCTTTTTTGGCACAAATATACCACATAAGTTATAAATTTTGGTACAAAATGGCCTTCAAAATCAACTCAACTTCATCTGGTACTCAATCAAGGAAAGAAAGATAGCTCCAGTGCTGCTGGGAAAATCTGGCTGGATTGAACTTACCAGGAGACAATATATATTATTTGCTAAAGGTTTGTTCAAGAATATTATGTATTAGTGACGGTTGCATTCTACACTGGCTATAGAATGAATACTTAAATACTTTCATCATACTCTACTTCATTTTATTGAGTTAGCCAAAATGTGTTTTCCGTTTGCTTTTTTAGTGGGTTTATGGTATTTATATTAATTATATAACTAAAACATACTTTTAAAACATTAGCAAATAGTATATCTGATAAAGAACTTGCATGCAAATACATAAATAATACTGATAACTCATGAAGGATTTTTTAAAAAACATCTTAAAAGTAATACTCCATTTCTGTGACATTCTTTCCCAAAACTCATAACTTCAGTCTAATCATGGGAAAAAAACATCAGACAAACCCAGATTGGGAGACATTCTACAGGATATCTGGTCAGTATTCTATAACACTGTCAAAGTCACGAAAAAAGCCAAAAGACTGTGAAACTGTCATAGACCACAACAGAGACATGACAATTAACGCAGTGTAGTATCCTAGGCTGAATACTGAATAGAAAGGAGAAATTATGGGGAAGTTGGTGAAGCGCACATAAAATCTAGAGTTCAGTTAATAATAATGTATCAATGTCAGTTTCTTAGTTGTAACCAATATACCATGTTAACATAAGGTGTTAACAGGTATACAAGAACTCTCTGTACTCTCTTTGTAAGTTTTTTGTAAATCTAAATTATTCCAAAATGAAAAGTTTATTTTTAAACAATGGGCAAAATATGTGAATAAACACTTCACCAGAGAAGATATACCTGCAGAAAACTGTTCACTGGTTTCTTGTAATATTAAGCACAAATTTACAATATGACTTAGCAATTCCACTCCTAATTATCCATCCTAGAGAAATGAAAATATATGTTCATGGCAGCATTATTTGTAACAGCCAAAAAATGGAAACAAGACAAATGTCCATCAACTGATGAAATGATACACAAAATATGGGTTGTCTATACAATGGGATATTATTCAGCCACAAAATGGAAAGAGGTACTGATACATATTACAACATAGATATATATATATACCTTAAAAACATTGTGATGAATGAAAGACAGACACAAAGACGGACCACATATTGTGTGATTCCATTCCTATGAATTGCCCAAAAAAGGCAAATATACAGAGACAGAAAGTAAGTCATTGGTTCCCAGGGGTTAGGGGTAGAAGTGGGAGTAACTACAAATATGCACAAGGTTTCTTTTGTGGGGGGGGGGGGTGGTGGTGACAGAAGCTCTAAATAGGATTGAGGAGAGGATGGTATAAAATCTGTAAATTTATTTTAAAACATTGAATTGTCTTCTTAAAATAAGTGGATTTTGTTTTATACAATTTATACATCAATAAAACTGAAAAACATGTTTTCTGTATAAAATTTAGATTATGAAAGTATAAAGGCAAAGTACTTATTACGGATAATTCCATCACTTAAAAAATACATTTTGGTATGTATCCTTGCTGTTTCGTTGTTTCCTGTTGATTTTAATTTTAAAATCCGGGCAAGTCTTAAAGAAATTTACTTTTTTTCAGTTGATGTATATTAACTTAGAGAGTTAACAAATTAGGGTTTATATCTTGGGAATTTTATTGCCAGAATATGATCATCCCTTTCTATCATCTGGTTTAGTCCTCAGTGATGTAACTGCCAGGTAGCACTGACTGCTGGTCAAACCAGCCTGGAACATCTCACTGTACCTTTGCTCTCAAGGGAAGCAGAAACCATAGCTTATAGCTTCACTTCTAATCCAATAGAAATACAAAAGCTCTGCCTCCAAGAAAACAACTCAGGAGATCAGGAAGGTTATATACTTAATTTTGGCTTTTCAGACCAGAATGTAGAGGGCACTTTTCTTGTCATTTGAACAGATGAGGATGGCAGACCCTGTCTGTGACCTTTGGCGGCCATGCTGTGCAGTGAGCTGCCTGCAGTTCTAAGAAGAAGAATGCTCAAAATGAAAAGTATAAGGTGGTTTGGAAGGTTTTTTTTCTCCGTTTCATTTTCTTATTTTATTGCTGTTGGTTTTGGTTTTCCAAGCAGAAAGCAGCTCAGACACTTCTGAAATGAATAACAACATCCCTTACCCCGGACTAAATAACCACCCAGAACATTTTTTAGCTGATCCTGAATGAGATTTTTTAGCGTATGCCGGAGATGCAACTCGCCTTAGCCTGCGTCTAGAAAATATAGGCAAGGACAAGTTTGCAGAACAAAGGACCTTGCAGGACACACACACACACACACACACACACACACACAGATGTGGCTTAAATTATTTCATTCAAATCACTGGCTGTCCTACACGTAATTTCTTCTCAGACAGGTGAAAAGTATAGACAAATCTTGCCTGCCATAATGGATAAAGTGACCAAAAGTAGAATATCCCAACAAATCTATATATTTTTACTCTTTGTCAAGAAAGAAGCACTCATAAAATTTCTCATGTTGTCTGGGTGTTGATTTTTTTCTCTGCCAGCTGTGAAACAATGGGGAGGAGTCTTTCTCTAAGTAATTAACTTAATTCCAAACACCCTAATTAGAAGATGCAAAGCACCTTAGAAATACACGCACAAGCACTAGAGGACAATGCTGGCCAAATACTACTGAGATCCAAGGATACGCTAGTGAGTATGACTGGATCCGCAATTGTTTTCACATGAACCATACTTCAGATGCAACTCTGAATATTCTACCTCTGTGAGCAGGCTGCAGTTTCCAGCTCTCTCCTGCCAACCTGATTACAGGAATGGACAAAGAGGACAAGGTTTTCTTGGTAGCAATCAACTCTGCTTCCTGCCTTCATCAGGGCAGGGCATTTTGCCCAGACTGAGGCTGGGCCAGTTAAAGAGGAGGCTGGCAGAGTGAGGAGATAATGGCCAATGTCAAAGCCCAGAAAGTTTCCGGAATCAGAAATCAGAATCAAAGCCTGGAATCTGCAGTAGAAATGAAAAAAGGCTGTTCACTCAACTGTCTCTCATGATCTCATAGGACGCAGTGGTGCCCAAGGAGTTACACGAGGGTGAGAACTATTTATACATGCTTTAAAAATTAATCTGATTAAAATCTAGATCACAATTCACAAGACTGTAAGATGATATTTTGTGACAGGTGTCGTGGTCGTGATTGCAGTAACAATACAGGATTAAACTCTCCGTTTAATTTTTCTCTCTCTCTCTTCTGCAGTCTCCTTGTGCTGTGGAATCACGGGACTGCTGAATACTTGGATAAAATCCCCTAGTACATATTCGGCAGCATTCAGGAACTTGCTAGAAATTAAAATACTTAGACATGACCCCAGTCCTCCCAAGTCAGAATCTCTGGCAGTGAGGCCCAGAAATCTGCATTTTAATAAGACACATATGAAAGTTTGACAACCACTGAACTAGAGTGAGGGCAGATCAGGTTGTATTTAGGAAATAATGACTATTATATAATATCATATACATTACAATCATGCAGTATGTTAACTATGTCTTATACACTTGCTTTTTATCATATACACACAAAAATATCTCTACATGGTAATACCTACTTTCCAGAATACATAAATTATTGTTATGCAACTGAAATTGTATTTTATACATAGAACTGATTTAAATATTGATGGCTAGATTCTAAAACTAGACCAGGGGTTCTCATTAAATTTCTAATAATAGTACTGATGGTAAAGCATACAAAGGTGTAAAACTTTAGTTTACAAAATAGCCTTCAAATAGAAGATAAAATAAAATCAAGTAACTTCCTGAAAGGCATACAATTAGCATTGAGTAGGAAGCCATGATTCGAATGCAGAATTTGTAACACAAAGATCAGTGCTCTTCCCATGACATCAGAGATACTTTATAAATGAAGCACTTTAAGTATTCATCAACAACACAAGTAACATTGTCACCATAATATGATTAGGCAAAACGGTATTTTCTTAAAATATGCTGGTGTTTGATGAAAACCAGGTTTAATTAGAGAAAGAAAGAAGCAGATGGAGTTTTCTGGAAGTGGCAGGAAAATTGGGGATATTTTGTAAGAATTAAAGAGGGTATCCAGGTATGGAAAAGAGATTATGTAGGTGAATCTCACTGAGCTCTAAACTGTGAAAAATTGAAACCCTGGGGACATGTAGTGAGTGCCCAATGCCCCTGCAGGGGAAGAAAGGAAAGAGAAAGACTTGTTTGGGTCATAGAGCTAGTTGCTATGAAAGCAGAAGGGTTTGGCACATCTTAGACTGAGCAAGACAGGGGAAAGTGTGACTTGCTTATAATAAATCAATCAACATTTATTGAGGTGCCACTATGTGCCAGGCGGTGTCCCAGGGTTGGGACGAAGGTGAGGGGAGTGAGGCAACTGCCTCCTGTGCAAAATCAAAGGGGACAACAAAACCATTCAGCAGTCAAGACAAATAGTGTTTTAATGCAATATTTTTAAAAATTACAAATGCGTAGAGAACAGACTTATGGGTGCCAAGGGGGAGGAGGGGTGGTGGAAGGATGGAGTGGGAATTTGAGACTAGAAGATGCAAACTATTACGTAAAGAATGGAAAAAAACAAGGTCCTACTGTATAGCACAGGGAACTATATTCAATATCCTGTAATAAATCATAATGGAAAAGAATATGAAAAAGAATATATATATGTATAACTGAATCACTTTGCTGTACACCAAAAAATAATACAACATTGTAAGTCAACTATACTTCAATAAAAAAAATTATAATATATGCAAGAAATCCATGATGAAGAAAAATAGCAAAATTCCAAATAAAGATGGGATCCATTTTATTGTTTTCTTTTGTTTCAGGCTTCAATATACCACTATTACTTACTGATCTTGTCTTTATTTACAATTTTGATATATTACTCATCTTGGGGTTTTTTGCATTAATTTTGATTTTGAAAAATATAGCAGGAAAATAATATCAATATTTACATTGATTATTGACTACCTTGATTATGATTGAGTTAAAAACTCAATAATCACTTAAATTTTACAGCAGGTGCCTCACACACTGCACCCCAGCCTTGGCCCTACACTGTGCGAAAAGCTTCACATTAATTATCTGAGGGCATCGTCACAACCCATCAAGTACACAATTTGTAACGTATGCACATTCCATGGTTATTTGATGAAGGAAACAACTCTGTGTTTCAAAATATACACAAGCACATAAAAATACACAGACATGTAAATATCCCATCATATTTGAGAGATACTATATATCAGTTAAATCTCACATGCCAGTTTCTTTTTGTAAAAGCAATAGTACACAAGGCACGATTCCATGTGTTTGACTCCCTTGTTATGTTTTTTGTACTGCTTTCCTAATTTCGTATGTGAAACATGCTAAGATTTTTATTAGTCCTGTAAATTGTGGGGATCATTGGACCACCACTAAAAGAAATGCTTCTCAAAATCAATACCTCAGAATTCTAGTGGAGAATTTATTCTGGCTGCATCCTGATATGGAGAGATCATAACAGTGAAGGGACAGGGGTAGTAGGACCCGGTGAAAGGAACAAGAGAAAGAAGATGGGGCAGAAGCACTAAAAAGAAACACAGTCCCCACTAAGGCAGTTCTTGACTCCCCCCCCTTTGTCTCAGAATCAGAGGAAGCTTGGGACCTTCTCCCCTGAGGTTTAGATTTGGCTCGTCTGGGTTGGAGCCCCAGTATCCCAGAGGGTGCAGCTACGCTTGAGAACCACTATGCTAGGGGACCCAGGAAGTCAGCCTGTACTAAGTCAGTGTAAATGGAACTCTCCAAGGTCCTGATCAAGCAACGGTGGATACTCAGTATTGGGCTGTGAGTGTGTTCATAAACAGAGGGAAATAGGAACTATTCCAGGGAATACAGGGAATTTTTAAAGGAGGTTTGTGGTTGTTGAAGGAGAAGGAAAGATGAGAAAGATAAGAATGGGGTTTCTAATATTGCTAGCATGTGTAGTACGGTATATCAGTCCTTTTCTCTATGTACCCGTGTCATCTTCAGTAAAACACTTATGTCTCATGGTGGCCTTTGGCAAAGGCTATCCATGGGAGCTGATGTCAAATTGTAGAGGACTTTGCAAGAACAGAGAGACAGAAGAATAGGAACTGCCCACAGGAGATCCTTTACTCTTCAGTTGGACATTTTAATAAGAAAGGGACTCTGGCAAATATAGGCCAGAGGATCCCAGCTTCTGAATGGAGAGGGTGCCCTGTGCTGCTGCCATTCTCTATGAATGAACTGGAATTTCACAGGAATGGTGACTGGAAAGCATTTTATTTTTCTAGAATCACAGTCTGGATGGGATCTGCACTCAGGGTTATTGGGTAGTGGGCTATTACTACTTATTAGACCCTTTTTATAACCTCTTGTTGAGGTGTTTCACCAGTGTGAGAGTGGTGATGTGTCAGTGTGTTATAGTTTTCAAGTTGAGCTAAATGGTATGAGTCATCATGACCCTGAACCATTCACGTAAAGTACCTGTGAGGGTTACACACATTCACTCTTGATCATTTTCTCTCATAAGCAGAGTTAAATAGAATACATTATAAAAGAATTTCATGAAATGCCAGCATCACGAAAGTGTTAGGGTAAGAGCAGCAATTACTACTTGAAGACGGTATAGCCCAGACATTTGGAGGCAGAGCTGGCACCTCGTAGCTGTATCAGCTTCACTTCTGACCTTGGATAAGAGATCTAGACTTCTGAGCTCAATTAATGCCATCTTCCCAATTTCCCATATTAAATAAAAAGAGAGATCTCATGGCATTTTTTCTTTAAAAATGGCCACAGCAATATCTCTGTTTTGCATGCTTTTTTCCAGAACCTTCATACTTTGTTTATTCTCCCCTTGAACATGGACACACTTGTGACTGTGTAGACAAAAGGGTTCAGCAGAGCTGATGCTTTGAGACTTCCCATTCTAGGTCACAACTTCTCCTCGGCTGACATGTGAGATATTCCATTGCACTCAAGATATCATGATAAAGAGATCATATCATACAAAGAGACCCCATAAAGACAGAGAGAGGTGCCTTAGGAGCCCCAGGTGTTCCAGAGTCTTCCCAGCTCAGGCACCGGGAACATGAATGAATGAGTGAGCTTTGGATGATCCCAGCCTGAACCTATCAGCTTCCCCAGATGACACGAAATGGAGCAAAGAGGAGCCACCCTGCAGGACACTGCACAAATTGCATATTCATGAGCAAAATAAATATTGTCATCGTTTTAAGACACCTAGTTTTAGGACAGTTTCTTACACAGCATTAGATAACCAGCACACAGGCAGAAAATCTATCAGTGACAATAAATACCACCAATGAAAGGAACATTTCCTGACCATCTAATATAAAATAGCAACCATCACCTGCCACTCTCTCTACCCCTTACATAGTTTACCTTTCTCTGTAGTAATTACCACCACCTAGTGTTATATATTTACCTGATTGCTTATTTATTTCTCTTTCTCTACGCTAATAAAGTTCTACCAGGAGGTGACATTGGTTGTTCACTTTTGAGCATCTAGAATGTACCATAGTTAGAGTGAGTGAAAGACACTTTATGCGGGGCCCATTACTATCAGAAAAGTCAGAACATAAGTTTTTAGTCTATATTTATTTCATACCACTTATGAGATTCGGGTCAAACATTTGACTTGAATAAAAAAATATTCTTCAACAAACTTACTTTCATTTTAGCAGAAATGGCTGAATTCAGTTTTTGTTTCATAAGTATTTTCCCACAACTTCAACACTGGGAGAGAGAAAACCAACATTTCAAAAGGTTTTTTTCCCCTTAAAGAAGCTTGATGAGTTATGAAATGTAGGTGTGCCCAACCTTCCCAAGAACCTAATCAATGAAATCTTCATGAAATGGTTAAAGAAATTAAACTTAAGATCAGATTTATAAAATCCTTGTAAGGGTTCTGTGACATGACAGTTGATACTTCCAGAATATTAATCACAACAAATGGTTCAGGACATTACTTAAGTCTCAAACGCGTGGAAACAAATCAGCATAATGTATCATTGTGGAAAGACTGAAAAGAGTCTTGAAATAGCATACGATCTTATTCAATGTGGCCGCAAAGCCAATTCTGCTTAATTTTTTTGGTTCTAATTTCAAATTTCTCAATTTTAAACTCCACATCATCAGGTTTTTGCTGAAAAGAATCTGCTAAGCAAGTCTATTAAACACGAATGGAAAGGTTATTTTGTGTGTTTGTGTGATCCAAATGAGCTGTTTTTAAGCTCCACCCACAGAGAATCAATGAAGCGGTCAGAGCTTGACATAGAGGGTCAGATTTTATAAACCTATGGCTCTAAAAAAGATGAAAAGTTTGGGGACATTTCAAGAGGAACAGTTCAGACATTAGACTAGTCTATGAAAGTCCACCTGTGCATTTGTGTGTTACTGTAAAATTTTCCTTTCTTAATTATTATCTAGTGTTACTAAGTAAAACAGTTATAGGAACTGTGTTCAAGAATACTGACCATCTCTAACCCCATCCATGTAAACCTTGAGGAAACTAGAATCTTTTAGACGCCATAATTTTGATAGCAGAAAACAAATGGAATCAACTCTATTTTCCGACCCTATGACCAAGACCCATTCCTGCTTCCCATTAGGAGGTTTGAGCAGCACAAAATATCCATTTCCTTAAATGCTGATACAGTACACCCAGCTACTTCGTGTGGGACATTAACAACAATGACACAATAAATAACAACAAAAGTTTCAATGAACAATTAATACATAAACAGCTGTCTTCATTCACATTATTTTCTTAATGGAAATGACATTTTTGAATCAATAATTAACACTCTTAAATTCTCATGACATGTGTTGCCATATTTCTTTCCAGAAAGGCAATGTGCATTTACATTCCATTAGCAGTGTGTGGAGTGTCTATCCGACTCTGCTTTCATCAGTACTGAGCATTATAATTTATAAATCTCTGTCTATTTACTAATTAAATAATTTCAGTTTCTTTATTTAATAGTAAGGTTCAGTGTTTTTAATCTACTGACCCATAATTACTTTTTTACTGTGGTAAAATATATATAACATAAAATTTACCACTTTACTCATTTGTAAGTGTACTGGTCAGTGGTATAAAGTAGGTTCACAATGTAGGGGAGAAAAAATAATTTCCCTCTACCCTTCTGAGTTCTGGGCTGAGATTCCTGTAATAAAAGACAAACTAATAAGAGAAAAACATATAGAATTTATTACCATGTATACCTCATGTATACATGAGAGATACCCAGGGAAAAATGAGTAACTCGCCAAAGTGGTTTAGAATGCAGGCTTAAACACCATCCTAATAGGGAAAGGGGAGGGTGGAGAAGGGGGACATGTAGACCTTTTAGAGGAGGGCAAATGATTTTTAAGAAAGATGAATGTGCGCTTAGACGAACAGGTGGGAGATACGATAGTGTGTGACAAAATTCATCTGCGTATAATGTCAACCTCTAGTCTCCTCTCCTGTGATAAAAGGCAAAGTTCCCTGGTTGATGAAACTGCCGGGAAGGGGATTAATAACTGAAGTCTTTTTGAAGGATCTATCTTTAGAGAAGATAAGGGAAATTCAAAGAAAGCCTCTCCTTGCATTTGCTGGGTTTCAAGTGCCTGCAGCTCAACAAAAAGTCAATATGCTAAAGTGGTCTATTCTAGGGTGACATATTCTGCTGCTACCCTCCAACAATGTTGTGCAACCATGACTACTATCCAGCCAGAGAACTTTTTCACCATCTCCATCAGAAACTCTGTACCTGTTAAATAATAACTCTCTATTCCTCCCTCCTCACAGCTCCCAGTAATCGCTCTTCTACTCTCTGTGTCTAGGCATTTGTTTACTCTGGGTACCTCATATTAGTGGAATCACACAATATTTGTCCTTTTGTGACTGGCTTATTTTACTCGCATAATGTTTTTAAGGTTCATCCATGTTGTAGCATGTATCAGAATTTCATTCTTTTTCAGGCTGAATAATATTCCATTGTGTGTATAAATATATATATATTTATAATTTATAATATATATATATTACATTTTGTTTATCCTTAAGTTAAGAAACATGGGAGAAAGTCTAAACACATCTCATGAGAGGAGGAACGTTGCTTCTGAGAAGTAAGGGGGAAAACGAGCAAGGCAGACACTCTTAGGGGCAGGGAAAGCAGGAAAGACAGAAAAGGCTGGTACAAATGTATGGTGAAGAACATGGGAAATGTCCTGGTTAAAGGATAGCCAGTGGACATTTTAAGAATGTGAATATCTAACGTTCATTTTTAACTTGACTACCTGTAATGAAACTCCTCTTCCACCTCATTTCCATATCCTTAGTAAAATCAACACTACACTCAGAAGTGCACAGTAGGACTGATGCTATTCATTCATTCGTTTATTCATTTTTCAACATCTATTGAGAATGAGCTGAACCTTATGTGTGACTCAGAAGAAGGGCTGAGAATTAATCAAGAAATGGTAAGTTTCCAGGAATCCGCTAAAATATTGCAGAGGGCTTTAGACTCTTGTGGGGCAAGCATGAGGGTCAAGCCAAAGACATCAAAATTTCAAGGGGCCTAGGCATCCATCCTATCACATAACTGGTCTAAGTATACGTCACTCTATTTTGTAGAAGGAGAATTTTGAAAAATTATTCTACCAACCAGACCGAACAACTACCACCTGGTGATGCTGGGCAGTGGCAGTGAGCCTCAGCTTCCAGTCGGCCACAGAATCAGAAAGGTAAACAACTGACACACTTAAAATGAATCAGTCCCCAGACAACCATTCTGTTTTTCACTTTCAGTACAGTATCTCACAAATTACATGAGTTATTGACACTTTATCCTACAATAGGCTTCGTGTTAGATGACTTTGCCCAGCTGTTGGCTAATTTAAGTGTTCTGAGCACGTTTAAGGTAGGCTAGACTGAGCAGTGCTGTTTGGTAGGAAGGTGTATTAAATGTATTTTTGACTTAAGGTATTTTCAACGTATGATGGGCTTATCAAGCTGTAACCCCATCATAAGTCAAGAAAGATCAGTATATTAAAAGTGGTTTCACCTTAACTATCAGAAAAATTTCTCCTGGTTGGTGTTTATAATCTTTCCATTGACATATGAGGCTTTCTATTCAATTTCTCTTTGTGCATTTCAGTCCCCACCCCATCCTGAACACACACACACACACACACACACACACACACACACACACACACACACACCATCATCATTCTTTAACTTTTTGGCTGCTTCTTGCCATAAATACACTCAAGTTAGACATCTTTCTCATAACATTCCTCTCTTTTGAACAGGGAAAAAAATCTGTTAAGATATTGAGATGGAGACATCATTAAAAGGTAGTGGTGCCTTCAGTGACTGATATGTTTGCTATAGTGTGTTAATCCTTATCAGCAATTAGCCTGTTGAAGGAAAAAGTCACGAGGACAAATAAATGAAAGGCCTAATGACACTATGAGGAAATAGGTTTTCAGGTTCTACTCCCAGCAGGTTTATTACAGGGCCATGTCCCACAGTATGCTCATCAGTTGCTCCTTTGGAATCACTGATTTGGGCTGACGTCAGTCCTGCCCACTCAGGCATATCTCTGAATTACGAGAAGATAAATGGACCCGATAAAGTAATCAAATTCTTTGTCCAGTGCAATTACTTGAACTCATTTTATAGGTATCCTTGTTCATATAACCTTGTTTAATTCCCAGTACACAACTTGACGTTCACCCTTTCGTGACATGCACACTGAAGAATTCCAGCACAGTGACCAGGGACTTATGCACTCTGCATGACTCTGTGCCTTCTCACTTTCTGCACTGCCTTCTGATACCGTGTGGATAAATCTGAGACAAAAGAACGCAAGTTTAGGAAGCCTCCGATCTAGATGCTGTACACAAAAGTCAAAAAGTGAAATTAATAAACAACTGTCAATGGGATGGTTTAATTCTTCTTTCCCTTGTTCAACCAACAAATCAGCCATTCTAAAAAATACCCAACACATTCCCTGCCCTTGAATATACTTTCCAGGAAAGACTGACATTTAAATGAAGACTACGATACAATATGTTGGGATAAACGCTATGACCAAAAGCCTACATGAAATGCTTCCAGGGCTAGGAGTTGAAGATGAGGCAGAAGGAAAAATTCTCAAGTATGTAAGGTCACTCTGGGCACCTCTCTACGTGTCATTCCTATTCACCTTTTTCTTGTGTAGTTCTTTATATGTAATGTAGTCATGACTATGAATATGATTTGAACAAGAAAGACACGGTTTCTCCCTTCATGGAATTTATGATCCAAAGATCACAGTACTTTGTCTTAGAAGCACTTTGTATTTATTAGTAATTTCACCACCAACAAAATAGCAACCCTAAATAATATTGATAGCTAATATTTCTTAGGCAATGGGTATGGGCCCTGATGCTGTTCCAAGTGTCGTGAAACATATTTAATTCTCACAGCAATTCTGATGTGAGTATTCTTATTATCCCTCCTTTTTACACATGAGAACACTGAGGGGCAAGGACATTAAACAATGTGCCCATGGTCACGTAAGTAGTCAATGGGAGAGTCACCCTGTGAATTGAGATGTCTTACATCAGACAGTGTTCTGTACTAACTCCCTTCTGAACGTTGGGCGCTAGTGTTCCCCTTGAACCTGATTCTTCTCCAAGTTCTCTTCTGATGGAAGGAGAAGAGAAGGGCAAGTGAAGCCAGTAATAAATCTATACACTGAGAGAACAGAGGGGCCCAGGAAGACTAGGAATGCTCAGTAGATGAAACAATGGAAGAGGGAGAGGGTGAAGAAGTGCTAATTAGGAGAGATTTGAATTAAGATGAAAATCTGAAGATATTCTGTTGTATCTTTAAGTAGTTAATGAAGAACATACACACTCTAAATGTTTCTCAATAAATCAATTTAATAATCTTAGTTAAGTAACGGTTGGAAGCCCTTCACTTCCTGTAACAGACAAGTTGAGGTCTCGAATCCGTTCAAAGCACTTTCTGTCACTTCCTTTGACATGAGGCTCCCTGCTATGTTTGTCCGCCTTGTAGGAGAACTTCCTCTAGCATTTCCGAACATCTAAACTTTGGTAAATTGGTAACCAAATTTTTAGAATTATATCTAAAATTCAGTGTTTGGATAGGATTAGAGGCTTTTCTCTAATGAGAACATTCTACTTTGGCCATCACTGACAACTGTATGGCCAGAGGGTGCAATTGATGATCAAGATGAATGAATGGCTATCATTGGAAGAAGCAATGAACAAACCCTGAAATATCTAGAAAAATAAATGATTTAATTTTGCCTATGAATGTGTTTTAAAGTAGAAAGTTGGCACTTTTTAAAATATGGGCCATTATCTTCTACTTCTAGTGTGGCAGACTGGTTTCTTTTTACTTGCCAACTTTGATGCAAAGTTCAAAGCTTTGTGGAGAGTGGGTTGAAAAGAAATATGAGGCAAGAATGCATAGAGACCAATTTGTAATGTCTGCAATAGCTTCTGGAATGGGCAGTGACTATGTGTATATACTATTTTATATATACACACATACAGTATTTGCTAAGCCTATTCTGGATCACCATTTTAAAAGAGATGCCCAGCCAAAAGATGATTCTTTATAGAAATGGGAAATAATACATGTTCTGTACTGCTTCTGTGCTGTAGATGTGAGGGCAGATGAAAACAATCATTTCTCAAGACGTTTGAGGAGCTAGAAAATTTCAAAATGGCTTCTTTGTGCCCTAATTTCTTATCACTGAAGCTGAGTAAGCCTGTGGTTTCTTGGTTCCTCAGGCAGTCTCCACGGAAGTGAAATGTAACCTCTGTTTGCAAGTGGCAGCCTCATCGAGAACTGATATCTATGAGTATTATAATTATTTTGTTTCTAGATTTTTAAAATCAAATGCACATAACAAGTTATTTCAGGTCCCTAAGGAGGCATGGAAAACACAATTAAAGCATTAAAACAACTAAAATTTTCATAAGGAAGCCCGTATAATAAGCCCTTTAAAAAGTCAAATGGCAATACCGAAGCAATGAGGAAATAGATGTGAATTCTGTTTTGGCCTGTGGGAGCATTAATACAGAGAAATAAAGACCAACTTGATTTGAACTGTGTGGTTTGAACTGTTTCCCTTTTATATCACTTCTTTTTTACCCACCGAAGACTTTTCTCTTGAAAAACCCAAAAGGCTTAAAATATGCTGACTTAATGCCGAGGCGAAGACTGACTGTGGGTGTAACTGTGACATTTCTCCACATCTTTGGCATTTTGTCCACTTATATATCATCACCATGGCTAGCGATAACATTTAAAAGAATGCCGATGTAAATCTGACAGCACCTCATTAGATTTTCTTAGAATCATGTAATTAGGTAAGAAAAGACCACTGAGGAGAAGGTTACAGCTGCCTGGGACCGGATTACATTTCCCAATTAACAATCACAACATTCCTCTCGAAAGCGCTTCCCAATTTAGCGGACGCTCCTTTCAGCTGGGAATCAGGACACAGGAGTTTTAAAACTTAAAGATTTAACAGGGAAAAAAAAGAACAACCTTGGGAGACCATTTCTTGTCTTGGAGGTGTGGTTAGCCAGAAGCAGAGGTTGCTGCTTTTCTCCTTCCTTTTCAAAGGACTCAGACATGCTTTGATGCTGGCTTCAGAAACGCTTAGCACCCTATGAAGGTCAAGTCCCTGGATCTTAATATTTGTAATTTACCATCTTTATTTTTCTTAATAAATTGAATATAATTAAGGAAGGTAAAAGTGCCAAGAAATCAAGGATGAAAAGCCACCTACCAACAGAAAAGGCACACATCTGATTCATTTCCTTAATAATCTTTAAATCTACGGCTTATTCCTGGGCCCAGAGGTGAAGTTGAAGTTAAACATAATTTTTAAACAAACACACTCTGTATTCTGTAGAGGGAGTGGCATGAAAGCTGTTTAAGCTTCCACCATAGCTGCCGTGTTTGCAAAAAGGCATCGTAAGTGCTCAGTTCGACATCTTTGGGGTTTTAACTGGGGGAGAATGTTTACACTCTTGAAATCTTCTATAATGAGGAAGAATTTAGACTACTTGGCAAATCTAATAGGAGAGCTGATTAGTTTGTACAAAGAGCTCAGCTCCATTATTTGACACAGATTGCACAACTGTGGGCTTTCTTAAGAGAGCTCTCTTCAGTTTTATAACAGAGTGAGGGGAAAATGCAGACAAAATCAATTTGTTATTGTTTTCAAAAGTGTTGCTGTCCACCATGGAATTGACTTATAAAATTTGTGCTTAGAATCAAATGATCCAATCTAAGAGAGGAATCTATGTAGTCGCACCTACCATACCAAGTAAGCAAATAGAGACAGAAACTGCAGAGCAGAGCTCCTGCACAATGTGTATTGTCATGGGGTGCTGGTATAAAATTGGCATTAAAACAGAATGGAGCCCTCACTGATGATATTACGTTTTACTCTCTGCTTTTCCTCAAAATGGTACGTTCTCAACTATTCACCAATCATATTTAGAGAAGTAAAGGTTGACAAGTTGAGCTCTTTACCACTCCACCTGACTTTAAATCACTGATGATCAATTGGGAGGGAGGACATTTGAATTTCTGAAGACACATTTGGTTGTCACAACGTAGGTTGTCACAGCTGAGGGTTATGCTACTGGCACCTAGTGGGTAGAGGCCAGGAATGCTGCCAAACATCCTACAATGCACCAGATGCACCAAAACATAAACAGTACAAAATGTCAATTATGCTAAGGTGGAAAAAACTCATTACATAGATGCACTGATTTTTTTCTTAATCTAGTAAATAACTAAATGTTTCTTTAAAAATCATTCATTGCCTAGCCTTCCAAATTTGTTCCTTCTGTCTCTTTATGAAAGAGAAGATCCTGATGGGGCTGCAATATGTAAAGAACTCTAAGTCTTTCAAGGTGGTTAACTCCTTTAACTTTCCTTCGGAAACAGAGGAGCTGATATTTTCCACTGAAATCACCGGATAGAATCCCTCCACTTTGCTCTTTAGAACACATGCCCAAAGGTGGCCTTCCAACCTGAAATCCTGGGAGGAAACAGCAATCTTCCAGGCAAGGATGTTCCTTAGAAAAAGCAATTTGTGCCATGGTCAACTGTACTGCTGTCTCGAAAGAGGGCATGAGCAAAGGCCAATTCTGGGCTAAAAGCCAGATCAGGTGAAAATTCCTTATAATGACAAATGACGGGCCCTTGGGTAAGCTCTAATATGCCCCCAATGATGAGTGGAATGGCAAAACAAATCAGAAAAAGTCCTTGTTTTTAGACCAAACGAAAACATTGCTGAAAAAAGCACACAAGCTGTCTGCACATCATTCCTTCTCTAAGACAGAGATGACTGTGATTTAAACAAAATCACTGAGGGAAACTGATGGTATACATTTCACAACAAACATTAAGTCAGAACAAATTTATTCTTTATAGAGCAACTTCTGTACTGGTGATTAAATATGACGTTGCCACAGGTCTCATCATTTGAATTAACACAAATATGCAAGTATTACATTATTTCAAACAACAAGGCAAAAGCTTTTCTAAAAATGGGCTCCTAGATCATATATCTACCTATCCCACCTAACTCTGTGATAAAATGGTTTGGAGTCCATAGGAATTATTGCCCCATAAAGAGAAAGCTTATGAAGTAGGTATTTTAAATTCAAGACTGCAATTAAGTTAGCTCAAGTTAATGTTTCAGGATTTATACCAACACAGAATTCTGCAAAAAGCCGAGATCAGACTGCAGGCTGCATTTATTATTCTGCTATTTGGGGACTGTAATCCTGAAAAGACAAAGCATTCCTCTTCCAGCTGTAATCAAAAGGGGATGAATGACATGAATCTAGTTGAATTTTGGCAAGATGATGAGACGACAGGTTGCTGTAAGTTCTGCAAAGATCAAGTGACTGTTAAACTAAAAATGAAACCAGCAGTTTCTGCTTACTATTTAAAAATTAATGGAAAGCCAAAGCTTAGGGATTAGCAAAAGTTTCAAACCTATACTTCCCACAAGTAGTACTCTACCTTCTCAACTTATCTTCTCTACTTGCTTCTCTTGCCACAGCTTCTACAAGCTATGACCTTTTTCTCTGAGGAAAAAAAAAGGCTTGAATCTTACTGGAAAGATTTTGTTTGGTGAAAAGAATTAGCTTCCAGATACATGCAGTCTTGTATTTTTATGCATTCCAGATCACTACTCTTTTTAACACAGCATGATTAACAACTGTATTTTCTTTACTCATTTATCTGACAATTTCTGGAAATATAAGGCAGGTACCAGTCTGTAGATGTAGATGACAAAGGAGGAAAAAGAAAGGGCTTAAAAAAGGATGGAAAAGGAGGTTTAAAAAGCTCTTATAAACCCTACGACCATCACCAGGTCAAAGGTTTACTCTCTCTTTCTCATCTTATGCCAGAGATACAGAGGAGATTTGACGTCCAAATACATTTCAGATAGCTTATATTTGTGCTGTACAGTGGTTATTATTCTTTTTTTCGATTGACTTCATCACTTTAGGGGAAAAAAGGAAAATACTTAGAAATTGACCAAAAACATTACAGCTTTTTTTTCCCCCTCCAACAGAATACTAGGTATTGCCTTACCTTACCTAGCAGGTAGCTTACAGAGCTGTAAAATACTGATGACAACACAAATCATTCTTGTCCATAGAAATGCAAATTGTTCCCAGTAGAGATACAGTACTTGATTATTATTGCCCTATGGATATTTATCAAATTTACACGAAGTAAGCAAATTCATTTCAGCAATCCTGATTGCCTATATATATGTGTTTGGATGCTCCTTTGAACTAGCTGTAATGTCTTATTGTTTCCCTTATTAATCAATTAGTTAAGTAAAATATTTGATATGTATTCATTTTATATTTGAATGAAAGTCATTTATACTCTTTTTAAAATTGTACTTCAAGATTACCAATGTTTTAAAATTGGAAGATAATACACAAAAGTCAAGTTCGACATCTTCTCTTCCAATAAAAAATTCTGGCAGTCAAAGTTTGTTGTGTCTTATTGCGATCAGTTAGTTCTAACAGAGCAGTGGGTGCGCATTTGGAGGAAGACTGCACGCGCCTGTTTTCTACAGCCCCCATTAGCAATTGAGTTTGCAAACCCAGGTTTTACAAATAGTCAGGACATTCCATTCTGCTTTTTAAATACTATTTAGTTTTTAAAAGAAATCCTTTGACCTGAAGCTGCACAGAATTAACTTGCTTATATTTATCAAATCTATCAAATCATGGCATAACAACGACCATTACTCTGTCTTCTCTTTTGTTTTATCTAACGTGTGTATGTTTTTCCAGTCCCAGTTCCCTCCTCTTACCATTGGTGGCAATCTAGTGTATATTAAAAATGTTCTCCCAATCCATATTTTATAGATTTATTTAGATATATGGCTCCTCAGAAACATTTATTTAGATCTATGGATTCTTGAAAATATACCTTGTTGTTCTGTATGTTAAGTTACATGAATGGTAGTATAACACGTATCTCATTCTGTGTCTTCTTTTCTTACACAATATTGTTTTTGAGATTTATACAGCCATGGGTAAGTAAAGTTCATTACTTTGGCTGGTTACAGAGCATTCTATTATATGTACACAAGACCAGGCTTCATCCTTTCTCCTGATAATGGAACCCAAGTCATCTCCAACTATCTGCTACCAACAGCACAGCAATGACCATCCTAGCATGTTTCTCCTGTGGATCTGGGTCTGACAGTATTCACATGCTTGGTTAGACTCAGCACTGCCACATGGACCACTGTTAAATAGGGACTCCACTCCCACCAGCACTGCGTGAGCGTCCCAGGTCCCACAGTATTCTCAATATTAACACAGCGTTTACATTTTTGCCACATGTATAGACTGTGCAATGGTGTCTTTTTTTCTGTCTTAATTTTCCTTTTCTTCCTTGTGACATATTTTCTTTTTGAAGGTGCCCTTGATGTTAAGAGAATAGCAGCTACAGAAGAAGAGAGCTAATGAATGAAGAGATATAAAAGGATTGTATTCAATAAATTCCTTTTCTTACAGTCCACAAGGAAAGAATCACTGGTTTAATCTTTTTAAAATCAGATCCTGAAAGACGTGGGTTGATTCACACATTAAAACAAACAAAAAAACACATGCAAAATCTAAAAAAGAGAAACAAATTGGTCAAATATTTAACTAAATTTTCTACAACTAGCCATTACAATTTAGATATTGTTTCACTTTATTTATTTATTTGAATTTTATTTTATTTTTTATACAGCAGGTTTCTATGAGTTATCTATTTCATGCATGTTACTATACATATGTCAACCCCAATCTCCCAGTTCATCCCACCACCACCCCACCAGCCAGTTTCCCCCCTTGGTGTCTTTACGTTCATTCTCTACATCTGTGTCTCTATTTCTGCCCTGCAAACCGGTTCAGCTGTACCATTTTTCTAGGTTCCACATATATGCGTTAATATACAATATTTGTTTTTCTCTTTCTGACTTACTTCACTCTGTATGACAGGCTCTAGATCCATCCATGTCTCTACAAATGACCCAATTTCATTCCTTTTTATGGCTGAGTAATATTCCATTATATATATGTACCACATCTCCTTTATCCATTTCTCTGTTGATGGGCATTTAGTTTGCTTTCATGACCTGGCTATTGTAAATAGTTCTGCAGTGAACATTGGGGTGCATGTGTTGTTTTAAATTATGGTTTCTCTGGGTATATGCCCAGGAGTGGGATTGCTGAGTCATACGGTAATTCTATTTTTAGTTTTCTAAGGAACCTCCATACTGTTGTCCATAATGGCTGTATCAATTTACATTCCCACCAAGAGTGCAAGAGGGTTGCCTTTTCTCCACACCCTCTCCAGCATTTGTTGTCTGTAGATTTTCTGATGATGCCCATTCTAACTGCTGTGAGGTGCTCTCTCATTGTAGTTTTGATGTGCATTTCTCTCATAATTAGTGATGTTGAGCAGCTTTTCATGTGCTCCTTAGCCATCTGTATGTCTTCTTTGGAGAAATGTCTATTTAGGTCTTCTGCCCATTTTTGGATTGGGTTATTTGTGTTTTTAGTATTGAGCTGTGCGACCTGTTTATATATTTTGGAGATTAATCCTTTGTCCGTTGCTTCGTTTGCAAATATTTTCTCCCATTCTGAGGGTTGCCTTTTCGTCTCGATTGTAGTTTCCTTTGCTTTGCAAAAGCTTTTAAGTTTCATTAGCTCCCATTCGTTAATTTTTGTTTTTTATTTCCATTACTCTAGGAGGTGGATCAAAAAAGATCCTGCTGTGATTTATGTCAAAGAGTGTTCTTCCTATGTTTTCCTCTAAGAGTTTTATAGTGTCCGGTCTTACATTTAGGTCTCTAATCCATTTTGAGTTTATTTTCGTGTATGGTGTTAGGGAGTGTCCTAATTTCATTCTTTTACATATAACTGTCCAGTTTTCCCAGCACCACTTATTGAAGAGACTGTCTTTTCTCCATTGTATGTTCTTGCCTCCTTTGTCATAAATTAGTTGACCATAGGTGCGTGGGTTTATCTCTGGGCTTTCTACCCTGTTCCATTGATCTATATTTCTTTTTTTGTGCCAGTACCACATTGTCTTGATTACTGTAGCTTTGTAGTATACTCTGAAGTCAGGGAGCCTGATTCCTCCAGCTCCGTTTATTCCCTCAAGATTGCTTTGGCTATTTGGGGTCTTTTGTGTCTCAATGCAAATTTTAAGATTTTTTTGTTCTTGATATGTAAAAAATGCCACTGGTAGTTTGATAGGGATTGCATTAAATCTGTGGATTGCTTTGGGTAGTATAGTCATTTTCACAATATTGATTCTTCCAATCCAAGAACATGGTATATCTCTCCATCTGTTTGTGTCATCTTTGACTCCGTTCATCAGTGTCTTATAGTTTTCTGAGTACAGGTCTTTTACCTCCTTAGGTAGGTTTATTCCTAGGTATTTTATTCTTTTTGTTGCAATGGTGAAAGGGATTGTTTCCTTAATTTCTCTTTCCGATCTTTCATTGTTAATGTATAGGAATGCAAGAGATTTCTGTGCATTAATTTTGTACCCTGCAACTTTACCAAATTCATTGATTAGCTCTAGTAGTTTTCTGGTGGCATCTTTATTATTCTGTATGTATAGTATCATGTCATCTGTAAACAGTGACAGTTTTACTTCTTCTTTTCCAATTTGGATTCCTTTTATTTCTTTTTCTTCTCTGATTGCCATGGCTAGGACTTCCAAAACTGTGTTGAATAATAGTGGTGAGAGTAGAAATCCTTGTCTTGTTCCTGATCTTAGAGGAAATGCTTTCAGTTTTTCACCACTGAAAGTGATGTTTGCTGTGGGTTTATCATATATGGCTTTTATTATGTTGAGGTAGGTTCCCTCTATGCCCACTTTCTGGAGAGTTTTTATCATAAATGGGTGTTGAATTTTGTCAAAAGTTTTTCTGCATATACTGAGATGATCATATGGTTTTTATTCTTCAATTTGTTAAAATGGTGTATCACATTGACTGATTGCGTATTTGAAGAATCCTTGCATTCCTGGGATAAATCCCACTTGATCATGGTGTATGAACCTTTTAATGTGTTGTTGAATTCTGTTTGCTAGTATTTCGTTGAGGACTTTTGCATCTATATTCATCAGTGATATTCGTCTCTAATTTTCTTTTTTTTTGTAGTATTTTTGTCTGGTTTTGGTATCAGGGTGATGGTGGCCTCATAGAATGAGTTTGGGAGTGTTCCTTCCTCTGCAATTTTTTGGAAGAGTTTGAGAAGGACGGGTGTTAGCTCCTCTCTCAATGTTAGAATTCACCTGTGAAGCCATCTGGTCCTGGGCTTTTGTTTGTTGGAAGATTTTTAATCACAGTTTCAATTTCATTAATTGTGATATGGTCTGTTCATATTTTCTCTTTCTTCCTGGTTCAGTCTTGGAAGGTTATACCTTTCTAAGAATTTGTCCATTTCTTCCAGGTTGTCCATTTTATTGGCATAGAGTTGCTTGCAGTAGTCTCTTATGATGTTTTGTATTTCTGCACTGTCCGTTGTAACTTCTCCTTTTTCATTTCTAATTTTATTGATTTGAGTCCTCTCCCTTTTTCTTGATGAGTCTGGCTAAAGGTTTATCAATTTTGTTTATCTTCTCAAAGAACCAGCTTTTAGTTTTATTGATCTTTGCTATTGTTTTCTTTGTTTCTATTTCATTTATTTCTGCTGTGATCTTTATGATTTCTTCTACTAAGTTTGGGTTTTGTTTGTTCTTCTTTCTCTAGTTCTTTTAGGTGTAAGGTTAGATTGTTTATTTGAGATTTTTCTTGTTTCTTCAGGTAGGCTTGTATTTCTATAAACTTCCTCTTAGAACTTCCTCTTTGCTGCATCTCATAGGCTTTGGATCATCGTGTTTTTGTTGTAATTTGTCTCTAGGTATTTTTTGACTTCCTCTTTGATTTCTTCAGTGATCTCTTGGTTATTTAGTAACGTGTTGTTTAGCCTCCGTGTGCTTGAGTTTTTTACGTTTTTTTCCCCTGTAATTGATTTCTAATCTCATAGCGCTGTGGTTGGAAAAGATGCTTGATATGATTTCAATTTTCTTAAATTTACCAAGGGTTCATTTGTGACCCAAGATGTGATGTATACTGGAGAATGTTCTGTGTGCACTTGAGAAGAAGGAGTAATCTGCTGTTTTGGGATGGAATATCCTATAAATATTAATTAAATCTATCTGGTCTATTGTGTCATTTAAAGCTTGTGTTTCCTTTCTAATTTTCTGTCTGGATGATTTGTCCATTGGTGTGAGGTGTTAAAGTCCCCCACTATTATTGTGTTACTTTCAATTTCCTCTTTTATAACTGTTAGCAGTTGCCTTATGTATCGAGGTGCTCCTATGTTGGGTCCATAAATATTTACAATTGTTATATCTTCTTCTTGGATTGATCCCTTGATCATTATGTAGTGTCCTTCCTTGTCTCTTGTAACATTCTTTATTTTGAAGTCTATTTTATCTGATATGAGTATTGCTACTCTAGCTTTCTTTTGATTTCCATTTGCATAGAATATCTTTTTCCATCCCCTCACTTTCAGTCTGTATGTGTCCTTAGGTCTGAAGTGGGTCTCTTGTAGATAGCATATATATGGGTCTTGTTTTTGTGTCCATTCAGCGAGCCTATGTCTTTTGGTTGGAGCATTTAATCCATTCACGTCTAAGGTAATTATCGACATGTATGTTCCTATGACCATTTTCTTAATTGTTTTGGGTTTGTTTTTGTAGGTCCTTTTCTTCTCTTGTGTTTCCCACTTAGAGAAGTTCCTTCAGCATTTGTTGTAGAGCTGGTTTGGTGGTGCTGAATTCTCTTAGCTTTTGCTTGTCTGTAAAGCTTTTGATTTCTCCATCGAATCTGAATGAGATCCTTACTGAGTAGAGTAATCTTGGCTGTAGGTTTTTCCCTTTCATCACTTTAAATATATCGTGCCACTCCCTTCTGGCTTGTAGAGTTTCTGCTGAGAAATCATCTGTTAACATTATGGGAGTTCCCTTGTATTTTATTTGTCATTTTTCCCTTGCTGCTTTCAATAATTTTTCTTTGTCTTTAATTATTGTCAATTTGATTACTATGTGTCTCTACGTGTTTCTCCTTGGATTTAACCTGCCTGGGACTCTCTGCACTTCCTGGACTTGGGTGGCTATTTCCTTTCCCATGTTAGGGAAGTTTTTGACTATAATCTCTTCAAATATTTTCTCGGGTCTTTTCTTTCTCTCTTCTCCTTCTGAGATCCCTATAATGTGAATGTTGTTTCATTTTATATGCTGTGTATACTTACATAGGACACGGATTATTTATGTTCATTTCACACAGGACTAACTTCATCAGTCACAGTGGACATGGTACTGGGTGCCCACAGTGCTTTAAGGCACCCACAGAACTTTTATTATTATTATTATCATTATTATTGTTACATATTATTCTGACATCATGTGACATGATTGTGTTACATGATTGTGCTGTGTAGTCGTGAATGTGCTAAAAACAACAGGTTTATACCTTGAAACCTTAAAGAAAGAACACAGATAATCTCTTCTTTTTTGTTTCCTT
This sequence comes from Balaenoptera musculus, assembly GCF_009873245.2. Lineage (NCBI taxonomy): Eukaryota > Metazoa > Chordata > Mammalia > Artiodactyla > Balaenopteridae > Balaenoptera > Balaenoptera musculus. Next base: position 87,253,359 of record NC_045795.1, read on the forward strand.
TTTTGGGCTATTGCTGCAAAAATAAATGATATAGGAGCTCTGTACAGTCCAAGGACAGAATAAGGACATTTATAAAACATAGATGGTGAATGCACATTGTCATGATGGAGCATAAGGGGCCCCTTGGTATAATACTAAATCCAGTCTAAGTGTCATCTTGGGGTGCAGGTGAGGCTGGGGAGAATGCTTCAGCACGTTCTTTATCTTTTACTTCCTTCTTTCCCTTCCTCAGTCTATACAATGATCAAACCTCTTCCATCTCAAATAAGATCCTATGTCCTCATCCCATTACTGCTCTTTCCCTCGTCTTTCTGCTTATATCTCTGGAAAGAATTGTCTACACTCACTGTCTCCACTACCCCGTTCTCTCCTCCCCTTCTTACGCCCTTTCTATCTGGATTTCCCCCCATTACCACTAATACTATGCAAAAGAAGTACAACAAATAGTTTAAGAATTCCTTTACTTTCAGACATTTAGATTATTTTCCTTCTGGGGCCATAAAAAAAAAAATGCTGCTACGAAGATGTTTATCAATTCTCTCTGTGAACTTGCAGGGGTTATTTTTCTAAGAAGAATTCCTGGAAAAGGAATTGATGGGTCCAAAGAACAAAAGGTTTGATACTGCCAAAGTTTCTTCCAAAAGGACTGAACAAGTTGGTATCCTTCTAATGGATTTCTCTGTAGCAAATGGCATTAGATTCTTCTTCTTCTTCTTTTTTTTTTTTTTTTTTTTTGCATGAAACTCCCAACCCTAGAGATTTTCAAATTCTACTGGAGATGAGCAGAATTTGAGGAGTTAGTTAAAATGTGGAGTCCTGGACCCCACCCTTGATTGGAACTTTCAGCAAGCTTCCCAGATGATTCTGATGCACTAGATAAGAAGTTAAAGAAACTCTCCCTGCCCCTTGGCCTTCCTCCTGTCTCCCTGTCTTTCCCATGGAGATTTTCTTCTTATGCTCAGCCCTTCAACAGTGGTGATCCCAAGCTTACCTCCTCTCATTCCACACAAGGTCCTGGAGTGATGTTACTCACTCACATGGTTTCAGTTACCACTGATATGCTGACGAATCCCAAAAATATATCTCCAACTCTGACCTCTCCTGAGAACATCACACCATACATCCAATTGTCTATGGGCTACAGTCACATGGATATTCCACAAATTAAAGTGACCAAATTCAGCGTGTATCACCTTTCCCCACCAATCTACTCTTTCTGTATTCTGTTGGTGATGACCACATTAGAAACATCCTTCTCTGCTGCTTCTCATTCATTTCTCATTTCTCATCTATTATCAAATCCTGTTGATTACACCACTTAGATAATTCTTCAGTACTTTTGCTACCTTCTATACCTATAACTACTGCCCACATTCTTGTCATCATCTCTCTCATCTACACTCTTACTGCAGCTTTCTAAATGGTCTCCAGATCTCCCTCCTTCTTTTTCTTTCTGATCTCCTCCTCGCTGAGCCAGAATGAGCTGTCACAAAGGCAATGAGACCAAGTAACTCCCTTCCCTAAAACCTCTCCATGGTGCCACCGTAAAGCAAGGTATGCCAGGGCATCTCTAGCCCCTCCACTCTCACCAGCTTTCCCCTTCCCACTCTTCTCATCCTGCACATCATTCCACCATAATATGAAACTGGGTCTATTTTCCCAACACAGTAGGCTGCTCATGACTCCATGATTATGCCTCTGCCTAGAAAGCCTGTCCCCCTGTTGTTTTATTTTGTCCAGTGAATTTTTATTCATAGTTTACAACTTAATTTAAGTATGATCTCTTCTAGGGGCAGTCTCGGAATTCAGCTCAGATAAAAGGTGCACCCTTTGTAATCCATAATCACACGTTCATATTTTCATCCTCCCTTTCTGCAACAAATACTAACAGAGTAATTCTTATACATGGGGGTCATGATAAGCATTGGGAACACAGTGGGGAATAAAATGGAAGGGCCCACTGAAACACCATAGGACTTTGCTATATTACAGTAAGGAGTGGTTTTGCATCGGTCTCCCCTAATAGACTGTCACTTCCTTAAAGTTAATGACAATGTCTTACTAATCATCTTTGTATCCTGTTTCTTTGTAATAGGTCCTCAGTTAATACTTTGGACAAAAATAGACAGCTTTCACCCAAATGAGATAATCATGGCTTACAAATTATGTGAAACTTTTAATTAGTATTTGAGATGAGTCTTAAGGTCAGTTTTCTAGAATATCATTTTAATCTGAGATTGGAAAAAGTTACTTTCCACGAAATAATCTTAGAGATAAACATTCTAATATGTTCTAGGGAATCCAGAAACATCCAAATATGAATGTCTTCAGGGCCTGGGGAGAACTTCCACAACTATAAAAATCTACTTTCAAAAGGGATGTTTCACCTCATTTTTTACCATGTGGTTCAACAGACACTTGGACTAAAAAATTTCTGTGTAGAAAAGAAAGCAGTTAATTAAAATTGACCAGAGGAGATCTGTAGTCTCTATCTGCTTTATTAGTTTATAAAATACAGTGGCTTATCAGAGATATCCACAAACAACTCGGATGAAACTGAAAGACCACAAACTAACAATATTTGAGTGTCAGCAACTCCCTGGGCAATGGAAAGGCCTGATACCTTCAGAGGATTCCATTTACAGGCTTGAGAAGGGTTTGTAAAGCTAGCACACCGGTTTATCAGAAATACCAGATGCTCCCTGACTATGACGGTGTTGAGCCCCTGTAAAAGAATGTTTTGCTGAATTAGGCTTCTATACCATGAGATTTCAGGAATATGACTTTGGGTTCAGGAAAGCAGTATTTGGCTCTCTTTAGGTTTAATTTTTTTTAAGCATAGGTGTCCCCTAAAGGGTAAGGCCTGCACGGTGTTTTAAAAGTGCCTACATTCCATTTCAGAGTGATGGCAGAATATATATCATGTCCATGAATAACAACACTGCCTCACACCTTTTCAGAGAGGCAGTTTTCCAGAGTCCTCTAGATAGTGAGAGCGATGTAGCAGATGTTAGCACAAAGGAAAGAGCAAATAAGATGTGAATTACAGGGTGGCGAGGCTTGTATGAATCTCATTTGTTTAACCATCTGAACGGTACACTCCAGGTACTAAATGACCTAGATAGTACGGAATGCAGTTGTCTGAATAGCCAGGAAGGTGGCTTAATGAACTCTGCCCACTTGAATGTCCTCATATCATCTTGCTTTTTCAACCAGCCATAGCTTACTTAGCTTTTCTCTCTAAGTCTTTTAAAGGAATGCTTTGGATGATTATGACCTTGTCATTCCATTTTCTAGGTAATGTAACATCAGGGATTATTACATGATTAGTAATTTAATTAGCAGGTGTATTAGCAGAGATTCACTTGCAGATTAAGAACTTACTCTTAATAACTACTCAACTTCAAAGGAGTTGGCAGTTTGAGGTGAGCACATTTAATCGCTTTTCTTCCTCATTCCCACCCTGGCTACTGGGAGCTGCGGTATCCGCAACTTTCCAAGATGTTACTTGTCTAAAAACAACCTTGCAGTTTTCCCGACGATTTCAGGCTAAATGATGTGACCGGATTAGTGATGCAAAGGTGTTGGCCCAGGATAACTTCTCTTTTCTGTCACTTCTGAAACCTGGTGAAACCACTTATTCTTGAGTAAGAGCAGAGACTAAAATTTAATTTGCCAACAATAATGGATAGTTCTGTCATTCATTTCTCATTCGCTGGATGTGTTTCCCTGTTCACAGATGAGAATTTCAATGATCTGAGAGGATAAGTTAATTTTAAAGCTCACCCACGTGGACAACCTGGAAGAAATGGACAAATTCTTAGAAAGGTATAACCTTCTAAGACTGAACCAGGAATAAATAGAAAATATGAACAGACTAATCACAAGTAATGAAATTGAAACTGTGATTAAAAATCTTCCAACAAACGAAAGCTCAGGACCAGATGGCTTCACAGGTGAATTCTATCAAACATTTTGAGAAGAGCTAACACCCATCCTCCTCAAACTCTTCCAAAAAATTGCAGAGGCAGGAACACTCCCAAACTCATTCTATGAGGCCACCATCACCCTGATACCAAAACCAGACAAAGATACTACAAAAAAAGAAAATTACAGACCAATATCACTGATGAATATAGATGTAAAAATCCTCAACAAAATACTAGCAAACAGAATTCAACAACACATTAAAAGGTTCATACACCATGAACAAGTGGGATTTATCCCAGGGATGCAAGGATTCTTCAATATATGCAAATCAATCAATGTGATACACCATTTCAACAAATTGAAAAATAAAAACCATATGATCATCTCAATACATGCAGAAAAAGCTTTTGACAAAATTCAACACCCCTTTATGATAAAAACTCTCCAGAAAGTGGGCATAGAGGGAACCTACCTCAACATAATAAAGGCCATATACAACAAACCCACAGCAAACATCACTTTCAGTGGTGAAAAACTGAAAGCATTTCCTCTAAGATCAGGAACAAGACAAGGATTTCTACTCTCGCCACTATTATTCAACACAGTTTTGGAAGTCCTAGCCATGGCAATCAGAGAAGAAAAAGAAATAAAAGGAATCCAAATTGGAAAAGAAGAAGTAAAACTGTCACTGTTTACAGATGACGTGATACTATACATACAGAATCCTAAAGATGCCACCAGAAAACTACTAGAGCTAATCAATGAATTTGGTAAAGTTGCAGGATACAAAATTAATGCACAGAAATTTCTTGCATTCCTATACATTAACAACGAAAGATCAGAAAGAGAAATTAAGGAAACACTCCCATTCACCATTGTAACAAAAAGAATAAAATACCTAGGAATAAACCTACCTAAGGAGGTAAAATACCTGTACTCAGAAAACTATAAGACACTGATGAACGGAGTCAAAGATGACACAAACAGATGGAGAGATATACCATGTTCTTGGATTGGAAGAATCAATATTGTGAAAATGACTATACTACCCAAAGCAATCCACAGATTCAATGCAATCCCTATCAAACTACCAGTGGCATTTTTTACAGAACTAGAACAAAAAATCTTAAAATTTATATGGAGACACAAAAGGCCCTGAATAGCCAAAGCAGTCTTGAGGGGAAAAAAAACAGAGCTGGAGGAAACAGACTCCCTGACTTCAGACTATACTACAAAGCTACAGTAATCAAGACAATATGGTACTGGCACAAAAACAGAAATATAGATCACTGGAACAGGATAGAAAGCCCAGAGATAAACCCACACACTTATGGTCAACTAATCTATGACAAAAGAGGCAAGAACATACAATGGAGAAAAGACAGCCTCTTCAATAAATGGTGCTGGGAAAACTGGACAGTTACATGTAAAAGAATGAAATTAGGACACTCCCTAACACCACACACGAAAATAAACTCAAAATGGATTAGAGACATAAATGTAAGACCGGACACTATAAAACTCTCAGAGGAAAACATAGGAAGAACACCCTTTGACATAAATCACAGCAAGATCTTTTTTGATCCACCTCCTAGAGTAATGGAAATAAAAACAAAAATAAACAAATGGGACCTAATGAAACTTCAAAGCCTTTGCACAGCAAAGGAAACCATAAACAAGACGAGAAGACAATCCTCAGAATGGGAGAAAATATTTGCAAATGAATCAACAGACAAAGGATTACTCTCCAAAATATATAAACAGCTTGTGCAGCTCAATATTAAAAATACAAACAACCCAATCAAAAAATGGGTAGAAGACCTAAGTAGACATTTCTCCAAAGAAGAGATACAGATGGTCAGGAAGCACATGAAAAGCTGCTCAACATCACTAATTATTAGAGAAATGCACATCAAAACTACAGTGAGGTATCACCTCACACCAGTTAGAATGGGCATCATCAGAAAATCTACAAACAATAAATGCTGGAGAGGGTGTGGAGAAAAGGCAACCCTCTTGCACTGTTGGTGGGAATGTAAATTGATACAGCCATTATGGAGAACAGTATGGAGGTTCCTTAGAAAACTAAAAATAGAATTACCATATGACTCAGCAATCCCACTCCTGGGCATATACCCAGAGAAACCATAATTCAAAAAGACATCTGCACCCCAGTGTTCATTGCAGCACTATTTACAATAGCCAGGTCATGAAAGCAACCTAAATGCCCATCGACAGACGAATGGATAAAGAAGTTGTGGTACATATATACAATGGAATATTACTCAGCCATAAAAAAGAACAAAATTGGGTCATTTGTAGAGACGTGGATGGATCTAGAGCCTGTCATACAGAGTGAAGTAATTCAGAAAGAGAAAAGCAAATATCGTATATTAACGCATATATGTGGAACCTAGAAAAATGGTACAGATGAACCACTTTGCAGGGCAGAAATAGAGACACAGATGTAAAGAACAAACGTATGGACACCAAGGGGGGAAAGCGGTGGGAGGTTGTTGGTGGGATGAACTGGGAGATTGGGGTTGACATGTATACACTGATGTGTATAAAATAGGTAACTAATAGGAACCTGCTATTTAAAAAATAAATAAAATTCAAAAATTAAAAAAAAAAAAGCGGGTCTAAGCTTTCCCTGAGGACACACCTTGAGCTCTATTGGGTTCCATCCTGCTTCTCACCATTCTTTCCTGACTGCCTGTCACAAAAACTTTTGGCTCTTGCCTGTGGGTGCCAGCCTGCTTGTGATGTTCCCTTCCTGACTTTCTGACCTATGGGATATCAGATTTGCTTAAGCAGTCCTCACAATTTGCAAACCAATTCCTTGGAAGAAAACAATAAACAAATAAATAAATAAATATTTTTTAAAAATAAAGCTCACCCACAGATGTGCTATCCTCCACCGACTTCTGGGAAATAATTGGATAGGGAATAACATTTAAAACAGATAACAGTTTTGTGGCTGGAAAGTCAATATTTCCAGGAAACGTTTCTGACTTGTAGACAATGTAGGTGGGTTTTTTTTAAACGTTCTAATTAAAAGCAATTTGACTTGCACCATATGTGTCAGTGTAGTAAACAGAATTTCATTTTTCCATTTTATTAACAAGTAGATCAGTTTAGGAATACATAAGCCTAACAGAACTGATGTGAGAAATATAAAACTGATGATTATTTTTAAAAGATTAACACTGAAATATGGGTAAATCCACATGCTATACTTTAAGTGTTATATCCTGGGACTTAAAGATATCCTCTGTAGGTGTCTTATATTTCTGATAACTCAGAAGCAGGGAAAGGCCAGAAAGATAGAGGAAATTCTTTAAAGGGAAGTTGAAGGGTCATAAGAGGTGAAACGGGAATTTGATGATCCAGCATCCAAGGTTAAAATAGACACCCACTCAAAGAAGCTAATAACGTAGTGAATTCACTGGAAGCGTTCATGCTTATCTCATGCACCTGTGGTGTGCTGGAGCCAGCTCACGAGAGACCGCAGCAAGGGGGAAGTTATTCCCATCACTTTCCAACTCTGTATTCAGTGGCATCTGTTGGTAGCTTGAAATTGGCCAAGATGGAATTATTTACACCATGGAAATCAGCACAGGCTATGGATCTACTTTTTGTTTTTGTTTTCCTGGGCACACCACTGCACTCTGACCAACGGCATCTCATGAGGGATGGAAGCTGGAACAGAGAGGAGTAAACCAAGATGATTCTTTCTGTAACTCTAGGGCTTCAGAGCCTCTCCTGCCACTCCTGCTGCTTCTGTTCTCCTTCTGTTGAACTTTTTTGTGGATTGGCATGGTTTCCAAGTTAAAATCGTCTAGGGAGAAATAGAGTAAAACCAGAGTCCCCTGTATCATCAGAGTACTTAGTGTCAGCAAAGAGACAAAGACTGGTCTGTAATGAGAATCTTGATGGGGATGTGACTTCCACCCTTGCCCCCATACAGTCTAGTCTATACACACCAGCCAGAATGAACTTTTTTTATGTGATAGTCAGTACATATCATTCTCTGCTCAAATCTTGGAATGGATTCCACCACATTTAAAACAAACTCAGTGTTCTCCCCATGACCTAAAGGGCCCATTGTCTGACTCCCTCCCCCTCCAGGATCCAAATGACCACTAATCTCTCCACTTGGTTCCTCTACTTCTGGCCACACCTTCCCTTGCTGTTTCTCAGACATGCCAGGCATCCTACCAACTGAGGCTTTTATAAATATGGCCTAGGAAGACAAAGTAATATTGACTACAGGGGAATGAGTGCATCAGGACAGGTGTCAACCAAGTTTAGTAGTATTATGAAACATATGCCCTGAACAGGAGGCACAAGCAATATCTAGACAGTAAATGAGATTCATAAAGAGATGAGATTAAAGGAAACTAAGAAAATGGAGAAACGCTAAGGAGCAAGAAAACAATACTTGGGTAGCAAGCCTACAACAAGGCTTTCAAGTGACCATGGGAAACATAATAACACACTATTAATGACACTTCTTTTCTTTTAAACAATGCATGGTACTTTGGAGAGAATCAAATGATTGTGAGATAAATCAAGCACAGTATTTAACACAGACAAAGTTGGCAAGTGTTAAAAAATGTGAAAGTCAATGGAAGAATATACTGTAGTTTTCCCCTGATAAATAAGGATTCCCACTTTTTCATACCTCACAACAAATCATTATGTAAATCAAGAAAAATACTTTTCAAAAGCTGGCAGTGGGAATGATTATCAGTGAGATACTATATTAATCTCTGTAGTAAGCAAACAATAACCATTAGCTATGTGCCAACTCTAGAGTACTAAACTATGCAGAGAGAATTTAGATAGATATAATTATGTATATAATTTAGGTAGGTATAATTATATATATATATATATAACTTAGATAGAGGTACATATAGATCAATCTATCTATCTACAATCTTTCTTATATCCCAACATCTCAGTGAGAGGGGATGGTATTAGGAGTTCCATATTATTGATGGAAAAAACCAAGGTAGGGAATGGTTAAATAAGTAGGCTGTGGTTTGATTAGTTAGTAACTAGAGTTGCTTACCCATAGGCAATTTGCAGCCAAACTCCACTCTCTTAGTCACCTACATTCTGATTTTTTATAATTATTTCTTAAACATTTACAATTTCTTGAGCTTTTAAGGCTAAGACGGCCTTCAGTGAGAAACGTCAACGCGAATTGTTTCCTCAGTCTTTACATCTAAGCCACATGCTCTCCTGCTCTCTGCCCATCCTCACCACCTGCTTCTTGTATTACCACCCCATCTCCTAGCTCCAGCCTTTCCCATTTCAATCTATTGTTCTCACCCTCACCCTTCCTTCTCAGACTGTACAATCAGCACCTCGTTCCTGTGTGGTGTGTGTTCCAGGGCCCAGCTCCACATGGTTTCTAAGTGGTCCACAGCAAGATAAGTACAGACATTGAGAGTACGCATTCAGTCACTTTCATAGCTATGTGTCAGAGTCATTTATATCTTTTGAACTTAATAACAAAAGTTTGAGTTTGGATTTTGTATGTCCCTTTTAATTTCATTTTTCCAGTAATTTATATTATCACATTTTATACAAGTATGGATATGTGATAGATTAGAAACAAAAAAGGGTTTTCACCACAGATAACTGTAGCAACACTTCTCTACTGTAAGGTGGCCAACCATCCCACTTTCCCAAGACTGAGGGAGTTCCCAGGACCTAGGGCTTTATCTTCTACAACTGAGAGAGTCCCAGGTACACCTGGATATGTTGGCCAACCTAGGCTCCAGTTCCTAATCCACATTCCAAATGCCTCTGCTTGTCTAACAGTCTGTTTTTGACCTGATCTCACCTTACCAGCCACCCTTGCTTTTCCCTTTTCCCCAACATACAGCATTTTATTTTCTGACATTGAGAATTGTCAGTGAAAAGGCTCTGGGCTAGAGGACATGATTCATCCTGAATGCCAACTCTGGTCACATACAGTTACCACCCAAAGCACTGTGCCAAGGTCTTGTCTGAGAAGGACAGATGATGCAGTGCACGGGGAAGAACAGGGCTTTCGGAGTAAGATGGCAGCCTTCAGGCCCTGTTCTTCCATTCTCCCATGCCTGTCCCATGACAATTACTTTCCTCTTTTATCCAGTTTACTCAACATGATGGTTAATTTTACATGTCAACTTGACTGGGCCACAGCGTGCCCAGATAATTTGTTAAATATTATTCTGAGTGTGCCTGTGTGACGGTATTTCTGGATGAGATTAACATTTGAATCAGTAGACTGAGTGAAGTAGACTGCCCTCCCCTTTGCGTATAGGCCTCATCCTGTCTACTGGATGCCCAAATAGAACAAAAAGAAGTTAGGGAGAATTAACTCTCTCTGTTAAATCTGTTTTTGAACTGAGACATTGGTCTTCTGCACTCAGACTAGAATTTACCATTGGCTGGACCATCAGCTGTCCTGGTTCTCAGGCCTTTAGAGTAGGACAGAAATCAAACCACTGGCTCACCTGGACCTCCAGTTTGCTGATGGCAGACTGTGGGACTTCGCAGCCTCCATAATCATGTATCACGTGAGTCAATTCCTTATAATAAGTAGAGAGATGATATGGATGTAGACATAGACATAAAGACAGACACAGATAGAGGTAGAGATATATCCTATTGGTTCTGTTTCTCGGAAGAATCATGGTTAACCCATTCATCTATAAACTAGTGTGGGTGTCATGAGACTCTTGGGCAGATTATAGGACACAACATATATAAAGCAGGTTAGCAAGGCACTAAGCATGTTACTTGGTACAATTAAGTTATTACTACTATTTCAGTAGTGAGTGATGATATTGGCCATGGATTGGAGGGTACCTGGAGGTAAGTGAGAAGGGACCGTGTATTTGGCATGTATTTGTCTTCCTTTATTCAATTTGACATAAACACATGTTGATCATTGTTTGTAAGTTCTTCAATTTACTATTCTGAACCAGATCCATATTAACTCGGAGTCTCAAAAATCCATACTGTTGGAAAGTTGTTGGTGATGTCTGATCGTATCTGTACTGTATGTATTGTATTGTAATACATCATATTAAACATGCAACAATGATAAAGATATTTTTAAATAAATAAATGAGACCTCTCATATCATTGTTGTCCTAAAACAATATTGCTTACTTTTTGCACACCAGATGTCACATTATTTTTTCACGACTTTGTCTTTTGTTGATTTAGTTCATCTTGGTTTCAAGTTTGTAGTTGTTAAACCTATACACCCTAATTTACAATAGAATATTTGCTAACACTGTGTAAATATTTTCGGAAGGGCAAAAATTATTTTAACCAAACTGTGAAACTTTGCACTGTATATAAATCTCACTTTCAAAACCAAACTTTTGAATAAGGTTTTAATGCCACAATTTTCCTCTTCTTGTTTTGTATTAGCATATCCTGTTGGTTGTTAGGATGGTAGCTGCAACTGTCACCAGTCTAGTCAAGTGTGAATCTTACATGTGGCACTTCCTACTGTTGGATGTAAAAATGCCGTAAAAAGTTGAAGGTCATTCTTACCATCTGTTCATTTCTAACTATAGGAAAATCCTAGCATTCATTTGAAAACAGTGCTTGTGTTATTTGGAAATTAAGTACTGACAGGCTGGCAATCAACTAGCTTAGAATAGATGTATCTGAATTCTAACAATTTCAATGCTTAATATTATCAATTACAATATTCATTTTAGAAATAATCAAACTTGTGTAGGATTTTGGCCAATTTGCTTAGACTTCATATTTTTGTTCAAATCAACACTGAACCTGGTCATTTTCAGTGAGTTCTGCCAGCTTTCTGTGGCACAAGTAAGATCTTTGGTCACAGGTAGACTTGAATTTAAATCTTAATTTGTGCCACTGTGTGATTATTTACCCTTTTTTTTTTTTTAACATCTTTATTGGAGTATAATTGCTTTACAATGGTGTGTTAGTTGCTGCTGTATAACAAAGTGAATCAGCTATACGTATACATACATCCCCATATCCCCTCCCTCTTGTGTCTCCCTCCCACCTTCCCTATCCCACCTCTCTAGGTGGTCACAAAGCACCAAGCTGATCTCCCTGTGCTATGCAGCTGCTTCCCACTAGCAATCTATTTTACATTTGGTAATGTATATATGTCCATGCCACTCTCTCACTTCATCCCAGCTTACCCTTCCTCTTCCCGGTGTCCTCAAGTCCATTCTCTACATATGCGTCTTTATTCCTGTCCTGCCCCTAGGTAGGACAATTTTTTTGTTATTGTTTTAGATTCCATGTATATGTGTTAGCATACAGTATTTGTTTTTCTCTTTCTGACTTACTTCACTCTGTATGACAGACTCCAGGTCCATCTACCTCACTACAAATAACTCAATTTCGTTTCTTTTTATGGCTGCATAATATTCCATTGTATATATGTGCCACATCTTCTTTATCCATTCATCTGTTGATGGACACTTAGGTTGCTTCCATGTTCTGGTTATTGTAAATAGTGCTGCAATGAACATTGGGGTACATGTCTCTTTGAATTATGGTTTTCTCAGGGTATATGCCCAGTTGTGGGATTGCTGGGTTGTATGGTAGTTCTATTTTTAGTTTTTTAAGGAACCTCCATACTCTTCTCCATAGTGGCTGTATCAATTTACGTTCCTACCAACAGTGCAAGAGGGTTCCCTTTTCTCCACACCCTCTACAGCATTTATTGTTTGTAGATTTTTTGATAATGGCCATTCTGACCAGTGTTTCAAGTTCTCAGTTTTAACATCTGTAAAATGGGAAACTAATATTTCCTGCAAAGGGACTTTGTGAGGCTTGAATGAGAGAATTATTCCTTCATTTACTCAACAAATATTTATTAAGTATCCGCTAATCTAAGGCACTCTTCTAGACGCTGAGGGTACAGCGGTAAAGAACAGTCCCTTTTCAAGTAAGAAACATGCTACATGGTGCTTTGCATAAAGTGGATCATCAGTGTTGGCTTCCTTCCCTTTTAAAGTCGAAATTATTTGATTTTATATGCTCTTATGCACACTAAATTATATATAATGTCTTATTTTATTAGCTTTCCTTTTCAAGTGTTTATGTCCCATGTAACCAACTAGGCTATTTGAGGACAGGGAGAATATCTTACAATTCTTTCTGTTTTATATAATACCTGGCAGTACTATGCACCTAGGTGGTAATCAGGAAATTGCTTTGATGCAATCATTAATGAATGACTAGCATTTTGTCTGGAGAAGATGGAGGGGAGAGAAGGTTTGAAGACCAACAGCATCAATCTAGCTCTTAACTTCAAAGGCACATTCTTTGATGACTAGACTCAACTCCCACATTCTACTGGATACCCTAAAGGGTGATTGCTGAAAGAGTAATACTATTTTTCAGGCAGGACTGGTAGAAGAATATCCTCCTTGTCATTGGCATTTCTTTGCACACTCTAGCATCAAATACTAATGTTTGATTTCAGAAAAAAACTAAAAGCCTTGAGCAACACAATTATTTTTAAATGTCAGTCTCGTGCATCTCAACATATTTCATTGCCACAGAAATAATTTTTTCTAAATATTTAATTATAAAATTAATTTCCCTTAGATAAGAACTGGAGTTTTACAATATTCCTCCCACTCTTTCATATTTACACATGCATGCACATGCACATACACACACATACATACACACACACACACACACACACACATATATATATATGAGCACTTTCCCTGGACCTGAAAATTGACTTATCCTTAATTTATTTTATTTTATTTTACTCCAAGAGAAATAGAAATGACCTTTGCTCAGTGTTGTGTGAAGTTTTGTTTCTAGTATTTTTTGAGTAGGGCACATGGGTTTTCTATATATTATGACTGAATCAGCCTTTTGGTAGATCTGTAAGAATGTCCTCAAGACTGTAGTTAACTATCCCCATAAATGCAAAATAATTAATACTATATTTCTAAATGTCCTAACAGTAAGTCCAGGAGAGAATAAAAATGGTTTGAAGGAGAAAATATATAGGATCTTCAAAAAAATGTACTTTCACTTAAACAAAAATGTAACATGCATTTAATTTAAACTCTGTCTACTGTGATTACAGAAATCTAATTCCCTGTAATGAAAATATTACTGGACACAGGGATTTTACTCATTTCTACAGGTTGAGATGAACATGTTTTTTCCTGAATAATTTAAGTTTTTTTTTTTAAGGAATTCCTTTATTTTTATTTTCTATTTATTTATTTTTGGTCGTGTTGGGTCTTCGTTTCTGTGGAAGGGCTTTCTCTAGTTGCGGCAAGCGGGGGCCACTCTTCATCGCGGTGCGCGGGCCTCTCACTATCGCAGCCTCTCTTGCTGCGGAGCACAGGCTCCAGACGCGCAGGCTCAGTAGTTGTGGCTCACGGGCCCAGCTGCTCCGCGGCATGTGGGATCTTCCCAGACCAGGGCTCGAACCCGTATCCCCTGCATTGGCAGGCAGATTCTCAACCTCTGCGCCACCAGGGAAGCCCCATAATTTAAGTTTTGAGGGAGGAAAGCACTGTTCAATTGTAGGACCAGCAAGTAGAACTATAAAATACCTATATTATCATATCCAAAATTACTCATTTTGAATTACCACATTTTTGGATTTTCTTTTCTGTAATAATCACAAGACACTAAATTGTATGTAGTTACAACTTGGGTCTTGTAAAGCCACACTTGTTCTTGGATGATGTCCTCTATTGTTGATTGACGCGTCCAGCTGCCAAAGAGACCCTGACACTTGGAACTTGATTTATCATCAATTGTTCACCACTGCACCCCCATCAGTATTTTTCTTCAAGTCATTCTTACTGCATAAACTACAGAAGTCATTTCTGAATCTTTACTCTTTTTCCCTATCGCATCTCACTGCCCAACTATTGATTTTTCCTTCATGGAATCCTCTGTCTTTTCCTTGCCATTTTCTGATTCAGAACCATGGTACCCTATGCCTGAGTGATGGCCAAAATCTTGTAATTGGTCTCACTGGTTTATATCCTTTTGTTTAAATTCTTCACCGATTCATACCCTCTGTTTATACCCTTAGTGGTTTATACCCTTCATTCCAATCCATTCTACACACTGTCACAAAGACCAAACTTCCTAAACAACACTGTGAAAATATCTTCATTTTTCTTGTCCTTCCTTGACCTCACAAGGCATAGAGACCCTCTACAATTGTTGCAATGTTCTGCTAAAGCCTTATTCTAGTATCTCACTGCCTTGAGTACATTGAAACAGTTAATTAACATTGAGTGAATGCTTACTATCTATGCCAGCACTGTTACAAACATTAGCTGCTTTTACCAAAAAAATAAAATAAAATCATTTTACTGACATTTAATATACACAGAGAAAAGAGTGCATAATTGTATAGCTTGATGAATTTTCACGTACAAAAGACCTCTCTAAAACCTGCTCCCAAACAGCATTGTTTTTTTAATCATCACATTTATTCTATGTGATGTTGTGATCTGTCTAAAAGAGGTCAGTTATACAAGGATGAGCTTAAATTTAAACCGATCTGTCAAAATCCAGAGCCTATGCTCTTAATGACATTTGTAAGCATCACCTACATTTGATCCAGACAAATCCATATAATCATTGCCCACCAAACACATTTTATACTTTTTTTGCCTCCATTCTTATGTTATTTTTATAACCCCTAAATATTCATTTTTCTTCCTTCTCCCTTCTTAACTCTCTCTCTCTCCTTCTATCTCCTCCTTGTGTTTTAATAATCAAATCAAGTCTTACTTCTCATCGCCTGGCATATTTTGGCAGCATGGGGTAGCAAACAGAATCCAAGCTTCAGAGCCAGATAATTCTGGGTTCAAATTTCATCTGGGCCCCTTGCTAGCATTTATCAAAAGTCTCTGTGCATTGTCTTCATGTAAAAAGTAGATTTAAAGATAACCAGATTTTAGGGGCTTCCCTGGTGGCACAGTGGTTGAGAATCTGCCTGCCGATGCAGGGGACACGGGTTCGAGCCCTGGTCTGGGAGGATCCCACGTGCCGCAGAGCAACTAGGCCCGTGAGCCACAACTACTGAGCGTGCGCGTCTGGAGCCTGTGCTCCGCAACAAGAGAGGCCACGATAGTGAGAGGCCCGCGCACCGCGATGAAGAGTGGCCCCCGCTTGCCACAACTGGAGAAAGCCCTCGCACAGAAACGAAGACCCAACACAGCCAAAAATAAATAAATAAATAAATAATTTAAAAAAAAAACACCCCAGATTTTAGAGTTTTTCTAAAATGAAAAACATCCAACATAGACTGCCTAGCACAATGCCTGGTAGGTAATAGACAGTCTTTAAAAGATAATCTTTATCCTTAATAAGCCTTCAGCATCTCTCTCCCTCCAATAACTCTGTTAGTCTCCACCCATTATGTGATTCTTATTCATGCACAGCTGGTGATATTCTTTATCTTTGTCCTGGATTATTACTGATTCCTTTTCTTCTAATTCAACTTCATTTGTATACATTCCTTGTGTTTCCCAATAGTTCATAAGCTTCTTGCAGGTAGAGAAGGCATTTAGTACTTATGTGTACTGTTCATTAAAGGCATGTTCTGAAGCCACCCTATATGCATTTGTTGATTCATAAACAACCCTGTTCATGGTAACCAATGGATGAGAAATTCCTACATGACAGATAAAAATAATATCTGCAAGCAACCTGCACCAAATCTAATATTTTCAATAAAATTATTTCCCCAGTTGCACTGATATATTTATAGGGAGGAAAACAGCTAACATGAATTGTGGTCCTTAGTTTAATTTAATTACCTACATTATCGTAGTTCTGGGAAGAACAAAAAGTGTAGTGTAATTCTAGCTCACTAACTCCATTAAAAGAAAGAAGAATTCAACTTCTGTGAAATGAAACTTCTGCTTTGAAAAATCCACAGGATTTGGTACCGTTGTCTTTAAATTAATGATCTAACCCCTGACTATAAGAAGTAGTTTTTGTACAGGTGTAAAAGAAACAAAATCGGCCATGTAGAGAAGAAATAACTGCACTCTGGGAATGGAAAGTAATCAGGCTGGAAATGTAAGAAATCGAGTGGGAAATGAATGAGAATCTTAACAAACCATCAATATACCAATTCTTGCCAATGGTTCAGCCCCTTAAGGCAGGTAGTGATTGTTATAATTTGGAAAATAATTTCCTTTGAGATTTTTAAAGGAGGAGTAGTTTGAAAGTTGTTTATGTCACAAAGTCAGGGTTTCTACAAGCTGCCCCACTATTTATTGCTAATATTTCATGTGTCAGTGATTGAATGAAAAGATACTAAATTATTAAGTATTTGAAATATCGCTCACTGTTTCTGAGAAGGAATCATTCTTACTCACTTGGTCAGATCCTAAACACTTCTGAATGGACAGCGTCCAGTTAGGGGGAAATGAAAATGAGAAGGGAATTAGCAAGGATATGTGGGTCTACATAATAAAGAGCTAATCTAGAGAGAACAGGCTGCAAGGGAAACTAAGAAGGAGAGGCTGGGGGCTTTGGAATGAAGGAAAGATTTTAGAGCAGCTTATTCAAGTTTGAGAGATCATGAAAACAAGAGGGATGGGAAGAATACTAATGGCTAAAAGATATGAACATATGTCCCCTCTCTGTCATTTTTGTGAGAGGCAGATATTACACCAGGGCAACGGTCAGTGCAAATTTCATAAGCTGAGAGCCACACGCTACTTCAAGAAAGTTAAGAAACAAAATGCCTTCCCTCTCTCAATATTCCCCTAATGCTTCTTAGGAGATGCAGCTTAGGTATCTGTTTGGAGGTAACTTAGTATAATAGCAGCAGCAGCCACAACAGCTGTTAATATTTATTGAACACTTACTACGTGACAATGGGAATCAAATGAGAATGAGTCTCTGGGTCACTGTATTTTATTATCACAAAAATATTTTATAGTGTCTTTATTATCCCCAAATGACAAATAAGGAAACTGAGGATCATAGTAACTCAGTAATTTTCCATAGCACATACACTAATTCAGTGGTAGGACCACCCCAGACTTCAAATCCAGAATCTTTACTACAATGTCTTATAAAACAAGCAAACAAAAAAAAACTGTGACAAACACTTACTGAGCGCTTACTCAGTGCATCAGAAAGTACATTTGGCACTTTACATGTTTTTTCTCTTTTAATTTTTCCCAGGAAAAAAATTTTAAATAATGTTCCATAAATTATCTACAAGCCCCAATCATTAATGCAATTTGACACCTAAAATCCACAGTATTGATTAAACGTTCGTCAAAATCTAAACTGTTTAGTGACAAAAATGCTACTAATTTAAAGTAAATAGATTGGAAGTTTGGAATTGACATATACACACTGCTATATTTAAAACAGATAACCAACAAGGACCTACTGTATAGCACAGGGAATTCTGCTCAATATTCTGTACTAACCTAAATGGGAAAAGAACTTGAAAAAGAATAGATACATGTATATGTATAACTGAATCACTTTGCTGTACACCTGAAACTAACACAACATTGTTAATCAACTATACTCTCCAATATAAAATTAAAGTTAAAAAAATAAAGTAAATAGAGGTCTAATTACAACAAAAACAGAGCAGAGTACTCCCACTTTTGGGAAGATGGAGTAGAGGTGCTTTCACCACCAAGTACATCTCAAAACCCTAGAAATTATATACAAAGTAAATATAACAAGACTGAAAGTTTGTTGGGAAACTCAGGGTCCAACGAATCACGGGGTGATTGGTTCCCTGGGTTTTCTATGTATCCCAGATAGAGTACTACTATGCCAAAGGCCACAGGCAAAAGGTCCCAACAAAAGCCTGATGTCTCCAACCAAAGGACCAGGAAAGGACATCCTACCAAGACAAAAAAACTTTTAGACAATAACACTCTACCCTAGCCAACCATCACAGTAAAAGCTGTGGCACCTCCTCCACCCATGCCAACAAGTGTTAAACAGGAGCCTCAACTTCTACCCTTTCCAGGCTGTAATAAGGTACTCCAACCCCCCTCCACCAGCCTGGTGTCAGAGAAGGCTGAGCAGGGAGTTAGGACTTTTATTCCTAGGGACAGTAATGAACCCACCACATTTCCCCTTCCTGTGATGTCAATGAAGACCATGGAAGAGGCTTGGACTTCCACCTCCACCTGGCAGTAATGAGGATACACTCCTACTCTCCATTGGGGTGATGTCAGAAGAGACCTGGAGGAGAGTCAGGAATTTCACCACCACCCCATGGTGGTAATGAGGCCCCTGACCCCACTCATGATGTCAGTAGAAGACACATGGGAGTAGTAAAGAAACATTCTTACCCCTTTCAGCCAGGTAACTATCTTATCAGTGAAGCCTACCTGAGATCTAGAATCCCCACCCTTACCTAGCAATATGGAGTTCACCCACTAAAATGGGTGTTAATGGAAATGAGTGGAGAATCTAGACTTCTCCCTCTACCTGGCAATAACATAAGAGCAAACATCCTTACTGCCATAGCAGTGTGAAAAAAAGCCATCTGAAAATATAAAGATCCAGAGTCTGAAAACACAATACGTAAAATGTCCAAGTTTTAATCAAAAACCCACTTATTGTACAATGAATCAGGAAGATCTCAAACTTAATGAAAAAAAGACAATACCTGCCAACCCCATGATGACACAGGTATCAGAATTATCTGAGATTGTTTTAAAGCAACGATCATAAAAAAAATGCTTCAATAAGCAATAAAGTACATATTTGAAACAAACGAGAAATAGAAAGTCTCAGGAAAGAAATAGACTGTTTCAGCAAAGAAATGGGACATATAAAGAAAACCAACTGGAAATTTTAGAACTAAAAAATATACTAATGGGGAAAACTTTTAAACTCAATGCATGAGCTTATGAACAGAATGGAGGGGACAGAGCAAAAAATTAGTAAACTAGAAGCTAGAACAATAGAAATTACCCAAGCTCTACAACAAAGAAAATATAATTACACAGAAAAATGAACAAAGTTTCTAGATCCTGTGGGACTATAACAAAAGAGCTAACAATATTGTCAAGGGAGTTCCTAAAGGAGAGAAAAAAGAAAGCAGAAATGAAAAGATAGTAGAAGAAGTAATGGCTGAAAAGTTCCCAAATTCGGCAAAAACACAAACCTAAAAATTCTAGAAGCTGAGCAAATTCCAAACAGGATAAAACCAAGGAAGTTCACACAAGCACATATAATTATACTTCTGAAAACTAAAAACAAAGAAAAAAATAAATGAAAGGAGCTAGAGAGAAATAAATGCATTATCTATAGAGAAAACAACAATTTGAATGACAGCAGATTTCTCACCTGAAACCACAGAGATCAGAAGGAAGTGGCACATTTTTAAGTGCAGAGACAAAAGAATGATCAACCCAGCATGCTATATACCTTCAGGGATGGAGAAGAAATCAAGATGTTCTCAGATGAAGGAAAATTCAGAGAATTTGTTGCCTTCAGACCTACCCTAAAAGAACAGCTATTAGAAATTCTCTAAACAGAAACTAAAAGGAAACTAAGAGAGAAGGAAGCTTGTAACCTAAGGTACAAATAACATGATAATCAAAAAGATGGATAAATACAATAGACTTTAGTTCTTTCTTGAGTTTTCTAAATTATGCTTTATGTTACAACAACAAAAAATTATAACACCATCTGATGTTGTTTGAAACACATTTACAAGGAATATTCAAGACTATTATGTTATCAATGTGGGAGATTAAAGGGACATAAAGGGAAATAAAATGTCTCTGATTTATTCTAAATAGTAAATTGAGGGCACAAGTAGACTGCCATGAATTACATGTATGTAATGTACTACCTAGAGTAATCACTAAAAACTGTGCAAATAAATACACTGAAAAATACTACAGATAAATTAAAATATAATTATAAAAATATTCAAATAACTAACAGGAAGACATGAAAAAGAAATCTGGACAAAAAAGTGACATGTTTAAGCTCCAATATATCAATAATTACATTAAATGTAAATATAAGTAGTTTAAATTCACCAATTAAAAGGCAGAGATTGCCAGACTGAATTTATAATCATGACCCAACTGTCTATAAGGAACTCACTTCAAAAATAGTGACACAGGTAGTTAAAAGTAAGAAGATGCAAAAGATTAATCAAATGAATGGAGGAGTGTCTATATTAATATCAGATAAGGTACACTTCAGAACAATGAATATTACCAGAGTCAGAGAAGAACATCGTATAATGTTAGTGGGGTCCCCAAAGACATACCAACCCTAAATGTGTATGCAGCAAACAACAGAGACACAAAATATGTGAAGCAAACACTAGTAGAACTGAAAGGAGAAACAGAAAAATATGTAATTATAGTTGGAGACTTCAGTGACCATCCTCAGTGACTGATAAAATAGCAAGTCAAAATATCAGCAAGAATATAGAAGAACTCAACATCACCAACCAGTAGGACCTAATTGACAATTACAGACTATTCTGCAGAAGAACCACAGAATGCATGTGTTTTTCATGTGCCCATGGACATATATGAGGACACACTATATCCTGGGCTATAAAACAAATCTCAAAAAATTTAAAGAATTGAAAACTTACAGAGTATGTTCTCTGACTATGATGGAATCACAAAATAAGAGAAAGATAAGAGGAAAAAAACCTCCAGATATTTGGAAACTAAACAACACACTTCTAATAATAGATCAGCCAAAGAGAAAGTCTCAAATGAGAAAAAATAAAAATTGAACTGAATGAAACTGAAAATATAATATTTCAACATATGTGGGATACAGACAAACAAGTGTTGAGAGGAACATTTACAGCAATAACTGCATATGCTGGAAAAGAAGAAAATCTCTAGTAGTTTAAAATCCTATCATAGGAACCTTGAAAAAAATATCAAAATAAATCCAAATCAAGAATAAGGAGGAAAATAATAAAAAGAAATGCAAAAATCAATGTAATTGAGAACAGGAAAATAATAGAGAAAAAAAAATCAATGAAACAAACAACTGGTTCTATTCAAAGATCAATAAAACTGGCAAAACTAACAAGATTGACAGTGAAAAAATTAAGAGACAAAGTTCCAATATCATAAAAAAACAAGAGTTATCACTACAGATACTTCAAAAATCAAAAGAATAAAAAGTAAATAGTACAAAAACTCTGCACACATAAATTTGATAATTTACATGAGACAGACCAATTCCTCCAAAAACATCAATGTAGCACATCACACCCAATATGAAACAGATCATTTTAATAACCCTATACCTATTAAGTAAATTGAATTCTTTCATAATTAAAAACTTCCAAAGAAAAACTCCATGGCTAGGTGGTTTAACTGGAGAATTCTACAAAATGTTTAAGGAAGAATTAACACCAGTTCTAAACAATCTCTTCCAAAACATGCAAAAGAAAACACTTCCCAGTTCATTTTATAAAGCTAGAATTACCCTGATACCAAAATCAGACAGACAGTACAATAAAGGAAAAGGACATATCAATATTCTTCATAAATACAGACAAAAATAATTCTTTAAAAAGTTAGCAAATAGATTTCAGCAATGTATAAAGAGGATTATATACCGTGACTAAGTAGCATTTATTCCCCAAATGCAAGACTGTTCCAAAAACTAGGAAAATAATCAGTATAATCCACCATATTACTAAGCTAAAAAAGAAGAATTAACAGATCATATGAATCTATACGGAGAAAGGATTTGACATAATGCAGTACACATTCATGATACAAACTCTCAGAAAAATAGGAACAGAGGGGAACTACAACAACCTGATAAAAAATATCTGCAAAAACCTTCAACTAACATATTTAATGGTCAAAGAATAAATTCTTTCCTTCTAAGATAGGGAACAAGGCAATTCTGCTTGCTCTCACCACTCTGATTCAACATAGTGTTGCAAGTTCTAGCCAACATGACAGGGCAAGAAAAGGAAATAAAAGTATACAAATTAGAAAGGAGAAATGAAACTCTTCTTTTACATTTATTTACAGTTGATATAATTGTCTATGTAGAAAATTACAAAAAAAAATCTCCAAAAATGTAGAACTAATAAGGGAATTCATCAAGGTCACAGGATATAGAATAAACATACAAAAGCCAATTACAGGACTTCCCTGGTGCTGCAGGGGTTAAGAATCCACCTGCCAATGCAGGGGACACGGGTTCAAGCCCTGGTCCGGGAAGATCCCACATGCCGTGGAGCAACTAAGCCTGTGTGCCACAACTACTGAGCCCATGTGCAACAACTACTGAAGCCCGCGTGTCACAACTACTGAAGCCCACGTGCCTAGAGCCCATGCTCCGCAACAAGAGAAGCCACTGCAACGAGAAGCTTGCATACCACAACGAAGAGCAGCCCCCACTCACCACAACTAGAGAAAGCCCGCTCGCAGCAACGAAGACCCAACGCAGCCAAAATTAAATTAAATAAAATAAATAAATTTATTTTTAAAAAAGAAAAGAAAAAGAAATCCAATTACATTTTGATGTATTAACAATGAACACCCGGGAACCAAAATTTTTTAAATATAATACCCTTTACAACGGCTCAAAGAAATGAAATACTCATTTGTAAATCTAACAAAACTTGTATGCTGAAGACTAACACTAATAAAGGAACTCAAAGAAGATTTTAATAAATTGAGAGATATAACATTTCTTGGATCAGAAGATTCAACATAGCAAAGATGCTAATTCTCCCCAAATTTATGTACATTGATGCAATTCCTATTAAAAAAATGTAGCTTTTTTTTTTTGTAGATAAATATTGCCTTATTCTAAAATTTATACTTAAAGACAAGGGCACTAAAGTAGTTAAAAACATATAGAAAAAAAAAGAATAGAGTGGAAGGAAATATTCTTTCCAATTTCAGGATTTATTATACATGTACAGTAACCAAGACCAAGTGATATTGGTGGCAGGATAAACATAAATCAACGGAACAAAACAGAGAATTCAGGAGCAGACTCATTCAAATATACAAACTGATTTTTGAGAAAGGTGCAAAGTAATTCAATGGAAAAAAAAATAGCCTTTTCAGTAAAAGGTGCTTGAACAAGTGGACAACATAGGGGATGGAAAAAGAACCTCAATTTAAGTCTCACACACTACACAAAAATTAACTCAAAATGGACAACAGACTTAAACATAAAATGTAAAACATAAAACTTTTAGAAAAATGTAATAGAAAATCTTCAGGGTATTAGGCTTATCAAAGAGTTTTTAGACTTGACACTAAATGTATGACCCATAAAAGGGAAAAAAATAATAAAGTGGACTTCATCAAAATTAAAACTTTTGCTATGTAAACAAGCCTGCAAAGAGGATGAAATATAACACTGCCAGGAAGGGGAAGAGGCAAGAGAATTCTGAAGGTCGTTGCTGCAATGTGATATTTTTGAAATTTTTCAATTTAAGAAAAGAAGAAAAGAGATACTTCATCTCAGCCTCTCAGTTGTCTCAAAACCTAGAAATTAGTATATTTGTCTTGAAAGAAAAACTGGTTTCACTCTGTTCAGCTTATGTGCTAAACTTAGAACCATAGAAAAGTAGAATAGTAGAGTATTTTAGGTGTTTATTCCTTTCTTACAAATAAAGAAACTGAGGCCCAGAGAAGCCAAGTGACTCCCATTTACTGACTGAGCCAGGACTAGAATCAAGGTCTTTAGCTTCTAATTTGGAATTCATTCCACAATAGCACATTCATGTGATTAGTCGAGTACCTATAGGATTTCATTTCAACCCTGCTAGAGACTTTCAAATTGAAGGTAGCCCTTTTTAATATAGACACAGAAGATTCCTACAACTGACTCCAGAGATTTAAAAAGGTGACTCAAAAAGTTATCTGATGCACAGAATGGGCGAAAATATTAGCAAACCACATATCTTGTCAGGGACTAGGAACTAGAATATATTAAAAAACTCTCAAAAACAGAATACTAAAAGGACACACAACTCAATTCAAAAATGGGCAAAAGATATGAAGAGATGTTTCACCAAAAAGGACTTAGGGATGGCAGACAAGCACATGAAAAGATGTTTAATATCATTAGGGAAATGAAAATTAAAACCACAATGAGATATAACCATACTCCTATCAGAAAAACTAAAATAGTAGTGACCGCCACAAAGGCTGGTGGGGATGAGGAAGAATGGAGTCACTAAAAAATTGGTGACGGCCATGTAAAGTGGTAAGGCCACTATGGAAAACTGTTGGGCAGTTTCTTAAAAAACTAAATATGCAACTGTTCTATGAATCAGTAATTGTACCCTTGAGCCATTTATCCCAGGGAAATTAAAACTTATGTTTACACAAATTCTGTACAAGAATGTTTACAGCAGCTTCATTCACAATAGCTAAAAGCTGGAAAAATCCAGATGTCCTTCAGTGGTGAATGGTTAAACAAACAGTGGTACATCTATACCTTGAAATTCTACTCAGCAGTAAAAAGTAATGAAGTACGGATACATGTAGCAACCTGGATAAATTTCCAGAGAATTATGCTGAGTGAAAAAAGCCAAGCCACCCAAATTATACATTGTATGATTCCATTTAACATTCTTGAAATGAAAAAAAAACCCAAAATCATGGAAATGAAGAAAAGATTTGTGGCCACCAGGGATTAAGAAGGGAATGGGCATGGGAAGAAAGTGGTGTTGTTATAAAAGTCTCCATGAGGAATTCTGTTTTAATCACTTCCTCTTCACTGCATTAGTGAAGGATAGATTCCTGCCCTAGGATTATGGGGAAGGCCAAACACCTAACATCCAACCCTGGACAAATGAGATCAAATGCAGCATATTAGTCACATGTACTCACAGCCCAGGGAAGGAGGACACAGCACCACACTGGACCACATGGACCAGAACAATGCAAGACTGCAAATCTCAAAAGACCATTACAGAATTCAACAATTATTCTTTCTACGCATTTGCATGCTGTCTATAGTCTATTGTTTTTTCGGCACAATTTAGGATGTGGGAATAAAGGTAGAAGACATGGCCTTCACTCCTGGGGAAGACCCTGCTTAGCAGTTTTTAAACATATGAATGGATCAGAGAAAATAAAAGCTAACACATTCCAGTGTGGTTCTGGTCAGTACAATACTAACGTGCTCAGTGAATGTGAGAGAGTTTAGGTTTGGGCGTACTTATAAAGCAGGAAATGGAAAATGCACACATCATAATAACGTAATTTGAAGATGCAGAGAGAAAGAGAAAAGGATAGGCTTGGAGGAGTGAATAAATACAACAAAAGGTGCATAAATGTATATAGTGTGTTCAGTGACAACAATTAGTCAGCCCAAGCAAAAGAGAAATTTCTTTGCAAAATATTTCTCAGTGGCTAAGACATCGCATTCTGTTATGGAACTGTCTCGTTCCAGCCATTTAAAGTTGGGCAAGTTATCTAACCTCTCTCAGCCTCATTTCCTCATCCATAAAAAGACATGAAAATAGCACTTTTTTATAAGAGGGTTGTGATGTCTAAATGTGAAAATGGGTACTAATTTGTCATAGTGCCTAGCATATAATATGCATTTGATAATCATTAATGATGATTTAAAAGTTGCAATCATACCTAGATTGGGCCAGATAATCAGGGGTTTAAAATTTCAGGATCCGGAATCTCAACTTGGTAGGTCCAGGAGGCAATGAGGAGCCATGGAAAGTTTTCTCAAAGGGTTTACAATCATTAACTAATATATATTGATTGGAATATTTATTGATATGCTAGAACTCTTCCATTTGCTGCTCTTCACAATCACTCTGTGATACTGGAGTTGTTATACCTGTTTCACAGGTAAGGAAAGTGAGGCTGAAAGAAAGTGAGTTACTTAAGTACATACAGCAAAAAAAGGTAAGGGCCAGGCTTTCTAACTCCTGGTCCAAAGCTCCTTCTGTCAGGCAGTGGTTTCCATGGAGAGTCGTTGACCCTCCTGTAGAAGGGGTAAGTTCTACCTCAGCAGAGAGAATGAGGGGTGCACATGTGAAGTAAGGAAGTACAGTATGGAAAAGTTCATTATTGAGTAGAATGAAAATAATCATTTAGAAAAATTAATCTTTAGTAGAATAAAAGCTGGATGGGGAGAAGTTGGATTGAGTGACCACATTATCACAATAATCCAAGAATATGAGGAAAACCTCTCCCTTAGTCTTGGTAATTGGAATGGACAGAACAGCTGGAACATCTAAAGGAGAAGTCTACTGGGAAATCAAGGTGTATTTTGAGACAGATGTTTTAAATCTTAGAACAGTGACCTCTATCCTTTGATATCTTTTATACTCATTAATTAACACGTCTTTTTCCAAAATGTCCCCCCAAATCAAAAACCATCTTCAATATAATTACAAGAGGCAAAGATCCTTAGGTCTTTTTAAAATTATAATGATTATTGAGAAATGCTACTATTATTTCCTCTTTGGACAGAGGTCCTTGACACATACAATTTTTTTGAGAGTTTCTTTGTCTAATTTTCTTTCTCTCTAACCACAAATTTACTAGGAGAATGGTAATTATATGGTAAACATTTGGCTTTGCCATTGTTCTTAACAGTATTATAATTTTCTAACAATAAACCTGAAATTTTCCATGAATTATAAACACAGTCAGCTGTCAAAGCCCCTTTTTAATTCACAAAGAATTAGAGAAAAAGTATTCTTAGATTTTTCTCAAGAACAAGAATTAGCACTGTGATAGCTTTGTTCTTCTTTTCAGTCTTTTAATGAATACTGTCTGTAATTCCCAACTCTGAATATTATTGAGTGATAACATGTTTCTTGTGTTTTAATTTATAGGTGAATTCTTTTGTTTGACAATTAGAAACATAATTAACTGTAATTTCAAAGCTTAGCTTTGATTTCTAAGAAAAGGAGCTATGCTAAGATTTAGAATAGCACACGAAGTGAAAGTAAAAACAGTGTGAAAAGATCTAAAGCAGACTAGAAAACAATTTAAGCCCAAAGACCTAATTTAGTTGTCTAACAATCATAGAACTAGTTTCTCATTTTGACAAAACTTATTTTATTTTTAAATTTCACTGACATACGTACAAAAAATGTGGTTGGTATCTTAGAAATGAAAAATCTGGTCCCACAGACAAGTATTAGAATTTCTCTATATGCAGCGGGATACATAACTGGGGAATACTGACAGTCTTTCCACCCTCTCCCATCCTTCTCAGAGGGTCTCATAATTAGCACAACTGTCTTCTCCCTTCTTTTCCTTTTTAAAGAACAAATTGCTAGAGAGAAGCTGGGTCAATCTACAGGATACAAGAATGGATTGAGAGAGAGCATAGGAAAGTACTAGAAAACACTAGATGTTATAGAGATGCGGGAAATTCTGAAAACTTGCGGAAAAAGACACTTTGCAGCACATGTGACGGAAGTGGGTAGAAGAGAAAAGAAAATGTTAAGATTCTCCACGGAAAATATTCCTAGATCCCCTCTTTGTATGGTTATCAAAAAATGTACAGGGTGTTGCGAGGTAACAGAAAATATATATATTGGTCTGTGCCCACATCCTGGCACAAAACTCCTGAAATTCTTGTCAATTCCTAAGTGATTAGAGCACTAAGAACATCTCTTCTTCTAATATGTGGTCTCTGACCCCATCCCTAACACAAGGCCCCTGAAAACCTTGTAGTTTCCCAAGTGATAAGACCACTAGGAGCATCTGTTGTTGTAATGAGGCAACTCTGGGTGTGCTTCTGGATGACCCCTCAAAAGTTCACAAGATGTAATAATATAATCTGTTCCAATACATTTTTTATTTGTTTCCTAGGGATTTTTTACTCCATAATTAAAGCAATCATGGAAAGAACCAGATGTACACCGTAAGGTCAGCTTTACTCTAATTATTCACTCTCATATTTTTGGCTGGAATTTTTAAACACTAAATTCATTCCCACAGCAGAAGAGAGAAGAGCTGTGCTATTGCAATTTCACTTGCTTATTTTAAAATTTAAATATGGGGAAGAAATTATGTACACAAAGCTGTTATTTGGCTGTCTCTCTGAGTATGCAGAAGAGAGCTAGAACTCTCCATGCGATATGGGCATGACTGCATTCAAATAGGCACTATAATTAGTCACAATAACTTTTCTTCATGGTGCTGGAAAATATAGAATATCCATACTATTAGCTCTCAGGCTCAGCTGGCTGTATTTTATTATTCTAGAAGAGTAAACGGACATCTGATTAAAATAAAAGTTGAAGAGCTTTCTCTTTTTCTTTTTAAGTGTTGCTAATGAATTTCTTCCCTATCTCCCACCCTTAAAGTTTCTGCTGTTCCAATGTTTTGCTTACAAGCTTTCAACAGTCCCTCACTAAACTTTGCACAACGTTCCATAGGCTTTTTATATCAGACAGTGCTCTTTG
This sequence comes from Balaenoptera musculus, assembly GCF_009873245.2. NCBI lineage: Eukaryota > Metazoa > Chordata > Mammalia > Artiodactyla > Balaenopteridae > Balaenoptera > Balaenoptera musculus. Next base: position 87,282,736 of record NC_045795.1, read on the forward strand.
TCACGTGGCCCCAGGTACTCTCTTGCTCCAAATTCCATGATCTTGACATTATGGGCAACTTTTCTGAGACAATCCCATGCTCCCTCTCAGGTAAGGAACTTTGCCCATGGTGGGTCTTTTGGAGGAAAATCCTCTTCTCTACACCCGCACTTACTTCTACCTGACTAACTCCTACTTATTTTCCTTTTATCAGTCAGCTTAGACACCACTTCCTCTGAGAAGTCCTCCTTAACCAAGATTGATTGGGTGACCCTGTAATCAACTCCCATCTTGACCTTTATATTAACCATAGCAATCATTACATTCAGTTTTAAATGTTCACTTATTTAAATGTCATACTACACAGAAAGTTCCTTTAGAATTGAGTCTTATTTATAATTTTATCCCCAGTACCTTACCACAGTCTTCTCATGAAATGGGTCCTCAATAATTGTTGTTGAATGAATGAACAAATAAATGTTTGTGCTGCTAGGAGTTTAATCTGTTATGGCAGATTTTCCAATGGCAAACTGGATGCATCAGCAATGCAAACAACAGCCATTCCAATGAGAAACCACTGCAAATTGTTGCAAGTAGCAAAATCAGGTGGAACAGAGGCATCTGCCTTTAATATAATCCGTTCCCTTTGAAAAATACTCACAGAAAAGCAGTTCACTTTAGATGCAGCCAACTGTGTTCCAATCCTGTGTCACACATCACACATCACATCTTTGAAACTGTACTAGTCTCTAGCATTAGTGAACATGAGTGATACTATTCTCTCTTAAATCCTCCCCTTTGGGAAGCCACGTGGATGGCTCAGATCTCCATGTAATCCATCAGTCAGTGAATGATTCAGTCCATTTTTAATTTCAAGTCCTACTCTAACAAAGGCCATGGCTGCACACAGTCAATATTTGACCACCTGAAGCTTTAATTGTTTTCCAGGTTGATAACTGTTCAATCGGTCAATTGCGCAGAAGATAATCCCACTGACCGGCTAAATAACTGAAATAGTTGAAGTTATATTCTAGAATTTTTTTAAGTCTTTTGAAGGCTGAGTCAAATAAGCCCATTAAAATCTGCTCATTTGCTCAGCAATCAACCCACCAACATCTGCCTTAAGTAACCATACAGATTCAGGCCATGGTGGTGAGCTAAGATGAAAAATTTGATGATTTATGTGTATTTCTAAATAGGGGAAGACAGCAGAACAGGAAATGAGAAGTCCCCAGTGTTTGAATGTGATTTCGAGGAGAACAAAATAGGAAAATCCAAAACATAATTTCAAACTCACTTTTTAAACTAAACAAGTATTATTCTCACCCTCACCCCGAATTATTAATAGCTTCGCCTACCAGGATAAGCTCAAGTATTATACATACTGGTTAAAGTACTCCAAGAGTCAGGAGTTACCCTATAATGCTCTAGTTTAGTAACAGACATTACAACCATAACCATGAGCTGTAGTTCATGGACAGTTTAGACAACATTGAGCAATTTCAGCAGTTTTCATAATTTACTATAATTTGGGGGAGGGGTGGCAAGATGCAATAGCTTAGTGATTACTTTGTATTATTGCTTCTTGAGTGATCTGGGATATAATGGCAGAGTGAGTTTAAATACCAGCTAGCTACCTTAAAAGTGTCTGGGGAGTTGAAGTAGCTGCATCTCCGAGCATTTGTACCAAAGAGGATCAACCTACTAGATTTGATATAAGCTTTCCAATTTATCCATTCTGTTCTGAGTGCTACCCATTTGAAAGCTCTGCAGTATAATTTTAAAGCCAGTTATGAGAAATTTATTAGACACTGATGGAATATTTTGGGCCAGATATAATGGGAAAAAACTACCTAAGCTCCACCTGGGCTATTTTCTTGGGCTTTCTAAAAGAAATATAGAATAGTTAATGTTGCCTTGGGATTTAGTGTCTCAGTCTGGGGAACCTTGGCCATAATCAATCCTTACATCTTCATTTGATCTATACTGTCTGCTTACAGATGGATGGGTCTGTTGAGAAAATACCAAGTACTAATTATAAATAATCTCAATGAATTTATAAATATGGCCTCTGAGACTTCAAATTTTCAGCTATTTCACTTCCATGAAACAAAAAGCTTTCAACTCAGTCACAGTGTCATTTTTTTAAACAGTTAAACTGTCTCAGAATCTGACTGATGTGTAACACAGAGCATTTAAAAGAGAATGTTTTACTTAAGTAAGTTACAATGCTACAAAACACTGTCGAAACCCTGCAAAACACTTCACTTCAAATAATTGACTCAAGAAAATGCTAGGATATGTGACTTCCTAAAACATCAACCAAACTTTATTTTGGGTTTGTTGGTAATTGACTAGGACATAGTTTTCTTTGGGAGTGATAAAATCCAAAAGAAAATGACCAAAAACCGGCTGGAGATGATCCACTAACATCCACTTTTATTGTTATTGCAACTCTGGACTGAGGTATCTGGATTGCGAATCTCTCTTGGTTATGCCAGCTGGAGAACAGCCTCATCCTCAAGAACACCACTCCGGAAATCTTACTTAACTCTGCTCACTTCCATGATCTTGATTTGAAACAAAGCAATCAAGTGTAAATAAATGTCTCCAAATGGTCAGGGGGCTTCCTTTCTCAACTGTGAGCATCACTTGTGTTCAGAAACCTCGATAATTACCATTTATAAACCTGAGGATTAGAGAGCCACAGTCTCCACTTCCTTTCAGCTCTAAAACGTAGAAATAACCCAAATGTATCCCCAACCACTGTCCTTAAGAATGTAACCCTCCAAACCCATCTCTCTCTTGCTAGATTTAATTTTCTCCATAGCATGAAGGACCATCCTCTTTATTAAATATTTCACTTATTTATCTGTCTCCCTAAACTAGAATGCAAGCTCTAACAGAAAAGGGACTATGTTTGTTTTCTTCACTGCTTTATCCCCAGGAATGTACACAGAGGACAGATCAAATAAATAGCTGTTGAATATAAATGAATGAATACATAAAGAGACAATAATAAGCTACTAATTAATAAAGGTTGTCAAGTGGCAAACAAATCTGGACTTAGATAAGGAGAGAATTGATTCAAAAATACTATTGCCATGTGGGGAAGGAGAGTATTGCAAATGGGGAACGGGGACTATTTCTAAGGGAGTGGGATAAAGAGGGGGTGATCTTGGATAGCTCATCAGGAATGTGTTTCCCTGAGGGCAGCCTGTTCTCAGTAGGAACCATTAAGGAGGTGCTGTTCTGGGACTTCCCTGGTGGTCCAGCCGTTAGGACTTCACCTTCCAAAGCAGGGGGTGCGGGTTCGATCCCTGGTCAGAGAACTAAGATCCCACATGCCTCACAACCAAAAAATCAAAACATAAAACAGAAGCCATATTGTAACAAATTCAATAAAGACTTTAAAAATGGTCCACATTAAAAAAAAAAGACGGACGTGCTGTTCTGCTTCCCAAGGCTTGATGAGGGTCGAGTCAATGTCCTGGGGTCTGTGGAAGGGGAGGTCTGAGTAGTTTCCCTAAGTCAAGTTAATGCGTATTTTTGTCCAGATTGGATAGTGGGGGCAAAAAGTCAGCTAATCATTAATAAGACAAAGAATGGGGATTTGGAGGATCTGGCCTTGTAAACAAGGAGGGGGGAGGGGGGAAAACATCTGAAAATCTTATCTAAGTCACATGGGGTGTGTAGTTCTTTGCAGTAAGCCATTTCCCGGAACACAAAAGTGTGGAGCGATTTCTTGACCACTGCTATTTTCCAGGAGTACAGGGCTCAGGGAAACTTCAACATTGTGAAGGGGTTTATGTCGAGGCACCACCAAATGAAAAACATTGTAATATAAAATGTAATCAAATAAGAAATGATAGTTAGAAATTGTAGTGTACACCCTATACATCAAGTACATCTTGTTATATTTTTTCCTACTTCTAGCTCTGTCATTCTAGTAAGGTGTTACTTCATTCACACATTTATCACACAGAACAACTACAAAGAGAGCAAGGGTGGAAATAGTGTGTGCAATTCTGCCTGCCATTCTTCTCCAGGAACGTGTACCCCAAGTGAGCAGGAGATAGAAAATGTGGTCGGATTCTTTCCTCCTTTGTTTCACAGTACTAATTGTGATGCTACTATTTAGAGATTCTTTTTTTCATTTTTTTAATGGTAACGAACCTCACGAACAAACCAACTACTTTTATGTGGTTTCTCTATCTCAGTATACGACGGATTCACACCTTCAGTTGTTTAGGTTTCAAATCTGGAGTCATTCTTATTCCTCTCTGGCCTTCACAGCACATATTCAACTGACCCACAAATGTCATCAAAATACATGTATCAATTGACCCCTTCCCACAGCTCCACTACACCCTGGTCCAAGGGCATCAGCTGGAATTTTACAATCATCTCCATCAGGCCAGGCACACTCCCACTTCAGGGGTCCTGCCTCCCTGTTCCCTCTGCCCAGAATGCTCTTCTCCCATCATGGCTCTCTCTCTACATCTTTGGTTCTTGGCTCAAATGTCACCATATCAGAGAGGTCTTTCACATCCACCCTATATAAAATAGGCACCTCCTCATCCCTCAGCAACCTCTTTCTCTGCTTTATCTACTTTATGGCACTAACCACCATGATTCATTCATTCGTTATTTCCATCACTGGACCATAGAATGTTCTATTGATTATTGTCAGGTGGAGAGAATGGGTTGGAGCCAGATGGAGAGTCAGAACGTTGAACAAACAGGAGTGCCCAGGCACCCACCAGGCAGGACTTACTCTAGCTGCAGTGCTGGAGCACACTCCTGGTCTTTACCTTCTAGTGACTGGATCACTGAATTATCCCGAGGGTCCTGGGAGAGGATCCAGGACAACATGGGAACACTTAGGGAATGGAGCGTTTGGGAGCTTAGGGCTGCCTATTTTGTTCTTATAATCCTTTTCAAAAAAAAAAAAAATTGGGTAGGTGTATGAGATAATAAAAATATATATTGTTCTCTGTCCCGAGTCCTGGCCCACAGCTCCTAAAAGCCTTGTAACTTCCCTGGTGATAGGAGTGTCTTTTGTTCTAATGAGTTGACTCTGGGTGGCCTCCTGGATGAGGGCTGGTCACCGGAAAGACAAGCCACGATGAGAAGTGTGGCATTTTCAGCCCTGCTGGCCATTCTCTTGAGTAGCGAAAAGGGCTGGAAATGGGGATAATGACCCAGCATGCCAACATGAGGAAACCCCCGTAAAATCCCAGAAGTACAGGGTTCGGTGAGTTTCCAGGTGGGTGAATACGTGGAGGTGCTGGGAGAGGGCATGGAAGCACCACACCCCGCTCCCCCGGCCTCATACCTGGTCCTATGTTTCTCTGCCATCTGGATGCCCATCTGTGCCCTTTATCCTATCCTTTAACAAACTGGTAAACGTTAAGTGTTTCCCTGAGCTGTGTGAACCGTGCTTGCAAATTAATCAGACCCTAGGAGGAGGTCATTGGGACCTCCAACCTAGAGCTCGTTAGTCAGGAGCGCTTTTGACTGGTGTCTGAGGTGTGTGTTGGTGGGGCGGGGGGAGGCTTGAGAGGGGGAGGGAGTCTTGTGGGACTGAGCCCTTAACCTGTGGGATCTGATGCTGTCTCCAGGTAGACAGTGTCAGAAGTGAGCTGCATTGTAAGACACCCAGCTGGTGTCACAGAGGATTGCTTGGCGTGGAGAAAAACCTCCACACATCTGGTCACCAGAAGTGAAGTAAATATTTTGTGTGAGTAGAAAAGGAGACTCGCAAGGAAGAAACACACAGCTTGGGAAGAACTGGGGTTTCTCTACACAAGTAGAAAAAAACTGAGTTTTTCATGCCCAAGGTGTAATGAGAAACTTGCTCAAGTCCCCCAGAGGTGATTCTGAATGTAGTAAACTTTCCACTCCTTCATTCAATCCAGAGGAAAGAAGGTCTGAACATCGCTAAGGCATTTGAATGCTAGAAAGGTATTAAAGGATGACCTGCAGATAGGAAGCAAAACGACTGTCCTAATCTGGGTGTCCAATCAATGAAGGAGCCTGGGGAAACCAACAATGGCCAAACACTGAAAAAAAGGGGTGAGCGTCTCAGTTTCCGCTCATCGAAAGCTTCTAGAGATGAGGGGAGGCAACTACATGATTTTTTTAGTCGATGAGTCTCGTACTTCGAAAGGCAAACATCCTTTTGCAGATTAGCATTCAAGGAAATTCTGCTTCTTCCTTTTCCTGGTCTACTGACCTTAACAGGTTTTCATTTATTTTGTGCTCTCTTGATTTCATCTTTAAATACTGTTTGATCTCTCCACAATAAAGCATAACAATGGTAGAAACTAAGTTTCAAAAGAGCTTCTAAGCACAACATTTGAACAGTTACAATTTCTCCTCTAAATGTAACATATCCTACTCTCCTATTAATTCCCATAACATTCAATTATTGTTCGAAATGCCAACACTTTAGTCAAACTGCAGTCATCTTGGAAAGGGAAAAATGCTCAAAAGCCTTTCCAGAATCAGACTTTAACTAGACACCTTTAATCTATAATTCAGTTTAATTCTGGCACTCTGGCTGCAGTGAGTGGTTCAGAAATGGATGCAGAACCTTCACTGGTTACCTGGATATAGCTGGCAAACTTCTACTAGAACTGTCTAGAAAGAGAAACTTTCCCCAGGGACTTTCTGAGATTTCTTTCCCATATAATACATAAGAAAGCCTGATAGACTCACCAGCCCTTTCTATCACCAATTTGTCTTTTCAGTCAAGAAAGAGAGACAGAGTCCTGACATGATTTGATTGTCTGGATACAGCCATGCCTGAGGCTGTTGTACTCCCATGAACCTTATTTTCGGACTATGGCCAGCATGAACTTAAGGTTTTGGCAATTGACTAATACATTTGACATTTAAACTTCATGAAGATGTGTACTGTTATCAACTCCTCAGTATGCATAGGGACACATGGCCCATTGACCTAACATACAATTTCAAAATGCTGAAAAGAGTGAACAGAAATTGCCACACACACACACACACACACACACACAAGGTGGGGTAGATTTTTACATTAGGAATTTTTATAGGAAAGGGCATCTATCCATAAACATCAAAACAACTGATCTTCTTTGAAGACCTTCCCATTATGACAGGAAAATGAAGATATTTCACTCATATTTTTCTTGCACCTAATATTTGCAGTAGTCACCTTTCTCTATTTGCCATTTTCGTTTTCTATGCCCATACTTAATATGAGTATTTCAAGTTTGCTGTTGATGTACAGAGGTCACTGAATTGTTTATTTTCTTTTATGAGCCTTCACAGACTTTCTTTTTTTTTTTTTTTTTTCTTTTTCCCACTTTTTGCCTGTGTCATAAGGGAGAGGAATTACTTCTTGCTTGCACATTAACGATCACACAATTTACATATATCATGTCACTTTGTACTTCATACACTTGCATAGAAAGCCTGAAAGGTAGATTTACCCTCTTTTTAAAGCTTGTATAAATGGAGCTTTTGTCAAATTTAAGTAACTTATCCAAGGTCAAAGCTCATAAATATCAAAATGACAATTGAAGCCCAGGTTTCCTGTGTTAGTGACTCATACTCATTCACTAATAATAGTAATAATAATAGAAATAACAATTATTAAAAACACTGAAATGTACTATGTTTTAAGCACTTTATATAACCTAACACACCTATGAAGTAGATACTACTTTTATCTCCATTTTAAGGATGAAGAAACTGAAGCACAGAGAAACTAAGGCTCCTGTTCAAGATCACACAGTAAGTGATGAAGTTTGGAGTCCATCCTGGTCAGACATCAGGAATCTTTGTTTTAAAATACTATGTTCTACTGCATCTGATTCAATGATTTTCTCATTCTTTAGGCCAGGGCAGTGTTTCCCAAGAATATTTTTATTATTATCTCCCTAAGTTGCCCTTGGGGGTAAAATCCCTCCATTGAGAATGCAAGCCCTAGGATATAGGTTCCTTAGGAGAATGAGCTGTGGCTCCTTCGTCTGTATCATTTCTGCTAACCAACATGAACCCCTATTTTTTGTGATCTTTGTCTTTGTTCTGTGGGTCACTTGGCTATATTCATTGCCTTGAATGAGCAGTATTCACCCCAAAGCAGAATAAATTTCACAGTACATTTGGTCAACAGTACATTTTCAGCAAAAACTGGAAAAAACAACCCTGCCCACCTTCCCTCAGCCACCCACCCAGCTTTCCTAAAGGTGTAAGAAGTTGGCATTTTTAATTTAAAGCTGTGACCTACAAAAAGATTTTCCAGTGGAGAGCTCTAAAAATTCCTTTTTGGGAACACTTAATTCAAGCCTATTTTCTGAAGAAAAAAATATATTTCTCTTTGTAATGTTGGAATACAATCTAAAATCTAAAAATTTTCCAAAGAACTTGATATTGGGCTTTCCCAGATTTTGAAAGTGTTTTTCCCCCAGACTCTAAAAAATTGCCTCCCATTTCTCTAAGTAAAAGGAAACTGTTTGGAAGAAGAAGAGTAATTTTTTTCTATTCAAATTTTTCTCTGCGGTGATGTTACTTAGTACCCCTGTGAGAAAACCACTGTTGCTATTTTATTTCTACCTTTGTTATCTGTTTCTAAATTCATTTATGACCAATGCAGCCTCTGTTTTATTTGATGACTACCACTAAAAGATGAATTATGAATTAATAGGGAATTGTTCATTTCAGCACAATCAATAACATCTTTAATAAGTGAGGATTGCCAATAAAGAACCAATAGATCATTATGGCAAGCATTAATAACCTACACTAAACTCAATGTGACCAATATATTAAAAAATATTGGAAATTTACTACACATATCCAGGAATAAAGTTATGCTCACCTTATATTTGAGTTATACTTGTGGACTCGAATCGATATGATAATGAGAGCTATTTTCAAGGCCTTGGGAGCAGGTTTTTATGCCACAGACCAGAGGGTAAATTTAATTGACACTTCCCTGATCATCTGTGTAGCCTTCACATGAATTTTCGATTCAATTTTGACTTCAAATGGGAGCTCCCACCAATCTAAACACCTTGTTGAAGCAGCAGAAAATGAATTATGTGGATAACAATATTTCATCAGGCTCGAAACTCGGCTGTGTTATGTCCAAAGCAGTAAAACTGTGTAAATAAATTGCTAAGTCACAGTGAAACTGATGACTTGTACCTCATGTGTTAAAGCCAGGATGACTAGTTAAAAAGAGAGAGAGAGAGAAGAAAAATCATTCCTTTGACTTGGCACATTTTCTTGTGATTTTCAAGTTCAAGTGAATGTTGGAGCAAAAAGCTATCCTATTAGACCTAAATACCTTCAAATTAATATTAAGTTCTGTGACTCTGTGTGTGTGTGTGTATGCGCACGTGCGTGTGAGCATTTGGGCTTGTTTTTTTCACTAAGATTTTCCTACTCAAAGATTTTTAAGAAAAACATTGTGTGATTGCAGTATCACTGTGGAGGGGAGCAAAATGTGCCACCCCAAAATGTGTCTGTTCGGCATGAGGCTTAATTTAGGCTGATGACTTTTAAGAAACAGAAGACTCATGAAGTCCTCCATGTTATCCACACCTTAACTGCCTAAAAGAATTTACATAGAGGGCCTGTTCCCAGAACAGAGCTACCACTAGAGAAATACGCCAAGAATATGGGCTAGATGTGGTGGGGAAAGTTCTCGGGGCCTAGAGACGGGAACCACTCTGTGTCCCAGTGTCTGCCCAGCCCAGCAAACACTTGTTTACCATTTGCTTTTGCATCTCCATGTGAGCTGCCTTCCTGTTTTGAAGTCTCCAACCCCTACCCCCAACATCCTCTTTTGTTTTTAGCTGAAGATGGTATTTAAGCTGTTTCAGCCATTTTGGTGAGTTACTAAGTGTTTTGGTTCGCTCCTATGTATACACGTTACTAAATGTTTAATTTTCCCCTGTTACTCTTTCTCACGTCAGTTTGATTCTTAGACCAACCAGAGGAACCTAAAAGGATAGAGAAAAATTTCTTCCACCCTAACAATTGTACTGTAACAAGGATGTAATTTTCAGCTGTAGGGATGGAAAAGGTTTTCCTCACCCCTCTAAGGGTCCCTGGCTGGGTCTGAAAATTAAAGTGACAAAGACAGATGAACAGGAGAAAAGTGTATAAATGTTATGAATTTTTACACATACATGGGAACCTTCACAAGAGAATGAAAGCCTGAAGAAGTGACCAGGGCAGAAAGTTTTTATACCATTTAGACAGAGAAGCAATACATTTCTGAAGAGTTGATGACAAATTTCACATGGCAATTTTATGACTCATCTCAGTGTAGGAGGGCTTAGGGTGGGTGATCAGAGTGACCTTCCTGCTTCTGCTATTTTCTCATACTCCTACACTGTTGGTGGGAATGTAAATTGGCGCAGCCACTATGGAGAATAGTATGGAGGTTCCTTAAAAAACTAAAAATAGAGCTACCATATGATCCAGCAATCCCACTCCTGGGCATATATCCAGAGCAAACCGTAATTCAGAAGTATACATGCACCCCAATATTCATTGCAGCACTATTTACAATAGCCAAGACATGGAAGCAACCTAAATGCTCATCAACAGACAATGGATAAAGAAGATTTGTTACATATATACAATGGAATATTACTCAGCCATAAAAAAGAACAAAATAATGCCATTTGCAGCAACGTGGATGGACCTAGAGATTGTCATACTGAGTGAAGTCAGACAAAGATGAATATCATATGATACAGCTTATATGTGGAATCTAAAAGCAAGGTTACAAATGAACTTATCTACAAAACAGAGAGTTCCAGATGTAGAAAATGAACTTATGGTTACCAGGGGTAAGGGGAGGGGGGATGATAAATTGGGAGATTGGATTGACATATCCACACTACTATATATAAAATAGATAACTAATAAGGACCTACTGTACAGCACAGGGAACTCTACGCAATACTCTGTAATGAGCTATATGGGAAACGAATCTGATAAAGAGTGGATATATGTATATGTATAACTGATTCACTGTGCTGTACACCTGAAACTAACACAACATTGTAAATCAACTGTACCCCAATAAAAATTTTTTTTAAAAAGATATTTAATATGCCGAGGTCCCAAGTTGTGTGGCCGACTGCCCTGAACCCCGTCACAGCTAAGTGTCAATAAAACTTTAAAAAAATGTATATGGATAGAATATCAATTCTGGTACAAAGGATAACCCAGGCAAGTCAAGCTCTCTACCACTTGTCACCCATTTTAAGCACCACCACCCCAGTCAAACTCAAAAACCATTATGAGGAATTTTTTAAAGGCCCCAAGCCAGAGACCCACCAATAGCTGCTGATGAAGAAACAAAAATATTAAACAAGAGATAACAGCAGCACCATCTCTTTCTCACAGAATTATTTGAAAATATTTCTGAACCCTGATCTGAGTCAGAAGGAGCAATGGGGAGAGCCACCACTGAAGAAATCATCTCAGAAAAAACCACCATTCCTTACATACATGGGAATAGAAAAGAAGGAAAATGAACAGCTCGAAAATCAGTGTAGAAGTAAGGAGAAACACAGCAGTTGCCCATTTATTCAGAATCATCACTAAAGGTTCAGCTAGAGTGTTTGGGTCTGCATGAGTTCTCCTGCATCCAGAAACTAGGGTGGGTGGATTACATACTAGAAGTCTCATTCAGTTGGCTAAAGTACTGTATTTCAAAAGCTCCCCTTCCAGATTTGAACATTTCCAGAGAGAGAGCTGATCAGTTTACTGACCACTTTCCCTTGAGGGCCACAAGGAGAGTTGGCCTGAGTGGGGAAGAGGTTTCAGAAGGATGCAGAGATCTCAAAGGTGAGGGAGAGTAACTTCTAGTGGAGACAAGAGAAGGAAAAACAGGTCTAGTCAGAAATAGCATGGGAGATAATTGCCATTTCCTAAAAGGAGGCAAAGATAGCAACAGTGGCAAGCTCCTCTTCTGGAATGGAGGGAGTTGTTTTCCATGTTGTTTTAGTAAATTCCATTGAGAGCCACGTGGCCGTTGCTACTTTGATGCTGGTCTTCATTTAGGCAGCCATTCAGGCTGGGCTTTGTTGCTCGTAAGTACTGAGGAAGGATCTCTGCATTGGGTGATGCCCAGGACCTGATGATTCCCACCGATTCCTCCATGGACCACAGCTACACTAACCCCTAGCCCTCTTGTTCAGAGAGTGTTTTTATAGCACTGTGTTTGCACATACATCCTTACCTACGATGGATCAGCCCTTTCTTGGAAGCTTTAACTTTTAGACATGCCATAAAATTGGGGGGATGGGCTGAAACTCCACTTTCTATCGCTCTTTGTCTCTTCTTTTAGTTATTTCATTGAGAACTAGGGATGGTGCAGAGAGAGAATGTGTGGGTAGGAAAGGGTTTAATCTGCTGTGTTCATTTTACCATCTTTACCCAGAAAAATGGCTGCTTTTGATTGTTTGAAATTGATTCTATACTATTACAGAATTGATTCCTCTTTTAACTTTTAGAGAAGAATTGGAAGGCAAGATAGATGATGCTTTCAGAGATTGTGAGCTGGTTCTATTTCATTTTGGGAGGTAGGAATAATAGGTCACATTTATTGAGTGTTTAATATGTGTCAGGCATTGTTCTAAGCTTTAAATATGTATGAACGTAACTTTACAATAGCCTTGTAAGGTAGGTACTATTATTATCCCAAGTTTATAGCTGGGCCACCCACCTAAGAAATTTGGTTCATTGGGACATGCTTTTTATCACTAAAATGCACTGCCTCCTTTTATGCTGGGGGAAGCTGTGAGCAGATCCTTCATGCTTAAAAATAAATTTATACCTAATTCTTTGTTGTCAGCATTCTGTCCATTTGAATATTGAGTTAAAATAAAGACAAAAGAAAACCCAAACCTCCATTACCAGTCTTCTATCCTATGTTGCAGTTACAGAGACTTCATGTTTTCTATCACAACCATTGAGTGCCTTTTGTCTTGCACATCAAAGAACGAAACTTGCAATTTCCATGTACTGCGTATCAAGGGCAGAGAAGGCAAGACCCAAGACCTCTATCAGAGCGTATACAAAATTTCTACTCTAAAAATCAAATTTTTCATCTGCCATGATTTCCCTTTCTTTAACCTCTCACCGGGTTAGAATCCAGTAGTTTTTCTCCTTCAGGAAATCACACCTTGACATCCTGGTGGAGGGAAATTGTCCGTCCTCGTGTCAAAGTTCTTTTAACAATTATGTGCACTTAGTTTATATTTTAATTATATCTTTTCCATGTGCATATGCCTGTATCCTTTTCTCTGCCATATGTTCACTGTCAAAGTACTGAGTTCAAATGCAAGAGAAAAGTACTTCCTGTGATGAGCGCAGTCAGTATTCAGATAACAGAGACAAATCTCCTTTTGTTATTCCTGATTGGTTCAATGGAAAGTGTCTCTCTACAGATTTATTTTCCCTGGTTTCTAGAATGCTTGCAAAATGCTATCACTCTCACAGTGATACCGTTCTACGGCACGTTGGCAGCTCCTGGCTGCCACAAGGTTGACATTATTGCTGTATTTCTTTGCCATCAATCGTTCACGATTGAACATCTTCATCTTATGTCATCTTTTGATGTCTTACTGATACTTTGTGGGACATTTTGTTGCTGTCATAAATCCCACATTTTAGGAACTCTTTAGGTGATAATAGGATTGATAATCACATATTGGGAGACTCACAACTTTTTCTGCAGAGGATGTATTCTAAAGTCCTTGCACAATTCAAAACACGCATAATCCAAGTCTCACTCTGACAAATGAAGTGCCACTCCTACATGGCAAAGAGTTTGGCCTAGTCAAGAGGTTACTTAACATGAACATTCTGCAAGTCTGAGAAATTTAAAAATTTTAGACTCACTTTCTTCAATTTTTAAAATACAGTCAGACTTTGTTCGTATTTTCATGCTGCATGATTTTGAATTTCATAATCCAAATTAGAACAAATAAAGCCATCCTGTATTTTGTTCTTTCATCTAAGTTTATGGAGAAAAATAAATCTAAAAAAAATTGAATTTAGTTCTTGGTTGTACTTACCACTACCAAAAATGCAATAGTGAGGGAAGTGAGGAAAGATACTCATTCCTAGCACAGTGAATAGAATATAGCTGCGACTGAATAAATATTCACTGAAAAAGTGAACAAATGAATGAATGAACTCTTACTGTCTCACTAACTTATTTTCTTAACATGGGATCTCCCTGGTCGTAGAACAAATTTTTTTATATGTAAAGTCGTTTAAAGTTTGTAGAGGCTTCTCTGTTTATTTTCTTGGCATTTGTAATGCTTCATTAGGAACATATTACTTATATCCTTAGTATTATTTATTCCAAATGGAATGAGTGTGAGCTGACTGATAGGTCAGTTGACACTGATAGGTGTCAACAAAACCCCGGTCTAACACCACACGGGTAAAAACTACAGTTTCCAGAACAAAGGGGGAGAGCGCTGATCTAGCTTTGCCCCCCAGGCTGCACCTGGCAGGCCAGGCTCCCCAGCTACCCACCCCCATTTCCAGAGCACAAGCCACGCACCAGGCACTGTGCTAAGTGTGCAGAATGCATCCTCTTCTTTATTCCCCCAACCACCTGCATGGAAGATCTTCCATTAATACTATCCAGTTTACATAGGAAGACACAGACCCCGGGTTCTCAGCTAATAAATGAGGGTCAGATTGAAACGTGAGCTCAGACTGAAAAGACTCAAACCCCAGCTGCATCTTTACACCACTTCATTCTACTGCCTCATGAGACAGACTTTCTCAAAGAAATAATTGGGATGGGAGGGAAATCAAAAGACCATTTCTTGAGTGATCGATGTTACTCTGGGAAATTAGTCTGGATGATTAAAACATTGGAAAGACAAGATAACTACTCTCAAAAATCTGAAAGGCTACCATGCAGTAAAAAATTAGTTTAGATTTGTCTATAGAACACACAGTGTTAGATGTTAGGGTTAAGAATGGAAGTTTTAGGGTAAGCAATTCAATCTCAGTATATGAGAAACACTAGCAATATCTACACCAAATAAATCACAGGCTGCTTTTGCAGGAAATAAAAGCTTCAATCAGGGGCATGATAAGGACTTGCAAAGATGATAAAAAGAATGGGTTTATAGATAAATAGCTGCACCAAATGGCCTTCATGTCCCTTTCAAACTAAAGATTTTATGATTTTATGATTCAACGGAAGCTAATAAATGGAAAGGGTAGAAAGGGGGAAGAAATATTTACTGGCCACCTGGTTAAGAACACTATTTATGCAGCATCTCAATACTCACCATGAGGTCAAGATTGTCCATAAGGTTAAAATCATCATTTCCATCTTACGTACAAGGAAAAAAACCCACTGATATAATATGCCCATCTCACAGACATGAAAACTGAGGCTTAGAGTATATAAATAATATGTCCAACACCACAGAGCTATATAATAACAAACCCTGGATTGAACTTTCAATCTTTTTGACTCTAAGCAAAGGTCCTGAGCAGAAGAAAAAACTGTGGATATAGAACTACCAGAAGAGAGACAGGGGGGCTGTCAAAGAAAAAATAATATTCAATGACACTTGTTACAGATGGTAGGGCAGACTTTATTCAGGACCATCACGGTAGGTATATGGACCACTACAAAGGTATTTAACAGTGAGGGAGAGAGATTGGGCTCAACACTGAATACAGATGGGCCAGTGGGGATTGACAGCAAAGGAGTAAGTGTGGAGGTCAGTGGATGGGAAATTATTAAGCGGAAAGACCAAGGGTAGGAGGGATTCTGGCTAAACCAACCTAAAAGGAATCTTGCTGAAGACCAGGGTGATCAGACACCACTGGTGGAGGACGAGGAACCCAATCAGGTATCAAGGGTGGGGTGGGGGGTGGTTCTGATTAAACTGACTCAGCACATTCTTGCTAAAACTTGATTTTATAAGGAAACACACAGATGGACCTAGGAGAAGGTTCAGGAAACTGACTCAAGTTAGGTCAAGCAAAGAATCTTTGTCAAAGCCAAATATAAGATGAATTCAATGAGATAAATAGAAGTCAGAACCTAGTCCTTGGCTAAGGAGGCAGGAGCTGCAGAATCTGCCTTTGAGGGAAGAGGTGGTCAATGGGAGTCAGGGGGGCAGGAGGGAAAAAGGTATTGGCACAGCATAGACCCTTGTCAGGGGGGCCTCACATTTACTCTAAGGACTTAATGTTACTGCTCCAAGTACATCCAGTTTTAAACTGGTAGAGAAATTAGGTGTCTCAAGAGAGATTAGCGCTGGGGTGGGAGGGTCGTGGAGGAATAGTTCACATATTTCCAACTAGTCAATTTACTCGCCATTGGCTAGAAACCTCATGATGAGAAGTGGCCCAGTAAATTGGTTGAGACTGACTTGTTATGGTCAACTTGGAAGTCTTAATGGGCATTTCTTTACATTCATTTCTTCATTGAAGATGTTCTACATGCTGACTCTCCATCATCGGAAAAAAGACATGAACTCTTATCCTCATGGAGCTTACATCTGGG
Source organism: Balaenoptera musculus (assembly GCF_009873245.2). Lineage (NCBI taxonomy): Eukaryota > Metazoa > Chordata > Mammalia > Artiodactyla > Balaenopteridae > Balaenoptera > Balaenoptera musculus. The sequence continues at coordinate 87,299,282 of NC_045795.1, forward strand.
AGCAGGGAGACAATAATGAATAAAGAAATTTTCTAACACACCGAGAGAAGTGCTGTGAAAGAAAGAAACACAGCATGACAAATGGGTTAGGAGGGGGCTTTCCATTTTAAATCCAGCTGCTGAGAAAGAGGCATTTGAGGAAAGGCTGGCAGCAGGGGAAGAAATGAGCTGTGTAGATATTTCAGGACCCACCATTCTAGAGGGAGGAACAGCCAAGGCAAAGGCCCCAAGGAAGGAAACATGGCCACGTGTTCCAAGAACAGCGCAGTGTGGAAGGGGGGAAAATGAGGCGAGGTCAGGGAGGAGATGAGCTCATGTCGGACCTTCTGGATCACTACAACGCCATCAGCTTGCATTCTGCATACAATGGAAAGCTACTAGAAAGTTCTGAGTGTAGGCATGGCATGATCTAACTTATATTTTTAAGTTGTAAAGTAGATACCAAAATATCCCAGCACGCTCATGACAATGGTCCACGAGAGGTGCCCTAAGGAGACAGGAAGGGGATTCCTACTGCCTACCATGTGGAAGAAATGTAGTAAAATTCCCTTCCATGAGCGGATCTCCACTTGCCCTGAAAAAATCATTCTCTCTGCTAATAACACTACCTCCCTCCCCTCTTCCTCACTAAGCTGCCAAAACTCTTGCCTACTGTTCTCAACTCTTGTTTTCAACCTCGATAACTCACTTGGCCAAACAAATGCTCTCTAACTCTAAAGAAGTGAACTTCTATTTTTTTTTTTTTTTTTCTCCAGCATGCTCCTGGAAAGACTCCACTCCTTATTCTACCTGAACTAATCAAAATGTCCACCCGAGAAAACCAGGTCCTTCCTTTGGGATAGTTTCACTGCTAAGAAAATAAAAATCTCTCTATATCGTTACTGTTAGGCTGACTATTTTTAAAATACACTGAATAGGGCTTCCCTGGTGGCGCAGGGGTTGAGAATCTGCCTGCCAATGCAGGGGATACGGGTTCGAGCCCTGGTCTGGGAAGATCCCACATGCCGCGGAGCAACTAGGCCCGTGAGCCACAACTACTGAGCCTGCGCGTCTGGAGCTTGTGCTCCGCAACAAGAGAGGCCGCGATAGTGAGAGGCCCGCACACCGCGATGAAGAGTGGCCCCCGCTCGCCGCAACTAGAGAAAGCCCTCGCACGGAAACGAAGACCCAACACAGCCAAAAATAAATAAATAAATAAATAAATAATTTTTTTTAAAAAAAAGCTATAAAATACACTGAATAGAATTTGAAATTAGGGGTTTTGAGACTGAGCGATTAGGGTCTTTCTTGAAATTAGTTCCTTAGCATATGGACTGAGGTGTGTTTGCTCTCACACCTTATTTCAGAAGCGGAGGCCATGGTGGGGAGTGGTGAAATACCAGTAGAACACTGAACACAAGGCGAGGAAAAGGAGGTTTCATCGCCACTTCCAAACTGAAGACTATTCAGACTTTCTGAATTATCCACAAACAGACCAGCCAACCAGGGACTGGTTAAGAGGCTCATGCTGTGGTGTGACTGGAAGAAGAAGCTCTTGAGACCCAATTTATTGAAAACTGTGCTCTCCATCAGTTAAAGCCAAAGCCCCAGAAGCAGAGACAGCCCGCGGGGAGAGGAGGATGGCTGGACCGCCACAAGGAGGAGAAAGGGACGCGCTGACAGAGTGGGTGCAAGCGTTAAAGTCAAGCTTTGTCATTTTGCCCAAGGCTTAACCAAAACGGACACCAGAGGCTGTGAAAATCCGCAGACTCAAGGACACCCACCTCTTTCTCCCACTCTTTGCGAAGGTGGTACCCCCCCTCAAGAATAACAACTCTCCACAAGTCTTCATTATAATAATAGAAGGTCCTCCACAGATCAAATCAGATTAGCACAAACATCCACAGTACAAGAGATTTCCAGGCTTCATTCCCGATGGGCAGTGGGTGACACCAGAAAATTCCCTTCTTCACAGTTACTCCAAAAAGACAATCCATGCCTTAGAGCCCTGCTACTCAGTGTGAAATTCACACCAGCAACATCAGCATTATCTGAAAAGTTCCAAGGGCAGAATCTTGAGCTGCACCTCAGGCCTGCTGAATCAGAAGCTGACGTTAACAGCGTGCTCAAGTGACTTACATGACCATTAAAATTATAGCAGTAGTGTCTTACAGTAATTATTCTCAAACTTTGCACATTAGATCCACCTAGAGAGGTTTTTAAACATCCCTATGTGACAGTGGTACCTCAATACCATATACTTCCATTATTAGTATTTTTTTTAATCCCCAAGTGATTCCAATATTGCAGACAAGTTTGAGAATCAGGGCCTTAAAGAATAATGACCACATGTGCATGCATATGGAAACATGCCCCCAAACTTCGCATTACTGATTACCACTTAGGTTTTCCTGGTAACTTAGATATTGAAAATGGCAATAAATCCCATCACATAAAATACAGGTGTAAATTTCCAAATTCTCATATTAAACAATTTCTAAAATTCCAATGATACTCATTTTATTTGCAACAGATCTATAACCGACAAATGGTCAGAGAAATCCAGAAAGACTGCTGAGTCTTGCCACCCAGAAATGTCAACAATTCTTTGTTTTTAAATACTGTTTATAGTTCAAGGTTGCTTTTTAGATTCCCTCTTTCTTATTTCTCAAATCATTACTCAATAAAAGAGATAAAGAATCTTAACTATGCTCCATATTTCTAGGCATGATGATTACAAATGTTTTGCAAGTTAGCTTCAGGAGCTGAAAAGATTTCTTGGTGGCAGGTGCTATTTTGTTGAATCAACAAGATTGACTGGTCTCATGGTTGGTGTTTAGTGAATCAATCATTCTCACTGCACGATGGATAAGATTGAAAGAAATTTTTCTTCTATTCATTGGAAGGCTATTTTGTGATATTAAGAACAAAGAAAATCAACTCTCCAGGGAACCAGAGTCAATCTTCCAAAATGTAACACATCCCTTAGCAGGAAAAAAAAAAAGTGTCAGATGAGAAGCAAATTGGCTAAATTGGTTGAAACATCTCTTTAAAATTAAGTTTACATACTAAAGGGAAGATAAAAGGAATAAGTGCATCATTTTCTAACACACAAGTATCTTCTGATTTTCAACTATTTCACATTTCATTCTGTTCCCTTCTTATATTTTTAGCAATTTTGGTTATGAGCAGCAGAAAATGAAATCAAACTGACTTGAGAAGAAGATGAATTTATTGGTGTATATAACCAAAATATTCAGGGGTGTCTGGCTTCAGGCACTGTTGTATACAGATGCTCAGATTATGCCAGAGTTGGTTTTCCTCTATCACCAGGCCAAGTTCTTCTCTGTGCTGCCTTAATTTTTAGTTAAATTTTCACTTCATAATGGGTCATTGTATTCAATAAATTCCCAGTATATACTTCACTGACTTGTCTTGTTTCAGTTGCCCATCCCTGAATCAGATTCCTTGGTGAAGGAGACGTTTGTTGGAAATATCTGGGTTCTAGCTGAAGATGAGGCCAACTTTGTTTAAACCACATACAGTGAGAAGAGGGGAATGGAATTTCCCCAAAGAATAAACAAAGGTTTGAGGTCAGAAAAGGGAATATAAATTCTGGAGAGGCAAAGCAATACTCCATAAAGGCTCCTACATTATTTGCCTTTAAAACAAATGCATGATATAACAATTATCTTTGAGAAGTCCAGGAGAAATAGGCTTGGAGAATAATCAATTTCTGCATCTTTATTTGTCTCCTGTGGCGTGGGCATTCAACACGTATATGTTGTATCAACCCCATTTGAGGAAAGAGAAAGTGTCTGATGTTCCCAACCACAAATCCCAGGAGTACTAGAGTCCATAAAGAGGAAACCAGGGACAAGGGAGGATGAGACATTCAGGCACGCTGTGGTAAGCCTTACTCACTAAGTGTTTATTTTGTAGGATGTGTTGTTGCATTGTGAAATCCATCTCTTTTGAGCATGGCCAAGTGCTAAATTTTATATGTACTACCTCCTTTATACACCTATTGCTGATATGAAGATGCTTACACTCACGGTTTCTAAGTAACTAGGACGATGAAAATCAGCTCTCTAAGAACAAAGACTCTTCCAAAATGCAATACATTCAGGTATTCAAGGTAGATTCCTAAGATTCAACAGCTATCTGTTCTCTATTAGCATGAACACTAGCTCCCAGAAATTCGGGGTGGATCCTGCCAAGCAATAATTAGTATCAAGGCTACAAAAAATAAACAGCTTTATTTGGGGTCTTAGGAATTGCAATTCTGGAGACACAAACTCAGGTAAAACTAAAAGGATGTTCCAGGGATGAGAAAGGGTCAGGGGCTTGTAAATGCAAAGCCACAAAATAGTTCAAGTTACCTTGCAAGTTTTAAAAAAAAAGTTTAAAAAAGAAAGTTAAAGTTAAAGTTATCTTGACTATGAAGCACAAAGGAGATATTTGTCTTTAGGGGACAGGTTACCACGAGTTATTTAGGGTTGGGGTCTGATAAATAGCTTGAGTTTCTGGAACATTGGGCAGATGTTCTGAGTGCCTGAATTAAGACAACAAGTGATCAAAAGTTCAGATTCCATCAGGATGAAACATTACATAAGTCTCACTTCCTCAGTGGCCTCCCAGCTCCATTTGAGAGAGTTCTCTTAGCAATACCAACTCCATTTTGATTTTCCTTTCACAATCCAAAGACAGTAGTCACATGACTGAAACTGAAATCTATTTCTCAGTCTTGTATTGCACTTTTTTTTTTTAAGACAAGCAAAAAAGGGAAAACATTTTAAAAAGTGAATTATACAAATAGGATCGATGAATGAAATAGCTAAGAAACACTCAAATATTTTTTGTGGAAACTAGGTCTTTCAGTGATTTATGGGTGTACAGAGAAATATACTAGATAGAGGTCTAAATATCTTGTCTATCTTCTGCCCCACCCACACCAAGAATTAGAATATCAGCCCTTATTCAGACTTGTCAATGTGTCAACCTAGAAGATTCAAAGTGTAGTATCATTTTTAAAAATGAACCACAGTTGCTTTAAAGTACCATCTTACAACCGCAGCGCTATTAAAATTTTAAGCCAGATAATTCACCTTTGTGGAGGACAGTCTTATGCATTGTAGATGTTTAGCAACATCCCTAGCTTCTACCCACTAGATGCCAGTAGTAGCCCCCTATTTTTGTAACAACCAAAAATGTCTCAGACAAGCCAGATGTCCCCTGGGGTGCAAAACTGTTTCTGGTTGAGAACCACTGCTTTAAAATCTAAAACAAAAATAGTGAAATATTAATACATAGAATACATTTTATCAAGATAATGTGAAAGATGTAATCCAGGGTAGGGTAAGGGAGCAAAATTTCTGTCTCTTGTGTCATGAGGATTATTTTAGGCTGATTATTTTTAAGAAACAGAAGACTCAGGAAGTCTTTCTTCTTACCTCCCCCTTAACTGCCTAAAAGAATTTAGATGAAGACCCTGGTCCAGGAAAGCACTATCACCAGAGATATCTACAAAGAATGGGGTAAGTATGGTAGGGAGAACTCAGAAAGGATTGGAGACCACAGTTCTCTCTGTGTCCCATTGTCTCTGTGTGGCACAGCAAACATTTGTTTACCAAATATCTTTTTTTTATTTTTCCATCTCCATGTGAATTGCCTTCCTCCCCTTGGAAGTCCCAAGCCCCTACCCTTCTCCTTCTTTCAGATGAAGTATAAGCCTCAACCGTCTAACTTGTCCTTGGATCTCATTTTTCTTATGGGGGCCCTATAGGCATGTGATTAAACATGTTTTCTTCTGTTAATCTGTCTCATATCAATTTAATTCTTAGACCAGCCAGAAGACACTAGAAAGGGTAGAGGAAAATGTTTTCCTTCCCCAACATCAGAATATAAATATCTTGTCTCAACTTATCCTTTAAATTCTGGCATTGTTACAATAACCTCTTTGGAATTAACCACAAACCTATTTTTTAAAAGTTCTGAGAATAAAATCTCAAACTGCAAAATAGGGCGCCCCTGGCCACATTAACCTTCAAAGGTAAAGAGAACTGCTGTTTAAAGCGGTGCCAGAGACATACTTGTTTAAATGAAGATTCCTCTTTCCCACTTCCCTTCTGCTTTCTGCTGGTCACTATAGCAACGAGAACAGGGGAGATTCAGAACCAGGACACATGCACTCCAGCATGACAAGTTCAATTTAAATCTAGATCAGCAACATAACCAAAAAAAAAAAAACAACACCAAAAAACTCTGGGAAACAAAATGAGTGCACATACACCATCAGAAGATCACCACACTTTGCTGTGGCATTCCAAGAGTGACACTGGTTCAAGAAAACCTTTGGGATTAAGAGTGGGAAAAACTCAAACATTTTCATTAAGGCATCACTTTGTCAAATCCCTCCGGGGCATTCTGGATCCCTTGAATCTCAGGCAGGCTTAACATAGTATCCTTTCTTAGCACTTGGAGATTTTTTTGCCCTTAAGGTAGAGTGATGACGTTGCCAATAATACTGAGTGAAAAGAATTTTGAATATTTAACTATAGGGTGGAATACTCATATATTCCAAGTAAGGAACCAGCACAATATCACCAAAGGAAAAAAAAAAATGGGATTTTTTTCTTTTTTGTCCTATCAAAGTTTTGAAAATATAGTTAGAATAATGTTTAGAGCCAGAGATATATTTCAAGATTGAAATCACATAGCGCAAAAGAGAAACAATGAGCTGTTTCCTAGTGGGATTAAAAGTCATTATTTGGGATATATTATTTCCTGATTTTTATCATTGCAAACTGTTAAAGAAAATGATGTTCAGACCTTTCTTTTCTTAGACTTTGCTATAGCTATACCTCAGTTTAAGGAGCTTGGGAATTGAATTTCTTACTCTCATAAACTCAGAGTTCTAAAGGTGACTTCAATATATCTAACCGTGGATTAGTTTTTGTGTAGAACCAAATTTAAGATATTTTAGGCAACTGATGCCATAATTTTTTAAATTCTTCTAGGAAAAACAAGACAAAATTTATAACTCACCATTCCTTTCAAGAAGGCAGTTTATTCTTATACCCAATTTAATTTCTCATATGCATATGAAGGCCATTCTTTCCCAGCAAATGACAAGAGTGTATAACTGTGCCTGCCCTGCTGTGTGGTTACATTTCAAACATTCCTGAGAGGTCCTGGAGTTATATTTCTGTTTATTTTTCTCCAGGATAGCTTTTCTAATTCTAAAAACGTTTCTTAAAATTGATTTTATGCTTTAGTTTTTTAACCAATTTGGGGTGTCTCTTTTGGTTCAGTGTAACTTTGTAAATGAGGATGTACCAAAAAGGAATACAGAGTTTAATAAAGTGCAAAGCAAATATAACCTTTTAAATCCCTATTCATGTAAGCTTGGTATTATATTACTTAAAGGCATATATACATACATATATACACACACACACACATACGTAACATATAATACATATATTAAAATATATGTATATTAAAATACATATATATTAAAGAAGTAGCCAGGGTTTAAGTAATAAAAGACTCTGGCTAGCTTTTTAATGAGCTTAGATTCTTTGGAATTTAACCCATAGTTTTTCCTTAAATTGTCTTCATCTACACTCATATAAATGGGAAGTTACTTATCCTTTATGTGTGACAAAAATGACAAACCCCTCTAGGCCCAAGACCAACAACAATGTAGGGAATTCGCTAGAGTTCAGATTCTTAAGGTATAAGTGTGATGATGGATAATCACAATGAACCATAAGATATTAAAGAAAGGTCTTTGACTAAGAATAACATAAGCATGTGATGTTTACCACAGGACATCAATCTGACGTGGATTTGAAAAGCTTTTCCCATAAGGGCTTTGTAAAGATAAATTTATAGAAATTTCAAGTTAATTTCTCCCTTCATGTACAGAATGAAAAAAAATGAGAAAAATAGAAGAGTACCTGAGCTTTCTAATATCTCCCCTTTTATATACAATTCAGGTATGTATACAATAAAACTTCTGAACATTAAGTTACATGGAAAATGATACTTTCGTGTCCAATTCCAAGACATATATTTAGATGAATTTTTTTAAAGCCAAATATATATTTTATGTATATTTGGCTCCCCTATTAACTTCAGGTTAACTTTGCAAACTGCTATAAATCTAAAAGGTAACCAGTGGCTTAGGTGCATATGTTTTGAAGATTTAGCAGGTTTTCAACAGCTTAAAATGAAAATATCAATAAATAAGGAAACAAACAAACAAAATTCCAGGGTTCTACAAAGCATACAACGTCAAAACAACTTATTTTGAAAACAACTGAAATTAGTGTCCCAGAATATGCGGACCCACACTTATTTCATAGAGGAAACTACAAGCCAGCCCAAATAACCTGTTTGTAAAATTCCTAAGAGAACACCACTGCATCATTTGTGGAAAAGATAACTTTTAACCAGAGATTAGCTGATTTATTTTATCTGATAAAATAAAGAACCAATTTGATATTGATGTACAGGGTCAGGCATGAGGCCCAGGTTGAAACTATTAGGTGAAATGACATTTGGTGTTTATCGGTGGTTAAACGACTGTCCTTCACGGTTAAGTCAGGAATAGGCATCTCTTCCACTCAGGGTGAGGCAAGTGAGGTACCTGCCTTGAGCAGAAAGTTTAAGGAGATGTCAAAATTATCAGTGATCAAAACAAACATTGCTTTAAAGCATCGTTTTTAAAAATCAAAATTAATAACAAAAATCCATGGAACCACAAATATCACACTTTTAAATAGAGAATCTGTATTGATTCCAACTCACTATTGACAACAACAGTTAACCATTTGCTCTGTGAAAACTTTTTTTAAAGACTTTTAAGGTCCACTTTTTCCACTCTACATTTTGAGAAAAGGGAAATGAGTACTACACTTTCTCATGTAGACTTTATGTTATTATTACATGGTTAACTAAGAAATATTTGCATTTCTGGCTCATCGTATAACAACATGTAATTGAGTGTGTTGCCGTATAAATATACCGCTCCCTGATAGTTCATTTTAGATGCCAGGAGTGGGAGTCACCCTGAGCATCCACTCTTCCCTGAACATTAACTCAAGACTTACAATGGACCAGGTACTGTGAATGTGCCTTATACACACTAAACTGCTCAATTGACTATCTACTGAATTGAAAGTCAGGGTAACAGCTCTGGTGGTGCCCATTTTCAATCTTTCTTTGATAATCCCAGTTATGCACTCAAAGCTTACCATCTTTCGAATTTGTTGAAGTCAGCTACAGAATAGTGTTTATAGCATTTTTTTTTTTTTTGTATAAACCTATATGTTAACAACGGTTGCCTGCAACTCATGGGATGATGAGTGTTGTCTTTTTCTATTCCTTCTCCCTTTGTTTTAATTGTTACATAATATGTGTGAATTACAGGGATGCATTTTTAAAAATTCAAAAGGAAGGTACTTTGAAAGAAGTTGCAGAATATATGCAAACCCAGTGTTTAATATTAAACACCACTATATTTACCTGAGCCAAAATGTAATCTCTCCATCATATTTCTAAATGACTTAGCTTATGTTCTTTGGGATTCTCAAAAGCAAGAAGAATCATCTTGCTAAAGTAGATGATGTCTCCCTGGTTTTTTTTCTTTAAAACATTTTTTTCCTTTATATATAGAAACTAAGAAGACAAAAATTATACACCCAATTCATGGAAAAATCTACTCTACCTTAGCAATTTATGCTTTTCCAAAGACACTGCCTCTGCTTGTTACTTGGGAAAAAAGAATATTATTACGTAGAGGTGCAAGAAAAATTTATACCTCATTCACCCATTTCTCCCACTCCCAACCCCTACCTGGGGCACCTACCAATATGTACTATCCATGAGCAAGCTCTTTCTTTCCCCCAGATTCTACATATAAGAGAAATCATATAGTATTTGTCTTTCTCTGACTTTTTTCATTTAGCACAATACTCTCAAGCTCCATCCACACTGTCATAAATGGCAAGATTTCATTCTTTTTTTATGGTGAATTTTAAATAGATAGATAGGTAGGTAGATAGATAGACAGACAGATAGATAGATAGCTAGATATCACATTTTTTATTAATTCATCCATCAATGGATACTTAGGTTGTTTCCATATCTTGGCTATCGCAAATAATGCTGCAATGAACATGGGGGTGCCTATTACCTTCTGGGGTTACCGTTTTCATTTTCTTTGGGTAAAAACTCAAATGTGGAATTGCTGGGTCATATGGTAGTTCTATTTTTATTTTTTGAGGACACTTCAAGCTATTTTCCATAGTGGCGGTACCACTATGTTTACATTCTTGCCAGCCATGTACAAGGGTTTGCTTTTCTCTACAGCCTCACCAACTTTTGTTATTTCTTCTCTTTTGGAGAATGGCCATTCTAATGGGTGTGAGGTAACATCTCATTATGGTTTTCATTTGCAGTTCTCTGATAATTATGTTAATCATCTTTTCATATGTCTGTTGGCCATCCGTATGTCTTCTCTGGAAAAATGTTTATTCAGATCTTCTGTCCATTTTTTAATTGGATACCTTGTTTCTTTACTACTGAGCTTTATGAGTTCTTTATGTATTTTGAATATTAGCCCTTTATCAGATGTATGATTTGCAAATATTTTTTCCATTCTGTAGGTTGCCTTTGCATTTTGTTGATGAATTCATTTGCTGTACAGAAGCTTTTTAGTTTGATGTAGTTCCACTTATTTATTTTTGCTTTTGTTTCTTTTGCTTTTGGTGTCAAATTTTTAAAAATCATAGCCAAGACCTATATCAAGGAGTTACCACCTATGTTTCCTTCTAGGAATTCTAAGATTGCGATTCTTACATTCAAGTCTTTAATCCATTTTGAGTTAATTTTTGTGTATGGCGTAAGATCACTTATGGTGTAAATGATCGAGTTACTTTCTTTTGCATGTGGTTGTCCAGTTTTCCTCACACCATTTATTGAAGAGACTGTCTTTTCCCCACTGTATAGTCTTGTATCCTTTGTTGTAAATTAACTGACCATATATGTGGGGGGGTATTTCTGGGCTCTTTATTCATTTCCATTGGTCTATGTGTCTGCTTTTATGCCAATACCATATGGTTTGACTACTATAGCTTTGTATTATACTTTAAAATAATTTTATAGTTTTTGATTACTATAGCTTTGTATTATAGGGAGCATGATGCCTTTGGCTTTGTTCCTCTTTCTTAAGATTGCTTTGGTTATGCAGGATCTTTTGTGGTTCCATGCAATTTTAGGATTATTTGTTCTATTTCTTAAAAAAATGCCATTGGAAATTTGATAGGGATTGTATTGAATCTGTAAACTACTTTGGGTAGTATAGACATTTTAACAATATTAATTCTTCCAATCTATGAGCACAAAATATCTTTCCATTTATTTCTGTAATCTTCAATTTCTTTTCATTAATGTCTTGTAGTTTTCAATATACAGGTCCTTCACCTCCTTTGTTAAATTTATTCCTAGGTATTTTTTGGTGCAGCTGTAAATGGGATTGTTTTCTTTATTTCTCTTTCGGATAGTTGTTATTATTGTATATAAACCCAAAAGATTTTTGTGTACTGATTTTGTGTCCTGCAACTTTACTAAATTTATTAGTTCTAACAGTCTTTTTGATAGGATTTTCTATGTATAATATCATGTCACTTGCAAATAGTGACAGTTTTACTTCTTCCTTTCCATTTTAGATGCTTTTTATTTCTTCTTCTTGCCTAATTGCTTGGGACTTACACTAATATGTTGAACAGAAGTGGAGAGTGGACATCCTTGTCTTGTTCTGATCTTAGAGGAAAGGCTCTTAGCTTTTCACCATTAAGTATGGCAGTGCTGGATTTATCATGAGCCCGTCTTCTGCTGCAGTGACAGGCTGATGTTCCAGATAGTAGGTGTGCTGTTAGCATCTTTAGATCTCTGAGGAAATTTGAGCCCCGGCAAAACCAAGACTAACCTGTATCATTATCAAGAAACAAATCTTTCTAGTTTTAAACCACTAAAGTTTTGCAGTTGTTTGTTAGTGCAGTGTAACTTTGCCCATCCTGACAAACTCTGTGGTTCTCTCTGCATGGAATTCCTTTCCTCTGTGTCTGTTTGGTGAATGCCTATTTAGCCTTTAAAGTCTTGTTCAAATGCTATCACCCTTCTCTGATTTGTCTTTTCTACTCTACAACTAGAATCCTTGTTCCTCTTATCTGTATCTCTTAGAAGTGTGTGTGTATGTGTGTGTGTGTCTGTGTTGTGTGTATACTGACACATGTACCATACTATGCTACAGATATTTGTTTATTTAACTATATCCCTTGCTAAATTGTGAGTTACTCAAGGACAAATCTACACTGCAGTAGCAAAGAATAGTTTTCTCTCTTGCTTCCTTTTCACGACTGAACTATCTCCCCTCACATTTTAGAAACACCCAACCTGCCCAACTAGAGGGTACATTTCGAAAACTTCCTTTAAGCCAAGTGCGAATAGGTTCTTACCAAGGGATTGTAAGGCTAACTGATACTTGCAATGTCTCTGTCATCTCCTGTAAAGAAAATTGTTTGCCTTCCATTTCCTCCTTCCCCCTTTCAATGGGCTAGAATGTGGATGTGGTTGGAAGCCAGCATCAACTATGTGAAATAGGACAATGTTTTGGAGCATGGGCTGGCAAAGTATGGCTGGTAAACCAAATCTAGCCTGCGACCTGTTTTTGTAAATAAAGTTTTATTAGAACATAGCCACACGATCTATTTACATTTTGCCTATGGATGCTTTTGTACTACAATTGCAGAGTTGAATAGTTACATCATAGACTGTAAGTACCTCAATGTCTAAGATATTTACTCTCTGGTCCTTTATAGAAAAAATGGTGCCAGCCCCTACCCTAGAGGATGGTGGCGTAAAAAGAAAGAAAGTACCTAGATCCTGAATGGCCTGGTGGAGGAAAACTGCTTCTCCCTGATGGACAACCTGCCTACTTCTATACAGTTATCAGGGAGAGAAATAATTGCCGCCTTGTCTGAGCCACTGTATTATAGGGCTTAGGGTACCCTGTACTAAATCTTAGGGCACATGCGAAGTATTTATAACAAACTAATACACGCACCTAACTCATTTTTGTGCCACATAGGTGTTATATAAGTGTATGCTGAGCTTTCTTGAAAGAAAACTTTTCCATAAAGTTTGATGATGAGAATACTATAGCCTTATAACAGTAATATGCTAGGGCTGGGCATTACATGAGTGAACATGGATGCGTTTTTTTATTCATATGTAAATGAAATTTTAGAAAGAATTTTAGAAAGAATTCTAACCACATACTCCTTGGAACGTGCAATTATCAAATGTAAACCGGAGACAGGAAAGGATAGGTTCAAGTCCAAGCTCCATCTCTACTAGCTATGTGTTTTGAATTATCACGTGGATCATCATTATCAACTTCCCTGGATTACTGTGGGGTAAATGAGATATCAGAAAGTACCTAAGAAAAAGTAGGAGCTCTTCAGAAATCATTGGAAACAACATCACGTTTGGATTCAAGTTTGGCTGATTAATCAAATATCAAACCAGAAGTAATCTGGGGCTGCAGGGGTGACACTCCTGTATTGAGGGTCCAATTGACTTCTTTGTGTGCTGTCAGCTTCAATGGATGGCTTCTGTTTTGTGGTCTGAAATGGCTGCCTGGATCCTACTGCCATGTTCACTTTTCCAGTAAGTAAAGAAGTGGCCATGTTCCTGTGCTCTGAAGGCCATGACTCAGAAGTTGCACACATGACTTTCTTTCTTAGCCCATTTGGGCTGCTATAACAACATACCACAAACTGGGAGCTTATCAACCACAAAAATTTATTTCTCACAGTTCTGGAGGCTGGGAAGTCTAAGATCAAAGCGATCAAGTCCTGTTGAGGTAAAGTTCTGGTGAGGGTCTTCTTCCTGGTTCACAGGTGGCATCTTCTCACTGTGTCCTCACATCACGGAAGGGGCCAGGGACTTCTGTGGGGTCTCTTTTATAAAATACTAATCCCACTCATGAAGTCTCCACCCTCATGATCTAAGCACCTCCCAAAGGTCCCACCTCCTATAATACCATCATCTTTGGGTGCTAGGATTTCAACACATATGTCTTAGGAGGGCACAAACATACAGACCCCTTTCCTTTGCAGGCCAGAGCAAGCATTTCTTTGTACGACCATGTCTCTGTTTGAAAGAGCACAGCTAGTAAATATAATTTTTAGCTGGGTGGCCATGTGCCCAATAACAATTTGGGAGCCCTATTACTAAAGAAGGATAGAATGGATCTGTGAGGAAACCAGCAGTTTCTGCCACAAACACTAACATAGGTGAAAATGTGAATTTTGTATCAATTGACTGTTTGATATTTCTCTATTATCTTTCTTTCTAGATCACTGAGCCATAAAATTACATGCATATGCTGAGAACTGGGTCACACTTGAGATAGTTAAGATGTAAAATCCCCATGAGGACAGCCAAAGGCAGATGTATTCACCTTTCAGGGTATACGGCAAGGTTGCAATATAAAAATTAACCACTTCATGGCTCCAACAGAAATTGGTGAATATGAAACAACTAAGCAGACAATTGTTGATTCAAGGAGTATGGGTAGAGTGAAAGAAACCGAGTGTGAGGATAAGGATAGAGAATGTACACTCTTACAATCAGGCCAGGGTGTGAGGCTCCAAGAAGAAACAGGGGATGGGGGTGGGGGAGGGCCCAAGAAGGAGGCCTTGAGCTGTGGGAACCAGGAAAACAGAAAATACTATTAGGGATTTGGATAGACATCTTGGAAGATGCAAAGGAAAATAAGTTTTCTCTTCTTCAAAAATAATACAGGCTCACTGTCATTCACAGGATTAACACAGGTGAAAGAATTAAACAACAATGTTTGGGGGGCATGATTAAGCACTAAGATCAGCAGAACTTAAAATATTAGATATTTTTAAAGAGTATCTCTGGCTGATCAATTTGTAAAGAGTGAGCCAGATAGAACACCGATCGAAGATATACTGATCCTTGTACTATGCACTGGTTTTAATGCTGCTATTTTTACTTTTTATTTTTTCCAGCATCACTGTATCATTTATTTTTTTTAACATCTTTATTAGAGTATAATTGCTTTACAATGGTGTGTTAGTTGCTGCTGTATAACAAAGTGAATCAGCCACACATATACATATATCCCCATATCTCCTCTCTCTGGCGTCTCCCTCCCACCCTCCCTATCCCACCCCTCCAGGTGGTCACAAAGCACAGAGCTGATCTCCCTGTGCTATGCGGCTGCTTCCCACTAGCTATCTATTTTACATTTGGTAGTGTATATATGTCCACGCCACTCTCTCACTTCATCCCAGCTTACCCTTCCCCTTCCCCGTGTCCTCAAGTCCATTCTCTACGGCTGTGTCTTTATTCCTGTCCGGCCCCTAGGTTCTTCAGAACTTTTTTTTTTTTTTTTAGATTCCATATATATGTGTTAGCATATGGTATTTGTTTTTCTCTTTCTGACTTCACTCTGTATGACAGTCTCTAAGTCCATCCACCTCACTACAAATAACTCAATTTCGTTTCTTTTTATGGCTGAGTAATATTCCATTGTATACATGTGCCACATCTTCTTTATCCATTCATCTGTTGATGGGCACTTAGGTTGCTTCCATGTCCTGGCTATTGTAAATAGTGCTAATGCTGCTATTTTAAAAATTCTTCCTCCGAAATATAGTCTGGATTTCTGTCACAAAAATTCTTATTCTAACCTTTCAACAAAAATCAAATGACGAAACATTTGTTGAATACTAAGTAATACGATCTGCTGTGTAGTGTGACCAGTATATAGCTGTGGCGTCTCAGATGCTTAGGAAATAGGGCAGAAGGAGGAGGTCGGCTCCTACACAGGTGGCAATGCCACACTGTAACACGACGCTAACCCTGATCTGCAGCAAGAAGCAGAGCCCACTGGACTGAGTTCCTTCTAACTGAGAGATTTCATGGGAAATGTAGCAGTTTAAAAAATCTCTTCAAGGAAGCAAAGATTTAAGAATCACTACCGGTGGAATAGAAAGGCAAGAGCGCGTGATGGCAACTCTATGTATCAAAGAAAGAACGGAAGGAAATACAGAGAGTATGTGGGAAACAGACACACTCGTTACATTCTGTGCAATGGTCTGTCATATGTTTATTCCACCAACAGTAACATGCTTCCAACTGCGTCTCTATTCTGCATCTCCAGTGCCAGCACCTCAAGCTAAGCATCCAAGACTCTGTCATCTTCTACCCAGCAACTGTCATGGCCTTCTGTGGGATTCCACTGTGACCCCTGCAGTTCATTCTCCACACGACGGCCAGACTTCTTTTTAAAAGGCAAGCCCTATCCAATCTCTTTCCAGCTTAAAACCTTGCAACAGCTTCCTAATGTGAATGGGGGGGGAAGCTTATGTTCTTAATTCAACCTTTGAGGCCTTCAAGACTTGGCCTTCTCTAGACTCCCAACAAATCCATCCCAAGCTCACCTCTGCTCGTAACGCTCCATTCACACCACTCCACATTGATTTCCTGCCTTACGACCCCTGAGCATTCTCATCTCGCCTCTAGAAACAATTTTATTGCGCAAATTCTCACTCATCCTTTAGGTGACATCTTAGATGTCACTTCCTCAGAAAAATGTCCCCTCCAATCCCAGTTGTGTTTTTTTGTTAAAATCTCTCACTAGTTTCTTATGCTTTTGTAGGATGTGTCCCAATTTGCGACATGTGTGATAACTGTCTAATATTTGTCTCCATGATGGCTATTAAACTCCATGAGGGGAGAAACCATGCTGATCTTATTAAATACCTTGTCCTCGATGAATGCCACTCAAAAGGTCTTCACTGAGTAGATGAATTAATGCATGCATGAACGAACAAATACTTAAGGACTTTCACCAAAGATGCAACCTAACATGATTTTAAGATCTTCCTGACATTGTGTCTTTACAATGTACCAAGACACACTGAAACAACTGCGTTTCTGTTGCAGGGTTTCTAAGGAGAAAAGTAAATAAAATTTCAGACAGGTAAATGAAAATATGGATTTTTGAAGATTGCACTGCTGACAAAAAGATAATTATAGATAACAATCAAAGCACATACTTGAAGCGCTGTCTAAACAAATCATGCATTACCTAATTTATGCTCCATACAATGGCCACTATTACTATCCCCATTTGGTAACAGGGAAAGTGAGGCACAGAGCTATGAGGTGAGTTCCTCAAGACTGCCCAGCTGTTAGGACAGCAAGGCCTGGAAACCACAGAGAGTAGCTCTTGGTCATAATGCCTCTTTGTTAGTTTGTCCTTTAAGGAGATATATTAAGTTGACAGCGGTTTCTCCGAAATTTTAGATTTTTGCTGCCTGAAGTAATGTTTCCTTTACTATAGTTAAAATATGATCTAATCAATAGTAAGAAACAATGTTATAGATTTTGAATACAATAAGACACATAGTTAAGTACGGTTTATATGTGAAAATATAACCTCTATCATGTTAATTCTTTGAGACCATGAATAATCCCATTGTTTGGGGTTTTTTTTAAAACACTGTTAGTGAATTTCTAATGTTGGAAAGCATTAAGGATTCTTGTAAAATTATATCATATCTTACCCTGCATAGCAGAATTTAAGACCCAAAATAATGGCACCAATTTAGAGAGAAAAATATCTGTTGGTAGTTCAGTAATTACAGCAGATGGGTCTTGTTAAACAGAACTACTTGAAGAATATTTAACTTTTTAGTAAAGAATATTATGGTAGTACACAATTTTATTTTTAATACAGTACCTTGGCATAACTTTTATATTCTAAACCATGTTTTTTTGCCCAATATATATGAACCTAGAATATTATAGATAGAATTATCCTCTACTAAATTTTAATCTTGCTTTTACTTGGGACAACACTTTCCATATTACTAAAGAATGAAGGCAAACATCTTTAAATTCAGTCTGTGTTAAACCAATCCTAATCAATATCTTTTAGGTCTCTAACTTTTAATAAATGCATCAATTTATCTCTTGAATGACGTAATTTATACACCGATTTAAGTGACCTACATGGCAATAAATTACTATCTTAGTTTTCTCTGTTAATTAATTTTGCTTCTTAATAGATACTAAGAAGAGTTAGCATCCTATGTTTGGTACACAGACACACACATACAAACCCCTACATGTGTAGATATACATGTGTATATTTCAACTAATACAATATGTATTCCAATGGATACATATAACCTAATGGTTAAGATCATGAGTTTTAAATAAAGATTATCTGCATTCCAATCCTGGATCCAAACCATCTATTAACTTTGTGGTTCTGTGGCTTAGTAAATTCATTTATAAAATGGAGATAATAAAATTGCATATCTTATAGAGTTTTTGTAAAGATTAAATGTGATAAGACAAACTTTTAACAGAGGACTTACTCTAAGTGCATGTTCAATAAATGTTCGCCATTGTAATATAATTATAAAGTATTTGAGCCTGTTATAATAGAACTTTAGAAATCATTTAATAAAAAGTGAAAAGATTTTCAACTCTATTATACTATAGGATTAGAAAAAATTTCAATATATTTATAAAGAGATTTTCTGATTTGTACTGAGACATTCATTTAAAGTAGCACTATTTCTCATTTTCTACTGTATCTCTCATTTTGATTCATTTGTATCTTGTGATATAAAAGGAAAACAGTGGTAAACAACATTTCAATACTCACTGAATCTATCTAATCTCAATCCATCACTCACCGCTCTTAGTTAGAAATCAAAACCATTCTAAGAAAATAATACTTACAAGGAAGAGTAATACTTTAAGCCTTCCAGTAGGAAAGATTTATGCAAAAACACAAATCAGCAGTTCAGGGTCTGAGGTTGGGTTTTACCAACTGGCACTCTGAAGCTGAGATTTTGGCATATAGAATTTTCATTTGAGCAACAAAATGCATCTAATTGTGTAATTTGCATTCCTCAATCAATGCATGTAGAAAGCAAGAGTAAATAACGAACGTTTTAATTTTTGAAGTGAAAAATGATTGGCTCTTGGAAAACACTGTCTTCCAAGAATCTTCTCGGCTTAGAGTACATTAATGAAATTGTAGGAGAAATGAGAAATTGGGGTAAGTTGTCAATAGGTGATGTAAATCAAAGAACTCTGAGCTACATACACCTTCAATGAATATTTGTATATTTGTGTATTTTTAAATATACCTCCCCGATTTACCTTTTACTATTAAGTATACTTGTTTAATGTTGAATGAAATAATAATGGCGTCATAGAGTGAAGCTGGGAGATTTATTAAATTTTTCCACTCACTCAAATCAGGCAAATGCAACATTTACATTTGAATAATGTAAAGAATATAAGAATTCTGTTATTGTTACCATCACTCTCAAAGCAAAATGGAACGTATGTCCAAAAGTAACTTTCTGATATTTTTACTTCAAGAATTTCATACAGATAAATGCAGTTATTCATTTTTTGCACAAATATTTATTGTATATCAGTCATATGCACACATGAATTTAAGATACTAATATTTCTTCCCTTATTTTTTTATGATGAACCAAAATGATGTTTAATAGAACATATTGTTATCTTCACACTAACCATTTTATCCTTCTTCCTTGATGTGAGCAACTATCCACCTTAAAAACTGCACTGCCTTACATTCACTGCCCATATAGGTGTCCCTGCCAATAGATTCTAGCCTATGAGATGTAAGCAGAAGTAATTGGATGGAGTTTCCAACAAAGTTCTTTGTTAAAAAAAAAGAAGGAATTTATTATGAAAGAGGCTTAACCCCTTGGCCCAAACAGTTTTGCTACCTACATTCAATAATTACAATCCTATCTTACAGATACAGAGAAGCAAGAATCAGGAGTGTTGTCTCCTAAAGTTTCTGTGAAACTACTTTATGAGACTTCAGCCTCTGGACTTGTGCCATGAGAGAAAAATAAACCCAAATCTTCTTTAAGCCATTCTTGGGTTTTCTGTTATGAATATAAAACCATTCTAAAAATAATGTTTGGGGACCTACATTCCCAAATTCATTTTGTTAATGAACTGTATAAGTTATTTAAGTTTTATAAATTCATTATGGAGTATAAGATCTTAAAAACATACTGCATATGTGAGAAAACCTACAGCCAACATTGTACTGAATGGTTAAGCATGAAAAACGTTTCCCTTAAGATTAGGAACAAGACAAGGATACTCACTTTCACCACTTCTATCAACATAATACTGGAAGTTTTAGTCAGAGCATTTAGGCAAGAGAAAGTAAGTAAAAGCCAAAAGCAAAATTTCCTCTGTTCACAGATGACATTATCTTGTATGTAGAAGGCCTAAAGTTTACACATGTCTGGGCACATACACACAGGCACAGACTGTTAGAGCTCACAGACAAATTCAGCAAAGTAGCAAGATAAAAACTGAACACACAAAAATCACTTGCGTTTTTATGCATTAACAATAACCAATGCAAAAAGGAAACCAAGAAAATTCCATTTACAGTAGCATCAACAGAATAAAATAATTAGGAAAAAATTTAACTACAGAGGCAAAAGATTTGTACAGTGAAAACTACAAAGCACTGCTGAAAGAAATTAAAGAACTAAATACATGCAAAGACATCTAGTATTCATGGATTGGAAGACTTAATATTGCTAAGATGGCAATACAACCAAAAACAATGTAGAGATTCAATGCAATCTCTATCAAAATTCCAATGATGTTTTTTGCAAAAACAGAAAAACCCACCTGAAAATTCATATGGAATCTCAAGGGACTCCAAATAGCCAAACAATTTTGAAAAGGAATAACACAGTTAGAGTACTCACGATTCCTAATTTCAAAACTTACCACAAAGTGACAGTAATCAAAACAGTGTGGTTCTGGCATAAGGACAGACACAAAGACCAAGGGAATAGAAAAGATCCCAGAAATAAACTTTCACATATATTGTCAATTGATTTACAAAAATAGTGTCAAGAACAATAAGTGGGAAAGTGTACTCTTTTAATAGTTCTGGAAAAACTGGATATCCACTTTAAAAAAAAAAAAAAGTAGTCAGACTCTTACCTAACATCATGTACAAAAATTAATTCAAAATGGATCAAAGACCTAAACTTAAGTGCTAAAACTAAAGAACCTGTAGAAGAACACATAGGGAAAACCTTCATAAGATTGAATTGGGCAATAATTGCTTTAATATAACACTAGACACACAGGGGAACAGCAGAAAAACTGATAAACTGTATTTCATCAAAATTTTAAAAACTTTCATGCATTAAAAAAAAAAACTATCAAGAGAATGAAAGACAACCCATCTACCGAATGGGAGAAAATATTTGCAAATAATATACCTGATAAGAGATTAATATCCAGAATATATAAAGAATTCCTACAACTCATCCATAACAAAATAAACCAACCTACCTAATTAAAAAATGAGCAAAGGACTTGAACAGACATTTATCCAGACAAGATACACAATGACAAACAAGCACATGAAACAATGCTTAATGTTGCTAGTCATTAAGGACGTGCAAATCAAGGCCACAAAGATATACCACTTCACATCAATTAGGATAGCTAGTACCAAAAAAGGACAGAAAATAACAAATGTTGTGAGGATGTGGAAAAACTGGAATCCTTGTAAGTTGCTGGTGGGAATATAAAATGGTGCAGCCACTATGGAAAACAGTTTTGCGGTTCTTCAAACAATCAAACAGAATTATCATATGGTCCAGCAATTCTATTTCTATGTATATACCGCCAAAAAACTGAAAGCAAGGATTCAGCAAGATGCTTGTATACCAATGGCCATTGCAGTATTGTTCAAATAGCCAAAAGATGGAAGTAACCCAAATGACTATCAACGGATGAGTGGATAAACAAAATGCAATATATTATTACAATGATATATTATTCAGCCTTAAATAAGAAAGACATTCTTACATGTATTAAAACATGGATCAACCTTGAACATACGCTACATGAAATAAGTCAGAAAAGGACAAATACTGTATGATTCCAATTATATGAGGTATCTCGAATAGGTAAATTAACAGAGACAGAAAGGGAAATAGGGCCGAGGGGAGAGAGCAAATGGGGAAATTGTTGTTTAAAAAATAAAGTTTCTGTGTGGTATGATGAAAAGTTCTGAAAATGGATAGTAGTGATGATTGCACAACATGGTGAATATACTTAAAGCCAGTAAATCATACACTTAAAGTGTTTAAAATGGTAATGTTTATGTTACTTATATTTTACCACAGTTGTTAACAATGTACTGCAAGGATATTACTTTTCATTGTATAATTATTAAAAAAATGTTTACAATAATTTTTAAATGTAAATATATAATATTTATTTTGCTCATCTAGGGAAACAATCCAAATGTTATAATAATAATATAGTAATTTATTACCTAGAATCTTTAAAAAGATTGTAATGAAAAAAATATCAATTTAAGCTTATTATCATGGCATCCATCCTTATGCACTTTTCGTATTAAAGAATCCAAAAGCCATAGAGATTATATAGTTAAAACTAACTTAGGCAAATCTAACACTAGTAGAGCAGGGATTTCAATCTAAAACAAATCAGTTTCTCCAACAACCCTTGAGTATACAGGGACAAGATGAACTCTTAGGTAAGAATCCACTCACCAATTATGATGTCTAGCCTTGGAATTATGAGCTAACATAAAATTTATTTTGAAAATAAACTAAAATAACCTATATTGAATTTTACCCCTAATTTTATAAGATTTTCCTGTTTTTGCTTTATGTGTTTTACCTTAGTTGAGAGAAAAAGCACAGCAGCTTGATGCTTAAAACTCAAGCTTTAGCCATATTATAAAGAACTCTAACGAGCATTCTACTTAATTTACTTTTTCTAATATGCGTAGGCAAAATATCAGTCACAGCATTTGCAGAGTAAAGGAACTAAGAATGCAGAGTGTGGCCAATTCTATGATGTGCATTCAAAATCATTCCTGAAAGATCAGGAAGATGATCACTGTGTTCTGGTGCCTTTGAATGTTAAGCTTCTTTTCTATGATGGAAATCATGCAGTTTATCTCTGAATATTAAAGCACACCTTGCTTTGGGAGAAAATGGATGCAAAATGTTTTTTCACAGTTAGGATGGGACAGAAAGTAAAACAAGGATGTTCAATCACCAAATTCAGGAAGGAAATGAATATCCTCAAAATATGACTTCTCCAGTACTCCAAATCCTCTTTATAATCAACATCAATTCTGCCAATCTGAACACAAAGTTTTCAAATATTAAAAGCAATTCCTAGAAGATGTGTACAATGCTCATTTCCCACACTGCCTCATGAGAACGGCAGTACTCAACAGCCAACTGTTCTTTTTCCTTTTTCTTTTTTTTCTGTAATTGAAGGATAGTTGATTTACAATGTTGTGTTAGTTTCAGGTGTACAGCACAGTGATTCAATCAGTGATTCAGCCAACCGTTCTTAAGCAGCTTCACTTTCAGCTCTTAGAAGACAAGTTAAAAATGAAAGCGAAAACTTTTTAACATTTTGTGAACAATAAAACATGTCTGCTTTTGGGATTAGGGAAAAATAGGAATCATTTACTTTTTGAAAATTGTTAGACCACTGGCTTTGGGTACAGTCAGTATGTATCAGGAATTGTTTAGAATGTTCTAATAAAAACACATTTCATTCATTCTAGCTCTTGACTTTCAAAGACAAGGCAATTACAAAAAAGAAAGATTGGCAAGTAAATATTAGAACATTTCAGCATGGCTTATATTCTTTCAGTGAATGGATAGTTTTAGAGTACATAATAACAAATTTTAAACTCCCAAACTACGATTGTACCAAGTACATGCGGTAAAAAGCTAAAAACTAATTCCCAGCACTAAGGCAATTGTATTAGTCCCATATATTTGCTCATAGATATGATAGTTCAGACCAAATTTACCAACAGAGCAATTTCTTGGATGACAACTAAGGATCTGAAACTGAAAACTTGTCCTACCAGCTCATCCATAAATGGTACCCTCAGAATCCCACCACTTGTTTAAAGTTGAACCGTAGACTCATGCTTAGAGTATTAGCATATTAGATACAACTTAACTTGTTGATCGACAACAAATGTTTCAATATTTTGGCCTCAAATATTTAGCTTATTTATATGAAAAATCATTACCAATTAGAGATCCTAGGCTGATAGTTCACTCATTAACCATTTCAAAAATCCTCTTAGGGTTCCACTTGAGAGAGCTAGCTGCTGAATCACCTAGAGTTAATGAAGCCCTAATTGTTATGGCGTAAGCTGGTCTGCTTAACTTTGCCAACTTTAGGACCATTAGGCATCATTAGTATTACCCACTGACTCACTGAACTATAAAATAAGAATTATCATTTTATTCTCAACAACCTTTAAGCATCCAAGAAGAAAATGTTACAACTTATGACAACAACGTCTTCTAGAAAATTAATGAGTCAATAAAAAATAAGGATTCGGGTGGCTTTTCAACTAAGTAGAGCAATGCTCTGAATGTGAATTCTAAATCACATTCATTGATATTAAGATTCAATATTCAAATCAATTTGCATAGGAAGACAATTTTTGTGAGAATTAAGACTTATTTTTCATCAATATTAAGTAGCAGAATTAAGATAAACTATAGATTAGTGACATCCACTCAAAAAGTAGGATGGAATCATTGTCAGGATACTAGAGCTCCCCCCCAAAACCACTAGAATCAGTAACATAGATGATCTGAACGACAGTTTTAACCTAATTTGACATTTACAGAAAACTGTGCCCAACAATAAAAGAATAGACACTCTTTGAGTCCACAGAGAACATTTGCCAAAATAAAGCATGTGACAAGTCATCAAATAAACCTCAACAAACTGCACAGAATTTAATTCATTCAAATCATGTTTTTGGAACATATGGTAATTAATTAACTAATTAGTCCAATAAAAAAATAACTAGAATATCGCCCAGATTCTTAGAAATTAAGCCATACATTTTAAAATAAAATGTAGGTCAAGAAATAAATCACAAAGAAAATCAATAATTCTTTGGAACTAAACGGTAATGAAGGTGTAATATATTAAATCTTCGGAGATACACATCTGACACAGTACTTAGAGGCACGTCTAAAAAAACGCATGTATCAGAAAATAACAAAGATTGAGAATAAACTAAGTATCCATCTAAAGAAATTAGAACATTCTAGTGCAAATTAATCCTAAGAAAGTAAAGGAAGGAAATAATAAAGAACAAAGGATAAATTTGGCAATTTAGTGAAAAGTTCATATTTCTTGAAAACTACCCAACACGAGAAATCCTAAGTCCAGATGATTCCAGCAGTGAGCATTTCCAAACATTTAAGGAAGAAAATGTGGATTTAAAAAAGAAGGGATGCTTGCTTCTCCCTCGTTTAATGAGACCAGCATGTCTTTGATACACAACCTGATAAGGGCACTACAAGAAAGAAAAATTATAGGCAAATCTTTTTCATCAAACAGATGTGAAATCCTCATAAAGTATCATATCAAATTCACTTACATACAGAAAGGATAATACACCACAATTAAGTGAGGTTTATTCTATGAATGCAAAGTTGGTTAACATTTGGGGAAAAATGTAATTTAACACATTAACTACAAAAAGAGAGGCAAATCCTATGAATGCAAATAAAGTTTGTGATAAAATTCCACACACTTTACTAAAAACAAAACAAAAATACAAATACTCTTAGCCAAAGCGGGATAGACAAGAATTTTCTGAATATGATAAAATCATTTTTTAAATGCAGCAGAAATTATATACAGTGATGAATTACTAAATGCTTTCTGCTTGAGACCGAGAATAAGAGAAAGATGACTGTTATAACCATTTCTGGTCCACACTGTATTGGAACTCCGATCCAATGCAATGAGGGAGGGGAGAAGAAAAGTTAGCCAAGAAAAATACATCTTTATTCACAGACAACATGAGAGCACCTGGAGACAATCTGAAAGAATCAATAGATGAAGTTTAAAACTAAGCAAAACTCATCTATGATGAAAAAAGTTAGGTTAACAATAACTCCTGGGTAATGGTGAAAAGTAGTTTCTGCAAGGAACATGTAATAATATCCCATTTCTTGATCTTAGGGCTATGGAGACTGATGCGTTCCCTTTTTGAAAATTTATTGAGATATACAGTTAGGTTTTTATGCACTTTTCTTTATGTAAAACTACAAACAATTTACATTATATGTCATAGGTAATATTTATTCAGGCCCTGAGATAATCACATTTCAAGCATTATGCCATTTAATATTCAAAACAATTTCAGAAGGCAGATCCTGTTTTTAACTTCATTTTACAAATAAAGAAATAAGTTCTTGAAGATTGATGAAACAACCCAAGTACATACAATACAAAGAGTCCAGAAATTTCAACCCAGATCTTTCTGTTGACAAATGCATCTCACTTATCACTAAGTGTAATGTTTTCATTGCTTCTTAGTTCAATGTGTTTTGTTTTGTTTTGTTTTGTTTTTTTCAAACTCTCTCAACAGTTCTGTTCAAGATTTTGGGCAACCAACACAGGTTAAACTGTAATTTTAAATGATTGTGAATTCACAACAGCAATGACCTCAATTGATTACACGCCTGAAAAACCAGTGCTTAGGAGATAATGTTGAGGGCATGCTGCATTTTACTTACATTCACGCAAGATTGACTCAACCTGCCAAATGTTTAAAAATCAAAGCCAGACTTATGGTCCAAAGATATATTAAATCATGTGCACAAATGATTCATAACAAAAGCCAATCTACCTGCCATGTGCTGGCAGCCATGAACGAATCACGGTTCCACCTAAATCTGAAGAACTACTCTTCTCATATACTGTTAATGATGAGATTACAAAAGCAGCAAAGCACAGGAGATAAATGGGTGTCCATAAAATATGACATATTCTCCAGTAAGACCCAAAGTAATTGAAAGAAATTAGATCATGATGGTACTTCTTTCTATTCCATCTACTTTTTTCGATCTCCCAGCAGAGGTTGATATAAGAAGAGAAAATATTTGCTGGTCGATACACAAGGAGTGAAACCTTCCCACTTTCGTGCAGATGGAAGCTAGCTTAATCTGGTTCATATGTTCTAAGCACATCTTAAAATAAAAACTGGAGGCTGATTTGCACCAAGAAAAACTGTGCGTAAAGCTGCAGAAGTAGGCAAGCAATTTAAATTTCCAATAATGTCATTGCAATTTTTTTTTTCAATTTTCAAAGGGGTAATAATGCTACCATTTTCACTTCATCATCTGATTCCTTTTGAAACCCACTCTTACATTTCAAATATTACGTCTGACCTAATTATTTCAAGGATGTTGAAGTTGTTTTAAAAAATCAATTACAATACCCATTATGTTTTGTTTCCACTTACAAATTCATTACTTGAACTTGCTGTCAGAATTCATAGCAATAGAGTTTCCAGTTATAATACATGTATGACATCTGTTATTTTCTCTTGCAAGTGAAGTCCCTGAAGTACTTTGGTAAACTTTGTTAAGAAAATATACAGTAACCATTTTAGCATCATCCAACATAACTGGACAGTGCTTATCTAACAATTGCCTTTACATCTTTATTGAGTTTTAAAATCATATGTTCCTCTTAAAAACATAATCAATTTTTTTCCAAGGAAAACAGAAAAGCCAAGCACTATATTTTAGTGAAGTGTGTTCTGCTAAAGGGTTGGGTCCTTTATTTACTATTTTACAACTAGTTGGCATGTTTTCCATTTTGGAAAACATAAAAAAGAAAGGACATGCTGAAAATAATTTTGTCTTTGTCTTAGTCTATCATTTCAATCCCTGTTGAATGCAAGCTCCACGAAAGCGGGTGCCATGTAGGTCTTATTCACAAATTTAATCTCAGATTCTATTTAGCACAGTACCTATCGCATAGTAAGTGCTCAGTAAATTTCCATGGAAAGGATGAGTGAGTTTGCCATACAAGGTCACCTTTGAGATCTAGGAACAAAGAAACAGAAGATTGTACTTTGATCAAGGGACCCCAAGACCCCAAAGAGGTTCGATGATTTGCCAGGAGAACTCCTAGGGCTCAGCAAACAATCGTACTCACAGCTATGATTTATTACAGCAAAAGGATTCAGAGCACAACAGCTCATGGGGTGAGGTCCTTAGGGAAATGGGCAGAAGCTTCCAAGAGCCCTCTCCAAATGGAGTCACGCAAACCTGCTTAATTCCCCAGCAGTTAGGACAACATATGTGAAATGTTGTCTCCCAAGGAAGCTCATCAGACTCACAGCCTAGAGTTTTAAAAAGGGTTTGTCACATACACACCCACTGCCTACCACATGCCAAAATTCCAGACTCCTTGAAGGAAAGTAGATGTTCAGCATAAATCATATTGTTTGCATAAACAGTTTAGACAGAGTGAGACATTGTTATCTCTAGCCATGGTGGGAACCCTTTCAAAATCCCGGTTTCCCAGATGCCAGCCAAGGGTTAACATTACAAGCAGCCCTTTTGATGGAGAGTGGTCTCAGGCCTGCTATGTTACTGTTTTCCCCAGCAGAGGTTGACGTAAGAAGAGAAAATATTTGGCAGGGCTCATTTCAATACATCATGCAAATATAATGCTGGCCAACTTTTCTATTTGATTCTCTTTTTCCATTTTAACAGAGCCCTGTGGGCAATCTCATTTATCCAATATCACTGATTGTTAGCAAACGTATTTTAACACTAAGTAATGTAAGTAATAATATGCACCTTTTTTAGTGGAAGTTGTGATGAGAACCTTACTAGATAGTACAAAACAAATATAAAAAGTCAACTGCCTAATTGGACTTCAGTACTGAGTTATTTTGATGGGTCCAGAGAAGGGTCATTTTTCCAACCGTGACTCATTTTAAAAGGCAGAGACGTAATCTTATTAGTACTTTGCTCCTTGAAGCACTTAGGCTTTCTGTAAATCATCAGTGCCACAAATATTTGTTGAATGAATGAATAAATTTATGAACACATATTTACATATGTTCTTTGAAAGATAAATTTTGCTATTGGCTGAAATTTTAATACTCAAAATTCCTTTAAAAATATTGCTGTGCTGCCTCCTAGGTAATTTGTTCTTGTTAAGGACACAGGTTTTTTCCTTAATGAATTAATAAAAATAAGTCTTAGCTTCAAATGGAAATGCCTGTGTTTAAGAAGGGAGCGTGAACTGGGAAGTTACTGTCTTCTGATGGGAATATAGGATGATTATAGTAAACTGCCTTAATGACACCAATAATTCATTTTGCAAGGACATGCCTCCACCATGTAACTGTGCAGGTCTTCCCAACAAGACAATGAGTACATTCTTCAACCCCTTGAATCTGGATTTGATCATATGACTTGCTCTGATGAACAGTTTGTCATGATGTCGTGATGTAAGCAGAAGCCTGAAAATCATCTGTGAGGTTGGGCTTGTGTTCTTGTGCTCCTATCATGGCCAAGAGAAGGATGTGCCTGGGCTGGCCCGCTACTCCCAGGGGAAGGATGGGAGACGTGGAGCAGAGATGAGTGTCCCCATCCAAGCCCCGTCTGGAGCAGCTGACCTCCTGCTAACTCCCACATGTCTGAGTGAACCAAGCCAAGATCAGCACTGACACATGAGAACTCAATGTTTATTTTTGTATGCCACCTGACTGTAATAAAAGTCATGTAAAAAGTCACAGAAGCAAATTATAGGATACATTTTGCCAAGTCACTGTGAGGAGAGTTTGTAACATTACAAAGCACTTATACCTGACTGGAGGGACATGCGAGGCATTTCCTGGAAATGGCATTTACAGTCTCAAAGGATTTTTTTGGATCAGTTAAAACCAAAACATAAGACATATTTTGCAAGGGCCATTTTAAGATAAGAGCTTGAGTCATTCTAAGTCAAGCATAAAAAGTTAATTTGATGTCATATTATATTTATAGTCTACAGAAATCTTGACTCCCTGGTTATACTTTATTCTTTAATTAAATTTTTATTTAAACCTTGAACCAGTTTCAGTGTACAACAAAATCGTACGGCAGAGTGACCGGAAACAGCAAGAGTGGTAAACAGTATTCAAACTATTCTCAAATTGGCCTTGAGTTTCACCAGTGGAAGGGTGAGGAGTAGGAGAAGAAGCACAAGTCAAACACAAGAATCCATACCTTCATCTCATCTCATATCTCTCTAATCAAGGGGGAAATAAAGGCAAGACATGGGGAAAAGGAAGTAAGAGCTGTTCTGTTATGGCCATGAAATCTCGAATTTCCAAAGGGCTTGACCGGCTCAGACCCACCCACCAGCTCACAAGAATAAGGCAACCTGCCACAACAGGTATTTTCTTTTAGACCCTAAATTCAGTTAGAGCCAAGTCCTATCTTATTATATTAGTTATGATTAGTACTATCTACTATAAGAAATTAATCCCCAAATGTCAATGGCTTAAAACAGCTAATGTTGATTTATTGTTTATTTAATAGTCCAATGTGGGAAGGTTTTGTCCTTGTCAATCTTCAAGGACCCAAGCTTTGTCCATCTTTGGGTTCCACCCTTTCAGGGCCTGGGAGTCCTCTGCAACCAGCCATTGTACAGGAAATAAACAAAGAAGAAAACATACTTGCTTCTTTAAAGGACCAGAAGTCATACTCTCTCTCTTATTTTCCAATGGCAAAGACTAGTCACACGGACACACAGAGGTGAAAAGGAGAGGATGTGTAGTTCCAGGCTATACGGCAGCCTGGCAAAAACGTTACACAGTGGAAGAGGGAGCACGAATTTTAAGTGGATAAGCAGCCATCCCTGCCATGCTGATACAACTGTGCTTTGCCCAAGGAGACCAGCACAAGTCTTCAATGTAGCAAATGTTCCATACGTATTGGTAGAATAATTGAACTAATGAATTATCTGGATTCATGTACCCATCTTTGTCCTGTAATGTTAATACAGCTATTATTAGTGCCTTTATTGGCCTTCATTGGGTAATTGCTGCAGGCCAATGGCTAAGCTCATTAACTCACTCTTTGAAATAAATATACCAATACCCGTTTTGCTAGGTGTTAAAATCAGAGTTCAAGCTTAAGTCTGACTCCACAACTGAAACTTTCAAAGGCATTTAATGAGTCCTTCACAGTTTTAGCTCAATCACATGCTGATTTGTAATGTAACATTTTCCATGTATAGACATCTCTTTGCTAGTTATTGCAAGTTCTTAGAGGAGATAATCTCAGTCTTTAATGATTTTTTCCCCTGTACCCCTACCTCTCTCACAGCTTGCATAAATTTAATCTTACAACAATCTACATTGAAACATAGAAAAATAAAAAGCTGAATCATTTGTTTCATGTTGCAAATTGAGTCTATTTTCATACCTCTGAGGTATTTGTAATGATGTGTATATTACATAAAATAGTATATATATATAGAATATGTATATAAAACAGTAAGTATAGTATGTATATATATATATATGTGATATATATACATGAATATATATATATAAACCACTAAGTAAATACTGTTAAACCAAATCAGATTCTCACCCATTTTCCTGCTCTATAGACTGCTTTCAAATTAAGGTTTGAAAAAGTAAATGGAAAATATAAATTCAGATAAGATTCCGGTTCTGTTTTTTGAAAAGAAACAGATCCAAATGTTCCAGGGCTACAGGCTGAAAATAAACCATTAATTTAGAGCAGGCTTAATTATGATTTGAAGATATACCTTAAACACCAAAACCATAGGTTCTGATAGAATCCATCGCCAATAAATTGTGTGCTTAATTCTGAGCTCTAGCAGTGAGGAGAGCAAACTGTGAGAGGTTTGAGAAACATAATATCCCTATATAATTATTTTGATAGAAATAAAAGTGGTGCTAAATTATTGTTTTTATTGAATTAGAAGTATTTATTTCAAGCATCTAAAGCATTTTTTATGTTGAGGTTAGTGAATGGATTTTCCCACCTTTTAGCAAAAACAGGATAAATTATGAAGGCCTTAAACTGTGACTGGAGAAATCCAGAGTGAACACCAAAATGGTGAAAATGCAGTATAAATTCTTTGTGAGATCACATTTGAGCAGATATATTCCTTTACCCGTGACAGTTTAACTTGTTCCAAGTTTTGGGGCTAGCGATTGACTAGCATTCAGTTTTACCAAATATTTTACTGAATGATTTTATTTTTGAAATAAGCAAGTAGTTTACCTTCATATAAAAACTGAATAAAAATAGAATCCATGGGCTTCCCTGGTGGCGCAGCGGTTGAGAATCCGCCTGCCAATGCAGGGGACACGGGTTCGAGCCCTGGTCTGGGAAGATCCCACGTGCCGCGGAGCAACTAGGCCCGTGAGCCACAACTACTGAGCCTGCGCGTCTGGAGCCTGTGCTCCGCAACACGAGAGGCCGCGATAGTGAGAGGCCCGCGCACCGCGATGAAGAGTGGCCCCCGCTTGCCGCAACTAGAGGAAGCCCTTGCACAGAAACGAAGACCCAACAGAGCAATCAATCAATCAATCAATCAATCAATCTTTAAAAAAAAAAATAGAATCCATGATTTATGTTCTCTGTTCCAGTGGATAATTAACATTAGCTACCACATGTGGCAAACTTACAAAACCATAGTGGCTTCTAGATCCCTTTGTCTCTGACATAAAGCCTAATGAGGGTGGGTGGCCTTCTGCCATCGTATAGCCATGCTGTCTGTGGCTTCTAAGGCTGCAAAGACAGGCAAGAAGAGAGAGAAGCAGGAGGCATGTCCTCTTCACTGTCTTGGCCCCTATTTGGCACATGTGTCTTCTGACCATAGTCCATTGGCCAGAACTAGTCATGTGACCACAACCTAATTACAAGGAAGACCGGGAAATACAGGGGGACAGGGGACTATATGACGAGTACTGTGTCTGCTACATTCACAGCAAAAACAAGCACCCAACTGCCCCGAGAGCTAGTCCAGACGTTTTCCCATGGATCTTAATACCCTGGCAAACTGTACTTATTGAGCTCTTTTTTCAGCTGTGTTCATCACAACCCTCATTTACATAAAGAGATATTCCTGATAGAACTGTGGTGGCAGACATTACCATAACATTCTCAATCTTGTGACTCTGAGTCTGAATTTCTTGAGGTTGACCTAGGAAATTTATTTTACAAGCTTCAAATGATTCACGGCTGAAACCGGGTTACCTGAAACTTGATGATTTAGTAGGCATGCATAGTAGTAGGAGCATGTATGATTTAGTAGGGTCTTTCTCATAAAGAAAGATATATTTTTTTCTCATTGGCTATGAATTCTGTTTCTCTTGAACAAAACCTAAGTAGCTTGCACCAAAAGCTTTCTGCCTGTATGCACTGCAGGGTTTGTTTTTATTTTTTTAAACACTAACTGAAAACTCAACACAGAATAAAAAAACGTAGACAGTTATTTTTCTTTTCTTTTCTTTGATAATATGGATCATACAGAAAGCATTATAATAAAATAAGGAAAAGAATTTTTGACAGCTTTAAAGTTTTAGAAGTAATGCCATGCAAGTTAGAATGGTATTCTCTAGTCATGTCCTAAGAAAATGTGATGGCAACCGTATTTCATAATAATTTGAATGTATTATTCAGCATTGATATCTCAAGTATTTGTAAGCAAACTATTGTGTTAGCAAAGCAAACAGATTTCCTCCAACTCTGCTCATATTGATTAGTAAAGATGTGCCGAAGGGAGTTTTGAAACTCTTCCAAATGTTCTTGTATGTTAACTCCTTTTCATTATGATGAAATACAGCTTATTATTCATATGGACTAGTGAACAAGAGAGGTTATTTTTTTCCTAGTCCTCAGTCATGAGCTCTGGAGAAAATACTGTAATCATTCACCTACACCAGACTATTGCAGGCATTCCTTATTGTGAAGTAGTTTAATCAGTAATTTCATTAGAATGATATTACACTGTGCCTTAACTAATGTTTGGTTTTCCTGACTTTGAAATACCAGATAATGTTATTAAGAGTCACAGAATGACCTCAAAAATAATCCCATTTGCATACAATGTATATTTGAAGTCTGTATTCCCTAGACTCTAAGAAGAGGTTTCAGGAACTTTGATGTCTTGTGTTTTATTTATGCCTAAAAGGGGTTTCTGTCTGGTTTGAGCAAGCTAGGAAATGAGCAGAATTTCCACTAAAAAAAAAAAAAAGGCCATTTGAAACAGTCCATGGCAAGCGGCATTTGGCATGAAGAACCCTCCCTTCTTTGAAGTCCTGAATATTAGTAGGTGAACTTTTAGCATTTATGGGTTGCAAAACGGTATAATGACAAGTTTTTCAAATATGAAAAATTATAAAAGAAAGTTGTTGGTAAAGTTGAATCATACACACAGTTTACTTAGACAAAATGAAGAATTAAAAGCATGAGAAAGTAAAAGAGAAGAAAATTTTAGTTAAAATTGGCAATCATTCGCACTCAGTAAATCATGTGCTGAAATGGTCATAAGATTGAAGAAATGAAGATGCTTGTTCCTTGGTCTTAGCTTTCAGTGACTTCTGAGAATGTGAGCATCTTCTACCTTAACGATGATTCTAGTAAAGAAGGTTGAGTATTTGCACACAACACTTCTCCCAAACAAGGATCAACATCTTCATCTATTCCTTAACCAACAAAACAGCACTGAAGGAAGAACTTACCATGTTGGACTTACTGAGAAATGATATGCCTGGACACTACCCTTTACGGGAAACCTAATGGATTTTCAAAGGTAATTTTAGCAGTGCGTACTTTTCACTTTAGCATCTAATTTAAGATTTGGAGCATCTGAGAAGTTTTAAAAGAGCATGTAATTATCGTAATCAGATCCATAGCCACATCATTATTCCCTCCTGGGGGGGGCAAAAGTATTTGTAGACACCTTTCAGACCTTCTGAGGGTTTCTCCAGAGGATAATGACCAACAGTGTGAAAACAGTAAGCTAGAGATTAATACTGACAAGGTCAAAATCAACTGACCGAGCATGTTAAAAGCACAGTGCTCGAGACCCAGGAACCTTCTTAGCAAAACAAGTCAATAACCTACTTACAAGACACAGTCACCTCTACATGGACAGGGGTAGGTAAATCAAAATGAGCATTATTCTCTGATTCAGTCAACGTTCAACAAATAGCATACAAATTACCCACTACCAGGAGGCAGGCCTTGGAACAAGAGAGGCATGGGGGTTGAAACTCCCTATCTTACACTTACTACTTGAAAGTTGAAATCGGCAAACTTTTTTTTGTAAAGGGATAGATAAATATTTGGGGCTTTGTGGGACAGATGGTTTCTGTTGTAACTACTCAGCTCTGTTGTGGCACAAGAGCAGCCGCAGACAGTGCGTACAGGGATGGGCGTGGCTGTGTTCCAGTGACGCTTCATTACAAAAATAGGCAGCAGGCCAGGCCTAAGGGCGGTAGCTTTCCAACCTCGGGTAAAGGCAGGCTGGAAGGCAGCCTCCACAGCTCTGGAAGGCTCCACAAGACCCAGCAGCAACTGCTGTCTCTGGGGAAAATAAATTGGATCTGTGAAATTCAAGGAACAGAGATTTACTTTCCATCGTGTAACTTTTCGTTATCTTGAATTCTGTACAATGTATCACATTTACACAATAAATGAATTTACCTTTGGAAATAATCATTATTCCCATGTAGCTATCAACTTCCCAAGGCATCCACTCTATCTTCTATGGACAGAGGGTATTATATCTCCTCTCCTTCTTCCATAGGGCCATTGTAAAAATTAAATCAAACACTGGATGTAAATGTGCTTAATATAAACCTAAAGTACCACCTAAATGTACAGTGCTATTTTCATTATTTTATTACTTTGGGGAAGGTAGAACAGCTTAACAGCTAAGATCTCAGGTATCAGAGCCAGACTATTAAAGACCAAGCAGAATATTTTCTGTTACCTTTTCCTCTCACCACCTGTGTGTTCAAACAGAAACCAATTCCAAATCAATACTAGGCCCCAAGTAATTTAGAAAGCAAATATGGCATATTGAAAATTAGTACATAGGAAAAAAGTCCTAACTGGGACCCACACTTTTAATAATTCATAGTTCTTGTTTTCTTAAATCTATTTAGTTTACTAGAAAAAACTGACATAAGGAATATGATTTCCTTTTATCCTTTATTTTTGACTTTCCAACTCAATTCCGGAGTCAATCAACTCTGGACCCTGTCCTGTTGACATTTACAATCTCTGTAAATGTCGTACAAATTGGAATTGGTCAGGATCAGAATAATGACCTTAGGCGCCATGAAATCTTCAAACACTAAGTAAGATTTAATTAGATCATGTAAACATGATAAAGCAAGAAAATAGGAACATGTATTTTAAAATCACCAACAATAAATCTTAAAACTAAAAGAAACTTCAGGTTAAGCAAGTTAGACTAAACAATCCGTTTTCATTAAATATGGATTTATTGAGATTTATTTCAGAGGCAAATATAAAAGATTTTTGGGTTATGTCCTCTCTAGCAATTGTTTATAACTGCTGGAATGGGTAAGCAAGATGGAAACATTTTAAAAGAAGAAAGAGAAGTGAATCAATGTAATGAAATAAAGCACTCACTGTTTATAAAAAATAATAGTACAGCACTTTGGCAATGCAAAATGTGAACGATCATTGATTAGTAATCAGTAAAACGTACCCTTAACATGGCACTTGAACCATCTAGAAAGTTGGAAAAATTCCTCACTCCTTTAAAGATAGTTTAGCTACAAAATCCACAAAGTAATGAAAGCTAGAGATGAAATGTGGGGTCTTTTGGGTATTTTTCCCAACAACGAATCCAGTATTGAACTGGAAGATGCCATATATGTCATTGAATCTTACCTTACCCTGAGGTAAGGTAGCTACGAGCAAAAATATAGGTATGCATAATTCTGAACTCAAGAAGTAATAAACTGGATGGGAAATGGATTTTGAGTAGCAAATTCTCTAGGCAGCCAAAGATGAAAGACTTTCCTGTTTACAAACAGAGGCACCAGAGCAAAGAGCTGCTTCACCGAGGCTAGAGCTAATTAAATCTTTGGGAAATTGTTCCAAGGCATGGAAGATAGATGGTGAATATCAAAGAGACTAGTTTAAGAGGAGTGCCCTAAGGATGAAGGAAATAAACCAAAATGAAAACTTCTTGGGGAATAAATGGAAAGCAAAGAGCCATCACTGTGGGCCACATTCTCGCTGAAGAAGGTGGTGGTGAAAGTTGTGAATAACACTGAACATCTCTACTAATAATTAGTAACATCATAACGGAGCCATTGATATTCCAGAAACCAAACACAGTGACAAAACGTCCCACAAGGGGCAGAGTGTGCTGAAGTGATCTCCCTAGTCCCAATTGGAGGAAGACCTATAGCTGGTACCCAAAGGCAGAACTGTAGTGCTTGAAGCATGTACAATTTGGGGCTTCTCATTAAGTGATTAAAAAATTACTAATAAAGACTGGTCTAACAGGGGATGCTTATTTGGAGTGACAAAAGAAACTGCAACTGATTAAGAATATTAAAAACCTAACAAATGCCACAAATATCACAAAATCCAGAAAAAACCCTCATAATATTTAATTAATATTTTGACATAAATCTAACCCTGCACCTTTGTGTCAAGATGTCAGGGAAGGGCTTCCCTGGTGGCGCAGTGGTTGAGAATCTGCCTGCCAGTGCAGGGGACACGGGTTCGAGCCCTGGTCTGGGAAGATCCCACATGCCGCGGAGTAACTGGGCCCGTGAGCCACAACTACTGAGCCTGCGCGTCTGGAGCCTGGGCTCCGCAACAAGAGAGGCCGCGACAGTGAGAGGCCCGCACACCGCAATGAAGAGTGGCCCCCACTTGCCACAACTAGAGGAAGCCCTCGCACAGAAACGAAGACCCAACACAGCCAAAAATAAATAAATAAATAAATAAATAATAATAATAAAATTAAAAAAAAAAAAAAGATGTCAGGGAAATTGGCAGGAGAAATACCATGGAGGCATTCCTAAGTCAGGATGGCTGGCCATGATTTCATCGCACAGATACATGGAAGTGACTTTGAGCCACATGTTGAGTGTATCCCCCACCCAAGTGAAGCTAAGTGTACCCCCCAACTCCACCTCCTTTAGCAGATCCCATACACAATCATGGCCAAAGTCACTTAACAGGGGAAGAAATGTGATGGAAGGCAATTCAGAGGTGGGCAACAGTGGTCCTAAACGATTGAAGTCACAATGTCTTATTTTTGCAAATTTTACAGGAACACATCACAGGCAACACATGGTGTACACTTTGCTGGACTCTTCCAGAACCTGGCGAGGGGCCGTGCACACAAGGAGCCCTGCATCTTCTCTCAGCTTCACTAGCTTCACAGCAAGTTTGCCTCCACACATCCACTGGTGCTTCTGAACTATACACTGGTGGCCATTGGTCGAGGCAAAAATAGCCTGGGCCAGTGTTGTGTAAGTGCCTGGCAGTAAGCTTTTGATTATCGAGGCAGCCATTTCAAAGATAATCCATCTCAAATAAAGGTACCGTCAACTGTACAACACAGCTACTAGCAAAACGTCCAGATAAGGAACCAGACTGCCCGCACTCACAAAGTTCCCCTTCTGGAAAGGCCTGGGTGACCTAGATAACTACCACTCGAGCGACCAGCTTTTCCCATCCTGCACCCCAATTCTCTCTCTTACATTTTAAATTCACTAATAAAGAGTGAACCCACAAAATCCTAGGCACTCCATCGTCGGACCCCAGTAAAGAGGGAGAACACCAGGTTCTCTCCCTCTCTCTCTCCTCTCCCTCCCTCTTCCCCACCCCGCCCTCCCAACCTACAACCGTGCTGTGTGGCCCTCAGGCATGTCCTGTACCCTCCAGGACGCAGGCATAGACTGGGAGTTGGGGACTGACATGTACACACTGCTATATTTAAAACAAACAACCAACAAGGACTTACGGTACAGCGCAGGGAACTCTGCTCAATACTCTGTAGTAACCTAAATGGGAAAAAAAATAAGATACGTATATATGTTTAACGGAATCACTTTGCTGTACACCTGAAACTAACACAACATTGTTCATCAAGTGTACCCAAATAGAAAATTAAACTTTTTTTAATAAAAATAAATAAATAAATAAAAGAGAGTAATAACTCTTGCTCCTTCAAAGTTCCCTGATGGTTGTTCCTGACATGAGTCTTGCAATCATAATAAGAATCACAAGGGCTGGTCCAGCCACAGCCTTGGCTCGTGTTGGGAAATGTGTGTAGGGCTCGCCCCAAGTCGTAGGGGCCCAGGTGAGTGCCTCAGGCTCTCCTATCGTAGGCTGTGCATCTCTATCATAGGCTGGGACTGACACAAACCAGCCAGACTCTAGATTTTCATAAAAATGATGAGCAAGTTGCAATATAATTTACTGCCAGCTACTCTGCTTCTACTTTATACCTGTAAAACGTACTGAAAATGAGAACACTAACAGGTACGTTAAAATATTTAAAGAAAAATTTTGCTTATTTCTTTGAAGATCCCAGACTCTTTCACAGAAAGATCAATGGGACTTCAGTTCCCAAAGATTTAGAATTTCTAGGCTATATAGTATGATCTGCAGGATGATGTTGTCAAGTTCTCTGCTGAAGAAAAATCTACCCAGGAAGAGGATTGAACTCTCTCAGACACTCATCATTTTAGAATAAAAGAGAATGATTCAAGGCTACTGCCCCATTAAAATTCAAATCCCTCTCTAGCACAGACTAAGAAATTTGGCTACATTATTATCAATTAGAAAGCTCACCAAGAATCAGTATATTAGATCAGAGAGTTACCAACCATATATCTCAGAGAAGATTACCCAGGAAAGCTGTGTTCTGAAGTTTTGAGGCAGAACAGAGGAAATGAATATAGATGGAAGAAAATGCTTTCTTCCAGGAAGGGTTTCTGCTTCTAGTGGACAAACCGTAAATGGGCTTTCAGTAAGGGGTGGACACGGGAAGCAACTGGGCAGCTAGAATTCTTGAAGAGGTAAGAAAAATGGAAAAGGAAGAGGTAGAGTGATGTTGAAGTTAAATAATTTTTTTGTTGTGCAGTTGTGCCAATAGCCTGCTTTGCCCTTGGCTCCTAACCATGGTCAAAGCTGCACATTTAATGCCACGAGGTCAAAGCTGTGTGTATAATTGGAGAGGTCAACAGTAAATTCCAGTGAGTGAGCAGATGACCCCTTTTCATGCCAGGAACTTTAACTAGGGGAGGTTTGATAGAGGGCTCGTTCAGGTGACAATCTTAAGCCAGCATTTCCAAAAGCAAGTACAAATACCACCGTTCGTACACCAGATGATGTAAGATGAGTGGCCATTTCTATTGAATGCTTTCATTTTGCATTCTGTTTACCTTAACGTAGTAAAGAAAAAATTATATCTACCCAGTAAGTTTACAGAAATGATGTTCTCTTTATAAATTAATCACTTAATAAGAAAAAGTGGATCAGCTTAGAAAAAATAATATTATTTTTGATTAGATGATACTTAGATGTGACAAGAATTATAAAGGTGGGAAAAAAAATAATGACACCTGGACAATTGTCATGTATAAACCTCTCCTTTCTTAGGAGTCTATGGAAGAGGCCATTTTGCAAAAGACTAAAAGAGACGCAACACATTTTGTGTTAAGGTGCCTGTACCTCAAATTCCTAAAATTTTATCAAATAAGAATGGATATAGTTAGGAAACCCAAAATATAGCTAAGCTCATTAAGTAAATCTGAGCAGGGATCACGCACCACGTTTTTTCCAATGAGGAGCCTGAGGTCTGGTGTAAGTAGCTTAATTCCAAAGGTGCAAAGAGCTGAGTTAAGGTTGAACACAGGTCTGCTACCTCCAAATTCTGTTACCTAAGCACTAGTTCAAGATGACATTTTAGAGAAAAATTGCTAAGTCAGAGAATCAGTATGGGCAGGAAAATGGTAATGGTCTCAGGTACAACCAGAATATTTACTTCATTAGCTATTTCTAACTACAATTTTACCAACTCCTAGAAGAGAATTGTTAACACCAAATCCTCAGTCAGGATGTCCAGAAAAACATTATAAGAATGACACATGCAAAAAAATTATTTATGTGTGGGTATGTACACATACGCATAAATACCTATACTTCCATTATATGCATACGTGACATGGTAGTTTATTGATAAAAATAAACATTATGCCATAAGATGAAGAGATCTGAAGACTTATCTTCTAGACTCAAATCTCTTACCAGCTATGTGGCTTTGGGCAAGTGCTTCAACTTCTCTAAGCTTCAATTTCCTCAAAACAGGGCTAATAACAGTAATTGTACAGTTGTTGTGAAGATTAAATGAGGTAATATACAAACTGTGCTGAAAACTGTCCTGGAATGTCATCAATGCTAAATAACTATAAGACACTATTATTATCCAATTGATGGTACAATTTAAAATACACACGAACACATAGAAGTTTTGCTCTTATTTGACTCCATCATTCATCTTTTTCAATCACAGATTTATATATTAGATAGAATACTAAGATTATCTTCACACTAACATTTGACATAAATGTGGGAAAAAGTATTGAAATAATTTTAATAATATGAGCACTTACTATTTAGAGAAGACCCTGGCCTGAAAACTTGCAACAGCTAGGGGTGAGCAAGGGGGTAAGTGTTCTAAGTACCTCGATCTTTCCAGCTATTTGCACATCCTGATTCTCTGGTTTGCTGGCTTGTTAGGAGAATGTAACAGGGTGAGTGGCGGCAGGGGAAGCCCATGGAAGGGGCAGAGCTGGCTCAGTCTGTGATGGAGATGAGTCTGAAACCCAAAGGATGATGAAGAGTCTGCCAGGCAGAATGGCAAAGAGAGAGGCAGAGCTTGCCCTGGCAGGTGCCTACTGCGTGAAAATGCCCAGAGGTGAGACGACACTGCTCGTTCAGGGAACCGTTTGCTGTCCAGTATCGTCTGAGCTTCAAGTACAAGGCGGGAAAGCATGAGAAACTGAGCCTGCTTGGGTTATAATAGGGCCTGTGTGTCATGCTCAGGATTTCAGAATTCACCCTGAAGTTGGCAGCAAGTGGAGGACTTCAAATGGAGGAACTACACATGGTCATCTTTGCTAATAGGCTACCAGCATCTATGTGATAGCATTCCTTAATCTGGAGTCTATGGGCATCTCTTGAAATTCAGTGTGTCTGTGAACTGGGATAGCAAAAGTTAAAAAAAAAAAAAAAAGACAGATTTTTACTGAACAATGTAATGTGTTATTAAAGAAGCACATAATTCTATATCACAGATTTACTTATAACATATTGAAACTTTTAATATAATGGATTTGTTCTGCAGTTGTATGTACGTTCCTTTATGCTTTTAGAAACTATTCTGAGAAGGGATTCTTAGGCCTCCTCAGACTGCCAAAGGGGTCTATGGCACAAAAAAAGATTAAGAACCCCCAAGGAAGGGTTACACACACATGCACAGAGATTCTGAAAGGTAATTCCTGCCATATGCAGGGGAGTAGCCAAGAGTTCAAGTACAAACCACAGATCCCAACAAGGTAACAAATAAACTGGCTTAATTAGAAACCACAAACATTGACAGCTCTAGTACTTTTCTTTACTGTTTTTTCTAGCAAGGAAGCTCAAAATAGTAAATTGTCTCTTTCAATACCAGTCATCTGGCAACCTTCCAGGCACTAACCCTGCATGTTATTTCTGGTT
The DNA here is from genome assembly GCF_009873245.2 of Balaenoptera musculus. Classification (NCBI taxonomy): domain Eukaryota; kingdom Metazoa; phylum Chordata; class Mammalia; order Artiodactyla; family Balaenopteridae; genus Balaenoptera; species Balaenoptera musculus. Next base: position 87,342,097 of record NC_045795.1, read on the forward strand.
GCTTCTATACATACGCAGTGTCATAGTGGACGTTTACTGGAGATTTCTCCCCAGATCCATCTCCCTCCTTCTGGCAATAGCAGCAGTTAGTGGGTGCCCCCGTTATGCTCTCTCAGCAAGTATGGTCTTGGGGGTTTTCACCCCCATCGACATGTATACCAAGGCTAAACCAATCACATTCCACCAAACATAAGACCTACGTTTGTCCAATCACAGTAACTCTCAAGATTTTGCAGAACCAGCTGACAAGATTCTAGCTGCTCCCACTGGCTCTGAACCCGAGGGGTTGTGAGGATGGAGCTCCTGTAAACAATTGTCCGCCAAAGTAGAGAGGCTTGCAGCAGAGGAAGAAGTTACCATGTGAACGGCAGAGGAAAGAACTAGGGAGAAACAGTTCTGGCGACACCATTTGATGCCTGAAGACAAAGCTAACACTGGGCTTTTTAAATTCATAACCCAAGAGGTTTGCTTTTTTATTACTAAAAATAAACTCACAGAGGGATATAAAATTGTCATCACTAGATAGAAAAGATCCTAACAGAAATGCCCAAGGTTCATGTACTTGGTGAGAAAATTCTAGGTAGTTCACAGAGGAACGTAGATTCATTTCTTCTCAATTAATTTGTGACTATGTGAAGTTACAACTGTTATCATCACGTCCTTGGTGCCCATGTTGTGTTGACCTCATTCCTTAAGCAGAATTTTGTCAAGTGTGCTCTGCAAAACCACGTGTGGCAGGGCCACACGGCGCGAAGGCTAACGGTAGACATTCCTGGGTACAAGGCTAAATGTATTAAATGTCTGGGGAAAATGGAGAGTCCAGAGAATCGATATTTTGCTCAGAAGAGCTGGTAGTGGTCACACACAGAAGGATCTGAGAACCTCCTCCCTTCACAGTTACTAGGGCTGCAGAGTGTATAGAGTGTTAGGCCATGAGGGTTTTGGGGGCAGTACTGTACTAATTCTTCACCAGATGTTTTCTGTATTTTTTACTTTGTAGTTTCATATTACTGACTGGGTGTTTTGCACTGTGATTTGTGGTGCTCAAACGGTACCATGTGCCATAATTTCTGAAGACCTTGGTATCTAAGTAGACTCACAGGACTGATCCCGGATTCAGTTAAGAATGAATGGAGGGAGCCCTGAAAGATCTATAGGTTTTTAAATCATGTGTCCCAGGTAACAACTCCTGATGTTTAAAAGCCATTGAACTGGAAAGATCAAGAAAAAACTGAATTCTAAGCAGAAGAGAAAGAATATTAAATCTGAAATCTCTGAATTCCCTTTTTACCTGGTCAATCAGGAGACACAATCACTTTTCTCTATTTGCTATAGGTTTCTCCTTTTTCGGCACACCACACCTTCACCTCCGTAGAGGCTGGAATTCATGGTGATCTCTATATAGAACAATGCAAGCCACTTGCAGGCACCAGCCAGTTTTTAATTAGGAATATCCCTAAGGAAAAGACTCGGGCACCTTTATGGGCACTGCTGTGCCCACGTCTTGTCACTCTCCAGCAGGGCTTAATGCTTGATGAATTTTAGGATATTTTTAAAGTAGGAAATTGAGCATACAATTGAAAATGCAAAAACGCTGCTGCATTCATCCAATAAACTCACTGTGAACTCTGAATTCTGTTTTTGTCCCTCAGGCAAAATTGAGTTTGGGTTATGCATGCATTTCAGGAATAGGAAAACCATTATTTACCTCTTTTCAGATGTGAGTTTTGGCATCTCCTTCAAACTAGCTGTAGAAATTGAGCTGCCTGTAGGTGAGCAGAAATGTTGCAGTTTCTTATGAAATTTTTTTTACAATGGCTTTAGGTATAAATTAGAATGCCCCTACATTGTAAAATCCACTCTCAGGAAAAGGAGGAACTGCATTTTTAAAAGTTTTTCATTCTACCAAATGGACAGAGTTGCCTTAATTTGTTAATTCAAGGGCTTTCCCCTATCTTTTTCTGTGTAGAAGATACAGATTAGACCCTGAAAGAGAGAGAACACCACAGAGAGAGGTTTTCTTAATCAGTTGCCTATTTCTATTAGGAAGCCATAAGGAGAACACACATTATTTATTATAAGTGTATCTAGTATTTTTTTAACTAATAAATCTGAAGAGGAAAAATCCTTTAATATAATATTTCCATTTCCTTTCATGGAAGTTTTAAAAAGTTAATGCTTGCACATCTTAATAAACGTTTCTCACATGTCACAACAATAAGGCAAAGAGATCTGATCACTTTTTCCCCAAAATAAAGGCATTTTTTAAACAAAGGCATTCTTAACACTGTACAGGGCACACACATTATCCTTAAAATGCGCTTCCAAATCAACCCTTGGAAATAAAGCTGCAAAAGCATTCCATTTCCACTTAATCCAAGAAACAAGCAACCTGGAACACATGAAGTACGGTGTTGGTATTTCCTATTCCTAGTCACACAGCGGTCATCCACAGTAAGATCTGACTCAGCATTTGACTGAAGCAGGAACCTACGGAGGCCTTTGTGTTGCGTCAGTGGCTTATTTGATATATGGAACTATTAAGTGTTTGTTCTTATTAGGGACTATTAGCCAACAGAAAATACTGTACACTTGGTTCAGCCTTTCACATCTGATCCCATCTCGTGCATGATTTTAATCAAGTGTATCAGGGAGGGTTTGATCAGAGTAGGACCACCATGAGAAACAAATGAGGAGAGGACCTTATGCAAATGTGGGAGCAGGGGGTGAGGTCCATGCAAGGCTATGGCTTCTGCATCTGGTTTTGGGCTTCACTTGTTACGGATCAGACAGGCTGGCCTCCAGAAGGGGAAGGTGGATATGAAGTGGGGTGTCAAGGACAAATGGAACCCCGAAAGGATGAACTCTAACCCACCAAGACCAATGACTCGCTTCATTTCATGCTATGTGACATGTTGTGTTTAACAAGGTACAGGTCCTCTGCAAATGACAGAGGATACTTATCACGGCACTTTTTCCCTAGTGATGAAAGATTGTGCTTCAGAATCCTTCTAAACACAGCTCTCTAGGCAGGCATTTCCAATTAAGTGGAGCTGATTGAAGAGAAGAAAGCTATTTGCCCCCTCTACTGTTAGCACAGCATTCAGGAAAGGGTTGCCTTTTTACAAGCTTCCCTTAATCTCTTGATCTCAATCTTCATCGATTTTATGATTTAAAGAGGCTGTGGGGTAATTAATCAAGATTTAAGACCTTACTTTTTAAGGGAAAAATGAATTTCAAGGTTCACCAACCAACTTATAAATGCTATGCTTGGTAGATTCCCAAGAGAAAGTATTTTATTAGCAGTAGTAATAATAAAACCTGCTCTTGTGAAGATTATCTACATTTATTTCTATTTGTTCTAAACTTAAAATTCTTTGAGTCTATGTGAACTTGCTCAAAAGATTAGCCATTAGATCTTAACAATGGGACTAAAGTCAAAAGGGGTCATGCTTTCAAAAAAGCAGACTGGGGTGGAGCTGGCCACTGTCTTCATTCAGCCTGTCTGGGAACTCTTCTATAGGTACTGCATTCATAAATTTCACGAGGGTGTGAACTTTATTTTCATTCTGCCCGTAATCACATTTAGTTTAAAGCTGCCTTTCTTTAGATTCACTCATTTGATCTGCATTCTGTCTACCAATAAATTCATTTCCTCTGTGTGATCTTTCAGCTCTTATTTTCCCCTCAAATCTTATCTGCATGTCAGATCTGGTGTTTCCTTAAGAATTCCTCTTTTACCATATAGCATTATTCTTCACCCATTCATATACTGATTGTTCTTCACTAGAAGCATTCTGGTTTATTCATACTTCTTTCAGAGTTGTAAGAGTCACTATAATTAGCACAGAATTGAGCCAGAGCATTACAGCACTTGTTCTGAATTATCCATTTCTACGATAGCCATAGAATTAAAAAGAAATTACTTTTTTTTCTATCCATATCATACTACTTCCTCATATTGATCTTGTGGTCAGTTAAACTCCTGAACACTTCCCACACAAGGCGTTTTAAACCACACTGCCATTCCTGTAACTGCACAGCTGGAATATTGAGACTCGAGAGCAGGTCATTATATTTGTCATTTTTATAGTTTACTGGCCTCAAAAATAAAACGGGAATGAGTTGAGTCCCCAGTGAAAATTTTTATTGAATCTACAATCACTTTTTAAGCAATCACTACTACTTTTTCTACATGCTCAGAAGTCAACCTTACACAACATTACTTTGGATTTTTCTGGCTTGGTAGCAAGTTCACTTGTGTACTCAGAACTGTATATTCATATTGTTAAGAGACTGTAAGGCACACGAGTGGGAATTTTTTAGCTGCTTTGTTCACTGATGTATCTCTAGCAGTAGGCCCTCACTCGAATCTGTAGAATAGATGAATGAATATAACAGGCACTTTCCATATACTGAATTATTTAATCTGTTTAATAGCCCCAAGAGGTAAATACTATTTTTATTCCATTTTACTGATGAGGAAGTAATTCATTTACTTACAGATTCAGAGAGGATTTTGACTGATTACTGGAAATTAGTTCTAACATGTATATGGAAAATAAGAAACTACAGCCCAGGAAAGAAATAGCCAAATTTTCAAAACTAATTCGATTTTCTTCATATAAAAAATCCAGCTATTCACTTAAGCAAATTTTGAGCACTTTTTCACCAAAAACTGTGTTACATGCTAGGAAGAATTAGGAGATGAAGGACAGCCCCTGGCCTCAGAGAGCTGTCAATCATGGTGAAAATAACAGAAATCATGTACTAAGATGAGAAGAAACAGGATGGAGATGAAAAACCACTCATATGCTCACTCAGTGTCTGAGTGGACATAATCCAAACTCACAAACAGGCAATCATTTAAAATAAAAAGTGATCAAAGGCCCAAATGGGAATCACAATATTGGAATCAGATTTCAAAATGAAATATGAGAGGAAGCCCTTCTGGACTGCATAAAAGCTGATAGGATGGGCACCAATATGAGATCCAGACCAGGATTTATGAAAAGACTTCATATTGATAAGGAAACCATTGATGCTGTATTGCCTCATAAATAAGAGTGTGCCTGACAATATATGTACAAAATGAAGGTTATTCCTCACTGATGTGGATGGAATTAATTAACTGAAGTCAGCCAGGTTTTCAACGGGTCTAGCTTGACTAGTTACAATTTATATCTATTCTCCATTCTTGATCTTAGAACAGTTCTTTAGTCACAGGACTTTCTAAATTATAAAGACCTTTCTTGGATTTTTTTCTTCTGTCACACATAACAACAATATACTCAAACAAATTATCAATTTAAAGTTTGGAGCCTGATAGTTCTAAGCATAAAACTCTGAAGTTTTAATAATCTATAAAGTTTGTGTCAAATGCTTAATACACACCTGTTCCAACACAGCTGGCATCTGTCATATACTTGTAAACTATTTGCCTTAATTCGCTTGTCCTAGTAAGAGTAAGCATGTGATATGAGGGATTAGGCTGAATTTCAGTCCAAAGAGACATTGGGGAGATGATTTATGAAATAATAAAAGCCAGAAATGAAATATTCTGTTAGATGATCCCTTTCTTTAGATGGCATATTAATCTCACTCTCACCACTACTTGCAATTCCAATCAGGAAGGTCATGGTCAAAGCCAACGTTTCTCTTAATTTTAGCCAGAAACCTGACTTTTACCCCGTTTTTTATTTCTATACTTTCTAATGATATAAGAAGCAATTATTGGCTTACTTGGTTTCTGATGAGAAGCCCTTGTACTACATGAGTCACTCCGCCTTACTGCTTTGATTTCTTTCATTTTGCATCTTTTTTTAAGACTTCAGTTTCTTAGAGCAGTTTTAGGTTCACAGGAAAATTAAGAGGAAGGCACAGAGATTTCCCAAGTACCTCTATACATGCAGAGGCTCCCCCATTATCACCTTCCAGATGGTACACTTGTTACAACTGATGAACCTACACTGACACATCATAACTACTCAAAGCGCATAGTTTACCTTTGCATTCACTCATTGGTGTTGTACACTCTTGGGTGTGGAGAAAGGTTATAATGACATGTGCCCATTGCTAAAATATCATACAGACTATTTTCACTGCCCTGTGCTTTGTCCATTCAATCCTGCTCCCATGTCCACCTCTGGCAATCAGTGACCTTTTTACTAGTTTTGCCTATTCCAGAAAGCCTTAGAGCTGGAATCATACAGTATATAGTCTTTTCAGATTGGCTTCCTTCACTTAGTTATGTGCACTTAAGTTTCCTCCACGTTTTTTTGTTTGATAGCTCATTTCTTTTTAGTGCTGAATAATAGTCCATTGTCTTGATGCACCACTGTTCATTTACCCAGTCATATACTGAAGGGCAATTTGATTGCTTCCAAGTTTGGGCAATTATAAATAAAGCTGCTATATACAACTATGTGCAAGTTTTTTTTTTTGGTGGACTTTGTTTTTGGCTTTTGACAGTTTGACTATGATGTGTCTAAGTGTGGATCTATTTGAGTTTATTCCACTTGGAATTTGTTGAGCTTCCTGTATGAGTAAATATTCATAAATGCTTTTCATCAAATTTGGGATGTTTGGGGCCATTATTTCTTCATATATTTTTTTCTGCCTCTTTCTCTCTCTCATCTACTTCTGGAACTCCAACTGTGCAGATGGCATCCCAAAGGTCTCTGAGACTCTGTCCATTTTTTTCTCATTTTTGTTTTATTTGACCTCAGACTAGATAATCTCAACCTATCTTCAAGTTTGCTGATTCAGAACTTGCCAACTCAGATCTGCTGTTGATCCTCTGTTGTAAATTTTTCACTTCAGTTATTGTAATTTTCAACTCCAGATTTCCTATTGGTTTCTTTTTAAAATAATATTAATCTCTTATTTGCTGAGATATCATACTTTCCTGTAACTCTTTAGACATAGATTCCTTTAGTTCTTTGAACATATTTATTATAGCTGCTTCCAGTGTCTGAACTTCCTCAGGGATATTGTCCAGTGACTGCTTTTCTTCCTGTTGATGGAGCATATTTTCCTGTTTCTTTGTGTGTTTTGTAATCTTTTGTTAAACAATTGACGATTTAAATAATTTATTGGGACAACTGTGGAAATTATAACCAATTCTCCCCACCAGCATTTGCTGTTGTTATTATTGTTGCAGCAGCAAACTTATGTAAAGTTTGTATTTTTATCATGTGCCACTGAAGTCTCAACTCAATTAACTCTGTGGTCAGCTAATCACTGGACAGAGATTTTCTTAACTGCTTTAGATGAGTCAGTCTCTCATCCTTTGCCAAATGACTCTGTGTGTGCTGGAAAAAACCTTTAAAATTTTGGCAGTTTACAGCTCTGCCTTAGCACTCGCTTCCCCCTTGTGCAGAGCTCCAGCGTCAGAGAGAGGTGAGAAATCAGGGCTTTCTCAGGTCTTTCCTGGGCATGTGAACGGCCCTGCATATATGCATGGCCTTCTAGGTTATCCAGAACATGTCAGAGATTTTCAAAGCCTCCTACGACATCTCACTCCTCAATTTTTCTTTTCAAGTTTTCTTGGCCATCCTCTTATTTGCCCTAACTGGTATCAGTGCCTCAGGAAGCTTTAAAGTTAAACAGTTGCTCCTAATTATTTTCAAGTACCCTGAGGATAAGGCTTTTTCTGTAGTATAACCTGTGAGTAAGTCAAATAAAGACAAATACTAAAAATGGAGCTTTTCCAGTGAGCTGTCAGATAGTGAAGATTCTCTGGGTGTGTGATTATGGGGGGAGGTGCAAACCCATTCTGTCTCTCTAGTTACTGCTAGGCCACTACTTCCCACATATATTGTGTTTGCAAAGTTGCTGATTTTCAAGGCTACCAAAGACTTGGGGAAGATGGGGTATAAATAGAGCAAATTTAAAAGTTTGCTGCTCTTACCAAGATCCAGCTATTTTTCTTGGATAAGCTTTTATTCTATTGTTGGAAGCCTTTGATTAATTTCCCTGAGCTCTGAAAAAGTTGGTTTTCACTATTTTTTCTAGTATATTTATTACCCTTGGGTAGGAGCAAATTTTCAGAGGGCCTTACTGTGCCATTCCAGAGTGCTTTTTTCTGGTTTGCTTTTTCATTTTTGCATCAGATTAATTTATTTCATTGTTCTCCATATATGGCTTTCTTAAGCACCCTATTCAACTAATACTTTCATCGTCATTTGTTGTAGAATTTTATGATTTCAAACTGTTAAAAAAACTGCCATGTGTATGAATATCATGAGACTTTATATGACTCTGGTAGAGTTTATAATAAACAATTTTTTACAGTGATAATGGTAAATATCCAAAACAGAACTTTGCAATAGAATAATGATAGATAGCAGGGTTAAGAATTTTGAAATGTGCAAAATAAAGGTCAGAACATTTTGATTTATCTAAAATAGTAATGTTCATTTAAATAGAATCACAGGAAAAATCACAAAAAGGTGAAATAATTACAATGATTCATCATTTTTCCTTGGGGAAACACACATCAGATGTCATTTTAGTTAAATGGAATTAACCGTGCACGGAAGAGAGTGAGAGAAAAAAACTGTGTGGGCAATTCGGCTCACCATGCATGAGTTGAGGTTGTTAATACAAGTTGGTTCTTACAGCTACTAATAATTTAAGTGTCTCATTATGCTGCATCTCATTCTAGTGTTTAAAGATACAGTGCTGGAGAACTCCATTTGCAAGATCGTTTCCTTCTGGGTGCACATCATACATGTAAGTATCACTATTCTCATACAGCATTATATATATAATATCAGGCATAGTGGATTGAATAGGGTCCCACAAAACTCATGTCCATCAAAAACCTTAGAAGGTAAACCTAGTTGGAAATAGTTTTTACTGGTGTAATTGGTTAAGATGAGGTCATATGGTACAAGGGTGGGCCCTAAATCCAATGACTGGTGTCCTCATAAGAAGAGGAGAGGGGGCCCACTGTCTAAGGCTCCACGCTCCCAATGCAGGGGGCCCGGGTTCGATCCCTGGTCAGGTAACTAGATCCCACACGCCACAACTAAGTGTTCACATGCCACAACTAAAGATCTCGCATGCTGCAACAAAGATCCTGCGTGCCACCACTAAGACCCGGCGCAGCCAAATAAATTTTTAAAAAAGAAAAAGAAAAAAGTTTAAAACGGCAAGTTGAAAAAAAAAAAGGAGAGGACTCACAGAGATACACACAGAGAAGAAGTCCATAGGAAGACATAGGCAGAGACTGGAGAGATGCAGCTATTCAATACAAGCTAATAAACACCACAGATTGCTAGAAGCCACTAGAAGTAAGGAAAAGGCAAGGCAAAGTTCTTTCCTAGAACCTTCGGAGGGAACATGGGCTGGTAATGCCTTGATTTTGGACTTCTACCCTCCAGAACTGTGAAAGAATAAATTTCTGTTGGTTTAAGCCACCCAGTTTGTGACACTTAACCTTAGGAAACTATTACACCAAGTATCCCATATTTGGGGGGAAATATAAGGAATTTTCAAGGGTAACTAGACACAATTCAGCATTACTTTCATGTTAGGCACTGACCTAAAACCATCCCCTCACATCACTTACATGACTCTGCAACACAAAGAATTTCATAATTGTAAATGCACAATTTCTTTTGAAACTATTTAAAACATAATATATATAAGTACTAAAATCTAATCTGTATTATTGGTGATATCATTCAAATGCTCTGGCCTTCAATTTTTTCACTGGGAAAATGGGACTTCAGAGCCTAATCGATTACAGCCATTTTTCTATATGTGCACAGAAATTTGTGTAAATTCCTCTGACGAAATTTAGACTGTTATTGAGTATGTAAAATCTTTGAGTCCAGGAACATTATTTTACTGTCTTTTATTTCACATAGAATAATATCTTTCCTGTGTTTTCCAAGCACCCAGACATTGCCTATATCACACTAGACAATCAAAAATTTGTTGAAAGGATACTATCTGGTTAATACCAGAATAATACAATTTTAAAGCTGAACAAGAACTTTAAAAGGACAGTACAACTGGCAAAATCTAAATGTTTCCTTTTGGGAACTGAAGCTCAGAGAGATTATAGCCACAGTGAAACTACAGTCCAGATTCTCAACCTCATCCTTTGATAAAAATTGCTATTCTTATTAGGAGAGGTCCCAACATGCTTTGCAGAATTGGCATAATGGGTTAAGATGGTAGGCTTTTGAGGCTGACTTCCTAGGTTCAAATTCTGGCTCTACCACAAACTAATTTTGTGACTTTAGCAATTAATGCAATCTCCCTGGAACTCAGTTTCCTCATCTGTGGAATGAATTTAATAATCATACCTCCACATCACAGAGTTATAAAGAGGGTTAAATGACTGTTAAGACATATAGGCAGATAATAAGGGCCCAAGAATGTTAGTGGCTACTATGATTACAACCAAATGTCTGTACCTTCGTAAAGAGCTGTTATGTAATGCACTTTGTGGCCTAATTCTGCCTGTGTTTGCTTTACTGGTTCATATAGCCCAGGGTTTCTGACCCTAGGCACTACTGATGTTTGGGGATGGATAATTTTTGTTGTTGGTGGCTGTCCTTTGCATTGCAGAATGTTTACTGGCATGCCAGGTCACTATATGCCAGTAGCATACACTCCCTTCCTTAGTGTGACAACCAAAAAAGTCACCCTGGGGAACATTACTTCTGATATAGAACTACAGCTCTCCTCTTAAGTTCTCTGAGGGCCGGGAGTAGCTCTTATGTCACTTTTTAAACTCCCAACTATCTGGCCTCATGCCCTCCTATAAACACTGTATTTCATAATTTGCTATATTATTCAATAAGTGATGTATATAGCCTGTTGAGAATTTAAATATTAGAGGCTATAATAAAGGGGTTTTTCCACCCTCACTCTACCACCAAGACTTATAACTGGTAGCTACCTCAGTGCTTGCAATATGAGAGGTATTTCAAGAATGATGGCTAAATGAATGAATGTTGGTGGGAGAAATTGTTCCCTTCATTGAGAAGGGTGAAATGTCTCCCCTATGCATTGAATCTTTATCATGTAGGAGGCACTCTACTAGATGCCTTACATACATTGTAGCAATTTGGCAAAATCCCATTTTGTAGATAAGCAAACCAAGATTTAGTTCAAAGTCACACAACTAGTAAGAGACAGAAGCAATTTTCGGTGCATATCTTCCTAAATCCTCATCTATACCTTTTATCCTTTTGATATCATGAAGTTCAAATTAACAGTCCTACTGCCCTGGTGACACAGTGGTTAAGAATCCGCCTCCCAATGCAGGGGACACAGGTTTCAGCCCTGGTCCGAGAAGATCGGACGTGCCGCGGAGCAACTAAGCCGGTGCACCACAACTACTGAGCCTGCGCTCTAGAGCCCTCGCACCACAACTACTGAGCCCGCGTCCCTAGAGCCCATGCTCTGCAACAAGAGAAGCCACCGCAATGAGAAGTCCACGCACCGCAACAAAGAGTAGCCCCCGCTCACCGCAACTAGAGAAAGCCCGCGTGTAGCAACGAAGATCCAACACAGCCAAAAATAAATAAATAATTTATTTTTTAAAGAAAATCAACAGTCCTAGAATGAACAGAATCATAGCAGCCTTTTGAATTTGTTCCCTAAGATTATACAGACACAGTAGAAAGTTTTATATCCAAATAAATGCAATAGAAACTAATGAAAGCATCTGAGGATGGCTCTGAAAGACTTTTACAACGTAAGGTTGAGGAAAAGCAAGCAGCTAACTGCCCCAAAGCGTTTATTCATCAGTCACGGGCCCAGACCAACTTATCTTCTTTGACATACATCTCATCACCTCTACTCATGCTTGTAGCTCTCATTTCAACATGATATGTCCACGGCGGAAAGTTAGTCTCAAAGATTTATTACGTCATTAATCAATATTCAGTGCCACAGAGCAAATAAACCACAAACACGCTGAATCTGCCTGTTCAGTTGCCTTTAACACTGTCAACCCAAAGGGACTGAGATCCGAGCGTGCTCACCCCAGGGCCGAGTGTGTGTGTGCAAGTGCACATGTGCCAGAAGAGTCTCATCTCAAAAAATTAAAAGCCACTTAATCATGACTTACCACTTTCCTCCGATCGCATTATACCTTCATAAATTATACCCATTCCTGTTATTTTTTAAAGAGGGTTTAAAAATCGCATGTAACCCCATCTTGTTTTAGGAATATAAAGACTGATCAATGCCTCTTAGTGGATAGTATTCCCTTCAAACATGTAAGATCTTCAACAAAAAGGAAACAACCCAGGTGACCAGGATTTCTGTTTAATGGCTGCTGGCTAGTATATAGGTTTTGTTGTTTGGGAACAGCTTTTGCTCCCTTTGGACATGATACCGTAGGCGATACACTAACAATTATGTACATTCAAACCTGATTATTTTAAATTCAATCTTCAGCTGCACTGTAAGTAAGGAACCGCACGTGCATTTGTTGCTTTTCAGTAATATTGAAGAATTGCTTAATTAGCACAACCTTGTAAATCCACTATACTTCACTAAAAAGATAAATAAAATTTTAAAAAATTTAAGAAGAGTTGCTTAGAAGTATACAAAATGTACAGTCACTAAAACAGCTAATTTTTTCCTTCTCTCCCCCTTTGAAAGGAATGGGATTTGGTTGTTCCTACACTAGCTAGAACCATAATAAAAACGTACCATTAATTCGTAATGTAAGTATTGCAATATGTTAGTAACAATCTTGTGGGCTTGTTTTTCAAATTTCATTTTATTTTGATCAGTTTAATATATTGCATGAATTGTTTTAGGTATTTTCTTTTTTTTTTACAACAAAAATTTTTTTATTCCTTTAAGTAACAAGGGAAGATAAGCCTTTTTTCCTTCTTTTCTCTAATATTTGCCCATGAATTAGAATATACCAAACACAAACTTAAAATAATCCTGAGTGTCATTTATTACTTATCACTTTAGTTCAAGAATAGTGAAGTTAACCACTGACACTGCTGACCAAGTCCTACTTGCTAAATAACAACATGGGATAGTGAAAGCTGAACGGGACCTGTTTAGGCCGTGGCCTGGGCTTTAGCCATCTCTTCCAACACCGGTTGTCTACTTTTATTATGTGACAAGCTCTGATCATTACTTTACATTTGTCAAGCCTGTTCATTTGACAAGCTCTGGTCATTATTTTACGTTTATTCCAGCAAATCCAGCCCCTGTGGCACTTAATCCTGCCATTGTCAATCAGTCTACAGTAGCGACTGACTTTATGGCTCCTGCTGTGGGCCACGTCCAGTGTCCACTGGGTTCTGGGAGAGACACCAAAGAAGAGGCCATTTACGGCTCTGCTGAGGGTAAATCAAGCTCTAAGAGGGAAGGCTCAAGGAGGAGGGCTTATTCCTACAGCACAGAAAGGCCTTAAACATTCTCATTTTTGATTGGACTAAGAAAAAAAGTCCACAATTTCAAGGCTTTTCTACAAAGAGATGCACCCTGAAAGATAATTCACAGCTCTGAAGGGTGAATATGGAGGGTACAGGGACCCCTCCACCGACTTCCCACCCTCCTTTCTCTAAGTGACAAAGTTGTGGGGCATGGCTGGCTGTTAGAGATTGAGGTAGGGGAGGTACTGATTTACTTTACTTCCTTGCACTGCAATTTTATTTATTTTTTTAATAGATCTTTACTGGAGCATAATTGCTTCACAATACTGTGTTAGTTTCTGTTGTACAACAAAGAGAATCAGCCGTATGCATACACATGTCCCCGTATCCCCTCCCTCTTGAGCCTCCATCCCATCCTCCCTATCCCACCCCTCTAGGTGGTCACAAAGCACCAAGCGGAACTCCCTGTGCTATGCGGCTGCTTCCCACCAGCCAACTATTTTACATTCGGTAGCGTGTATATGTCGATGTTACTCTCACTTCGCCCTCCCACCTCATGTCCTCAAGTCCATTCTCTACGTCTACCTCTTTATTCCTGCCCTGCAACTAGGTTCATCAGTCCCTTTTTTTTTTTTTTTTAAGATTCTATATATGCGTTAGCATACGGTATTTGTTTTTCTGACTTACTTCACTCTGTATGACAGACTCTAGGTCCATCCATCTCACTATAAATAACTCAATTTCATTTCTTTTTATGGCTGAGTAATATTCCATTGTATTTATGTGCCACATCTTTTTTATCCATTCATCTGTTGATGGACATTTAGGTTGCTTCCATGTCCTGGCTATTGTAAATAGTGCTGCAGTGAATATTGTGGTACATGACTCTTTTTGAATTATGGTTTGCTGAGGGTATATGCCCAGTAGTGGGATTGCTGGGTCATATGGTAGTTCTATTTTTAGTTTTTTAAGGAACCTCCATACTGTTTTCCGTAGTGGTTGTATCAATTTACATTCCCACCAACAGTGCAGGAGGGCTGCCTTTTCACCACACCCTTTCCCGCATTTAGTGTTTCTAGATTTTTTAATAATGGCCATTCTGACTGGCGAGAGGTGATACCTCATTGTAGTTTTGATTTGCATTTCTCTAATAATTAGTGATGTTGAGCATCTTTTCAGGTGCCTCTTGGCCATCTGTATGTCTTCCTTGGTGAAATGCCTATTGAGGTCTTCCACCTATGTTTTAACTGGATTGTTTGTTTTTTTGATATTGAGCTCCATGAGCTGTTTGTATATTTTGTAGATTAATCCTTTGTCTGTTGTTTCATTTGCAAATATGTTCTCCCATTGTGAGGGTTGTCTTTTTGTCTTGTTTATGGTTTCCTTTGCTGTGCAAAAGCTTTTAAGTTTAATTAAGTCCCATTTGCTTATATTTGTTCTTATTTCCATTACGCTAGGAGGTGGGTTAAAAAAGATCTTGGGGTGCTTATGTCAAACAGTGTTTTTCCTATGTTTTCCTCTAAGAGTTTTATAGTGTCTGCCCTTACATTTAAGTCTTTAATCCATTTGGAGTTTATCTTTGTGTATGGTGTTAGGGAGTGTTCTAATTTCATTCTTTTGCATGTAGCTGTCCAGTTTTCCCGGCACCACTTATTGGAGAGGCTGTCTTTTCTCCATTGTATGTTCTTGCCTCCTTTGTCATAAATTAGGTGCCCATATGTGTGTGGGTTTATCTCTCGGCATTCTATGCTGTACCACTGATCTATCTTTCTATTTTTGTGCCAGTACCATACTGTCTTGATTATTGTAGCTTTGTGGTATAGTCTGAAGTCAGGGAGCCTGATTCCTCCAACTCCGTTGTTCTATCTCAAGATTGCTTTGGCTATTCAGGGTCTTTTGTGTTTCCATACGAATTGTAAATTTTTTTGTTCTAATACTGTGAAGAATGCCATTGGTAGTTTGATAGGCATTGCACTGAATCTGTAAATTGCTTTGGGTACTATAGTCATTTTCACAATATTGCTTCTTCCAATCCAAGAACATAGTATATTTCTCCATCTGTTTATGTCATTTTTGATTTCTTTCATCAGTGTTTTATAGTTTTCTGAGTACAAGTCTTTTGTCTCCTTAAGTAGGTTTATTCCTTGGTATTTTATTTTATTCGTTTTGTTGCAGTGGTGAATGGGAGTGTTTCCTTAATTTCTCTTTCTGATTTTTTGTTGGTGGTGTATAAGAATGAGAAAGATTTCTGTGCATTAATTTTGTATCCTGCAACCTTACCAAATTCAATGATTAGCTCTAGTAGTTTTCTAGTGGCATCTTTAGGATTTTCTATGTATAGTAACATGTTATCTGCAAACAGTGACAGTTTTACTTCTTTTCCAATTTGTATTCCTTTTATTTCTTTTTCTTCTCTGATTGCCATGGCTAGGACTTCTAAAACTATGTTGAATAAGAGTGGCCAGAGTGGACATCCTTGTCTTGTTCCTACTCATAGTGGAAATGCTTTCAGTTTTTCACCATTGAGTATGATGCTTGCTGTGGGTTTGTCATATATGGATTTATTATGTTGAGGTAGTTTCCCTCTATGCCCATTTTCTGGAGAGTTTTTGTCATAAATCGGTGTTGAATTTTGTCAAAAGATTTTTCTGCCTCTATTGAGATGATCATATGGTTTTTATTCCTTAATTTGTTAATGTGGTGTATCACATTGATTGATTTGTATATATTGAAGTGTCCTTCCATCCCTGGGATAAATCCCACTTGATCATGGTGTATGAACCTTTTAATGTGCTGTTGGATTCTGTTTGCTAGTATTTTGTTCAGGATTTTTGCATCTATGTTCATCAGTGATACTGGTCTATAATTTTGCTTTTCTGTGATATCTTTTTCTGGTTTTGGTATCAGGGTGATGGTGGCTTCGTAGAATGAATTTGGGAGAGTTTCTCCCTCTGCAACTTTTTGGAAGAGTTTGAGAAGGATCGGTGTTAGCTCTTCTCTAAATGTTTGATAGAATTCACCTGTGAAGCCATCTGGTCCTGGACTTTTGTTTGTAGGAAGATTTTTAATTACAGTTTCACTTTCATTACTTGTGATAGGTCTGTTTATATTTTCTAATTCTTCCTGGTTCAGTCTTGAAAAATAGTACCTTTCCAAGAATTTGTCCATTTCTTCGTGGTTGTCCATTTTATTGGCATATAGTTGTTTGTAGTAGTGTCTTATAATCTTTTGTATTTCTGCAGTGTCAGTTGTGATTTCTCCTTTTTCATTTCTAATTTTATTGATGTGCATCCTCTCCCTTTTTTTCTTGATGAGTCTGGCTAATGGTTTATCAATTTTGTTTACCTTCTCAAGAACCAGCTTTTAGTTTTATTGACCTTTGTTATTGTTTTCTTCATTTCTATTTCATTTATTTCTGCTCTGATCTTTATGATTTCTTTCCTTCTACTGACTTTGGGTTTCCTTTGTTCTTCTTTCTCTAGTTGTTTTAAGTGTAGGGTTAGATTGTTTATTTGAGATTTTTCTTGTTTCTTGAGGTGAGATTGATTTGCTATAAACTTCCCTCTCAGAACTGCTTTTGCTGCATCCCATAGGTTTTGGGTCGTCGTGTTTTCGTTGTCATTATTTTCTACGTATTTTTTAATTTCTTCTTTGATTTCTTCAGTGATCTCTTGGTTATTTAGTAGTGTGCTGTTTAGCCTCCATGTATTTGTGTTTTTTTACAGTTTTTTTCCTTTAATTTATTTCCAATCTCATGGCGTCGTGGTCAGAAAAGATTCTTGATATCATTTCAATTTTCTTAAATTTTCCCAGGCTTGATTTGTGACCCAATATATGATCTATCCTGGAAAATGTTCCATGTGCACTTGAGACGAAAGTGTATTCTGCCACTGTTGGGTGGAATGTTCTATAAATATCAACTAAATCTATCTGATCTATTGTGTCATTGAAAGTTTGTGTTTCCTTATTTATTTTTTGTTTGGATGACCTGTCCATTGGTGTAAGTGGGGTGTTAAAGTCCCCTATTATTATTGTGTTACTGTCGATTTCTCCTTTCATGGTTGTTAGCATTTGCCTTATGTATTGAGGTGCTTCTATTACGGATGCATAAACATTTATAATTGTTATACCTTCTTCTTGGATTGATCCTTTGATCATTATGTAGTGTCCCTCCTTATCTCTTGTAACAGTCTTTATTTTAAAGTCTATTTTATCTGATATGAGTATTGCTACTCCAGCTTTCTTTCGATTTCCATTTGCATGGAATATCTTTTTCCATCCCTTCACTTTCAGTCCATACGTGTCCCTAGATCTGAAGTGGGTCTCTTGTAGACAGCATATATATAGGTCTTGTTTCTGTATCCATTCAGCCAGTCTGTGTTTTTTGGTTGGGGCATTTAATCCATTTACATTCAAGGTTATTATTGATATGTATGTTCCTATTACCATTTTCTTAATTGCTTTATGTTTGTTTTGTGGGTCTTTTTCTTCTCTTGTGTTTCCCACTTATAGAAGTTTCTTTAGCATTTGTTGTGAAGCTGGTTTGGTGGTGCTGAATTCTCTTAGCTTTTGCTTGTCTGAAACGTTTTTGACTTCTCCATCGAATCTGAATGAGATCCTTGTTGGGTTGAGTAATCTTGGTTGTAGGTTTTTCTCTTTCATCACTTTAAGTGTATCCTGCCACTCCCTTATGGCCTGCAGAGTTTCCACTGAAAAATCAGCTGATAACTTTATGGGGATTCCTTTGTGTGTTATTTTTTTTTTCCCTTGCTGATTTTAATATTTTTTCTTTGAATTTAATTTTTGTTAGTTTGATTAATATGTCTTGGTGTGCTTTTCCTAGGTTTTATCCTGTATGGGAGTCTCAGTGCTTCCTGGACTTGGGTGATGATTTCCTTTCTCATGTTAGGGAAGTTTTTGACTATAATCTCTTCAAATATTTTCTCAGACCCTTTCTGTTTCTCTTCTTCTTCTGGGACCCCTATAATTCGAATGTTGATGCGTTTAGTATTGTCCCAGAGGTCTCTGAGATTGTCTTCAATTCTTTTCATTCTTTTTTTTTATTCTGCTCCTCAGCAGTTAATTCCACCATTTTGTCTTCCAGCTCACTTTGCTATTCTGCCTCAGTTTTTCTGTTATTGATTCCTTCTGGTGTATTTTTCATTTCAGTTATTGTGTTGCTCATCTCTGTTTGTTTGTTCTTTAGTTCTTCTAGGTCTTTGTTAAACATTTCTTGTATTTTCTTAATCTTTGCTTCCATTCTATTCGCAAGATTCTGGATCATGTTTACTATCATTACTCTGAATTCTTTTTCAGGTAGATTGCCTATTTCCTCTTCAGTTATTTGGTCTTGTAGATTTTTACCTTGCTCCTTCATCTGTGACATATTTTTTTGCTGTCTCTCTTTTTTTTTTTTTTTATGAGTGGGATTGTGTTCCTGTCTTACTGGTTGTTTGGCCTGAGGCTTCCAACACTGGAGTTTGTAGGCTATTGGGTAGAGCTGGGTCTTGGTGCTGAGATGAGGAACTCCATGAGACCTCACTCCGATGAATATTCCCTGGGGTCTGAGGTTCTCTGTTAGTCCAGTGGTTCAGACTCAGAGCTCCCACTGCAGGAGCTTTGGCCTGACCCCGAGCTCATGAACCAAGATCCCACAAGCCACGTGGGGTGGCCAAAAAAAAAAAAAAAAACAATAACAACAATAACAAGTAAAAAATAAAACTAGACTAGGAAAATAACAGATATGTTAGACAAAATATAAAAATATAGATGAATCAACAACTGGAAGGTCCATCAGTACCACAGTAGTGAAAAAGAGGAGGAGGGAAAAGTAAAAAAAAAAAACAAAGGAGGGGGGGAAGGCCTTGGCTGTGAAGGGTGGGGCCTAAGCAAGGGTGAGGTTTGAGTGGTGGGTGGGGCCAATGCTCAAGACCCACAGGGCTGGAAAAGGCCCTGGGGGCTGTGGGGGGTGGGGCTGAGGCTCAAGGAACAGATGGGGCCCAGGCGTGCCCCCCACCCCTGGTGTCAGAGGGCGGGGGACTCACCTGGGAGCCCAGCAGGCTTCCTGGGCTTGAGTGGGCAGGGCATACACCCTCCGCTCCTCTCCAGCTCCTCCCACCTGCCTCTCCTGATCTCCCCGGCCTCCCCTTCTATGGCCCCAAGGACCCACGTGGCCTGGAGGGGGATTTGGAGGGCAGGGGACTGGCCTGGGAGCTCAGCAGCTTTCCCAGCCTGAGTGGGCCAGGTGATGCCCTCCACTCCTCTCCCACTCTTCCCAGAGAGTCCCTCCTGCCTGCCTCTCCTGATCTCCCCGGCCTCAGGGGTGCTGAGCCTGTCTGGCCTTCACTTTCCTCCCCCCTCAGTCCCCCTATGTCCTACTGGTTCACTTTGGGGTTCCTCCTGTCTTCTTGGGCATCAGAGTCCCCCACCAGTGGCCTGCAGGCTCTCTAGTTGCATGGAGACTCTAACTTTGTGTCTTCCCACACTGCCATCTTGACTCCGCCCTGTTTTAGGTATTTCATTATATGAAATTTACCATGTGTCAGAGATGATTTAATCAATTTAAGTGTTGAACTGGCAGCAGAACTTGTACATTTGTAGTAATTCAGAATTAGTAAGGAAAACAGTTCACCAGTGTCTAGTTTTATATTAAGCTGCTCAGGTTGAAGTAAAGTGGTATAAAAAGCAAAACCAACCAACAAACAAAAGTGCTAAAGCATATAAGTTTAGTCTCCAAATTCCATTCAATTTAAGATTATTTTCTGTCACATACAGTCAATCAGAACTTGGTTATAAATAAATTACATATTAGATATTCAACTTTAAGACAACTGTTTCCATGTTGGAACACATATTTCACTTCATAATTACAAGTTATTTCTACAATCAATCTATACAACTCTATTTAAGTAATATATATAGCTGAAATAGCTGAACTACATAGCATTATTTCAACTATAATCAACCACTAAATATATAATTTTTATTGAAAAATATATTTTAAAATTTTGGAAAACAAACTTAAGTTCCTTAATGGTGATGACTTAATGGCACTATTAGAGTCAAGAATTCCATCAGTAACATAATGTAGAGAAAGATCATGCTACTGGATATTGAAAAGTTCTGTTATCTCTTTAATTCATTTCAAACTTATTAAATATCAATTCTATTTTGAACACATGGTTTCTGCACTCTACATGATCATAGCTGAAAACAGGAAGCAAATACAACTATAAATAAAAACAATAAAGTGAGTTAAGAATAACAACGGACTGAATACAAGTTAGAGATTACATAGGGAGGAGAAGAGGAAGTGGAGTTGGGGGCTTGGGGTTTAACAGACCCTTCACTGAGGAGGGGATTTCTGCAATGCTTAGATGAGGTCACATATATAGGGCATATTTAGGAGATTTAATCTAGAGACAAAAGATGTACAAAATCTGATTAACTCACTTATAATTCTAGCATTTCTCAAAGAATCTGGTAATTAGATTATATCACACCATAAGTATGAGTTATACTGTTATAAATAAATTCCTTTTTGTTTGTTTTGTTTTGTTTGACTCTACAATTCTGGGAAATAATCTCTTGAAATCTGCATTTATAATAAGAATAATGGCCAACATTTGAGCACTTACTCCAACCTGAGAATTCTTCTAAGCACTTTACATGCATTATCTTGTTTAAACCAACAGTATGCTTATGAGGTAAACTCTAACTGCCTCCATTTTGTAAATAAGGAAAATGAAGCACAGAGCAATCAATAACTTTCCGAAACTCACAGGGCCAAAATTTGAACCCAGTCAGTGTTATTCTAGACCTAGTTTTCCCCAGAATCTCATACTGTTTCCCCAAAATTAAAATAATAATGTAACTAACATCTACTTTGATATTTTCCCAGTTGCCATCTTATTTGAGTTCACATATCACATTACCATTAAGGGAACTTAGCCCAGATGCTCCTGTTAAAATTATCTCTGCTTTTTTATCTACTACATATCCCATGACCCGGTAATCCCACTTTTAGGATTATATCCATTATATCCATGTCTTAATATGTTTAACCAAGGCCCATGGCAGCATCATTCACAATACTGTCATACTGGAAAATAGCAAAACACCTTTTAGTACTGAAATGGATTTATAATCTGTGGTAGACTCACATAACGGAAGGTTATACAGCAAGGAGAATAACTAGTTACAACCACACACAATATGGATGAATCTCCCATACAAAGTTGGTAAAATAAATCAGACACAAAAGAGTATGTACTATATGAATCCAAGTGTATAAAGTAGAAAAAGAGGCAAACCAAGCTGAGCTGTTCAGGGCTTTTAAGTACACTGATAATGTCCTTTTTAAAAAACTATAGGTGTTGCTTAGATACTGAGATTTTATTAATGCATAGCTTATAGTCAAACTTCCATGATGATAAAAAAAAAACTATAGGTGTTGATTACATGGATGTTTTTACTTTGAAAAAACTCATTGTGTTCTTCATTTATGATATGTATACTTTTCTCTATATTATACTTTGAAAACAAATTTTTAAATCAAATGATACAATGCATCGACCAATGAACAGAGTAGCTATTCAACAAACATACACTGCTTGGAGGAAATACCAAAAATTAAACATTGTCTTATTTCATCGAAAACACAGGTTTGGATATCCAACTTCATATATTTAGCCCTCCAACCATAAGATCATTTAAGTGGACATTTTATAATCTTTAAGTAAAATAAGCTAAGAATTTCACCTTTCTGGTTTGGATCTGGGAAGAGGGTAGTAAGTACACATGAGCCTAACAGTCTTATCAGTAAAACAGGGCAAATGTTTTTGGGATGGGAGCAGGGGGTGAGCAGGAAACAGGAGAAGCAAATCAAAGTCTTCAAAAAAATTCTGGAGCCCACTTACTAATCAGGTGTGGCATCAAAGTCTCTCCAGAAATAGTAAAGATAGCCTAGCCAGGCATGAGTCTATAAAGGAGTGAAGGAGGCTTTCTCTGGCTGTGACTGCAGGGTCAAGGTCAAGTGTGAAGGGTTGCAATAAAAAGTGACGGTTGCAGTAAACGGTGGTTCCAGGCACAAATCCACCGTAACCATCTTAAACTGTGTTCTGTTCCCCTGTTGGTCTTTTCAACAACAAACTATAACCG
This sequence comes from Balaenoptera musculus, assembly GCF_009873245.2. NCBI lineage: Eukaryota > Metazoa > Chordata > Mammalia > Artiodactyla > Balaenopteridae > Balaenoptera > Balaenoptera musculus. Next base: position 87,364,629 of record NC_045795.1, read on the forward strand.
CCTTTAAAGCCACTGAAAAATCTCCAAATATTGAATGTTAGATATATGACTATATCTAGAGCCAAGCAGTTATATAGGCATTGACTTTGCTATTCTTCCCCCACTAAAGCCTCATAACAAAGCAAGAAAGCCTATTAGTCCTTCCATAGTCTGTTCATGTGAAATATTTAGAGGGGTCAAAAGTTTGCAGCTGTTTAGTATGAAAATGTGAATTGCTGTCCTGAAGCACATAAAATACCATCACAAGTTAGAAAATTTTAATAAATTATTGGACACAAATTGTGTAGCCTGTGGCTCCCCTAGATGATGAAATAGCTCTTATGTCGGGCTTGGCCAGTCATCTACTCGCTGGTAGAAGATAAAGAAGCAGACTAATCTTATCTCCTCCTTAATCTGTAATTAATTAGCGAGCAGCATATATGATTTGGGACTAGAATCCGTTTTATCTCCCAACATTAGAATGGTAAATCCCTTCATTAACAGAAACAGCCCATGGTACAGTTATTAAACTTATTATGTTATATTGGATATTTCTTTCAGATTGCAGTTACGCATGAATGGGTATCATAGGATGCTTTGACGACCTTTAGAAATTCTTCTGATTAAATGCTGTTGTACTTCATTATGACATTTCCCTCCTTGTACTACCAGGTTTGATGTGTATGGCTTAATAATGCAAGTAGACACGAATGTTAATAACTTCACAATTCATTTGCTTTGCTATTTTTTAACGCACGTGAAATTTAGTACAAGTTTCGCTGGCTGGAGGCTTACGTGAATCATATAAATTAGAGGGTAACAAAAGAACATATTAGCATTTGTTAGCCTAGATGCACGAATTTTGTACTAACCATTTTAGTATGTACTACAATTTTTCCACCCTCAGGTAAAATGCCTTTCAATTTTTCAACCAACATCATAATTGAATTGGTTCTCTTTCTGCCTAAGGATGACAACTGTACACTGATGGAATCTTTATTAGATTCCAAGGATTATACCGATGGTACTGGTTTTTCAAGTCATACAGCTCCACTCAGGGAAAGGGGTATTACACAAAATCATGAGAAAAATAAAAGTTAAATTTGTCGTTTAGGGTTGAAAATGCCTGATTAATTACTATTTCACAATAAGCTGAATAGGTATCTGATAACTGATTCTCAGGAGAAATAGCCACACACTGAGAAGGATGTGAAACCTAAAACTTCATAGAGCATAACTGGCCCCAAACCATAGCTATGTTTCACACTAGGTGGTGTTTTGTTATTTTCTGATGAATGCATTTTTAAGTTAGTGTTTGAAACAGAATTTTAGGAATCATAAGATAGAACCTTTCTTTTTATAGCTGAGAATTTTGTGTCACCTTAATTATTATTATTTTTTTGAAATACGATTTAAATCAACAATTTCATACCAAGTTTTAAATATGCTGCAGTTGATCTGAATAATATCCTGACAGAGACCTGAAGGAAAAGCTTCAGATGCTCTAAAATTAAAAACTCTTAAGTTACACACAGGACATTAGAGATAAGCTAGATAGGCCCTTGTGTTTTGAACAATGAATCTGAAATTTTGAAAAAAAAAAAAATCAGAATCATATGTAGTACAACCAGGTCATTCTGATGGGTTCTTGTGTATATTATCAGATCTTTCTGTCACCTTTGGTTTCTGGCTGAAATTTGGGAGAAGAGTTGCTGATCATAAGGAAGAATTGAAGAATAAATAGAATCACCAGAAACAAAGCAAATTCATGTGATTTTCTTGATTATAAGCCACACAAAGAGACTAGCTAATAAGCACATGTGCATGTATACACACACACACTCATACACGCACACACAAGTCAATTGGAAGAAAAAAGGATAATTCTCATAATCAAAAGAAGAATGACTTCCTTTCTTAAAAAAGAAAAGATGAATCAGGGCCATTCTGGGTTTCCAGGTAACACTAACTAATGCGCATATAATTTTCCTTTCCAGCATTAATCCAATTTTCTTCTGGTAAGAGTACCTAGATTTTTCTCTCAGTAACCAACTTCTTTCTCACTTAGCTCAAGAGTGGATCATGTGAGCTTAGCCTAAGCCAATCAGAGTATCACATTTTCTTAACCTTGGTAATTGTCCAAGTATGCACACATAACCCAACAACATCTTTTTGAGACTTTAAAGAATACTTTCAGTCTTGCCACCCCAAATTTACACCCTAAAGGTTGTATTTTCAGGTTTACTGTAATAAGTTATTACCACTGAAAACAAATCACTGAAAGTGAGCAAAAAGTTGGAGGAAAATATACACATATGGACAAAAAACTATTATGTGATAAAGTAACCAATGTAGCGAAACCAAGCCAGATACTTGCTCATAAGCTTCATAACTAATACAATTTTAATAGAGTGAATGCTCAGTAAATGATGCCTGACCCTGTTCAGAGATTAAATGTACAAAATGTCTTCACTGAAGACCAAACCCTATGGCCCCGGTCGGCTTGAGTTTCCCGTAAGATCAAGGAAGAAATGATTGCTCTAGGCAGGGACGTGAGGAGAGCCGATTGCCTTATCTTGGTGTGCTGTCCCCCCAAGACTCTCAGGATGGGCCCAGCTCTACGGAAACCCCACTGGACCGAGAGTGGGAGGTGGGCGGATGGCAGGAGGGCAGCTCAGCTCCCGTCATCAGATAAGTACGAATGGAGCGGCTGTCTCAAGAATTCTGAAATGGAAGTGCCTGGGATGTCTGTGGAACAGACAGATTTGAGTAGTTGCTATATTGGCCTGACGGAAGTATTCATTCAATTAAAGCTGTAAAAATCCACGTGATTAAAAAAGGAGAAAGAGAGGCAGACGATTCTCAATAATTTATAATCACAGCAAAATCACTGGAAATTGGTTGCATTTCATCTCAGCTCGTCTGCATCTCAAGCACAGGGACCTCATTCTCCTGCTGTGGCTCTGACGTGGGGAACACCCACAGCAACCTCTGCTGAACTTGGAAAGCGATACTTATTACTGACTTTTAACTTTCATTTCGTTAATTATATGATATCGCTCACTCAAGGCTTTGGATGCTTTGTAAACCTCCCCTGCAAAAGAGGAAAACATCAAAAAAAAAGGCAACACCTGGTAATAAAATGTCTCATTTAAGAAAAAAAAAAAGGCCAAACGCTAACCAGCTAACTGAAGGCCTCCACTTCCGTTAAGATCTTGGTGATTCTCTGGAAATGGTCCCTATTAAGCCACTTAACTCTTTATCCTTAGCAAAATTTTTATGTTTAATTAAAAGTAGGAATGATGAAATTAAACTAGAATTTAAGTAATCAGTTGAGTTCTAAAGCACAGAGTTATTTTTTTTTAAACACAGGAATTATTAAAGAAGATTTAAATACCTAAATAAAATATCTATCGATAATATATGCAAAAGTAGATTCTTCTAAAATTGAACTTTGACAATGGGCCAGTCTCTATACTAGGTAGATAGCAAAATTTTCTCATTAAATCTCCATAATGACTTTTTCAGGTAGGCACAATTATCCCTACTTTCAATTCGAGAGGCAGGGGTATAGCGTTAACTTGACGAGCTGGGATTCAAATCTGAACCTGAGTTAAACCAACGTCTTGTTTTCTACTGCCAGCCCTTGTCCTACCTATAGATATCTTTTGATTATATTCATATATTACAATTTTCATACTGAGTTTATTTTTTTAATCTGTAAGCTCATACTGAATCTCCTTCCCATATTTAGAGCTCAAAATTTATTACTGACCTCTCTCATGTCAGCTCCCCTCCCCAACAAAAAACAACACTGCTGCTGGGAGTGTACAACGTTTATAAAGCACGTGACAGCATGTTGTAAAGGTTTAAAAGTTCGTGTGCTGTTTGAAACGGCAAGGTTAATTCTAAAAATATTTCCTAAATGGTTGAATGTGATCAACTTGTTACACTTCAATGTAGTTTTGAAAAGTAAAAACTTGGAATGCAAATAAATGTCCAAAAGAGAACTGGGTAAATCAATTATTGCTTAGTTACACAATGGAATGCTTTGAAGCCATTAAAACTGTTCTCATAGAACAATATGAAAAAGGTCTACAGTACATAAAGCAGGACACTAAACATTATATAAAATATAACTCTATAGAGTTCTATTTTAATATACACACAGAGAAATTTTTGGTTATCACGGAATGAAAAGGATTCTGGGAATTTCTTTGCAAAGGCTGTTGTGTATGCAAGGAGGAGAAACCTACTGGATCTAGCTTAAGCATAAAAGGTGTATTTATCAAAAGGATCCAGGGGTATCTAAATGCAGTCAAGGGTAGAAGTACAACTGGGATTCAGGAGAGATGGGAAGTGGGGACCTGAGAGCTCTTGGGAAACAAGGAGTAACATGCTTGGAATCTCTTTTTCCTCAAGACTTTCTGTCTGAACACCTGTTTCCTTCTCCTCTCTAGAATGGCTTTGCTTCTGTGTACACACGGCAGAAGCTGAACACCCCACTGTAACCAAGTTCACATATTCTCACTTCAAGCAACTGGGGAAGGCTGACTAGTATCTGTGAATTCAAACATAATAGCAGTATCTCATTCATCTACCATGGGACACATTATCAATCCTGGTTCAATAAATGGTGACCGAGGGGACCAGGTCCCAGATTAGTCACCTGAGTTTTAGTGCCAACCCTAGGGATTGGGATTTGGGAAGTCAAGGTCTGGGATCTTACTTTAAGTTTTTTCTATAAGAGGAAAATGACATTCTTGTTTTTATGCTTTTCTGGATTTTGCAATGTGAAAGCATGCCTCTTTTGTACTAATGAGAAAAAAAAAAAAAAGGTGTCTACTGGGCTGAAAGAGGCAATGAACACAGCAGGTGAGTTTTCCCATGTGGGCAGCAGAGTCACAGGTTATTCATACCCCAGTAAAGTCCTCATAAAAGTTAGGGGACACTGTCTGGGAGCTTGATACAAACCTTCCTTCAACACTACACTCTCTGCACCTTCAGGTTTCATCAAAGATCCTGAAGGTAGAATACATAATGGTAGAGGGAAAGCGCAGTGTGCAGTCCAAAGGGCTAAGAGTCCTGAAGTCCCCAGCTTCATCTGATGCCTAAGACAAGATGAGTAAGGAAAAGAGAAGCAGCACGACATCATGTACCATTCACTCCCACCTCTAAGTCTGCCCCACCTTTTGGAAGTTCATCACACTCAACTGATTTTTCAGTTTGTAAAATGAAGGGGCTTGAATCACGTAATCTACAGCTCTGAAAACGTGCAGTTCTAAATATCTGGTAAGAGTAAGTCATAAAATAATGAGCTTCGGATATTCACTTGGTTGTTTACGAGATCTAAAGCATATCTTCAAGCTATTTTGGCCTGCGTACTCTAAAGGAATTTGCTATATTTGAGGTCTCAGTCATTTATTACTGAATAGGCCTTGTCATTCAGGAACAATCAGGTAATGCAATGTGCTGCATTTTAATGGGTTTTTAAACCCTCCTTCATGGTTCATTAACAAGGATGGACATAACTTCAGAGGTCATAAAGCACGATAGCTTTCCTACACTTAGTTGATAAATAGGTCAATCAGCTTACTTTACATAGCCAAGAACATTCCAGATAAGCACAAATTGAAACCCATGCACAACTAATTGCATATAGGATGACCAAAATGTCAACTCAAATGTAATGTCCACGCATTAAACTATTATCAACTACGTGAGACTGCCTTTCCTTTTTAGTTTACTCTGTCTATATGCCACAATGTTCCCATTAAGAATGTTGTGACACTCCTGTCATTTTGAGAGAGAGGGAGCGTAGGAAGGCGTAGTTTTGCATGTCCAACAAGCTAAACCTTCCTCGCGAATATGTTTATTATGGGAACTAATTCTCTATATGCCACATTCATTATTCTGCACTGTTTTCCTACTGCCCACTGCACAAGATTATTATAGTTTCAAGTCAACGTGGCTCTTTTCTTAAAAGATGTGCTACACACCATCAATGTACTTGAATTCCTTCCCTGATCATCAAAAATCTGTCAAGAGGTTTGCTAGCATTCAACTCTGATATTACAGTGTTTGACATCACTCAATAATGTGTTGCACACCGAACAAACAAGTGTTACTCTTTAGCATCCAACACATGTCAAAATAAATGGCTATTTCAGTTCTAGTATTCTCTGAGTGACATTTCTATGTGGTGTCATGCTTTTACTTATCAACCTTGGCTTCTTGGAGTGCCAAGCCTCAAGAACAAAGATTAGCTCTATTGTTCCCCAGCCTATTTTTAACAAGTTGTCACACCCAGAGATCCATTCCAAACAATTTCATGAAACAGACTGTCATGCCTCATCTGCTAAATTGCTTTATTATCTTCTGCACCATTGGAACTCAGACTAGACCCTGTCTTCAAGTTTCTGATTTCATGAACCTCGGTTTCTATTTCTATGTAACTTTTGTTTCCACCATAGCTACAGGTTTCTGAATTGTGAACGCCCATTGACAAGATTAGGTCTGGGGAATATAATCTTAAATAATTGGGTTTATTTAAAATCTATCTTTGTAAATTGCTTTATAGACACTGTGGAGACTTACAAAGGAAGAGATTCAAAAACTGAATTAGCTGGATCTATGCCAGGCACTCAACTTCAATTCCAAAGTCTTACAGTAGATAATTCAAAACTGCTTTACCAATTTAGTCTGAATTTCTGTGTTCATTTATTCTCTCTTCCAGTGTATCTGTTAACATGACAAATACTCAGTTACATCAAAATTTCCCTTTTTTCCTTTCAGGATTTTATTGTCTCCCTTTGTAATACGGAATCTTTTAGATATTTCAAGTAATGTCTTTGCCTTCCCCTTTTTCTTATATACTATGTTTGCAAGTGGGTCATGGCGGTAGGAAGAGAAAAGGTACATCTATGAATCCTGGAGAACATTCTTAAACTAAAAAATCATGTCAAAACAACTCACATATTAAGAAATCAAAGCATTAAAAGTGAAGCAGCTGTGTCCAGCTCTACTGCATTCCCCATCCTCTCCCCCAACTTCACAGAATCAACTACTTTTAAACATTTGATATTAGGTCTTTTAATGATTGCTTCCAAATCCCAAATAGTACACTTACATTGACTTTCCTAGATTTATTGATGTGAGACACTATTAAATCTCTAGTTAAAATATGAGGATTTTGCTCATTTATTCTGCCTTTCGTCTCCTCACCAACCTGTAATCAACATGGTGATGAGCATCTGTAATCTCATCGTCACCATCAGGACCCAATAAATTCACTGATTCATTCACCTCAATAAATATGTACTGAACAACTACTATGCGACCAGACCTTTTACAAGTGCTATAAACACAACAATGTACACAATACAACAAAGCTCTGCCCTCATTGAACCTCTATTTTAATGGGAAGAAGGAGAAAATAAACAGTGGACAGAATATACCAGGCACTCGCTTATAACAGCTAAGAATAACAAGTGAATGCAGAGTAAGGAGTGGAGGGGACCTAAGACCTATTTGATATAGGATCATTTGAGGCCTTTTTCTCGAGGTAACATTTCAGCAGACACTGGAAAATAATGAAGAAGTGAGCCATGTCAATATCAGAGGGGATGTGAATAACAATAGCAAAAGTATAACTGGTTTGAGAAAGACTCACAAGAAACCCATTGTCGATGGAGACGGTGAGCAGGAGAGCAGTAGAAGACGAGACGGTTTGGGAGGCAGTGGCAGGCAGGGCGTGTGTTGCAGTGCCTGGAAAACCCTGTCAGCCCATAATAAGGAAATGTGTGATATACTGAGTGAAATGAGGTCCCAGCAGCTTCAGGCATCATGATGAACAAAAACATACAATGCCATCATCCACTATGTCTCCGGCCTGGGCCTCTCCAACATAGCCTGTGTACCACATAAGCACCCTGAGATTCTTCTAATAATGTAATACTACTCTTAACAGTATTATGGAAAATGCACTGAAGTAGGGACAAAGCCACGGTAAGAATAAAAGACAATGAACTTATGTAAATCTGTGTAAGGTGGAAAAAAGCCTTGAACGAAGGCAGTGATACTAGGTACAGAGAACAGTGGGCAGACTTGAAAGAAATTTCCTGAAAGAAACTGGTGGCTCTTTAAGTGTAAAGTTTAAAGGAGTGATAGGACAATAAACTGATACCAAAGTATCTATCTTAGGAAGTAAAGAGGTAGAGTTGAAAAATTCAAGAGAGAAGGCAGGTTTGCTGAGGTTAAAAAAAAGTTTATTATTGGACAATTTAGGTTTTAGGTATGTGTTGGGTATATGTCTTCACAGCTACAATGTGAAAATCATTTCAGGCAGAGGTTTTTACAGTTCTTCTTCAGAATTTACTGTGTACTATTTTTTGTTGGATTAATTATTCTCATTTAGTTTTACTGAATTAAAACTGAGTCGTGCATTTTGAAAAGGTGATAAAGGCGAAGGTTACACATCAGGAAGTTGATGGAAACTGGTGAAACTATTCTGGCAGCAAGGTCACTAGGAGCTGATGAGATTCTAGGTGCTTAGTATATGGGTGGGCTCATTTTGTGGCAAATGACTTGAACTGATTGAACGGTAGGTGATCATCTGTGTACTTTATGTGTGTTATAATACATTAAAAACTATTTTAAAAAAACAAACTTTTGGCCATCCTCAAAATCCCAACAATTTTGGAATTTCTACTATTTCCAATTTGAAAATCCACTAATTTGTGGGATTTTTCCCTCACAGGAACATCTATGGTACCATTATGAGACATGGCTAAAATCAGTTGCAAGGAAGTTTAAAAATAAAATGTCAGCTCCTGAAAAATAATCCCAGGTTTCCAGTAAAATTAATTTCCTTTTTTCTCTAAATGGGCTCTGTTCATACTTTTGTTTCACTTGATTTTACCTTTATGTCAAAATATTATTGTAAATTAAAAAAAATTAGCTAAGTAAAATTTTGGAATAAAATACTTTAAAAAAAATAATATATCAAATTCTTAACACTATGAGTTTGAGCATTTATTTGAGTACTTCCTTTAATGAATTGGGAAAATTAAAAAAAAAAAAAAAATATATATATATATATATATATATATATATATAGGATTCAGGTGCTTTTTATTCTTATTACTTATAATCTCTTTCTTTTCATACATCTTCCCTATGAGTCATCTAAGACATTTGCTGTTTTTATTGATCATTATTTTTTTGGATGATAAATATAAACCACATATTGCAGAATTTTTCTGGCCAATTCTCAAATATGTTACTTAAGTAATTTTTTTTATATGTAAACCTGTCAATTCAACTCACTAGGTTTATAACCACAAAATTAAAAGCTATTAAAAAGAGAGAGCATACCTGAGATGATTTGTTTAATTCAATTTTGGAAACTTCATTCTCTTTGCTAATGACTGATGTAGAGGAAGATTTGTGATCCCATTCCTGATTGAGGTAACATGAGGGGAGGGCCGTTGGGGCTTGGGGAAAGGTTTTTTTGCTGGTAAGAAAGAGACACTAGGCGGGGCTTCCCTGGTGGCGCAGTGGTTAAGAATCCGCTTGCCAATGCAGGGGACACGGGTTCGAGCCCTGATCCGGGAATATCCCACATGCCGCAGAGCAACTAAGCCTGTGCGCCACAACTACTGTGCTCTAGAGCCCGCTAAGCCACAACTACTAAGCCCACATGCTACAACTACTGAAGACCACACACCTAGAGCCCGTGTTCCTCAACTAGAGAAGCCACCGCAATGAGACGCCCACGCACTGCAACGAAGAGTGGCCCCCGCTCACCGCAACTAGAGATAGCCTGCGTGCAGCAACGAAGACCCAACGCAGCCGAAAATAAATAAATAAATTTTTAAAAATATTAAAAAAAGAAAGAGACACTAGGAAAGGTCCAGGTTTCCTGCCTTCACTACAATACCTGGGCAGCAGCAGCAAATATGCGATCAATCAACGAAAGCCAAAACTCACAAACTTTATTTGACTATGATAAGTAAACTGGTGACTATTCATGTTTTTACCACTGATTTAATCTGTATCACAGAACAGAATTTACAGAATTAGAATAATGAGCCATCATCAAAGAAGAGAGAGATGGAACAACCTAGGTCCTTGATGATGCTATGGATCTACTGACATTGCCTCACCTGGAGCTGCCACATCACTGGGCTTCTGCAAGTAGATGTGGTAATAAATGTGCTTATTTCTAACCAATTTTTTATTGAAGTTATATAAGGAAAATCAAAACATCCTAAGTAATCTAAAGGGACAAGTCTATTCTCTTTAAGACTTCCCCACATACTCAATACAGTGCCCCAAACTTGACGGATACCTAAGACATATTTCCTGAATTTTTAATTTGAAATTTGAATTTGCAAATTCAGTTCTTTAAACCTATATATGCTACAGCAGTGTTTCTAAAAACTTTTTTCACTATGAACTCCTCCCTTCACCACAGGAGAAAAATTATATTACATTTATATTTATTGAAAATTGACTAATTTAATTGATTTAAACTAAAATTGAATTTCCCCTTAAGGAGAAATTGTCTTTCTGAGTGCAATATACCCTGCATATCCATTAAAAATACATGTGTTTGCTAGCCCCCATGTTCACTACAGCATTATTCACAACAGGCAAGACATGGAAGCAACCTAAGTGTCCAGTGATGGATGAATGGATAAAGAAAACAGAGTATATACAGACAATGGAATATTATTGAGCCATAAATAAAGAATGAAATCTTGTTATTTGTGCCAACATATAGGGGCCTTGAAGCCATTATGCTAAGTGAAATAAGTCAAAGAAAGACAAATATTCTATGATTTCACTTATATGTGGGAATCTAAACAAAACAAACTCATAGAAACAGTAGAATGGAAGTTGCCAGGGACTGTGCGGGGAGGAGGGGGGATGAAATGGGGAGATGTTTGTCAAAGAGAACAAACTTCCAGTCATAAGAGCAGCAAGTTCTAGGGATCTAAGAAACAGCATGGTGACAAGAGTCAACAATACTGTACTAAACACTTGAAAACTGCTAAAAGATTAAACCTTGAATGTTCTCCCCACACACACACACACACAAAAGATATACATATGTGCTAATCACTTGAGGTGATGGAGGTGTTAACTAACCTTTCTGTGGTAATCATTTTGCAATATATGTGTATCAAATCATTACATTGTATACCTTAAATTTACACAGTGTTATGTATAAATGATATCTCGATTAAAAAAAAGAATTCATGTGCTAGAGGATATCTTATTATGGCTGAATTTTTTTTTTTTTTTTAAATGTGTTTGCCTTTATTCTTTATTTTTTTGGCTGTGTTGGGTCTTCGTTTCTATGCGAGGGCTTTCTCTAGTTGTGGCAAGTGGGGGCCACTCTTCATTGCGGTGCGCGGGCCTTTCACTGTCGCGGCCTCTCTTATTGCGGAGCACAGGCTCCAGACGCGCAGGCTCAGTAGTTGTGGCTCACGGGCCTAGCTGCTCCGCGGCATGTGGGATCCTCCCAGACAAGGGCTCGAACCCGTGTGTCCTGCATTGGCAGGCAGATTCTCAACCACTGTGCCACCAGGGAAGCCCTATGGCTGAATTTTTACCCAGCACTGTGTGTGTGGTAGGACTGGGGAAGGGAGAGAGGATATCACCACCTTTGATGGCTAAGGAGTTTTCGACAAAAAAAGACAATAGCAATGGCTCATTTTTCTAACTATATAAAGTACTGTTCTGCAATACAGAGTCAATAGAACTGCACAAATATAAATATTTACAAGTTTATTTTATCCTATACAAATAAATGTTAAGCCTAGATTACAAGCTGTTTTTTTAAAAAAATATTTGTGTATTTAAAGAAACACATTTGTAGCACCTCTTCCTTGGGTGTACTCATATTTTCTGAAACTTGTTCAAAACATTTCAGTAAGATGCATTATACAGTATATCAGCAACTAATGAAGAAGAAACATGATGACTGTGCACTGTAAAATGTATTAGAATACTAATTAGACTATTGCCCAGAAATGCTTACTGATGTCTTTTAAACACCTGCTGGGTACTTTTGAAGCCTGGGTGTTACTTCATTTAACAATACATGCTTAATTAGGAGACCAAGTTCAGATTAAATAATAAACCCAGGACAGCCCAGCATGCTCTATGCTTTTAACTTTCTACCTCATCCACAAAATGTAAGGAATGATCATTCCATTTACAGGGGAAGCAATAGAATAGATTTATCAGTTCCCTCAAGGCAGAGTCTAACGGCTATTCTGAACTTCATTTCATAGAATGGCAGGGCAGATTTAGGGACGAAGGGGTGTATAGGGATATTGGAAAGACGTTACATGGAACCAGGCCAGGTGGGGTTTCTCCAGAGGTCTGGTAGCCCATTTCCCTGTGCTCAACAGAAACAAAATGTCTTCGGGGCTTCTACCTTGGTGTCCTGCACTGGGTACCTGCTCTTTTATGCACGTGCCAACTCACTTGCATGTATGCTTTATTTCCATCTACTTTGACACATGAATACAGTGGAAGTTTCCATAGTCCATGACAATACCCCGCTGGCCACAGTTGGTGAGTGGTCTCTTGCTACTGGAGTGTTCCATGGACTTAGCAATATTGACCTCACCTAAGAGGTCATTAAAAGTACATTATCTCTCACTCCACCGTAAATCAAAAATCTGAATTTTCAGAAAATCGTCAGATGATTTGCATGCACGTGAATTTTTGACGCACTGTTCCAGAGCACTCTATTTCTCACAGCCTATCAGTTCCAGCTTTTGATTCCCTGCAATACTTTTGGGTCATTGTCACCTATATTCTTTGTCCTTTAGCTAATCTCAGTGGGCTTCGGCTACCTGAGACTAGCAAACCCAAGAAAGCCTCACTTTACCTATTCAATCAATTTTATTTCTTAAAACAAAACGAAGTTTAAATTTAACTTCTAGACAATTTCCCTCCCCGAAGTAGCATGAAAATAAACACTGAGAAATATTCACATTGGGAGATCTGGAAGAATCATCTGTTGAGGTTTAAAGGGTGGTTGAGCATCTTTGAACACAGAATAACTGCTCATGTTCAGTGGCTGAATTTATTTGCAGGAAAAGCATGTCACCACCTATAAAGGATGGTTTTATAAATAATATTGCACTGACAAATTGTAGGGAAAAAAAGATGGGGCGAGAACCCATAGATTAAGAAAAACTTCAAGGACTAAAATAAAGAGGCAAGACTAAACTGAAGTGTCTCGGCTGCACATTTGGGTGATAAAAAACCATTAAAAATGTTTACTATAAAGTCAAGGTAATGGCTACTTACAGGAGAAGCGAGGGGTTGTGACTGAGGAGGAGTCCATGAAAGGCACTGGGGCAGGCGGCAAAGTTCTGCTTCTTAACCTGATGGTAGTTGCCATGAAAGAATGTATTAGGGCATACATTTGCTTTGTGCGGGGTTTTTTTGTAAGTGTTATTTTATTTTATTATAAAAATATATAAACAACAACAAGGAAAAGTCTGGTAGGAGAGTGTGGTTCTACCCAAGAGCTAATATATCACCTTGGGCTTCCCTGGTGGCACAGTGGTTAAGAATCCGCCTGCCAATTCAGGGGACATGGGTTCGAGCCCTGGTCCGGGAAGATCCCACATGCCGCGGAGCAACTAAGCCCATGTGCCACAACTACTGAGGCTGTGCTCTAGAGCCCGCGAGCCACAACTACTGAAGGCCGTGCACCTAGAGCCCGTGCTCCGCAACAAGAGAAGCCACCGCAATGAGAGGCCAGCGCATGGCAACAAAGAGTAGGCCCCGCCCGCCGCAACTAAAGAAAGCCCGCGCGCAGCAACGAAGACCCAACGCAGCCATAAATAAATAAATAAACAAATAAATAAATTTGAAAAATAAAATATCACCTTTTCTACACATCAGGTTCTTTGCAAATATGTCCAAGGCATTTGCTTTACTAGAACAATACGAAAGTCAAATTAAAAAGAAAAATGAATACCTTTATTTCAAAAAAGCCAAACAAACACCAGGCATGCTTTCAGGACTCGTCATTCTGGATTCATCTGTTACTAACTCATTTTTTTAAAGCGGTTCCGTTTTCTTGTTTTAGCATTGCGGTAATTGTCTAGTGTTTTAACAAGGAAGCTCTGGATCCTGGATGCCCAGATGCTAACATGACCTTGATGTGTTAACACCAGGCCATTTACACAGCCTCATCTGGGAAAGAGGAGTAACCACAGTATCAACCTCAGAGCTTTCAGAAGGGTGCAAGTGTCCATAGTGAGTCACTGAGCACTGTGCATGACCTATCTATGAGGTTAAGACCCATTAGTTTCTAGAAGTTGTGAAAAGAGGAGGGCTTATGGAGTCTAGTGATTTGGACTAAGTCCAAATCATTTAAGCAGAGTAACTATTTTCTGCCCGATTTCATAAATAGTATAAAGGTTCATTTAGGAAAAGTAAATTTGTAAGCCATTTTCTATCATTCTTAACATCTGAAAAATGAGTCATATTCAAATCCTAGATAATTGTTTTAGAATAACATCTTAGAGGTTGAAGTTCAAGATCCAATTTCTGCACATTATGAGTCTCTTATTAAGTACCATATGCTGGTGTCATATCCAAGATTAGGACACAAAACTACAAAAAAAATGTTTTTGATCAAAATCACTTTTGAATCTTGATAAATATTGAATCTAGTTAATGGGTATATTCTTCTCTATATTTTTTATGCTTGGAAATTTTTATTAAAAATATCTCCAAACTCAACAAGTTATATACATTAAATATGTACAGCTTTCTGTTTACCAATAATACCTCAATGGAGTTTAAAAATATACAGGTTCAAAAAAGGAATAAAATTGTAAAAATATATATATTTTAAATATACATACACATGGCTGCTGTTACAAATCTCTTGTGCAATGAAGCATGTTGAAGAAAGTCTAACATGTAATCTTTCTAGAAGTACAAACCCAGCTAGTTTTTCCAACTGGGTAAAAATGGATCAACTTTTTCTTTGGTGATAGAAAGGGCTTGCCAGTTTGACAGGCAAAAAATTGCTTTTTTCTCTTTTCAGTTTGTATTTGTTAGAACACTAGTGAAGTTGGCCTTGTTACTTTTTACAGTGATTAGTCCTCTGAAAATCTTCTATTCATATCTTTGGCTCATTTTTCAATAGAGTCATTTATCCTGTTATTATTACTAAGAATTCTTTACACATTACAGATATTAACTTTACTGTATAATACATGTGCCAGTTTTTCTGTTATTGTCTAATATTTATCATACATAGAAGATGTTAACCTTTATTCAGATACATCTATATTTTATCTATTTATATATATAATTTTTCCTTTATGTTTTCTTTTTTTGCCTTTCTACTTAGGAAAAACTCTCCCTTTCTATGTATTTCTTACCTGTTTACATACATTATTCTCCTTTTTCATTTATTATTAAATACTATATATATTTAATAGAGTATATATTTTATGATTTAGCATTTTTCCATTTGGCACTTATTTAGATGCATTTTGTGAAGTAGAAATCTCAACTTTTTTTTTTCCCTCAAGTAGTCAACTATTATTTACTCTAAAAACAAATCCATCTGTACTAATATACTTGAATTGTCTCCATGTTATAATAATTACAAAAAACAGGATGCTTTGTGCACATGGAGTCTTTGTTATAGCTGATCATTCAAAAATTGCCAACAGGTAGTCTAAGTCTCTATAGCTGGAAATATTATTCATTTCTCAGAAAGAGATGTGTTTTGAGAAAATCAGAGAAAGAACTTTTAATGTGTCCCCCCCCACCCCGCTTCTTTTTGTATTTTTTTTACAAGATGAGTAGAAAGGAGAGAGAGTTTCAACTGTTATACAGGCAGTTTTGTGGTCCTTCTCCAGTGCCCAAAACATAACTTTATAATACTACCATGAAGTCAAAATTATGGTGCACATAATCTTGAAATAATCTTGAAATTCCCATGGGAGGGGCAAAACTCTTCATTTTTACTTTGAAGAGTTTATATCTTGACTTCAATGAACTTTAGGTATGATACTGATAGAGGGGCCAACCCTGAGAACAGACATTAATGAGCAACTGGAAATCTTGTGCCTGATAGGACATGCTGGAGAAGAAGTTAAATAGAGAATATGAAAAATGGAGCTTTCTATCACTAGTCTTGCTACATCCTCCATTTCTAGAAAGGCAATCATATCCTAAGTACAATCTAGCCATCCTTCTCTGGAAGACAGGCAAGTGAGTCCATCAAGAGAAAGCAAGGAAATTCTCTAGGTTGTACATTTCACTTGACCTTTCTGAGGAAAACTCTAAATCATAGGTTGATGAGAAAGAAAAGATAAACAAGGAGAGTTATAAACTCAAGACACCACAATGTATCACAAACACAAATAAATCACACCTGCACTATATGGGGAGCAACCCAAATTCCAAAGAGAGAAAAATAATTGATCAGAGTGGACAAAGCTTATAATTTCAGGGAGGGCAGGGATAACATTTAGTTGACATAGGTGATAAGTTCTCCTGACCTCAAGGGATGCAATGATTCAGTGGTTAGACAACATCATAATTTTGGTGTGTACCGAGAGATAACCCTTGCCAGGGACACAATGACCTGGATTGATAGAAGCTGAATCTATCAGTTTAACACAGAGCTAAGAGGTTAAAACCTTCAATGCAACAAACTTAGTACTTTATTGAAAGAAATACATAAGAATATGTTTATCCTTAAGCAACAGAATGGTCAAGGGAAGATATTTTCTTTTACGAAGAGACAGAGTACTTTTCTTTTCAATTCTATTTTTGCCCTC
Source organism: Balaenoptera musculus (assembly GCF_009873245.2). Taxonomy (NCBI): domain Eukaryota; kingdom Metazoa; phylum Chordata; class Mammalia; order Artiodactyla; family Balaenopteridae; genus Balaenoptera; species Balaenoptera musculus. The sequence continues at coordinate 87,381,455 of NC_045795.1, forward strand.
TTAAATCAACGAATTCCAAGCATTCGCCAAGGCAAAATATTCTTTTTACAAGAAAGGGAAACACAGTCAGTCTAGAATATAAGCCCTTGCCTTTACCTCCCTCTGGCCAATTGTGTTGACTTACAAATTAGATGTTATGTTTTCTCATTTATATTGTCCTTCCTTGGAAATTGACTCCTTCTTAGGGTGTAATATCAAGTCAAATTTTCACATGACTCAAAGCCAAAAACAGAAGCATATTTATGGTCTTTAAGTGCACTGCTCTGAAGATTAAGCATTAGTGTGGAATTCTTATGAAATAACATCTCTATGATATTCTCCATTACTATTAAATGATATATTCTTTTGCTTTTTATGTGGAGGTTGAATTGGATTATATGGATATTTCCCCCTAGTGATTTAATTTTTTTTTTTTTGGTGGTGGTGGTTATCCTGCTGTGTGTGTCTGCGTGTGTATGTATGCATATGTGTGTGTGAGTGTGTATGCTTGTGTGTTTACTGATTTAATGATACTCATTATAAGGATGATCATCCAAATCAGCATCTCTGACCCTTCTTCTTAATTTGAACACACACCTCAAACTGCATGCTGCATACTTCCTCTGCTTCTCACTCTTACCTAAAATCTAGCATGCAGAACGCCAGTCGCCCAATCTCTATTTCCAGTGTACAAGCAAATTCCTTCCTTTGCTGGTTTCCTTTTTGGTCTGTGTTATTCATAGCTATGACTGGCAGCAGAGTCAGAATTCAACACTAACAGAATCAACATCTTCGAGTGAAGATGAGGCTTGAAAACCTACATCATCTTTGCCTCCTTCCCCACCCTTCTCTCCCCTCACATCCAACTACCTAGTTGAGGTAGTTTTCTTTCTGTAACTTCCCTCTTCATGTACAAAAGCAAGCAAGGCCACTGGACAATGCAAATTATGTCTGTGTCTCCTTAGAGCCAGCAACATAAGGTGTTTCACTGCTCTCAAGGTCCTGAAGACATTCTTGTTTCTCCTCTGGATTCCTAACTTAGAGCTTAGTATTTCAGAGAGCTTTCCTTTACTCCACTCTGAAATGGCAGCTTCTTCTTCTTCTTTTTTTTTTTTTATAAAAGGAGTCATCTTATTTAAGTCAACACATATTTTTGGAGCATATAATACATGCCCAACTTGATAATAGAGGAGCCTACCTCCAGCTAAGGAGATGAGAGAGAGCCTATGTCTCAGAAAGAAAGAGAAAGGGCAAGTGTCCTGTGTTGGACACTGCAAGCCAAGAGGTTCATGCTGAGTTTATTCTTACAAAATATCTGTGGCAGAGACCAGGAGCGTAACTAACCAACAAGATCAAAAAACGAGGTGATGTTTTGGTGGTAAATGACAAAAATGCCACTTTCCCCAAGTGAATGATAGGATTCCCCAAAGAGCACATAAAATGAGGTTAAAATGAACTAACACAAAAATTCAAGATGTTTTCCATTAGACTGTAGCTTTCAGGACACAAGCCTGAATATGAAGCGGGCAAGAAGAGGACAGGGTTAGCGAGGAGTCTGGCGCCCAGTTAAAATCCTGACTGTGATTTTTCAGACCCGACTATGGGAGATTCCAAAGGCTCTAATTGGCAGGCAGAGCCACTGCCGTGCGGTCTCTGAAAGGGGATGCAGTCAAGGACTCAGGTCCCCGGCCGGTCGTGCTCTTCACACGTTTACCTTTCCAGCCCCAGAGCCCTCATTCCTCAGTCTCTTTACCTGAAGTCTCCGGCAGACATCTCCTTCAGGTATCTCAGCCGAGGCCCCCTTTTAGGGAGAGGTCAGATCCCTGTGCCTACGCACCAAGCACTCTTCTACTCCTAGATCTTCCCTTTCCCACTCCTCTCAACTTCAGGGTCCATAAAACTGCCAGAGCCTTTGGGTCCAGGCTCCTTTAAAAGGGGAGGACCCATCCCTCCTCGGGGCGGACACCTCCGCCCAACCCTACACGGATGTGCAGCCCCATGGGAAGAAATGGGACAGGGGAGTGGGCTACTTCTCTGGGTTTAGATTCCTACTGCTACCATCACAGAAAGCGATTAAAGGCTTAACGTTTTCATTTTTGTCTTGTTGCTTTAATAGGGAGCAAGGCCCTGCCAGCTCCTCCGTAGAAATAATAAGAAAGGCCCCTTCTATGGGGCAGATAATCACAAGGAAGCATAGGCTCCAAAGGTTGCTCCCCCCTCCAGGCCCATGGGGCCAAGGCTGGGAGCCAGGAGCTCAGGCCGTGTTTCACCCTTGTCCAATCTACACAGCCACAGGGGTGGGCCAGGCCCTAGAGTGATGGCACTAGCAAAACACATGGAAGGAGGAAGGGGTGATTTTCTACAGATAGTAAGGCTCCCGGCAGACAACAGACAGAGCCAATGCCCTAGGCTAAATGCAGCAATGGCTACAGTCAGGACTGGAATCGAGACTTTAGTTACAAGCAAAGATGGAATCTGTGCACAAGTGGAGAAGGCAGTGCCCTCTGTTCCCCTTCAGAAGGCATTGTGTGGACAGAAGCGTGGAGAGAGAAATTCACCTCACCGTAAAGCAGTGGAGGTGAACATAGTTATAATTGAAAAGAAAATCATGTAAAGGAACAAAGGCTCTTTAAATAAATACTCAAGGGTTCTCACACCCATTGTGTAATTGGAACTGCGATTAATACCTTGAGATGAGAATATTTATCCAGTACTTTGTCAATGTTTGTTTTTTTGTGAACCATTAAAGGTTTGGATCTCTAGCCTTGAACTTTCTATCTCTATTGCTAAACTATAATCGCTATGCACAAACTAAAGAGCGGATGAAATAGTAGAATATACCTTTCAAGAAGAGAAATGAATATGTAATAAGAATATGTCAAAACAAAGTTTGAGCTTGAGCAAGGATCACCACCAAATACTCTGAACGTTTCTCTGCTGCACGTGGTGATGTTTGACTCGTGGACCCCTTACTGGATAGGGAGATGATTGAACTCTCAATGAATTCAAAAGTGGCCTGAAAAACTATATTTTTTTCTTTGAAAAGGATTTGGAATCTAATCTTTACCTTCTAAGTATAATTTTTCAAGTAAGCACTTTTTGAGGGCAATATAATGCCCCTGAGGTTTTTCTGTTCTTTGTTTTTTGTTTTTTTCTTTAATAGATATGTCCTTCCCAGGTAGAATAATCATCTGATTTCTAAAGTGCCTTTAAATATAGCAGTACCATTTTAGCTACTTTAAAAAATCCAATATGAATGTAATCCCAGATCCCATTAATTATTACACCTTTAAAAATCCATTTTCACCATTCTAAATTTAACACTTTTACAGTAAATACAGTAGACCACGGACACACACAGGTTTAAATTTTATGATTTTGACAACTGGCGGTGACTATGAATGTCTATGACATATAGTAATTTTCTGGAGACCTGCATTTGAATTGCCTGCGGGGAGATAGATGCTCAAGAATAAGTCTCTTAGCTAGTGACTGAGCGCTCTCATTGTCCAGAAGCTGGGCATCTCACAAACACCTGTCCGCATTGACATAGGTCCTCAACCAAGCTGCTTTAAATGGCCAGAGATGACCGTATTCTGACAGCGTGCACCGTGTTAACGACCTAACACAGTGATTCTCAAACCCGGAGGGTGTTTTAACTCATCCAGAGGACACTCTGTTAAAACACAAATTGCTGGGCGTCGCCCAAGTTTGTCAGAGTTGGAAAAGGAAAATTTGCATTTCTAACACATTCCAAGAGTTCCAAGGTGATATTTTGAGAACCCTTGAGCTGAAGGATATTAACCATTTATCATTAGGAAAAAAAGTTTTAGCTAAAATTTCCCAAACATATATCAGTAGTTTTACCAATACAATTTTTTATATCAAATAATGACTAGGGATAGCCTGGGTCAGAAGTGATGTTTTGCTGGTAACACTATCTATACTGGTTGTCAAAATATAAAAACACTTTTGTACAGGTAGTCACTTCATTGAAACAAGTAAATCCTCCCCTTCGCTACCCACTCTATTCCTTTCAACCCACCCATGAACTTAGCAATCAGATGTTAATAACTGGCCTAGTAGGGGACCTCCCAAACCTTTCCAATTGATCATCGCCTTTGGTTGCAGAAAGCAAAACACATTAGGAACGAGAACTTCTCCTTTGTCCAGTCAGACCCCACCTTATCAGGAGAGAGGAGGGGAAACGGGAGACATACTAAGGATTCTTTTTGATTAAAGAAAAGATTTGACAAGTTTGTTTATGCTCATTCCAGTAATGGTGGCTTATTACCATGGAAAAATTATTCCAAGTTTCTGTGAATTCTTGTGGCTCTCAAATCATCCAGACTTGTCCAATGGTGTCAAAGATCAGAAAGGAATCTAAGAGGGAAACTCCACCACTAACAGGAGTGCACCTAATTCCAGGGCATTCTCTGTACCTTTAGAGAGCTGGAGTGTTGACAGACGGATGAGGATTCTTAGATTTGGGACACGGCCATCTCAACGATTCCACGAAATGAAAATGTCAACAATAATTTGAAAGTTGTCTCATACATAACCATATGACATAATAATGAATGCATAAGAATTTATCATCACCATATGTTTTTATATAATCATTGGGTTTCAAGATGTTCTAAAGCAGCACTAATACAGATATCCAGGGGAATGTCTTAGTCAAATCTTTGACAGATTTTCCTCCTGTCTCTGTTGGCTAAATTCTTCATGTGTAAATTACTCCAGTTTAAATTTAATCGCTTTTCTCCATTTGGTCCTTTGAGAAACAAATCGTGTCCCTCATAAAAACCTCGCTAAATTTGAAGCGAATGGTCTAAAAATCTCTATCTTCTTTCCTTTTCTTTCTCTCTCCTTTACGCAAATCATTAAGCACCTGTACCAGGTACTAGGCTGAGTACCAGGGCTACAGATGAACAAAATGCAACTCCTGTCCTCATGACACATATAATATGAGGGAAATTATAGGCTTCCAGGAGAGGAGATATGAGTGGGTCAGATTTGAACTGGGGAATAATATGGCAAGAAGAAGAGAATGAGAAGGACTTAACTTGGGAAACTACTTTGTGCAGCAGAGAAAGAAGGTGCTACGTGGCCAGCGTGGGCGAGGTGGGGGAAGGACAAAGAGGTTACAGTATTCATGACCTTGTTGAAGATTTAAGAACAGAAAAGATCTGAAGACTTACAAATTAGATGTGTCATGAGCAGATTCCATTTTTAAAAAGATCTCTTGGGCCACAGTGTGGAGACCAGATTGGAGAAGAAAAACAGGGGGAAACAACCAACCCTTGTAGATATTAATATTTCATGCCAGACATGGCGGTGGCTTGACATAAAATAATGGTAGTGAACACGGAAAAACACAGACAGATTTGATATACATTCAGAAAGTAAAATAATCAAGATTATTTGGTGGTGAAGTGAATACGTGGGATGGAAGTAGAGGGTATTAGAAGGATATGAGTGGTGGTGGCACTTCCTCCACGTTCAGAGACTGGGGAGATCAAGAGTTCACCTTCAGTTTTTCTCGATGCCTATCGGCATGCACAAGGAGAGAGCACAGGTATGTGGATCTCACTATTGAAGTCTGGCGCTCAGAAAAATTAAACTTAATCACGTTGGTCATTAACATCTGTAGAAGCAGTATAGCATAGGGGAGAGTTTAGGCTTTGGATTCAGAGGCCTGGGAGGCAGAACCAAAGAGATCATGAATCCCCAGAGAAGGACTTTGAGCTAGCCTAGGAACTGCTTTCTTTATTTTTTTTAATGGTTTTCCAGTTCCAATCCATGAGTGTCCACAGAATAGTAAACTTGACCGTCTGGTTGACTTGGTCTACATCTTGAAACCAAAAGAAATAAACATAATGGATTTCCATTTGGCTCTGCTCAGCTGACTGACTGGAGGCCGAGTAAGGAGGTTGAGCTCAAAGGGATCAATAATCAAAACAAACAGTAGCTCTGTCTTGCTCTGGGGACTTCTTTATATATTTTGCTTTTTCATTCTAATTGCTTGGCACCCTAGTTAACGATTTCTATGGGATTAAACCCTATGATAAATAGTATTGATTCTAGCAACAATCAGCTCTGTAACAATTCCTGCACCAATGTGCTCAGATGTCATCAGCAGAGCCAGTGAGTTCTATCTATGAAATCTACCTTTCATTTTAGCGTGAAGCAATAAGCAAAATTCTCAGAATATTACCTCAGCACCAAAAGGTATCCATACTATAGAAAGAAAATCATTACATCTTTTCAACTTGTATATACACCTTGCTTTTCCCTGTGCCAGCCTGGGAGATATTCTCTCCCTCCACTGAAGGACAGTACAGCTTCATACCAAAGTCACATTTGAAAAAGAGTATCTTCATATAAATTGCTAAATTGGCCATGATTAGTAAAAAATGTTTCTTTAACACAGAGGATTATTCTCCTTCTATTTTAACCCGATTGGACAAACTCACTCTGCCTTCTGTCTCATCACTTATAAGACCTACACTTTATTGAGAAATTGCTTTATATTTTCTACCCATTATGGGAAATTCTTTACAGTGCATTAAAATGTAACCACTTTAAGAGGCAAGATATATCTATATTTATATATCTATATCTATGTTTATGTCCAGGCTATATTTATCTACCTATGTCTATAAATATATATATATATTACTTCTATATTATAAACATGTAAATATACTTTGTTTGTTTGTTTGTTAATTACAGTCAAACAAGTTGAAGGTTAGTTTATGCTCAACTCAAAAGCCCAAGGGTCATCCAGCTGGTAAGTAGCATTTCTAAGACTTGACTCTTAGGGTACGTGATCTCCAACCTGAGCTCTTGACAACAAAAAGTGATATTTTCTGAATTACTCTTATCTGTGAAAGATTTCACAATATTCATGGCATCATATGCCTCAATGAAATTAAAGATTTGAATTAAATACCAATATCTGAAAGACCACCTTCAAAAAATCTTTCACGCATGATCTTTGGCGTTTTGAGATATATGTAGCTGAGTCTCCAAAGACAGAATCATTTTCTCAGACTAAATGCAACTACTGAGAATTATAGCCACTTGTCTGCTTGCAGTGAAATGTCTTTAAAAATGATCAGTTCTCCCAAATATTCAGTTCATTTTTCAACTGTAAATTATGTAGAAAAGGTATCACCTATGCAGTTCTAATAAATCCTATGGACTGTTTCTTATGATATCATATTTATATGAGAATGTGCAAAATCTCCATCTTCTTCTTTTGAACCAAAATAAAATATAGCAAAGCTGCTGAAAACTTACATTAAAGCACTGGAATTATGTTTCCAAAAAAAGTCAGGAAATATTCAAATAGAGTTTTTGGGGTTTTTTTGTATGTGAGTGAAAGTGATTAAGAGCCTAACTTATATTTGTGAGCCAATGGGGATGCCAAACCAATGGTATAAAAGGTTTCAAGTAGGTGTCTACTTATTTTAAGGTGAAAACCATACCACTCACTGTATGCATATTGTTTTAATGCACCTGTCTTCCTTAATGAGTTCTGAGTAATAAAAAGAGAATTATTCTAGGTATTTCATGTGGAATTATGTAATGTAATGAACAGGGTTTGCAAATGGTTTCTCTTCTACCCAGGAGATGAAGTGTGTAATTCACTAAAATCCTGGATATTGACAGTTCCTTTATCTGGACTGAACAGCCTTAGCTACAAATGACAATTTCATAGAAATACGGGCGAGTTTAAAACGTTGTTCACAGAAGAAGTTGGGAGAGGGAGAAGACAATATTTTTACTTATATTTGCTTCTTACCTTAGGAGGACATGCTAAGAATGGTTTGACTTTTCTGTATTATGTAAAACACCAGAAATATGCCTAAAGGGCATTGTTCATTTTACCTGACACACAGTGATTTCAGCTTCTTCTTGGGAGTCACTCTCCTTCACTCAATCATGATCTTTATGTCCCAAAACAAGCATATTGAAATGTCTTAAAAGCCCTTCCTTATAGCACCCAGGAGAATACTGTCCAGTTAAGTTCTAAAGAGCTCCATCTTCAAAAGCTTATTCTAGGGACATGGTGAGCAAGGTGTTTACTATTCACATAATCTTTAAATCTTAGGGTGTTTGACAAAGTGAAAAGTGTTATGAGATAAACCATTTCTCAGATAAATCAGCTAGCAAATCTCAAATATCAGTTCCTGTTAAGTCAACCGTGTAATTCTATCCTGCAGTTCTTTCTAATAAGAAATTATATACATCATGGAAATGTAAATTAATTTTCAAAAATCTGGGATTCTTTGAGAGTGGTATATACATGTATTTGTGGAAATGAACTCTGTGTATTATCTTGTATTCACTTTTGTAAATTCTGTCTTATACTAACATCCTCAGAGACAAAAGAGACTTCAACACTTGGACAATACTTGGGAGACTTAAGCAAGTAGAAGATGGTATATTCTAGAATTCAAGATACAAAGGCCCTTTTATTTTGTTCCCAAGAGGAGCTGATAAGCCTAACTTTCCTTATGACTAAATTTAGCATGGTATTCCCTCCTCAGACAATTCGGGCCTAAAGTCATTAGATGAAAGTGAGCAAGGTTAAGTGTCCAAGAGGGGTTCAGGGGATGGGAGGTACAAGGGTGACCAGAGATCAGATATCAGAGATAAGGTGGGGTCTTCATGAGCAAGTCTGGGATGGGCTGGAGGAGGAAGCCTGGCCTAGGGTGTCAGAGTCCTAGCAGGGTACGGGGGGCTACCTAGTGTGGGGAGTTACAGCCCAGGAGGGCTTCAGAGGGCATCCACGTGGAAGACGGTCTATCACAGCGGTATCTGAACCCGAGCAGAGTGAAGTTGTCATCCACATGGGAAAGCGGCTTGGCTGGGCCTATTCTGGGTGACGAAGGCATCTGTGCGGGGGGCGAATGCAGTGTGGTGGTGTTTGGGGACACAGTCCTCAGTACAAGGCACAGGGACGTGGACAGGGAAAGGAGAGGCGGTGGCATTTTAGCAGGTGATGGTGGCAATTCTACCTCGGTTACACACACAGAGAGTGAGCAAATACGTAAATACTTCAAAGGCCATGCAAGCGGGGTTCTCATTGTCAGAGAATGCAGAAACCAAAATGCCACAGACACTAAGCAGGTGCCACTGAATCCCTGTTATGAGAGGGTCATGAGGAAGCACGTGAAAAGCTCTAATATCTGATTACTGGAGTCAGTGAAACTATACTGCTAGCTGACAGGTGAGTCTCAGATGAGGCCTCAGATTTTCCTGAGACCTAGTGAGTAATTATGTAACAGAGACCTAAAGGCAGGGATTAAAGGCCCAATTCACCCACCTGGAAACTGAGGAGCCTTAAACCTGATAAAGGTGGGAACAGGCGATCCTTTTCCTCTGTAGGGTGCAGGAGAGTAAGTTACTCCGTCTCATGGGAGTGGCCCAGGAAAAGGAGGAACGGGTAATACAGCTAACAAGAACCAACGAATTAATATGCTGCACTGTGATACACTGTCTACACGTTTTGTCTCAATTCTCACGGCAACTCATTATGGGTATAGGGAATATGGATATTGTAAGACTATTTTGCAAGTGAACAGCGTAAAGGTTCAAATTTAAATACACTGCTAGTTGGGACCTTAAGCAAATGTATTACAGGGTAAAAGATCTTAGTCTGATTTTCAGCCCATATTTTTAGCCTTTTTACTTCTTCCCTAAAAAGAAAGAAAAGTAGTCTCCCAGGTATGGTAGCCTCTCTGATGTGGCACCATTCCCAACCTTCCATAAGTATGTTACAATAAATACTACCGTATCAGTATACACTAGCATTGCATATTCTAAGGAAAAAATAGTGAAGAAATGTTTATGGCTATAAGATAATCAAGTGTTTTCTAAGGTAATGATTTATGACTTTTATCCCAAGATGAAAATTGACACACTTTATAAGAAAGGTGAGTTTAATTGTTGTTTCTCTTACTTCTACCGGCTTTCACTCATGGTGCCTTATTTCCTTATGTGTTTATTGATTTTTAACTGCTGGCTGTTCATCTTGTTTGTAAACTTACGTACGCAACTTCTTTGAGCCATGAGATGCAGGTGGGTACCTCCTGGGAGGATTTTGCCATCTGGTTCTGCCACAGGTCTTAAATGTACTACTACATGAGAAACACTTATATCTAAATTTCTGGCTTGAAGTGTTTTGGGACTGACCACATAGTATGAATTTATGTCACAGACTTGTTCTAATATCAGCTTCTGGTTATAGGCAATTTCCCTATTTTCATGTGAATTCACAGTTCCTTCTAATTCATCTTTAGATGGAGAGTATAGCACTTTTGAGTTCCAGCTATAAGAAAAGAGGATCCCTGCTTTGGTTTTCTCATTTTGGCTCAGCCTTAGGATTTTTTTTTTTTTTTTTCTTCTGTACTAGCACCTTCCCCAGTCCCGTGAAATACCAAGAAATGGTACTCGGTAAAACTGAGATTCACATGTGCCCTCAAGGTGAAAGCGGGCTGCAGTGTTCCAATTATTCTCAGGCTCTTGCCGTCATTTAGCTATTGCTCTAAATTCTTTACTTTCTTGCTAGACTACTTATGCATCTCTTTTCTTTTTCATTTTGTTTACTGTTTTCAGAAGAAAGATTGGTCCTAGATCCTCATCTGCTAATACATTACTAGAAATGGAACCATAGGGTAAGTTTCTCATTATCCATTCAGTTATTTAAACTTTAGAGTTCAATGATATGGCTTGCTAAAATTCATCTGGGGAAAAACTATTATAGATGACACGGATTATCTCATAACTAAATTTAAAGAAGAAATTTAACATATCTTAATCTTCCCCTTGTTAATGGATTTTCTTTTTACTGAAGCTCAATAATTTTCTTTCTATATTTTAAGGGATAATGATTTATTGACAGGCTCACACAGAGACTTGCATTCTATGCTAGTTTCTATACTAAAAAACTGTATCACTTAGTAAGTGACAATCTCTCTGGACTACAGTTGCAAGAAGTTAGTAACCTCAAAAGGAAAGTTTTGTATTTCCTATAGTACTTAATCATGGATAAGAATAATACATGTACGTAAAGATTAAGTCACAAAGAGGCTGTTCTGGGACTAAAATCTCATTTGTAACCATAAGATCCTTAAGTGTGTTGATTTTAAATCAATGCATAATTTCATAGCAGACAACTCTCTACTTATAATTCTGGTGTCACCTGCTCTCACAAGACCTGATCTAAAGTTGGTAATGCTTATTACATTAAAACTTACCAATGCCACTTGGAAAAATTAAACTATGTTAATTAAAATATGCAATATTTAATATGGTGTTTCAAATTATTACAGATACTTGACAGACATACAAGGGGTTCAACGACTTGTCTTTTGGAATTCAGTGAATGAAGCTGCTTCTTTTCGTCTTATGTATAATCTTGCACTTCACAAAGGAAACACATTGGAATGTAACAAAAGTAACCCCACAGTTTATTTTTACTTCTACTTATTTTGTATGAAATATAGGTTTCTAACAATTACATAGCCAAATCCTCTTGTTTCAGTCCTGATAAATATAAGAAGCAAATTTCCTCTTGTTTAGTTAAATTCTGATAGAAACTAGAAGGGGTGATGCTTAGTAAATGCACAAATGTTTGCTTGTAAATTTTATATAAAATTTGGTTCAGGGACTTCCCTGGTGGCGCAGCGGTTAAGAATTCGCCTGCCAATGCAGGGGACAGCGGTTTGAGCCCTGGTCTGGAAAGATCCCACGTGCCATGGAGCAACTAAGCCCATGAGCCACAACTACTGAGCCTGCGCTCTAGAGCCCGCGAGCCACAACTACTGAGCCCTCGTGCCACAACTACTGAAGCCCACACACCTAGAGCCCGTGCTCCGCAACAAGAGAAGCCACCGCAATGAGAAGCCCACACACCGCAACGAAGAGTAGCCCCTGCTCGCCACAACTAGAGAAAGCCCGAGTGCAGCAACGAAGACCCCACGCAGCCAAAAAAAAAAAAAGTTGGTTCAGTCAAGATGCTCCATTGATTACTTAACATACAGGTTTTGTCATAAAACCAATCATATAAAAAAAATGTTTTGAGAATAATAGTGTTGCCTGGCACAGTGTCTGGCACCTAAGGGCATTAGTATTTAGTAAAATATGTGTGGAGGAAATCAATCACTGAATGAATAAAATGTATAATAGATTTATATATTTAAAGTAGTTCTATAAATATCTAATAGCATATTATCCTTAATCCTATTAACTTATCTAATAGCTGGTCTAGGTTAATAGCTTTTAGCTCTGTGGATGGACTAGAAAGGATCCTTGTGCTTTTGGAAATTATGTGCAAAATTGTGATTTAAAGGATTAAATGGATTGTTCCCTCCTGGGGAAAGGATCACTGCTCTCAAAAGATCCTTAAAGTGTCTGAGATGAATAAAGGTTAAATATCAATGTCTTAAACAAAGATGGATCCATTATTTGGGATTAAGGTATTTCTCTAATCAACACAATGCTCTTTTACTAGAACACCAAGAAAAAAATACTCTGATGTAGCCAAGTCTCGGGATTTTAAAAGAACAAAAGCAGTATTAGGCTTAATCATTGTACTTCCTGACATAAAATCTCGCAAGAGTGTAAACTCCACAAGGGCAAGAATTTTTTTTTTTTTTTTGCTTTGTTCACTGGATGTGTTTCTCAGCACCTAGAATGGCACCTAGCTTATAAAAGATGGTCAAATTCTGTTGAGCAAATGAGTTAAAATTCAAATAAACGTTGCTTTCTTTTTTTAAAAAAAGAGATAGACACTAGTTATATTTCAACAATTAAGTGATCTATTATTGTAAATATTAATAAACTCAAAGTACAGGATGTAGCCTCAAAAATACCAAGTTATATACATTTTAAATATTATATAAGATTTATTTTATGTGCTCAGATTTTGGAAAGCCCTTAGTTATTAACTTCATAAACACCTGAAGCTACTGTTTAAATGACCTAGCATAATTTTTGAAAACCTTCCTAGTGTATGGTAAAAATAAAAAAGGAAGAATTTGGCCAAGTGAATCCCTGTTTATAATATGTGTGATGTTATCTTCAGGTTTGAAATCAAAACTTAAATAACCTTCTGGTTTGCTTTATTGAATGGTTTCCCATGTGCCAGTCAAGCTAAAAAGCCATCAAAAAACCCAGTGTGCATTACGAGCACAATGTGTCAGCGAACCAGCTTGATATGATGGAGCTTACACTCAAGCAGGGGACATTGAGAGGTCCAGGCCTTTGATTTGTGTTTCTTTCTGAAAGGATTAAATCATGAATGACTAGATAATTAAACAAAAGAAAACAACACACACAAAAAAATCAAGAACAGTGATTAATACATTATTTATTATATCCACATTTACATGTTAATAACAATTTAAACCTAGAAGAGCACTTAGGGATGATCTAATCCAACATTCATTTGACAGATGGAACACCTAAGACCAAAGAGGTGAACTGGCTTGTCCAGGATAAAAAGAGATAAAGCAAGAAGGCAGAAGTTAGCATAGACACCCATGTTTTCTGACAGCCGTCTCAGAAGATACTTCCACATAAAATGAGAACCCACATGTCCCCCAATACAGTTACTGAATGAGTGTTAGTTGAATTCATTAGTTAGCTACATTGTATTTCCCATATAAGCAGACATATTACTGTATGCTAAAAAACTCAGCATAGTTAAGAACTAAGATGCAGGTCTTGTGTATACTGATGGGTGAATATTTATTACCTGGTATGCTAATGCTAGTGTCTCTAATCTAAGAGCTCCCTTGATAAAAATTAAACTGTAGGTAAATGGCTATCCTGGTAAAATGCTGATGGGAACATTTTGATACACCATTTTGGAGGGTCATTTGGCAATATCTATTAATATGAAATAGGCCTATCTTTTGACCTTGCCATCTCATATCTAGAAGCCTACAGACATGCACATAAGTTGGCCAGGATACTTATAAAAGTAACACTTGTAATAAGAAAGAAAAAAGGCAAATGGCTAGCTGTACTCAGTTTTTAGGATTACGGTGAAGTGACCATTTAAAAAGTTTCTGTGGAAAGTTTAGTCCCAGCATCTAGAATGGGTGTGATATGCAGTCGACCCTTGAACAACGTTAGGGTTGGGGCACCTGCCCTCCGCACAGTCAAATATCCATGCATTGTCGGCCCTGCATGTCCTGGAGGTACTTCTGTATCCTCTGTGCCTCCGAGTTCACGGTCTACATCCACCGATTCAACCAACCATGGATTACGTAGCACTGTAGTATTTATTACTGAAAAATATCCACATATAAGTGGCTCCCCGCAGTTCAAACTCATTTGTTTGAGGGTCAGCTGTATAGTAGGAGCACAATAAAATTTAATTCTTCAAAAGCACAGAACCTGACACCTCTTGTACAGAGAACTTCCATAAATGTTCTCCATCAATTCATTCTCCCATAAATGTACTCACTCAACCTACTGGGAAGCACCACAGTGTAATGGTTGAGGGCCAGCATCCGTGATTGGTGTCAAACACCTAGATACCTATCTAGGCTCTGAACACTTAAGCACTCAAAACCTGCTTCTTTTGTTTCTTTGTGTAAAGCAGGGATAACAGCACTAACCTCATTAGGCTGTTCTAAGCGACTGCCCGAACATCAGAGGCAACATCATGTGTATACGCACACAGGCCTTATATACTGCATGCATCATTTTTGTTGTCTAAGAAGTGGTTAAAATACTGGCTCCATTTTATTGGATTGTAATGGAGCTCAAGGGAAATGTTGACTACGATATGCTTTACATTTCACATAATTGTAAAGTAGTATCATTTAATAATTGTTTAACAGAAATCCTGAAAATTCTCAATTGAGGTGATGTCTAATATGATAATTACAGTGGATTGTGATGGGGCTGTGGAAGCAGTCTCTAGTAATAACAAATCTATTTAAAATAAAAATATGCTAATATATCATGTGCCTGCTATATAGAAATTCTGAAAGTGTAATAGTATATAGAGTAAAAAAGCCAAAATTCCTTCCTTTCCTCCTCAAGTATAACCATTTATTAAGTTTGGTGTATTTTTGGAAGCATATATAACCACCGACTAATATATTTAAAAAAGGGACAATAGTTCATGTTTTGCTTTGCAAGTTGTACTTTCTATAGCTCCTAAATTGTATGACAAACGCCTCGAATTTGATAATCTATATAATGTCAACTAATATGTATTCTTGTGATTGCGTAGCTTCCAAAAGAAACAGGCTTAATTTTATTTAGATCAGGAATCAGCAATCTTTTTTTCTGTAAAGGGCCAGATGATATTTTCAACTGTGAGGGCCATGTGGTCTTTGCTGCAACTTCTCAACTCTGCCACTGTAGTATGAAAGCCTCCAAAGGCAATAAGTAAACACACAGGAATGGATGTGTTCCAGTAAAACTTTATTTACAAAAACAAGCTGTGGGCCAGACTTCACCTAATGGTCCTGTTTGCTGAGGCTTGTTTTAGATCACTTTTTAGTATCCAATGCTAGTTCCTAGTCCCCTAAGCCAGACAGCATTTACGTGAATTCTATAACCTTGTGCAAACTCATACAAATTGGAGATCTCACACAGACTTTTAATTTTTAAAGGCACACGACTGTCAAATGATGAGTTAAACACTGTCCTAGGGCAAATGAAAGGCATCTTGAATACAACTGGTCCCCATGGATAGAATCCTATCAGAGAGAGTGTTATTTTATAAAGAGAAAATGGCACATTAAGTTACTCTTCATTAAATGAAAAAACAAAAGCTACTCAGGACCTATTAAAAGCATGTGGAGATTGAGTGAAAAGACAAATAGATGAGGTATGGCAGCAAAAAGAACAATGTCAGTGCATTTTATTGATCATTAACCTTTTGAAATAGGAGGCATTTGAAAACAACAGAGAAGTGTGTTATTGGTTTGGCATGAAACCTCTAATGATGCATGAGAATATATGCTCAAAAATGTCAAAGGTCACCAGAATCACATATTGGCAGATAAAATGTTTTTGATATTGTGTTATACAGAAGTAAAAGGGCAACAAGCTGACTTCTATTGTAATGCTGGCTGGGGAAATTCTGTGGTATTCAGTAAAGTTAAAACTGAATGTAGTACAATATAATCTTGGCCTCCTTTCTATACACCATCAGATAAAACTATTGCTAAAATATCAATGTTATGGATATATTTCTTACCAAGTAGGCATTAAAGATGTCAAGGATTGACCAAATTTTTTATATTAATGGTGGTTCAACAATTTGCCAGTGTAGACTTTTTGTTAAAAATTGGAGAACCAACTCACCTATAGACAGAGACAGTCTTAGACATATAAAGCTCTTCCTCCCATTTTACTCATTCTGTGGTTTCAAATGTCTAAAATATTTCTGTGAGTGGTATCTTAGCTATTGAAATATTAGGATAAATTTGATCAAACCTATTTTTTTCTAGAAAAAAAGGGTCTAAATAAAACTTAGCAGGGACCTGAAAAATCTTTAAAGTTTTGTAGGACTGCATATTTTTTATACATCACCAAATAAACATTGGTATGCTAAAAAAAAAAAAAAAGAAATCCTACCATACTCAGAGCACTGTGCATACAGGACCACATCTGAATTTTTTTAAGCTGCTTTATTTGGAAAATAATTCAACACTACCTTTCAAAATAAACTCGATCTACAAAGTTAAGCTTTGCAGGTGTGTTAATTTGATAAAAATAAAAATAAACTTTAGACAAAAAATATTAACTTGGCATAAGGGTAGGATGGATTTCTTGATTTTTGTTGACAATGATCTACAATCTACCTAAAGAGAAGACAACATTTATAACGTGGTATAAATGCGAAGACCTAGTACACATTAAAAGAAAAATATTCTCATGTATTCTCCTGCGGAGACTTTTTTAAAGATCTACAATGAGACGGCCTATGAGTTTTACTTTGGGTGATCAAGCAAAAGCAAAACAAAAACACAGTAAGAAGTCATCCTTTACTTCTAGTTTCCCATATCCTCCCCTATTGAATCCACTAATACTAATACTGATCTTGCCCCCAGAATCTCACAAGTGTTCCCATTCTTCTCAATCACCTTTCCTTTTGCTACGCCAACCCACGCACCAGAGGTTCTCATTGTCACAATCTCACTAACCTCCAAACTGGCCTCCCCACTTTAATCCATGTAATGCACAGTGGCCAGTTTGATTTTTTTAAAAAACTATTTAGACCATGCCACTCTTCTGCTTAAACATTAAATTGCTCCCCATTTTACTGCCTATGAAATCCAACTTTCTTATCATGACCTAGAAGTCAACAAGATGTTTTCCACTTCATCTGATACCATTTTCTCTTGTCCAGACTCTGTTCTTGCCTCAAAGCCTTTGACTTAATGATTTCTCTGTTTGGAAAAGTAATATTGTGACACCGAGGCCCCCTAAAACCGAGTGCCTCTGCCCAGTTTATGATAAACCCCTCTATCCAGAACATTATTCCCTTTCTTGTCCAACACCTATTCCCCTCAAGATTGAGAGGTATAAAAGAAAATGGGGGATTGAAACCAAGCAGGATACTGTGGGGTCCTCCTGGGTACAAAAGCCTCTCCATGTCCCCTGTTCCTTATCCGTAGGAAAAAGACTTCAGCCTCCTAAAGCACCCCTGAGTGCCAAAGGGCAGATTCAAACACAACTTCGGGAAAGGAGGGAATACAGAAACAAAGGAGGAGCAGTCAAGAAATAATAATGTGTTGATAAAGCAGGGTCCTGGTTCCTCCTCAAGGGATACACATAATCTGGTACAGATCTATGAGCTCTTCTATAGGAACTAAGGCCCCTGCCCCACCCAGGTGGAGGCTGGTAACTTCAGGCTGAGCATAGGCACTGGACCCTAGACTGTGTGGAACCAGAAGGCTGATGACCAGATTCCTGGAACACCACCCTGTTACCTCCCCACTAACCAGTCAGGAAGGTCGCATGCCCTGCAGTCCTCCCCCTAGATTTTGCCTATAAAAACTTTTCCCCCAAAACCATAGGGAAGTTTGGCCTTTTTGAGCATGAGCTGCCCTTTCTTCTTGCTTGGCCTTTGCAATAAACCTTTTCCCTTCAAACTCCGACATTTTGCTTTCTTTGGCCCCACTGTAATCGGGCACATAAACTTGGGTTCGACAACAGTCTGAACTCCTGTTACGGAGAGAAAACTCTCATCCTTTAGCTCTTGGCTGAAATCTCCTCCAACCCCTAACTTCTCATTCTGTGAGTCCCCCTTTCCTACCACTGCTGTTATTAGTTCTCACACTTTATTTTCTTCACAGTCTGTAGCAATTCAGTTCATTTTTTGATCACTTGTCTAATGCCTATTACTGCTTACGAAATGGAGGCTCCATGAGAACAGAGGTATTGTTTTTCTTGCTAACTGCTATATCCCAGTGCCTAGGATGAAGGCCCACTCAGAATAGTGTGAAATAAAATTTATATTTTATGGCAAGACGACCAAAATTTAAACATAATTTCTTCTCTGCCCTTTGGCCTCCTCTCTCCCCCTTACTGTGCACTGTGTATCTGCATTATGCATCAACCAAACTTCCCCCATGAGCAGGAATACCTTGTCACCCATAAAGAACAATGTTCTTCCAGCATCAACAAGACAGCTCCTTAAAAAGATAACATTCCTTCTTGATCTTGTAAGGGGTCATGTGACCCACCAGGTTGACACTTAGATCTGGATTATGTAAACTGTCAATAATACGTCATTTGATGTACAGCCCTCTGCCTCAAAAAATCTTATGTAACTGTGCCTTGATTTCTAACTGGTGGAACAGTTCTCAGAGCTTTCTGAGATGCTCTTCCGGGGTTATAATCCTCAAATTTGGCTCAAATAAAATTTTCCATTTCTTTCTTAGATTGACTGATTTTTTTGTTTACAATAGATAATCAGACATTAATTACTGAATGAGACACACGTTACAGATGAAAGTTCTGCAGATCCAAGGATAAAATAATGACAATATATGTAAAGTACATGCACACAACACTAGCTTTATAATTAAAGCCTCAAGTCCTTATTAGGCATTTCTTGAAAATGTCATAATTATAAACGGAGATTAAATGTAGACAGACAAGGGAGGGAAAATATTATAGTAATAAAATTTCAAAAACCCTTTGTTCATGCTGAAAAAGCACAACACAGCTTAAGAACAGAATGATTTTGTTTACGTAACTGACTTTCTGTCCCCAAATTCAATAGGAGCCGATCGGAAGCACTCCTCTATCAAAATGTCAGGTCTCAGTAAATGACAACTATTGATATTTAGTGCACTCCTAACAATGCCAGACCATGCACCATGTTTTACGTGTATTCTATGTTAATCGTTTCAACAACCTTATTGAGATGCTAGGACCATTATTCTCATTTTGCAGATTAGGGAATCTTGAATCTCTTATCTCAACAGGCCATAGAAAGAAGAATATTTCAGCAAGTCATCTGCTAGGCTTACAGAAAAAAAAGCACTGCAGATTTTACTGCTGTGCTTAATCATTTATGAATCTTGGTTTAACTTCTATCTCTTGCTGGAGAATGGAGAGACTGTGGAATGTTCAGTTAATAAAGAGAAAAGACATTTCGTGTCTTTTCCTATGATTCACGCAGAAGAGTCAGTTATTAGAGCCTGGCATAGGAAGCAACAGGGATGAGAGGATTACACCTGACTGCAAGACAGGAGAGAAGGCTCCAGAACTCTCATTTATTAATTTACTTCATTAATTATTGTATTTACTGATTGTCTACCAATTACCAAGCAGAATGCCTCTATGCCAGAGATACGAAGACAGATAAAACACATTCCCTGCCCTAGACTCAGTTATTGTCATTTGAGTGGAGAGACAAGCAAACCAATGATAAAAATATGCCGTGATAACTTCTTTAATAGATGGTATTTATAGAACACTTTTCAAGAGTTAAATATATACCTAACTTCTGAGTAAATGAAACAGTGCAAAACCAATCAGCGTCAGATGCTTTTATGAGACAGTAGGGAAACACTGAAAACACAATTCATCAAATAAATAATTAATTATACACATCTTAGTATATAGATACATAACTGAAAAAAGTTTTCAGGAGGAAACAGAAAAACCCATATGACCGTGAAACAAGAAAATTTACTTTCTTAATGTTTGACTATTTACAAACCTATCCCACTCCCCCAAATCATATCATATTGTTATTTATTTCACACATAAAGCTGTCAGATTAATGCATGCTCTCATGCAAAACTTCATCTTTGACTGTCTGAAGTTAATTCCTAAGTGCCACTGCCTGACAGATGGTTTCAACTTTTCCATTCTCACAATAAATAGACAAGTTTACCCTTTTCAGGAAAACTATCTAAATTTGATTTCCAATAATTCTTAAGGATAAAATTAGTGTCTAGACGACATAGCTATAAAACATCCAGTATATCTATGCAATATATTTGACAGTCGATTGTCTTGTAAATCAAGTCATATTTTTACACTGACAACTCAAATTTAAAGCATCTTTTCAAATTAACATTGCTAGGAGTATAAACACATTATTGTAAACACAGATACCTGACAAAAGCATTTCCATTCCTAGAATATTTATTTTTATTTAAGACTTTTACAGTTTATTTCCTTTCTTACCCTATAGTCAAATACATTTCTCTTCTTTGACATTCATATAACACTAATTATTATACACTCCCATACTTAAACTTTAAATTTCATTATAATTTCTATGTTCAGTTTTCAATATTCTCTTTTCTTTTTCAAGTATGCATGTTTTACATTACTCCAGATTTTTAGAGATTAAAGTTTAAAAAGTTAAGGAATATAGGGACTTCCCCAGTGGCACAGTGGATGGGACATTGAGCTCCCAATGCAGGGGGCCCAGGTTCGATCCCTGGTCAGGGAACTAGATCCCACATGTGTGCCACAACTAAGGAGCCCGCCTGCCACAACTAAGGAGCCCATGTGCTGCAACTAAGGAGCTGGCAAGCTGAAACTATGGAACCCTGGAGCCGCAACTAAGGAGCCCGCCTGCCACAACTAAAACCCGGAACAACCAAATAAATAAATATTTTTTAAAAAGTTAAGGAAAATAAAGAATATGCCTATTCTATAATGTATACATGATATATATATACCATACACATTACACAATTATATTATATTTTATATATATTCTTTAGAAAAAAGAAAAATGAAACAGAAAGATATATATACAACACCGAGATTTTGCAAAATACAGCTTTCCCTCAGGCTCTAGCTAGTAACCTTAATTTGATTTCAGGGCCTCCTCCCAAGCAAGCATTTCAGAAACTCCTTTGACCACTTCTGATTAATCACCCAATCTCTCCTTAAGGAACTCCTCCATTCTTAGCCCCTTTCCTTCGCCTACATACGAAAATTAGTCCTGTGCTTTACTGTATTATTCAAATTCTGAGCCCATCCTTGTCCTGTTTTATTTGGCTCCAAGAATGATTTAAGATTAGAAAAGGTAAACTTTCCACTTATATCCCCAAGCATTTGTCTATGTGAATCAACAAAGAAAACCTACATTTGAAGTCCAACTTGCTGGCTCTAAGGACTGGGGAGAACGAAGTACTGATATTTTCTCCCTTAAGACTCTTGCACGGATTAGCGTTATTTCACCCACTGCCATGCCTATGGGTCCATAAAAGAAAACACGCTCAGGCCACCCCTGAGAAGACAACGCTATGGTAACTGAACCTGAAACATAAATCTGAGATGAGGCCTGAGGACACCAGAGCCCACATTTTTTAGTGTGGAGCTCGACCCCCACGTGAGACTTGCAAACTGTACTTCAATAAAAAAAAATTAAATTAATAATTTAAAAAACCCAGCATGGGGGAAAATAAGTTCTATGAGTCAAACCGCTGACTCATGCTAAAAAAGCATAAGAAGTTTATGGGTGAGGAAATAGACAAAGATTTTTTAAAATTAATTACTTAATTTTACTGAAGTATAGAAAACTTACAATATAAGTTTCAGGTGTACATAATAACACAATATTTATATAGAATACACTCCATACAAAGTTATTAAAAGATTTTTGATGAGGCTTTTGGGTCTTATTATCACAAACATTAATTCCCCTGAATTGGGAAGACAATGGTTTCTTCCTATTTATCTCAGTTTGAGAGGCTTCAAGGAGATCACTTTGTGTGTCATCTGTATTTTGAGGACACACTGGATTGATATGTGTGTGACTGAGTAGGAACCTATGGTGCCTTCCCAGGACAGAGCCCTCCCACTATGTCCTCTGCTTGCCTCTTATTTGTAGAAAAGCTGTAGTCTCCCAGGCCCCCTGAGTCACAAAAGCATGGCTGAAGAATTAATGACTGAAAAGCAATCTTGAGAAAGAAAAACGGAGCTAGAGGAATCAGGCTCCCAGACTTCAGACTATACTACAAATCTACAGTAATCAAGACAGTATGGTACTGGCACAAAAACAGAAATACAGATCAATGGAACAGGATAGAAAGCCCAGAGATAAACCCACGCACCTATGGTCACCTTATCTTTGATAAAGGAGGCAAGAATATACAATGGAGAAAAGACAGCCTTTTCAATAAGTGGTGCTGGGAGAAATGGCCAGACACTATAAGACTTTTATAGGCCAGACACTATAAAACTCTTAGAGGAAAACATAGGCAGAACACTCTATGACATAAATCACAGCAAGATCCTTTTTGACCCACCTCCTAGAGAAATGGAAATGAAAAAAAAATAAACAAATGGGACCTAATGAAACTTAAAAGCTTTTGCACAGTAAAGGAAACCATAAATAAGACGAAAAAACAACCCTCAGAATGGGAGAAAATATTTGCAAATGAAGCAACTGACAAAGGATTAATCTCCAAGATTTACAAGCAGCTCATGCAGCTCAATATCAACAAAACAAACAACCCAATCCAAAAATGGGCAAAAGACCTAAATAGACATTTCTCCAAAGAAGATATACAGATCACCAACAAACACATGAAAGG
The DNA here is from genome assembly GCF_009873245.2 of Balaenoptera musculus. Taxonomy (NCBI): domain Eukaryota; kingdom Metazoa; phylum Chordata; class Mammalia; order Artiodactyla; family Balaenopteridae; genus Balaenoptera; species Balaenoptera musculus. Next base: position 87,404,500 of record NC_045795.1, read on the forward strand.
ATGCTCAACATCACTAATCATTAGAGAAATGCAAATCAAAACTACAATGAGGTATCACCTCACACCAGTCAGAATGGCCATCATCAAAAAATCTACAAACAATAAATGCTGGAGAGGGTGTGGAGAAAAGGAAACCCTCTTGCACTGTTGGTGGGAATGTAAATTGATACAGCCACTATGGAGAACAGTATGGAGGTTCCTTAAAAAACTAAAAATAGAGCTATCATACAACCCAGCAATCCCACTACTGGGCATATACCCTGAGAAAACCATAATTCAAAAATAAGCATGTACCACAATGGTCACTGCAGCTCTATGTACAATAGCTAGGACATGGAAGCAACCTAAGTGTCCATCAACAGATGAATGGATAAAGAAGATGTGGCAATATATACAATGGAATATTACGCAGCCATAAAAAGAAATGAAATGGAGTTATTTGTAGTGAGGTGGATGGACCTAGAGTCTGTCATACAGAGTGAAGTAAGTCAGAAAGAGAAAAACAAATACTGTATACTAACACATATATATGGAATCTAAAAAAAAAAAAAAAGGTTCTGACGAACCTGGGGGCAAGATGGGAATAAAGACGCAGACCTACTAGAGAATGGACTTGAGGACACGGGGAGGGGGAAGGGTAAGCTGGGACAAAGAGAGTGTCATGGACATATATACACTACCAAATGTAAAACAGATACCTAGTGGGAAGCAGCCGCACAGCACAGGGAGATCAGCTCGGTGCTTTGTGACCACCTAGAGGGGTGGGATAGGGAGTGTGGGAGGGAGATGCAAGAGGGAGTAGATATGGAGATATATGTACATGTATAGCTGATGCACTTTGTTATAAAGCAGAAACTAACACACCATTGTAAAGAAATTATACTCCAATAAAGATGCTAAAATTAAAAAAAAAAAGAATTAATGATTGAAAGGATGTGAACATGTAGTGACAAAAACAGCAGTTGGGCCAGGAGAACTGGTAAGAATTTAAATAGTGAATCAGCCATATGTCAACCACAGAATCTTTAGCTCCTCCCTGAAGTACACAGATAACTGTATCTGATGCACAGTCACTGTGTTGTTTTACAGATGCCAATGCCCCCACCAAATGGAAGGAGTTAACTGCTTGATGACCATGAGCACATAGCCCCCAGAGTGGCTGGAGCCTGAGGATTGATAATGTTAACCCCTGTGACACCACCCTTGTTACCTCACCATCAACCAATCAGAGACTTGTGCAGAGCTGACCACATACCCTGTGACTTCCCTCCCTCATTTTGCCTTTAAAAATGCTTCCCTGAAATCCACTGCAGGTTTTGGGTTTTTAGAGCATGAGGTGCCTGGACTCCTTGTATGGCACCTGTAATAAACGCTGCACTTTCCTTCACCACAACCCTGTGTTAGTAGATTAGCTTTACCACATGAGGGCGAGCGGACCCAAGTTTAGTTCGGTAACATGTTTCCCACACAGAACTATCTGAAGGACAAGTCGTCCAGCCTGCCTTCCTGAGTTGGAATATACAACATGATGGCAACAGTTAACAATGCCATACGATGTATATGAATGTTAAGAGAGAAAATCCTGAGTGCTCACTGTAAGAAAAAAATATTTTATATATTTTTTGTATCTCTATGAGATAATGAATGTTAACGAAACTTGCAGTCATCATTTCATGATATACGTAAGTCAAATCGTTATGCTGTACACCTTAAACTTACACAGTACTATACATCAATTATATCTCAATAAAACTGGAAAAAAACATAAAACAAGGTGATAAGACAAAAATAAGATGCTTTATAGTTATACCCCATGAGGCTTGTTTGTTTGCCATAACTTTACAACAGTTATGCCACTTTGTTTTTTATATATACCTAAGCAAATTATAAAATATGCAACACATTATTTTAATTAAGGTGAATATTTTAACAGAAATAGCATGGATAAGGCTAAATATATCTTTGACCACAACTCCTAATCTCAATACTGCCACTTCATTCCGGAAGTAACCACTATTACTGATTTAGTGCATTCTCTTCCAGACCTATGGTTTTATACATGAATGTATATCCATGAAAAATATCATTTAAATTTTCACATAATTAGAACCATTTTTTCATCTTATATTTGCCTGTAACACCCAAAAGCCTGTGTGGGAGGAGGTAATCAAGAAGACTTGACTGTCAGTTGAACTACAGGCTGGACCCAGGCCATTGGAAGCTTGCCATCCCACCTCCACTGTCTTGGGATGTGTGTTCAGCTTGTGTTCCTTGCTCCTAGAAACTGCACCAAGGAAACAGCCCTGAAATAGGACTGGGTATGTTACTAAACGCAGTTAGGGGCTCTATATAAACAGTTCACCTTTGGCTGGTGAGTATGGAGATCTACTCGTCTTGCAGCCACCCAAGACAAGCCTTCTTCTAAGTAAGCTCTCTTGCTTATTAAACCTGCCACCTAGCAATCTGGAAGGGTCTGCCTTTTTCTTTGGTCTCTCCTGCCCTCTGCTTACTGGGGGTCAGGAGCGGGGGCTGTTTCCTTTTATACCCAGGAAGTTCCTGAGGAGGTTATGAAGCAACAACCCATCTTGCATATTTTTACTTGCAGATTTCTTTTTAAGTACTGCACACTAACCCACAGCATCTATTTATCATATCGTATTTTTCTCCTTCTGTGGACATTTTAATTGTTGTTAACATTTTTTTTCTTTCACAGACAACAGTGAATATCCTTCTTATACTACTAAGAAAGCATTTTGATGTAAATCTCACAGTTTATAAATTCTTAAGGCCAAAAGGCTGTGCTTTAATCAGATTCATTCTTTCATAGATCTTAATCATGATGTCTGATTTTACTTTACACATTGTCTTATTAAGAAATGTTTTTGTCCTGCCTCAGATATTTTTTACTCATGTGTACTTTAGAACATTGGATACCAAATCTTATGGTTCATTTTAATCAGCTCATTAGACAAAAGTCCGTGGATTCCTTGCCTTATCCTGAGAGACTCTGATTCAAGACAGCTGGGCAGGAACCCACTTCTGATACTGTGGTTTGAAAACCTCTAATACAGAAAGAAGACCTGAATACAAACTCCTCCTGCTTCTATTAAGCTTTACTTAAAGATAATTCTCAGGATAAGTTATTTCCATGCATACTCCATGCTCTGCCATGGCAGCAGCATGTAGATAGTAACCTCTGATGTCCTAATACAGAAAATTGTGGGACTTGCTGGTATTCCTAACCACCAAGATCATCTATAAATCACAAACAGCTGTGCACAGGGTCTATCTCAGCCTAGGAAACACAGGATTTTCAAGGAAGAGCCAAGAAAAGAATCTGTAGTAGATGCTGATAGGAAGGCACTCAAAGGTTTTCTATCTCAAGTTTAGTGGCTGAAAAGCTTCCTGGGATTTTTCTGCTGTTGGAAAAGTGACTACTCTTTTATTAAGTGACAAGTGATCTCACATTTGTCCAAGAAAAAAAAATATCCAGATCAATATGTTTAATTAAGGTACTTTTCGCCTTAAAAATCACAACGTCATGATTAAACTCTGTTTTCATGTTAGAGTCTTACTCAAATTCTCAAAAACATGTCATAAATAAGAATGAGCCTGAAGGTATTCCAGGATGTCATGCATGTTTTACGCATAAAAATGCGAAGGTATCTAAGAGTCAAGTTTTTCCTTTAACTGTATAGAAAGGCTTTAAAACAACTAGAACACTCAGATGGGAATATGCTATCTGAGAAGAGGGAGAAAACAGTATTTTTGATGCAATTTTTTTCTCTTAAAAATACCATTTAGTTTCAAGGAAAATAATTGAAATTGAACACTTAAGGATGCAGGAACCTAAAATTCTTTACATATGACCATTTTGGGAAATTGTTCTGAACCAGTAAAGAAGGCTACTTTTCCTCTTTGATCTCCCTTTAAGCCCAAGAAAAAAACGGTGGGCGTCTCCTTTCAATATGGCGTTTTCTGTGTCAGTTTTCACCTCGAGCAATAAGCAAGTCTACACATGGGGTCAATGAAAACGATAAACAGAATGAAATTTCAAGTATTAAGAAAAATTAGCGCTAACCTTCTCATTCCTGAAATATGTGAGATGGGAGAAAAGTTGAAATTGGTTCTAAGTTCGGAGAGTTGAGGGCTTCCTTCCTCACGTAAAGCGATAACCCCATTCTGTGTATTATTTCATTTATTTATCACACACTAGAGGCAGGCATACCCCACCTCCGTTTTATGGGTGAGGAAAGGGATTTAGAGCGCTCAGGCACTTTGCTCAAAAGCCCCAAGCAAGGGAGAGACAGATTCAGGCATTACAGGCTATCTGATTCCAAAGCACACCATCGCCATCTTTCCCCAAATCCTCCTCTACCATCCCTTCTAAAATACAATTAAAGTGTACCTACCAAGCCTGAATGCTCCGCTCACAGCTTTCATCATTTCTTTCCACCAGCTTGTTGCTTAGACCTGGAAGCTCTTCCCCCAGGCAAGCCACCGTCCGCTGCAAGTCCCTTCCAGTTGCCTAGGAGCATTCCGCGTCCCCACTTCTCTCCTGAGCAGCTGGGGCTCATCTACTTTCACAACACCTGTAGCCACTAGCTGCCTTTTCAACAACACAAGGCTGTCAGCAGAAAGCTCTCCACAGAACTTAAGTCTCTGGCTAGAAGTATGGGTACGTGCCGTTTTGAAGAAACCTCTCTTTGAAGGTACTGAACGACCTTTCAGTGAAAGGTGAATGTCCCTGAACATAAGTGAAATGTTTTCAATTAGCATTACATTGGAAAATAAATCTAGCGCTTACTCTCCCCCTTGCCTTTTCTTTAAGCTGAAATCTTGGCCTAGATTTATCGTTTTCTCTCTCTTTGAGATCATTTCATTGCTACATAATGAATCTCCCGAGCTATGGCAGGAGGCAACTAGAAATTCCCCCCCCCCCCCCATTCTGCATTCCTTAGCATCTGCTCTTAATAGAAGCGGGAAAACTCAAGGAGAGAATGGCTTTCTTTCCTACAGAAAGGGCCTAGTCAGGTGTTGCAAATTTAGACAAATGTGCTTAATTTCTCAAGTAAGAAAGCTTTTTTTTTTCACATGGTAGCAGTAACCAAAGAAATCTCCTTTGGCACTTCCAGGACCAGCAGGACTTTGTCACTCACGGGCAGTGGTCCTGGCAGATGAAGGTAACCCACTATAGGTAAGAACACTAAACTAAGTACTGTTCTCAAAATGCGGCTTCTGGACACTCTTCCCATGATTTCCCTTTTTCTTTTTTTTTTTTCTTCTTTATTGGAGTATAATTGCTTTACAGTGTTGTGTTAGTTTCTGCTGTATAACAAAGATAATCAACTATACATATACATATATCCCCATATCCCCTCCCTCTTGCGTCTCCCTCCCACCCTTCCTATCTCACCCCTCTAGGTGGTCACAAAGCACTGAGCTGATCTCCCTGTGCTATGCAGCTGCTTCCCACTAGCTATCTCTTTTACATCTGGCAGTGTATATATGTCCATGCCACTCTCTCACTTCATCCCAGCTTACCCTTCCCCCTCCCCGTGTCCTCAAGTCCATTCTCTACATCTGCGTCTTTATTCCTGTCCTGCCCCTAGGTTCTTCAGAACCATTTTTTTTTTTTTGAGTCCATATATATGTGTTAGCATACGGTATTTGTTTTTCTCTTTCTGACTTACTTCACTCTGTATGACAGTCCCATGATTTCCTTCTCCTCAACACATTTCCCTCTCCCAAGGCTCTCTAAAAACTCTCAGCCCGGGCTTCCCTGGTGGCGCAGTGGTTGAGAATCTGCCTGCCAATGCAGGGGACACGGGTTCGAGCCTTGGTCTGGGAAAATCCCACATGCCACGGAGCAACTAGGCCCGTGAGCCACAACTACTGAGCCTGCGCGTCTGGAGCCTGTGCTCCGCAACAAGAGAGGCCGCGACAGTGAGAGGCCCGCGCACCGCGATGAAGAGTGGCCCCCGCTTGCCGCAACTAGAGAAAGCCCTCGCACAGAAACGAAGACCCAACACAGCCATAAATAAATAAATAAATAAATAAATAAATAAAAATTAAAAAAAAAAAAAAGAATCACTCTAACATACGGCAGTGTTCATTTAAAAAAAAAACAAAACTCTCAGCCCCTCATGTTCTTCAGTCTAACATCTAGAACCTTCTCTGTAGCCAAACGAGCTCTGCCAGGCCAAGGGACCCTGTTTTCACTTAATTACCATAATTCATGAGGAACAAGTATGAGGTCATGAATAGGCCTTATTGATTAATGCAGAAGCAGTAAAGCTTTTAGTCTGAGATTTAACATCTTTCTGAATAACATCCTCTGAATAGTATTACTGGCTTTGATTGTGGCAACATTTTGAGCTCTCCGCCATTTGGATCTTGTTTTGAGAGAATAAGGGTTGCAACCAGCAGAGGCTGAGTGCCTGACATGTGCCCAGTATTTTGCTAAAAGCTCTATAAACATTACCTTAGTTCTCACAGCTACTTGAGCATATATTCTACAATATCCTTCTCATCCTCAAATTACTCTGTAGTCCTTTCCTTTGCTTTCTAACTTGCATGTAACCTCCTGGAGACGAGACGTCTTGTCCCAAGACCAGTATCTGAAACTCTGGATGAATTAACGAACTACCCTTTGAGGTTTAATACTGTCATCCTGTGTATTTTACAAGTAACTCTTGAAGAATAATTGAGCATTTAAAACCCAATAATCAGGTCAGCGCCAGGAGCCGGCCAATCCCGGAGCTCTCCCCCGCGGTCGCGGCACAGGCCGAACAACCAAACAGGAAAGTTTAATAAACAGCAGGCGGAGGGGCTGGCGGCGGCGGCCGGGCCCGAGCGAGCAGGAGTCCAGTGGCCTCACCTGTCCTCATTCACGGGCGGCGACCGGCGGCGGCGGGCAGCGCACCAGGCGGAGAGAGCCGCCGCCAGCCCAAGCAACAGCAGCAAAGACAACCTGACGTAGGGAAGTGCGGACTGCTATACAGAGGACTACAAAGCATCCTCAGTGCAGGAGGAACCCTAATCCAAAGTCCCTGTACTTTTATCGGAGTGCACAACAGAGGAACGTAGCTCAAGAAACTAATCACAGCCAAGTGCCTATACTTTGTTCCACTGGCTGCGGATTTTATGGAAACCCTCGTACAAATGGCATGTGCTCAGTACGTTATAAAGAACATCTTCAGAGACAGAATAGTAGTAATGGTAGAATAAGCCCACCTGCACCTTCTGTCAGTAGTCTGAGTCTTTACCAGTTCAGGGCACAGATGGCAGTGTCCCAGAAGCTCAGTTGGCGTTAGACTCTACATCTTCATCTATGCAGCCAAGCCCTGTATCAAATCAGTCACTCTTATCAGAATCTGTAGCATCTTCCCAAGTGGACAGCACATCTGTGAACAAAGCAATACCTGAAGCAGAAGACCTGCGAGCTTCAGGATCAGAAACCGCACAGCAGACATCTGAAGAGCGAAGCAAGCCTCCTGAAAAACCAAGACAAAAAAAGAATCGCTGTTTCGTGTGCAGGAAGAAAGTGGGACTTACTGGGTTTGAATGCTGGTGTGGAAATGTTTACTGTGGTGTACACCGTTACTCAGATGTACACAAGTGCTCTTACAATTACAAAGCTGATGCTGCTGAGAAAATTAGAAAAGAAAATCCAGTAGTTGTTGGTGAAAAGATCCAGAAGATTTGAACTCCTGCTGGAATACAAAATCCTTTGACCATCTGCAAACTAAAAATGGACTTGAGGTTTTTTTTCCTAGTCATTGGGAATGTAGAGCAATGTATCTTGTATAGACCTTTTGATCATGCATGTCATCAGGAGAACAGATTTTTGTTTCTGTTTTGAAAATGACTCTGAACATTTATTTACATTGCAGTTTCTGTGGCTGGAAAGACTTAAGTAAACTTTACAAGTATTATCCTTTTAAGATCATTTTAATTTTAGTTGAGTGCAGAGGGCTTTTATAACAAATGTGGAGAAATTTTGGAGGGCTGTGATTTTTCCAGTATTAAACATGCATGCGTTAATCTTGCAGTTTATTTTCTCATTGTGAATGTATATATAGCTTTTCTCTGCAGCACGACTTCTCTTCTCACTGTGTATGTATATATAGCTTTTCTCTGCAGCACTATCTCTCTTCTCATTGTGTATGTATATGTAGCTTTTCTCTGCAGCACGACTTCTCTTTTGATAATGCCCCTTAGGGTATAACTAGTTATCAGTAACCGAATGTATCTTAATCATTATGGCCGCTTCTGTTTTTCATTAACAAAGGTTATACCTATGTTAGCATATAGTTTCTTTGCACCCACTATTTATGTCTGAATCATTTGTCACAGGAGAGTGTGTGCTGATGAGATTCTAAGTTTGTGTGTTTTTAACTTTTTTTGAGCGAGGGAAGGAAAAGCTGTATGCATTTCATTGCTGACTGCAGCTTTCTTTCAGATTACGTTCATTGGTCTGTGTGTATACAATATGAAGAATGATCTGAAGTAACTGTGCTGTATTTATGTTTATCCACCATTCTTTGATTAAATAAAAAGGAAAACCATAATGTTCCCTTGTAAAAACAAAACAAAAAACCCCAATAATCATATTATTATTATTAACTTATTAGACTTTCTGACTGAGTACCCATTAGCCAAACTATGATAAAAAGCTTTCTATGATTAGATCATGTCCTCTTACCATGACAATCCTCCAAGGCAGGTCCTTCCTTCCATTGGTGTCTTTTTAGAGATAAGCATTGTGTCTTAGAAAGATTAGCCTGCTTGTCCAAGATCACACAGTTATTTAGGGACATTGCTAGGGTTCCAACTCAGATCTATGACTGGGAACAAATGCTCTTAACCACTATGCTATACTGTTTCATCCCAATTTGGTCAACTTTCCCAACACAGATGATCTACTGCTTATCATTATTTCAAACACATATTAAAATACCTCTTAGTCTCCTAATCATCATATCTTAATATCTTCAGGGGTCGCACAGGAGGAAAAATTAAGCAAGCAAAATAGGGGAGGGTTAAGACAAAATGGTGATTAATTCCCTGATTTCACTCAACAGTTAGGTACTGAACAGATAAATATGAGCTACACACAATGAGTGTACTTACTGTGCCACAGTTTATGATCCCAGTGAGCATTTCCATATGTGATCTTGAAATTTAGTCTTGGAAGGGCAGCCATTCTTGTCTGGATGCTTTGGGAAGGCCAATACACCAATCACACTGGATGGACCCTTCACTTCCTCATTAGCCAGTCTCGATAGACATTTTACATTAGCATTGTCATTTATATTAGTCTGTCCCATTTTACTGTCCGATGGTAAAATAATTCTCATTTGCTGTTCTTATCATTTGTCTCTGTTTTTTTCTGAGTTTTCCCAGGTAACATCCAATTTTGCAGGATCTAATTCTTTCTCTTCCCCACAGTATTAATGACCAAGGTAGAATCATCAGGCTATAAGATAATTTCAGCAGGCAGAATAAGAGTAAAGAATAAGAATGAATGCTGACAAATAACAGAAGCACCCTTTCTTACAACTTTCTGTATCAGGGCATTTATTCTGAGTGCAAGTTCAAGAGGTAATTATCACCTACATGTAAAGCAAGACATGTTAAATTAGGGCACAGGGTTCAAATAAAAATAACAGCAGAAACACCTAACCATTTAAATCAATCATAGTCCTCTCTGTTTACATATTTTCTTTCAAAAGAATGGTACAACTTACTAATTGCTAAATTTGTAATTGCTGCTGTGGTGATTTTACCTCCAATATTTACTGAAGTGATTCCAAATGATAATGAGTATCAGCACAATTTTCATTTTTAAAAAGGGTAAAATACTTCAGAAAAAAATGAACCCAATTAAGATTAACTTTAAATTTAAAAAAAGATGGAGTTATAAGAACATGAAACGACAGGGGTGATTTTCATTGAAAAATAAGAACTTGTAACATTCTAATCACTTTTCTTTATTTAATTGAATTATACTGTTAGGTTTTCATTGAAAACGGTAATATTAATGAAAATCAACAAACCATCTTCAATTTTTTAAAAAAAATGTGTGAAGAAAATTAAACATAAAACCTAAAAATTATTTTTAAAAAACAGATATTTTTATAATTTTTACTTAAAGAATACTTACGCTTGGTCAATTTTAGCTTGGATAGCCTTCCATGTAAGAATTAGAGAATATCAAAATTTACGATAGCCAAAAGAAGTCTTCCCAGGTGTTCAGTTCTCCAATTTGAATTATGATCAATAATAGAGGGCAGAACAAATTATACTACAAATTGACATTAGAGATGCTTATTCAGAATCTCTAAATCTAATGGATCTGATTTTGAAAGGGATTAAAAACCTCTTCATGCCTCAGACTCAGGGGTTACAGCCAGATTACCTGGGTTAGACTCCCGTTTTACTATGCCCTTGCTAGAATGACCTAGTACAATGTCCTTAATCTTCCTGACCCTTAGTTTCCTCATCTGTATAATGGGCTTGATAATAGTACCTAACTAAGAAGACTGTTGTAAACATGAATTTAGCAAAGGTACAGTGCTTAACTCAGAGCCTGGCACATGGAGAGTGAAGATACGTAGTTTAATAGGATCAGTATTACATTACCAATGAAAAATTAATCTGATACTAGAATCACTTTACCCTCTCTTCTAGGAACTCCTGGAATCATATACCTTTCTTCTCAGTGGAATGAGATCAAAGGAGAGCTCTAAACGTATACAACAAAGCCACCTACGAACGATGTCTTCTGTCTTCCAGTGTCATATAGTTACCTATTGATGGGAAGAAGAATGCTAAGAGCATGGCTCTAAGCACTCACACATCACCTTGTTTCCTAACTCCCAGCCCTCTGAGTGGGTAGCACCAATAACCTCCATTTTCATAAAAGAGGAAACTTCAGCGCAGAGGAGTTTAGTAGTCACTGAAGATCTGACAACTCTATGAGGATAATACCACCATAGTCCCATTCTGCAGACAGGGAAATGGAGGCTTAGCGAAGTTATAGAACTAGTACAAAATCACAGGGCCACTAACTGGTGAGGAGGCAATTCAGATCAAGGCAGTATGACTCACTGCTGACCTGACTGTGCCGTGTCAAACAGCCCTGGCTTCGGGGGAGAGGACATCAGGACTGGTTCTGGTGGTATAATCTGTTTCTGCATATTCCCCAGCTCTTTGCCCTTTATTAGGGTACACTAATGCACCTAGTACAACTAGACTTAAATTTACAGTCACCCACACACACATACCCGTGCACACACACACACACACACACGAACACACACACACATGAACACACACACACACGAACACACACCTTCATACCGTGGTACAACCCCTACACATACTTTTCTCAATTCTCCTACTTCTAAATATATCTTTGAATTTTCATGTAAGAAAATGATTATTATTTTAGCTCTAATTTTCCTTACATCAACAATAACTTTTAACACTCTTTACTAATTGAAAACTAATCTTTTTCTAGTATACATTTTCAAACATTTAGAATATATCATACCGCAAGGATTGTTTAGAAGCAAGTCTCTAACACAGATACCAAGGAGAAAGTCAATGAAAGAGTTGATAAGTTGATATTAATCTTAAGAAGATATTTGTCAGAAAAGTGGGAGTAGCCACATTAACTGAAGAAGAAGTCAGAAGAAACTAGATACCATAATTCTAGAAAGTGAATTTTCTGCTTCTCTTTCCTCCCGTCTCCCCAGAGCTGAAATCCCTTTAATAGAGAGGGCATTGTCTCAAACTGCTGATTTTACTCAGTCATTAGGGTATAAAAAAATAGAAGATTAAAAGATGGAAAGACTAAAAGTAGGCTGAATATAAGAAATGATAGCATCAGCATAACTATTATGGTGTGCACCTATTTCCCCCTTAAAATGTTCTTTCTGACCATACCACAATTAATCATCCATGGGCATTTGATTTTTATAAATTTTATTAGAATAATAAAAAATAATACATACAGATAACCATAGGATACACACACAGGAATTTAAAGGTAAATTTTATACTTTTCAATATGAAACAAAGTACATATCTCATGGAGATATATTTCTAGAAACACCATGAAACAATAGAGTAATTGCCTTGAAAATGAAAAGTATAGGAACATATTATAGGAATTACCAAATAATAAAAAGGTACAACTCCATTACATGTAGCATAAAATACAGGTTTTGGAGAAAGTGTTTCTCCACTTTTTGACCCGAAATAACAATGGTCATATGAAATCTACTCATCATTCAGAATTTTTCTAGATATATACAGTATATACAGACCTTGAAGAGAAAAGTTATAAATATTTTTCTTCTTTGTGTATAATGACTTTATCTTAAATGTGATCTCTAAATGTAAAGTAACACTCTATGGTAATATCAGAATTTTGCTAATATGTATTCTCTTTTGATATCTGTTGGTTTCAAATTCAGATATCCTTGCAAAGAACAAGTTCCTGCAAAATGTGAAATGGACAGGAAAGAGGTAAAAAATTGATTTTGCAATGTGTAACACTCAATCTGCTGATTTTCATATATTTTTTACATACTGCTATGAAGTCATGTCTTTGACAATCCTTTGAACACCATGTATTGAGAGACTGAGTCATACATATCAAAGTCAGCGGCATGGCCATGGTTCTATTACAAATTTAGCTCAGGAACTAAAAAGCCTGCCAGACTCACTCTCATAAACGGTTGGATTTCATTAAAAACCATCTCCACCCTCCAAAAAAGAGAGGGTCCCTTGATGGAATCGGAGATTGGAAATGAATGATCACGTAAATTTTGTTTAATATTTGGGTTAAGATTCAGGTTGTTCCTTATTTTCTCCACCATGTTTTAATAAAACCTGAAAGCTTGTTCTTAGGTGTGAAGGAAACAATCTCTTTTTACTTTATTTCACTTTTTAAACCTTTTGAGAGAGGACAAAATGTGATCATTTCAGTTTTATAATATCATGGAATGAAAAAGAAAGCATTACCTAGAATGGAGCGCAAACTTAAAAAATGTGGCTGGCTGGTCCTTAGGACTTCAATATGATTAAATAAATTCATACTAATATTTTGCACAGGCCTAGTGCATTAGGGCTAACAAAGCATGGGGGAGAGGCAGAAAAGATGGGTATTATTATCTCCACATTTTAAGGGTGAGTGCTTGAGAAGTAGAGAGAGCAGTGATTTGTAAAGAATCTCACAACCACGCAGCAGTATACCCAGACGAAACAGCACTCTTCCAAAGTCTACTGTAGCATCTCCAACATTCTTTTGAATTACATGCACCCTCTGCCCAACGGGGTAATTTTTAAAATGTATCTTTCACCCTTGAGTATTTCAAATGAGCATTTCCAGATAACACTAATTATGTCTTCCAAACAGTGCTGTTACAATGGAAGCAAAGCATTTGGAGTAAATGAGTTTTTCTACATTAAAAAAAAAACAAAACCAAACCCACAAAAGTATGTGTCTGCACGTGGGTGTGTATACATGGAAGCATGTGAGTCTTTATCCACAGGCAGTGCTTAAAATCATAAGAATGTCTCTATCAAAAATCGGATGTATGTAATATGTAAATTCCTTTGGTATATCAAGTAAATATTAAGGCATTTCAGATTCCCCTAAAAGGATTTACTGGGTTTTTTTTTTATTATTATATTCATATTTTACCTATGTAGAAAGTTAAAAATACAGAGTTGGAAAAAAACATGCATAATCACTGCATTTCGTGAAAGCACTTTTTTTGTAACCAATGAACTTTCCAATAAATAATAAAAAAAAAAGTGACTATCACCACAGGGTGTTTACAATAAAGAACAGTGCTGTAGAGATATAACTTGACACAGGGTGGGCATTGGAGATGGCTGATGTACAACCTCTTGCATCCATATCTGTCAAAGATGATAAACAGCTCATTAATAAGGACTGTATCAATTTAAGTAACTAACTTACTACCACAAGTTAACATTAGCCTTCATGTTATTTAACAATGTAGCATATATTATTTGCCAAGAGTATCTATAAACACTCTTATATACTTAAGTTTTCTTAAAGGATTCTGGGCTTTGTTCATCTAGTATTATTTAGCTTTAATTGAAAGTGGAAAAACAACTTAATCATTTTGAAAACAATTATACTCCATTACAGACAATTTTGAGATAATTCAATGGTTTAATTAAAGCAAGCTTCATTGGAGAAGGGTTAGGAAATATGTTTGTTTCTCTTCTGTACATTTTTTGATAAGTTATTATGCATAATATAAAATATCATCTTAAAAAAGCAATCAATAAAAGCTCCATTTTCCTATAGTTGGCCTTTTTCTGCACCAATCTATGCAAACTCAACAAGAAGGCAGATGTCAGAGGGAAAGGCTACTCTTGACTCAGCATCCCTCAAATGCTAATAAAATCTATCTGTTCCTGCAAAAGCACAGAACCTATTCCTTTTAACAGCTCCACTTGGGCCATATGGTAATTTTACCTCTGAACCTTGATCTATCTTAGGAACAAGATAGCAGGTCTTAATTAAAAACCTAAATAATAATAATAATAAGCTTAAATTAATTCCTGGTTTTGCTCTATTGAAGCACATACAGTTTTTAAAATGTCTGTAGTCCTAAATGGTTTTTACATATTTTTATGTTGCAGAACTCAGTTCTGAGATAAATATTTCCCATTTTCTTCATTTAGTTACTTGTTTGTTTTGGTCTAAGTATTGCAGTCTTTATGATTTCATGAAGAGATAAAATTCCTCCAACTTTCCACATCTCCCTTTCTCTTTACTTGCTAAGGATGTCCCTCATTTTGTTTTCCAAGATTACAAATAAGGGTTTTAATCTTGAATGCCCAAGATTATAGATTAGGCCAACCTCAATGAAAAGAAACAGGGAGCAAAGTAATTTAGGTCACTAAGAACCGCAGAATAGCATGGCTTCTGCAGTGCTTAAATTGAGGCCACAAAACTCCACCCTTGAGATTTAAAAGATAAAATTTCTTCTAACACTGTCACTGGTAAAATACGTATGAAAAGTCTGTTTCCCTGAACTCTAAAAATACAATTTCTATAATACAATAGGCTTCATTTGGATTTTGAAAAGACGAGCAAGTATGAAACTCCACTGAAATCAGAAACTAAGAATTTTTTTTTTAAAGTGTCTTTTGGTTTGGCCAAGTGGGTTCTGACCTTAATTTAACAATGCTAAATTTTCTACTTGGTAAAGAACTGATAAGATTCATCTATAATTTCTCAGAGGCAAACAACTGGAATATTAAAGATCTTAAAAACACTCTGTGGGTTCAACATTGCCCTTGAGAAATGCTTAAGGAATTCTGTTTTATGGCAATCCAAAGGCAAATTTATGCATAGCTCAGAATGAGAAAAAAATAAATTAATAAAATTTGTTAAATATTTCTCAATGTCTTTTCTGTTATTCTGTTCTTATCATTCTTATTTTGCACCACTCGTGACGAATTCCTCCTGCCCTCATCTCTCATATTCCAAGACCTTCTCAGCATTCAGATGAAAGAAATGGCAGGAAAAAAAGGAGTGGAGAGGGAGGCACTGATTGACTCTCTCTTGGGGGCTCATAACTGATGCCGCGAATTCAGGAGATGTTGACTTCGACCAACTTACTGGTTATTCTTGGAATCCTGATCTGTTCGCTACTGGTCCCATCCCCGCCATCCGTTGTGGCCTTAACTTCAATAATGTAGTCCTCTTTAATGGGCAGCAAAAGTTCAGCTGAAGTTTTGTTTGTGTTTAGCACTTGCACATTATTTTGACTGCTAGTCCTATAGAAAACCTAAAATGCATGAACAAACACATTGATTTTTTTATAGTGCCCTCTTTTATTTTTTTCATAAACTTATTACTCTGATGTTACTTCATTTATATTGTTTGTTTTACATACCCACTAAAATACAGGCTGCATTCATAGCTCTGTCACCTTAGACTAGGGATCAGCACATGGTAGAAATGTCAGGTGCTCAAAATGAAGGACGTGGGGAAGAAAAAACTTCTTCTATGAAAAGTTCAGCTGGTTGGGTATTTGTGAGGATGGAGAGATGGGGGCAAGGTCCTACTGTATAGATCTTGAACAGGAGACCAAAGAATCAGAGCCAATGCTATTAGTTGTTTTTTAAGTAGTACATGGGTGAGCATCAGAAATAGGAAACTAACATAATTAACAACTTATCAACATTTGGTCTAAAACTCCCACGTGAGCAGAAATATGTCACTTAAATTTATATTTAAGAAATCAGATGTTTTGGAAAAATACCCTTTTCATAAACAGCTTGACATCTGTATGTCAAAAGTAGTTTATAAAGATCACACCATCCACATTTAGAAAAACTGTTCAAATCTAGCTTCCTTTGAAAAGTACTGCCAGAAGTAGGAAAAGAAAGCACTGCAAATGATACAACTTACTTTATATCCTGTTACTTCTGATTCATTCTCCATGGCTTTCACTTGCTCCCAATTAAGTAACACTTTCGTGTCTGTAGCATTCCAAACAACATTTCCTGGTGGCTGACTGGGGGCTTGAAATGCAAAATGAGAAATTAAAATAGATTTGAGCATGGAGTGATATTTTACATAGAACAGATAAATGACAGTCACAGGAGGCAGCCAAAGGAGAGCAGAATCTCTTTGGTAACACATAGTGTATAGGAAGAATCAGAGAAAATAACAGAGTAGCTAAATTTCCTTTTACAAAGGCATTTCCATAACATTGTGAGACAATTTGTTTTATCATATTCATCATATACTTTAGGGCATTTCTCACTTGTTGCCATGGTCTCCTGGAAAACTTGTTGATAGTGGAGATAAAGAAATTCTTCTATCCACCACTAGAGGGAAGCTTGTGATGGGTCAGGAAAGGCAGGCAGTGTGTCCCGTTTGACACATCCAGAGGCTGAGAGAAACTGCCAACTGAGCAGATTAAAGTTGCAGGAAATGAAGTGTGGATGATTTTTAAGCCAGCCATGTATGTTGAGATGAGCAAAATGGGAGGCAATCAAAAATAAGGATTACTTAGATTTATTCCCAAGAAGTAATAGCTATACACATGAAAAACTGCAGCACAGAGTCTGTTATTTTACCTTCGTTTTCCAAGTTTAAATCAATTTTTGAGAAAAATAAGGCAAAACAATGAAACGTTAATGAGAGCTCCATTAGATAATTAATGAAACTCTCTGAGGTTTAAAAACTTGGATTCATAATTCAGCTCCCTCTCATGAACACTAGATGCCGGGGGAAGGCGGTTTGATAGCATTTGTCAAGAGCAACATAGCACACTGAAAATTCTGTTTCTTGTCAATCACAAAACAACAAACATAAAATTATCCGTTTGGCAACCACATCACAATTGCCCAAAACAGTGTTGAAATATGTTGTACTTGTGGATTTAGCCATAGAATGTGATTTGGTTAACTGAATTTGTCATGGGAAAATGATATAAAAGACTGGCTATGCTGAGAAATTTCTCAACATCACTGACTCATGCCATGAGGGAGAGAGGGCTGGACTTACAGATGGGAAGAGGGCTCAGGTACATTCATGTGACCAATGACGCCAAACAAGATTGTATTCCCTGCAGATTTTTTAGCTTACTGTCTGCTCTTTAACACAGTTCTACATTGCCTTTAAAATTTGTGATCTGGTATTAACCATGAGTTTAGGTCAGCTCAGAGCACTCTTAAGCTGCAATGCTTAGATAACAGAACATATATATGGCAGTTACTTAGGGTTGAAATACTAATGACTGTGTTTTGCAGGGCTCCATCCAAATGCTATGAATGCTCGATTGTTAGAACAGTTTCCCAAAGTCTGTGACTTCCTGTGGCCTGGCGGCACCATAAAAGGGCGGGTTCCATTTGAGGCAGCTCAGATAACATACTTCAGCATGGTGTGTCCTGCCAAGAGATGTGTGCTCGTAGATTATAGAAAACTTGAAGTGATTTTGGTTGAATCACTTATTCCAACACCAGTCTTGCAAAAAACTTAACTGCAAGTTTAAAACCTGGGCTTATTTTGTGTGAGTCCCAAGACAGATGAAGAGCTCAGCCTGAACTGAATATTTTTTGAATGGACAAAAAGAAAAAAAAAAAAACAGGAAATGGGAACGGGGAGAAAAATAAAAGCTTTGTTCTGGGTCTCATTACTCTTATTTTCCATATCGGTGTTTCCAAGCATCAGATAGTCACGCCCCGTTTTCATCATTTTTGTTATTTTTAAAAAAATGAACTTGACTTAAACATCAACTTTAGCCTTGTCCTAAACACTAATATTCACACAGTCATGAGCCTTGGTTTGCTAGTTACATTCCTATGGTACTCTATATAATAAATGAAGCATTATTAAATTTTCAAAAATACTTGTGGACTATTCTGAAATCATTTTGTATCGCTACTGGTAAGAATAACATCTTCTGGGCTTCCCTGGTGGCACAGCGGTTGAGAATCTGCCTGCCAGTGCAGGGGACACGGGTTCGAGCCCTGGTCTGGGAAGATCCCACATGCCGCGGAGCAACTAGGCCCGTGAGCCACAACTACTGAGCCTGCGCGACTGGAGCCTGTGCTCCGCAACAAGAGAGGCCGCGATAGTGAGAGGCCCGCGCACCGCGATGAACAGTGGCCCCCACTAGCCGCAACTAGAGAAAACCCTCGCACAGAAACGAAGACCCAACACAGCCAAAAATAAATAAATAAATAAATAAATAAATAAATAAATAAATAAAAGACTATTAATATTAAAAAAAAAGAAGAATAACATCTTCTGGAAAATCCTAGATCAGATAAACTTTCCTTCCAAATTTAAAATCCTATTATTGTTAGCAACTAATGCCTATTAAAACCTATAATATGTTAGGCAAGGTAGAATGTGGTTTTATATAATTTACTTAATCCTCATTACACTGCATTATAATAAAGCCTGTTTTGCTACATGGGTAATCTGGACCCAGAAAGTTTAAAAAGAAGATTGTACATTCATGTTTATAGCAGCATCATTCACAGCAGACAAAAGGTTGAATCAACCCAAGTGTCCATCAACAGGTGAATAATCAAAATGTGGTACAGCCATACAAAGGAATACTATTCAGCCTTAAATAGGAAGGAAATTCTGACACATGCAACAACCTGGATGAACCTTGAGGAAATTATGCAAAGTGAAATAAGCCAGTCACAAAAAAGACAAATTCTGTAGGATTCCACATATATAAGGTAGCCAGAGTAGTCAATCCATAGAGACAGAACGTAGAATGGTGGGTGCCAGGGGTTGGGGAGGGGACAATGGGAGATGCTGTTTCATGGGTACAGAGTTTCAGTTTTGTAAGGTGAAAAGAGTTCTGGAGATCGGCTGCAAAATAACCAAGCCCAACACTAAGGAACTGTACATTTAAAAGTAGGTAAGATGGAAATTTTAGGTCATGCGTATTTTTATCACAATTAAAAATTAAAAGCAAAGAACTTGCTAAGATGCACAGCTGGTAAGAGGTATCATGTGGATTCAAACCAGTTCTGGTTAATTCCAAAGTCTATGCTTCCCCTATTACGTTGTGGTAACTATCTGTGACTTTATTTAACTCTTGAATCATTGACAAATGATTTGTCAATGACGTAAAAATGAATATTAAACATGTTCATCTCAAAATATACTCAATTTTCACTTTCCTAGGACTGCTTTTCCTGACTTCTCAGACTAAACGTACAATGGGGCCTCTTTTCTCACACCAGGTTCCCTTTCTTCATCATCTTCAGCAAAGGTACATTTTACATTTAATTGTGGTTTTATGTTTATTATCCAATTTTCCTACTAACTCGTAAGTTCCTTGCAGAGAAAATGTCCTACATGGTCTCTGACATCGATAGGCCCATATGCTAGTTTTTATTCACTAGCCTAATGTCTTGTTAAAGGTAGATATCAAATTAGATTTTGTATGTAACTGACTGCTATTTTAATGCAAGAAACACAACCCAAGGATTAAGAAAACACTTTCCTAGTGTTATCAAAAAATAAGTTTGATCTACTCCCTATGTGTCCCTAAGGAATGATTCATGCAGTGACAAAGTAATGCTGAATGGGGAAAGATTCAGAACAAGCATCAGCAGCAATTCACCATGGTGTCAGCGGGGTAACATCTGGCTGGTCACAGTTCTCAAATGTGGCACATCGGAATCTACAATGAATTTTCTAGCTCCATGGTTTTGAAAGTCCTCCAAGACACATCCGAGTAAATGCATACATTTCACAAAGACAAAACTGGGACATTAACACTGACCATCAGCTTGAGAGCTTGAATATGGTTGATCATATTGAGGCTAAGACGATAAGGCACAAAACACAAAGAAAGAACAGAATAAGAAAGGCAGCAAAACAACTAGTGTATTCATTCAATACTTAAATGATTTAGTTACTAAATATTTATGTTTTAAGGGTTCAGGGAAAAATGCATAAAGGGGTGACAACATCTCGAGTAGATTTTGAAAGATGAATGTGAGTTTCACATGTAGAGGTTGGGGGGTGGTATCCCAGGCAGAGGGATGACACACGCCAAGGCACAGAGGCAGGAACTAGCATAGTGCCGTAGGGAGCTCACTGCTGATGGGTTACGGGTAGGGATGATGGGAAGGAACTGCAAAGGCAGTTGCAGAGACCGGTAGAAGCCACATGCTGAAGAGTCTAGAAGGCCAAAGGAACTAGAAAAGGAATTTTCTGGGGCAGGCAATTGGCAGGGCACTGAAGAAGGATCAGATCTGTGATGCCATCAGGTCTGTGCTTTCATAGATCTTCGTGGGGACAGACGGAGAAGAAGGAGAATCTTGGTGGGAGCTCTGTAGGGAGTGCACTGCAGCACTTTGTGTAAAAGATAATAAAGCTCCATATGCAAGTGATGACAGCAGAGTCGGAGGGATGGAACAGACCTGGAATTTGTGAATAGGTCATGATGATGGAGGTCATATGGGTGGTGGTAATAAGAAGGAAGGCTAATTCCAGCTCGGCAGCCCGGGTGAATGACACACACCTTGGGGAACAATGTTTCTATCTGGAATTCCTTTTCAGTCACTACGTACTTAATAAGCATTTCGCATGTGTCGGGGATTCTCCTGAGTACAGTGAGCACAGAGATAAGGATGTTCTCTGACTTCTAACCGTGGACCACATTAGTGGTTCCCAGAGACCAGTACTTGTACAAATACGATGGTTTTAGGTGGATAACATTTTTAATTGTAAATATTTACATATTTTCATGTTAGGGGAAAAAAAAACCTATCATATGCAAGTCTTGATTCATAGATATAATTCTTTTGGATGAGGCCAATATTGGTACATCAGTGGTAATCTACTTTACACACAATACATAGATTAAAATTAGGTTCTAAATAATGACACAGAAAATAGGGCATTACACAAACATAAATAACTCAGATGCTTTCAGTAGCACACAGATGTCTGGTAAACACCCCAAAAAACACAGTCATAATTCAAACTGACTCTGAACTAAGGATATATTTACAGTAAATAATTCATCTTAAACTAAGTGATCAAGAACAGAATATCACTCTATTAATAACAGTCATCAACACTCTGGTTAGCTCATTGCAAAACTTATTTCTAGGTACACATTTTTGGCAAATCAATTATGTTTATTTTTGCTATTCATTGTAGTTTTAAGTTATAAACTTTTCTCTAAGTAACGGCTTCATTTTTATAGGAAGAAAATTAAAACTACTATCTTGTAAGGAGACAGTATTAGTCGTGTTCTGTTTATAGCAATGATACAAAGCCTTTTAAAATAAATATATTTAAGTATTAAAGTAAATACATTAGGGAAATAATAATCCAGGTTGTTGAGTATGTGGCTAAAATCTTGCAAGGATCATTCAGTGACTGGAGATTGCAAAACACTGGGCAAATTATGAATAAAGTAAAGTTTGATTATTGTATGATCCAAACTTCCCTTTAGCATCTTCATCCCTACTTTTGGTTTCCATCCTTACCAACCTTTAGTTACCTCGTATTAAGCCTTAAATGCCCTTCTTTTCTATCTTACTAATGTCAAACTTCAAATATTAATTCCTTCCTTCCACAAACTCTCTATAAAAATGATTTACCCTTGTGCACCAACAAACAGCAAGCTTGTACCACCACAGACAAGATCTACCTAATATACTTAAGGCTTAATATACTAGAAGCAATGTGGCCACTTACAACTCACCTGTATTGATTTTAGTCCCTTAACCTAGCAGAAGCCACAGAGTCTCAACTGCAAAAGAAGGAAAACAGCTGGTGGAGCTGTTGCTGGATTAAAAAACACAAGATAGTGAAATGTTTATAACTCTAAAGCTTCACATCAGAGGTTGCAACCTGAAACTTCAGCTAGATCCAGCTTGCACATATTTTTTGTCTCACCCAAATACTGTATTTTAATTTTGTTTAGTTACCAACATTTAAAACTTGGGAGCTTTCATTTAAGATCCAGATTTCTGGTTTCTTGTGCAAAACTAGATGGTCAGGAACACTGGTCCTACACTGATGGATAGAAAGGATGGGATGGAGCAAGAAGAGACTGCCCCACATGCCCACCACTGCTCATTTAAACCTGCCTGGCCACTGAAAGCACTTGACTTTATTATTCCTCTTTTTAAATAAAGAGTCATTGGGGGTAGTTTTTTCATATTTTGAGGATATTTTATTGACATATTTATATAAGTAATCTATCTGGATGGAATAAATTACATTGTTATTTCTGTAAAGGCTTGAGGTTGTAGATGCTGAAGGAAGGGATATGAAGGAGGAAGGTGCAGGCAGTAAAGGCAGATGAAAGAGCAACTCGGGGACCCCTAGGGAATCTCTCAGGACCTGTGATTTATTCTTAGATCCTCTGGAAACTTTTTAAAATGATCCTTATTATTGGCTGGTAGGATTGACTGTTATTATTGTTTAAAAATACTTTGGGGTAGATTATTTGGGGTGTATTATTATTTAGTCTTTGCAGGTCTTCTGTCCTTCATCCTCCATGGAAAGATTATGCTTCCCTGCCTCACTCTCATTGACATTCAGCTTGGCCATGGGACTTGTGGTCCCATGCCTTTAGGAAGACATACTTCCCCTTCTCACTGGCATCTCACAGACGTCAGGTTTTGCTATATGGCTTGCTTCAGCCAGTGGAATGTAAGCAAAAGTGAAATGACAGCTTTAAAAGCAACTGAAGAGCACGGTTCACCATTTTCCCTTTGCCATGAGACCAGCATGGCCCAGAGAGTGGCTGCTTCTTCAGTCAGGGTCCTGCAGTGAAGATGCAATTGATCAGATCTGAATCACACCTGTGATGGACATGTAGTATGAATGAGAAAGAAACACTTGTAGTTTAAAGCCTCTAGGTTTGGGAGTTTGGGATACTCTACCCATACTAGCCCAATCTGACTAATACAGCTATTAAACAGTAGCCTAAGCTTCAATGTAACAAAATGAATTTCTGTAAAGGCATTGAGTCACACACTGAAGTGGAAATGGGCAGGAGAGAGTTGACAGCATATCTTTTAGGACTTCCAGTTTCACTGTTCATGTTCTATGACGTTGGAAGCCCAACCCAGAAGGCTGGCTGAGTTCCACACCTTATGAGAATTAACTTGATATATGGTCTACATTTTGAAATTTTTTGTAAATCATATCTCAACTTTCATATCCTGTAGATTTTTCCTCTGTCAACTCAACTTCTACTGTGTTGACAGTACACTAAAATAGAAAAAATGATAAAAACTAATTTAATTCTAGTAGAAAAGTGGCATATCACTATATTTATAGCACAACACTAATTGACAGGCTGTAACATTAGTTCAATAATTTCAAATGGTATGTGACAAGAATAATAGTATGTCGAAGGCTTTTATTATTGTTATCATTCTTTTAGCACCTATCCTGACATCCTCCGTGTATTTGATTATCAGACTCCTCAACAACAGCCCTATAGCTTTTACTAAATCTACAGCCCCGTGACTGCAAATAGGTGATTACTGCTAGGGTGTTGACTGGATGAAGCTGGGAATATAAGACATGTCTACCAATCGGAAAATGGCTAAATTGTGGTGCATTATCACAATGGAATGTTATACATACACTAACATATTTATGAAAATTATTAATGACCTGGGGAAAATTCTGATACCAGGTAACTAAATATATGGCATAACCTCCACTGTCTAAGAGAAACCTTTTATAGAACTTAAGTCTGGAAAGAAAGATCAACAATACTAACAATGGTCTTTCTGAGGGATAGGATTATGGGTGATTATTTTCTTCTATTTTCCCCTAATTTTCAGCAGTGAATACATTTTCCTTTACATATAAAAAGTAGAGGTTGTTAAAATAAAGAATATTACTGTCCAGAATTTTCAGTAGTGATATCTTCACAGTGCTGATAGTGAAGTTGGCATTGACTTTCAAAATATGGAATTTAAAGAAAATATATTTGCTGTGACTTAATTATGTAAAACTCAACAGATTTCTTGACTACCTGATGGTAATGAGCTGACTTACATGATAAGTGGTAGCTTGAAGGTACACTTTCCACTTGGACTTCACTTGACTTAAACATCAGCATTTGTCATGAAACGGCTTAAATATTTGATACTGTGCAGAAAACAAGTCACCAAAAGCCACTCTTTCCCAAATCATGAGATATATTTGTCTTGACATCATTGAAATTATTATAAATTAATTTATCATAAGAGATTGACTCAATTTTAAAAAACAAGACAAAAACACGTGCTTCTTAACTCATCTAAAACTCAGAAAAGACTTTACTTGGGGTCTAATCTAGAATGTCAGGGAAGAAAACCTTTCTTCATTTTAAATGAATGGGAACTCCCGTGACCAAAATCTCTCCTTCTTCGGATAATAACAACATGAAAATTTGTAACCTATAATCAGAACATTTACAAGCTTCTAGAGAACTCATGGGCAAGGTGGACAGATTTTCAAAAAAGTACCAAAGCTCCTACAAACTAAAGTTCATAAGATTTATACATTTGGCCAAAGTAAGTATTTGTTTCTATACTAGCTGAAACTTCCTAATTGGATTCTGATTAAATTCAATATTATATTGCTATCTTGCTTCAGAGCTTACAAGATCAGAGATCACTTTCTTGAAGTCCACAGACAGGAAAAGAAAACCCTTCTAAATCTGAAGAATGTGCATTATTAGTAAACAGTGTATTCTAATGTTGTATGTATGTGATTTGTGGCATATCATACACAAACATGAGTGGGTGACATATATCTGTGGTATGTGACACACAGAAAAGCCAAAAAATAACATTTAGTCACCTAGGGAGGAATTAATTCCCTTTTAGTCTTCCCATTAGTTTCAAGAGAAAGCTGTATTTGGGGGCTACTAGCTCTTTCATATCCCTTCAGTGCTAACATCACAAACAAAGAGGAAGCAGGTTCAGTTTTCTGAATAGGCAAGACCACGTTGCTAATATTTAAAATGGAGAACAGCTTATTTTTTCATTATATTTACTATTACTGGCATTGTTAATTATTTAATTATTACTTTGTTAACATCTACTTATGGCAATGATACTGGTTTTCATACTCAGGAAATGAGTTTCCATTTTCTTTAGGTTTATATAAGTAAAAATGGTAAGTTAGTTTTTAAGAAAAAATACTAGGTACACATTAGCAGAGAAGGCCCACAGAAATGTCAAAAATTGAGAAGGCAGATCACCATCTAAAATTTGGGAAACCTTGCACTGATATGTATCCTGACTCTTAACTTAGAGTGGATGATTATATAATGAAATCGTACCTTTGAAAACTTGGAAACTTCTACATTAGGTGATTGAGGCAGGAATATTCATTTAATCAAAAACCTCTGAAATATTGACTCACATTCTTTCAGGGCTTGTTTTATTCATATTTCCTTTTCATTTCCTGAGGACACACTTAATTGTTTTCCTTAAATTCAGACAATTAATTTTGGCTCAACCTACATGGATGAACATTCCCTTTGGAAATGCAAACACTCAAGTGAAAAACTGATTTCACCATTTAATATCACTATTTTCTCAAGTAGATACTCATGTATAATCATTGGTGAAGGCATTAAAAAATAGGATTCTCTTGTTCTAGGGGAGAATCTGGGCATGTGACGCAGGCCAGGCCAATCAAGGGTTTCCACCTACTTGCCACAAAAACTGGCTCTAGAAGAGCCAAGACCCCTCCTTGGCTCTGAGTGGAGGCATCAGGAAGGAGCTGGCCCTTTTCCCAGCATGCTCAGTTGACAGGAATAGGCTTTGAGGTGCTTAATGGCAATACTGTTACTCTGAAGAGGGGACCTGGTGAGAATGATGCCACCATGGAACAGAGCCAAGAGATGAAGAGAGTCTCGATTGTTTAATGAATACTTACAGGGCACCAACTGTGAGTACTGAGACACTGAAGATAGAGCTCTGGGGATAGAGTAATGAGGAAAACAGGCAAAATCTCTGCCCTGAAGGAGTTTGGCCTTCAGTCAAAGCAGGCTGGTGAGACAACAATAAAATAATTACGAACATGCTATAGCATGGGTGGTGGCTCTAAGTGTGATGCCCAAGAATAAAGCAGCAAAGGAGACAGGGAGTGTCGGGAAATGAGGGGCTGTACTTTTACATACGGCGGTCAGGTGGCACTGAGGTTACATGTGCGCATGGGGGAGAGTCCCACTTGGGCATCTGGAGGAACAGCCTTCGGGGGAGAGGGGGCAGCAAATGCGGAGCCCCTGAAAGGAAGGTGGAAGGAGCGGGTAGAAAATAGTAAGAAATGAGTCTAAGTAGGATTTCAGGATGGATTGTAAAGGCCTTGTTGGGCATTTTAAGGATTTAGCGTTTATCCGGAGTGGGATGGGAAGTGATTGGAAGGTTCTGAGCAGAGAAGCAACATCATCACTACCACTCTGGCCTAAGGGAGACACAGGCAGAGGGGCTGAATGATAAAGGGCCACTGCCCTGATCCATGTGAGGGTTGTGCCAACTTGTACCAGGGCGACTGCCGTGAATGCCTTAAGAAGTGGCAGATTCTTGTAGAAGGCAGATTCTGGACCAGGTGTAGGGTATAAGAGAAACAGAAGAGTTGAGGGTGACCCCAAAATTTCTGTGGATGAGCAACTGCAACAACGGGATTGAATTTACCAAGATGGGGAATATTGATATTGTAGAAGGGCCAGGTTTTAAATGGGGTGGATGATTTAAAGAACTTAGTTTTAGAAATAATCAATTTGAGATGTTCGGTGATTATTGAGGATGTTGAGTGCTAAATTTATCCATACTGAAAGCCACAATTACCACTTGACTTTTCAGTCATACAAAGCAGAATATTTGCCCTCCACATTCTTTCCTGCAATCGCCGAACATATCTGCAATTTTTCCTCATCAGTGCCTTTAGATAAAAGATGTTCTTAAGAGTTAGCTCTCTTTGGGTTGCAAGTAACAAAAATCCATCTTTGATTACTTAAAGAGGCTAATTAGTGTTTAACTTAGAAATGCTTTAAAAAAACACAAGTATTTGGATATCAAAAATTAAGTGTTTAATGGAAGCTACAGTACTTAACCTGAGAATCCTTGTATTATTTACATTAATCAAAAATATCACCCAAGATCTGTATGGATGTAAAGCCTCGCATACAGAATTCCATGATTACAAGTACATGAAACTTGCATATTTTAAGTAAGATGGTGAAGGACTCCAGTAAGTGTTCTGAATTCACCATGTTCAGTCAAGAGGAAGTACACGGGATTAATAATAGTACTTCAGGCTGGCCTGCTACTTTAGATTTCATTCATCTAACTAGCTACCCATTAAACATTTAATAAGTGGCTCCCAGTGCCAGGCTGGGTACTGGGGCTGGGTGAACAGACACAGAAGGACTCTTTCCCCATAAAGTTTACAATCCAGAGGGGAAGACAGATAGCAAGCAAAGACTCAAAGATGTTATCTTCGTTCTTTATGCCTGAAGCATGACAATAATTCTCTTCATAGTGATAATCACAAAAGCCTTATTAAAATTCGTAACTAGGATTTGAAGCTGACACCATGTCAAACGTTAGTATGACTATTAAGAGCTGCCAGTAAAACAATATTAGCAATAGTTTTAAAAGATTGTCTTACTTGTATTTTGGTACATTAGAAAAATTATGAATGTAAAATTTAAAACTTAACAATGGTCTTTATACACAATCTTGGAATAATTAGGGATTTTAATTATCTCTATGAATTTCCCACTCAAAGTAGGAAACCTTTCTTTAATAACACCTACAGCCCCACATGCAGACTCCAGTTAAATTGGGGCGATAGGAATGTATCATTTGCAGGGGGGATTTTGTTCAATTACTGGAATTCCCATGAGACTCCAGGTCCATGAGCACAGAAGTCCTGTCTATCTTTGATCACCTTACCTGCTTCCTAAACACAGAGTAAAATCCCAATAAATACTGGTGTTATA
This sequence comes from Balaenoptera musculus, assembly GCF_009873245.2. NCBI lineage: Eukaryota > Metazoa > Chordata > Mammalia > Artiodactyla > Balaenopteridae > Balaenoptera > Balaenoptera musculus. The sequence goes on from NC_045795.1 coordinate 87,433,032, forward strand.
TATAACACGAACATTCTAATTATATGGTTGAAAGAGAGGCTAGCATAGTGCTTAAGACTATGTCTGGATTTGTACGGCTCTCTTGCTACTTACTCTGTGATCTCAGCAAAGTTATATAACCTCTATGTGCTTCCGCATCCTCGTCTCTAAAGTGAGACTACTAATAGTTTCCAAGTCACGGTGTTGATGTGAGAATTAAGAATCAATACATGAAACATACTTAGAACAGAGACTGGAAATTGCTCTGTAAGTGTTAGTCATTAAAATCATAATCACCATCGTTACTGTAACCCACAAATTCCTACTTTAGATGGGTATTTATATGCTATCTTTAAATTTTAAAGGGTTTTGCTTTTTTTAAATTCTATTTCACTCAGTGTACATTACCATGAAATTCCTATCGATTTATAATCAGTCTCTTCCTTCTGTCTAACCCATTCACTAAGCTCTTCACTGATTCCATGATGATGTCACACAGTCTTTTACAATCCTAATTTCTTAGCGAGTAATCACATCAATTATTAAGTCAGAGGAAATAGCCAGATAAACTTGTTTGCATGCATCAGTGCAATCAGAATTTTTGATTGATGCTGTGCTTTGAACATATAATAATGATGTATATTTAAATCTTACTAATTCAGAAGCACTACTGGGAATACCAAACATATTGAGCGAAAAGTTCTAAATGCAGAATATTTTCAGTTTATTGCCAAACCTACACGCTCCTTGGTCTAACCCCAACCGTGTGTTATAAATAAGAGATGGTGTCAGGCTTCTCCTAATAATTAGTGAAGGATAATTAATTACCACATTAGTTGGTTGCTTGTAAATATATGCTACTTAAAGGGATTAAAATGTTTGGTTGCTAAACTTTCTCTCCAAACTCTCTTTTCAATAGATGATACAAAGGTAAAAATATGAACTTTCCTGATCAAATTAACACTGGTTAATGAAAATCCATAGTAGAATTGTGTTTTATATATATTTTAACTTACCCATAAATAACACTAGCAATAAAATTAGATTTTATACTATTGTTGTTCTTAGCAATTTTAGCCAGCCAACGTATGTTCTCACGAAAGTTTGGGAATTATATATGGAAATAGAAATGCATTAATGAAATTGGCAGTCAAGCAAAATAACTGTCTCATTCCCATATAGGGCCAGTTAAAAAAAAATTTTTACAGGGTTAATTAATTTTGAAAATAAATTAAGAAGAAAAATTGTTTTACTGCACCATTATTTTAAAATTAAAGTTAATCCTGTCATGCCCACATTCCTCATCTTTCAAAAAGAAGTAAAAATGACACCTACCTCATGTGGTAGGTATGAAGTTTAGGTGTGGGAATACATGTAAAGCATGTGAACATAAAATGTTCTCAATTGCTATTAGCTATGACGATAATGACAAGAGTAATTCAAATGGTTGCATTGTGAGAAAGTAGCAATACAATACAATAACTAAATATACACTGGTGCTATCAGTTTCATGGAAATATATGTGAAAGACTACAAAATTACAAATCACTGATTTTTCTGTAGCCTAATTTAAAGCCAGGTTAATGTATAGCTCATAATTGGTGCTTGTGAATGTACCTGTGAATACACAGCTAACAAAGACTCAGCTTTGAAGGCAACACTGACTGACATCTCCGGTCAGATTTTTAAAAATATCAATACATTCATGTGAACCAACATCTTTACTGTGCATTGCCCTCTTTTGAATAAGTAGGAAAGAAAAGAAGAAAAACATCACTCTTGATTCTTTGGCCTGAACTTTAAGTTATTCATGCTTATCAAAAATCCTCAAGCTTTGGAGAACTAAAAATACATGAAATAAACCAATTAGCTTGATCACATTTTAAAAGAAAAGTGGATGGACTTGACTAAACATCCCACTCTAAAATTTTTCAAAAGGTGCACATTCATTTTCACATGGGGTTTCTAACTGAAGATTTAGGGGTATCAGGAAGACATGTATGTGTGCCTCTGAGTTTACAAGGGATTGGAGTTGGGTTTACATCATTCATTGGGCTTACTGACTTGTGTTGTCCATCTAAAATGATAAAGAAGGCTACCATTTTAAATGTAAAGTATTTTTTTGACGTTAAAAAAATCAGAAGATACATACGAGTTTTCTTGGTGGTTGCATTAACCGTGGCACTAAAGGGACCGGTACCAGCGCTGTTGAAAGCCCGGACAGCCGTGTAATATTCCAAGTTGCTCTTCAAGCCACGGAGTCTGGCCGATGTCACATTTCCTGCCACTTTCAGTTTGCTTGATGATTCCTCTTCTCCATTATTCCAATACCGCACCTGGTGGACAGAAAACATAAAAGATGAGAAAGATTGACAAAACAGCATCCTTTAAATTAAGTGATTTTTGTTAAAATGGGCACTGTAATTTATTTACTTTATCATTTGTTCCACAAGTAGTTTTTAAGGACCTACTATGTGCTAGGTGCTGCATTAGGCTCTGTGCCACAGATGTGAAAGAAAAGGGACTCCCAGGGGAGACAGGTAATAAGTACACAAATAAACCAGATAAGTTCAAAGACAGTAAGTGCTACATGCTACTAGCCCATAGCCTTATAAATGGGAAAATGAAGGAAAAAAATCTACATTTCTAACAGAGTGAGCTGCCCCTCCTTCTCAGACCCTAATCAACCTGGCTCAGGCTCAACGCTGGAAGGCTGGCAGCTATGCTTAAACTCTGATGGATGGTGAAGAGGCCTTCTGTGAAGAAAGTGACCTGTCAGAGCAAAGACCACTGAAAAGCCAGCTGGCCACTGACTTGTCCTACAGTGATAGCCAAGTGTCACCAAGACCCCTGAGTATGCAGAGCTGCTGCAGAGAAGAGGAAGGCAGGTAACATAGGTTAATATATGGATATATTGAAATGTTTTACTTGTATTTCATTATTGTGAACTGTGCAAAATGATCTGAGACTGCTTATAAAGATATATACATTTACAGTATAAAAATACAAAAATGTTTTCAGAGTATTTGATAAAATAAAGAAATAAAAGTAGAAAAATACAATAATTAGACACGTTCCCCAGTGAACTCCAATTTATGCTATAAAGTCCTGCTATGCTTTGCTAGACAGTTTGGATCCTTCATAAAATAAAAACAGCAACAAAACCACCAAACAAATGGCTCATGAAAAGTGCAACTATTCCTTGTGCTGAGACCAGATATCACCATCTGACCGTCTAAAGCAGGGGCTGGACACTTAACACAAATACATAAAGCAGACTGAGTACATACTTTTTTACTTTCCTAAAGAAACAGGCACTTGGGGCTCCCCTGATGGCGCAGTGGTTAAGAATCCGCCTGCCAATGCAGGGGACGCGGGTTCGAGCCCTGGTCCGGGAAGATCCCACATGCCGCAGAGCAACTAAGCCCATGCGCCACAACTACTGAGCCCGCGTGCCACAACTACTGAAGCCCACATGCCACAACTACTGAAGCCCGGGAGCCTAGAGCCCATGCTCCGCAGCAAGAGAAGCCAACGCAATGAGAAGCCTGCGCACCGCAACGAAGAGTAGCCTCCGCTTACCGCAGGTAGAGATAGCCTGCGCACAGCAACAAAGACCCAACACAGCCAAAAATAAATAAATTAAATAAATTTATTTTTTAAAAAAAGAAAGAAATAGGCACTTTCCTGTTTTTCTTGCAGTCTTTGCCCTTTTGGTTTGACTTTCATTTTTCTACTTCGATAGCAAAATATGAAAACAGGAAACCATTTCTATAATTTCTGTAAGTAAACGGCTCCTTGGGCAAAATGAAAACGGCAATCGATGCTCAGCCATCAGAGTCATGAAGGCAGTAGAGACGTGTGGGAACTGCGGCGAAGGAGACAGGCACGTTCCATCTTCGTAATGGAGCCTCTACGCAGCTCTGGTCGACGGGGGAAAGATGGACCCAGTGTTTCCAGGTCTTTTTTAAAAGAAAGCAAAAATCCTGATTTTAATGTGAAATGTCCCAAATTTAGAGTTGGCCCCATTTGTCTGTGGGCTAAACAAAACGTGTTTATGGGTTGCCTAGGGTAAACCCATTTCAGGCCTCTGAGAAAAAAACACCTGAAGTTACTTTAAAAAAAATGAGCAACTATAAAATTATTTCTTTAAAAAAGATTAGCAGCAAAATATAAAATCTCAGGTTTTTCAATAATAATCCCAAATTAGCATATTAATATCACGCCAGATCAATATTTTCCCTATATATGTGCATGTATATATGTGTGTATATATTATGCATGTATATTTATATTGCTATCAAGGCCCCCTTAAATTCATGCAAAATGCTGGGCTCATGTATGTGTATATGTGCGTTTTCCCTGGAAAGAAGTTATTAGTTTTCAGAAAAACCGTGAAAGGAGGACGTAAACCCAAATAATTAGGACTAAATTGAATATGCACCTCCTACAACTTTAAAGCATCAAATATAAATTAGCAAAAAAATCCACATATATGACAGATACCATTTACCATTATCAAAGAACACCACATAGATTTTATTCATTAATTAAAGATAACATGCCAAACTGTCTTTTATAAAGCCACACCCAGCAAATTGTTAATGGATACCGAAAACTCACATACATTCTAAATTCACCAACTGTAAACAACGGAGGTATTGCTGAGGTTTAGATGACTCCACAATGATAAGACGCTCCCTGCTCTTTAAAGCATTGTCTAGTTATTAAACTAAGAATGACACATAATCGATAATTAAAATAAAACACTGTAGTCAGCCTGAAAACTTGTGGCCTAGGATATAGCATAGACTGGGAAAAAGATCACATAATTATGAGCTTTAATAATTGTCACTCAACACATGGAATGGCAGAGGCAGGGAGAAGTCAAGTAACTCAATCAAGATCATCCTGTGATACACATTGGTCTCTTGTTAGGTTTCCATCCGTGCGCCATTCTTTCTGTATTCAAATTACTTCAATATAAGTTGCCTAAGAAATCATTCCTTAGGAGACTGATTTAAAGAAGAAATAAAAATAATTTTCAATTGGCATATGGATTATCTTTTATAAATCAGTTCATAGAAGGTGCTTGAAAGCTCTTGATAGCAGTTTGTTTCTGAAGTTCTTTAACCAATCTCCATGTATCAGAATGAGAGATTTATTTTTAGATCTCAGTGCTGACAGGTATTAGAAATATTTAAACATAGAGAAAATTAGTGCCAAAATTGAGCATGATATTAGTTCAAATTTATTATATAATCTTCTTAAATAGCTTTACTTTAAAAGTTGAATAAATATGCATATAACTAAAGCATAAAGAAATAAAGCAGTGACATACATATTTCCAAGTAATAATCAGTTATGTTCTATAAAAATTTTGTTCAAAAATATTTATATGAGGATAGTTTGCTTTTTTTTTTTTTTAATGGAGGAAAAATCCAAGAAGTAAAGACGCCATTTTTCCTCTCAGTTGTGTTCTGGGTTTAAATGGTAAAAGTTCTACACTTGAGAGGACAGAATATAACTCCACACTAATTTGGATTTTATAGGCACAACCACAATACAGGGATGAAGAAAGGAAACATGTCCAGGCTGAAGGAACAAACTCTGAAAATATAATTGTGCAGAAAAGAGTTAATATAACATTGACAGAACATGAGGGCAGCATCTACAAAAGATGAGCAGAGACAGAAATATTACAAAGCACATGAAGAACCCTGCTAACAAGAAAGAAAGTCAGCAGACTGGACCACAGGGGACTGGCTATTATATGCTTAGGTGAAATGGATCTTAAAATAAGTATATTTAAAATGTTCAAATTTACCAAAGAAGGGACTAAATTTGTAATGCAAGAATAGGAGACAAAGAAAAAAGATGGGGCGAATCTAAAAAATATCAAATAGAATTCTGACACCTGAAAAATACAATAGTAAAAAAGAAATCAGTGCTAGGATTGAGCTGAAGACTGGAAGGTAGAAGACAGAATGAATAAATCCAGAACATGGAGAAGGAAAGAAAAATTATGAAAGCCAAGTTAAGAAACACTGAGGATGAATGAAATTTTCCAACCAGAGTTCCAGAAGGAGAGGTTAAGGAAAAGGCAACAATAAAAGAGAAAATGTCTCAGAATTTTCCAGAACCGAAGAAACGCAGATATTTTCATGTTGTAGATTCACTCTGAGTTCAGAGGGAGGAAAAATAAAAGGTAAATCCACTCCAAAGGAGAAGGTGATTAAGACTGAATTGTGGCTCTCAACATTTTTTCATCACCCGGCCTGAGAGACACAGGCCACTCTCTCCATCAGTAGCGGGTCACCCTGCCTTGGTTTGCTAGTGCAAGTGTGCGCCAGTGCCAGCAACTGCATTCCCTGGCACAGGAGACAGCAGGAGGGGCGAATGCTAAGGTGGAATCATGTTCTGGAGGCAGGTTTGTCTTGGTCATCACCATAGCTCTGCCGCTTGGGTCAGAGCTTGTACACACTAAGTACCCAATATTGGTGAATTCTTGAATGACTTAAACACAGGCAGTTTAAAAATGCCTCCCTCCTTCCCACCACAGAGACACATACGAAATATGTATTTGGTCTCTGCACACAGCTCCCCCCAAACCCGTGGAATCTCAGAAGTGGTGTCTATTGCATGCTAATGAGACATCTGGTGGCTTTGGGCTCCTGGGTACCTTCAGGATGGAGACTGGCTGCCAGGGTAACCAACCTTGTGATTAGAGGGTTGGAACTTTCAGGCCCACCTCCTTTACACAAGGCTAGAGGTTGATTTAATTTGGTTAACTAACGGTCAATGATTTAATCAATCGTTCCTATGCAGTGAAGCCTCCATAAAAAAAAACCTAACTGAAGAGGTTTGAAGGGCTTCCAAGTCAGTGAACACATTGAGGTGCTGGGAGAGTGGAGGGCACGGAGAGGGCATGGAAGGTCTGTGCCGCTTCCCACATACCTTGGCCTACACACCTCTTCCATTTAGCTGTTGCTGAGTTGTATCCTTTACAATAAATGGATAACGGTAAGTAAAGTGCTCTCCTGAGTTTTGTGAGCCATTCTAGCAAGTTATCAAACCCAAGGAGGGGGTTGTGGGAACCCCTCCGTTGATCAGAGGAGGGCTGGACTTGTGACTGGCATCTGATGTTTGTGTGTGTGTGGCGGCGGGGCAGGGCAGTCTTGTGGGACTGAACCCTCAACTTGTAGGATCTGAAGCTAACTCTAGGTACAGAAGGTCAAAATTGAATTGAATTTTAGGACACCCAGCTGGTGTCAGAGAACTGGTTGGTGTAGAGAAAAAAAACCCACATTTTTGATGTCAGAACTGTTTTGTGGATAGAGCAGAGAGGAAGATTTTTTTTTCCTTAATTCACCAAGCTAGTTACTCAAGTCCTAATATTCTATGTGTCTATAAAACATTGGGACTCCAGTTTCTTGATGAGATAATAATTTTTTCTTCAGAACCATAATACCCTTTCACAAGCTAACATATTTTTATCTCGGTAAGTAAACAGAAACAAACTTGAGGAATGTCAGGATTTAAAATGCTATCTCTATTTCTGCAAGTAATTTGGTTATTCCAAAAACTAATGTCCCTGCGGTGAGGAGTCCTTCACATCACGGCATCAGAGATTTCACTTCACCTTAAAATGAAATGCAGTTTATAAAAATAATATATTGAAAAATGGCACCTTTTTTAGCCATTAAAGACAGGTATTTAGTCAGAATAGACTGAAATAATTTTGTGTATACTTACAGATTTTCAGGAAGACAAATATTTCATCTTAGCTGCTAGACGAAACACATTTCAATAAATATCAGGCAGGCAAATGCGTTCGACAAGTTTTAGAAGACAAATCCAGATCTACCTCCTACTCTTCTTTACTGGGCTCTCAGTCCCTGGAGGGCTGACCTATGTGAATTACATACCAAGCTCGCTGACCCTCTGGCTTCTCACTGGATGGAGAGGAAATGGAGCAGGACCCTCTAGGGCCCTCCCAGTACAAATCCTTTCTGTATACCCTGTTTCTTGTTTGCAGAACAAGATCATTTAGCCTCCGTGACCTACCCTGAGTTCCAAAGGGCAGATTCAAATAACTGCTTATCAGGGAAGGGAGGGAATACAAAAACAAAGGAGAAGCAGGCAAGAAATAATAGTGCATGGGGTAGGAGTGGAGGCGCAGGGTCCTGCCTCCACCTCAAGGAATATACATAGCAATACCTTTGAGTTCTTCTGCAGAAACTAAGGCCCCTGGCCAGGCGGAGGATGGTAACTTCAGCCTGAGCACAAGATTCCTGTAGCACAGCCCTGTTTACCTCACCACCAACCAATCAGAAGAAAGTCTGCACACAGTGGAAGATAAATGAAGACCCTGAACTCCTCCCCAAATGATTCTCCCTTTAAAAACTTTCATGGTCGAGCAGAATCTTCAGAGTTGGTTTTTGGACACAAGTTCGCCATCTTCCCAGTTTGCTGGCCTCCTGAATAAAGCGACTTTTCCGTTCCTACCAGCACTTGTCTCTTGAGTACTGGCTTTTGAGAGGAGAGCAGCGAACCTGAATTCAGAAACAGAGAAGCCAGGAGACGGGCCGGTGGGAGGAGAGAGAGGCTGGGATATTTACTCCCCTGGATCCCTCAATGCTGAGGCGCAGTCTGGTAGGGACTATATCTGCCTAATAACAAACCCAGCTTTGTTTGCGTGGCTCTCACACACATACGTACTGCTCCCTCCAGCATAACAAATCCTTCCACCATCTCCAGAAAGTCTGCATTTTATTTACTCAATTCATTTTTGCTGCTTTCCTGTTTATTTAAATGGGCCTGAATTGTCTCTATCCAATTTTCCTACGTACATGTGACTCGTTCTAGAGTGAAGTTAATTCTCTGCTTGATAGTAAGGGATTAGACTCTCTCCATATGTCTTTGTTTCTTCCGGTAGGATTTTCGTATTCTCAAAAAAGTATTCAAATATTTGACGTCTTTTTCCATTCTAATTAAAATGTTAGGAGCTAAACACATTCCGTACAGCTGTTTAGAACAGGAGGTAGGACAGAGGTATGAGTGAAGTTTTAGTTTGGCCTTCTGTACACATTTTTAGTTACGTTCCCCTGCTACACATTAAAAAAAATAAATCTACTATGTTCCCCTCCCCCCCACCCAAGTTCTATTTCGCTGCCAAACATTTAAAAAAAATCTACAACTCCCCCTCGCCTCCCCTCCCGGGGAAACACTGACTGAAACGGCCCGCCCCGGTCAGGCACCACAGTAACCACTTGCATGAGTTATCTTCAGCAGGAGGTCCTGGTAAGGAATGCGAAACTAACAAGCTACCACCAACTGGAAGAATTCGGGAAAGGTCACAAGGAAAGAGGAGACGCCAGCCCAGATGTCCTGCCAACTTCCCAGAATCCTTCTCGCTGGAATCCATCTTGGCCGAGCGATGCACGCGCCATCAGGAAGGACCCTGAGTCAAAGTGACTGGCCAGAGACAACCCCAAAACTAACCCCATTCCCATAAAACCCGAGACTGCGAGCCACGTGGGCAGAGCAGTTCGCCTGGCTTCCCTTACCCTGCTGCTCTCCACCCAGGAGCCCCTTCCCAATAAAGTCATTTGCTTTGTCAGCACGTGTGTTTCTCTGGACACTTCATTTCTGAGTGTTAGACAACAGCCCACTCTCGGGCCCTGGAAGGGGTCCCCCCTCCTGCAACTGTTCCACAAATATGCTTACCTGTAGTATTTCACAAGTATAGATTTTTGTTTCCACCACTTATCAAGGTCATTCTCCCAAGTTTTATTTTCTCAAGACACAAAATGACTTTAAAGAAATGGACTGTATATACCAAGCTAGAACTTTGGAGCTTTTGTTCCTCAGGCACCCACTACCCATGAACTTAAATCATCTGCATCCTCTTTATCTTGTCTGTACGTATCTCTTGTTCCTATGCAAAGGGCACAAGAAAAGATCTGAGCCTGAGTGTTGTGGCTTAGAAGGTGAAATAAATTGGAACCCAGGGAAATGAGCTCCTCGACGACTACTTGGTCAAATCAGAAAGAAAATTAGTCTAGATGCTAATGATGATGTGTGCTCAGCACGCCACGTGGCACATGAAGAGATGAGAGGGAAGCAGGTGCTATTAACAATTGTAAAGCCACACTGGGGAAATTGCAACCCAGAAAGTTAGCCACATGCCTGATAGTTAAATACTCTGCTAAGTCATTTATTCTTCCAGGTTACTGTTTAAATCATTATTGAGACTATGAAAATACATATTTTTATCTTGGCATAATTATATAAATTATTTCTTAAGTTGCCCCAATTAGTATACCTTTCCCTGAGTTTGTTTCTTTCTTTTCATACATACCAAGCACTTGGGGAACAAACTTTCACTAGTTGTTTCCTTTCAATTCTGTATTCAGGCTCCATTTGGATGTTAAATTTGCTACTCTTTACACAGATAGGCAAGATGTCATCATTAATTTCAAGCCAAGTCCCATATGCTCTTCGCCCCTCATCTTTTTGCCCCCCCACCTAACGGCAACACCAGTAGCAACACAAACAACAGCACTGGGTCCCATACTCAGATTGTGCTAAGTGTTTCTGTATTACTTCACTGGTTTTCAAATTTCCCCTTTCAATGAAATCTTATCCCAACGCCCAATATTCAAAACAGAAAAGGAGAAGCTCCCAAAGTCTCTTTGGGCCATTTTCACAATGGCTGCTTTATCTCACTTAAAGTTTCTCCAGTGATGCTGAGAGTTATTTACTGTTTTAACTGGGCCTTGGAGAGCATTCGTAATGTGCTCAAAGCCAGACAGCAGTAAGATAATGGAGCCAAAATTGCATTTATTCAATCAACATGAAATTTTTGCCTGCCTCCTGTGTGCCAGATACAACTCTTGGCACTTGGGATACATCAGTGAACAAACAGGCAGAATCCCCTGTCGCTGGTGGAGCTTATATTCTGTCCCAGTGGATCTGAAGGCAGGTTTGTCTAATTCAAAAATGGTGTGGACTTCATGAGATACTACAATGGCACTACTTGGATTCTTTGGTTTTCTCTCTTGTTCAATCAACCTCTCTTTCCTGACCTGAGCCACAGTGGTATAATTCTACTTTCTTAGAGAGTATGCATATCTGGATGACTCATGATCAGCTTAAACTGATATATTCTAAAATCAGCATCTACCTGCCCCCAAGCTGTCAAAACAATCGCCAGTGACTGGTAACATTCCTGTGGTGCTTGGAAGCCCACAAAGCCCATTTATATATAGTCTCTTGCTTATTTCTCTTAACTACTTCACAAGCTACAACCAGGTCAGAAATGATTATCCTATCATACGGTTTGTAAAGGACAAAGTTATGAATGGGGGATGTGTACTTCAGTCTGCTGCTGGAGGGATGCAAAATGTGCTCATTTATTTTCTTTAAGTAAATTTGATTTAACACTGAATTTCATATCCTGCTCAGCTAATGGAAAATTCGACTTCAATCACTCCTGGGGCTCCCTTCCCAAAGCCTGGCCAAGATAACTTACTGTTACATTGGTCTGATCCCTTTAGGCCCAGCAGTTCTGCCATGCTTGGGGAATAAGAAGTCCTTGCTGAGTGTGGGAAGCACAGCTGTTCCCTTCTGCGGTCTGGCCACCAACTTGGGCACTGCCAGGTAGAAAGCTCTGGGACCCACGAGATTTTGTAAGCCTCAGATCTTCGTTTCCTCCAAGGTCACCTGAAACTTCTCTTGTATTTTTTCCTCTGTGGCATGTTCTCTCGCTTCACCCTCTAGGATACATGAAATGATCTCCTTAAAGGCTTGAGCTTTGGAAACAAAGCGAGGAAGGAAGGGATCTCACAGGCAACCCCATCTTGATAGCCGTCAAAAACTCTCATGAGGCAAAAGAGCTTGGAGTCGAAGAACTGCTTGAGAATAGTTACTGGGGAGAAATCTATGAATTAATATCGGAAAAATTCTTCTGGGACATGGTTCACACTTATTCATTGCTTATTATTATGAGCCAGAAACTGTGAGAAGCACAGGTGCCTAATCTCATTCAATCCTCTCAAAATCCTAATTAGGTTAGGCTCATTGTTCCCATTCTGCAGGCAGGAAAATGAGGCTCACAGAATTTACGTAACTTTTCCAGCACAGTGAGTGGCAGAGCTGGGACCTGGCACAGGTTTGACCTCAGGATTATGCTCCTTTACATCTGTGTTCCTTCCATCCCACTTACCGTTCCTGTCAATGCCATTTCTCTAATCATTGGGGAGCTACTATTGGTTGCCCACTATCTTTCACTGCTTCTACTCACTGTCAGGGAATTAAAGGAATTTTCCATCCAAGTGTTCTTGGCTTCCTTTAAGATGCTGATCAAGTTGCTCTGCTGTATTTATGTGGTGTTTTGCTTCTTCAGTATCACTTCGGTTTCCTTAAGTCTGGACAGCTCTGTGATCAGGGTCTCTGTGTCAAGACCAGGGCTTCCTATACATACGTGTGCAGGAAGACGTTTCCCTATGGGTATTTACTAAAAATGCACCTTCACAACACCCACCCCTAGATGTTTGGGTTCAGTGGGCCCAGGGAGGATTCTGGGGGCTCATCTTCAGCAAAAATTTAGGTAATTGTGGTGAAGGTGGCCCATGGTGCATCCTTTGAGCATCACTGCTCTAGTCAATCCTTCCTCTACTTTATCTTTAATTTATCCAAGTCACTGCTTGTTTGGTTACAAGGACCAGGAACTCTCTCAAGTTCAAATGTAAAGGGGGCTGGCTGAAAAGGAGGACAAGGTGACATTATGAGAAAGAAAACAGCCAACTCAAGAACTGGAAAATTGTCAGAGAGCTCTTCTCTGTTGCTCTTCAAGCTCCATGGGTCCTTGTCTCCTCCATTCTTTAGGGCTGCATGAAAGTATGTCTGCTCTGTCTCATCTCTGTAAATCAGCTTTGTCCTATCTGCCCATGGCCTTCACTTGGGAAGTCTGAACTGGGTCCTAAATTTGACATATCACTGCATTATGCTCACTAAACACCATCTCTATGCTGCTTGCTTCAATACTTCAAACAAGAATCTGACTAGCTCAGCTTAACTGTCCATGGGTCAGCTGCCTTTGAGCAAGTGGGCACCCTCGTGCAGTCACTGAGGTTATGCTGGCAAGTGGCAGGGTACACGGTCCTGTACTGCAAACACGTGCATGTAAACCTGCCACTGAGTCAGGAATTAGAAGCATGAGGGAAGCTTGCTAAGCAGACGGCTGTGGGTCGGGGTGAAATCACAGCCGTGGCTACCACACTGTCATTGTCACAGAAACCTTCTTAAGACTTCGCTTTTTATCTGGTCAGCTCTCAGCTCAACTGCTCCCACTCTTCTCTAACTGCTCCCTCCTAAACGTGGGGCCCAGTCCAGAATGGTTCTTCTTAACATTCAGAGCCGTCTGTGAGCTGGCCCCACTGCACCCTGCTACCGTCACCTGCCCCACAGGAACCCCCTTCTGCAGATGGACCTCTACTCCTTCCACTCTTTCAATGTGCCATGCTCAGTCTGGAATGTTTCCACTTTCTCTACGTTTACTTATTTTTTCTTTAAAGTCCTGTTAAACCTTCCTACCCTTATGAAACCTTTCAAGGTCACTCATCCCTCAACCACTTTCTGTGTGGCCTATTCTCAACTTCATTACATTTGTTCTTGTGTTATGCCGTTTCAGACCTTTCATCGTATTTCACCAAAGACAATTATTTGAAGGCAAGAATTACATTCTACATGGCTGACTTCTCTAGAGCCTAGAAGTAACAAGGCCACCAAGAAAATAAGACAAAGCACCGGAAGAGCTATTAGCAGATATACCCAGTGAACTTAAATACTATGTTTCGATCTCACTCTTATTTTTTAGCCAAACTAGCTGAAGATTAGGCCCACAGGATACATGATTTCCTTTCATTTTATTTTATTTTTTCTTTTATACCTCAACTAAAGTCACTTTCATTCAACTGGTTGAGTTAAAGTCAATATCCGTTGACAGTCACACAGAACAATATGGTGATAAAATTGAAAAGTCAGACTTTAGCTAAGATGTCATTGTTAAGAAGACTTTTAAACGAAAGCAGACAAGGTAGCATGGCAACATACTTACAAGAGCTAATTAATTTGAAAAGACATTACCTCATAGCCAAGTAAGTGTCCATTGCTCAACTTCCAAGGAACAGCGTTCCAAGAAACTTCAATTTCTGAGGAAGACAAGCTATTTGCACAAACTTGAGATGGAGCTACTGTAGGCTCTGTTTGGGAACAGAAAAATATATTGAAGTTCTTATTTTTTTAAAAAAAGCATTTTAACATATTTGAAAATGTAAAATATTCTGTAAAAATATTTGAAAACATGAACCATGTCTTGGTCACTTCCCATGTCCTAGGAAGAGAGCATCACAGCCACAGGCTTTTCCTTGCGGAACAGCCAGAGCAACTTGCTCCCTCTCTGGCATTCCCTTCTTGGTATCCTACTTTCCTCCCCTTTTTCCCTTGGTTCTTTCCTCCCTATCATTATTTCTCTCCTTTCCGTCCCACAGTCTCTATGGGAAATCCTATGCCCACAAGTGCTACTTATTTTATGTTATTTTTTGTTTTTCCAAATAAAGGTCAAGGTCTACAGAGTTCATTTATTCAATAAGCATTTGGTGAGTGCCTTGTCTAGCCAGGCCCACAAGAGGGGCAAAGTTAAATGAGATCCTGTACTCTTCTGGAGGAGATAAGCACACACAGAGCTTAATACACAGGAAGAAATCCCCTTTGTAATGGAGAACTCTTGGGGCTTCATGGATCTCACAGTGATTCTTTCCTCTTAGGAGCTCTGAGCAGAGATGCGTCCTCCCCCAATATCCATTTCTACGTTAAAGGATCCTGCTCCCTGGCCATGGCTGATGCATATTAAGATAGACCCCCTGGTCCAAGGATGGGCCTATTAGATTTTTTTCTCTTGAGAATTTGAAACGTGCTTTGGAAAAACGAGGAAGACTTGAGGCCAATCAATCCAGCCCTGGTGCCCTAGAGAAGCCCTAGGTTTCTGAGGGTCCAGAGCTTCTCTGATTAAGGTTCTTCATGAGGTTTACTATTTACTTCTCTCTTTGATTCAATGAAAGGTCTGAGTATATTTCCAATAAATCCCTGCTTTTTTAAAAGACAAGTCGAATCAGTTTCTGACATTTGCAACAGAAAGACCTTTAACCAAATCATCAGTGGCGGCAAGAATGGAAACAGGAGAAGGAAAGTGCAGGAGGCAAGAAGATAGTAAAAGGCTCTGGCCGTCCCTCCTCCCAGCTGCCGCCCGCCCCCAACCCCGTCTACCCAAACTCCCTGGTTAATTTAATTGCCATCACCCCTCAGACTGCTGACCTGCCCTCGTAATGATAATCCTTCTCAGCAACTCTTGGAGATGGGGTCTGGCTATGAATATAAAAGCTCTTGGTTTTGCAAAAAATTTAAAAATCCTGTTCCCTTTTTCTCTCAGAACACAGTGGGAAAAGAGAGAACAAAAATAGGAGGTGACAGTATGATGAAAAATTGAGCCTCCTTACTGTTTTTAGGAATGACAACTGTGGACCCACTTTCTCAATTTACTGTAAGGCTTGGAGGATAGAGGAGATACTGTGAAATCGTATTTCATGAGCTCAAACTACTCAAGAGCAAAGGCCCCGGGTTAAAATACTAGCTCAATAGGTCTGTATGGATTTTGGCAATTCCATTAATTTCTTTCCTCAAGCTTCCATTTTCTCCTGTGTAAGTGGGAAATAACAATAGTACCTACTTGCCATTCCTCCTTGGAAAATTCCAATTAGGTAACGTCTGGCTGATGGTAAGCATCCAATACATGTTAGCTCCTGCCATTCTAACTAGCTAGAACCGCATGAGATAGCCAATATTCAGCTGCTTTTGACCTATAAAATGGCAACTTCATAGGATTCTCCTAACATTACTATTATTTTTACTATTACTTTCTGGGACAGAAAGGCAGAGAAAGGGAGTGAGTCCAGAGTGGAGTATGTATGAATCTATACCGACTAGAACTGGTGAAACCCATCCTCAAACCTGCATATTCCATACCTCCCCAATGTCAGATTTCTGGTTCTCCCTCTCCATCCTGCTAAAACCTCTTTCTCAGGTCTAGGAACCACTATAAAGCTTCAGACTAGGGCACTTCCAAAAGAATATCTTAATCTTACCTCCCGAAGAAGAAAGCTGTAGAAGGCTGTGCTGCTCCCTGCTTCACAGACTGGAACTCAATGTATTCCTCATAAGCAGATTTTTAATGAATTATTACCCCCTCTAACTATCCATTGAGTCTCACGCTTCAAGTAGGCATGGTTGATCTTTATTACCTGGACTACTAACTATGACTTCAATCATTCTCCTTTTCAAGAAATATATCTGAAGTCACAAAGAACTTCCAAATGGGTTTTTGGAGCACAATTGGTTGATTAAGTGTGGTACTGACATACAGATCTTCCTTGACTTATGATGGGGTTACATCTCGATAAACACATCCTAATTTGAAAATATCATAAGTCGAAAATGCATTTAATATACCTAATATAGCAAACAGCAAAGCTTAGCCTAGCCTACCTTAAACAGGCTCTGAACACTTACATTAGCCTACAGTTGGGCAAAATCATCTAATACAAGGCCTATTGTACAATAAAGTGTTGAGTATCTCCTGTAATTTATTGACTACTGTACTGCAAGTGAAAAGTAGAACGGTTGCATGGTACAGAATAATTTGAAGTATATCCATTGTTTACCCTTGTGGTTGTCTGGCTGACTAGGAGCTGTAGCTACTGCTGCCCAGCACCCTGGGAGATTATTTTACTCCATATCACTGGCCCAGGAAAAGATTAAAATTCGAAACTCGAAGTACAATTTCTACTGAAATGTGTCTCACTTCATACCACTGTAAAGTCGAAAAATCATTAAGTTGAAGGCCATCTGTCTAATCATAGCCCTTCCATACCTTCTTCTGCAGAGAACACTGTTGTCACTGGGCTAAACGGTCCTTCGCCTTTGTTATTATAAACACCCACTTTAACTTCATACAGTGAAAATGGCAGGATGCTTTCATTTCTAAAGACGTATCTTGGGGTATCAGGAGATGTGACCACTGTCTGGATCCAGTTGGTTACTCCAACAGGGCGGAAAGCAACAACATATCCAAAACCTTCACCATTCTGTAGTTCTTCAGGGACTGGCTATAAAGGAAAGGCATATTAACTCACGCTTTCACACGAGAGCAAGGCAAGAATAAATGCAGTTATAATGCGGAGTCTTTTGTAAAAGCCATCAAATAATCATCTACATTGGATTAAGTGGTTGGATTAAAAAAGGAGAAAAAGGTCAGGGGGACAGTCAGCTGCTTTTAAATAAACATATGCCACTCTTTCATAGCCACCAGATAACTAACTGGAATTTTCATAAATTATTCAGATTTTTGAGCATCTTGCAGCCGCAATCTGAGTTCCGAATAATAAAGATATACTTTCAGTTGAAATACTGCATCTCTAAATCAAATAAAAATCATCTCATCCCTAATGTTGATTTTATAGAAAAAAACTACACATTGGCATGATAATTCAGAGCAAAAGAGTAAAACTTTAAAAAAGGAAATAAAAACAATGTATTAAACTCAAAGCTGTATTTGCATCATGTCAAAAATTCCTATTGACACTCCACAATCTCTTGACTTCTTATTTTTCCAACCACATCTTCAAATAATGTAGACAATTCTAGTGCCTTCTGACTTTGTTAATTAATATTTTTCCTAATTATGACTTAAAGCAAGGGCTGAGAGAATGGCTAGGAAGAAGCACGGGCTGGAGAAGTGGCGTGTGCATCACCAGCGGGGGAGCAGCTCCAGAGAAAAGAGCCAGGACTAGACTCTCACCCCTATGTTTACCAGCCAGATGACCTCGGGCAAATTATTTAACATCTCTACGTCTTAGTGCTTTCACCTAAAAAATGTTGCGAGGATAAAATGAAAAAAATATGCAAAATGCTAGGAACAATGATTAACACAGAGTGAACACTCAAAAATATTCACTACTAGTTCCAGCCACCACTACCAGCACCACCCAGGATGCCATGAGTGTGGGAAGAGCGTCACCCTGAGAGGCAGGCGCTGTGCAGACACTTACATCCCAGGTGATCACCAGTTCAGACCGGCTCCCACCTCCTCCACTGGCGTCTGAAGGAGGCACTTCCGGCACTGAAAGATTAGAAAGAACGACTGAAACCCTGCTAGCATCTGGTAATATTTATCTGAAAGAAGACTCAATGTTGTTTACCTTTAATACTTAAAATAATTTGATCATTGGCACATTACACACACGTGTGTGTGTGTGCATGTGCACACGTGGGTGTATATATGCAATTATATCTGTGTATATATATGTGTGTGCATGTATATGTGTATATATATATCTTTGAGGGAGATCATCACATGCTTCATATTTGCATAAAATTATTAGAGATTCAAAATATCTCAAACAGTAAGAAAAAAATGACTCAGTGTGAAGGTTAATAAAACAAGAAAAAGTGATTCATCAGGGATGATGATAAATCAATCCCATACGGACATTTTTTCCCCCCAGTTTCAAAGCTATTTTTTTAATTGAGGTATAGTTGATTTACAATGGTTCAGGTGTACAGCAAAGTGATGCAGTTATATATATATATATATATATATATATATATATATATATATATATATATATATATACACATATATATACACACACATATATATTCTTTTTCAGATCCTTTTCCCTTATAGGTTATTACAAGATATTAAATATAGTTCCCTGTGCTATACAGTAGGTCCTGGTTGTTTACCTGTTTCATATATAGTAGTACGTACCTGTTAACCTCAAATTCCTAATTTATCCCGCTCTTCTCCTTCCCCCTTTGGTAGCCATAAGTTTGTTTTCTATGTCTGTGAGTCTATTTCTGTTTTGTAAATAAGTTCATTTGTATCATTATTTTTTTAGAGTCCACATGTAAGTGATATCACATGATATTTGTCCTTCTCTGTCTGACTTGACTTCACTTGGTATGATAATCTTTAGGTCCATCCTACATCAGCATGAACATTTAACTTATGACTATTTCAAGTACAGATTTAGTTCTCAGAAAAACATTGGCTCTATATAAAGATGACCCATACTTAAACCCTCAAATCCTATTATGAGATAATCTTTATGAACCTCACACAGGCTTTTATGCTGAGAAATTTATGCTTAGTAAATCCCATGACACACCTAGAACATAAGTTCCCTGAAGGTGGGTCTTTGTTGTGTTCAGAGCTGTACCCACTGTACCTAGAAAGTGCTCAGTGCACAGCAGGTACTTCCTGAATATGTGTTGTGTGAATAAATGAACTGAGCACCAAGATAGACATGGCTCCCTGATTTCTCACAATACCTGGCATAAACATTATATGCATTGTCCCATGTAAAAGAGCATCATTAAAATTATTGAAATGTATTCCATGACTTCTATCTTGGCTTTGTTCCAAAGTAATACATTGGCTGTATTTCAAACATAATTTTAGTCTTAATTAATACTACAGACTCTGAAAAGGAAAGTCTTAAATCCTCTCTGATGCCTCAATAATGTGATACCATGTACACTTTCTACTTTGCAGTTTCAATATTAGGCTATTTTTAGCATTATAAAAAAGAGTCTTATGGTTATTATTAATAGTTACCCCACATGGACAATTTTAACAATAATTCTCTCTTAATTTAATACTCAAGGGGCCAAAATATACCTATTCATCAATCGCTTAAGCTTGGTGGCAGAATGAGATTTCTTAGCAGCTGAACTCCCAGAAGTCATTATCCTACCAATTTGTCAATGCTTGTTATAAATGAAAACAGCACTTCCCCTGTTAACAGGGTGACTATATCAGATAGTAATTATAACCTTAAGTGACAAAAACATATTCACTCTACATACACTAATGAATGCTGACGATGGACTGAACTCTTGCAAATATCACACTACATCAGAATCACTTACACGTGTCTTTTGACAAATGCCATATGGCCAGTCTGCCGTTAGATAGTTCAGATAATTGCGACAATGCATTATCGAGGCTGGAGATCAAGCGCAGGAGAAGTGGAAATACACACCCAGAAAAACCTATGAAGCCATGACTCAGAAAACAAAAACACTAACCTGCCTCCTCAGTTCTTACTTTTTCTGAGGGTAAACTGGGTTCTCCACCTCCGATTTTGTTACTGGCTACAACCCGAAACTCGTATTCCACCCATGGATTTAACTCGACTACCGTAGCTGTGTGTGTTTTCCCATCAATGACCTCAGGCACTACAAAGGAATATTTCAGAGAGGTAAACTTCTGCACATCTTAGGGTTGACCTGAAATCCATTCATATGTACCGGTGGCATTTGCCTCTTCCCCTTTACCTGTTGTGGCCGTCTGCCAGCCCACGGAGAAAGGGGTCCGTGCCTGGACAGAATAGGATATAACCGGGCTGTGGTTGTCTGTACCTTCTTTCCAAGAGAGTTGGGCTGTTGTATCTGTAATTTCATCTACCTTTACGTCTTCTGGTGGTCCAGGTGAACCTAAGGCAAAAATGCAAACAATATTTAGCAATTCCATAAACGTCATTCTCTTCTACCAATGTGAAGAACATGCCCCATAGCACTTGAATCCCTTCAACGGATCCCAATTTCAAAAGCACTTAGGGTAAAAGGACATTTACCTGGCAACAAAACTTCCACTTTTTTTCTTTCACATTCATGTTGTTAGATATTAAATCTGCATTTTGAGCCATGAATTCCAAAGGCATAATACTCCACAATTGCAAATGAAACCTGCTTTTTGAGCCCTCTATTCAGCAGGATTCCTGCACTGTTCCAAATTCAATATCCTTTACTTTTGGTGCGAAACCTTTTTCTTTAATCTTCTGGGACACCTCTGTAGTTCCCAGTTTGTAATCTAGAGCTGTTTTATTCTACCATGCACTCTGGGTCATTTTTCAGCTCAGTAGCAAATCAGTACTTTGGACAGTAGCTCAGACTGGCAAATTTTCTCAGGCACCCTAGATGATCCTGTGTTTTATTTTGGAAGTAGACACACACACACACACACACACACACACACAATCACTACTCTCTTTCATATTAAACACTACTGCTGAATTAATGACATGCTCAATAACACATCAGCTTGGCAGCAGCTGTGGAATGCACATTACAGTGAGAGCTATTGGAATGACAGAGTTGAGATTTTTATTTCTTTGAATTAGCACCCATCCTTATTCTCACAGCTTCTGGTCTATTTGGGCAGGGGGATCAAATCAATATTATATAACTCACATGTTCATATGCTATCTCATCATGGTTTTTCAGTGAGAAAGGCTCAGTTAAGATGCGAAATTAAAGAAGCACACAGAGCCATTAATGTTTACCTCTCACTATGAGGTCAGCAGCAGATGAAACACTGTCCACCCCTGTCTGCACCACACAAACATATTTCCCACTGTGTTTCAACTGAATGTTTCTGATCATTAAATCGCCTGACGAACTCTGTTGGAAAAAACAGGTAATGAACATATTATTAGTTTGAAAACACAGAGACTCTCGAAGGCTATGGCCAACAACACCACTGGAATAAAACCCATATTTAGAGAGAAGACCTAGGTGGTTCCAAGACAGAAGATTGCTACGATGGAAAATATGGAAATAAAAACAGGTTATAAACCATACATGATTGCAGACATAGATTTCTGTAGCTAAATAAACAACAAGCTTTCCCCTGGGCATTTATGGTTTCAAAGATAAATAAGGGCAGAGATTACAGTCTCAGAGTCTATTTACTTTCACTAGGGTGACACTTCTCTTTATATCCACCGCTCAGCACCAGCGCAACTCTTTTCTCTGGTTCCATCCTCTTTGCAATTATTTGCCTGAGAAGAAGACGGAAGCATTTAGGTATCTGGTGGGAGATAAAGGCAGCACGACAAGGGGATTACCATGGTTGAAACACTTTTCTGAACACTTTGAAGCTTAAAAAGCCTAATGCTATTTAATTCCTTCACTACAGAATTTAGGGACAGTCAGTATGAACCCCGCAATAAGAAGAAATTAAAACATTTTTAACCAGAAAATAGTAGCTGCCCATAAAGACATAGGCCGGCATTCCCCAGTGCCAATTAATGAAGCAAATGTATTTCTAAAAGCTCAACTTCAAATCGTCCTTGTTTTAAAAGAATGTAAAATCATGTTTGTAAAATGAGTAACTGCAGGCCAGTTTCATGCATTAGTAAAAGTATGGACTGAAATAAAACGATTTGGAAAGCAAAGCCCTTTGAAGAGGATCACGTCATGGAAAATCTCTAAACTGGTACGGAAGAGGAAGCAATAAGTAGTTTGTCTTATTAATTAAAAGGATAATTTTACTCTTGGGTTTTCCCAGTATTTGTTGAAAGATGGATTCCACTATCCTGCTTTTAGGTAATTTCCTAAGATCTCCTATCAGGTAGTTTCTTAAATATTGCTTCCTATCCTTAGGATTCTTAATGCGCTATGTATTCTCCGTTGGTTGGATTGTATGGCTTTAGCCTGAATTTCTTAGTATCGGGAAAAGGCAGATGTGAGCTGATTGATGGCTGTAATTAAATGATAATCCAGAAACTGCTGAGTTTGCACATTTTACTTTTATCAAGTTAAACTTTTTCCTTTCCCTCCCTCTCTCTTTCTCCTCAGGGTTACTTAGAAATTTATCCCCAGGACAAAGCCTTCAATGCTTGCTGACCTTTAGAAACTCTTTAGATTTTATGAGCTCCATTTACTCACAGGAGGTTGATTATCATTTCTATAGGAATCTCTTATTTTCAGTGAAGTAAGAACTGTTACGATTAAATTCCATCAAGGCATTGGGATAAGCTGTTATTCCTCCCTGTGTTTATTTGCTTATTTTGAAAGCAGTCGGGTAAAAAAAGAGAATTGGAAGTAGCACTGTCTTTTTGTCCTCAGACACATGAATATAGCTTTTAGGCACATAAGCTCGTTTTCTTTCTTGAAGGAGTAAAAAAGAGATTGATGTTGGGTTTGTCATTTCTGTTCACTTTGGTATTGATGGGTAGAGAGAGATATAACTTAGCTAGCTTGTGTAATAACCAAGCCATCTTCCTGAAGAAATATAGTTAGGCTCACCATGAAGGGAAATATAATTTTTAATTATATTTTACACTGTAGAGTGAAAACGGAAGCAATAAACATGTAGACGGTAGGAACCATTGATTTTTTTTTCAGCACCAACATGAAACTGAGTGGATGAATACATAAATGAAAAATAAAATGTAGCAAAAACTAAGGATCCTGTAC
Source organism: Balaenoptera musculus (assembly GCF_009873245.2). NCBI lineage: Eukaryota > Metazoa > Chordata > Mammalia > Artiodactyla > Balaenopteridae > Balaenoptera > Balaenoptera musculus. The sequence continues at coordinate 87,456,396 of NC_045795.1, forward strand.
TTAATTTTTGTCTTTCTCAGTAGACTATATTTATATTGTTCCTCTTCTAGTGCTTTTTCTCTCTCACCCTATCTATTGTCTTTTCATGGAGCAATATGAAGAGTCAAGATTCATCTTAACAAAAGTTCATCGAATGCTTGCCGTATTAGACTCACTCGAGGTTAGAGAAGTGTGTTATGCATGACCTCTGCTCTCTAGGATATAAACCCAAGTCAGGGATATATATATATATGAAACAAGTTATGTTTACAAATTTAGAGAAGTTATTTAATAAAGGTTAAATAAAATCACATGGCACATACCATGTGTACACAACCTCAGAATGCAGGAGGCAGGAAATTTTTCAGTCCTGCCGAGGATGTGGAGCAACCGGTACTCTTGTTATTGCTAATGGGAATGGAGACCGGTGCAATTACTCTGGAACCTTGTTTAGAAATATCTACTAAGGCAGGATATACCCATAATCTACAACCCGGCAATTCTGTTCCTAAGTAATACATACTTTACAGAGATGTGTGTGTATGTTCATCAAGACATTTACAAGAATGTTTGTGGCAGTACTAACCATAATAGCTAAAGAATGGAAACAACCTAGTCAATCAATGAACCATAACTAAATAAATCAATGAACCATAACTATATAGACTGACATAGCTAAGTCTCAACATAAAAGATATAAATTAGATAGAAAGGAGTACAATGATACTAATCTATCATATCATAAATCTAGACTGTGACTATCTTTGGAGGGATATTTAGGACTGCAGCGAGGCATCACAGGGACTTCTGGAGTAGGGGTCATGTTGCTTCCTGATTTCATCGTTGGTTACCTGAATGTGTTCATTTTGTGAAAATTCACTGGGCTACACGCTTACAATTTGTGTATTTTTTGGCAGAACATAATGACTCTCAAGATGCAGTTGTTATAATGTACAACTATAGCTCTAAACGCTCCACTATAAATAGGACCATCAGTGAAAAGGTCAAATAACATGGCTGTTATTCTAAACTCCAGTTTCTTTCACAAGAATTAAATGTTTAATAATAAAAGTGCAATTAATTAGAACATTCTATAACTTCTTATTAAGATGCAATTGATTATTCCCAGACATTAAAAAAAGATAAAAAAGGAAAAGGAAATTCCAAAGGGAAGTTTCACTTATATCAAACCAATTCTTGTCCCCATCAATTTTCACTGCTAATGGTTAGAATATAGTTTGTTACTGATTAACTATGATAAAGGGGACAGGAGAGGAATGTCCGAAAAAACCCAAGTAGCATTAGTCTAATTGTGGTAAAATAGCACTTGATAGATTACTTTTCAGTATATTTATCAGTAAAATTGCATCTATTATTTAGATACATTTAGAAACATGCTTCTAATTCCTCAGAGTGTAAGTGTAAAACAACTTACAAACATTACAAACATTAATAATCTTTGAATAAATTCTTAGGAACACTAATAACCCTCTGAATAAAAATAGCTTCTACTTTATTATCTGCTAAATTAGTTTGTTAGTCTTTCTTTGTATTGTTTTCCTAAACTCTCCTTTGTCCCCCTTCCCTCAAATAGAACGGACTAGAATTGGGACAACGCAGAGTCAAAGCTTCATTTTCTTCACTTCGCTTATCCCTATGGCCCTTAAAACGTCCCCCTCCAAGTGCAGCAGTGTAATCCCCAGTCTTTCCAGAAAACAAGTCCTTTTTCTATGCCGCTGATCACAGCATTATTTGAAAATGGAGCTTTTAGCAGTGCAAGAGGCCTATTTCTACAGCTTCAACAGGGGTTTAAGAAGAGGGAGACATTTCCCTAAGTCATATGAATTTTAGCTCTTTCTCAGAAGCACTATCTTTTTAAATAGGATCATTCATTCCAAAACTATTCATTAAGCAATGGTTATACTTTAGTCGCTGGGGATACAATAGTGAGGGAAAAAACCAGTCCTTATGTTCATGGAGCTTACAGTTGAAAGACAGCCATTAATCAAATGACTACCACAAATCAATGTAAAATTACAGTGTAATGCAAGTTCAAAATACACAGACGAATCTATGATTCTGGAGTCTCAATGTATTGATAGTTGAGCTAAGATTTGCAATATGAATACAAGCTATCTAGCAAAAGAGGGTAAGAAAAAAATGGTCTACATTAGAGCACTTACACATATGCAGAGACTCTAAGGCAGGTGACAACAGAGTCTCTTTTGGTAGTGGGAGGGATAGGCAATGTCAGGGGGGATAGTCAATCCACAAATCCATAGGAATAGGCCTCTCCCACTACCAAAAGCTCCATTTCTGTCCCCAGAAAACTAAAATTTCACTGTAGCTAATTTCAGGTTCATATTCATGTCTTAATGATAGTAAATTTTTTATTATATTTGAAAAAACTTGTAAGCTTTTCTAGAATTACTTAATTATCTAATTAGTTGTTCACCTAATTATATAGATTTCTCCTAGAAAAGATCATATTTCCAGAACATGTTACAGGTATAAACAGTATATGGATTTATAAGTCAAATCACCTTTGAAATAAATGCTAACAGAAAATCCAGTGAGTGCATGAGACGAAAAAGAAGATAAGCTTGTTAACTTTTTCCCTATATTTTCTTAGGTGACGATGCTAGTGGAATTTTTGATGTAGTTGAAAAACCACTCCGCACTGAAAGAAAAACACTGCATGATGTGATAACCCACGCCAGCTGGAGGTAAGAAAGAGACAACTCATTACTAATTACACGTAAGCTGAGAGTACATTGTGAGATCTACCATATGCTACAAATCAAGGTATAAAATAAACCTTGGAACTTGGAAAACCTCTAGACCCCTGCAAATGTAGCATGCACTCTGAATAAAACAAATTTTCAACAAAAACTAATTTCCTAGTAAGCACTCTTGATGTAAATACTGCTGCTGGACTGCCAAGAAGCATAATTTTCCAATTTAAGGGGAAAAAAAGCATTTTGACAACTATTTGGAAGGCAAGGTAGAATAGAAGCTCCTCCTTTTTAAAAATCACTTTACACAGCCTGTTTCTGTATAGATTCCAATGTTAATCATTCATCCCGTCACTGGGCTGCCTTCCAAGTCCTGACACTGCATGTAAATCATACACAGGTGACTAGCGAACAGTCAGACCTACAGGTTACTTCTGAAACCTGAGTGGTGTTTTTCTCTGTGAAGGCCCCTAAGGGAATTGGTGGCAGATGGGTCACCTCTGTATTTCTGACCAACCAAGTTAAATCTTGCCCCATCCCTACCCCAAATGGCTGCAACAAGGCCACCTTTGTTACAAATGGACACTGCTCACCCAAGGAACAGAAATAATTGGCAACCACTGAAACATGAAAATGGGCCCTAACACTGTAAACAATTTTAGTTTTTCCGACTGATTAATAATTTCAGCTGAAACTGTCTGATGCCTGGTTGTCCAAACAGGTGATATTTAGTGCAGATAATATGCAATCTGTTCACATCAAAATTTTTCGACTTTCTTTGGTACCAATAAACTGAAATAATTGATCCATTACAGGATTTAGAGCCCTAGCTTGTCCCGTCATAACTGTTTGGAAAGAATAACACATGAAAGATAAAAACTTGGTCAAAGACCTTCATGCATATTTTAAACTGTGTCAATGCCCAAGTTACCTTAAAGGTATCAGCTTTTCTATTTCAACATCAAGTTCACATTAACAACTTGGGGATTTTTTTTTTTCTGGTCTCTGTAGTGTTTATGGAGTATCTTACTGGAAGTTGGTGATCTCAGGATCCAGTGTCTATTCCCACAGTGATTGTACCTCAGTGTTTTCTAAACTTCAACCATTAGAGTCACACCGCCACATTTTTTTTTTTTTTGCCATATTCCAGTACTAAATGCTCTACTATTTACTTGTTTCTTAAACTGTTTAACTTTCTTAAATAATATGGAAGTCAAGACAGAAAATGTGTACTTTTATCTAACATGGAAAACTGTCGATCACAGTAATAGTTAACTGAAAATGAAAACAGTGAGTGGAAAATAATGCAAATGGACACTGTCCAAAATAATGTAAATGGACACTAGGTGGGCACTCTCAAAGTCTCTGAGACTTGGACCTTTGCTCTTTTAATTAAAAAGGGAGATTAGCAAAAATTAGAAAATCATTCGTGACAAACCTAACACCATACTGAATTATTCTCCTTGATTTAACCTAAATGATTGACATGAAATTGAAAATAGAATAGATCTCATTCTGCATTATTTAATATTGCCTATTGGGTACCTAGTCTGTGCTTTGCAAAACACTGGGCTACCCAGATCACTTAACCCAGTAGTTTTCAACATTGGCTGTACAGTAAATTCACCTGGAGAGTCTTTAAAAACATACCAGAAATCCCTAGGCCACATCCCGGAACAGTTAAATCAAAATGGACTAGAAAGAGGAGACCCTTTAGCTGATTCTAATGATCAGTTAGTATCTAAAAGCATTAAATGCCCGAGATTTTATATTCTTCACATCATCACTCCTCCTGGAAATAAAAGCTTCAAGATAGTCACTCTTTTCCCTAGCTCTAAAACTCTGCAATTAATAAATGCATAAAATAATCATTAAGTTAGGTTGCTTAGTGCTGGGTTTATAAGCTGAGAACAGTACACCTGTACATATTTTGATTCTGGAAGATGGGTGAGAAAACTAGTACCTGTGAAACAGGTACTATATGTCAAGTACAAGGCACATTTCCTTGACATTAGATTGCTTTGGTGTACTTGTTGTCATTTTAAAAACACTAGTCATTGAAATATTCAACATGGTGATAGATTTCTATAGATTCATATAGCAACTTACTGTTAGTCAATGTGAATCACCCTAGGATTACTCTGAATTGATGTGACGACAGTTCAGAATGCAAGTATTTCAAGTCACAAGAGCCTACCCTGAGTAACAATTTATCTCATAGATCACAGGTCTTTTTTTGTCTTTGTTGCTTTTACCTGCATATTAGAGGTTTAAAATACACTGGGAGCAGATCTGCCCCTTGCAGAATTATAAGGTTAGTATATGAAAAAGGGAATCCCCTGATACAAAGGCACAAAAAGCCACTGTTTCATGGAAACTTGACCAAGTTGTGCAAATGTCTTGTGCTCAGTTCTAGTTCCAATTACTCTTGCTGTGTAATAAATTACCCCCCAAATTTAGTGGCTTAAAAAACTGATGATCATTTACTCTGCTCAGCAATATATAATCTGAGCAGAGATCAGTAGGGGGACAGCTCGTCTCTGTTGTAAACCTCATCAGCTGGGGCTGCTGGAATGGGGACAGGCAAGCAAGCCAGCTTACATGACTGGAGAGTGGTGTCGGCTGTTGGCTGGGAGTTCAGCCGTTCTCTTAAGGTAGACCTCTCCACCATCCGCTTGGGCTTCCAAGCAGGAATTCCAAGAGAAATTGCACCAATGGAACCAGGTGGAAGTGCAGGCATTTTTATGAGCTCGCCTAAGCACTCACAGAGCACCACTCCTGCTTTTCTTTATTGATCAAAGCAGCCACAAAGGTCTACCTGGGTTCAAGACAGGAGGCGTACATTTCACCACTTGATGGGGAAGAGTGTCAAAGTCACATCAAAAGACGAGCAAGTTGGGTACAAAGTGTGCTTTTGCAGTCATCTTTGGAAAACACCATTGGACACGTCCCTCCAGATCCATTCTGTACCTGCCATACTGCTTCCTTTGGAGGCAGCTGACCTACATGGACTATATAGAATGGTGCCCTTACTTTCTGTCTTTTCCTTGGGTTCCTCCCATCAGGAAATCTGAGGAAGGGAGAACAGTGAGTTTGTGGTATTTGTTTATCAAGATTCATCCCTGCAGGGTTGTTTTACTCTGACTGTGCCAAGAACCCAAGATAGACTTAAAACAACCCCACCAACTCTGATCTAGATGCCCTTTCATGTCAGTAGCCTATGTGTGAGCCAGAGAAAGGATACCCGCAGTCAGAGAGAATAAAATTACACTCTCTCCCAGGAGAGCTGCTCCCAAAGAGATCACACCAACTCTACTACAACTTCAGACCAATGTATTCCCACAGTTTTCCTGATGCTCTGGAAATCAATCAATCAATCTCAAAGTCATATTTAAAAAGTTGAAAAAAAAGACTAGGTTGGATGCCAAATCCAATCTATCATTAATTATTTTTTTTGTAAACAGTTATGATCTAAAATTTTAAAGTCAGTATTAAAAAATGGTTTACAAAATCAGAGTGTTTACTGTTATAAAAAACAGCTAAAATTCCTGGTTTTTGTGTCTAAAATTTTAAATTGCCCCAAATAAGCCGTTTATTCTTCACTTTCTTATTCATGTCCAGATCAATTAAATGGTATAATTAAATACTGTCTTGCAAAGTAGAATAATTTTCTTTCTGAAATTGGAGCATAAAAATCCAAGCCACTATGGACAATTACAACTCAATAATAAAAAGACAAATAACCCGATTAAAAAACAGGCCAGTCACCCTGACTTCTGATTTTCAGTTGGCATATAAGCAGTTTAGCAGTCATCACTCTGTTCTAACAACAAGTAAAAGCTGAGTAACTCCTCTTCGATCTGACAGAGAAGTGAGGCCATGGAAAAAACCACTACCTTCAAAAGTGGAGAGACAGACCGACAAATACAGAGGACCACAACTTACTGGAGCAGAAATCCGCCAGCAGAAATTTCCCTGGGAGGCAGGACTGGGGTAGAGAAACCCAAACTGTGATGGGTGAATTGCTGGAGGGTCAGCGTGGACAGGTGTGAGAGCTAACACTCCAGGGAACCCAGACACAGGTGGTTCCCCATCCTTTTCTGAGTTTTACCTCCAGGAGCTCTACCCGCTCCTCACAGTGAATGGTGAAGAAAGATCCCCTCATGTTTCTGGCAGGGGAAGGGAAAATGAACCATTACGAAATAAGCCAGAGCCCTCTGTTCTTCTGAACAAAGGCTGCCTTTAGGAGAAACTATTTTACCAGAGCCTAATCTGCTGCGGTTTTGTAAGAGCCCAATACGTCTCCCTAAGAAAAATACCCCAATCCTGATCCCTCTAGCTTCCCACGCGGCGGAAGGGAAATACACAGCTCCAGTACCTCCGGCCATCCTGTCTCACCAGATGGGAAAGGGGGAGATGAAGAAGCACTGCGGAAGTTCACAGTGCAGGGGCACAGGCTCACCAGAACAGCAGACCAAGTCACAGGACTGGAGAACACTTCCTCTCACCCCCCACAAACTCACCACGGTATCTGTAAAGGCCTGCTCACTGCAGTTCCTTTCAGCTAGCGCATCACGTATGCCTTTCAACAGAACAATTACCGGGCATATGAAAACGCAGAAAACACAGTGTTAAGAGGCTGAATACACATCAGAACAGGCATCAGATACGGCATGAAGTATCAGACCAGAAATTTTAAAGAGCTATGATTAATATGCTAAGGGATTTAATGGAAAAAATAGATTGCAAAAAGAAATGGATAACATAAGCAGAGGGATGGAAATTCTAAAAAACAAAAAAGAAATGCTAGCGATCAAAAACACTGTAAAGAAATAAATAATGGCTTTCATGAGCTCATTAGTAGACTAAACATGGCTGAGAAGACAATCTCTAAGCTTGAGGATATGACGATCAAATCTTCCAAAACTTAAAATGAAAGATGAAACAACTGAAAATAAAGAACAAAATACTTAAGAACTGGGTAATGGAGATATCAGAAGGAGAAGAAAGAGAAAAAGGAAACAGAAGTAATATTTGAAGCAGTGGTGACTGAGAATTTCCCAAATTTATATCTGAAATCAAACCACAGGCCTCTCTCCAGAGAGAACGAAAATGATAGGTCAGAAACACGGCCCTCCATAAAGAAAGGAAGAGCATCAGAAAATAAATAAGTGAAATATTCTTAATTTATCTAATAGATAACAGTTTTTTCAAAATAATAATTCACTGCTAGGAGGAAAGCAAAACTAAACATACTCGTGCCACATGACCCAGAAATCTTACTCCTTGATATGCACCCAAATTGAAAACTTATGTCCACACAAAACCTGCACACAGATGTTTAAAGCAGCTTTACTCATAATTTCAAAAACTTGGAAGTAACCAAGGTGGCCTTCAGTAGGTGAGTGGATAAACTACTATATCCAGTCAAAAGAAAAAAGAGCTATTATGCCATTGAAAGATATGGAGGAAACATAAATGTATAGTACTAAGTGAAAGAAGCTAATCTGAAAAGGCTACATACTACGTGATTCCAACTATAGAACGTTCTAGAAAAAGCAAAACTATGGAGATAGTAAAGATTATTGGTTGCCAAGGGTTGGGGGAGGGAGAGATGAATAGATGGAGCATAGAGGAATTTTAGGGCAGTGAAACTACTCTGAATGATACTCTAATGGTGGATACATGTCCTTATATATTTGTCCAAACCCAATGAATGTACAGCACCAAGAATGAACGCTAATGTAAACCATGGACCCTGGGTGATAATGATGTGTCAATGTAGGTTCATGGATTGTAACAAATGGACCACTATGATGCAGGATATTGATAGTGGAGTAGGTTGTGCACGTGTGAGGACAGGGGTTGTATGGGAACGACTCTTTGCACTTTCCGCTCACTTTTGCTGTGAGCTTAAAACTGCTCTAAGAATAAAATTTATTAATAAAAATAAGTTAATAAAATACTTATTAATAATTAATAACAAGTAAAAAATAAAAATTTTACAAGTCACAAAGGACCACATCCTTCATGATTCCATTATATGAAATGTCCAGAATAGGCAAATACCAGAGCAGAAAGTAGCTTTGTGGTTGCCTGGGGCTGGGAGCGTTTGAAGGTGGAGGAGTTGGGGGAATTATGGATAATGGGTGTGAGGTCTCTTTCTGAAGTAATTAAAATATTCTGAAATTGATGACGGAGGCACATCTCTTTGAATATAGTAAAAGCTATTTAATTGTACACTTTAGTTCAATTATATGAATTATTTCTCAATAAAGGTATTAAATAAATAAGCCATCATGAATAAAAGATAATGCTATGATTAGCAGACACCCTTTATCTCCTCATTCAGTTTGATTGATCTGTTCATTTATTGGATTTATTAGATTTAAGCCTATTTTTGACAAGTCCTCTTTTTTCAGAATGTATTCAGGAACCTTAGCCCCACACCCTTTGCCAAACAAAACCAAACCAAAATTATAAACTACTAGTTCTTTCCTCTGCCTCCAGAGATGAGATATTTTAAATCTGCAAGTCACAGATGCAGGTAAATATCTGTTAATCACAATTTGGAGGATCTGAAGTAATCATAATCAATATCGAATGAATTGTTACTGACTCTCTTAGAACTTTCTTTAGAGATTTTTTTTAAGTATTTATACATAATGGTGTTTGGATTTTCATGTGCTGGTATATACACAAACATATTTACAGGAACACAAACATACACATTACTGTCTCTTTGATGGTAGCTTATAGTTTTCAACTGGCTAACGGTAGGGTGGGTCCAGTGGTGGAATCCCAATATGTCCTAAGCTCAACAGTGAACAACTGACAACCCCACCCCTGAGAAAAAAAGTCAATTCCTAAGAATTGGAGTGATGTCATTTTATGGAAGGTTTGTGGGGGAAAATATGAAATTCACAACAAAATCTCCCTGAAATATTCTTTAAACATCTGCATCTCTCCCAAAGTTTCTCTCCTAGTATCACTAGCCTATCTAACTTCCCCAAAGTTTCTTACGTAACCCTCCTTGAACACTAGTTCTAAAATCTTCATATTCCCCTTCAAATTCCTACAGCTTGAATATCCCATTCAACCCAAGAAAAGTTATGAAAACTATTAGGAAAAGAAGAATACAGATTTTTTGACTACATGAAAATGAAAACTTTGACTCTATGAGTGATAAAATAATAGACAAAGTTAACATAAAAGTGACATACCAAAGGAAGATATTTCCAGTGACTCACACTAAGATATAATTAATAGCTTGACTACATAAGGACCTACTGTAAATCTGTAAAGCAAAAGGCTTGACTTCTAATGGAAGAAATGAGCAGAGGACACAAATCTGCAAGGTATGGAAGAGGGACAGGAAATGGCCAGTACACACTGTGAATTTGTGTGTAAGTGAAGGATTTCCTGCTGTGACCTAAGGAGAACACTGTCCAATGGACACAAAATATACATGAGATGAAAATCTATTATATGCAAATGTCAGTATCATTACTGTGTTTTCAGCAAAAATAAAATAGGTCTTATCTGGCTGATGGTTGTCTTGAAGCAGTGCGTGTTTTGTTTTTGTAACTTTCGGAAGTCATTCCCTATTGCTAGATTTAAAATAATTTTTTGAACACTCTTCTATACAATAACCCAGGCAGCTGGGCTATTGTGAATTTCTCTAGCTAGAAATTAGGTAATTTTTTGTTTTCTGCAGAAGTAACGATGCATTTCATGAGTCAGTATTAAGCCCCCAGTTTTCTTGATTTGGAGGAGTCAGTCATAATTCTGAATCTTTCTGAAGTATCCAAATTACTAATAAGCAAAATGGAGAGATTCTCCATCTTACTATTAATCTGAGAAATGAGAAACTGTTGATAATGAGATATCACTTCTCAACCATCTGTTTGGGAAAATTTTTATTTAAAAAATCAAGGGAAAAAATCATGTGTGGGAAAGAATGTGGGGCAACGGGCACCTCCTGCTCTGCTGATGGGAATGTAAATTGCCGCAGCTTTCCCAGAGAACACTTTAGAAGCAATCCTACCAGCGCTGCTGGTAGCAGTAACAGCAACAGCAAGAACAACCGCAGCAACAGCTAACATGGGTTGTTCTGAAGTATTTTATACACATACCTCAGAATAAATGACTAGTATCACATCAGTTTTACAGATGAAGAAACTGAGGCAAAGAAAGATTAACAACAGTTCATAGGAGAATGCAATAGGTTACAAGAGATGGAATTTTGAGTACCGATGTTTTAATGATGCAACTATATGTATAATTCCAGTCCTATCCAGCAATTCATACGTGAACAAATACCCCCCAGAAAAATTCCTGGGAATTACTGACAAGGTGTCATTACTCTTCTTTCAAAATACTGTTAACTATTCTTTTCCTTACCTAAATACTCTCAGAATTGTCTAAAGTGGTGTCTGATGGCTAGCCATTTAGAAGCATGGGAAATAATTGAAGAAAAATGAAAAGCCTTACATTATAATAGCTGCTTTATTTCATCTAGGAGCACTGATTTTTTTTTTTCATGATTCTTTCCCTGTCTCTCTCCACATCCAATCCATCCATCCATCCATCCACCCTAAGAGAGTACTGGAGTTGTCTTTATTTAGGCCTTGTGTACTTGTGCAAATTATTAACATGCATTTTATATATCTTTTGAGGGATCTTTTTGTCCCGTTATACTGCTTACTGGTTACTGTTGATACATAAGTAAGCTATTACCTTTTGTGAATTTATCTTGTATCCCAGTAGTTGACTGAACTCTGATTAGTTTTTAAAAATTTTAGAGTTGATACTATTGGGTTTTGAGTAGCCCTGATATCGTTTTGTCCAAATAATGGTAATTTTGTTTCCTTATTTCTAAAGTTATAATTGGCCCAAACACCTCCAAATGGTTTTAAAGTAATGGTACCTGTGTGCATTCTGTCTTATTGTTGATTTAAATAAAAGTAATCCTGATATTCCCTTTAAAGACATTTTTGAGATGTGGAAGAAGTATTTTTCTGTTCCTACAACTGGTCATTAATTTTATTGAATGTCTTATAAATGCCCACTGAGAATACAGTGGTCTATTTTATTATATCTATTGATATGAAGCACGCCCATTTCCTAGATCATCATCTAGTGCTTATGAAAGTTTACTCTTTCAGTATGATGTTCAGTTGTTTTTTGCTAAAACTTTATTTAGGTTTTCATACTATATTCATGAAATCGATTCATATTTACTAATTATTTGTTACCTTGCCAGGTTTTGTTCTCAGGAATATGCTAACCTTACAAAATAAATTGAAAAGATTTAAAACTTTTTATATTGTCAAATAGTCTATATAACAATTTATCTATTTCTTAAAATCTTAAAAAAAATTACCAGTAAAATTCTAGCCTTAGAATCTTTTTATTTGTGGGGGAAACGGGGGGGGGGCTGTTACTAATTTACAGTTTTTCATGATTATGAATCTACTTAGCTTTTTAAATTCTTATTAATTTTGATCACTTATATACTCCCCCAAATTTTCTACTTAATTGGGTTTTCATATATATGACTTGAACATGGAATATTCTGTTTATTTTTAATTCTTTCTCACCCATTACGTTCTCTTTCTCATTTCTAATTTTAGCTGCTTTAACCTTTATTCTTCATTAATATTTTCCAGAGCTTGTCTATTGCTTTTGGACATTGCTCCATCCATCCATTTATTCTTCCATCTCCTTAATATATAGTTGTTTTGTTACTTTCTTTCCTAAAATTTACAAGGGTGTGAAAAAGATGAAAAGGAATGTGTATTTTCTATTTTTAGGATCAATTTTTTATGTGTATCTGTTACTTCCATTATAAAATAGTATTAAATTGTGTTTCTGATTTTTGGCAAATGATCTGTTGATGGTTGAAAGAGGAGCTCTCAGACTACATGACAATTTAGTTTCTCATTTTCTATTTGTTTTTGACTTGATATATTTTAATGGTACATTAATTGGAATATTATGATTTATGATTATTACCCCTGCATGGCAGGGCAAACTTTTTTCAAAATAAATTTACCTTTTTTACTCTTAAAGTTTGCCTTGAATTCTTATTATTTTTTAAATTAGTAATTGTTACCGTGTTTCTTTTTGTTGAATTTGACTGATAAATATTTGCACATCTTTTCATTTACAGCCTTGGTTTTTGTTGTAACTCCGCTGTCTTCATGGGTTTTAATTCAAGTTACATGTTACTTGGTTTGACTGCTGCTCGTCTTCTTATAAATTTAAATCTTACTGGGTTTCCACTAGGGGTGGATTGGACCATTCATCTTAACAAACATTGTACGTAATAAACGCAGCCCTGGGATACTAATCATACCCTAGGTAGGAACTGAGACTCTAGGATGCCTGGCTGAGCAAACAATGAGTTAGTGAAATAAACTCAACTTCAACTCTTTTGCGCATTTCCCCGTTTCCAATAGGCATTGGAGAATCTTTGTTTTTTCATCCCCAAATAGCTTTGTGGGAGGGGCTGGGCTTCAGGGATGTATGCTCAAGATGAATAATATTAATTCCCCTGGTCTAATCCCCAACTTTTGTGGACTCATTACTGGATGTATTCTCTAAAGGATCCTTCCAAGTCAGTTTATATTTTGAATTTGGACAAGATATAAAATTTATAAGACACTCTAAGTGGGAGATGTTTACAAACGCAGCGTGTCACCACAGGCAGTGTTTGAATGAGTGCTTTACCTCAGTTCTGTATTTAAAATGCACACAAAACCTCTTACAGAATTTTGTGTTGTAAAATAACTGCTATTGTCAAACTTTTAGTCCTCATACCTAAGTAATTCTATGAAATAAATCAAGTCACGGTGACCATATTGTATTATTATACACAAAGGATTTCTTTCAAAGATACTCTTTTCTGCCACTGAGAGCTGGGAAATATATCAGGTCTCAAGCTCTCAAGCAGCTGCTGTCACTAGACTGAGATTGTGGCCTGTGGGAGATAAATCACACCGAAGGCAGCCAGTTCAGTGAGTCGCAGATTGGTTGTCACTGCTAAACCTCTTATTGCTTCCAGTGACTTTTATCCACACACATTCTAATTCATCATAGATCCAATCCCATAAAACGTGTGAAGCTCTATAGCTTGGCTCTATACATTCCTCATTTCTAAAGTATCTGCCGCACATCAGGTTTATCAAAGCATATCTATTTAAACATCCTTACAATATACAGGGAACTTCTGGGGTGTTTAGGTTCGACAGTTTCTAACTACAGTCAGTCTCCATAATGGAATATGTCTAAGTCCAAAAGTTAGCTTATCAAGGCAAGCCAAATTATCCTTGAACGTTCTTAAAAGCATACTTAAATTCCCAGGCCCTTAAATCCTTAGGTACCAGCCAAAAATGTTCTTTCATTTCTCTTGAATTTGGGGGCTATTATCTCCTTTTTCCTGTCAGTGGAAGCTTAGATATATTTAAAAGCTGAGAAAGAAAGATTCTATACTGGGAACTGGGTGAATGATGTAATCTCTTTTTTCTCTCTCTCTCTCTTTTTTCCTTTTTTTTTGCATGGAGTGGAATTTTTTTTTTTTTTGCATGGAGTGGAATTCTGTTGGTTAAACATGGCTATGATAGAATGCTACCATAGACATATTGTCGGGACTGTGTCTCTTCCTATTACTGTGCATATATAAAATTTATGTACACGTAACTACATACATTCTTACCTACATAGGCACAACTACATATGGAGACATCTAGATATAGCCCAAAGGGAGAGAGCACAACGTTCCTGGAAGAGGGACCAGTGTGTGCAAAATCTTGTGGTGGGAGGGAACATGGCAAATACTAAAAACTGATGTGAAAAGAAACCAGAAAATGGGGAACAGAAAGTTAAGTAACTCATGCAAGGACATCACCTAGTAAGCAATAGAATCTAGACCTCACCTGTATCTGAACCCAAATCCCCTGCTTCTCTAATTACACCACACTCTGCCTATAACCAAGATTTGCTTGGCAAACAATGGACTTAAGTGGATGCCTTTTACTGCTGACTTACTTATACAACTCTGATTTGTCCCATGGAACAAAGCCTGTATATGATCCATATTTCTCCTTTGTGATGTGTCAATTTGCTTTGGACAGTTGGCTTAATAAGCTTTTCTGAATGCTATACATTCTGACTGTGCAGAAACCTACAACTGCTCTTGAGACAGGACGGAAAGGGGCAGGATACAACCACTAGATAAATGAAGAAGGGGTGCAGCCCTTAGGATGTGATAAAAACTGGCTGGAACCGGCTGAAACCAAGGTGGCATGGAGAACAGTCTGGTCCTTGACCTCTAGCTCATTATACCTTCATTATAATACTGAAAGTGGCCCAATTCCTGGAGATCCTCACCCTTTCCTGGAATAGCAAGAACATTCCTCCTACTCCTTAGCACGTGATATTACTCAGCCCACAAAAAAAAGACCAACCCCACGCCCTGGGGCCACTCTCACTTTCTGAGCAGGACCGCATTCTGCCTATGGAATGTGTCCCTCTAAATAAATTTGCTTTCACTTTACTTTGGCTCGCTCTTGAATTCTTTCCTGCTTGAAGCCAAGGACCCTCACTTGGAGGTCTGTCCCAAGGACTCGAGCGGGTCCCTGGACGTGACAATTTCCTCTCCTCCAGCACTGTCAGCACACTGCTTTGGCATGACACGCAAGTCTACACAACACATCTGATCTAAATTGGAGCTTTTGGATTTTCCCAAAAAGGTGTGTATTTTTTTTTTTTTTTTACAGTGAATGAATATTGAATACCCAGAGTCGTCTCAATGACAAGTGGCTGAAACAGCTGAAAGCTGCCAGTTAGATTTTCCATTTTCTAAACTACCCACCCTCTTTTTAAAACATGGCTCCTACACTATCCAGCTTTCTAAGCAACTTTCCCAGTTACCGGCTTCTCCCTCACATTTTGTTGCTTTTGAAAACAGGGGATATATCTATGAACACACTGGGATAAAAGACAAGCAGACTCCTAGGTCTTAACGTGAATGCTGCAGTGAATACACAGAGGACAAGAGCTGTTATATGATTCCCTTCTCATGCAACAGGAAAGCAATTTACTTAATTGCTTGTGCTTAAGGGTAATGTCATCTTGTATGGCTTACATTTTATACTGATGGGAGAATACTAAGTTACTAATGGCACAAGTCAATAAAAAAATTCATAGGCCATGAATGAACATGTTAGAAAAAGACCAGAACTGGCAAGTGACAGGTTTAATTCATGCAGTTTCATGTTTCAGATACGTGATTCCTGTAGAGAGATGACTGACTCAATACCTTACGTAGAACCTATCAAGTAACACAGGAGCAGTTAAGTTACAGTATTATCTTGAATATTCTTAATTCCAAGACCCTCTTAGAGAAAGCAGCCATCTAGCTCAGTCTCAGTGACATGTTTGTTTGAGGATATTTGATGCATATTAAAATCAAACTGCTGGGACTTCCCTGATGGTCCAGTGGTAAAGAATCCACCCTACAATGCAGGGGACTCGGGTTCCATCCCTGGTCAGGAAGCTAAGATCCCACATGCCGCGGGGCAACTAAGCCCGCACACCACAACTACTCAGCTCGCGACTCAACTAGAGAGCCTGCGTGCTGCAAACTACAGGGCCCACAAGCTCTGGAACCCGCACGCCACAACTAGAGAAGAGAAAACCGGCACGCCACAACTAGAGAGAAGCCCGGGAGCATCAACGAAAGATCCTGCACGCCACAACTAAGACCCGACACAGCCAAAAATAAATTTAAAAAAATAAATAAATAATAAATAAATCTTTAAAAAAAACCAAATCAAATCAAAGTACTTTGGGTTTTTAGTCTTTTAATGTATATTTCTTTAGCATTAGCGCAGGCGAAGGACATTGTATTGGATACAATATTATCAGCAGTTCACAATCGAGGAGATAAATCACAGTATTATCTACATTATACAGCAAAGGCAATTAATGTTTCAAATCAAATTCTTTATGAATTAAAGTTAGGGCAAGAGCTGGGTTACAGCAGTGAAGGTAACATTCTAGCCTTTTCTTTTTTCCCTTGACTCCTCTCCAAGGAAAGGCAAATGATAAACCCTAAGTACGGAGTAAAGAGTTGGCTGAGGATACTGGCATATGCCTTTTCCTGTTGTCACAGAAAAAATCAGTGACTTAGAAAAAAAAAGCATTTAAAGCAATAGTAAAAGAAATGTCAATGGTTTGCAGCAATTGGTGAAGTTCTTGAAAGCCTTGAATCAGTCAGAACAATTTGGAAAACTAGAACTTCGAAAATGGAGTAAGCCAGATGATAGAACAGAGAAACAGCATTGAAATTGTACTTAATTGTGGCTAGGTATCTAAATATCGCCTTTTTTTTTTTTTAAAGACCAGCTGTAGTGGGTCACTAGGGCTGCTGTAACAAAGTAACACAAACTGGATGGCTTCAAACCACAGGACTTTATCCTCTTAGAGTTCTGGAGTCTGCAAATCTGAAATCAAGCTCTCTCTCCCAAATTTCTAGGGTAAGACCCTTCTTCCCTGCCTCTTCTAGGTTCTGGCAGCCCCAGGCATTCTGTGGCTGGTGCCTCCATCTTCACAGGGCCATCTTCCTTGTGTCTATGTTCTCCTCTCTGTGTGTTTGTCTGTGCCTAAATTTCCCTCCTCTTACAAGGACAACAGTCATATTGGATTACGGCCCATCCTATTCCAGTATGACATCATCATAACTTCACTACATATATCTGCAACAACCCTTTCCAAATAAGGTCACATTCTGAGGTACTAGTGTAAAGGACAGACTCTTCTGTATCTCCTTTACAGTCAATACTATACACACACTCGGAACACGTCACATTTCTGACACCTGAGGTGTGTGTTTTCCACACCAAGCAATTCTCCACCACCAGGTGGTGGGGGGTCCCAAAAGTCAATTCAATTCTGACACTATCTGCCTGGAGTTAGCATCAGATCCAGAAGTTAAGGGCTCAGTCCCCTGAGACTGGCCCCTCTTCAGACAACAACTGCAAGTCTCAGACTGTCATTTGTACTTCCGACCAACCACTTACAAATTGAGGTTCCCATGACACTCTCCTTGGGTTCAGTAATTTGCTAGAATGGCTCACAGAACTCAGGGTAACATTTATTTACTTTATGATACTTTATGTATCATAAAGGATACATATAAACAGCCAGATGAAGAGATACATAGGGTGAGATCCAGAAGGGTTCCAAGTGCAAGAGCTTCTATCCCAGTGGAGTTGGAGTGTGTCACCCACCTCGCATGTAGATATGTTCACCAACCCAGAAGCTCTCCGTGATGAAAAGTACTTTACTTTTGGGATTTTTATGGAAGCTTCATCACATAGGCCTGATCCATCATAAATTCACTGCCCAGCCCCTCCCTCCTTCCTGAAGGAGGGAGGGGCTGGGCAGTGAATTTATGATCGATGGGGAGTGCTGAAGGTTCCATGTTTCTAATCATGGCTTGGTCTTTCTGGTGACCATCCTGAAACTATCCAGGAGCCCACAGCGTCACTTCATTAGGACAAAAACACATTTCATCATGCAGGAAATTCCAAGGGTTTTAGGAGGTCTGTGCCAGGATCCAGGGAAAGAGGCTAATAATCCTATTATTATTAGCCTCTACCACAATCCTATCACAACTAGGCCTTAGGATTTGAACTTATCTTTTGAGGAAACATAATTCAAGTCCTAACACAATCCTTTCAAGTTGCACACAATCCTAACACATTAATAGACCCCATGTATACACATATATACATTTAAGAAGAAATATTGGTGGTGTTTTTTTTTGTTTTTTTTTTTGACCTGGCCATGTGGCTTGCAGGATCTTAGTTCCCCGACCAGGGATTGAACCCGGGCCATGGCAGTGAAAGTGCCAATTCCCAACCACTGGACCACCAGGGAATTCCCAAGAAATATTGTTAAATAAATATAGCTGAATTGACCATCATATCGTTTTGTCCATAAGGAGAAAACCCAGACTCTACTATGATGTACCACTGACATCTTAGCCAAAATGAACGAAGCTAAACCTTGTGTCAAAGAAAACAGGCCTGCAAGGGAAACTGGCCTCGTGATGATGGATTCACAGACATGTGGCCAGGTGCAAGGCCTGCTGTTAGTCTGTGCGGTTCACAACACTGCGTTCCTTCTTAACAGTTCTCCTCAAGGTGTCCATTTTCCCTTGAAATCTGTAATTCTTCCTCACATAGAACCATCGCAAACGAGGAGGCAGAATGAAACAAGAGAAAGTATTTGTGTTTTGGGGACTCACAGATCTAGGCTTGGATGTAAGTTCCACCACTAGCTAGCTCAGTGACTCTGGACAAGTTAATATCTTTACAAATCCTTAGTTTATGCACCTGTAAAAGGGCAATGCTTACCACTGACATCCAGTGTCATTGCAACGATTAACTGGGATGAAGCACCTGGCCTGATACATGGAAGGCATTTAGCAAATGTGACTCCGTTCAACTTCATAATATATCACGTTGAAAATAAACACTTGTATAAGAACACTTTCCCTTCTGTGGAATACTAATGACAAAAGTATCGTGCAAAATAACATTTAATATAAACACAGCAAACATCGATTTTAATTAAAATTACAGTTTACGGGTTGAAGTAAATATGCTCACTTTCTGGTAATTACTATAATAAAATTAGATCATTACAGAATCGCAACCCCCGACTCACTCACAGAACAGACATTACTGGAGTAACACATATGTGCCTGATGTTTCTTTAGGGACAATATGTCAGAGACACATGTAAAAATCATGAGGAAAGTGTCACAACTTACCCCACCGACTTTCTCAAAGTGAGATCCATCTTTCTTAAAATCTGTGAGGGCCCCATTGAAATACCAGGTAAACATGATGTCTAATAGGGGGTCGTGTTGCACCTGGCAGGGCAAAATGACACTTTCGCCCACTGAGACATCCATGTTGGATGGTGCCAAAGTTATTCTTGTTGGTTCTATTGGGGAAATAATAAAGTTTTAATTAAAACTTCAGCATTTTTATTTTGATGAAAGCAATTTTCAACAGGCAGACTGTTAATCTAACTTATAGTAGGTATGTGTGTATAGACATACATATGTGTCTATATACATATATATACCTCTGTATCACGAAAAGCCTTCAAGATGGAAAGAGACATTTTGATGCAGACCCATAACATATTTCATTGGATACACAAATTCTTGTTAAATGAATTAGGGTATCTAAATTTATGGGATATAGAAGTTTAAAAATTGAAGTCACCTGTAAACAAGGGTTATAATACTACTACAAAATCAATTTCATTTTAGCTTTATTGCTTCATGAAATATACCGGTAGAAATAGAAACCACTGTATTTTCAATGACTGGAAAATGTATTACTACCAAAATTTAAATAGACTCAAACTTTTGAAAGACTACAAAAATGATGTTTAGAATAGGCAGAATACTAAGTTAAAATGTTAATTAATTTGTTTTTTCCCAAATGCAAATGTCCTTTCTATCATCACCATAGTCCTTCCATAGTTGGGAATTAAGCTTCCCTTCACTCCACTTTTCCATCGCTGCTCCCCATTTCTTTGCTCCATGTTGTAGCAAAAGTCTTCAAAAGAGGCATTTATTATGTTTTCTACAACAACAATCTTCTGATCTTCCTCCTACCCAAACCTGTGCAACCTCAAGCCTTTCCCATCTCAGTTGTTTTGACTGTTATTCTTCCTGTTGTGCACCAAACACTCTGCAGGCATCCTTCTCTTTCTTTCTCTCAGACCTCACAGTCAGTTTGTCAGCAACGCCTACTGACTCTACATGCAGAATATATGGAGAATCGAATCCCTTCCCATCAACTGCTCTGCTGCCACCCTCATCAGGGTCATTATCACTCCCGCCTGGATTACTGCAATGTCTCCTGAGGTTCCTCCCACTTCTACTCTTGACTCCCCACAGTCTGTTCTCAACAGAGCAGCTAGAGTAACCCCTTAAAAATATATTTCCCATCATTTCATTCCTCTGCTCAAAACTGTGCACTAGCCTCTACTTTTCATTCCAACTAAAAGCTGACATCCTAACAAGGTCTACAAAACCTCCACACGATTGTCCCCAAGAAATCTACTGAACTCCATCTCCATGAAATCTTTGTTCACATCTCTCCTTCTCTGATCACTTGGGTTCATGCTCCAGCTTACTTCTCCCAAACACTCCTCTGTATTTTACAATCGTTTGCAATTTCTTTTCTTCTAAGAATTTCCTTCCCTTATATTCCTACCACTTATTTTCTTTCTACCTTTGGTAGAAGGTAAGTTTCATGTGGGCAGCATTCTTTGTCAGTTTGTTACTGAATAACCCAAGCACCCGGCACATGGTACATACTCAATGCTTTTCTTCAATGAATAAATGAACAAAACACATCCACAATTCTAAGTGACTCTTCGATAGCAAGGGTTATTCCATGGACTCAAACATCTCCAGAAAATATCAAAGATAATGGAAAAGGAGAAAGTGTACCCAAAAGATTTGACATACTAGAATAGCACGAAATAAAAGCAGACCAGCCGCATATGCTATTTATAATTCTACTGACCATTTTGGCAGCATAGTAAGTCATGTGTCCCTGGTACACACTGTGGTGTATAAAGAAATATTAAGGATTGTTCCCTTGACTTTCACTTGTTAGAGAAAACACAAGTGCAAACGTAAGGTCGACCTTTGTAGTGCACTGCATATTGTGAAAAACATTTTTTCCTTTGATCTTAATAACATACCACACAGTGTATCTCCATGTAAAGCAATCTTTCAGAAATGCACCTACCTGTAACAACCAAGTGTGTTGTGCCATTTGCTTTCCCAAACTGGTTTTCTGCTATGCAGGTATAAATTCCAGCATCAGCTTTAGTCACATTGGCAATTTTGAGTCCTCCATCTTTTAAAAAATAAATTCTAAAGATACAAATGAGACGAATAAATGTATACTAGTCACTTTTTTTCAAAATAAATAGAGTTTTTGTTAACAGAAGTATTGTCTTAAGCTACTATATTTAAGGCAACATAAACCAGCCCTTAGCCTCCTTGGGTCTAAAGAAAATTAAAAGAAAATTTATACACACATGCACACAGCTGACTAAAAAAGAAGCTCTACCAATTCAAACATTTCTTGATATGTTTACACAGTTTTACTTAACAGCATTACTTAACATTACATCGGGTTTTGGGGATGCCTTTATCTATTAAGTGTGAAATGTTTTCCAAAAATATATGGTGAGGTAGATTACTCATGGGTTAGCCGTATCAATTTGGAGAAAATAAGAAGTAGACATGACACTATTTTCCATAAATCTGAAAGTTTATGAGAAATGAGAAACCCCCTGGTGTTTCATTATGAACTTGAGAGAGTCAGATCTAACCTAGTATAAATCCATATTTTGCAACAGAACATCTGCATGGTCACCCATGAACTACTGCAAAAATGTGGGCAACGTAAATGAACACATCTGAGTTTCTGAGCATACGCTTAAAGTACTTAAAGCTTTTGGTCTAACTAATTAACTAAGGAAACAGAAATGAACTTTACATGAGCTAGATGCTATGAGAGTCTCTGAGATCATGGTGTGAGCAAGACAGGAAGTCCCCACCTAAGAAGAACTACAATCCTGCAGCCTGTGGAACAAAAACCAAATTCACAGAAAGATAGACAAGATGAAAAGTCAGAGGGCTATGTACCACATGAAGGAACAAGATAAAACCCCAGAAAAACAACTAAATGAAGTGGAGATAGGCAACCTTCCAGAAAAAGAATTCAGAATAATAATAGTGAAGATGATCCAGGACCTCGGAAAAACAATGGAGGCAAAGATCGAGAAGATGCAAGAAACGTTTAACAAAGATCTAGAAGAATTAAAGAACAAACAAACAGAGATGAACAATACAATAATTGAAATGAAAACTAAACTAGAAGGAATCAATAGCAGAATAACTGAGGCAGAAGAATGGATAAGTGACCTGGAAGACAGAACGGTGGAATTCACTGCTGCAGAACAGACTGAAGAAAAAAGAATGAAAAGAAATGAAGACAGCCTAAGAGACCTCTGGGACAACATTAAACGCAACAACATTCACATTATAGGGGTCCCAGGAGGAGAAGAGAGAGAGAAAGGACCCAAGAAAATATTTGAAGAGATTATAGTTGAAAACTTCCCTAACATGGGAAAGGAAATAGCCACCCAAGTCCAGGAAGCACAGAGAGTCCCATACAGGATAAACCCAAGGAGAAACACATCGAGACACATAGTAATCAAATTGGCAAAAATTAAAGACAAGCAAAAATTAAAGACAAACAAAAATTATTGAAAGCAGCAAGGGAAAAACGACAAATAACATACAAGGGAACCCCCATAAGGTTAACAGCTGATTTCTCAGCAGAAACTTTACAAGCCAGAAGGGAGTGGCGTAATATACTTAAAGTGATGAAAGGGAAGAACCTACAACCAAGATTACTCTACCCAGGAAGGATCTCATTCAGATTTGACAGAGAAATCAAAAGCTTTAAAGACAAGCAAAAGCTAAGAGAATTCAGCACCACCAAACCAGCTCTACAACAAATGCTAAAGGAACTTCTCTAAGTGGGAAACACAAGAGAAGAAAAGGACCCACAAAAACAAACCCAAAACAATTAAGAAAATGGTCATAGGAACATACATATTGATAATTACCTTAAACGTGAATGGATTAAATGCTCCAACCAAAAGACACAGGCTTGCTGAATGGATACAAAAACAAGACCCATATATATATGCTGTCTACAAAAGACCCACTTCAGACCTAGGGACACATACAGACTGAAAGTGAGGGGATGGAAAAAGATATTCCATGCAAATGGAAATCAAAAGAAAGCTGGAGTAGCAATACTCATGTCAGATAAAATAGACTTTAAAATAAAGAATGTTACAAGAGACAAGGAAGGACACTACATAATGATCAAAGGATCAATCCAAGAAGAAGATATAACGATTATAAATATATATGCACCCAACACAGGAGCACCTCAATACATAAGGAAACTGCTAACAGCTATAAAAGAGGAAATCGACAATAACACAATAATAGTGGGGGACTTTAACACCTCACTTACACCAATGGACAGATCATCCAAACAGAAGATTAATAAGGAAACACAAGCTTTAAATGATACAATAGACCAGATAGATATAATTGATATTTATAGGACATTCCATCCAAAAACAGCAGTTGACATGTTCTTCTCAAGTGCACACGGAACATTCTCCAGTATAGTTCACATCTTGGGTCACACATCGAGCCTCAGTAAATTTAATAAAACTAAAATCATACCAAACCAAATTGTGGCCTTTTCTGACCACAATGCTATGAGATTAGAAGTCAATTACATGGGAAAAAAACGTAAAAAACACATTACTGTTTTTTAACAATAACACATTGTTAAAACAATGTTTAACAATAACACATTGCTAAAACAACACATTGTTTTATTGTTAATAAAACAATACATTACTAAATAACCAAGAGATCACTGAAGAAATCAAAGAGGAAATTAAAAAATACCTAGATACAAATCACAATGAAAACACGATGATCCAAAACCTATGGGATGTGGCAAAAGCAGTTCTAAGAGGGAAGTTTATAGCTATACATCCTACCTCAAGAAACAAGAAAAATCTCAAATAAACAATCTAACCTTACATCTAAAGGAACTAGAGAAAGAAGAACAAACAAAACCCAAAGTTAGCAGAAGGAAAGAAATCATAAAGATCAGAGCAGAAATAAATGAAATAGAAACAAAGAAAACAATAGCAAAGATCAATAAAACTAAAAGCTGGTTCTTTGAGAAGATAAACAAAATTGATAAACCAGTAGCCAGACTCATCAAGAAAAAGAGGGAGAGGACTGAAGTCAATAAAATTAGAAATGAAAAAGGAGAAGTTACAACAGACACCGCAGAAATACAAAGCATCCTAAGAGACTACTACAAGCAACTCTATGCCAATAAAATGGAGAGCCTGGAAGAAATGGACAAATTCTTAGAAAGGTATAACCTTCCAAGATTGAACCAGGAAGAAATAGAAAATATGAACAGACCAATCACAAGTAATGAAATTGAAACTGTGATTAAAGGTCTTCCAACAAACAAAAGTCCAGGACCAGATGGCACAGGTGAATTCTATCAACATTTAGAGAAGAACTAACACCCATCCTCCTCAAACTCTTCCAAAACCTGCAGAGGAAGGAACACTCCCAAACTCATTCTATGAGTCCACCATCACCCTGATACCAAAACCAGACAAAGATACTACAAAAAAAAGAAAATTACAGACCAACATCACTGATGAATATAGATGCAAAAATCCTCACCAAATACTAGCAAACAGAATCCAACAGCACATTAAAAGGATCATACACCATGATCAAGTGGGATTTATCCCAGGGATGCAAGGATTCTTCAATACATGCAAATCAATCAATGTGATACACCATATTAACAAACTGAAGAATAAAAACCATATGATCATCTCAATAGATGCAGAAAAAGCTTTTGAGAAAATTCAACACCCATTTATGATAAAAACTCTCCAGAAAGTGGGCATAGAGGGAAACTACCTCAATATAATAAAGGCCATATATGACAAACCCACAGCAAACATCATTCTCAATGGTGAAAAACTGAAAGCATCTCCTCTAAGATCAGGAACAAGACAAGGATGTCCACCCTCACCACTATTATTCAACATAGTTTTGGAAGTCCTAGCCACAGCAATCAGAGAAGAAAAAGAAATAAAAGGAATCCAAATCGGAAAAGAAGAAGTAAAGCTGTCACTGTTTGCAGATGACATGATGCTATGTATAGAGAATCCTAAAGATGCCACGAAAACTACTAGAGCTAATCAATGAATTTGGTAAAGTTGCAGGATACAAAATTAATGCACAGAAATCTCTTGCATTCCTGTACACTAATGATGAAAAATCTAAAAGAGAAATTAAGGAAACACTCCCATTTACCACTGCAACAAAAAGAATAAAATACCTAGGAATAAACCTACCTAAGGAGACAAAAGACCTGTATGCAGAAAACTGTAAGACACTGATGAAAGAAATTAAAGATGATACCAACAGATGGAGAGATATACCATGTTCTTGGATTGGAAAAATCAACATTGTGAAAATGACTATACTACCCAAAGCAATCTACAGATTCAATGCAATCCCTATCAAATTACCAATGGCATTTTTTACAGAACTAGAACAAAAAATCTTAAAATTTGTATGGAGACACAAAAGACTCCAAATAGCCAAAGCAGTCTTGAGGGAAAAAAACAGAGCTGGAGGAATCAGGCTCCCTGACTTCAGAGTATACTACAAAGCTACAGTAATCAAGACAATGTGGTACGGGCACAAAAAAAGAAATATAGATCAATGGAAAAAGATAGAGAGTCCAGAGAGAAACCCACGCACCTATGGTCAACTAATCTATGACAAAGGAGGCAAAGATATACAATGGAGAAAAGACAGTCTCTTCAATAAGTGGTGCTGGGAAAACTGGACAGCTACATATAAAAGAATGAAATTAGAACACTCCCTAACACCATACACAAAAATAAACTCAAAATGGATTCGAGACCTAAATGTAAGACCGGACACTATAAAACTCTTAGAGGAAAACATAGGAAGAACACTCTTTGACATAAATCACAGCAAGATCTTTTTTGATCCACCTCCTAGAGTAATGGAAATAAAAACAAAAATAAACAAATGGGACCTAATGAAACTTGAAAGTTTTTGCACAGCAAAGGAAACCATAAACAAGACAACCCTCAGAATGGGAGAAAATATTTGCAAACGAATCAACGGACAAAGGATTAATCTCCAAAATATATAAACAGCTCATGCAGCTCAATATTAAAAAAACAAACAACCCAATCCAAAAATGGGCAGAAGACCTAAATAGACATTTCTCCAAAGAAGACATACAGATGGCCAAGAAGCACATGAAAAGCTGCTCAACATCACTAATTATTAGAGAAATGCAAATCAAAACTACAGTGAGGTATCACCTCACACCAGTTAGAATGGGCATCACCAGAACATCTACAAACAACAAATGCTGGAGAGGGTGTGGAGGAAAGGGAACCCTCTTGCACTGCTGGTGGGAATGTCAATTGATACAGTCACTATGGAGAACAGTACGGAGGTTTCTTAAAAAACGAAAAATAGAATTACCATATGACCCAGCAACCCCACTACTGGGCATATACCCTGAGAAAACCATAATTCAAAAAGACACATGCATCCCAATGTTCATTGCAGCACTATTTACAATAGCCAGGACATGGAAGCAACCTACATGCCCATCGACAGACGAATGGATAAAGGAGATGTGGTTCATATATACAATGGAATATTACTCAGCCATAAAAAGGAATGAAATTGGGTCATTTGTGATGGATGGATGGATCTAGAGAGTGTCATACAGAGTGAAGTAAGTCAGAAAGAGAAAAACAAATATCGTATATTAACGCATATATGTGGAACCTAGAAAAATGGCACAGATGAACCAGTTTGCAGGGCAGAAATTGAGACACAGATGTAGAGAACAAACGTATGGACACCAAGGGGGGTAAGTGGGGGGGCAGGGTGGTGGTGGGATGAATTGGGAGATTGGGATTGACATGTATACACTAATATGTATAAAATAGATAACTAATAGGAAGCTGCTGTATAAAAAAATAAATTAAATAAAATACAAAAATTCAAAAAAAAAAGTCCCCACCTTCATGGAAACAACAGTCTAGTGAGTGGCACAGACAGCAGATGATGAAATAGGTAAATGTGATAAGTTCAGATTTTTGAGACGTATTCAGAAGGGGTGATACCATAAAAGCAATGGCTCTAGGGAGTGTTCCCATGAGAGAGTGCTTCAGAAAAGCCTCTTAGAAAAGGTGTCATTTGAACTGAGAAAGAAGAATGAGAAAGAGTTGACCTGTCATTAGTCTGATTCATGAATCTTTACTGCCCATCTTGTCTACCCAGAATTATTTTTCTTTTCTCTGAATCCCTAAAATCTTTACTATCCATCCCATGCATTTAATGCTTAGAATGCCTTTTATCTTTTATGGTTCACATCTTTGATACATGAGTTTAGTATCTATCCAAACGGATGGTAAACTTCTTAAAAGGTTTGCAACTCCAGCGTCAGCATGGCATGGTATGTGTAAACCGTCAATAAATGCCTCCCAATTCTGGGTGATACAGTAGAGCAGACAGGAAAGATGCTGAGGACATTAGACTAGAGTTGGAGGATCTCAACTCAATCTCTAAATATTACCCCATTTGTTGCAAGATTTTTAGGTGTGTGCCAAAAATGTGATTATTAGGACAAGTTTATGTATCAAACATACACAAGATACGGATTTTATGTTGTATGTATTATGTGTGTGTGTATTTTTCATAGCTTGTGATTCACTTTCGCTTGCATCCTGGTTATATTTTCTTGGGTGAGAAAGTTGTAGGGGAATTGGAGCTGGTGCACAGGGGCCTGTTTATGATCCTGGGTAGAGCTTTCCATGTATGTTAGTTGCTCATGTGATTTTTTTAACATGTCAAGATACATTTCAAATACAAGGGTTTGAGAGCAATGGCCTGGACCGCTAATTAGGGAACACAGAGCACTATATTTCAATTTGAGGAACTACACTGAAGGGTTAAAAATTCCAAGAACTTTCCTAAGAAGCTGTAAAAAAGGTGCTATGTCTGATTTCCTTCGTGAAGTCCTGGCCACTTTGTTGGGTATGAAATGTAATCTGATCACTTTTTGCAAAGAGACTATCAAAAAAAAATTTCTTTATATCTTGTCATAGAGCAGAGATTTTTCTTAAACAGTGTGCAATAATAACTGAAAGAGGAAAGCCTGCAGGGAGGTACACATGAATGAAAGCTTTGGAAATGAAGACTCTTTTGAGAAACATGGGGAGTAAGCTAAGGAAAGAGAAATCTGATCAGTAACCCTGCCTTCCTCCCTCCTGCTCAGCCCAGCCTTAGACCCCTTTCCCTAGCATCCCACTGCCTGAAGGACAAAGACCGCATCCTAAGCCTTAGCCAAATCCTCCCATCAGGACCCCGCCCCTCTAACTACATAAGGCCTCATGAATTCTACCCTTTGTTTGCTCTTCTTCAGTCACACAAGCCTTCTTTTAATTGCTTTTATGCTCTTCTTGTCTTGGGGCCTTTATAAAACCTGTTCCTTATGTCTGATAAATGTGTACTCAACCTTCAGATTTTGGTCACTTCCCTGAACCCATGGGGTGGATTACGTCTTCCTGTACTGATTATAAATCATCTGTGCTTTTGTGATAGCATTTGGCAACTGGCCAATTATATACCTGTGTGCTTATTTGACTAATATTTTTCTCCTCTTGGAAGCTCAGAGA
Organism: Balaenoptera musculus; assembly: GCF_009873245.2. Lineage (NCBI taxonomy): Eukaryota > Metazoa > Chordata > Mammalia > Artiodactyla > Balaenopteridae > Balaenoptera > Balaenoptera musculus. The sequence continues at coordinate 87,485,606 of NC_045795.1, forward strand.
CAGTAAGGTCTCTTGAAGCAGGGAGAGTGAATAGTGTCTGGATTACTCACCACTGCATTCCTAGAGCCTTGAACTATTCCTGGCACAGAGGAGATGCTCAAAAATAATGCCTGTTGAATGAATAAGTGACTGTATGCCTTTAAAGAGTCACTGCAGAAGAGATGGGATTAGAGATGGCAGGTTGCAAGGCACTGAGAACTTTACAAATTACAAGGAGGTAAATTCAGAAAGCGTGCAGACTTTTACTCACACGTATATTTACATACATATGCACATACGTATATATGTTCTCTATATAAATGTGTGTGTGTATATATATACACACACAACTATACATATGTGCATAAATATATATGTGGAACAAAGAAAGATGAAGCAGTAGAGGGCTGGATGAAGAGAACTGAACAACTCCTAAGATAAGAGGACTGAAAATACACTTGTACTTTTAAGGAAGATATCAATAAAGGGCAAGGGACTGAAAATAAGGGAAGCACAGGGGAAACGAGGGAGGGAGGAAAGAGAATGAGAGAGAAAACTGGTTGAGAAAAGTCTCAGAGGTGGAAGGAATGAGTATCAACAAAGGCAATGTTCCTGACCCACTCTGACTGCTAATCCTACTTGTCAAATTTTTGGCCAAGATCCCCAAAGAACATAGTCCTTGATCCACAGCACTGCTCAGTAAATTTTACCTACCATTGCTTTAAAAAGAAAGTGCAGATTTGCTAGAGATTTTCCTATGTAAAGAAAGCAAGCCGATATCAGAAAGATGGTTATCAGAAGGTCTTGAAGACATTCAAACGGTGAGGCAACCTTACCTGTTCTGAGATAGAGGGTGGAAATAGAATTGAAAGCTCCAGGAGGCTAGGCAATCAACCACTTCTGAGATTAGTAAGCAATAAAACAAAGTAATGATGTCTCTTGTTGACTGAACAAATATTCAGCTTAAGCTTAGAGCTTCTGATTTGGGTACCACAGAGCAGAGATGGGCAATTTCAGGTATCTTCCCAAGCTATGAACTAGTGTTAACAGTAAACCTTTCACTACAAATATAGAACTATTAGCAATGATGGAAGAACTAGAAATCCTTTAGTGCAGGAGGTTTAATAACTCTAAATGAGCAGGCCTAGCCTCATGACTACAATGAGATAAGAAACAGTTTCAAAGGCAAGGCTAACACCTCGGGAGTCACACACAGAGTCCAAAACAAACATACTGACTCTCAAAGAACGCAAACTCTGTACATTGTAAAATTTTGAGCTAATTGGATATCTTCTTCCTCAATTGGTTCTTCCAGTAAGTTCTAAGAGGCCCACAGGGCATTTCACACAACATAAAAATAAACAATATTGAGTAAATGGATGGAGTAATTGCTTCTCAACAGAAAACCTTCAATAACCCATGCTTCCCTACAGAGATCCAAAGTGAAAATTTTATACCACTTCACTATAAATGAAATTGCTTTCTGAGCTTTCTGGGAACACGTTTTTCTGCAAATGGGTAGAGCTGAAAATGTAGATAACCATGAGTAACTCTAGTCTTGGCACAAAAAGTTAAATGAAGATTTATGAGATTAATATTCAGAAATGTGGTACTCCAGGTTGCTTTGAGAAATGTGCAATTTTAATCACTGTGGCATTTTAACTCCTTGATCAGTTTTATAATATACCTTTATACGTACCCTTTTATTGGTTTTTTCCTTTTGTAGGAAAAGAGGTTAATTATTTCACTTAACTTCACGCAGTCTGTGGTTAGTTTGGGATAAGTAAACTTAATTGCTCTAAGCTGGTCTAATGGTCCATGCTGTAGTTCAGCGATGGAATTGAATTTATGACTGTTAAGAAACCCTGTTTGCTCTGAAAGTAGACTGTTGTCTAGGCAATGTTGACCTATACTGTATGATGACATTTAAACATCCATAATAAGACACTATGTTTTAGAATGAGAAAGGTATGGAGTATTATGCATGCGAGGCAGGATTTCTGAAAACATTCTTTTCCCCCTGCCTATTTTCTGAATATTACAGTAGTTTATTCAACTTGAATTTTAACAAACACACTGCAACTCTACATTTTCTCAGGAAGCTCATCTCAGTGGAGATGAGATCACATGAGATTGTAATGATTAAACTGTTCTATAGAAAATAACAAGGCTATTTTGGACTTCACTTTGTTAGTACATATTGTAAGAGACGGATGTTTAAAATTAGCTACAAGAGAAAAGTACTCCCAATGCATATATTACAGGATAAATAATGACAGTTAAGAAAATGAAATATAAATTGACGAAAACGCATGAGAAAATAAATGCCAGAGACAAAGAGCATATAGTGTATATTTTCATTTACAACCAATCTCACTTCCATATGCTTGGTAAATAACGTCTCCCCCTTGAGTTCAAAGATAACCTACAAATAGTATTTAGGAAAATAATATTAGCATTTTCATTCTTTTAGTTATACCATTTTGAGCTTTCATCTTATGAACTAAACAGTGTTAGTTTAGTGATTTATTGCTTAGAAAGTCTCCAAGGAAAAGACAGGCTGAGTAGAGAAGATTCAGCAGTTAATCATCCTTTCTTTGAGTAAGCACCAGGCTAATAATATGCGGCTGTGTTACTTTGTAGGATACACATGTTACACAGAACAGGCACCTGAAGTCCTAGAGAAACAGGGTGTGGCTCCACTCTGTAGCCAAGATAAATATACATTTTTCACATTAATTAATACTTCCTCATATTTATAAGAAGAGAACCAACAATAAAGGAACATTTTCATTACATGTATAAAACCTTTCCAAATGTACATCTATCGTAACAAATATATTTGGAGCTAAATTTATTATGACAGAGACTCAACAGTTTTTTTCCTCTTAAAATGGACTCACAACTATAGAACAAAATGCCTCTAAAAAAAGATTTCCAGTTTGAATGATTATATAAAACTATTTATCTAAGTAATTCATGAGGTCCAGGCAACAGTCCATTTGAAACATTTAAATCCTCATACAACAGAGGATCTGCAAAAATTATAAATGCTCAGATGAGTTAGTAAAACAAACAAACACGACAAATCAACAATTCTCTGATGGCTCATGTATTCAAAGATAACCTCGTAAAGAATACTTAATAAGATTCAAAGGGGCCTCATACTTGACACTATTCTTCTTTGCCTGAGAGATTCATGAGTCAAATCAATGCAAATCAAGATGTCAGCTGTAATACAGAGAAAGCTGATGCAAAACTGCTTAAGTGAGAAGCTATGGTTTCCGGACACTTCATTCCAGAATTAGGCAGGCCTAAGCTTCCTGGCACATGCAGATGAGCACAGGCCTTCCCTGTAAGGGCAAGCTCCCTTCCTGTGTGGTAAACAGAACAGCAGAATACATTCATTCTCTACAGGCAGGCAGACACCAAAGAGAAAGAAGGAAGACGTCTGAGCTACAATGTCAAGGTCTTCCACCCAATTTCAGGAGTCAGACGCTTTCTCTGGGGAAGGGTTGAAGAGAGACACACGTGTTACCCAAATGGGTGTCCTTCCCCCTAGAGACTAGCAGTCCTGGAATGGAGCTCACCTCCAACAATAATGCTAGAAGCAAGATACCTTGTACGCAAAAGGGAAATTTCATTGACTCAAGGGATGTAGAAGGTGCTGGATACTTTTTGGCTGCCCAGAATCGATTCCCCTTTCTTTGGGAACCAACACAGATCTTCCTTTGGAGAATTCTCTTCCACTATTGTATACAGTCTTAGTAGGAACCAGTGATGGTCCCCATCTTATCCTAGCCAAGGGGGAAATACCAGACACAGGGCAGCATTTCTCAAACTTTACTATGCACCATTCACCTGGAGGACTCAGTCCTTCAAATACCCACTGCTGGGCCCACCACCAGATAAGGTGTGGGACAGGGCCCCGGAACTTACATTTCTAATAAGTTCCCAGGTGATTCTGGTGCTGCTGATATGCGGACCACACTTTGAAAAACAGTCATCTAGGCTACGTCCTTTGGGCTCTCCCTCTGCAGACTTTGATTTGAGACACAAGGATGAAAATAATGATTAGCTCATTCATTCCAGCACTTGCCCTGACAGGATGGGGCAATCCAGGATTCCTGGAGCCAACTAGCTCCTGTCCATTCCCAAGTCAGTTTCTACAGCTAATCTAACAACTTTGTTCAATATTCTTGTATTAATTCTTAGCTAGAGGGCCCAAATCCCTAAAAAATACAAGTTACTAATAGTTGGAGACACACACATAGTATTTGTTCAATAAATATTTGTTGTCTTAATGAATATGAAGGGTTCTGAGACGATTTTCTATACAATTTTCTAATTTTCTACAAGGTTCTATCACAAATCAAGAATGGCCCCCCAAACACATGCCCTGATGTTGAGCTCTTGCAAGATGAAATGGTTTTAGCCCCACTATTTCAATTCCAAGGTCATCCTCTTTTATAGATGTCCATCAATGTTTAAGTGACTCATTTACAACCTTATGCAGTGTTTCTAACCTTTCTGGGACACAAAGTTCTTTGAATATTTGAAAAATCTGAGGACTCTCTCTGCAGAACAAATAAACACATATACAACCATAACAATAACAAAAGATCTGATACGATTCAGGATGAATTGTCTAAGCTTCTGTGGACATCAGGTTAGCAACTCCTGCTAGCAATTCAACTCATCCAATGACACAGGAGTGCATTTGGAATCTCTTTGTCTTGGATGCTTTAGTGTGAATCTTTTAAGATGTGCTTCATTGAGATTTTCTATTTATATGACTGTGTACATTTGATGACTGGCTCCTTAAAAATTAACTTGCACAAAAGGAGAGAGGTAATATTGCATAGCTCAAGAAGGTAGAGTCTTAGCTCAGGCATGCATCCACACACTGGAGTGGGTCCCAAGGTTTTCTGAGAAAAATCTCAGCCCCAATAACCTGAACTTTCTTGTCCCTCCTCCATGCAGAGGTTAATCACCATCATCTATTCAGACACAGGGTCTGGTGATCCATCACACCTCTAATAAGATGATATAAGCTTTAACACTAGTTCAGTTGACTCTTTAAGCATTTGACTCTGTATTTTCACAGCAGCACCTTCTCTTTACCTCAGATTCTTGACACTGAAAATAACCTCGAAATAACTTCTATTTACATGCTTATTAAACCATACATGTGAGAAATAACATTCATAGAAAGATTAGCTGAAAAACAATGTCTATCTATTCCTCAAGAGTCTTAAGTCTTAAAACTCAAAGTTACCCTTGGATTATGAGAAAGAAAAAAAAATTAAAATTCATATTTCATTTTAAGGACATTAACATATATTACTCAATGTTCTCTCCATCACAATCCACTGAATTTGGACATATCCATTTGCATACTTTTGCCTAGGAAGAGTTGCATATCTCCTTATCAAATGGCTTCATTCAATCTTGCAAACAGTGTGGATTGTGTTATTAGCAGTATTTTTCTCTGCTCATTTGTTAAAAGTGTTGAGCCAAAATTGTGGATCTCAACTAAGCGAATGGATCTGTTGGCATAGGTTTGGTACACTAACCGCGGATATTCACTCTACAAGTATTTACTGAACATGTACTATGGACCATGCTCTGTAATAAGCAAAAAGGATTTACTGGTAAGAATTTATTCTGTCCTAATGAAACTTACATTCTAGGAAATTTGAACTCTGGCATATTTTTTGTCTTCAATGTTCATTTTGTGTGTATTCTAATAAACTGTCCTCAAGTTCTTTTTGGAATGAGGCATGATGTTAGTAAATGAAATAAACTAGAAGACATAAAGGTATTAAAATGAGTAGTCATAAGAAAATAATATATAATAAATTTAGTAAGGTATAAGGTGTTTCAAGAACCTAAACTAGAAAAACATATAATTTATATCAAGCTATAAAAACTATGATTTTCCCATTTATGTAAATCAATAAATACTGCAGAAAATTAAGTGCCTAATACAATCTTTAAGTTAAAGGTGCTTCCTTCTTTAGCATTTGAATGTAAAAGGTTAGAAAATAATTTTTTCCCAAAACAAGACAGATTTTATATATTCAGTCCCAATTACAGATGTTTTTTCAGAATTGCAAGACTCTCAAAGGGTCAATGCTCTCGTGCGCCAACAAAAACTGCTCTAGCAATGACATCTACATTAAGACAGGATTATAAAATACCACAAATATTACCAGAAAGTGGAAAACACATGAAAGTACAAAATGGTTTTTTTTTAAATTTGTTAGGCAGTAAGAAATGTAACTCAGTGTACCAATTCATTAGAACTTACAGAACAGATCATAAATTATGAATAACTCCTTTCCAGCATAACTATGTGGGAGGCATCAACCAACACCAACAATCCGCATGTTTATTCCTTTTTCACAGAAGTGCAATGGCACCTCACCTAATCATTCATTCAACCATTTTTCCTTCCATTCCCCCCCTATTTCTATTAAGGGCTTCAGGGAGGGGGAAGAATAAACTAAAATATAGCACTTTTCATATTTTAATAGGAAGCCTCAAGTAGAAATCTATTTAAAAAATCAATTTTATACATTTCTAAGAAATTGCTGCAATAAATTAGATAAGAAAATTATAGGTACTTTTAAGACATGGGAAGCGATCCAAAAAAAGAATAAAATTCACTTCAACAAATATTTGTTGAGTACTTACGACACTCTAAGTGTTTTGAAAAACACATGTATGAGTAAGAACTAGCCCCTATCCTTTAGAGACTTTCAATCTAATGGCGTGGGGGGTGCATAGAGTTCACCACAACTATCAATAAAATTTGATGCTTTGGTATGAAATTTTGTATCTGAGGTACAAATTCATCCAGCTCTACCTCAAAACACACAATATCCTTTTCTCCATTTCCTCCACTGTTACCATAAATCAAGCCTCCAGTACATCTTACCCTGACAACTCCAAGTTGCCTCCTAACTAGATTCATTGCTTTCCCCCCTTTCTCTCCTCAACCCACTCTCCACACTACAGCCAGAGTTACCTTTTAAACAGAGTATGTCACACCCTGTGTTAAAATCACCAATGACTTCTTATTCCATTTAAAATAAAATCCAGCAGTTTTATAACTGTCTTCAAAGACCCCATTTCTGGATTCTGCCCATCTCTGGGACCTCATATTTCATTATTCTCCCTTTCTATGCATGATTCTTCAGTCACACTGGCTTTGCTCCAGATTCTCAAATGAGTCAATTTCATTCCCACCTCCAGGCCTTTGTTCTGTTGGGACCTCTTCCTGCGAGGCACATCTTCCAATTCTTGGCATGACCCATTGCTTCTTACTATTTAGTTCTCTGTCCAGAAGTTACTTCCTTAAGGAGGGCTTTCTTGAAATACCCTATATGATTATACACTTTTTTCCCTTAATGGCTAAAGAAATTATCTTCTTAACTTATTCGTATGCCGTCTCTCCCTTCTGCAAGTTACACAAGGAAGGGACCATATCTGTCCTGTTCACTGTGGTTTTCTCTGAGCCTGGAACAAGGCATGCCGGGTGGGTGTGCCAGATTGTATTTCCCAAAGGTGGCCACAGTAAGATTTCCCATCCCAAATGCTCTCCTAGAATCTTGCTATAGTACTCTCCCATTAAGAGGTGCAGTCAAATCCCCCTCCTCCTGAATCTGCTCAGCTCGGTGATTCACTGGTAACCAGTGGAATGCCAGGAAAGTAAGGTTTTGTGTCTTCTGAGCCTAGCCTATTCAACTTCCACCTTGCTTACTTGAATATTCGCTCTTGAAGACTTTAGCTGCCATATAAGCATTTCAACTCCCCGTGAGGCCACCATGTTTTGAGGGAACCCAAACTAGCCCACGTGGAGAGACCACATGGAGAGGCTATGGGCCTGCCAGAGAGAAAGCAGTACATGGCCAGCCCCCAGCTGCTCCAGCTCCAGCACAAGCCTGACTGCAACCACGTGAGACGCTCCGAACAAACAGTGCTGAGCCAAGCCTTTCCCCAATTCCTGACCCATGGAAACCGTGAGCAATAATAAAGCGATTGCTGTTTTACACCATTAAATTTTAGGGTGATTTGTTATGCAGCAATAGTTAGTGGGAACAGTAGGTGCTGAATAAATATTTGATGAGTAAATGAATGTTGAAATGAATAAACATGTATGGAACAGTGACCACGTCTACAAAGACAGAGAAGGTGAGAATCCAGGTGAGATGGCCTTCTGCACAAACAGCCACAACACACTGTGTTAAATGATACAGTTGGGCCTAAAGAAACCACAAGGGTAAAGCAGAAGAAAGAGCAATTAATCTCGCCTACTGGGCTTGGGAAAGGCTTCCCATGGTGAGTAACATTAAGCTGGGCCTTGAGTGATAAGCAGGGGTTTGCAAGATAGAGAAGAAGAGACATTCCAGCCAGAGTAAATCACAGGAGAATAAATGCAGAGTGCAATGAGAATTCTGTTTTGTCCTCCTTTCTTTTTAAGAATTACTCAGAGGGCAATGGTAGGCACTCTTGATAATGTTAAAGGAGTCAATACTCTTATTTTGAGAGAAGTCTCCCGTTTTTTCCTGTCTTAAACATTATTACGAGAAAAAGTGCAATGGTAGTATGTTATGATATGACAGGGGTCCTCAATAAAATATTTTTTCTTTGAATTTTCAGTGAAAGCAGAGATACAGAACATTGACTGGGCCGTAGGAAAATGCATGTGGGATTTTGGGGCTTGAGTGAGAAATTCTATATGACCAAACGGATGTGGTACGGAGGGACATACCCAGTAAATAAAACATCTATGCTGAGCATGGTTATGAATTAATGTACCCAGTTCTAACACAGAACTGGCTGGAAGTAGATTCCAATGCCTAGCATTGGGATTCACTAACCTGCTTTCCCCTACCAAAATCATAAAACTGACAAAATATTTTTAAAGGGGCCCTAACTTTTACAATCCATAAAAATCAAATTTAAAATATGGATTTAAGAACCACATGGTCACCTGCAAAATTTAGTTGATATAATTTTAGAACCCATTTGACAGCTACAAATTCTTTAATAACATCTGGGTAGAATTTATTCATGGTTAAATAATGTAAAACTAATCTGGTTGTTGTAAAAGAGAAAGGTCTTTACTCACCTTTCTTTTAACCCAGTCTTGTTACTCTTACCGTATGAGAAACACGATGAAAATAAATAATATTAAAAACTGTAGATTTGGGGATTAGTAGCTGCAAACTATTATATATAGAATGGATAAAGAACAAGGTGCTACTGTATAGCACAGGGAACTATATTCAATATCCTGGGATAAATCATACTGGAAAAGAATATGAAAAAGATTGTATATTTTTTCTATAACTGAATCACTTTGCTGTACCATAGAAATTAATACATCGTAAATCAACTATACTTCAATAAAATAAATTTTAAAAACCTGTATCAACAGTAGCAGGTCCCTTTTTTTGAGAGCCTATGTAGAAGCCACCAGAGTAGATGCTTCACATACTTTATTACTTTTATCGTTGCAACTAGAGTCTACTGAGATAAAGAAGGAATGAACGTGAGAGAAATGGGGCAGGGCAGAGCTGGAAGTAATTTGTCCTTTCTCTGCCTGTCAGGGGAGATCAGTTTTTTTAGCCAACCTCTTGCTCAGAGTTGGCTATGCCACCAAGCAAATGCCACCTATCAGACCAACTAACCCTGCAAAGTAAGAATTTCTGGCCCTGTTGCACAAAGTAAGGAAACCAAGGCTCGGGGGTTAAGTAACCTGCCTAGTATCACACAGGTGGTATGATTGGACCCACGTCTTTTCGACTTCGATGCTCTGCTCTTACCAAGTACTAAAATTAAATCAAGAAGCAAATAAAACTTACATTTAACTTCATCTGACATGGTGAATAATGTGCATAGTGATTAGTATACTGCATGTCAATCATGCATAAATAATGCACGTAAGTAATGATACAAATATGCAGAAAATTAAGCTGCCTGCAGTTAAGAGGAGAAGATCTGTAGGTCTCTGTTGGTGGCTGGAGAATGGGGAATGGAAGAGAGAAAGTGATTATGATCCCTTCCCATGAGTCCCATTTCAAACCCTTCCCATGAGTTGCATTCCAAACCCAAAGTCTTGGGTTGCATTAACTCCTCTCTTGATTATCTTCACTCTTAAATACTAGCTTAATCTTCTCATAGGGTGTGGGACTTATGGGGCAAATGTACCGTTTCCTCTTCTCTTTCCAGCTGGAAGCATGAAAGAAATGGAAATATGGGTTGGGAAACACAGAGACAGAAGGAGACTGTTCTCTGTTCTCTGAGACTCTTGCATATTTACCCAGGCATCTCAATCTCGCCTTCAAAAAAAATTATCTTCCTTCGATGTTCACCTCCCCTGAAGGAGAGAGATGGTTCTCTACCTGGGAAAGAACTCAGCTTAGCCTTTCTTATTTACCTGATCATATGTGAACTTTACCTTGGACACAATCGGAATACATAACCAGTTTCACCTCCTGTCTATGCAATCATTTTGTTCAGATGGTGTTTTCCCTACTTTTTTGCTTTCCTTGGTTTCACAGATCCTTCAAAATGGAGCTACAACATCACTTCCTTCGAGATACCTCTCTGTATGGAGATGCCTGCCCACTGCCCCAAGATGCTGGCTGAGACAGCATCCCTTCTCTGTGCTTCTTACTGGCTTATAAACACCCCGTGATAGACAGGGTGGCAATGTCCTGTTTCCTCGGGCCAGCCTTGGCTTCTATGTGTTGTCTTGGCGGGAATTACTAACAGGGTCCCCTTTCTCTTTCAAAATGTCCCAGATTGTAGAATAAATTATATATGGTCACTTTAATTATACAGTCTCTCCCAGAATAACTGATGGGTAAATTTTCCACATCCTAAAAGAATGTGTGGGCTCCTGGAGGGCTCTTGATGTTTCTTATTCATTTATGTATTCCCAGGGCTGGGCACTGTCCCCAGTGCTGAATAAAGATAAGACAAACTAGTGGACAGCCTGAGTACCTTCCCTGCAGACAGGAAGCAAGGACATCAATCTCGATACAACTAACATCCAGGTTCTGACAGTTGGCAACATCACATGTGTTAAATAAAATTCTCCTTTCTTCTTGTAAGTTTACCAGTGAGAGATTAATCTAGAGTTAAGGGTACAGAAGTAAAGGATTGGCTGAGATCTTGGCTGTGTACCCAAGGGGAGATGAACTGATACTCTCTGAGCTTCGTTACCTATCTGATGGTTGTGAGGGGACAGCTGTTGAGATAGGGAGACAAAGGCGTGATGGGGAAGATAATCCAGATGGCTTTTTGGTGAAAGGAGCAATGGCAGGCAGAGAGAGAGCAGCATTTTGAACAGTATGAAGAAAAATCAACTCCACTGTGATAAGAGACAGAGGAGCCAAGAAATGTGAGGAAATGGGGAGGGAATGGAGATAGAAACGATCTGGCAAACAAATTCTTTTTCTTCATCTAAGAGCTCAAGCCAAGGGAAATACCATCTAACAGATTTGCTGGATAGTAACAGAGTCCCCAGACACATCTTTACAAAGCAAGGCTGTGGCGACTAGCAGTAGCAATGGCAGAAATGCCAAGTGGTTCTCGCTCTGATGGAATTATCCTGTTTACCGGCAAAAGTTTAGATTCTACTTCTAAGTAACGTCATCGAACTACTCAGTGTTTCACAAAAGGGCCAAAATGACCAGTTGGGGGCATTTCTTGAGCTTTGAAACTCCTATCCAAAGCCACTCATGAAATTAGGATGAGATGACTATAAAATCGCATGCAAAATTTTGTTTAAAAAATTAAGGTATAATTTATAGACAAAATAATCCACCTTTTTTGCTGTACAGTTCTGCGAGTTTTAACAAATGAATGTAGACATGTAACCACTGTCATAATCAAGATCTAAAACAATTCCCTCACCCCCCAAAATTCTCCCATGCCCCAAAATAGTCAATCTCTCCACCCACTCCCTGCCCCTGACAAGCAGTGATCACTGTTTTTTGTCTGTAAAGCATGCCTTTTTCCGGTCTGTCATATAAACGGAATCATACAGCATACAAAGCTCACTGTCTTTTAAAGCCAGCTTCTAACTATATGCAAAAAATACATTAAAATTGGTTAATACATTTTAAAAACATTGTCTGGATTATGGCTATTAATATTTGGGGAAAATCTTTATTTCTTTCTTTAAAAAGCATTTAAATTTCTATAGTATTAAATGCTGCCTAGAACCTTTGAAACAATTTTAATGTGTTTAATTAGAAATAATAGGCCATTTTTTTACTCTCTTCTGAATTGAGGCCATTGTAATAAAATATTTACTATTATAAGCAATAGCATTCAAGTGAAAGCCCCATTTTTAAAGATAATTGGCTAATGTGTTTTAAGTACCACTAAGTGAAACAGAAAAGCTAAACATTCTTTAAAATATGCCAGCTGGCTATTTCTTCTTGCATACCAAGCCTATTCACATTCTCCAGGTTCTTTTAGAATTTTCCTTGGCTTAAAGGAGACAAAACTTCCTGTTTTATTTCAAGTCTTTTGAAAACATGTGGATTTAAGTGAATGAATGCAACAGCACTAAAATGTTGAAATTTAGTGAAAAACCATTGGATGCTCAAAGGGTAGAGCATTTCTGTTTATAAAAGAAAACCTCCTTTCTGAAGGGTGAAAAGCAGAATAGTTTTTCTCAGTACTGGATGATACAAATATCAAACCAAAAGAAGGAAAAAAAAACTCTACTCAGAATTAATACTAGTAATTTAAAAGTTTAGAATATCTGCATTCCAGGTGACTTAACTGGACCTTGACTTAATATATCAATTGTTTTATACATTGTGACTGTTAGTCATTTAAATGATATTGTAAAAACAGGCATCCTCTACTTACATTTAAATTTCCATAAGCTTCAGAATTAAGATACAGACCCTCCTTTAATTTAATGATTTACTGTCTAATGATATGTAACTTCCTAGAAACTTTTATCCACTGTCATGATTTCAGCTACCATCTGTATACACGTAACACCTAAATTTCTATCTGTAGCTCAGGCCGCTCTCCTGAGTTCCAGATTTAGACAGTCAACCTCTAAAAGCACACAGATATATCCAGTTGGTTTGTCAATAAGCATTTCAAACTGAAACTATTTCAAATTGAATTTATCATATTTGCCCCCACCTCTGCTCCTTCTGTATTGTTCCCTGTCTCACTAAATAGGTCTACCACCACCCTGATGCCTGAACTGGAAATTTAGGATTCAGTCTTGACTAGCATCTTCTCTCCAAATCTTTATTCGAGTCCTCTGTCCTGCTGATTTAACTTTTTCACAACCCCTCAATACTTCTCTCCATTCTCATTGCCATTTCTTTATTTCAGGCTCTAATCCTCTCCTGCTCACACTGCTCAATTGCTGCTAATTGGGAATCTTGCCTCAAGTTCCAACTGCTCCAATTCATGCTCTCTACTGCCACCATTGTGATTTTTTTTTAAACATAAATTTGATCTTTCTCCAGGACACATATCTGGAGAAAACTATAATTCAAAAAGATACATGCACCCCAATGTTCAATGCAGCACTATTCACAATAGGCAAGACATGGAAGCAACCTAAATGCCCATCGACAGATGAATTCATAAAGAAGATGTGATACATATTATACACACACACACACACACACACACACATACATACATACATACATACAATGGAATACTACTCGGCCATAAAAAAGAGTGAAATAATGCCATTTGCAGCAACATGGATGGACCTAGAGATTATCATACTAAGCAAGGTAAGTCGAAAGAAAAAGACAAATACATATGATATCACTTATATGTGGAATCTAAAATATGACACAAATGAACTTATCTACGAAACAGAAACTGACTCGCAGACATAGAGAACAGACTTGTGGTTGCCAAGGGGAAGAGTGGGTAGGGTAGGGAAGGATTGGGAGTTTGGGATTAGCAAATGCAAACTACTATATATAGAATGGATAAACAACAAGGTCCTACTGTATAGCACAGGGAACTATATTCAGTGTCCTGTGATAAATCATAATGGAAAAGAATATGAAAAAGAAGGTATACATAGGTATAACTGAATCACTTTGCTGTACAGCAGAAATTAACACAACATTGTAAATCAACTATATTTCAACAAAATAAATTTTTAAAAAATAAATAAATTTGATCTTTTTTTTTTTTTAAATTTGATATTTTAACTGCTACTTTATTTTGTTGCTTTCACAGGAAATAAAGCCCAAACTCTATTTCATTTGGCTTCCCACGTCATTCACAATAAGATCCTTGCTTACCTCCATGGCCTCGCTCCCTCTGTAGCCCTCCCTCCTAAGTGACTTTTCACTCGAGTTGCACTGAACATCAAATGCCTATTCTGTCCTTGCCTCTGTGCCTTTGCACAGGCTGTTCCTCCTGCCTTGAGCACTCTTCTCCAGTGAATCCTAGTCATCGTTCAAGTCTTGGTATAGATACTACATTCTCCAGAAAGCCTGCTCTGCACCCTAAATTGGAGATGGGGCCTCCTCAAGTAATCACCGAACATTCTGTACTTTGCCAGTTGAGTTTTATTATAAAGGCCCTGTGTTACCTGCCTGATACCCTGAAAATCTACAAATAATGGGATTAACTTCTCTGGTGAAAATTAAATACCTAGTGCCTAGCACATAGTAGGTATTCAAAATATTTTCAAATGATTGAATGAGCACTTAATTTTAAGAGCTCAGGAATCACTATGTGCATTATAAGCCCTTGTTATCTATTCAGAGAAGCTTTACTAAGACCTCTGTTGGGAAGTAATCCCTTTATTACCTTAGCTTGAAATGCTCTCTCTACTTGAAAGCACTAACACAGATTTCTTCAAAACCTTTCTGTAATTCAGGTGTCTCACTCACTTAGATCTACATTACTATGGCTGATGCAAGATTCAAAACTGTAACTGTGCTGATATAAAAACTTTCAAACTAGATAGATTATAATTATTCAAACATATTGTGTGGTTTACATAGTAGACATATTTATCAATTTATATAATTTTTAAAAGACATATTTAATCCTTGAATTTTTTTTTCTGATTCAGGCTTTGAATGATACTATATATCTATATAAATATATAGATATCTATGTTTATGTGTATATCATACTATATATATATATATATATATGTATTATATATAGGCTTAATCAAAAGTGCATTTGTCAACAGCCCATATGCTAGGCTAGAGAAAGCTTTCCTATTTATCATAAGTTTCTTATTCACTGACAAACCCATGTTGATCCACCAAAAAAACCCCAAATAAACAAAACAAAAACCGAAACACAAGAAAAAAACTAAGTAAAAATTTTATGGATTTAAAATCTTGCCATAAATATCCCATCAAAAATTGTTGCCTTCTCTTATATTTTCAAATGCATCAATGAATTCATTTGTCCCCAAGATGAGATTTGAGTCTGCATGTTTGATGTCGGAACAGCCCATGACTGAACAACCTCAATAAATCTATCATTTAAAGTGTTTCCCCAATTTGGCTTAAGCCTGCAGACCAAGAGGGATGGACATGGCGCTTTTGTTGCCAAGTGATGGCTGAGACCCACTCTGATTTCACATGAACTTGGAGAAGATTCAGCTCTGCAACTTGTTCCATAATTGCTTCTAGCAGCTTTTCCCCTAAGCATCAAGGCCCTGGCCCAGTGTCCAGTGCTTTTGCTGTCCAAAGAGATAAAAGCAAAATCCAAGCCACCAGACCTGGTGCCATGTACTGAATATTAGGGTTTCCCCAAAATTTATATGTTAAATCCTAATCTCCAATGTGATGGTATTAGAAGGCAGGGCCTTTAGGAGGTGATTAGATCATGAGGGTAGAACCTTCATGAATGGGATTACTGCCCTTATAGACGAGACCTCAGAGAGCTCTCTGGCTCGTTTTCTGCTTTGCTGAGGATATAAGGCGAAGGCAGCTGTCCTTACCAGAATTCAACCATGCTGGCACCCTGATTCTGGCTTCCATCCTTCAGAACTGTGAGAAATAAATTTCCATTGTTCAAGCCATCCAGTTTATGGTATTATGTTATAAAAGCTCGAACGAAGATACCTGGGAAAGACTGCAGCACTATGGACACTTCTCTTAAACATGTTTCCTCTTTTTAACCTTATTTTTATACCTGAAAGTTTCCTTATTCACTGGGGAGATGTTAGAAATACTTAATACAAAGTACAGGGTAAGTAGGCTTGAAAGGGTCAGAGAAATAACTTTTATGAACATGAGACATGGTTGGAGTAACCACCACTTTCCCCCCTTTCTTCTTAAAACATAATCCCAATTTCTCATTGGGCACACTCCCACCCAGGAAAGAAATCTGTATTTCCCAGCTTCTTCTGCAGCTAAGTTTGGCCAGGGAACTAATTTCTGACCAGTAAGGCATAAGGAAAATTATTGGATGGGGCTTCTGGGAAGTTTCTTAAAAGAGAGTAAATGTATCTTGATTTCTACCTTCCTCCTTCCTGTCATTGGGGGATGACATTGGGAAGGATGTCTTGGGAGGCTGAAGCCCCAGCAGCCATCCTGGTTCCTGATGTGAGGACGGTAGAGCAGCAAGATAAAAGGGGTGTGCATCTCTGATGACTGTGGTCTCCAGGGAGTCTTAACTGCCTATCTTCCCAGAGACCAACCAGCCAATGAACTGCCCAACCAACCAACAAACAAAACAAATTCTATCTCTTTCAGCCACTGTTACTTCCAACATTTTATCTGTAACATAACCTCATTTTTCTGATCAGCGGATCTACAAATATCAGACATCATGGTAAACGCTTACTTTATAGCAACTGTATAAGGTGGGAATTATTCTTTCTATTTTATAGATGAGGAAATTAATGTTCAGAGGTGTCACATAACTGACCTAATGATACCAAAGTAGCAAGTGGCCAAGTCAAAATACCAGGTGAGATTCTAGAATTTAAACTTTTTTCCTGCATTTATCCCATCACTCTCTAAAGTGGAAGTAAATCTCTCCTGTGTGCCTTTAGCTAAATCTCTTAATCTTTTATCCCCTTTTAAAATTAAGATTAAAAACCTCTGCCTACTATAGGCACTACTGTGAGGACAAGTGGGTTTATTATTTTGCAAAGCATTTAAGTCCTTGGAACATAACCATTATTTAATGTATGCATACAATTAAAGCTCTAAAATGTTTTTGACAACAAAAAAGTTACCAGTTATACACGAACACTTAACTTCCATCACAGCTAAAATTAACTAGTTTGTGCCTATAATTGTTTAAACTAGCTTCAACAATTAAACTCCGAATCACTAATTAATTTCCTGCCCCAGAAATCTATTCTGTGCCGCCTAGCCCTTAGTTGGATTGTGTTTCGTAACCACTCAGCTGACAACTTGGCCTTGTCCTCCTGCTGTGGCTGCCTTTTAACGGAGGTGTCTCCCATAAAATATCTGAGGGAGAGCAGATTGTGTTGTCATAACCAACTCACAAAAAAACTCTGGGACTGTAATCTAAAAGCAGTTCAACCTGGTTGTCTGTCTGCAATAAGACTTGGCAATTTTGGAAAAGCAAATCTACATTTCTTAGTCTAAGAAACTGTTTGTTTTCCCCCATCTCCAAAAAGAATAATTTGGACCCCATGACTTCAAAGGCTGAGACCACCTCTCAGATTCGGGGCTCCCTATACACAATGTGGCATTGAAAAAGCTTGATGGTTATGCCCTAGCTATGGGACTCATCCTGGCTATGTGACTTTAGGCAAATTACATAATTTCTCTAAGCTTTAGTTTTCTCATTAGTAAAAATGGAGATGATAATAAGATCTAACAGCACAGAGCTGCGGAGATATTGAAAGGAGATAATACGTGTAGAGTTCTGTATTAGTTTCCTTTTTCTCCAATTACAAGTTACTATAAACTTGTTTAGTGGCCTAAAACAACACAAATGTATTACCTTACAGTTTTGGAGGTCATAAGTCCAGTATGGGTCTCAATGGGCTAAAATCAAGGTGCTGTCACGGTTGTGTTACTTTGGAAGGTCCTAGAATCATTTTCTGCTCCTTCAGGTTGTTGGAAGAATTCAGTTCATTGAGGTTATGGGACTGAGCCCCCTATTTCCTTGCTGTCAGCTGAGGATATTCCCATTTTATAGAGGAGTCTGAAATTCCTCTGTTCATTGGCCCCCTTCTACCATCTTCAAAGCCAGCAATCCCAATCAGGGTCCCCCTCATGCTGGAAATCTCTCCTGCTCTTCTCTCATTACCATACATTTCTTTCAAACACTGCCTCTGTCTTCTTCCCCTTTCAAGCGCCCAGGTGAATACTTAAGGCAACCCAGATAATCCAATATACTCTCCCCATTTTAAGGGCAAACGGTTAGCAACCTTAATTCCATCTTTAACTTTCATTATCTTTTGCCATGTAATGTAATAATGTAAATCATATGTCTTCAGGATAAGGACATGGACATGTTTGGGGCCATTATTCTGCTTACCAGAAGCTTTCAGCATAATGCTCCAACAGGTAGTAAGTACTCAATAAATAATAATGATAGTCAATACTTATGTTTACTCTATGCCAGGTACTGACCTAAGTGCTATATGGATATTTATGTCTTTTATCCACATAGCAACCCTCATAATGTGAAGTATGCGCTAATATCATCATAACCATTAACAAATGGGGACATGAAACACACAAAGAGTAAGTCACTTCATGTAGCTGGTAAAAGAATACAGATTTGAACCCCGGCAGTCTGAGTCCAGAAGCTGTGCTTTTAAGTAGGCCCCATTCTGCCTCTTCATTTTAAATATTATTACAGTAAACAGGAAATCAAGAAAGCGTCTGCTTAAACTAATACCTGTGAAGCTAAATTATTTCAATATAGGGCAACGGCAAGAGTGGTATTCATCTGGCATATGCTGCCGTCATATGTTCTCTTTGCCCTGTGATGCTGGGCCACCAGGAGCTGAGAGAGGGCCTGGGTCCAGGGCTGGCATTCCTTTGTCATCCCAGTTTGAGTCTTACCAGGCAAATGGGGAGGAAACTCCTTTCTAAAATATTCTATGTTGCAAGAGGTGAGATAAATCTCTGTTTTTAGATTTCAAAACCTGGTGAGTATCATCTTGAGAGTATTACAAACAAAAATACTGCTATTGTGGTTCTTGAACACCTCACATTTTATCGACATGCTACTGCATTTCACTTCATACTGAACACCTGCTTTGGCATCACGATGGAAAGAGAGAAGCAAATAAATCACCACCTTTCTGGACAACAGAATACCTTTCAGTCTCCTGTACGGGCACATCTCCTTGCTTCCAGGAAGAGAGCGCCCTGGGGGAAGCTCTGGGTTTACAGTCCAAGCTGACCTCGCTGCCCACCTGCACCTGAATCAACTTTTTCATCGGAGTCTTTGAAAAATCTGGAGCAGAAGCTAAAAAGGAAGAAAGAAGAAAGAATGACAATTCGATGTCTGATTTCATTTCTTTAAATTCCCGTCAATTTCAAAGGTTGACTTTATGATTTTTTTAAAGTTTCCTGACACATAAGATATCGGTACTTGATTTATTTGATTGACTGGGCACCACCTCCAGGACGATTTCAATGCTTAAAAAGTAAGTCCTACCATTGTGTTTTCTGGCAAGTTCTAATTCCCGAGACAATTACTTTATATGAGAATTTTTAAAGTTTACTCTGAAGTTTTAAAATAGCTCAGTCATGAGTTTATCAAAACTAAAAGCATTTAATAGAATGTTCTTGAAAGTTAGTTCCATGAGGACTACAGTAGGGTTGGTCTCTCTTGTGACTTCAAGGACACAGATGTGGCACAGGGCCTGGCACTCATTAGATGCTCAGTAATGTTTTTAGAATGAAGGCTGAGTACTGAATTCTTATTCTCTTGTATGAACAGTAACAAGATCTATTACAAAATTTTCATGTGGTTAGCTTTAACTTCCAAGTTGGAGAAATATATTATAGCTTAACATTATTATATTAAGTTACAATATTCCATTGAATACTATAATATGTAGAAAACATTATGCTGGCTAATGATGGATGGAATGCTGATCCTGAAACAATACCTGAACATTCAAGAGACATAAAAATGTATCATTTGAATTAAGTACGTTACTCAGAAAATCATCCTTCCTTTTACTGCAAATGCGGAAAAAAGTTAAGAAACGAGTGCATTTCCCCAAATATCTAATCCCCTGTCTTATGGCATATCCCAGTTAATATAACTTATTTTTTATAAGTGGAGATCATAGAAGGAATTATACTACATATATATATATATATATATATACATAATTGCAGATAAAGAAGACGTTATCCAAAGGATGCTGGCCTTAAGAATTAGGATCCTGAGAGAGTAATTTTTACTAACACAAATGAAAAATACTTTTATGTTTCAATAAAATCTTTTTTTTAAGCATAGATCATGTATGTTCCCATATGAAAACCCCATGCAACACTGGGTAGGGACCCATCCATTTGAAACATGAATAAACTATGGCTCATAAGGTAAATTTAACATAAGAGCACAGCCATGCTTCGACTTAAGATATGGGCAAATCCCACTTTCTTTCTGTCATGACGCCCTACTTCTCTGTCACGGGTAACACTAGCCGGATTTTCAGCTGATGATCTGCCCCTCCCAAGCTTCAGTCTTCCTGGTGCGTGTGATTTGTTTCTTAACTTCCAGGCACCAAGAAAGACCTATTTTCCTCAAACCAGTGTTTTTCAATGAGACACTTCACATTTCGGGCTAGACAGGACTTTGTTGTGAGAGGCTACCTTGGGCATTGTAGGACATTTAGCAGCTTCTCTGGCAGCTGCCCACCAGATGCCAGTAGCACATGCTAGCTCCCTTCTTCCCCACCTTCCCCTTACACCGTGACAGCCAAAAATGTCTCCAGAATTTGCCACTATCCCCTGGGGGCAAAATCGTCCCCAGCTGGGAAATACTGAGTCAGATCAGGGCCTTTCAACCTTCTGGCCATTTGGGTTGGACCAACCATGGGTACGTGACTCAAATCAGGTACGCGGGGCCAATGACATGTAGCACTGTGACTTCCATCTGAACAATTAAGAAAGCCATCCTTCCGCCACTAGATTGACTGTGGTAATGAAAACAACATGCTGGGTAACATCCTACGGGGCCAGATAGTGGTGATGATGTTTGAGCCCTGGGTCAAGTCCAGCTGAAATCCAAATTCTCCATTTTAATAACACTGAGCAATAAACTTCCTCCCCTCTCCTCCTCTTTCTCTCCCTCCCTCCTTCCCTTCCCCCCCCCACTCCCTCTTTCTTTCTTATTTATACATACTATGTTATGCTCTGACAATTTTGGTTGGACTTTAAGTCATTTGCATCTTAAACTGTTTTTCTGAACAACTGCCCTAAACATGATATAACATCTCCTTTCTTCTCCTATACCTAAAGTACAAAAAAAATAATAATTCTTAATTTCAAGTACTTGAGCCTTGGTCAATTAAAGCTTTGGTCTGCCGAATGCTTGATGCTTTCAGCAGAGTTATTAAAGACAAAGACAACTCCTTTTGGATCAATAAAGTACTGATTTGAATTCTGATATTTACTTTTATGGACCAGCAACAGAGAACACCAGAGTCACTTATTCTCTTAAAAGGTACTACTTACTTAGTTGGTACTGCTGGAATTGGATAATAAGGATGTCTTAGGTCAACACTCTCTCCCTGTTGCTTCTCTACTTCAGTCTTTGGGCCTTAATTCTGGTCATAACTGGTGCTTTCCCTTAGAAATCATTAAAATGCGTGCCTTGATTAGAAACCCTGCATGATTCTGCTGTGATACTGAAAATGTTATTAGATGTAGGAATCTAATATGAAAAGCAAATATTTCTGCTTCTGGCAAATATGGAGGATTTAAGAAAAAAAATGATAAGACAAGAAAATTAGTCTTACCCACAACCTTGAGCTCAGCACTGGAATAGACGAGACCATGTTTGTTCTCTGCTATGCACTGGAACATGCCAGAATCGGTCACATTTAGGTTGGATATTGTAAGGGCACCATTTTCTATCTGTGTTCTCTCCTAGATGATAATAAAAATGTCTTGTATATACCATTTTAGAAGAAAAAAGATAACTACTGAATATTATTTCAATCATACACAAACCTCCTTAATTTTTCTCATGGGATTAGGCAATCTGAGCTGAAATTTAAACATTTCCCTTATTTGAAACAGTGAGAATGACTTAACATAATAGCTAGACATCGGAAATACTAATAAACGTCCTTCGGTCAAAGAGTATATCAGTAAAATGAATAACAAAGCATGATGTAAAATATTGCAACTATTTCATTTTTCCCTGTGGATAAAGTTGCAGACTTTAAGAAATCTACCATGCTTCCCACCCCATTAACTGGAAAGGTTTTCACCACTTTTTAAAATCATGCAAATTAAAGATATTATAAATTCTATGTATTAAAAAGGGTTCTGGGAAACACATTTATTAAAGGTTTGTAGGTATTATGAAAGGTTATGTGTAGAACTTCGAAGGAACATAACTGACTTAGTACACAATTTTTAAAAAGAGCAAAAATTACCTGGCTTGAGAAGAGAAGCGATTGAGAAAATAAGTACTCATGTAACAAGGTAATGAAGTAATCGATACATTTATTCTCCAGAGGCCATGCAAGTTATCAAACACGAAAAAGGAAATTACATTCTACATTTTGTTAAAGTAAAGCCTTCTCTAATTTCAAAATGAAAAAAAATAGTGCAGTGGACCCTTGAACAACAAGGTTTGAACTACGGGGGTCCACTCATTTGCAGATACTTTTTCAATAGTAAATACTACAGGACTACACGGTCCCTGGGCGGCTGCATCTGCAGATGCAGAGGAATTGAGGACACAGAGGACAGACTATAAATTATACGAGGATTAACGCCTACATTGTTCATGGGTTGACGGTATATCATTTTATGTACTAAATTCATAAAATCACCTTTTCCCAATGAAATTCAATATTGAAAATATTTCCTCCTTGGCACACTGAGTACTCGACTTCATCCTTTTTACCTCTGTACCACTGCTTAGCTGAACGTGGTATGAACGGTTCAGATGAATGTATGCAAACTCACCAGTTGACTCTGGCACTGGTCACTGGGGAAGGCATTTATTTATACAAAGTGGGGACAGAGTGGATTAACCAGGCATGTTACCTTACCTCGAGCACAAGGGCTTCTCCATTTTTCAACCATCGGTAGGAGGGTTTGGGCTTACCACTTGCCCGACATTCCCAGTAAAGACTGTCCTCCACAGCTATTTCCACATCTTTTATGAGTTGAACCCAATGAGGCTTTGCTGCAATGGAAAAAAAAAAAGAAATTCAAACCACTCCACAATAAAAAACAAATACTTTATCCACATAAATATAAATGGATATGACTATGGGCAATAACAGATTAACGTAAGCATAGTGGCTAAAATTATATTTAATTCCCTAAGTATTTACTAAGTGGGTATATGAAACATTTCTAGATTTGAGGATGGATGTTACAATCTGCCTTTTCCTAAGTCAAACTCATTATGCTTTCTCTGTTTTTGAAATTCTGGGCACTGTATTACATTCTTCAGATGTCTATTAGTAGAAAAAAAATGCAGGTACGCAAAATAGATTTTCTTGTCCAAGTGCATTTTTGAATTATGAGATCACAATTGATAACAAGTTAATATGTGAATGACAGCAAATACTAGTCTAAATTTGCACTAAAAATCAGCATCCATAGAAGAGAAACTTCTACAGTGGAGGAAAAAATATTTCCTTCAACTTAGAAATAACTCTTAATTAAATACAAACTAGTGAACATCTTATGAACCTCTGTGCAAATGAAAATGTAAGCAGGGAAAGATGGATAAATTGCTTCAATTTGAATCAAACGATGTTTTATGAAAAAGAAGTAACTCATGCCACCTTAAATGATGTATGCAAATCAGTTGCATCAGGTTCATCTGTCATTTTTACTTACATTTTAGAAGACACTTGGGAAATCCTTTTACAGATGGAAGCAACGTAACACTCATAATGAAAGTCATTCAATACACACAGTATATTCAGCCAAGTCTCAGCTTGTGTTTTAGACCCGAGACTAGGAGGTGAGATGTCTTCCTGGTTTCACATTGCATTATGCATGCGATGTGTACTTCGGGGTTCACATTTGCATCCTCCATATGGAGAAACAGTTTATCTATTTCTATTTAATTTCAACCATGGGAAGGTTTGTCTTTCTGTTTCTATCTCATAAAATTGCTTTTTTTATAACTGAAATTGAAATGAAAATATAGCTATTTCGCTTTTAGAGAAAATGTACCCATCTGAGTTTTACCTTATTTTGTTTTTTAAAAAATATAAACGACTTGCCCAGTCTGAAGTGTAGTTCAGTCCAAAATCACTCCTCTCTACTCTATATTAAAACACATTTTCTTCTTTCAGGAATTATCAGCCTCGGTGGATGGAGACTACAAATAAACTCACACATGATCCCTTGACTGAGACTCAAGTTTCTAGCAAAAGTTTCCACTGGATCCTCATATTACTATTCTCCAAATGGGAAGATAATTTGCTGGACTAAGCCAATCCTGAGATTACAATTGGTACATTTATTGTGATTTTTCCCCTTATTCCATCATACGAGATTCAAATATTCTACTGGACCATTTTTTACATGAAATATTAGAGCAGATAAGCAGAGAACTACGCGGCATTTATTGAATATACTAGTCTTTTTTTAAAAATAAATTTCTTTTATTTATTTATTTTTGGCTGTGTTGGGTCTTTGTCGCCACGCATGGGCTTTCTCTAGTTGCAGCAAGCGGGGGCTACTCTTTGTTGCAGTGCGGAGGCTTCTCGTTGTGGTGGCTTGTTACAGAGCACAGGCTCTAGGTGAGCGGGCTTCAGTAGTTGCGGCACGTGGTCTCAGTAGTTGTGGCTCAAGGGCTCTAGAGCGCAGGCTCAGTAGTTGTGGCGCACCGGCTTAGTTGCTCCACAGCATGTGGGATCTTCCCAGACCAGGGCTTGAACCCGTGTCCCCTGCATCGGCAGGCAGATTCTTAACCACTGCACCACCAGGGAAGCCCTGAATATACTAGTCTTAAGCCAGAACTGTAAAGTAGCTTTTACGAAACTCTCTATCTCATTGATTTCTTTTCTTTTTATCTTTTTCTTTTGTGGCTGGCCCACGCAGCGTGTGGGATCTTAGTTCCCCGACCGGGGATCGAACCCGCGTCCCCTGCAGTGGAAGTGCAAAGTCTTAACCACTGGACTGCCAGGGAAGTCCATCTATCTCATTATTTCTAATTGGTTTCTTAGGTACATATCATATTACCTACATAATGGACTAAAGCAACAGTCTACCTCATTTACTAAGACCTCCTTTACTAAGTATAGTGGATGATGTTGGTTGTCTATTGTGCATCCATTTCCTCTCTCCTTTATTTCTAAGATGACCCAACTTATCGTTGAATTATCCTCTCTTCCATCACCTCGCATTGTCCACAAAATCCAGGGAAACCTGACCATATTCCGTGTTCCAAAAAAGAGGCTCTTAAGTTGTTTAAGCCAATTCTCCTAGCTGGTGATTGGTTTAGGAATGAACACACAGCCAATGAGATTTGAGAAGTGAATTGCAAGATGTTTTAGAGAAAGGAAGAATGAACAAGAACTAATGTGCTAGCCACTGCTGGTAGCCATTCTGTGACTGTAAGGGCAACCAACATGCAGAGAAAGTGAAAAGGTAGATAAGGGCAGAAAACACACCACAGAGAAAATGTGCCAGGACCTGAATATAAGGCACATAAATGTCAGCTTAGCTTTGGATGTCTTGCAATACAAGTGTTTTATTATTTGTGCAGGGTCACTGTTCCATACAGATAAAAACATTCCTATTGAAACATTAAGACAGTTGGAATATCCTGTGTTTTCCTGTCATGGTCACTTCTTACCCTGGGTCAGGTAGTGGCTGCTTAGAAAGGAGAAAATAAACTAGGACTTGTTTGCGGTCGACTTAGAGCCATACAGCCACATGGGTTAAGTGTCCCCAACCCATCTCCATATCATCCCACCAACATGTAGAACTTGACACCTGGGAAACTTCAACTTGGTGCTACGTATACTAACCTAATCCTGTTACAAGATGGAAGAGTTAGAACACGGAATGACTCATGCTATTAAACCATGCCTCCATTTTGTTCCTGACGGATCCTATAACCTTACCATAAAATAAGTGTCAATCTAATCACACATAATGCACACGCAAACTTCACATTCTTTTGAAGGGGTTCATAATAAGCTCTATATTTTTAATATTTGTCTTTGCAAAGTTTTTCCTCTCTGCAACATTTTATATGCTGTACAAGTTTGCACTGAAAATTATTTCAAATTCCAGTTTTTAAAATAAACAGAATATATTGCCATTTGCTTTTCACAAAAGTGTTCAATTCCTATTAGTTTTACAATGTTTCTAATGATTAAACTGCAAAAATATATTCACTGAGCTTACATCTTCCCATATTTAGTAGTACGTTTTGTAAAATCATTTATTTCTGCTTTCTGAACCCTGCTTTCATCAAAATACCTAGTATTTTTTTTAATAAAAGGGATTTGAAAACAAGTTTGGGGAAAAAAGATAATCTAATTTTCCTACAAATAGACTCTAAATAAAGGTAACATTACTAACCTTTCTTTACCCAAATTGAGCAGTACATCAAATAAATGTGCTTACAAATTAAAGGCAGCAAACATGGTACATCATGTTATTGGAAAGGATAGAATAACACTGAG
Source organism: Balaenoptera musculus (assembly GCF_009873245.2). Taxonomy (NCBI): domain Eukaryota; kingdom Metazoa; phylum Chordata; class Mammalia; order Artiodactyla; family Balaenopteridae; genus Balaenoptera; species Balaenoptera musculus. The sequence continues at coordinate 87,512,445 of NC_045795.1, forward strand.
GAAGTCAAGTAAGCCTGGGTTTATGTGGTTTGTCTAATGCAGTAATTGCAAGTTTTCCCAGTAGACAGTTTCTTTCTGCTTAGTAAAGACCATAAAGAAAGATACAAAATACTATTTTCTAGAGGTAAGGGCAGACAGAAAAGGAGATCTCTCCTTGTTACGGTTAAGTGAGTAAATGGTTACTCTTAGGAAAAAAAGTGAAATATTTCATTATCATATCAGTCAGTTTAAAATACAGTTAAGAGTATATTATGCCACCAACTTCATTGCAAAAATTTATTTTCTTAAATTCCTTCTATGCTAAATATCCTCATTTAACAAAATGTAGAGCAGAAAAAGTTGGACACTGGGATTCTGCTAAAACCTCCTACTTCACCCCCCCCCCAGTCCCAATAACAATAACTTTTAGAGAGATTGAAAGTTAAAAATCCAATATGCCCGAAGTGAAGGCTCACCATAGTAAGTGAGACGCCCCCTGGCGACATTTTTTCCTCGTGAATTCTCAGCAATGCATTCATAGGAACCTGCATCTTCCTGTTGGAAGTTGGGGATTTCAAGCACACCATTGGACTTCCTCAATTTAATTTTAGTGGAAAAAGGCAGTCCATCACTTCTTCTCCAATTAATCTGAGGTACAGGACTAAGAAGAAATTTCTCAAGTTATTTGCTATTTTAAACAGAGGTCTGGAAGCCTTTTAGGCTTGACAAAATAAAACTTTCTTAGGATAGAACAAAAAGGCACAGATTTTCAAATGCAGAACACAGACAGTTGTCAGTCACATAAACCTGCAAATGCCAAGATTTATCTCTTTAAGTTGATATTTTAATAAAATAAACTGTGCATTTTCTCTAGTTAACTCATGATTTAGAGAAAAAAGTCTAATGTATACTCACTGTATTATAATACAACAAATGAACAAGCAAAAGAAAAATAACACCAATTTAGTTTATGAATTAGGCAGGCATAGTCATTTTCTGGAAATCGCCTTTAAAGTTTCAACTAAATTATACATGGTGCATTTCCCCCTGTATTTAATTTTTTCTTTGCTCTAAATGAAAGAAAATTTTAGAAAATAAGGAAAAGAAGAGGCTGTTAAAAGCTATCTTGATCTCTTACAGCAACCTAACATTTTAGCATATCGGTGTAAATGTTAATAAAACTTACTTTCCAAGGCAAAACCATTCCAACTTCACAGTTGAACCTTTAGCTGCTGGAAAGAGTTTCTGGAAACTGAACTTCTATTTTCGGTTCATATTCACCACCATCACTCCTGTGAATCCACAATACAAAGTTAATGGTTTCAACGTTTCCTTTGGAATTGTCCCATTTTTCTTAAAACTTTTTTTTTTTTTTTTTTTTTGCTCTATTTGAACTAACTCTTCCTTATGATTTGAATTACTCACTAGCCGTCTGGTAGGTACTTTTAGAAGCAGTGCTACCTTGGGCCAAACATGCAACATTAATAAATATGTGGGAACTTTGGATTCCGTGATTCCTAGGTTACAGCTTACAGAGCAGTTCTGAGAAAACCACTAGGCCTTTTACATTATATAAAACGAGAGGCTTTTTTATTCTGTATTCAATTTGGAACATTTCTAGTCAAACCGAAATATACAATGTATTATGAGTTCTTAAAATATCCTAAAGAGCAAAATTATGGGAGGAAATTTACTTAATGGTACCCTGGTAGCACAGACACCAATCTTAAACTTATTGACTACCAGGAGACAAGAAATGGTAACTTAATAAATAGGAAAGGTCAAATTCAATTATAAACTGACTGGAAAGTATTTTGTGGCCATGGCATTGTGCTGGATCAGATACAGTTTTGCATAAGTGGGAGTTACCCAGGCTTCCAAATCTGCTTTCTCTGAAGTTCATGGGCTCCCTTGAAACAGTCATTGAGGGGCTGAAGAAACATCTATTTTTCCCTTTTTCCCTCCAGTTTTTATTGAGGTATGACTGACGAATAAACACTGCATGTATTTAGGTTGTACAAAGTGATTTTTTAGGGCGTACAATGTGATGATTTCATAGTATGTACACATTGTGAAATGATTACATCAGTCAAGTTAACACATTAACACCTCACAATTACTATTTTCAATTTTTAAAATTAAAATTTTTTTCTGTAGTGAGAACACTTAAGATCTACTCTCTAAGCCAATTTCAAGTACACAACACAACATTACTATATAATCACTACACTGGTGAGGGTAGGGGAATGGGGGAGATGTTGGTCAAAGTGTACAAACTTTCAATTATAAGATGAGTAAGTTCTGGGGATCTAATGTACACATTTTTTCTTTTAATTTTCTTTAGAGATGCTTTTTAGTCTATAACAAAATATCCAGAGCTTTAATAACCTCAAGCTGGCAAAAGTCAGGACCAGTGACGTCACGGGAACGCAAGGTGAGCCCCAGGCTCAGAGGGCCTCGCGTTTGGCTTAATGACCTATTGCCACCATCTTGAAATTCTTCATAATTTTTGAACAAGTGACTCCTCATTTTCATTCTGCACTGGTCCCTGCAAATTAGGAAGCCAGTCCTGAGTAAGAATTATGTACAGGGACCTATGGTTGATGGAATCATTTTAGCCATTGTACTCATAAATATGTTTTCTTCGAAAAAAAATGATAATTCTTCAGGATATACTTTTTCACCTTTTCCCAATTTGTTTTTTCTTGTATTCGCAACAGCATTTCCACTCAGAATTGCCCCTTGAAACATTTCCTACCGTCAGAACGTAGCACCAAAGGAGTTGGAGAACCCAGCACTCCTGGCGTTTGTCACCATACTAGTCACCACACACGTGTAATTTCCCACATCCAATGGTTCCACCTTGGCTATGTAGAGGTGACCTTCTCTTGAGAGACAAATCTCCGACTATCTTCTTCGACAAATGATGGATATTCATTGAAGATCCAAGCATATGATAGTTCTAATAAAATTTTTAGAGAAAAGAAATTCCATCATGAAGGAAAATTTTCCACAGTATATTAAATATATCTGAAATCACCTTTACTGCAAAGCAATGCTGAGTGTCTTTATTGCAGGTCATGAAGAGAAACAGTTATGAGACATGATGCTGTGTTCATTCTGCACTATTATGGAGGTCACTGCTGATTAGCATTCTTGTGGGAGCAATATTATCACTGTCATCATTATCCCTGCTCCAGATACCTCCTAACAAGTATCTCTGGCTTCTGTCTTGCTCCCTTTTAATTTGTATCTCCATACTACATGTCCCATGATCTTTTTTTTTTTTTTTTTTTTTTAAAGTATCTGAGGGTGGTAACAAGCAAATTGGATCTTAGTTTCTTTTTATTTATTTATTTATTTATTTTTGGCGTGTTGGGTCTTCGTTTCTGTGCAAGGGCTTTCTCCAGTTGCGGCGAGCGGGGGCCACTCTTCATCGCGGTGCGCGGGCCTCCTCACTATCGCGGCCCTCTCTTCTTGTGGAGCACAGGCTCCAGACGCGCAGGCTCAGTAGTTGTGGCTCACGGGCGTAGCTGCTCCGCGGCATGTGGATCTTCCCAGACCGGGGCACGAACCCGTGTCCCCTGCATTGGCAGGCGGATTCCTAACCACTGCGCCACCAGGGAAGCCCCCCATGATCTTTTAAAATTCCCAATCTCATCACGTCAACTCCTGACATAACACTTCCAGCAATTCCTCGGTAGTCTCTGGAATAATGCAAAATTGCTTAACATGAAAATGAGACCCTGCATGGTTAGGCCCCTGCTTATGGCTTTAGCAACTGAGAAGCCCAATACTCTTTCTTGCACCTGGGTTTTTATATATGCTGCTCTCGGAGGCTGCAGTGTCCTTTTTCTCTGTCCAAGGCTTCTTTCCTTTTCAACACCAAACCCCATTCTGTCATAACTTCCAAATGTTTTCAAAGCTTGGTTCCAACATCAAGAATCACCTCCTCAGAGAAGACTTCCTTAACCCTCGTCCTCTGAGTAAGTGCTTCTATACAGAGCAACTCTATGCTTATACTACTTTAAGTACTTACCACTTTTTATGCAATGATCTATTTACTTATCTGTCCTCCCACCACTCGGTAAACAAATAATGTCAAATTTTATCCTGCCTGCCTTCCCCTCCTAAAATTAGCAAACTGAAACATCCAAGAACATTTAACAGTCTTCAATAAATATTTATTGAGTTAATTAAGTTAAAATTATGCTACTATCTCCTACATCAGGTCCAATATTAGAGTTTTCCTGAACTTTGGGATCAAGGAAAACTAACCTTCCCCAAAGGAACTGTTGTTTTCCTCCTCTGAGATGAGGACTAAATAATACTATGCTGCTTTGTTCTAGATGTCTATATTTTTTAGAAGCAAGTTGTTATTTAAGTATAGTTATTGTGGTTGGTTTATTTGATTCCTTCTTTCTGTGGCCCTATTTTCTTTTACAATTCCACTAACCTTATGGCACTGGTTCATACTGTAATGCTTTTTCCAAGAGAATCTTTAGAAAATATATGTAATCAAAATCAATTTTAATGAATAACAAGTTCAAAAATGTATTTAAGGCATAATTCCAATGGTGAAGGGTCTTTCTGCTTGGTAGAGGGGGACAGTACGTCAGTACAAAAATAAACAATGAGATATTGGTCAGGAACGGGTGAGAGTTACTGTGGGTTTCAAAGGAAGGAGCGGCGACATTCTCAGGACTGAAGAACAGGTCTTAAAGAACAGGTAAATATGAAGGGACAAAAGTGCTCCAGGTGGAGGGAAGAGCATGTGTAAGGGGAACAGGGTAAAGAGCAGTTAAGTACCTGATGGAAATGAAAAATGACTGTCTCTCTTCCACTTTCAAAGCAAATTCTGATGATTCCAAAGGTTAGCAGGTCAATGGCATACTGTGCAGATGTTCAGAAACAATGGTTCGTAATCTCGAACTGATCTTTATGTCATGCTATCATATCAGTAGAGAGTTTCATGAAATTCCACTCAGTCATGTGATAGAGCATGAAATCTAAAGTTGTTTGTTGGATTGTACGGAAAAAAATGTATCTCAAACATCCACTCCACAATTGGCTTCCTGTCTACCCTGATGGTGCTTTCTCTTGCACTAGTGCTAAACAAACCACAGAGTTGAAGAATGCTGGTAACGTAGGCTTAATTTGTTCTGGGATGGTTAAAACTGACAGCTGTAAAAGCAAATAAACCTTTAGGCTCTTCCCTTGGCCCTAAGTATCCAGTCCCATCCCAACATTCCCCAAGCCCGCATAAACTCACCTTGTTTTACAGGAAGCAAAGTAATCTTATTCTGCTTTCCAAAGTGTTCTATTTATGAAGTGAATATGACTGTACCTCTCCCTTTAATCCAGGGGGAGTAAAACATCTACTGCTCCCTAACATAATAGACCTTAGCTGGGTATTAGAATAAGTCAATCTTATTAAACTAGTTTATACTAAAGTGAGAATGGCTGATGGAAAAAACCGGATTCAGAAATCCTAAATCTAATAAATTCATGAAAGAAAGAATATTATACAGCAAGAAGAAATGTATGAAACAACAGCTACATGCAACAACTTGGAATAAATACTACCTATGTAATTTTGACTGAAAATGTTCGATACCAAATAAAACAAGACTGCATTGTAGTATTTCTTTTAATCCCAAATTAAAATTAATACTACTTAAATATTGTACTATTATTATATTGTTAAAGAAATATTGTGGCAGCTTTGCCTATATGACCTAGTAATGACTGTTAAGAGAAGTAAGGGAAGGATATCAAAATTAAAATCATTTTAAGGGTGCTCCCAAAATGAGCATGAAGAAGTGCATATGTAAGAATCACAGAGTGGAGGAGAGGGGCAAGATGGCGGAAGAGTAAGACGCGGAGATCACCTTCCTTCCCACAGATACAGTAGAAATACATCCACACGTGGAACTGCTCCCTACAGAACACTCACTGAACGCTGGCAGAAGACGTCAGACCTCCCAAAAGGCAAGAAAATCCCCACGTACTTGGTAGGGCAAAAGAAAAAAGAATAACAGAGACAAAAGAATAGGGACGGACCTTCGCCAGTAGGAGGGAACCGTGAAGGAGGAAAGGTTTCCAGGCACTAGAAGCCCCTTCGTGGGCAGAGACTGCGGGTGGCAGAGGGGGGAAGCTTCGGAGCACAGAGGAGAGCGCAGCACAGGGGTGCGGAGGGCAAAGCGGAGAGATTCCCGCACGGAGGATGAGTGCCGAGTAGCACTCACCAACCAGAAAGGCTTGTTCTGCTCACCCGCCGGGGGCGGCGGGGGCTGGGAGTTGAGGCTCGGGCTTCGGTGCTAGCCGGGAGGGAGTCCAGGGGAAAAGTCTGCAGCTGCGAAGAGACTTTTCTTGCCTCTTTGTTTTCGCGGCGCGCAAGGAGAGGGGTTCAGAGCGCCGCGTAGATTGAACTCCAGAGACGGGCGCGAGCCGGGCTATCAGCGCAGACCCCAGAGGCGGGCGCGAGCCGCGGCTAACAGCACGGACCCCAGAGACTGGTAGGCGACGCTAGGGCTGCTGCTGCCGCCAACAAGAAGCCTGTGTGCGAGCGCAGGTCACTCTCCATGCTGCCCCTCCCGGGAGCCAGTGCAGCTCGCCACTGCCAGGTTCCCGTGATCCAGGGACAACTTCCCCAGGAGAACGCACGGCGCGCCTCAGGCTGCTGCAACGTCACGCCGGCCTCTGCCTCTGTAGGCTCGCCCCGCCTCCTCCATACGGCTCCCTCCCCACGGGCTGATTGAGCCATAGCCTCCAAAGCAGCTGTTCCTTTAACCCCGTTCTGTCTGGGCGGGGAACAGATGCCCTCAGGCGACTTACATGCAGAGGGCGGGTCCAAATCCAAAGCTGAACCCCGGAGCTGTACAAACAAGAAGAGAAAGGGAAATCTCTCCCAGCAGCCTCAGAAGCAAGCGGATTAAAGCTCCACAAACAACTTGATGTGCCTGCATCTGCTGAATACCTGAATAGACAACGAATCATCCCAAATTCAAGAGGTGGACTTTAGGAGCAGGATATATTAATTTTTCCCCTTTTCCTTTTTTTGTGAGTGTATATGTGTATGCTTCTGGGTGAGATTTTGTCCTCTATAGCTTTGCTTCAGTTCACCATTAGTCCTAGGGTTAGGTCCGTCCGGTTTTTTTTGGTGTTTTGTTTTTTACTTAAAAAAATTTTTTTCCTAATATATGTTTCTTAATAATTTTTTCCGTATTTTCTATTTTTAGAAATTAAAAAAATTTTTAATAAGTTTTTTCATATTTTTTTATTTTAAAAATAAAAATTTGTTTCTGAATAAATTTTTTCTTAATAATTTTTCTTTCTTATTTTTACTATAAAAAAATTATAAATCTATTTTTAAAAATTAAAAAAAAATTTTTTCTGAATACCATTTACTCTTAATAATTTTTTTTCTTATTTTTTATTATAATAGCTTTATTTTATTTTATTTTATCCTCTTTCTTTCTTTCTATTTTTTTCTCCCCTATATTCTGAGCTGTGTGGATGAAAGGCTCTTCATGCTCCAGCCAGGCATCAGGGCTGTGCCTCTGAGGTGGGAGAGCCAACTTCAGGACACTGGTCCACAGAGACCTACCAGCTCCATGTAATACCAAACAGCGAAAAACTCTCAGAGATCTCCATCTCAACATCAAGACCGAGCTTCACTCAACGACCAGCAAGCTACAGTGCTGGACACCTTATGCCAAACAACTAGCAAGACAGGAACACAGCCCCATCCATTAGCAGAGAGGCTGCCTAAAATCATAAGGCCACAGACACCCCAAAACACACCACCAGACGTGGACGTGCCCACCGGAAAGACAAGATCCAACCTCATCCACCAGAACACAGGCAATAGTCCCCTCCACCATGAGCTTACACAACCCACTGAACCAACCTTACCCACTGGGGACAGATACCAAAAACAACGGGAAACTACGAACCTGCAGCCTGTGAAAAGGAGACCCCAAAACACAGTAAGATAAGCAAAATGAGACAACAGAAAAACACACAGCAGATGAAGGAGCAGGGGTCAAAACACACCAGACCTAACAAATGAAGAGGAAATAGGTAGTCTACCTGAAAAAGTAATTCAGATAATGATAGTAAGGATGATCCAAATTCTTGGAAATAGAATAGACAAAATGCAAGAAACATTTAACAAGGACGTAGAAGAAACTAAAGAGGAACCAAGCAACGATGAAAAACACAATAAATGAAATTAAAAATACTCTAGATGGGATCAATAGCAGAATAAACTGAGGCAGAAGAAAGGATAAGTGACCTGGAAGATAAAATGGTAGAAATAACTACTGCAGAGCAGGATAAAGAAAAAAGAATGAAAAGAACTGAGGACAGTCTCAGAGACCTCTGGGACAACATTAAACGCACCAACATTCGAATTATAGGGGTCCCAGAAGAAGAAGAGAAAAAGAAAGGGACTGAGAAAATATTTGAAGAGATTATAGTTGAAAACTTCCCTAATTTGGGAAAGGAAATAGTTAATCAAATCCAGGAAGCACAGAGAGTCCTATACAGGATAAACCCAAGGAGAAACACGCCAAGACACATATTAATCAAACTGTCAAAAATTAAATATAAAGAAAACATATTAAAAGCAGCAAGGGAAAAACAACAAATAACACACAAGGGAATCTCCATAAGGTTAACAGCTAATCTTTCAGCAGAAACTGCAAGCCAGAAGGGAGTGGCAGGATATACTTAAAGTGATGAAGGAGAAAAACCTACAACCAAGATTACTCTACCCAGCAAGGATCTCATTCAGATGTGATGGAGAAATTAAAACCTTTACAGACAAGCAAAAGCTGAGAGAGTTCAGCACCACCAAACCAGCTTTACAACAAATGCTAAAGGAACTTCTCTAGGCAAGAAACACAAGAGAAGGAAAACACCTACAATAACAAACCCAAAACATTTAAGAAAATGGGAATAGGAACATACATATCGATAATTACCTTAAATGTACGTGGATTAAATGCTCCCACCAAAAGACACAGACTGGCTGAATGGATACAAAAACAAGACCCATATATATGCTGTCTACAAGAGACCCACTTCAGACCTAGAGACACATACAGACTGAAAGTGAGGGGATGGAAAAAGATATTCCATGCAAATGGAAATCAAAAGAAAGCTGGAGTAGCAATTCTCATATCAGACAAAATAGACTTTAAAATAAAGAAGATTATAAGAGACAAAGAAGGACACTATACAATGATCAAGGGATCGATCCAAGAGGAAGGTATAACAATTGTAAATATTTATGCACCCAACATAGGAGCACCTCAATACATAAGGCAAATACTAACAGCCATAAAAGGGGAAATCGACAGCAACACAATCATAGTAGGGGACTTTAACACCCCACTTTCACCAATGGACAGATCATCCAAAATGAAAATAAATAAGGAAACACGAGCTTTAAATGATACATTAAACAAGATGGACTTAATTGATATTTATAGGACATTCCACCCAAAAACAACAGAATACACATTTTTCTCAAGTGCTCATGGAACATTCTCCAGGATAGATCATATCTTGGGTCACAAATCAAGCCTTGGTAAATTTAAGAAAATTGAAATCGTATCAAGTATCTTTTCCGACCACAACGCTATGAGACTAGATATCAATTACAGGAAAAGATCTGTAAAAAATACAAACACATGGAGGCTACACAATACACTACTTAATAACGAAGTGATCACTGAAGAAATCAAAGGGGAAATCAAAAAATACCTAGAAACAAATGACAATGGAGATACGACGACCCAAAACCTACGGGACGCAGCAAAAGCAGTGCTAAGAGGGAAGTTTATAGCAATACAAGCCTACCTCAAGAAACAGGAAACATCTCGAATAAACAACCTAACCTTGCACCTAAAGCAATTAGAGAAAGAAGAACAAAAAAACCCCAAAGCTAGCAGAAGGAAAGAAATCATAAAGATCAGGTCAGAAATAAATGAAAAAGAAATGAAGGAAACAATAGCAAAAATCAATGAAACTAAAAGCTGGTTCTTTGAGAAGATAAACAAAATTGATAAACCATTAGCCAGACTCATCAAGAGAAAAAGGGAGAAGACTCAAATCAATAGAATTAGAAATGAAGAAGGAGAAGTAACCACTGACACTGCAGAAATACAAAAGATCATGAGAGATTACTACAAGCAACTCTATGCCAATAAAATGGACAACCTGGAAGAAATGGACAGATTCTTAGAAATGCACAAACTGCCGAGACTGAACCAGGAAGAAATAGAAAATATGAACAGACCAATCACAAGCACTGAAATTGAAACTGTGATTAAACACCTTCCAACAAACAAAAGCCCAGGACCAGATGGCTTCACAGGTGAATTCTATCAAACATTTAGAGAAGAGCAAACACCTATCCTTCTCAAACTCTTCCAAAATATTGCAGAGGGAGGAACACTCCCAAACTCATTCTACGAGGCCACCATCACCCTGATACCAAAACCAGACAAAGATGTCACAAAGAAAGAAAACTACAGGCCAATATCACTGATGAACATAGATGCAAAAATCCTCAACAAAATACTAGCAAACAGAATCCAACAGCACATTAAAAGGATCATACACCATGATCAAGTGGGGTTTATCCCAGGAATGCAAGGATTCTTCAATATACGCAAATCAATCAATGTGATACACCATATTAACAAATTGAAGGAGAAAAACCATATGATCATCTCAATAGATGCAGAGAAAGCTTTCGACAAAATTCAACACCCATTCATGATAAAAGCCCTGCAGAAAGTAGGCATAGAGGGAACTTTCCTCAACATAATAAAAGCCATATATGACAAACCCACAGCCAACATTGTCCTCAATGGTGAAAAACTGAAACCATTTCCACTAACATCAGGAACAAGACAAGGTTGTCCATTCTCACCACTATTATTCAACATAGTTTTGGAAGTGTTAGCCACAGCAGTCAGAGAAGACAAAGAAATAAAAGGAATCCAAATCGGAAAAGAAGAAGTAAAGCTGTCACTGTTTGCAGATGACATGATACTATACATAGAGAATCCTAAAGATGCTACCAGAAAACTCCTAGAGCTAATCAATGAATTTGGTAAAGTAGCAGGATACAAAATTAATGCACAGAAATCTCTTGCATTTCTATACACTAATGACGAAAAATCTGAAAGTGAAATTAAGAAAACACTCCCGTTTACCATTGCAACAAAAAGAATAAAATATCTAGGAATAAACCTACCTAAGGAGACAAAAGACCTGTATGCAGAAAATTATAAGACACTGATGAAAGAAATTAAAGATGATACAAATAGATGGAAAGATATACCATGTTCCTGGATTGGAAGAATCAACATTGTGAAAATGACTCTACTACCCAAAGCAATCTACAGATTCAATGCAATCCCTATCAAACTACCACTGGCATTTTTCACAGAACTAGAACAAAAAATTTCACAATTTGTATGGAAACACAAAAGACCCCGAATAGCCAAAGCAATCTTGAGAACGAAAAATGGAGCTGGGGGAATCAGGCTCCCTGACTTCAGACTATATTACAAAGCTACAGTAATCAAGACAGTTTGGTACTGGCACAAAAACAGAAATATAGATCAATGGAACAGGATAGAAAGCCCAGAGATAAACCCACGCACATATGGTCACCTTATCTTTGATAAAGGAGGCAAGCATATACAGTGGAGAAAAGACAGCCTCTTCAATAAGTGGTGCTGGGAAATTTGGACAGATACATGTAAAAGTATGAAATTAGAACACTCCCTGACACCATGCACAAAAATAAACTCCAAATGGATTAAAGACCTAAGTGTAAGGCCAGACACTATCAAACTCTTAGAGGAAAACATAGGCAGAACACTCTATGACATACATCACAGCAAGATTCTTTTTGACCCAGCTCCCAGAGAAATGGAAATAAGAACACAAATAAACAAATGGGACCTAATGAAACTTAAAAGCTTTTGCACAGCAAAGGAAACCATAAACAAGACCAAAAGACAACCATCAGAATGGGAGAAAATATTTGCAAATGAAGCAACTGACAAAGGATTAATCTCCAAGATTTACAAGCAGCTCATGCAGCTCAATAACAAAAAAACCAACAACCCAATCCAAAAATGGGCAGAAGACCTAAATAGACATTTCTCCAAAGAAGATATACAGATGGCCTACAGACACATGAAAGAATGCTCAACATCATTAATCATTAGAGAAATGCAAATCAAAACTACAATGAGATATCATCTCACACCGGTCAGAATGGCCATCATCAAAAAATTTAGAAACAATAAATGTTGGAGAGGGTGTGGAGGAAAGGGAACTCTCTTGCACTGTTGGTGGGAATGTAAATTGATACAGCCACTATGGAGAACAGTATGGAGGTTCCTTAAAAAACTACAAATAGAACTACCATACTATCCAGCAATCCCACTACTGGGCATATACCCTGAGAAAACCATAGTTCAAAAAGAGTCATGTACCAAAATGTTCATTGCAGCTCTATTTACAATAGCCAGGACATGGAAGCAACCTAAATGTCCATCGACAGATGAATGGATAAAGAAGATGTGGCACATATATACAATGGAATATTACTCAGCCATAAAAAGAAATGAAATGGAGGTATTTGTAATGAGGTGGATGGAGTTAGAGTCTGTCACACAGAGTGAAGTAAGTCAGAAAGAGAAATACAAATACAGTATGCTAACACATATATACGGAATCTAAGGGAAAAAAAAAAAAAAGGCCATGAAGAACCTAGTGGCAAGACGGGAATAAAGACACAGACCTACTAGAGAATGGAGTTGAGGATATGGGGAGGGGGTGGGGTGAGATGTGACAGGGTGAGAGAGTGTCATGGACATATATACACTACCAAATGTAAAATAGATAGCTAGTGGGAAGCAGCCGCATAGCACAGGGAGATCAGCTCGGTGCTTTGTGACCACCTAGAGGGGTGGGATGGGGAGGGTGGGAGGGAGGGAGATGCAAGAGGGAAGAGATATGGGAACATATTGTATATGTATAACTGATTAACTTTGTTATAAAGCAGAAGCTAACACACCATTGTAAGGCAATTATACTTCAATAAAGATGTTTAAAAAAAAAAAAAAAAAAGAATCACAGAGTGGACTGTGGTAGACACAGAAGGGTCCCAAGTAGGTCTCACTTGAGAAGAACGTACTGCATGGCACACAGTTAACTGATGGCCCCCAGCCACTGGTGCATGCGAGCTGTGGCTGCACTTCCCCAGGTTGCTACCTGCTAATAGGGGCTCCCTGGGGGTGTTAATGCTGGCACTCCTGCAGGATTCCTCACAAGGGCAACTACGGCTTGAGGACTCCCCATCAGAAGGGCCACAATATTTTCAGAACTGTGCTGTGCTCTGGCATTCTTCCTGCCCAAGTTTTCCTCCCCTCTCTGTTCAAAGCTATCAGACCTGAATCTCAGTCTGAGTCTCCCCCTACCCATTTCTGCTCGCTCCCCCCTTTATCCTTCACAGGCACATCCTCAGGTCTTTTTTTTTTTTAATGTCTGATTCTCTGATGCCATCTTGCAGTCTCCTTCTTAGGGGACCTGAACTGACATGGTGTTGCTGAAATTGAGTGACACACTCGCCTGGGTATTAAAAATTGCCCCTCCCCTTGGAGGAAATGTCTGTTTTCACTGACTGCCTTTCAGATAACTGTCCTTCTCCCTATGTTGCATCAAGATAGTCCCCTCACCTCATCCCCCAAGCTCTTCAAATATACAAACCAATCCCTGGTTGATTCTTAGTACCTGCCCTCCAGAGAAGCCCAGACAAGTCAGCATCCCAGAGTCAGTGTAAGCCTATCCTGAGACCACCACCCAATCCCCCCACCCCAACAAGCAGAGAAGGAAAAATTCCACCATTTACAGAAAGCTCATCTTTCTGGGCTAAGTTACTGAGAAGAAGCCTTAAACCATTGGCTTACAATGGCCTACCTACTGGAATATGATGTAACTAGAATAATACAATGGTCTTCCTCCACTACTTCTTCCTCAGAAAAGCAAGAGAAAAAAAAAGATCTTTAACTAACAACACAAAAAACTACCTCTAAGGTTTTGAGTGGAATAAGCAGAAGAAACAGGAAAATTAGGAAGAAAAACCACTCTGGGGATGGAAAAGGTTGTACTGAAAACAGATTTTGAGACTCAGGCAGGTAACCTAGAAGTAAATGCCCAATACGTGGGTAGAGATGTTGTAACTACAACTTTAAGAGAGAGCCTGGGCCTAATAATCGTAGGCAGAACAGTGGCCCCCAGAAGTCTACATCCTAATCCCTAAAGTCTGAACATGTTACCCGGTGAGGCAGAAGGGACTCTGAAGATCTGATTAAATTAAGGATGTTGAGATGGGAAGATTATTCTGGATTATTTGGGTGGGCCCAATGTCACTGTAAGGGTCCTTATAAGAGGGAAGTCACTGAAAGGACATGTAATGCCAGAAGCAGAAGTTGTAGTCAGAGAAAGATATTTCAAGATGCTAAACTCTTGGTTTGAAAATGAAGGAAGGGGCCGTAAGTCCAGGAATGTAGTTGGCTTATAGAAGCTAGAAAAGGCAAGAAAACAGATTTTCCCCTTGAGCCTCCAGAAAGACAGCAGACCCACCAACATCTTGATTTTCCGTCAAGTGAAACTGGTTTCGGACTTTGGACCTTCAGAACTATGAAAGAATAAATTTGTGTGTTTTAAGCTACTAAATTCATGGTAATGCATTACAGCAGCAATAGGGAAATAATATACATGGCAAAGGGAGTCTGCAGATGTGATCAAGTTGAGAATCTTGAAATGGATCTGGGAGGGCAAAAATGTAATCACAAAGATCCTTATGAGGAAAGAACAGAGACCGGAGGGTCAGAACTATGACTAAGAAAGCAGAGAACAGAGTGATGGGATTGCTGGCTGGGGGCCAAGACTGCCAAGGAATGCGGGCAGCCTCTAGAAGCTGCAAAAGTAAGGGAACAAAGCCCTTGATTTTAGCCCAGTGAGACTGGTGTTGGACTTGAAGGGGAGCAGAATATACCACCCCAAAATATGCCTCTTTGGCATGAAGATCATTTTAAGTTGATTATTTTTAAGAAGGAGCCGACAGAAAAAGCTCTGAAAACTTAAGTATAAGTTACACTTTTTAAAGAGACGTTTACATTTAAAAGGGGAATCTCTGTTTGTAAGGACACCTCTCTCCCTGTACCAGGAAGAAAAGGATGACTAAAACTCTTCTCAGTGGAGAAGACAAGAACTTAAATCTGCATAATCCCTTACCCTTGTTTACTCTGTACTTTTCCTGACCACCTCCCATAACAGACCTCCTCTGCCACACCCCAACATTTTCTTTTTCTTTTATATTTAAGGTGGTGGCTTGCGCCATTTCAGTTATCCTGGGTAACTCCTATGTATATATGAGAGACACACACACACACACTACATATATAAAAAATACATATATATACATAGAGAGAGAGAGAGAGCGAGCTTGGAAGGGTAGAGGGAAAATTATTTTTCTTCCTTCACAGGCTTCTGACCTGCAGGACTTTAAGATAATAAACCTGTGGCGTTTTGAGCCTCAAAATTCGTGGTAATTTGTTGCAGTGGCAACAGGAAACGAATACAAATGATGATGACAGCTAACAATGAAGTGTTCACTATGTGTCAGGTACTAAGTGCTGTAGACACAATTTTCAAAGAAAAGCAAACAACCAAGGACAAAAAAGTGGAGAAAGCCTAAGCTCCTAATGCCTAAGGAAGAATTAGATTTTACATAATATGTTTATAAAATCAATACAATTAGGGAGGGGTAATTCCAAAAGTGGTATCAAACTAGGATAACCTGAAAGCAAATGAATTAGTGATTGATAGTTCTGTACAAAGATTCAGACCCTTAAAGACTTATGGAAATAAATCAAACCTGTATTTAATATGGCATACACTGTCATGAAAGGTACACAGAATTCTGTAGCACTGACCTACCGTTCTTTATAGATTTTCTCATTGAGATGGAACGAAATATAACTTTTATGTCTTAGAGTGAAGAGAGGGAAGATCTGCACTATTTCATTTATTGCTTGCATGTCTTTGTTGAAATATATATGGCATCACTCTGATGAAAACATTAAAAAATTATTGATTTACTGTGTACTGAATAAAGTAAAAAATACCTGCCGTAATACTCTCAGAGTTTATTCACCATAAAAATCTGCATTGCAATAAATGTTAATTGTATACTGCAAATAAAATATATATCAAATCAGCATTCTTTGGAGACTTTTCCACATCATTTTATGCACGATGATAAATAAAAAGCTATAATAAAAATAATAATTTTATATACTCAAACAAGCTAGGCTTTACACAAACCTTCCAACCTCCTGTGTATAATGTGCATGAGCACATTGTCCCAAAACTTCCTGGCTGCTGGCGTTTCTATTAACAATGTTACGTGAATATCGGGAATGTGAAATATTTTTTTATTAGAGGACAAAGAGGTTTTAACCAATCAAAGCCATAAATTAAACAAGTGGAGCACTGAAACTCTGTTTTTCTAAAAAGTAATATTTGATGGAGGACATCACTCCTCCAATCACATTCCTTCCTGAGTCACTTAAGTGTAAGGCCAGTCAATTTAACATGAAATATGTCACCTTAGTGTTTACCTGAAGATACATTAATACACATACTACTGACATTGAAGGGTTTATTTCTAGTTCCATTATAAAATTCTATTATGAGGGATATCTAATCCTTTGTATAGGCATTTTGCTAGAAGAAATTCTGTCAAATAAAATTGCAGTTGGGCAAATTTGTGCAAGTAACTTTGGCATTTTCTGTAGTGCCAAGTGGGAAGTCTGACCTGCTTTTTAAATATTAAACATATTTAAGTATGTTTAAATAAAACATATTTAAAAGGGTCTGAGAGCTTGCTTGATGTCACTCAAGATTTTTATCTTGATTTTAACTGATTCATACAAGTTGGGAAGGAAATTTTGCTATAGAGCTTACACATGACACCACACTGATGGAGGGTCTGGGACACACTCAACAATCTAAAATGTAGAAAACTGAAGACAATTTAAGTTTCAAAGAAGAACAGATCAATGGTTAGGAGTGAAAAGTCTATACCTTGAAGCAGAAGGCATCTATCACCACTTCTATCATTTCAGTGTCTTGTCTTTCAAAGCTTTTTTGTAAGTTGTTGCTTTGGGTGACAATATTATGTATATAGGTTTCCTTGTTTAGCCCATAAATGTCTGCCTAATCCATTCTGATTCAGAGTACTAACAAGCCTGGCTTGTGAAGGTCCTAAGATTAGGAGAACAATGATCAGGGAGGGAAAACACTAAAGGTGACATTTCTTTCCTCCTTTCATACTTGGGGGACCACGGGTCAGCAAGGAATAACTAGGAGGTCAAGCCCAGACTGCTGCCTGCTTTGTAAACTACATCTTTTGGAACAAACTCACGCCCATTCAATGGCTATTGTCTAGGGCTGCTTTCAGGCTGTAAGAGTAGAGTGAGTAGCTTCCACAAAGACTACATGGCCCATGAAGCTTAAAAGATTTATCTGATCTTTTAAGAAAAAGGTTGTTGACTCCTGTTCTAGGTTAATATTATCTCTAGACCAAATTATGAGTTTGGCAATCTTTTAAGATCTCTTGTCTTATTTATTTTTACTCCTCTCTTCTTTACAGGGCTGTCATATTGTCCTACCTTTGTGAAAAAATATTTCACAAAGGTCATGCAAGACCATTAGCCTCTTGTACTCTACATTTCTTTGTTTCTCTCTCTTGCTTTAGTCGCTACCATTAGGGACTACATACCAGCCATTACATTGTGTAATAGAAGCTTCCAAGAAATAATGCAGCCCTGTGACCACCACTTTTAGTTCTACTATTTTCTTTTAGGAATGGGGAGTATTTTCAGTGGGTACCCGCATCTTCCATCACATTCTGACTGCACTAGGCACTGACATCCTTGTCTTCATTTTTAGGCTTCTGCCAGGGAAGCTCCTCTCCTAACGAGTGCCTTCATCTCTCTCCTGGTACCTTGGCTGCTAAAACTGATACGGTGCCAAAGTGAAGCTCTTTCTTCCGTATTTGTTGAGGCAAAAATGTGTGGTGCCCTCTAGAGGCCATTTGTATTTTTGCTTGTATATACACATTCTTCCTTTTTCTCATGAAGAACATGTATTTATTTATTTATCCAGTGAACCTCCTCTCTCTCATCCTTAGTTCAAGTTGTTTTGCTGGGACTGTCTCCTTGCTGCGAGGAAATTTCAAGATGAGGAAATACAAGTGGGAGCTAAGTACAATGACACTCAATACCTGATGCCGAGCAATGATTGGGGTTAATGCGGAGACGGACTAGCCAAAACATCGGCAAGCCATTTAAACGACATACTTCCTTTGCGAGGGTGCTAAAGAAGCAAGGCATTGCTACAGAAAGTGGTTCAGACACTCATTAGAGAAGATGACGGTCTAATAAGGACAGGATGGAGGTTACCGTGATGCTTTATAAGACATGACAAGACCTTCATGCCACAGACCCAAACTGCATTACTTATTCCCCAGCTCGTATGAGGACTTGCTGGTATCGTGCTGACACTCAATTCAGGAAGAGCGCCCCAAAATGGCAGAGTCGGAACTTAACGTAGAAGAGACTTTGGGAATATAATGCATTTCTTCTGGGCTTCCTCATTTTATTATTAAAATGTACGTTGGGGGCTTCCCTGGTGGCGCAGTGGTTGAGAATCTGCCTGCCAATGCAGGGGACACGGGTTCGAGCCCTGGTCTGGGAAGATCCCACATGCCGCGGAGCAACTAGGCCCGTGAGCCACAACTGCTGAGCCTGCGCGTCTGGAGCCTGTGCTCCGCAACAACAGACGCCGCGACGGTGAGAGGCCCGCGCACCGCGATGAAGAGTGGCCCCCGCTCGCCGCAACCGGAGAAAGCCCTTGCACAGAAACGAAGACCCAACACAGCCAAAAATAAATATAAATAAATAAATAAAAATTTTTTTTTAAATGTACCTTTCCAGAGTTCAGAGACCCTGAAAATGTTAGAAAGCGATTTTAAGATTAGCTCTAAACCCAAATGTTGCCAACACTAGAAGCTTCGCTGCCACCACCTGCTTGTGCAGCTAAAAGAAAATGCTTTGTAATAAACATTTTGGCACACTGCTACGCTTGATACAATGTGCACTTTGGTGCACACATCTTAAATATATGCCAAATCCTTCTGGCCAGGTTTGCACTTGCTTCATCACTTATACTGAATAATGGACATTTTTTTATGACTTCAGTGACAGTAAATAACATTTTCTTTTTAAGTGCAGTCCAGGAGAAGGTAAAGAGTCCTACAGCTCATGGGAGTGCTAATTGGAGCCAATTATAATTTGATTGACCTGCCTTGCTTATTAAAATGATATGCAAAATTTACACTGCCCTTACAAAATGGAAATTTCTTCAGTACAAGCTAACTACAAGAAGCCCACCCTTTAATGAATCCAAAGGTGGTGCTTCTGGGTTATAATTCGCACATCACTCTCAGAAGCTAATTCAGAGAGGGATTTCACTGGGTTGCAAATACTACAAAAGAAGTCTATGGAGGGGGAAAAATGTGCAATAAAATAAATGAAATAATTAAGGGCTAGCGAATAAAGGGGCAGCATCACAATAACTCTGTCCATTCCTCATCAGGTCTCATTTTCTTTTATGAAAATTAAATGATTTCTTACGGAATGTCACGGGGACTGATATTTCCCTTCTTGCCATGTGGGTGATTTTTTAAAGCAGAATAAATGTTCATTTTCACTGGTAAACAGAAATGAAGTTATTAGCAGAAGATAAAGTCATTCCACCAAGTCACAGGGGTCTTCCAACTGAGGACAACAAATGAGTCCTCAGGAAGCTGGAGAAATTAATGTTTCTCCTTCCCTCCCTGTCCAGCCTCCAGTGACACACACAAACACACACTCAAACCCACACTCTGTCATACACACACACACAAAGTAGTACTACTACTTAACTATTAGTAACATATCAAACTGTTCATCAAAATAGGGTTAAATACCATTTAAAAATGTATTTTAAAATGGATCTTCACCCTTCCTGATCTAGCTTTTCTGAATAACACATTTTAGAAAGTGGTGGTTCCATTATAAATTATACTACTAAAATAGTCCTAAGTCACCTGATTAAAAAAACAAATCAAATAAATCAAACCAAAATCAAATGAATCCAAATCAAATAAGTATTTGATTATGGAAGGATGTGCAATTATGCCTGAATAACTGAAATAAACATGGTAACAAAAAACAAGGCCCAAAGGAATCAATCACCAAAAGTAATTCCCTTCCTTCAAATCTGTAGGGCTCTATAAATGCCAATTTCTTTAGGCACTAAAGGATATGCACTGGAGATTTCACAGCCGCCTCAGGTTCAAGTCAAATATAGATAGTAGTTTGCAGGCTTTCAGAAAAGTGATAGATGACAAAGTCAGAAAAACAGCTTTTAGACCACTTCACGTTTCCCTGCCTGCTATGCTAAATAACACGTGTATAAAGGCATACATCGCTTTATTGAGTTTCACTTTATTTTGCTTCACAGATATCCTATTTTTTCCAAATTGAAAGTTGGTGGCAACCCTGTGTTACGTGAGTCTGTCGGGGCCATTTTTCTAATAGCGTTTCCTCACTTCCTGTCTCTGTGTCACACTTTGGTAATTCTTGAAATATTTCAAACTTTTCATTAGTATTATAGTTATTATGGGGAACTGTGATCACTGATCTTTGATGTTACTACTCTAAGTGTTTAGGGCATCCACATAAGACAGCAAGCTACTGGGGCCCAGGGCAGGCCACCCCAAAATATGCCTCAATGGCATACTGATTATTTTGAATTACATTAAATGGCCAATGCAAGAGGTACACTCTGAGCCTCTTTTCTATCTCCCTGAAAGCAGGAAATACATTTCTCATGTGAAAGGTACATTCCCTGTATCTGGAGGTAGAAGGACGCCCTTATCACCAGAGACAGGAATCCTGGGCCAAGAAGCCTGTATAAACAAAACCTTGTTACTTTGTTATTTTACTACCCAAGCCCACACTTTAAGTTCTTCACTAATGAAGAACCCAAAGCATAAGTTTCTTTGCCCTGTCATTCCTCTCAAATTTACTGTTTCTTTTCCAAAAATTATAACAGCTGCTTGTTTGGCCATTTCTTAGGTCCCATTTCTATGAGACCTTTGCGCACCACGAATTAAAATGTGTTTCTTTTCCTCTTGTTATTCTATCTTGTGTCAATTTTATTATTAGTGCAGCCACAAGAACTTAGGAAGAGTAGAGGAGGGAAATTTCCCCTACCAATCGGTGTTCTGACTGCACCACCACCCGCCCACCCCGCCATTCGCCCGTCTCTCTCCCTCTCCTCAGGCCTCCTTCTTTCCTGAGACACAACAGTATTGAAATTAGGCTAATGAAGAACGCTACAATGGACTCTTAAATATTCAAGGGAAAGGAAGAGTCACATGTCTTTCACTCTAAATCAAAAGGTAGAAATGATTAAGCTTAGAGGAAGGCACATGGAAAGGTGAGACAGGCAGAAGCTAGGCTTCTTGCACCGGTTAGGAAGTTGTGAAGGCAAAGAAACAGTTCTTGAAGGAAATTATCAGTGCCAGTCCATTGAATACATGGATGATAAAAAGCCAAAGAGCCTTACTGCTGATATGGAGAACGTTTTTGTGGTCTGGATAGATCAAACTAGCCACAATATTCCCTTACACCAAAGCCTAACCCAGAGCAAGCCTCTAATTTCTCTTATATTCTATGAAGGCTGAGGGAGGTGAGGAAGCTGCAAAAGAAAAGTTTGAAGCTAAAAGAGCTTATTTCAGGAGGTTTAAGGAAAGAAGTCGTCTCGGAAACATAAAAGTGCAAAGTGAAGCAGCAAGGGCTGATGTAGAAGCTACAGCAAGTTATCCAGGGGATTTAGCTAAGATAATAATTTAAAGTGGCTACACTAAACAACAGATTTTCAATGTAGATGAAACAGCCTTATGTTAGAAAAAGATGCCACCTAGGACTTTTATAGTCAGAGAAGAGAAGTCAATGCCTGACTTCAAATCTTCAAAGGACAGGCTGGCTCTCTTGTTAGGGGCTAATGCAGCTGGTGACTTTAGGTTGAAGCCAATGATCAGTTACCATTCTGAAGATCCTAGGGCTTAAGAATTATGCTCAATCTACTGTGCCTGTGCTCTATAAAGGGAACAACAAAGCCTAGATGATGGCACATCTGTTTACAACAGGGTTGACTGAATACCTTAAGCCCACTGTTGAGACCGACTGCTCAGAAACAAAGACTCCTTTCAAAATATTACTGCTCCTTCACAATGCACCCAAGAGCTCTGATGGAGATGTACAATGAGATTCATGTTGTTTTCATGCCTGCTAACCCAACGTCCATTCTGCAGCCCACGGATCGAGGAGTAATTTCAACTTTCAAGTATTATTATTTCAGAAATACATTTTGCAAGGCCAAAGATGTCATAATAGTGATTCCTCTGATGGATCTGGGCAAAGTCCATTGAAAACCTTCTGGAAAGAATTCACCATTTTAGATGCCATTAAGAAGATTCATGACTCATGAGAAGAGGTCAACATATCAACATAAACGGGAGTTTGGAAGAAGTGGATTCCTACCCTCATGAATGACTTTGAGGGATTCAAGAGTTCAGTGAGGGAAGTAACTGCAGCTGTGGTGGAAGCAGTGAGAGAACTAGAATTAGAAGCGGAGCCTGAAGATGTGACTGAATTGCTGCAATCTCATGATAAAACTTTAACAGATGAAGAGTTTGCTTCTTATGGATAAGCAAAGAAAGTCGTTTCTTGAGAAGAAATCTACTCCTGGTGAAGATACTGTAAAGACTGTTGAAACAACAACAAAAGATGTAGAATATTACATAAACTTGGTTGATGCAGGGTTTGAGAAGCCTGACTCCAATTTTGATAAGAAGTTCTACTGTGGGTAAAATGCTATCAAACAGTACTGCATGCTACAAAGAAATCATCCTTGAAAAGAAGAGCCAATTGATGAGGCAAACTTCATTAAGAGGAAACTGCCACAGCCAACCCAACCTTCACCAACCACCACCCTGATCAGTGAGCAGCCACAAGCATCAAGGAAAGACCCTCCACCAGCAAAGAGATTATGACTCACTGAAGACTCAGATGATGGTTGGCATTTCTTAGCAATAAAATGTTTTTAAATTAAGGTTAAAACTTTTTTTTTTTTTTGGAAATAAAGCTAGGACTCCCCTAGAGGTCCAGTGGTTAAGACTCCACACTTCCACTGCAGGGGGCGTGGGTCCAACCCCTGGTCGGGGAACTAAGATCCTGTATGCCGCGTGGTGCGGCCAAAAAAAAAAAAAAAAAAGTTAGTAGAAATAAAGCTATTGCACACTTATTAAACCATAGCCTAGTACAAACATAACTTTTATATGTACTGGGAAAACAAAAAACTCGTGTGATTCACTTTATTGCACTATTTGCTTATTGTGGTGGTCTGTACCAAACCCGCAGTACCTCTGAGGTCTGCCTCTAGGCAGTTCTACTGACAATTGTCCCTAAAATGCAGTAAATTTTATGTTTACTAACTTTAATTAATTTCTTTCCTTTTGCTTTTTTCCAACAAGAAACAATTATAACAGAAGTGTTAAGGAGCACTGGCTCTTTCTTTTTGGCTCTACATATATTTACCGGAAACAACACAAAGAAATACAAAACCACCACCTGCTCACTCCTTCAAACATTTCTCTATAAAGCGCTTCTAATAAAGGAGACAGGTCTCCTCTTGAAAAGGAACGGCAGCAATCACGTGAGTATTCTTCAGCCAACAAGATGAAAAGCTTTTCTTTCCAAGAAGCAAATATGTAGATCCTCAGTATAAAAGCATTAGATCTGGCCTTGATCAAAGTCAAGAATAAACTTATCTAGAAATTGTAATGTGTTTGACATAAATGTTCATTGATCCTCTTTCAACGAGAGGGACACTGAACTTCATTCCTTTAACTTCTAATTCAATATTACATCTTCTTTTTATTCTCCCTAACAATATTGCATTTTCATTTTCAGAATAAATTCATATTAAACAAGTTGTCCTGCTGATTTATCCTGCTTACTTTGATTCTTTCCCCTTTACCTTACCTGAGGTGATATAAAGATCTCTTCTGCCAATTACATTTCAGCAGCTAATATTCTGTTATAAGCAAGAGTAACGCATCTGTTTCACTGTGTATCTAGTTACTGTGAGGGATGCCTGTCCTCTGCTTCTAGACAGTTTTGCTGTCTTATTTTGAGACCATATGTTGTATAAGGCTCTGGGAATTACTGAAACTGCTCATATTTGTTTTACCACATTTTACTTCAACAACATATCTTCTGGGAGATTTAGGAGCATGTTTATTTCTCTCATTCCTTTATTTTATTAATTCAATTAGTTGACCTTCAGCTGGCACGCGATGAAGGACTTTTCTAGCTTTCAATGTGAATGCGTTAAATGAAAAAGTACTTGGTGCACCATGTTCCAGATCAGAGCTGTATTTTATTTCTGTCGACCATAGACACTTACAATACTTGGGCTCTGATAAAAATAATAAATTTTATCACTTTTCTTCGGAGAAAGATTTTCGAATTCCAGTTAGAGAATCTCTTTTTGCACCACTTGTTCACCAGAGAACATGTAAGAAGGCGATATGATGGGTCTTAGCCCTAAGGATTTGGTCATCGACCCCTAGGTCCCAGGTGACTTGTAATGGTTACGGTTAACACGGAACATGGAACCTGTTCTGTCCTTTCTCCAAATTTCCTTTCAGCCTCTTATACATGAAGATATGAAGGGAAGCTTCTCTATTTCTTAACAAGGAGAAGCAGCAAATATAACATGGATAATGGAAACTAAGAAAGCCTGAAGTACTGTTTAAGGACATAACACTGTTTGACCAAGCTGTCTCTCTGACTGGAAGAACAGCCTGAAATAAGTTTATGGGGGCATCTTCGAAAGAAGGAAGTGCTTCTGCATTGAGTCTTAGGATTTGAGGTTTAAACTTGACTTTCTCTCATCCTAGGTACGTGCCTTTGGTAAATTCACTTAAAATCTCTGGTCTCAGTTTCTTCTCTGATATGAAAAATGACAGGGTCGCGTAAGATTGCCCTGGATGCCAACCTGTGGGTTGTATGAGATTGCCCTGGTTGCTAACCTATAGGATACAGGTTCTTTGGGAATTGCCATAAGATGAGAGAATCCACATGCATCTACTTGGTGGGAGAGACCAAACAAATTTTACATTACAAAATATATAAACAGATCCTGCTATTTAAAATGTGAGAGCCATACTGTGATTAACAAAAATATATATTCAATTAAAAAGTGTTACTGAAGTCACTGTGACTTTTGGGTATCATGTACTTTCTCTCTCGAAAATACAAAAAGCAATAGAAATAGCTGAGTACCTACTGCGAGCCAGATACTGCTCTTAGCAACTTAAACATATTACCTTATTTAATCGTCACAAAAGTCTATGAGGCAAGTACTATTAACATACATTTTACACAGATGAGGCAACTAAGACAATTAAGGAAGTCCCAGGTAATAAGTAATGTTAGAAGGATTTGAATCCAGGCAATGTGGAACAGAGCTTAACCCACTACACAGGGCTGTCTTCTCTGTGTAGTGTCTAAATCATGTGACAATAGTAAAATTTTGACAGTTAAGATGAATCCATAAATTCAAAAGGGTTGAAGACTACTGGTGTTTCAGACTCCTTTTATCCCTTAAATATTCTCCTTTACAAGTTTTATTTCTTAAGAAAAGACAGTCTAGGGTAGAGGTTAAAAACAAAAGTTATTGGAAGAAACAAACAACAGCAATAAACCATGACTGAGATCCATCCCTGGTTCTGGTACCTAAAGCTATGTAACCAAGGGGCAAGGCTCTTTTCTTCTCTATGCCTCAGTTTCCTTGTTTGTAATATAAAGATAATAGTAGTACCTACCCCATGGTTTTGGTTGTGGATTAATTAAGAGATACATACAAAGTATTTACAGGCATGCATGACAATTAGTGAGGGTTCAATAAATGTCTGTAGCTATTGTTTTGCTCTTGTTTGACTGTCCTCTGTGGGGATCCTACAAAGAAGTTAAACATGCAAAACGCGGGTTTTGTGGAGGAAGCAGAGAGGCAGGACTGCATAGCACAGACACTGCAGTGAACAAGCCCATCCAGATCCAAGCAGTAAAGGTATAATTTTCACTGGCAGATCTAGGGAGCAGATCAAACCAACCGGAAGTGCTTAAGATGCTGGTAGCAGAGGGCAAGGCAAACAGGTGTCAAACAAGTGTCTATGCTTTATGGACAGTGAGAAGCTCTAAAATGATGGCGTGCATGAAGATATTTGACTCCTATAACCAGCTAGGTTGAGCGGTGGGAGTTGCTTGTTGACAGTGTTTTGATGTACTTTTAGGAGACACTGAGATATGCGCTTCTGGATATTTAATTACTATCACATATGAAAAACAGAACGGGAACTTGGCAAGAATAAAGTTTCCTCAAACAAAAGAATGGACAGAACTGGACAGAGCAGATTAAAATCATTATATAGTACAAACAAGATTAAAGTTTACTCTTAAGAGAAAATATAAGCCAAGGTAAGTGTGCTGAAATCTGGTATCACTTGAAAAGAAAGGTAATAGGACCGAACACTGATGTGGAGAAATAATCAAAATGCAAGCATGACAAAATGCAGCATCCTTTCTGCTCAATTAATCAGATGAGCTAAGTGTGCCACAAAAGCAAGGCTTCACAGTACAGGTGGTGTCAAGTGAGCTGGGGAGTGGGTACGTGGCTCTGCAGAGTGCTGAAAGCTAGCAATGAATTGGAGTTCTATTTCTAACTTGTTCTTGGAATATTTCCAAATGGGAATAATCATTTCTAAATATCAACTGACTGTCTGTAATCTTAAGTCAAAGAAGTACCTCCTCACATCTCTATGAGGATATTGAGAGAAGGTTTTGCCTTTAAAATTGCAAGGGCTGTTGGTTAAATGCTCATCTGTGTGCCATTGTTTGGAGAGGTATATAGATATTAAATGAAAATGAGAACAGAGGAAATTCCCTAGTGCTCCAGTGGTTAGGACTCAGCGCTCTCACCGCGAGGGCCTGGGTTTGATCCCTGGTGGGGGATCCCACAAGCCACACGGTGCGGCCAAAAAAAAAAAAAAAATCAGTGGTTAAAGGGACTTTCCTGGTGGCGCAGTGGTTAAGAAACCCCCTGCCAATGCAGGGGACACCGGTTCGAACCCTGGTCCGGGAAGATCCCACATGCCTCAGAGAAACTAAGCCCGTGCGCCACAACTACTGAGCTCGCGTGCCACAACTACTGAAGCCCGCACGCCTAGAGCCCATGCTCCGCAACAAGAGAAGCCACCGCAATGAGAAGCCCGCGCACCGCAATGAAGAGTAGGCCCCGCCCGCCGCAACTAGAGAAAGCCCGCGCGCAGCAACGAAGATCCAACGCAGCCAAAAAGAAATTAAATAAATAAAAGAAAAATGAGAACAGGTCCCCATCCCCCTCAACTTGTGAACCTTGATGATGACATAATGACACAGGTAGAAAAGAAACAATTTATATTTAATATTCTAATATCATACACATAAAATGGGACCCCAGTAATTAAGAACGTTCTCTACTTTTCTTTAGCTGATGAATTGTCATCCTGGGGTTAAAGGGAGAATGTTTAAAGGCAGATGATCAGGCCAAATTAGTTCTCCTGGCTGACGGCTGAGTCAGGATGGTTTTTTCTAGGCTCTCTGAATAGCCAGAAAATAGCCCATCCCAGTGCCAGGATGGTTTCTGATAAAAACCGTATCACTGAATTAAAATTAGCCTAGTGTTCCTCAAAAGGTAGGCACCTAACAGATAGTAAAAAACAAATAAATTAATATGGACAAATTTTAAAAGGAACATGAATTTAAATAAAAGTCTACATTGCAAATGTTTATGAGAACTTAACACGTTAGAAGTTTATTGAGTATACTGAACAGCTTGGAAATATTAATTATATAATTTTTATGATCAGATACAGTCAAACTGAGTGGCTGTCAAATGACTGATTTTAGAATTTCAAGTATTTTAAATATGGCTCAAAAAATCAGCGTCAGAAAAAGTATAGCATATGAATACTCAGATGTTTCATAATTGTTTTAAAAAGGAAAAGAAACATAGACAGAAAATAGCTTTTACAACCCAGGAATATATTTATCTTTATTAAAAACTTTCCTACCCCACAAAAAGGTTTTAAAATAAATCCTAATTTTTATATTTAACAAGTGTTTCCTGAAAAGTTCTATTCTAAGGGGCAGCTAAAATAGTCTTTGGATACACAATATAGGTTACCCATTTTTCTTCACAGGACATCTCACAAAATTGCCTACAGGCACACAGGCAAGAGAAAACTGACTGGCCTTTACAATCTCAACAAAGAAAGCACTCTTGTAGGCCACGTGGCAGGAAGTCCTGGATAAAATCAGGGAAATCAGATTTTATAAGGATTTATCCTTTACTTACACTTACTTCAGAGAAAAGGATGGCTCAGTCCATCAGACGCTCCTTTTTTCATCTCTTAGGTTAGTTTTAATTTGATTATTGAAGCTAATTCCCTCTGTTTTCTATATTAGAGATCAATATACATACTCTTGGTAGTTATCCCAAACAACTGATTAATTTTTCAGTTTGGATTCAGTCTGTTAATGTGAAGCTTCAACTGACTTTGTATGCAAGTTATTGGCAGAAGAAATTAAGGCATCTAAAATGTAATTTTAACTCTTAAAACTATTGACCCTTATCTCTCAACTATTGTATGTTAAAGTAGATAATTTACAGATAAACTTATGGAATTACATTAGCTTTAACATTTGCAGAAAGACTAAATTAAATTAAATTACCCTGATATTGTCACTCAATTAACAGGTTGGATTATTTTGGGAAGTTAACAAGCTGCTCAATAAAGGAAGAGTTTACTAGTTACATGAGAGGAAACAGGTATCCCCCTTTCTCATGGGACGAGTATTTCTGAGTCTTATAGTCTATTTAAAAACCACTCCTTACAAACATGGTAAAAAGAAAATAACTCACATAAGGGCCATGACTTTATTTTTGTGCTTTATGCTATGCTCTGAGAAGTAGTACGTACATGAGAAGAGTATCTCTTAGTAATTTTAATCCCATTTTACTGATGAGAGTATTGAGGCCCATAAAGGTTAAGTGAGATCTCATACATAGTAAGGGAGGAAAGCAAAGTTGAACGGAGGAGCCTGGTCCCCAAGTCCCTGCTCTTAAAATCTAAGCAGCTTCGCACCCACTAACTCAGACTTGCCACCATTATCCCTTTTTCCTCTTTAATCCAAGCTCTGTTCTATATGCCAAAGATAAAAGAGAGAAATCGAAGGCCTAAAATTTAGATTCCGAGCCTAACGACTTGGAAGGAAGCCTTATTATTCTCTCTGAAATAAATAAGGCGCTCCTGGAAGATGTAATTAAGATTCCGGGGAACAAGCATGATGATAACTTATAGGAGTCAACATACACCCCTACCTTTCTTCAGATCTCTTCTTTTAAACTGATCCCCTATTCACATGTCTCCCCTCTGACTGTAGCTAAATGGTACCAGGAATTATATGCAATGACCTTCAAAGAGTACTTTGTGAAGTACTAAGAACAAAATTGTCATTTATTAGCCAAGTTGATCTCATTAAGGAGCATTACCCTGACCATCGACTTAGAGCTCTAATAGAGCTGGGTTCCAAGATCCCTCAGTATTTGACCTGGGTGGGACAGAGGCCCAGAATGCCAGCTTTTGTTAAAGGGTTTGACTAAATAGAAGAAAAATGTTAAACAGCCCTAACAGCGTGCCATTTTATAATTTCTCTCTCCGCTGAGAGTCTGCTTTTTTTGGAGAAAAGGCTATTTCATGACAGAATAATTGGTTCTGATTCCACAGTTTTCTATGTCAATGTTCTTTCTTCCATGAGGCCCCAGAATGCTTTGAGCTGCATTGTGAAAAAAAAAAAAAATTCAAGAAACAGACTCAACCCATTTGGGAGCTCCACAGTCCAGTCTAAAAATTAGGCACCAGAAACAAAGCAGAAGTCCCAGAAGGAAAGGAGTCCTTCCTCCGAGAAGTGCACAAGGTCACTGTCATCATTGTCATGAACAGGCCAACCTCAGCCTGTCAGGCAACCTGGGCCAGCCTGACGCCTCCCAGAGGGCACAGTATCCACCCACTCACCTGTTCTTCAGATCCCTACTTAACACTTACAGACGCTTTCCTGATACAGATTACACCATTATAAAGATGGTAATGGGATAACAATAAAAGTCAGATTTAGCAGTGTTCAGACAAATGGGTAAACATAACTGAGCCATCAGAGTTATGTTACAAACGTTAATTTAGGCAAAAAGGTAGGATTATAAAGGCATCGTGCGCTCTGAAAGTATTCCCTTTCACGTTTATTAGTTTCTCTGCCACGACTCTATTTATCAAAGTATAATAAGAGCCCATTCGTGGTCATGCATTACGGGAGATGGGTCTTACCAGAGGAATTAAACACGTAACAGCCTGTGATATGAATGAAGGTGTTTTAATAACTTTGGGTTTGGCAGCCCAATAAAACATTATGATCATCATGGGATTCACGCTGAAGTTCGCAGCCCTGTTTAATGGAAACAGGCTCCACATGAATAATCTATCCTTGCCTAACTACGTTTCCTCCTTAAAATGATATGGGTTCAGATTAAAGAACATATGAAGGCATATCATTATCATAGACATAAAATTGCTAAGAATGTGGACATTCTGTAAACAGTAAATATCTGTTTCCTGGGTTGGGAGGCAGTATTAAGT
The DNA here is from genome assembly GCF_009873245.2 of Balaenoptera musculus. Lineage (NCBI taxonomy): Eukaryota > Metazoa > Chordata > Mammalia > Artiodactyla > Balaenopteridae > Balaenoptera > Balaenoptera musculus. The sequence continues at coordinate 87,543,439 of NC_045795.1, forward strand.
AGTGCTCAAGAGCATCAACTCTGACTCTGCTGCCCATCAACTACATGACCTTGAGCAAGGTCACCTAACTTACTATCTCTGAGCTTCCATGTCCTTATCTGTGAAATGGAGAAAATAATACCCTGACCTTGATGAGGTTGTTGTGAAGATTAAATAACTGAATATATACCTCAGTGGCTCAAATTAAATGCTCAATAAATGTTAGCTATTAGTATAGTTTATTCCTTGTATTATTATTTTCCACTCTCCTACTAGATTTGTGAGAAAGACAGTGCCCTCTAATTTCGATGAGAATTGTTATGTGACTTTATTCATGTTAAGTAGAGATCGGCTGTGGAATGACAAAGAGGGGATGAGAAGGAATGGAAAAAGGGAAGAAGAGGAAGTAAGGGGGGGGGAAGTGAGGAAGGAGAGAGGGGAGAAAAAAAGGACAGAGTCTAAACCAGGGTCTAGGAATGTAGAGTATTTAATTCAGGGGGATTAATTAAAAAGCATTACTCTAATGGAGAGGGCCGTGCTTGGGCCAAGGAGGGTTACCGGTGGAGAGAATTAGAGGTGACAAGGCAAGGGGAGAAGGCCGATGGCTCTCCTTGTTCTACTGACACCTCTTCCCTCCTCATCCTTTCTTTCCTTCCTTCCTTATTTATTTTCCTCCTTTTTTCCCCTTTCTGCTTCCCTCCTACCCTCTATCCCTCCCACACTCCCTCTCTCCTTCCTTCTTTCCTTCATTCACCCAAGAAACATTTATTCAGGAGTCATTAAACCCTTAGAACATCATAAAAGTGCGTTCTACATAAACCTCAACAACAAAAACCAAAAGACTAGGTATCAGGTAGAGAGGATATTGCATAGCCTATCAAGACAGAGAGAATCCAGTGCCAGTATATGTGTGAGTGTATAGTAACTAACAAGTTAGAGGAATTCTCTGTTCTCAGGGAGCCTATATTTTAGTAGTGGAAGATACTCTATTAATTAACAAACACAAACATTTATATCAGAATCATATCATTTGATGAGAGCTGCTATGAGCAAAGTGTCAGAAGGTGCGAGAGAGAGAACTCCTTTGGACAGGGTGCTCAGGAACAGGGTTTAATTCCCTAATTTTTGAATTGAGATTTAGCTTCATCCACAGAGTGCACCACTGTAAGTGCACAACAGGGTGAGTTTTTACATCTGTATATACCTGTGCAACTATCACCAAGATCGAAGTCCAGAACATGCTCAGAGATTTCGTTTATGTACTTTAGTTTTTCATAAATGATACTGTGTTATATATCTAACTCTCTGAATTTTTTTTCACCAGGCACTATTGTAACACCTATCTCTACTGCACCTTTTACCTGTGCCTTCTAACCTCTGTACATATTCCGTGATGGGCGTCAACCACCTGTCTACTTATCCTCTGACCCAGTAATGGGTCCAAGGTTGCTTCCAACATTCCAGACGTCTGAAGAATACTGAAAGGAACATCCTCAAACATGAATGCTAACTGAGCTATATGATTTTTTTCAGTTCCTGAGTAGAAGCAGAAAGTTGCTCTCTGAATCTACAAGAAGAATAATTTGACCAATGCCTGACTTCTTTACAGGACGTTAGAAGTTAGAAGCACACCACTCTGTGCTCCCACCAGCAGTTCACATCTGCCTGTTTTTTAAATTGACGTGCTCTGACATCTCAGAATTTAGAAAATCTTTTCACACAGCTCTAAAACTTCTGAATTTCCTCCTCTTAAATTCATCGTTCCTTCCCTGGGGCGTGTTTTTCAAAGCGTGTGGCCGTCCCTTTCTTGGTGATTTGCATGAATAGTATTATTAAGGAGGTAACACTTAAGCTGAGATGTGATTAACAGGGAGGAGAAGGCAGAGGGAACACCCTAGACAACGGCCCTCAGGCAGGACTGAGGCTGCTGTGTAGAAGGGACAGGGAAGCCCACCAGTGTGGCTGGAACACAGTGGGAAAGGGGGCAAGGGAGGCAGACGAGGTCTGAGAGGGAGAAAGGGCCAGAAGCAGCCCGTGATTTAAAATCTGCCAGACAGTGCAGAGCCTTCCTGTTCCATCTGCAGAATTTGTAATGCTGCACCTGACCTCTTACCTGTCATCAATAAATGAAGAATGGCAGGCACAACTGTAGCTGATGTGCCTCTGAGAGTTTAATAGTAATAAAAGTAGATCAACAATTGTGATTCGAAGCACTCAGAACACCATAAGAGTACATTCTATGAAAATCTCAATAGCAAAGAGGTAAAAGATTACATATCAGGTAGAGGAGAATGTGTGTAGCAGAATAAGACACATCACTGAGAGAGCTCGGAAAATTGCTTACTCCTCATGGGAAAAGCTAAAAAGAATAATAATAATACACTTATTTCATTAGACCAGTCTGTGGAGATGTTCATCTCAAATGACTACTGAAATGAGTCTACACAAGATAAGGGATTTTGAGATTTAAATTTAAGGACAAACTGTTCTCATTTTTAAAGTAAAAACTCAAAGGGTAGTAAGTTAATAACAATAAAACACAAAGGAAAAAAAAAAAAAAACAAGCCTGCAACTGATAAGAGGGAACATTATATAGTCTTTTTTTTTTTTTTTTTTTTTAAATTTATTTATTTGTGGCTGTGTTGGGTCTTCGTTTCTGTGCGAGGGCTTTCTCTAGCTGCGGTGAGCAGGGGCCACTCTTCATCGCGGTGCGCGGGCCTCTTTTTATCGTGGCCTCTCTTGTTGCGGAGCACAGGCTCCAGACGCGCAGGCTCAGTAGTTGTGGCTCACGGGCCTAGTTGCTCCGCGGCATGTGGGATCTTCCCAGACCAGGGCTCGAACCCGTGTCCCCTGCATCGGCAGGCAGATTCTCAACCACTGCGCCACCAGGGAAGCCCCATTATATAGTCTTAATAAAATATATCAACTTTTCAGATGTTAACTAAGCATATTGCAATAGAAAAATAATGTGATTCAGAAGCAGTATACTTTAAGGCTCTTGGAAAACAGAAACAGAAGACTTATTATTTTAATCTGCTATAGAGTAAAATGACAAAGGATCTGTTAATTGAGTGACACGTGACATTGGGACATGTGACACCCAACCTCAATTTGTCTGTCTGGCCAACAGTAAAAAGTCATTATGAAGATGATGATGAGCATGGTAAAACAAAAAGAAGCAAAGAACAGTAAACACGGAGGAAAGTATATTTATGTTTACCTTGAGATAAATAAAATTTTTCAAATGTTAATAGGGAAGTTAGTCTCTCTTTTTAGTCATTTGATTTGAAAAGACGGTGTGGAAGAACACAGCTAGGGTAAAACTAATTTTTAAGCTTTTGCAATAAATGTTAAAATAACCATCACAATTAAGAAAACCTTTGATTCCTCTCTAATCTTTATTGGTGGCTTCTAATTTTAAAAGAAGATATGAATTTAATCACTCCTTGTTACTCTGCTGTGATGATCAGTAATTTGATATGCATGGAAGTGCTTTGAACTCACAGAAAAAAAGAGTCTGTAAACATAGAACTCTCGTTCTTTCAAATAAATAAATATATGGAAAATGTTTAACATGCAATGAAAATGATATATATGTTAACAAAGTTATAAGATAAAAATGCAAATAATATAAATTGATATAATGATCAAAACAACTGTAATTAACTGAGTAGCCTGGGAAGTCTAGATTAGATAACACTTGCTTACACAGGCCTATAATGTTTATTCTGTTTCCCTGCAAACGGTTTATGTCCTTGTCTGTCTCTCCTACTGGACTCTAAGCATCTCACAGCAGGAACATCGTCCTCACCTCCGTGGCCCCAGAGTGTGGGATGGTGTAAGAGGTCAGCAGATGTACGAACTCATGCCCTTGAACTGCGGTACCCAATCAGCAACTGAGGGAAAGGCACATGTTTTGGAGAACAAAACCAAGATTGACTTGATTCAGCTCTTCTGTAATCATCAGTATGTTAAGCATTCATCATTGCCTGCTCTAATTTTACACACACACGCGTGCACGCGCACGCACATACACACGGAAATTAGGAAGACCCTGAAATTAGAGCAAGACATACTTGAGTCTGACTCCCAATAAGTACAGATTTATTAAACATTTATGATAGTGTCTCGCATTTAGTAAAGGGTATATAAGTGCTTCATTTATTAAGAAAAAAACCAAACAAAAACCAACCTAGGCCATACCCATGCTGGCTACTACCGTGTCAATCTTGGGCAACTTATTTTACTGCTTTGAGCCTGGGTTTCCTTTATCTGAAAAATGGAATACTTCTTACTTCACAGGGTTTTTGTCAGGAGTAAAATATGAAAATGAATAGAAAAGTATTTAGCATGCAGGTGTTCAAAAAACATTACTTCTTTTCCCTACTGCTTCTGTCTACACTTTAAAAACTGATGTAGCTCAACTGCTGTGATGTGTCTCTAACTTTACTCTTAAATAGGTTACTATTGGTATAGTCTGTTTCGATGATGAAAAGTCATACAGTAAGAGAGGTGTTACAGAATGTTAGGTAAAGGTGAAACATCAGTCCCTTGCTAAACCTGTGGGTTCCACCTGTCTACCCCCAGAACAATTTGTAAAAGCCTCCATTCACTGCTTATCATGTGGCTTATAAGTCTCTTTATTACCTGCTTCTCCATTTCTAGACTAGGAGCAGCATCAATGCAACAGTGATGTCTCCTTTACTTTTATCTCCTTTGAGCCCAGCGTAGAGTAAGATAAATGCTTGCTGAATTAAATGAACAAGTGATACTGGAGGAGCATCAAAAACTCATGACCAGTCTGCTTACGCCTGGCTGTATCACATAAATGAAAAAGTTAAACTTCTCTGGACAGAGACTTATAACTGGGTCTTAAAAGGTTAAAAATAAATTTCTGAATGATGTGTCTAATTAAAATTTGTCAGTAAATTTTACACAAAGATTCTCCAAATTAACATAAGGCTCTTCTTTTCTCCTTCAAAGATCCCATAACTTTTTTCTTTTAACTTTCCCATTTGTTTATCTTCAAACATGAGGTGTTCATAATCATCTCCATTTAACAGATGGGAACACTGAAGTTCAGAGATGTTGTGAAATTGCTTTCTCAAACAGGGGCACCATCCCAGGGGCGGTCACGATAGAAGTCCTATATCTTTCAATTAGAATCCGCTTCCGAGTAATTAACACATTTTCTTTAGCCTGCAAAATAATCACCCTTTGTAGAGCTCCAGTGTGGAAAATTTTTATCTGAGAAAGACTTATTTCGGAAAGCTTTATATGAACTTGCAATTGCAGGCCACTGTGAAAATCACCATGCCATTTCAGGTTTAAAAGTGTAGTTGTGATCAACAATTCTCTGCAACCATGGCAACACAATGTGCCCCTTTCTAGCTGTTTACTCTTAAAGAATTAAAGGACTATTTAAAGATTAAGATTACCATGCATGCTATACTAGGTGACCTTACAAAGGATAAGATAAAAGCTTTGTAAATGAGTGCTAGTGATTACTTTGGGTTACGTAGGTATATATGAAAATTTAATTTCTTGGGAACCATTTATAGGTTACAGGAATCCAGCAATAACTATGACATATTATGAACTGATTTGCATACCAAGGGGAACTTTACTATATTTGTTTCCATAAATTTGTGGACCAGTGTTTAGTACCAGTTATGAGATCAGAGCAAAGAAGGATTCCTTCTATCTTGAATTTCCAAAAAGAAGACATTCAGAATTTTGACTACTTTTATTAAAGATATATTAATGCTCATGTAAGACGAGGAAAGAAGAAAAACTCAAGAGGGATAAACTTGTGACCTTGTAATAGAAAAATGCACCTTAACCGACAGGTTATATGTGCCTGTCTACTAAGAGACCAACTCAGTTATTAATGAAAATATCAAAAAAAGGCTCATGCATTTTGGTTCCACTGCTTACAAAGATCCAATTTAATTAACTCTTGAAGCTCAATCACTACACAAGATGAGTTCTTCTTTAACCACAACTTTTTAACTGTTTATACTAAAAGAGATTCTGTCCTTACTGTAACTAAATTAGTTTTCATAAATCTTGTGCTCAAGATCAAAAAGAGAATATAGGAAACCAGTATTTACAGAAACATTTTTTTTACCAACTCACCTGTAGGCCACAGATCTTTAATCCATCTAGTTGAATTTGAATGCTTTATTCATATTCTCATTCATTCTCCTCTCCACCCCGCCCCCCCCACCCCCGCCGACCCCAGTTATTTGAAACAAGCTGATTTAGGGGCCTAATTAAACATTAAAAAATAGTATTTGTAAGAACCATTCTAAAATGCATGACACACTTCTTTCTCTTAGTATACTGAGCCTGAGGAACTTAATTTAACTCTTATCGCATAAGCATTAATTAACATAATAAACTGATGCCAAGAGATGCTCCAGGGAGCCATAGGGATGGAGTTGAAGACACTGTGATGAACGCTCCCCAAGCCTCTCATCTCCCTCATCTTGTCACCTCCACACAACCTACATCTCTGCTACTCAGTGAGTCATGTTTCCAGAACAGCCCATTCTTCTAACCACCCTCATCTTTCTTCAAGAGTTAAGCTTTTATGCCAGCATTTTATATCTACTTTTAAGCAACAGGCTTTGGTTGGGAAAACTCTTATGAATGAAGCCCATCTTCTCCTAAGAATAAACTTTGCAAAAGATACAAGGTCTTTTATGTTTCTTAGACTGAAGGGTACGGTTCCCAGGAGCAGAAGCTTGGCTTCTGGGGATATGTGAGGCCCTGGGGCGCACACCGCACATCTTCCGCGGGCATCCATTTTACCACGTGGATGTATTATAGGGTAGGAGGCAAAAACTGCAAGAATCTTCAAAGTAAGATCTGAGACTTCAAAGGATTCTTGGGTTTATGGTTGTTTCCCCACGGCTATGTCCCAGAACCCCTAAGGTCTGTGATTTTTCTCTCCTCTTTTCAGGGAAAAAAAAAAAAAAAATACAGAAGCACTGCTTAAGGCATGGATATGAAATTATGTCAAAAATAAATGAGGTTTCTAATAATCTAGCTGGGTGGGTCATTAATGATGGCTTTTTTTAAATGACAGCCCCACCAAACGAAGCCTCATCTAAGATCATAAAATTTTAAATCTTTGGAACTCACCACTTTCTACCTTGTCTTAGTTAGCGTCATGCCTTTTTTCCCTTCTTCTCTCTCACAAACAATACCTGCTTAATCTTTGTGATAGAAACTTCCTAGAGCACATTACCTTGAATAAGTAAGCAGCAAGGAACATTTTACATGCTCCAGCAGGTACTGGGCACCTGTTTATTGAGTGTATGCTATACACTAAGCATTATTCTTGGCTCTGAGGATACAGGGCTAAAACATTTAGCCAAGTCCTAACTCACTTGAAGGTAGATTCTAACTGCATTGGCAAAGGGGCAACATTTTTTAAAATATACAAAATAAAAGAGCAATAAAATGGGAGAAAATGATACATGCTACGAAGAAAATAAATCTGGGTGATATGACAGTGACTGAGAGAAGGAGTTGCTTTTGATGGTTAGGAAACAGGCCGTATCAACTGAGCCCTCAACAGAAAGCAAGTCAGCCAAGGAAGGATTTGGGGGATGAATATTTGAGGCAGAACAACAGTGCAACTGCCCTAAATGCTGGGGTTTCTGAGGAGTCAGGGGATAGCAGGTCTGGGCAGAAGGAGAGGTTGGAGAGTGGAATGAGAGAGCGTCCTGACCTGGGCTGGTACCAGATGTTCCGGGCTGTGTGAGCAGGACAAGGAATCTGAACTTGACTTTTTACCTGTGATAGGCAGTTGCTGAAGTGCTTTAAGCGAGGGAGCTAGGTGACTGAATTTACATTTTAAAGCCACAACTGGCTGTTGTGTGGACAAGGACAGCAGGGAGAGGTTATAGTGGAATTGGGACATCAGAGAGGGGACTCCTCAGGTGCAGACACCGGCAGTTTCCACCAGAATTGGGGAATTGCAAAAATGTGCAAAATTTTGTTGAGTGGAATTGCTGAGAGAAGGTGAAGGGAAGAGAAGAACACGGCTCACCTCACATGCAGTCTCCCAGCCTGAGGAGTCAGGAGGTCGCATGATCCCTCATGCAAGGTCACAAGGTGCTAGGTGGCTGGATCAGGCCTGAAACCAGAAATGTGACTCCACCCACAAACTTTGTGATGTCAACTGATCGGTTCAGAAATTCTAGTTCTTCAGTAGAAAGGAAGGCAATACAGTCAGAAAGAGAGTAATGGTCTAATCCAATCTGCCTAACCTGGTGTTTGACTGTCCTCTGCCACATCCCTCCCACCCCTCCATACCGCAAAGTGGTGGGTGTTCAATACTTTATAATTTCAGTTTTTTGTTTGCAAGAATATGCACTCAGAAAAATGCTACAGGAAATAGAAGCCTGTTCAAGGTGATCATGAAACCAAACAGAAGTTCCTGGGCTTTCAGAAATATTCCGACCTCCTTCTTCTCATTTGCCATTAAACTCATTAATGCAGGGAGTTCAATTAATTCTCCTCTGGTTCTCTTTTCTCTCCTCTGTCTAGATTTATCGATACTCCATGCTCTGATTCCGCGAGGCTACTTTGACCAGGAAACTCCTCCTCTTTAGCAGGTAAAACAGTCTTTCACAAGCTGCTTCCTCCTTGAAGTCTTCCCTGTTCTAAGCTCCTAATACTTTCATTCATTTGGCTCTTAACCGGTTCACCATTCTCTCTTTCCTTATTTAGAGCAACGTCTAAGCCTCCCTCTTACACATCACAAACTATTTCTGATTTATCTTTTTGATGGGACCCCTTCCCCCAGCACAACAGGCACAAAATAAATATATACAAAATAAACAATTACCTAAACTTTTAGGCTAAATTCATCTCTATAAGGAGTCCATTCTATTTTAGAAAAGACAGCAAGGGATCAGGAATTTTCTTTCTTAATTGAACGTGGTAAAAGTGAACTCACAAACATTTGTCAATTCAATAATAATTTACTAAGCCTTTCCAATAAGCTAGAGATGTTGTACACATTGGCCAAAAAAAAAGAAAAGGAGGATGGCTAAGTCTTCTCAATGTCCATTATTCTGGTTTCTCTAACTGGGGGGCCTTGAATATGATAAATCACTTCCATGCCGGTCTCCCTTTGACTACAACTTCACTTTTTCCTCCCAACTGAAACTGAAGTCTGTTTCCTTTTAAGAAAAGCTTAAAAAAGAATTTTCCTTGTAGAACTCATCATGTTCTTAAAAGAACCCAGGAGAAAGCATGCTGGAGTTAAAAGAAGGATTAGAGTTATCAGGTAACCTGAGTTTGAGTATGGCCCTGACATACACCATGTGATTTTGCTCAAATCAATTAATCTATAGAGGTCTCAGTTTTCTCATCTGTAAAATAAATAAATTAAACTACCTTTTTCTACAGTGTGTTTAATGCTCAGCACACTACTGCAAAATACTGACATAATTATAGAACAATGTAGTTTGCTTATCTGTAGGGATATTTTTAAAGTAGTGGAAAAGAAGTGAAAGAAAGATGGATTAGACAAAAATGTTTCATATTCCAACGACAAAAACTGTATTATCAGGCCTCACTACTTGTGCTCTTGAAAGAGACTTCAAATGTAGAAAAATCTTTCACAAAAACCCCAAATATGAACTGAATTTTACACTCAAAGATATTAATCATAGCATTATAACAGCAAAAGTCCAAATAATCTAAATGACCAAACAAAAGAATAATGAGAAATGAAGGGCTACTTCCTTCAACATGATAATGATTATCTATCAGAACAACAGAAAGCAGTACCCTTAGTTACACAAGAGCAATGGTGTATTTCAAAAATGGCTCCTGTCACTGTATCTTCTGGGAACACATGAGGGTCATCCAAGAATTCACTGACACTAATATAGTGGCCAGAAAATTTGCAAATAAATATAAAAAACTAGGTAGTCTTCTCATACCTGGTCACAATGTTTTAAAAAATACGTAAATTAAAAAAGTTTTTAAATGTAATGACTCTGATGTGCATTTAGAAGAATGAATGTATTTGAAAGACAATATTTCTTTTCTGTTTTGGCAATATAAGCTGTACAATAGGAGGACTTGTCCTACAAATTATTAAAACATTATGGAATTAAAATAGGTATAGTATTTAAAATATCATAGTGATGCTGTAGGAACAGAACAATAACAGAGAATAAAGAATTCAAAAATTGATCCATACATGTGTGTGTGTATGTGTCTGTGTGTGTGTATATATATATATATATATATATCTATATATATATATATGTAGGTATGTATCAATCTATATGTATTTTTATATGATTGTGGTGGCATTTCAAAGAAGTAGGGGAAAGAGTGGATTATCCATTGAAGTGTATTGGGACAGCTAGCTACCCATGTTACAAATATGATGCCAAATCCTTACCTCACACATTACATCAAACAAATTCTAGATGGATTAATATTAAAATTAAAAATATCATAAAGGTCCTAAATATATGTATATATTTGAAAATATTTATAATGTGGAGACTTTATCAAAAATGACACCCAAGGCAGAAAAACATATGTAAATCAAAGAGATTTTACTATATAAAATTTTGATACTTTAATAAGGCAAAATATGGAAACAAAAATGAAATCCACTAACTAAAATAACAAAAGGTGACAAATTATGGAAAAAAACAGAAAAAAATATGCCATATATGACAAACAAAATGATAATCATCTTAAAATATAAGGAATGATTTAAAGGCATTATTTTTATATTAAAATTGTTTTTAATAAAAAAAGATTATTTTGAAGGTGTTCACACTAACAGGGAAATGCTTAAGCTATAACATTAACAGAAAAAAATACAAATATGTCACTACAGTTGTTCTCAGTTATGGAAAAAAAAAATGTTTAAGAAAAAAATAAGACAGTAAACAGACCAAAATGATGGCTATTTTGGCACTGTGGTAATATGGGTGATTTTACCTTTGTGATTTAAACCTGCTAAGTTTTCTAAATGCTCTATAATAAGCATCATTTATTTTATCACCTGAAAAAAATAACAAACAGCACAAACTTTTTTTTTTTAAGTATCTTCAAGCGAAAAGCTTGGGTTCATTTTGGAATCTTACTTTTTATATGTTCCTTACTTTAACTATATTCAGTGGAGAGTATGTGCCAATAAAAACGTCCTTCTCCATGTGTGCCATTCTCCTTCATCCAGACAATTCTCTTACTTAGCGAATCTATAATTTTTCCAAAAGGAAAAGAAGTTACATGTGCACATGCACACACAAAGGAAATAGCTAAAATACAACAGATACATTATTTCTCATTGCTAGTAATTATTTGTTTCTGCCAGAGGAGGAAAGCAATAAAGAAAAGATATATAGGAGAATTTCAGCAGGGAACATGTACTTATTAATTCTTTTCCGGGCTAAAATGACAACTCCACTTCGTTTGTTACATTGTATCTTGAAAACTATACCAAGGGATAGAAGAAAAATGAAAGTTCTTGTGTTCAGCATCCTGTTCTCAGACCTGAGGTTTACAGAACAGTGTGGTAGAGTGGAAGGGGTCCTGCATTCTCCCTTACAACTGAAGACGGAAGTCTTTCAGTTTTAGTCATCAACTGAAATTTGTTGTATTTTTCTATGTAATGCCCAAGACAGAGCAATGTGGAACTTCAGAGAAACAATGAACTGAAGAATAACACATAACCTCTGTGAGTAGTAGGAGAATCCGAACTGAGAAAATACGAAGGTGTGAGTAAAATATAGGCATGCCAAATGTTCTTCGCAGAAGACCCATAGCAAGTTTGGAATACTGGTAAACAAATACCTGATGGTAAAATGTAACACCACATTGCATCCATTCAAAGATATCTCAGCTTGATAAAGTATAATACCTTGTCAACATTTAAAGGAACCGTATTTTCTCTCCTATTTGGGTAGGGTGCGTATCATAGACACCACGTATATACAGGATACCATCTCCAATGGGGGTTGGTGTTTGTGAGCAATGTGATGAGTCTCTAGTTGACCTCTCTCTGACCTGGTATTTTCCAGCTTAGCCAGAATGGCCCAGACAATAACTGGCTTCCTGCAGTCAGTTTGTAACTTGGGGTAGGAAGGACCTTAAGAGGTCATCAACAGTGCTTGAATAAATTCTGCGCCATGGTGGCAGGCTGCAGGCTTCAAACTCGTGCGCTTCAAAGGAAATTAATTTCCCACTGGTCTTGCAACGTTGTGTTATATAAAGCCCTGGATTTAAGACTAGGAATATTTCTGATGTGCTTTTGAAAATCTGATCTAACTAGAGTTTAAAAAAAGGAAAACAAAATTCCTCAGAACAAAGCGTGGTAGGCCTTTAATAAAAGGTTTGCACTGAGTAAGTCTTATCCCTGGATTATCTCCCTAGTACAGTAACTGGCTGGTTTTTAAAGGGTATCACAGAAATCAGACAGACAAGAATAGGGCATGATCAGAGGCAGTGCATGTTTTCATTCTTTCAACTGCACTTGGAAGTTGTCCCTGTTCTTGGAGGGGACATGACTGAAGCCCAAAACTAACTTGCAATTTGAATGTCTCTTGATGCATTTCCAAACTGGGCCAGACTGCTGGAGACATTCTCAAATATATGCATTCACACCTGACCCCCCAATCCTGACAGAGATCATGCTGAACCTTTGTAAACTGACTTGGAATTCTCTAGAAAACGTCCTTCATTTTCCATGTGGAATTTTGTATGCGGCTTTGTTAAAGAATTCCTTTCCCTTCTTCAGGGCAATTTCCCTGCAAAGAAGTCTCTTGCATCCTCTGGTTCCAAAAGAATTTTCATAGAATTCATCTGTCCTTTTGTCTTCTAGTGAAGCCTCCCATTGTTCCGGAGACCATTTGAAGGTTGTTTCCCTAAGTATCACTAGTATTCTATTAGCACTAAGATAGCGTATGATTGTCTATACATTTATCGACTTGATTATATTTTTTTCAATTTCAGGTGTAAAGGTTCTCAAGTCCTTTTGCCAACACACTACACACGGCTTACATGAATCAGTTTTTCATGACACAAACTGTTCAAGAACTTTGCATATATATAAGGGTTGTAAGTTATGTCCCCTACAAGGATGTCTTATCATAGCCCTAATATCCCAACTGCTAGCTGTCTCAGTTCTTATTAAAATGGATTCAAGGGGGCTTCCCTGGTGGCACAGTGGTTAAGAATCCGCCTGCCAATGCAGGGGACACGGGTTTGATCCCTGGTCCGGGAAGATCCCACATGCCACGGAGCAACTAAGCCCATGTGCCACAACTACTGAAGCCAGCGAGCCACAACTACTGAAGCCCGCGCGCCTAGAGCCCGTGCTCCGCAACAAGAGAAGCCACCACAATGTGAAGCCCGCGCGCTGCAACAAAGACCCAATGCAGCCAAAAAAAAAAATGGATTCAAGGAATCTGTCTCTAATCAGGTGCATAAGACCTGGAGGTTCACAAATGTAACACGAGATATACATAGGTGCTATTCTTTCAGCAGAACCCTCTCTCATTTTCGGTTCTAAATTTTCTCTATACAATACTTCCAACTGAAATTCCCAGGCTGTTCCGAAGGTTTGTTTCCTTTGACTAGGAAGCCAATTCTTGCATTGTTTTCAAGTTCTCCCAACTTGGAGATATCTGGAAATCCAGTGACTTTTGTATTTCACCTATTCCTTTTACTTCCTGGAGATTTCCTTCATTGTATTATTATGCTCTGATCATGACTTGGTTTTAGCGAACAGCATTTCTTCCAATTTAGTTGAGGATTCTTAATAATGCTTTGTACCTTGGAATACATACCCCCAATATACTTCACTAAGAATCAGAAAGAAGTCATGGTCACTTTAATACCTTCCAATGCCTGTTGAAGATATGGAATTTTGTCTCTGTTCTACTTCACAAATAGAAAGATTAACAAAGCCTTAATTTCACCGTCGTTTTACATCTGTATCTTGTTCAAATAGTCCTTTAACCTTTCTTATTCTCTACTCTGGTACTGGAGCGGACAAAATTCTCTCATTGCCTGGCTAAGGACTCTTGAATCTCTGCCTCCCCCCTAATCTACGGTGAGGAATCCAAGACTCAGAACTAAGAAATAACTTTCACTCCTTACCAGCACTGGATTAAGAAAACTCATACAGATTCTGTGTTATAGCCATGGGAAAAACAAAATATATCACATGAGCATCTGAAAGCAGTTGGCAATATTAAGTATGAGCCAAGAATTAACACTTCATGTTTATACCAGATGTCAGGTACACCACTTCTCTCTCTGAGCTGTCAAAAAGCCTAATACAGAGAGAAAAGGTCAAAGAATCCTGAGGGAGGTTAGTGGTGCTTAAAGGTTATAATGATTGAAAAAGATTGCTTTAAGTCTACGTATGTCACCACTTCAGATGTCACTTCACATCACAAGTGGAAAACAGAATAGGCCTTCTTAAGAAATTTGCGGAATACAGTATGTTTTGGCAGTAGTGTTGAAAACACACTATGGTTTCTGTAAGCCAGCCAGCACAGGTCCCCTTATCTGAAGATCAATGATTACAGATGATTGATGGACTCATTTCCTCACCAGAAAACACCAGCCTGTTATTACTATAACAGATGTAATGTGATCCACTCATAATTAATTGAATTTATAAAATGCCAGAAGTATACTTAGTCAAAAGCATCCCTTAATTTTCTCCCCCAATTTTCATAATGATATAATGAAGAATCCACCCCCTAATATATCAAGAATTACAGTGAAGATGAATCAGAACAAATTCTGGGAACTGACTCCACCTGTTCACTGATAAAATAAGATACACTTGTCCTCTACCCTTTCCCTTCCCTTCCCTTCCCTTCCCTTCCTCCCTCCCTCCCTTTCTCTTTATAACTTATCAGTACAGAATTCTATCTTTAAAGAATATTTATGTGGAACTACAACATTTAAAACTGGTAAAAAAAAGAATTGCTCTATTTGAAGAGGGAGTTGGGGAAATCTGAGGCCCGTACACTAAGCTGTACCCTTTCACAAACCCTTAGAGCATTTAGCAGAGAATATTTTGAAAATTACTGGTATGCATGATCTTCAAGCTACGTAAGCATTTCCTGAAGTGGACTTCTCAGAATATGTGGTCCCGCAAGATGCTATATAAACAAAGGGTTCGCTCGTCAAGTAAGTTTGGGAGAAGCTGTCCGCTAGACTCCTCCTCTAGGATATGTAAAATTTGTACTGTACTATTAAAAGCTCTGCTTTCTTTTGCTTTCCCCAGCGTTTTTGCAAAAGTGTTTTTTTTTTTAAAAAACTGCCTCACTCTTTTGCATGATGCCTATTGCTGTTGCATAAGAATACATAGTGAAAAAATGTTGCTCAGTGTCACACAAATGGTCTGTGAGTGGAAGTATAAAACCACAAGAGAAAATAAGGAGTCTATGGTAGGAACACAGAATTTACCTTTACCTATTGTATTTAATATATCAACCCATGAGTCAGATGATCTTGTCAGGGACACAGTGCACAGGAAGGTTCCTTATCTGTGGAGGGTCATCAATACTACTCAGTGCAGAGAGTATGTATGTGTCATGCTGTATAAAAATCAGAGGGGAAATTAAAAGAAGTGATAGGAGTGGGTTACAAAATGCACAATATTTCCAAATATATTAATGTCACTGAAAACATTAAGATTATTTTAGAAAAATGAGAAAAAATAAATTTTTTTTTTTTGGTTGCATCACACGGCTTGTGGGATCTTAGTTCCCCAACCAGGGATCGAACTTGGGCCCTCGGCAGTGAAAGCGCCAAGTCCTAACCACTGGTCCGCCAGGGAATTCCCCCAAAATTCTTAAATTTCTAGATTTACATAAAAATTTACCTTAGGAACAACAAATGATTTACTCATAGCTACAATGGAAGAATTAGTTACAATTCTGCTTAATTATTGTGTTTACTCTTGGGAATACAATGCTTCTTCATGGGAACTGGGCTTTAGCTGACATCACTGACCTTCCAAGTTCATCTCTTTCTAGATAAAATCAAATGTAGTCTCAAAAATTACAGAGTTTGTACTTACATATAATAAAACCTCACACATTAGACCCCCATGGCTTTGCTGTGTTTAGTTGATTGGTTTATCCCCACTTTGGGGGCATAAAACATTTGCTAAGAAAAGTAATGATGTAAACTAGGCTAGATGGGGAGAATGTAAAATGAATCTGGAAAACTGTTTCCAGAAGGATTGAGATGCTACTTCCAAATACTGCAGGCCTCCAGGAGCCCATAATTAGCTGTTTTAATTAGCCTTGTTTGGAATTGTTTTCTGTACTCCTGAATCTAACAAAAGTGAATTTTTAAAGGCTATAAACAATACTCTTAACTCTTAGACACGTATACCCTTAGACTACTGAGTGAATGAGGCATTTTTAAAGATTAGCATTAATTGAATGTCCTTGAGGAAGAGACTTCTAACTGTGGCCCACAGGCTAAAGGCACCCTCAAACCAAGTACTGTTTGACCCATATTGTTAACGTTTTGGAAAATTTTGCCAACATATAGTTTCTAGCTGTTCTTGTTTTCTCCATGGCAATAATCAGCTGGAACTGAGCAGCATTTGAACGCTTTGGGTGGTTTGAACATTTTGGGTGCCATTTTTCATCATGATATATTGTTGTTCTTACATCTTCTTGTTGGAAGAGTTAGGATAACTTAAACTACTTATTGGATCTAGATCTCATCACATCTGGGGAAACTGAAAGAAAGACTACAAAGGCCCAATAGCTAAAGAAAAAAATAAGAGAGAACTTACAGTCGATTACATTATTATTAAAATTTTTTGTTGCTCCTCTCTGTGACAGAATGGTTTCTGGCCCATTTGATCAGTACTGGCCATAATACGTGTTTCACAAAATAGAATAGGAGGGGCTTCCCTGGTGGCGCAGTGGTTAAGAATCCTCCTGCCAATGCAGGGGACACGGGTTCGATCCCTGGCCTGGAAAGATCCCACATGCTGCGGAGCAACTAAGCCCGTGCACCTCAACTACTGGGCCTGTGCTCTAGAGCCCGCGAGCCACAACTACTGAAGGCTGCGCGCCCTACAGCCCATGTTCTGCAACAAGAGAGGCCACCGCAATGAGAAGCCCGCACACCACAGCGAAGAGTAGCCCCCGTTCGCTGCAACTAGAGAAAGCCTGCGCACAGCAGTGAAGGTCCAACACAGCCAAAAATAAATAATAAATAAATAAATAAATAAATTTAAAAAATAGAATGGGAGCAGAAATGATGTATATATACCACCTGTGAACAGACTGAATGAGTCTGACAAGTTTCTTTTCTTCCTGCCATGAGAATGGCATATCCCAGACAAGGGCTACTTTTTCCCAAAATAAACAGGTCACATGGAATATAGCTGCAGCCAACCCACAGCATAGAGCCTACAAAACTGGAAATAAATCTTCATTATTATAAGCCCTTGAGACTTTGGAGTCATTTGTTACTGAGACTTTGGAGTCATTTGTTACTGCAACAGAACCTAGTAAATGCTGACTGATATGCAGCAAATTTTGTATAAATAGTGCAAAAAACAGCTCTGTGTTTAATATGCCAAGCGTGTCTGTGTCTAATGAATTTAACTTAAGAGGACATTAGGAAAAAAGCCATAGTAATAACTTAACCAGCAAATGGAAGATACGTGTGACAAAACGCTTAAAAAACTCAGAAAATAACTGTATTTTCTATGTTGTAAAAATTGCATATGAAGTAAATGATGCTGTTAAGTGATTTCAATATGTTACTGGGAAAAAACCAAAAAATTGCCCAAGTCTCAAAACCTGGCCCTGCTCATTAATCTGAAACACTTGGCTGGCCCCTGCAGACCTCTGAGAATACAGAAAGGTGGTCACTGTGATGTTTCTTTGGATGCATTTAGAAACTGACTCTTGTAATCTTACTGAAAACGTTGCACATGATTCATTTTAAAATTTCTTAGTTTTAAATACTGGTATCCTTTCAAAGTCAAACTTCCTAAAGTTAATAGCGAAAAATAGCTTTTAAATAAGAG
The DNA here is from genome assembly GCF_009873245.2 of Balaenoptera musculus. Taxonomy (NCBI): domain Eukaryota; kingdom Metazoa; phylum Chordata; class Mammalia; order Artiodactyla; family Balaenopteridae; genus Balaenoptera; species Balaenoptera musculus. The sequence continues at coordinate 87,561,497 of NC_045795.1, forward strand.
CCAGGTCTAAAAGGGAAGAAGGTAAGTGACTGATTTTGAAAATCCTCCCCTACAATATCAGTCTGATTTTTACTCCAGATGGGCATACCCCCTTGAGATGAACACTCTCACAGAAACACACAGACACAACAACAACAATAAACAAATCCAAACTACTCAGGGGTAAGATGCCAAGCAGTGCCTGGAGGATCAAAAGCTATGCACACTTAACCAATGCCCAGCTTCTGTGATTATCAACAAGCACCGGTGACTGCCGGGCACCTACCAACTACCCCACACGGGGGAAAGTGGATGAATGCCATGGAATATTCAGCTACACGCCTAGGCACACTGGCAACCGTGCTCTCTAAGGCAGCTAATGTTAATGAAGGAAAAATTCAGCTGGGATAGGAATTGCCTAGCTTATAAATAAATGAACATCAATGTCCTATATAAGCCAAGAATTCCACTACCCTTTTAAAGTCCAAAATGTCCTATTTAATAAAATGCAACTCCTGAAATACTTCAATGCTTACACTTGCTCCATCATAAATGACATTTCTCTACTCCTTTAAAACATTTCTTTAAGGCATTTAAATTTGTACGACGTGACGACAGTGGGTCTCAAAGTGTGGCTCAAGGCCCCGCTGAGTCAAAAATCCCCTGGGTCATTCATAAAGAATGCAGATTCCCAGAAAAGACTCCCCACTAAGGAATCAGAATCTCTGAGAGTGGGATCGTGGAATACACATTTTTAACAAGTCCTCCAAATAAGCTTCTTATACAGCCACTAGAAATCATGAAATACAGCCTCTTAAGACACACTGTATCTTATACATCTCTGGTCCTAACCTGCTTGTGCTTATTTTCAAAAGCGCAGGTCTATCTAAAGGTGGCAGAGAGAAGCCAGCTATACTCCCAACCCGTTCCCACTTCCCCCATGGCACACAATGGACCTCCTTTGCTCTCAGTGTGACCATGTGACTGGGAACCAGTCAGCAGAATGTGCACATAGGTGACATGTGCCATCCCCTCCAGGCACATGTCCACAAGAACCATCCATGGGTCATCTCTCCCCCTTTTTTCCCTGCCAGCTGGACCAAGACAGAGGCAGCGACCACAGATTTTAGATGCTGAAACGGAGAGGCATAAATGGATGAGGCCAGAGATCTATGGTCAAAAGCACTTGATGTGGATTTTATCTGAGCAAGAAATACAGTTCAGTTTAAGCTAATATATTTTCAGGTTTCTCCGTTAACAGTAGCTCACGTAAGCTTAATTAAAACACTAGTACGTATAACCTCCTCTGGGCCAATCAGCAGCGGCCAGCTGGAACATGCTAGGCGTGGTTCCAAGCCCGTGGAGGCAATGGAGGGGATACCCAGGAGGAGAGGCAGTCACTGCTTGTGTCGTTAAACAGAACACAAGCGAGTCTAAAACCTCCACCACATAATCCAACCCTTACGGCTGGAGGAAGGAAACCCAAGCGCTGTCTAGAAACAGGTTTTCTAAAATGGGGTAAAAATAAGCCAATCAAATGTACAAATGTACCCTGGGGTACATGAGGAAAATATAACAAGCCCTCTTTAAAAATTTACTTACATAGTTTAATTTTACATTTTTCTACCTAGTAAACATATTAGGATTATGGTATATTTTTATCTATATATATAAATCAGACATTTCAAGCCACTCACATATATGCCCCTGGGGACAGGGGGATTCCTATTTATCTTTCTATTTCCTTGCACCCTGAGAACAGTACATTTAACTTGGAAAGTGGTTTGGGTAGGGTTCAAAAATACTGACTTGAATACATTCCTATCAAGTTTATCAGCAATGCTTTCAGTTTTTTCTGTATTTAATACTAAGATTATTCAAGTAAAGGGCCATATATATTACAGTAAAATAGCATTATAAGACGTAAACATCTTCCACACGTCAACAGATATTTGATGGATGCATGAGTAAATCAAAATATGAATAAAATAGATGGATGGATAGATGGACAGATGCAGGAAGGAAGGGAGGGAGGACGGCAGACTCAATGAATATTTTTTTTTTTTTAATTACTTGGAAGAGTTTCTTTTTTTTTTTTTAAAAGTCCTTCAATCAGTTATTTATTTATTTATTTATTTATGGCTGTGTTGGGTCTTCGTTTCTGTGCGAGGGCTTTCTCTAGTTGCGGCAAGCGGGGCCCACTCCTCATCGCGGTGCGCGGGCCTTACACTATCGCGGCCTCTCTTGTTGCGGAGAACAGGCTCCAGACGAACAGGCTCCAGACGCGCAGGCTCGGTAATTGTGGCTCACGGGCCCAGTTGCTCCATGGCATGTGGGATCTTCCCAGACCAGGGCTCGAACCCGCGTCCCCTGCATTAGCAGGCAGATTCTCAACCACTGCGCCACCAGGGAAGCCCTCAATGAATATTTTTAATTCATAGTTTCCACATTCAAGCACTTTGGAGAAACTCAGGATTTTTCATCTCCATTTCCAACTACAGAATGGATGTTCAGCAATTAAGACTATTTGAGACAACAGATATTCCCTTCAGAGATCAATTTTACTGTTATCCACATAGTAGCACCTGAGGTTTATGTGTCAACCGATTCAGAACATACTTGTCTGAATACTACTACGAATTTATTAATATTCTGGACACCCATAAATGTCAATGGTCACATCAGCATTGGCATATATTCAAAAACACTTTTGCAATTGTGATATATTATTCATTCAGTCTACAGATGGATTCTCTCTTTCTTGTGACATGTTAACATATCTGACTCCCAGGCTTAGGAGCAATAAATTAGGAGCAATATTCTATGGTGCAGAGAGATGCTTATTCCTCAATAACCCACCAACCATCTGCTTTATCTAGATTTCATAATTTGTGATGGTATAAAAACCTGCTATGATGCAACTTTCAGATGCATTGCTTTAGGGAAGGGGAAACCCTTGGGTTCTCAAAGAAACGTTTTATATAGTGACCAGTGATGCAAATGCCATGGGAGCCAGAAAGCACATTCTGCCCATGAACATATTATGTATTCCTTACTTCAAAGTTTTGTAAAAAGCTGTTGTTTTAAATTTGACTAAACTACAAACATGAATAGTAGAGGAGTGTAGTTCAAGGAAAAATGAATGCCTAAGCCAAGGTGGTGCTAAGGTTACACATTAAGGTATTTGGGGAAACTACTGTTTTGGGTCCAAATCACATCCCAAAACACTAGGTAATGTCTCATCGCCTTGAAGCAAGGTCTAGCAACTGCACAAGTGTTTCCAGAACATTCCTACTTGGAAATTTTTCTTCAAGTTGCCCCATCTAAACTACCTGAGGTGACTTTTGGTTTTTGGTCCTAGGGAAAGAAAAAAAAAAAGATGTTGACACAGAGGGTGTAAATCCCACGCCATCTGGTTATGTTGCTAACAATTGTCACCTCTGTCACACCAGGATTTACAAAGCAATTTTTAGCATGAAGTCGCTTCATCCTGCACTACCTGCTGTTTAGCATCTCACACGCTTCCTTTTCACATCCCAAAGGATGGCAGGCAGTGTCCAGGGCTGTCATTGTAAGAAGAATACGCACAGAGCACAAACGTGGGAAGCTGGATCAGAGACCAAAGCTGTTTGCTTATGAAACACTGGGAAACACTCAGGTCTATTTTTAACTCAGAATAAATCTCATCAGGCATCCTTGGACAAAAACCAAGTCTTTATTAACATGTATGTAGGCAATAACTTGATTAACCTATGAATTCCTGTCTAATTAGTATTTATCATGAAAGGCCCATGAACTAGTCTTGTATCCTTATTTATATTAGGATAATTTTTTTGTGCATTTGAATTTACAACGATCTTGTAGGGATATCAGCAACTGACTGGTAATTACACTAATTCCCAGCTTTTCACACTATTGGTAACTAGATTGATAATTAACCCACAGATAATCCATGGCTGGTACCTTATTTTTGACATGTCGCTTCCTGATTTTCCAGATAATTTTCAAGAGAATACTAATTCCTTTCACCTTAGAGAGATGCTGGATTATTCTGCAGAGAAGACAATGAATAGGAAGTGACAGAAAGTGTCACAGAATGAGTGGGAGATAAGACCCCTCTCAAATGACAGTAACCTGCATTGCTTAGGAGTTATGGGGACTCCTAGGAAACATTTCTGTCACCCATCAGGAAACAATTTTTCCTTCTATGGCATCATATAAATGGCGATTGCTCTTAAGCAAAGCAGCCCCAGGTTGCTGCTACTTTCTTATAAATTATCTGCATAGACAAATTATTTAAGGGAGTATGAATAATATATTCAGTTTCCATACTTTGGGACTCCTATTTGGGTTCTTTTTTTGCATATCTCCCTTGTCACTTATCCAGTTCCTCTCCATACTTTTAATCAAAAGAATCTCCTAGCAGATGATTTATTTCCACCAAGAGCCAGCACCCTGCTTAGCAACTAAGCAGCACTCAATAAATAGAGACTACTATTATTATTTGTTATTATTATTATTATTATTTCACCCCTGTGTCTACTCTGTCAGGCTGTGATTCTGTTAGAGCATATGATAGATAATAAAATACGATGATGTCTTCAGTAATCAGAAAATAACAACAAAATTAAAAATTTCTGACCACTGAGAAGGGATCAAGTAGAAGTGAGTAAAAGTAATACAGCAGTTAAGACAGAGAAGGAAAGGTCATGTCCTGCAGGGACCACGGGACTTTGTGGAAAGAGGACACAGTGGATCGCAGCGGGGCCATGTGTGCCCCATATCACATGTACTGATAAATCCTGGAGTCACGGCTTCAGCTGCTCTGTGCTGCCTCACATTCTCCACTGAATGAAAAGTCCCTCAGTCCACAAGGGGATGAAGCGGAGCTGATACCAGCTGCTGTGGGCAGAGTTCACCGTCATCTGTCAGTGTCTGCACCTGTCTGCTTGGCACCCAGCGCATATTAGTTGTTAAATGCTTCCACCTCTAGAAACAAGAGTTTGCAGTGCATTCTCAGAAAGCATCTGTAACTGGCCCGATCCAAAGAGGATTCCTTTATTCATTTCATGAATGTATTCATTTGTTCAACCGTTATTTACTGACTGCTTGTCATAAACCAGCCTTGTGTCAGGCACTTGGGTGCAGAGCAAACCTGGACATAGGCTCTGTCTTCTAGAAGCTCCCAAACCAAGAAGTCAGGGCAGGGGATGTAAATTGTGACTTGGCAGACTCAACATTAGGGAGACTTGGATCAATGACAATCCTGTTTTCAGCATCTAAATCTGACGCTCTGGTCCCTATCATTTTCCTGCACAATCTAGCATGCAGGAAGATATGCTTTTGTTCAGTCGTTCGCTCCCCCATGCATGCCGCGGGGTCTTAAGAGCTAATGTACCGCATCTGGGAAGATTTCTTTCCTTCTTTGCCAACAATTCTACTGACTTCCACAGTCATCCCAGACTGTGAGCTTTAAAAATGAAAAGAGCACTATCTGAAGTCACCAAGGCAGAGAGGAATCAGGATGTCATTACTTAGGAGAGTTGTGACTGGCCAGCAGTTCTCCAATTTCATGACAATGGAAAAGATTCATCTTTTGGAACATGTTTTATCCAACAGCTTATTAAGACTCCCTCACTGTGTGCATGCCCAGTCAACTAAAAGATCCCCTCCTTTGTTATCAGCAAGTACATCTAGTCATAAAAATGTTGAAAGAAGATCACTTAGACTTTTAATTTGGGTCAACAGTTCCAACACACATCATAGACAAGACCGCCCAGCGGTCTTTTATGTTGCTTTTAAAAAATAAACTTTAGTTATTTTGATACTTGCTTACTAGGTGTACTTCTAACCATTATTATTGTCTACCTAAAACATCACTCCCTTTTTTTTCTCATAATAAAACCCTTCTTTTCTTTTGGAAACTACGTCTTTCTCATCCCAGTGCTTGCCAGTAGATGGAGCTGACTCTGGTTCTCTGCTGGAGGGAAAAATCTCATGAGCAAGGCTCATCCAATGAAAATCAGGAGCCACTGAGCAACAGGCTGTCTGGTCCATTAGGATCTTTAGCACTAAGGACCGGAAGGCCTGGAGTTGCCAGGAGCCACCTGTGCCACCACAGGGAGTCTACCTGACAATGGAATCAACATGGAGGGAAGCAGAGCCAAGAAACGGCAAGAAAGACCAACCGCTTATGAAATTGGTTAAACCATTGGGTCCAGTAGACTGGTTCTCAGGGAGCAAATATTAGAGTCTGGGATAAAGATTTTGACCAAAGCTCAAAACCTGTGAAAGCAAGGAGGCAGAAGCAGGATTTGAGATAAGAAAGAAGTCAAACTGTGGTGATCCAAAAAGCCTTGGCCATGCTGGAAGGAAGCTCTGGACTGAGTCCTCCCCACTAAAAGTGTCCAGTGTTGGGCAGAAAGGGCTGACCCCTTATATCCTCTCCTTGTTCAGTCACCAGATGCAGGCAGTCCCGGGAAGGGTGAGACCCTGGGCAAGTGGCTCCTGCAGCCAAGGAGATCAGGAAGAAGCTGAGAGCTGGAGGCCACTGGCTGACCCCACTGCCCATAGTGAGGCAGCGAGTCATTCTGGGTGGTACATCGCTGTGTCAACCATACAGCTCTAGTAGAAAGCACAGGCTCAACACAGTTATATGAGCCAGTAAACTCCCTATTTTCTTCAAGCCAGTTTGAGCTCAGTTACTTTTACTGCTAATCAAGAGAGTCTATGCTTCCCTTCAAAGTCACAGGTCCTCTGAAACTTCATGATTTCAGCAAAATATACACTCCCGAAGTAGACTGGGGAGCCCAATTTAAACCCATACTCACCAACACGAGGGCAAGCATGGCAGCTAATCAAGCCCCAAATCTGCAGTCTGCAGCTGGCTCAGACATTTCAAATGGTCAAATACTGAAGATGGGAAATGTCTGTTTTACTGGGCTGAGGATTTTGTCATGAAAACTGCCAAGTCACTGGGCAACAAGGACTTTGGTTTGGATGTCACAGAACAAATAAAGTCCAGTATATTGACATTTGACTAAGCTTTATTATAATGGGAAGAAGACTTCTCAGTTTTGCCTCTGGTCAGAAAGATTCTCTCTAACCTATTTATCTCTCAGTAATTCTCATCCTCTCAATAACAGAATGTGTTTGCTTCTCTGAGAACAATGATTCATACATTAATAATGCCTTCTTTGTTCCTGCAAGTGACCAAGTTTGTAATAGTGAGCATGAGAGGAGAATCCAACCAGCACTTCAGGCTCTTACTGGGGAGCAGTACTTATTAAAGCATTTTCATATGTGCAGAAGTTCATTTTTACTCTTGGTAGCTATTCTGTTAACCTTCTGAATTTCCAGCAATATTTCAATTTATAGCAATGCAGCATAAAATTTGCAATTCCAACACCCCAGTAAAAATGATGTGAATACACACACATATTTCATTTTCAATGTATATTACACATATATCAAGAGGTGCAACAGCATATATCAATAAGCATGTGTAAGCGTGTATGCATAAGGCAGGAGAGAGAGAGAGAAAGAGAGAAGGAGAGAGAAACCACAAAGACACCAAGGTATGTCACGGTCTAAAACTAAATAATAAATGATAATAGTGTAAGGATGAAGCATTGTTCAGCACCATTAGGTAACTGAAATTAACTTGATCTTGCTTGCCTTTAGAACCTTCCTTGTTGGAATGAGTAAATTATGTTTATAATCTCCTCTGGGCTACTTTTTGTAGAGTTTCTTATATTGCAACTCAACTGACAGAATCCAATGCTTGGATTATCAAGTTTCTCAGGGTAATTTATGGAAGCAATAACAGCACATATGCTGTGGGTCTCGCCCCGAAACTTGTTTAATAAACATAAAAAGCAAAAACAGAGCACTTGTTACCTCCAGAGTGTGGCGGGAGGCCACAGAGCAGGACGACTCCCTGTCCTTCACGCACTGACACTGTACTTCTCATTTTGGTTTTAAAATTTTCCAGATCTGATTTGAAAACAAAACAAAACAGAATTTCAGAAAGGACCATAAATTTAAAATGTTCACACAGAGACATTCCTCTTTTTTAGGATAATAAAAAATCCCTTCTCAGGAACCTCAGGAGGAAAACATTTAACATTTGCTTTGAGAAGGAAAAGTAGGATTTTGATTTCTTTATTAAGGCTTCTAGAAATTCAGCAATAGAAATAAAAATACATACCCACTAATCCTGTAAATTAAACCCACATATTCCTTTTTATTTGTAGCTGTAAAAATATACAAACTGTTTTTATCATTGGCCAAATAATTTTTTTCAAGTATTTAATAAAGCAATTAAGGCAAATACTATTTTGATCACCAGTGGTTATTTTTAAAAACCATTTCATTTCTTTCAATAATAATCCAGGACAGCAAATTCCAATTCATAGTCTCCAGCTTAAATTATAGCATGGAGAAAATTCTATGGGCTTCATTTTGAACAAAGCTTAAGCCTACGGGGAAAAAAAGAAGAAACATTTGTTTCTCTAAACTCTGATTTAAAAAAAAAGTACTGTGCATTCCATAGTTAATATATGCTGTGGTGTCACTTTCTGTATTAGAAAAATTGCACTGTCAATTTGTGAAAGAATATACTCATTTCACATCTTTTAAGGGTTGATATAAATTGCCTATGTGGTGTCTATGAAAAGTAAGGCAGTGTATGTATTTTTAAAATACAACTTGAAAAATTTCAACTTTGAAAAATGCAAAAACCAAAATAATCTTCTTCAAATTGATAAGACTACCAACTGTAGACATGTATGAATTTTCTAAGCACCATAAATCAATACATCAAAGGGAAATTAGAAGGTCTATGTGTTTCATTTTATTGTTACTGAAAAATAGTATTAACTTGTTAGCTTATAAGCATGGACTAAAGCAATTCAGCAAAACTCACATATGTGTGACTATAAAAGGAGAAAAAAATAGTGTTTATGGACTTATTTTATTCAGAAGTTACCCTACAAAAGTGATATAACGTAGCATTATATCATCTTAAATCTATAACCAAATGCAGCATTATCAAAACACTAAGGCGTTTGAAGTGTAACTGAGCTGGAACTGCAGAATTGGACCATCCAAATGTTTCCCAAAGACTAAGTGGAGGAGTACATCATATCAGAATGTAGCCCATACATGGAAAAACAATCTCAAATCATTATATTTTGACAACCAAGTATGCATCATAATTATTGATTTTCTGTCCAATTCCTTGTTTTCTTCTGTTATATAACTTCACATCATAAAACACAATCACTGATTTTACCTAGAATACACCAAAAAGGATAAAAAAATGTTCTACGGAAACTAACAATGTCTCTTCTCCTCCATAGGTGAAAACCTCTTTTGCCTAAACCCTAACACTGTCACAGGTTTGTCCATTGCTCTGGACATTTGCAGTGATACTATCTCTACAGTATATAAGGACACAGAACATTATTTTTGGATACCTGATGTGGCCAGTTCATGGAGAACATGCATTAGGAAGAGCAAACAAAAATAACTGTAGTGGCCTTAAGTGTTTTCCCGGCTTCTTTTTTTTTTTTTTTTTTTTTAACCCTAGGGACTATAGAGATAAAAGTAGTATAAATATCCAAAAAGTTTCAGATTACTGAAATATCCTGGCAGATTATATATGCAACCCAAACCCAAGTCAAGGCTGCATATGGTCCAATCTTGACAAGAACTGTATCAGAACAAGCCCTGTTTAGGAGTCAAAATAAATAAGAAGTCATTCCAGAAATTATTTGGTAGAAACCTCTCCGATTTTTCTTCCTGTCTCTTAATTCTTGCAAAATGTGACATTATTCTGGAGCCTCTAATTAGCCAGATTTTAAGAAGAAACCAACTTCATAAGGAGCATCTACAAAGAACTACAACTAGCATCATATTTGATGGTGAAAGACAATGTATTCTGCCAACATCAGGAATACAACAAGAAAGTTCATTCTAGCCACTTGCAGCCAACATCATACTAGAAGTTCTGACCGCTGCAATAATAAAAGAATAAAAAATAAGAAGCATACAGTTTCTAAAGGAAGAAATAAAATGACCCCTATTAGCAGATGATATGATTGTCTAAATAGAAAATAGGAAGGCATCTACAAAAACAAAAAGCAAACCAAAAAATTCCCACTACAAAGTGAGTTAAATAGGTCACAGGATACAATTTCTAGAGAGTAACAATAAACCTGCAGAAACCAAAATTAAAGACACAAAATTGCTTACAATCATTTCAAAGAAAATACAGTACTTAGGTATACAGATAATAAAACGTACAAAGGATCTATATGCTGCAAGTTACAAGATACTGATAAAAAAGAATCAGTCTAAATAAAGTGAAAACACCTACTGTGTTCATGGATTGGAAGATTCAGCATAGTTTCAACTGTCCCCAAATTGATATATAGACTTAATGTAATTCCTATCAAAATTCCAGCAAGGTTTTTGGTGGGTTTGTTTTACTTTTATATCTTTTGTAGATGTAGACAGGCTTGTGCTAAAACTTACATAGAAAAAGCACAGGCCCTAGAATAACGAAGACAATCTTGACTAAGAAGAATAAAGTGGAAAGAACCACTCTACCTAGTATTAAGACTTACTATGTAGCTACAATGAGCGAGACAGTGTGGGAACGGCAGAGGGACAGACACATAGAACAATGGAATAAAACAGAGAATACAGAAACAGATGCACACAAATACGCTGCATTGATTTTTGACATGTGTGCAAAAGCAATTCAGTGGAAGAAGGACAGCCTTTCAATAAATGGTGCAGGAGCAACTGGACAACCATAGGGAAAAAAAGGAACCTTGTCCTCAACCTCACTCATATATGAAAATTAATTCAAAATGGATTTGAATGTAAATGTAAAACATAAAAATATAGAAATATAGACCTTTTAGAGAAAAATATAGGAGCACATTTTTGGGATCTAGGGTTAGGCAAAAAGTTTTTAGGCTTGACAGTAATAAACTGGACCTTACCAAAATTTAGAGCTTTTGCCTTGTGAAAGTGCATGGGAAAAGGATGAAAAGACAGGCAACAGACCAGGAGAATATATTTTCAAATCGCTTATCCAGTAAAGGAATAGTATCCAGAATAAGTCCTCTTAAAACTCAGTAGTAAAAAACAAAACTATCCAATTAGAAAATGGGCAAAACAATGAACAGGCATTTCACTGAAGAAGATATAGAGATGGTAAATAAGGACATGAAAAATGTTCAACATCATTAGCCATCAGGGAAATAGAAATTAAAACTGCAGTGAGGCATCACGGCACACCTATCAGAATGGTTAGCGACACCTATCAGAACTATAGCGACAACACTAAACCCCATAAAGGATGTGGAGAAACAGAATCGCTCATACATTGTTGGTGGCTGTATGATTGTACAGCATTTCACAGCCACTCTGGAAGCAGTTTGGTAGTTTCTTCAAAAACTAAACACACAATTGCCATATGATCCAGCAATTGCACTCTTGGGCATTTATCCCAGGGAAACAAAAACATACTTTCACAAGAAAACCTGTACAAAAAAGTTTGTACAGCTTTATTCATAATAGCCCTGAACTGGGGACAACCCGGATGTCCTTCAATGGATGAACGGTTAAACAAACAGTAGTGCACACATTTCCTGGAATACTACTCAGCAATAAAAAGCAATGGACTACTGATACACCCCACACTTGGATGAATCTTCAGGGAATAATGCTAAGCGAAAAAAGCAATCCTGAAAGGTTACATGCTGTATGACTCCATTTATATAATATTTTTAAAATTACAGAATTTCAGAAACAGAGGATGCATTAGTGGTTGTCAGTGTTTAGGGAAGTTGGGGCAGGGATATGGGTGTCGTTATAAAAGGGCACTGTGAGGGATCTCGACCACAGAGTGGATACACAAACTATACATAATACCATTATAGAGAACACACACACACACACACACACACACACACAAATAAGTACATTTACAACTGGGAAAATCTGCATTAAAAAACAAAGCTAAAATCCAGCTCTCCATATTTTTTTACTTTCTTTCCTCTTCCTCCACCCCACCTACAGGCCGCAAGTTGCTCACCTTGATTGCCCTTCTGGTCGCCACCTGTGCTGTGCTGCTCTAAGATATCCCAAGTTCTGGTCACACCCTGGAGACAGTATCTCCCAAACTGATATCAAACGGAGGTATGCAGAGCCAGGAGAGAAATACACTCCTTACTTTGACTGTTTTTCCTATGAATATGCACATGGACCATTCCTGGTGTATAAAATACTCTACCTTGACACCTGTCTGTTAATTTTATTTAGTGGGCTAGGTTTTCTATGGGCTGCTCAAACACTTCACACTTTCAGGTTGATCTCCCTTAGAGGGGTGGGATAGGGAGGGTGGGAGGGAGACGCAAGAGGGAGGAGATACAGCGATGCATGTATATGTGTAGCTGATTCACTTTGTTTTACAGCAGAAACTAACACACCATTGTAAAGCAATTATACTCCAATAAAGATGTTAAAAAAAAAAAAAAGAAGAATCCGCTTGCTAATTCAGGGGACATGGGTTCAAGCCCTGGTCTGGGAAGACCCCATGTGCCACGGAACAACTAAGCCCATGCGCCTAGGGCCCGTGCTCCTCAACTAGAGAAGCCACCGCCATGAGAAGCCCGCGCACCACAACGAAGAGTAGCCCCCGCTCACGGCAACTAGAGAAAGCCCGTGCGCAGCAACAAAGACCCAACACAGCCAAAAAAAACCAGTAAAATTTCTAACGGAAAATTCTACCATGGCAGGCTAATAGGTGTGTCCTAGGAAAATAAAAATGGCTCCTTATGTAAAAACAATGGCTTGCTCAACAAGTTCAATAGTATCTTAGTTTTCCTTCCCCAAAAGCAGAGCCAAGAAAGCACTTGAGTGACCTGGGGAATATGGAAGATGATCTCCGAAAGTAGGAGGGAAGGAGTGGGGTGGAAAAAAGAGGGATGGAAGAAAAGCCACCAGCTGGTTACATTACTGAAGCTGCTGCTGTAGTCAGTAAGGGATTGATTCTGCATGAACCTCTGATAAGTGTATAGAATGCCTTCTAGAACCATCACCTTGAAAGACGGGAGTCAGGGGTATTTGAATACAGGCTCCCAACCTTACCAGTGAAGGGTTTTCCCTGGGGGCAATCATTTTCCCCTACCCAGCAGAGCTCTCACTGTGAACTTTCATGGAACTGTCCACCCCCACTGCACATTAATCAGAGGAGGGCAGAGGGGATTTAACACATTTTGGGGATACCAAAAATTTCTACTGCAAATAGATTTCATACTTAAAAGCCCAGCCTTTTTAGAGGTTTTAAAACAGGTTTGTGTTGTAAGTTTCCAAGCAGACGTAAGTATTCAGTATTTTCTAAGCCTCCTTAGGGACCAGGGAAGCACTTAATAAGATCTTAACACCTTCAGGAACTGTCTTTGTTTTTTAAACACAGTTGAAATACTGGCACAATGGGTGAACTCTAAGCACCTAGGAATACTTTACAAGACCTTTCCCCACAGGTATATCATAATTCAGCTCCTTCTCTACCTCTCATCACCCCACTGCTCCAGCAAGCCCAACTCTCAGCCACATACACTGAAACAATAACAAACTATTTGGATTTCGCCAAGCACAAAATGCTTGTCAAAAATCATGCAATTGTGCGCCCGCTCCTTCACTGACGTTGCACTTTTATTCATCTTCAAAACCAGCTTCATCCACATCCCTTTCTTGAAACTCTTGAAATTATCTCCATCCTTTCAATTCTGTTTTTTAATTAATTTATTTATTTATTTATTTATTTATTTATTTATTTATTTATTTATGGCTGCGTTGGGTCTTCGTTGCTGTGTGCGGGCTTTCTCTAGTTGCGGCGAGCAGGGGCCACTCTTCGTTGCGGTGCGCGGGCTTCTCATTGCAGTGGCCTCTCTTGTTGCGGAGCACGGGGTCTAGGCGCACGGGCTTCAGTAGTTGTGGCGCACGGGCTCTAGAGCGCAGGCTCAGTAGTCGTGGCGCACGGGCTTAGTTGCTCTGCGGCATGTGGGATCTTCCCAGACCAGGGATCGAACCCGTGTCCCCTGCATTGGCAGGCAGACTAACCACTGCGCCACCAGGGAAGCTCCCAATTCTGTATTTTCTATATTTTTCTATTTTTCCATTTTGTTCTCCTATCCTGGGGGTCCACCAAGATTACAACACTGTCATTTTCATCTTTATATCTCTAGGTTATTACATATTTGTTGGCATTGTGTGGGTCATCAACATACATCTGCATCCATCATATCATTTTCCTTGGAATCTCCATGGTGGGTCCCCCACCGAAGTTGAATCCTCTGTGCCTGGGTTGCAGATTTCTTAACTTTCTACCAGTGAGGTTTAGGAAAAGAAAACAGGAGTGGGCCCACCAGGGATCCTGTCTTTGCTCCACCATAATCCAGATCTGCAAGATTGGAGGAGTTACCACTTGGTCATCTGTGCTTCCCAGCTTTTTATTTGTAAACTGGGGACAACACCTGCCCTCTGAACCTCACGGAGGTTTTTGAGAGAGGCTCTCTACCATCGCAGATCTGCAAGCCTTTTGAAAAATAAAAAGAGTTATAGAAGTGCAAGGTTCCTTATTCCTTCTGAGTCTCTGGGTTTACAACTCTCCTTACTTCAGTCTCTCTCATCTCATATATGATGTCAAACATGCAAAGATCACTTCATCTAAAAGGCAAAATATATCTTCCAATAATTCCCATGCTCCACTTTTCTTAAACAAATCCCCCTGCCCCCCATGACCATCTCTCTGTTTCCTTCCACTTTTTAACTTGGATTGAATTTAAGTCTGGGTCCTCTGGAGTCAGATAAACCCATCTACAAATCCCTTTCCTGAAACTTAAGTGTTTGACCTGTGGTAGATTACTTCACTTGTTGATCCACAGTTTCGTCATCTGTAAATTGAGGATAATAATAGCAATTATCTCTGCTATTGTTGTGAGAAAGAAATATGATAGTCTATGTCATTTACTTAGAAGTGTCTAACTTATAAGTGTTCAAAAAATAATAGCTATCATTTTTCTTTACATCCCCTCATAGATCTCACCAAGTCTGAAGCTTCTACCATTGTGTCTATACCAAAGATGTATTCATCAAAATTTTAATTCAAAACATGCATTTTCTGCATGCCTTCCAGACACATTTTGGCTATTCATCTCATATTCAACATTTCATTTTCCTACGCTTAGAGTAGCCCCTACAAAACCCTACAACTTCCATCATTGTGTTGTTACTTTCTAAGACTCCCACCTCCAATTTGTCACTCCTCATTCCTACTTTTGTTCAATCCATTCAATTTTATCATGTTAATTGCTTTGCAAAGTTCAGCCTCTTTCTTCCCATTTCTAATTTCTCACTACCACCATTTTAATTTTACTGGAAAAATCTTATGATGCAAATTCACCTGGCATGTATTAGGCATATGGCTCCAGTATGCCTGTCTTTCAAATCTCTGCATCCCCAACGTCATAAGAATATGCTCTATCAAAACTGACTAAATTCACATATGAAGGAATTAATGGATGAATGAATTTGCTAGGCTGTGTGATAGAATTTCCTGGAATTTATCTCATTTAATTTTCACAAAAGCCCTATTTAAAGGTATTATTTTTCCATTTTCCAAAAAAGCTGTGGCTCTAAGCAATTACAGACTTTGACAAAGGTGCTGCAGTAAGTGGTGGAGCCAGTTCAACTGATTTCAAGTCCAGCTCTTTTTATCTTTATACTATGTGATAAGTCCATCCAACCTTTGGGCCAGTCTCCCCACCTGCGATCTCTCCCCTCCCATCCAATCCATCTGTCTTGTGCCCAGAGAGTTGAGTTCAGTTTTCTTCATAAAACACATATCCAGTTTTCAATACCTGCTCAAAATTTTACATGAATTTCTCATTACCTAGATGATGAAGTCCATTTTCTTGTCCTAACATTCAGTCATTCACTCGAAATGTATGTATTAATATATGTACATGTATATGTATATATGTGTGAAATATGTACCTATGTTCCAGGTATTGCCACAAAAGAGCTCGGTTTGTCATCTGGAGTATTTCTGCTTCTAAAACTTTACTTATGCCCCATCATTCCTTTCAACTTATGTTAAGTATCTATATTTCAAGGTCTAGTTAAAAATGTTCACGCTTTGTGAAGGAAGAGTTCTCCGATAATTCTGAACTACATGATAACTGTGTTTTAGATTAATCTGTCTCACAAGACTAAGGCTGAGGGCTCAGTCCACCTCCATCTCCTTTTTGCCTTCCACAGACCTCAGAAAGCACCTATCCAATACAAATGGCTTCAACTCAAGCAGTATGATTCGTCCCCTCTAGAAAAGATACCATCCACTGTTAAGAGCACACAGAATGCTTGTGCCTAGTAGCTGCTCTCTAGCAAGCCCTTCTGCTTCCATCAGTTGAACTGCCTGTATTTATTAACAGAACTGAATCACCCTTTTTACATTTTTTTGTTGAAATTAAATTACTAGTGAAATACTAAAAAAGTTGAGGGAATAAGTGTGTGAAAAAAAGGGAACTGTTGTTTATGAAAAAAATTTTAAACTTTTGAAAAACTCAATGAAAGAAATTCACCCTTTCCCCAAGATTGATGCTAAAATAGAATACAGAATGCAAAATACCATAAAAGCTTATAAATAAAAAATAAAAATCTTTAGACTATTTCTGTACCCAGATTACTGAAGAAATATTTTTTAAATTATCACTCAAATTCAAAGAAAAACAACAGCTGGAAATCACAGGAGATTCATAATAGGTGTGTTTTATACAAATAACACAATGAATTCCTACCTTCCATCAACGAAGAGTGCTTGGCACTGCATTAAAAAACAAAAACAAAAAGCAGAAGACATATATAGTTTCATATTTGAAGCAAAACTATAATTGTTATAATAAAAGGTAACTTTTCTTTAAATGATTACCTATTTTAATTTATTAAGGAGCTTTTCAATTAAGAGTCCAACTACTGGTCCTGACTATATCAAATAAAAAAGCCCCTTATGTATTTGGGAAAAAGTAAATGCTGGATTATTAAATCAAACAAGAAAAATTAAGAATAACGTTTCTGATATTGACAGTTTTGCTCTTCTAGTATATTAAATCTAGGAAAAAGAAAAAAAAAACTCTTCCCAGTTGACTGTGGATATTAATTTTACCTGTAATACTAAATTTTAAAACACGAACAGTTTAATGTAAGCTGAGCAGTACTATAAATCTTACTTTCTGAAAATTTTTTCTTCTTATACTTCATGTATCTTAAAAAAGCTAGCTTTATCATTAAAACCACATTTAAAAAATTTATGTGGCAATACTACAAATCATTTTCCTTCTCTTTGAAACTAAGATCTCCAAGTATACCAGAGGTTTGAGATAATTCAGAAAATCTGCATGAAAACCATATTTTAAAAGTCAGTTTGATTTTAACAGGGCCATAGAAAAAGCCAGCATTCATACACAAAACGTTACCAAATATAGAGAACTATTTTCAAGACTATCTAAGAACGTTATATTTCAGAAACTAACCATCATTGGGTGTGTCACAGAGGAATTCTAACGATTAGTTATACAAAGATGTGCTTGGTCTTTTCACTTAGAAACATCTACTTGCCAATTTGGAAATAAAAAGATCACATAAAATGACAATATTCTGAATATCTGAACACATCACACCACTTCAATGCAGTTATCTTAATAATATTCTCAAACATTTAAAAAAAGCTTTTTAACAGTCTAGATTAAAATGTCTCAGTGGCTTCTTCAGCAAAGAATTTGAAGTTAGATTTCCGTTACAGTCTCTGCTACTAAAACAAGCTCTGTGGTTTTACACAATTTTCTCAGACTCTTTGATATGCAGATTCTTCTGAAAAATGCAGATAACATGACCTGCGTTAGAAACGTGCTGAGAGGGTTATGTGAGAAAATAAATGCAAAATTCTTGGAATGTACTACGTGCTCAGTAAGTATTAGCAAGCTGCTTCCCCTCCCCGGGCAAGGATAAGCTCTACATATCCTTCTATCCTCATCTATCCAGACCTATGTCATTCAAACCCAGATGAAAGTTTCCTTTCTCATCTGAAGCGTTCAACAGCTACTCCAGTTTGTCTATATTTAGCCTCTTGCTTTTAACAGGCATGTCTCTCTTCCCAGGAACATCATAATTTCTATTGTTTTCCCCCTGCAATTAGTAGAGTAGTTGCTAAGTAATACTTGTTGAAATTCAACACATGAAGTGAGTTTTTTAAAAAAAGCTCCGTTATTTGCTAAACTGGCTGAGTCACTGAGACTGTTTATATATTTCATGGAACAGTCGCCATTAAGACACGTGATTTTAGCAACGAATATATGGTGTTACATTATATGCTTACTTCTATCCATTATAGGAATAATGAAGAATAAAAATAAATTAGCATAATGCAATAACCCTCCAACACTACAAGAAAAAATATTAAATATTGAGTCATTACCCTTATTTACAAATAGACAGTTTATTTTTGAATGATTCCCTCAGCAGCACATTTCCAGACTAATAGCAGGGCTCACAGATGATAAGAACGCCTATGGTCTGGCATTCAAAGATCACCTTTGTTACAGAGAAAGAAGCTAATTAGATTTATTTTAATTATATGATCACTTCATACTGACAATTTTCATCAAAAAGAGAAAGAGAGAGACACACATCAAAGATTAGTTATGGACCGCCTGAAAAAAATACTTTGCTAATTCAAGTTAAATGAAGATTACTTTCTAAAGAATCAAAATGACTTACATGTGCACAGACCTCTTGAGACTGACATAGTTTATCTCCTATGATTCTCAGCAATAATCTGTGAGACAGGCAATACATATATAATTATTCCCAATTTTTACAAGAGCAAACCAAGTCCAGGAGAGGTTAGATTTTGCCCAAAGCCATGCTGCTAATTAAGTGTCAGAGTCAGGCAGATGACACATCCTCTGATTTCTAACTTGGAGAAAAAGGAGGAACATCACATCTGAATTACAGTTTAAGCTTTTGACTCCTTTTCAGTCTTTAGAAATTCTACCTTAGAAAACTGAAATGGATAACTCGCAAGTCATATTTAAGGTATGTTCGTTCTTTCAATCATTCATTCAAATTATTCAACAAGTGCCAACAAGGCTGAGTGAAAGAATATGTCTTTACTCTTCTGAAACTTGCCAACTTGTTTCTTAACCGTGCAGTGTCTTGGTTTCCTCTTTGTCAACAAGGAGGGATGACACCCACCCAGGAATCCCTTGGGGTTTGATATAACAATCAAAGGTAATGATCAACAAAATAGAGCTTTCAAAGTGTAAATGACAGCAAAATATTTAGGTGTAAATGCTCCTATTTTTCATCACTCTATAATCTTATGTAGCTTCACGTTTCTTCAAAGTCATTATACAATATTGTAGAATGTATTTACTGTTTATTTATTTAGTACCCCCCCCCCCATCCTGGCTAGAAAGTAAGCTTCACAAAACTATAGTCTTTCTTCTGCTTCATTTTTACATCCTGGGCACATATTACATGTTAAGCATATAAACAGATGTTATCATATGATTTCAATAAAGGCTCTCACTCTCTTATGCCCCTATATCAACAACACATAAAAACTAATTTGTCTATTGGTGAAAGATTGATAATATCTTAGATCATTACCTTGGGCACAGCTGATGTCTGTTGTTCTGTTGCAGAGCTCCTGAATTATTAACTTAAAGCTTAAGTTACAAAGCAAAGTTACAAAGCAAAATAGCTAGAAAAAAAACTCCCCCAAAATATAACTGTGAAATTTAAAGAAATGTGTGTATTTCTCCCTAACTTTAACACCAGCCAGACTTACTGTGTCATGTACATCAATTTCAAAACTTTTATAAACAAATGTACATAATTTAAAACTAATAGGGAATAATAAAAATCTACATGTGTAACAATGACTTCTTGTTAATTTCTATGAGGTCTTTAAAAATATTTAACCCAGAAAAAAAATCAACCTAATATATATTTAAGAAAATAAAGGCATATGTTATTTTGTCATTTTAACACCAAACCCTAAAATAAACTAAAGCATAATAGATGGATATAAATATTATGATAGCCTGCTTGTTGCCATAGAAACATCACTATCAGCAGACCTCTGAATGTGCATTTGCCTATGTTTCTCTGAAGAAAGCAAGCACAAATCCATACTACTTGTTTTCTTTGTAAGTTATATCTGACTTCCAGAAAGCAAAGAACAAGAGTGCAGTTTTGTGCTACAGAAATGCATTACACATGATACTAGGTGACACATGGATCCATTAGTCTACTAGATCCCCTACACTTTAGTACTTAAAGAGCTCCTGAAAAAAGTTTCTTGGTCTAAATTTTTAAAGCACAAACATGTATACAAATTAGAAAGCAATCAGGGCAAATGTGCTGATGCAGAGGGTAAAATAAAGTGAAAATGGGACAAATGTAAATATATTATTGTTAGAATAAATGGGCCAACTTATTAAATGGGCTATATTATCCTTTGGACCTGTTTATTGAAAGTGCCAGCAATCATGAAGCTGGTAGGAGAAATGCACTCCATCAATTCTGTAGATGATGCTTCTTTCCATAAATAAATCTTCTTCTGCATTTAACCAACACGAAAACTTAGGTTACCACTCTAACGGAAAATATTTCTCCCTAAGTATACATTCTGTAAGCTTCACTTTCTGAACACTGAGATTGCTACATTCCTGTTCTATTCAATTTTGTTTCTTGTTTAATGATTACATAATCAGGTGGGAGGCTGTTACAGTAAAACAGATTAGATGGGAAATGTGTCCAAAGTAAGACTGTAGAAATCAGAGAGGAAGAGAGCTATTTTAGCAATACCTCTACAAGATAAAATTACATAATCAATATTGTGTGGAAATATTGATAAAAAAGAAAGTGCTAGGCGAAATACAAATTCCTTTGCGTGGCTTATGCAGGCGAGTGGGATCTGAACCGTGTCTATCTCTTCTGCACCATCTCTCCACTGCCTGTGGCCCATTCCACACTTCAGTCAGATGGAATTCCCTTCTCTAAGCTGCATACACACAACTACTGCCATCTTTTCAGGCCTTTTTCTTCTGCTCCTTCCAGGTGGCTAACTCCTGCCCACCCCCAGTCTCATCTTAGGTACTGCGGCCCCCATATGAGGTCTGTTTCTTATCACAGCTTAGTGGTTTTACACACCATGTACTATGTGAGCTTCATGAGGGCAGGGAACTCTTGGTCAAGACTTGGCACTTAGTAGGTGCTGTTTTCATTTCCTGGGGCTGTCGTAACAAAGTACCACAAACTGCGTGGCCTAAAACAACAGAAACTTATTGACTCAAAATTGCAGAGGCTTTAAGTCTAAAATCAAGTCGTTGGCAGGGCCATGCTCCCTTTGAAACCAGTAGATGAATCCTTCCTTGCCTCTTTCTAGCTCTCGTGGCTTGATGGCCATCATGGCATTTCTTGGCTTGTAGATACATCACTCCAATCTCTGCCTTCATGGTCACATGCATTCTCCCTGTGTGTCTCTGTCTTTACATGGATGTCTTCTTCATATAAGGACACTGGTCACTGGTCAGATTAGGGGCCCACTCAACTCCAGCATGACCTCATCTTAACTATTTACACCTCCAGTGACCCTATTTCCAAATAAGGGCACATTCTGAAGTACTGGGTTAGGACTTTAACGTATCTTTTTTGGGAGGACACAAATCAACCCATAACAGGTAGTGAACAATATAATAAATAAAGCCAGTAAAAATGTTACGTTTGGGGCAGAAGGGGCATTTAAGAAAAGAGACATAGGCATTTCTCACTATACCCATGCATATTTCTTGTGGATATCCTACTGAAAGCCACACTTCTTACGCCTCGTCCCAGAACTTTTCACCTATCAGACAATGAAGTATGTTTAATCACAAGCTTCAAGATCGTGACATAATTCTTTAGACTCTTTCTTATGTCCAACAGAGCTAACTTCCCAGTTTTCAGCAAAGACTCTTTTTCTTGGTGTTGCCTATTCCCAACCCAACTGGCACTTTAAATGTGGCATAGCTTCACTTAAATTTTTCAATTACCACATTAACTAAATTTTGATACACTTCTAAGAAAACCACTTTAATTCAGGTACTTTTAGCAACAATTTAAATGTTCTCAATTATAAACCTGTCAGAAACTAGCTGAATATGGCCTGTTCCTTTACTGCTCAATGAAGGGACACTACCAACCATAAACAATTAATTTTAGTTGAAATCCACAAACGGTTAAAACTAGGTAATGCTGAACATAAATGATTCTGAATATTTTTACATACCACCAAGGTATCTTACTCGTGATGCCACACATGCTAATACAGAAAAATGATAAAAAACTATACATAGAAGAAATTAAATACAGCTACCGTTCTTGAAGTCAGCAAACAGGATAGCTTCAAGAGAGTATGTATTACCTAGACAGCTACTGCATTATTACTCCATGATGAATACTGTCTTTCAGTATGCCTGATGCCTCTAACAACATTCATAATATTTAAAGCACTAATGATGTATTTTGGTTAGGAGGGTAGCTGATGTTTCCAATGCAACACTTTCTAGAATGTCACAATCTTCTGACAATAACATATGGAAACATTAAAAACGACTCTTGTTTTATGAATGCTTTCTACTAGAATCAGTGAAATTAAAGAGAAATGCTTTAATAAGATATGTATTTAACTAAGACAATAGGCAAAAGTAGTGCTACTAAAGCATGAATTTGGAAAGCAATACATTTTATGCAGTACCTTAATGTGTATCACCAAAGCAAGGGTAACAAAAATGAGGAATGCGACAATCATGCTAGTGGAGAAAGATGCGCTCCCCATCATTAGGAATCACAGGACAAGAGAGGGCCTCTGTGATGGCATCAGCATATATTCTTCATTAGTGTTTGAAAAAAACAGAGGGGAAACTCTAGTTATTTGCCTATGCTTATTGGTCTGGGGACCTGAAGTCAGGGCTGCCCCCCATGGCTGCACAGGACTCCTAGATAACATACAGCAATCTAGCAGCCAAAGAGCTAGTTATTAAATACCCTGACCATTCCTCTTCCCACTCTCCAACTGCCTACCACTGCCTCCCATTAGCCAAAACCACCCAAAAGCCACATGGCAAGGGAACCCTCTGATGTAGTCCATATGGGTGGGTCTCCTTGGGCAGACAACAGGGTGGAAAGTGGATGTGGAAGGACAGATGGAAGACAACTAGCACAGCTTGTTTTTTTCATTGTTCTCTGGTCAACCAAGTGAATAAAGGGATCAGTAATTACATGGAAAATAAGACATACTAAGATGCTCCCCCAAACATGTTTAATTGAATTTAGTTGAAGGATCTGGCATTTTTATCTCCAGTGAGGTCACAATAATCCTCTCATCACCTGTCCTATTTTCAAGTTCAAGATTTACCGTCAACTTTCTCTTAGAATGAATGATCTGGTTTTCAGACGTTATTATCCCTTAGGTGAGGAGTGCATAACGAGCTCCACTGCTCCAAGTTTCTAACGGTAGGAAAAGGAATCGTTTAGACCTCAAATTAAATCACTCTACTTGAAAAACATGACGCATTTTATAATGAAGAGATGAAAACAATCTTAATAGGTTGTTTTTTCAGCTAGTTGGAGAATAATTCATTCTGGCAGATCCATTGGGATGCAGCCCAGCTTCCAACTGGATGATCCACTGCAGCCCACGGCCTGATGTCATTTTATGGATGAGGCACTCAGCTGGGAACATCTGCTTTAAGATTTTCCAGGTTAAAGCTTTGTCTTCTATGCTACATGGGGCAGAACTCTAGGGGTTTTAACCAACTGCTTACACACCTACTCAACCTGATTCAAAGATCTTCTATGGACAGTGAATCTTTCCAGGCTACTTTCAGGAAATCCATGATACACACCCACAATGAAGTCGGTAAGCCCAGGGTCTAGGTGAGAATAAGAGAGCACCTTCATCTTCCTTCCTTGTTTACATCCGTTCCAAACACATTTTTGCAGGGTGGAAAGACGCGTAAGTAGATGGGCTTCTTTTAACCAACAACATAGAATAACAACAGAACCACTAGACACCATTTTCATCTCAGGACACTAGATAAAGGGATTGAGACATTTGTCTTGGTCTAGAAAATGAAAGACTGCGATAATGTAAACACAAACTCTCTAGTCATCCTTATTCTCCAATATGCGCAATTTATTATTTTAATTTAGGACAGGAGAAGGCAAACCCCTTGGATGATTCTGACAAGTGCATAAAGTATAGAGTGTAATAATAGGCTCTCGAGTCAGGGTGCCACTTGGTAACCCAAGCGACTCAAATTACTTAGCCTCCCTACACACACCTAAGGTTCTGAGATGTAAAACCAGGAGAACAGTATTATATACATTTCTGGGGTTTTTTTGAAGATTAAATGAGAGACCATATACAGGGACAGGATAAACACTAAATATTAGCTATTATTATAAGGCATCAGCCCAACCAGAAGTGTCTTTCATGGCTGTATTTAATGCAAGGCCCTCAGTCTACCAGAATAATACATTTCACAAATATTTTTCTCTATCTTTTGCAAAACATTCCTTGTTTTCTCTGTTATACAATATCCATCACTATACATCCCACATTCATCCATGCTTATTTAGTTCAAGGAACACAGTCCCTTCTGACAGCCATATATGCTTTCTATAACCTAGATGAAAAATGTATACGCCAACATTTTTCATTTGGTTATAGCTATCAGGATACTTCCCAGCTGTTAGACTCAATATCTCCCAGGTGCCTCTAATTCTTTTAAATGGTCTCCTTCCATTTTTATCTGTGATTGTCTTACTTCGTACTAATTTCCTTCTGTAAGCCAACTCAAGTCTTTTCAGAAGCCACTGAGTATAAATCATGAAGAAATATCTATGTATATATAATAAAATTAATGGAGATTCATTGTGGCTTCTTATTGCACCTGCTCTGGGGCCATTTCATTGCCAACTGACATCCTACCACAAGAAAGACAAAGTAGGAGAAAAGGACTGAAAATTAAATGAATCATTTTTTAGATGAGATTCTGAGTCTTAAGTAAATCATACCATTAGAGTAAAGAGTTTAAATCTGAATTATTTATATACTCTTTTAGAACACTAATCTCTTTAGTCATCTTTGCTCAATTAAAAAGAAAACCAGCCATCATTTTTCATAGAGAAAAGAATGAAATTCACTTTGGCTTATAATAATCAGCAGGGAAGCATGTTTAAAGTGTAGATTCCCAGGCTCCAACTCTAAAGATTCTGATTCTGCAGGTGGGGGAAGGCCTTTGGATTTATTAAATAGAAAATATATATAAATATAAATGTAAAATAGATATGTCTGGCTAGTGATTTGAGGGCCACACATTTTAATATTTTGCATAAAGGGGTAGTCTACTTGATAGGCAGAAAAACCCGCTGACAGAATTTATCTTTCTTTAAAATGTAAGCCTGGGTTGACTGAAGTCATTTCGATTCTGACATTTACCAAAAGCCATTTGGCATTAATTGCTCTTTTTCCAAATATTCAGAATAACTGACGACTCCGTTATGGAGTAAGTAAAAACTATGTATGCAGGACCCTAAGATCCAGAGGAATATCCTTGGAACACTGTCATTAAACAAGAGAAGTGTTTGAAACTTCCTGACACTTAAGGCAATTTAATTCCATGTTTCTCAAAAGAGCATGTTAAAGTATATTTCTTACTTTAATAATAATTTTTGTGATCATAAGTAGTTACATAATCATTTAGTAGCAAGAGAATGAAATACACTGAGTGTATTCCCCTCACCCCTTATCTAAAAGATGAAAACAGCCTTTCACTTTCAGGCTTATGAAAATTAAGTTACCCAATTTCTAAAACATAGTAGGGTTTGAGTAAACAGTAGCTGTAAGCATCTTGTACTTTGGTAGGCAAGGTTTTAAATTCTGCTTTGTAACTATTTGAAATATATTTTACATACATACAGTTTTTGGATATACAGTTTAAAAAAAGGCCTTTGAATCTTCTAGTTATAAAAATATAGACAGAGTGGGGCGGGGGGTGGGGGGGGAGTCATGGAAAAAAAAAGAGAAAAAGAAAAAATATATATATATAGACATATACCAAGTATTCAATTTCCTGAGCACATCAGGGACTCAATACTTTAGACTAATTACACATATGTGCAGTCCATACATTACTCTGAATTTAAGGACTAGCTCACTCCACAAGTTCAGTTCCAAGTTGGTTTGACTGGAGAACTCAGAACATGAAGTACTTAACTTTAACCCTATTATTCTTAAGCATCTGCCTCTGCCTTCACGGCTCTGAGAGCGCTAGAAGCCTATGAGATCTTGATCAGCCCTTGCGCCAGTTATCAACTTGTGTGTAACAACCACCCCCAATAAATTAGTGGCTTAAAATAACAATAATAATTTTTTTCTTCCCAAATATGCAGTGCGGCCAGGGCTCAGCAGGGAACTCTCGTCTCTGCTCCATGTGACATCAGGTAGGGCAGCTACTTGGGACTGGAACGTTTTCTTCCAAGACAGCAAGTTGACAATGACTGTCAGCAGGGAGTTCAGCCAGAGCTGAGAGCCAAGAGCCTTGAATCTCTCAATGGGTGGCTTGGGCTTTCTTTTGCATAGTTGCTGGGTTCCAAGAGGGGATATCAAAGGAGCACCAGGAGTATTGCCTTTTAGGACCTCATCTTTAGAAATCACATAGGATCACTTCTACTGCAGTCACAGGCCTGCCCAGATTCAAGAAGGTTGCAAAGACCCTTCCTGTCTATGGGAGGAGTGTCAACATCACATTGTAGGTTGGTCATCCTGAAAAATACAACCTTCCACAGCCTTTTTTTAATTCTCTCCTACTGTAATCACCTACCTACCTATAGGATCATTTCTTCTCAGTCTTTTTTGAAGGCTTTTTCTCCCTGACATATCCTCAATCTAGTCTTCTTCTCCATCCATTTATTACCAATACTAGTTTTTTTAAATTACAAAAATAGAAGAAAACCTCAAGAAAGATTGCTTCAGAAATGCTAAGAAAAATCTCATACATTATTGGTGGAAATGTAAATTGGTATAACTTTGGAAAACAGTTTGACAAATATCTATCAGTCTCCTTAAAAGGTCTATATACAAGGATCTTCACTGCAGCACTATTCATGATAGAAAAAGGCTAGAAAAAACCTAAATGATTCTTAATAGACACCATTATAAACAAGATGGTTAATGTGAAGCCCTGATTCTCAATCTTTAGTGGGCATCAGAATCACCTGAGATCTTGTTAAAACACTGGTTCTTGAGTCCGACCCAAAAGTGTTTGAGGCAGTAGGTTTGAGGTAGGGCCCAAGAATTGGGATTTGTAATAAGTTCCCAGGTGAAGCTTACGCTGCTGGTCTAAAGGAACCACACTTTGAATACGCTCGAATATGACATGGACTATTACACAGCTATGGGGAAAGAAAGAGTCCATATTCTGATATGGAACAATGTCCAAAATATGTTGAATGGGAATTGTTAAGGTGCGAACAGTCTGTTTGGTGTTACTACTCTAAAGAACCTATACTCTATATATGCTTGAAGAGTCATATAGGAATTGCTGCCGGGCAACCAAGGGTATGGGGGTGGGAAGGAGACATCCTCTACGATATAAATCTTTAATGTTTTACATGTGCATATGCTATTTTTTAAATGAAGATCGACTGAAAAAAAATAACAATATTCAACTTTAATTACTTTTCAACTGACTTACAAAACCCCTATACATCTTCCTTGCCTAGGAGCATCTTTCTTCAAAGGTACTGCAGTAGCATAAAATCTGAAATCTGGAGAATCCTAAAGGCAGCTCCACTCTTACATTTTCTTGGCAACGTATTAGAATCATGGACTCAGAATGAGGGGTACAGATATGAAAAATGATGTGTTTCTTTTAGAGCACTAAAGTACAGTTCTAAAATAGTAACGTAATGTCAGCACATAGGACAAATGAAAACACAGAAAGAGATAATCTGCTCATTTACCATTAGGTGGTATGTGTTGTTAAAAGCACCTGATATTCATACAGGTTTCAGAGGTGGAAAGTAAACTGTCGAAAACAGTTGGGCTGTTGAACGTTTCTCTAAATAGGAAGCCAAAGACTGGTAGGAAATTTCATCATAGGTAATTTTGCATTTGCCATTAAATAAAACACAAAACTTTTAAAATTTTCCTTTTTGTGACTTAGTTAAAACTTTTTTGGCAGATGAACATGTGTTGTTCATTTCAAATGGCTGAGAGTTTAAAATGCTTCTTTTATGTTAAAAAAGCAAACTACTGAGAGTACACTTAAAGGAAAAATAAACTCTGTTTACCAAGAAATTTTTATATATACTTTGCATACTATAAAAATAAAGCAAATATAATTCTTAAGGCCAATAAACACAAAGGTTATAACTCCTTCCACAAATATGCTATGTTAATGGCAGAGTTTATTTTAATATTATTAAATACTATATTTTGTAAATTTCTATGATAAAATTAATAGTTCAGTAGATAAGAGTCTATTTTACTTTAATATTATTAAAACCTGATATTTTGTAGAATACTATGATAAACAAGATTATATAACTGACTGGTGGGAAAAAAAGTCATCATTTAATGTAAGAGTGAGAAAAATTAAAAAGTGTTTTGATTGTTCGCAAAAGTTTAATGTACTCCAAACGGGTAAGAGTTTTCAGAGAACAACTTCGCATTAAGACAAAATTTTACAAGTCAGATATGCATAGATGTTAACAGTCTTTGATTTACAGATAAGTAGCCAAAGTTTGTATTTATACTTTATCATCAACTATGTGCCTAAGGCAGTAAAATGGGGATAAGAGAATAATATCATTTACCTCAACCAAATGAAGTAAGACACCCCTCCCAGAAACTACCCCAACAACAACAAAAAAACACTATTCACATTTAAAATAGCATTTGTAGCACAGGGGGTAGGAGAAGCTAAGGAGCCATTCCTACCGCCCTTTTAAAATAATTAGGCCAATGAAATTACGCTAAATGAAAACATGTTTACTTTGACTCATACTCACTGTTAAAACTAAAACAATCTTTTACATTTAGTGTTCATAAAGTCTGCTAGAACATAAAATTCATTAAATTTTTAATGCTTTGCCTTAAGAAAACATTCTGCATGACTCAGAAGGACAGATAATACAAGACAGTAAACAAGAAGGATCTAAGGAATGTAAAAAGTAAAAGCAGTGGTATAAACTATATAAAACAGAGTCAGGAACTGCTATAAAGTCCTACCTACTTACATTCAGGTCATAAATTTCATTCTGAGCTTTCTAACAATTATTAAGAAAACAAATATTTGTTTGGTTCAGCAATTCGTTATGTCCAGAAAGTTTTTGTTGTTGTTGTTTTTTTAATTCCACAAGTGAAACACACCATACCTGATACTACACGTTCCCATAAAGAGGATTCTGTTGGTATAAAGAGCAAGCAACACCCTCAACTACATCTTCTCCGGGGCAGACGATGGTGAGTTCTTCAGGGCTGTTGCTCACAGCATCTTCCACGCTGGCTGATGAGCTCTGGGCTGACCACATAACATGATCTACACGAAGACAATTTTGAACGTGACAACAGCTACTAACTAGGCCTGAAGAAGGGCAAATAGATGTAAACTGAAAATGTCCCAGGCAAACTGAGATCAGTGGTCATCCTTGCTGAAATCTATCAGTAAAAGTAATTCTATAGAGATTGAGGGATGGAGTGGCTGAAAATTTGATGAGGTCCAGGTACACAGCTGTCTGCTGGAGTTAACACATACTTTATCCATTTCTAATCAGCAACGGAAATTCCTAAGACTTACATAGTTACCAATAATAAAAGTAGTTTACATTTTCCAGGATTTACTAGGTACCTGGGGCTAATGGTTTCAGGAGTTGGCAAACTACTGCCTGAGGACCAAATCCAGCCTGCCATCTATTTTTGTTATTATTGTTTGTTATATTTAGTTGAAAATAACGAAAAGAAAAATACTCTTTGGAGACGTGTGAAAATTGTAAGAAAAGAAAATTTCAGTGCCCACAAATAGTTTTACTGGAACACAGCCAAGCCCATTTTATCTATACATGTCCTATGGCTGTCCATCGACTGCAAAGGGAGAACTGAGTACGTATGACAGAGACGAATATGTCCTGCAGAGAAGCCAGACTCAAAAGGTTCTATACTGTATGAGCCCATTTATATGACTTTCTGGAAGAGGCACAGCCAAGGACCCAGAGAAGGGATCAGAAGTTGCCAAAGGTAAGGGATATGGGAAATTGGACTACAAGGGGCAGCTGGAAAGAACGTTCTTGATTGTGCCATTGGTGCAATTGTCAACACCTGTAAATCTATCTACACCAAATGGCGTGAACTATATAATTAAGGGAGAAAAAAAATCTGTTTGGTTCCAAACCCCGTAGCCATGCAGACTCAATAAAACACAGCTTTGTGTCTTTCCAGTTCTGTTTTCTTCCAACTGGGAGCTACAGACCAGCTGTAAATCGCCATTCTCAATTCATATATCTTTCAATACAAGAGCTGTATTTTATTCAGTAAAAGACTGCTAAGCTCATCTGCCTCGTGTGAAGGTCAGCCAAAGCCCTCCTCCACTTGACTGACCTAGCACTCCACAGCCATCTCGCACTGACTGGACCCCTCGGGGCTCCTTGAATCTTGAGCTCTCTGCCTTGTAACAGGGTGTTTGTGCCAAGTTTCCTCCACAGAGCTCGCTCTCTTTACTCCATGTTGCCTCTTCATACCCTTTTGTTTTCCCAGACCCAGAGAGATCTTGCTACCACTCTTCATTCATTCTTCTGCTTAACAATCTGTCACCAAGTTCTGACATTCTGTTTCTGAATACCTCCTGAGCCTTTCCTCTTCATTTCCAGGGCTAAGATCCTTATCCAGGCCACCACCATCAATCCATTCTACCAAACATCCCCCAAAACCGTCCAAGCGCAAACCTCACTCCCCTACTGCCCTGCTTATACCACCCCAAAGTCTTCCCACTGACCTGACTTCTTAACAAGGCCTGTAAGATCTCTGCATGTCTATTTCCTCAGCCTCATCTCTTTCCACTAGTCTCTATAAATTCTAGGGTCCAACCATAAACTTCCCTCAGGCCCCTGAATGTCCTATGCTTGCTGCTTTTCCAACCGCTAAACATTTACACATGCCATTCCCTCTGTTGAAACTCTTCTTCAACCTTTTTACTTTTGTCTTCACCACCTATTCATCCAATTAGTCCTCAGTTAAAAGCTGCCTTTAACCTTTAAGGTAGCCTGCCTAAATGCTCCTGAACAGGATGACGCCCATCTTTCATTACCTCCAATCACACTTTTAGTTAGGTTTTTTAACTTCCACTTTTCTATTTTTCCTGGAGTACTTTAAAGCAAATCCAAACAGCTTATTATTTTACTTTAAATACAGTCAGCCCTCTGTATCCATGGGTTCTGCATCCTGGGATCCAACCAACTACACATGGAAAATATTCAAAACAAAGTTCTAAAAAGTTTCAAAAAGGAAAACTCGAATTTGCCTGAAGCTGGCAACTATTTACATAGCATTTACATTATATTTACAGCTATTTACATAGCATTTACACTGTATTAGGTATTATAAGCAAACTCGAGATGATTTAAAGTATACAGAAGGATGTGCATAGGTTATATGCAAATATAACACCATTTTATATAAGAGACTTGAGCCTGGGGATGCGGATTTTGGTATGTGGGATGGTGTCCTGGAACCAATCCCCCTTAGATACAAAGAGACAATGGTACTGCAGTATTATTTCTAATAGCTATGACCTTATTTTTTAATTCAGTTAGCATAACAGCTTTACCATTAGCATACACAGTGTTTGAAATATTTTCTTCTAGTCTGTAGGATATATTTTCATCCTCTTCCCATTTTCTTAATTGGTGAGGTCCAATTCATAAATTTTTCCTTTTATGAATAATGCTTTTGGGGCCAAGCCTAAGAACTCTTTAGCAAGCCCTAGGTCTCAAGAATTTTTTTTCCTATTTTTTAGAAGGTTTATAGTTTTGCGTTTTACACTTAAGTTCATGATTAATTTTGAGTCAATTTTTGTACAAAGTATGAGGTTTAGGTCAAGAGTCATTGTTTTGCCTATGCATATCCAATTGCTCCAACACCATGTGCTGAAAAGGCTATCCTATCTTGAATTGCTTCTGCATCTTTGTCGAAAATCAATTTAGAATATATGTGTCGGTCTATGTCTGGATCCTCTATCTGGGGACTCTATTCTATTCTTTGGTCTATGTGTCTACCTATCAGCCAATACAACAGTCTTCATTACTCTAGCTAAATATTAATCCTTATTATCAGGAATCAGAGTGATTCCTCACACTTTATTCTTCTTTTTCAGGACTGCTTTCAGAGTCTGTGCCTAGTATAAATTTTAGAATAAGATTTCTGTATCTAAAAACAAAACAAAAATCAAAATCAACCTCCCTGGGATTTTATTTGGAATTGCATTAAACCTACAGATCAATTTGGGGAGAACTGACATCTTAATTATGTTGGTATTCTAGTTTATGAACATGGTATTTTATTCCATTTATTAAGGTATTCTTTGATTTCCTTCATTAGCATTATACAATTTTCAGCATAAAGATACTGAATGTATTTTGCAAAGCGTATACCTTAGGATTTCATTTTCTTTGGAGCACCTGCAGTTGAGATTGTGTTTATAATTTTGGTTTCAGTGAGTTCACTTGTCATCGTATAAAAACATGATTGTTTTTTGTGTGAACTTGTTTTCTTTGACCTTGCTGAACTTAGGTCTAAGAGATTTTTGTAGATTCCTTTGGATTTTAGATATATCTGCAAATACAGTGTTTTTTTTTTTCTTTTTACTTTCCAATAAGTATGCCTTTTATTTCTTTTCCATGACTCATCGCAGGGGCTACAATTTCCAGTACTATGCTGAATAAGAAAGGTGAGAATGGACATCACTGCCTTATTTCTGATCTTATGTGGAAACCATTAAATAAATGTTTAACTATAGTGGAGGTAATTCCCTTGTATTCTTAATTTGGTGAGAGATTTTACCATGTATGCGTGCCAGAACTGTTAAAATGCTTTTTCTGTGTCAATTGACGTGACCATGAGATTTTTCTTCTGTAGCATGTTGGTACGATGTATTATACTGATTGATTTTTGCTCCTTCCACAATGTAAGGATACAAGGAGAAGTCTGGGTGAAGAAAATCAGTCGTCTGTGCCGTTCAAATGATTACAATATGGACTAACTGCATTTCTGTGATTTCTTTTAACTTGAACTTCTATCCCCTCAACTGGTAGTTTGACTTAGAAACTTGATTAGAGTCAAGTTATTATTTATTTATTTAAGTTAACCATCATCCATTGGTGTTGCTGTATACTTTCTATGGCATCAAATCAAGAGGCACCTAATTCTGGATGCCGCTTTTTTTGTGATGTTAAAATTGATCAGTAGGTTCAGGTATTATCTGTTTCCCCACCTAGACGCATTAATCTCCATTATTCTGGAATTTTGGTAAAACTGCACTTTCACTTTTCAATCTATTTGCATCTAATTTGCATCATATTATTGGATACTTAAATTATCAGATAATTGCTGAGATGGCTTGAGAAAAAAAATTAAGGAATAGGCATGGTTGTTACTAGGGATATTACTAAGGAGGAATATTTCAATGTGTAAAGCTTTTATAGGTGGTCAATTCCCTAATGAATATTTTCTTGTTAAAATCATTTATCTACTCAACTGTACTTCATAACTATAAGGAATCAGATAATGACTACTTGTATATTAAGAAGGCATCCTATCTCTCAAATAACCTGTCTCCCCTTCCCTTCCATTATAATTTATCCTTCTAAATTAGAATATAACAGGCAGAGCAACAACAGTGTGGCCTTTCCTTACATTACATGTAAACTTTTCTCTCCCCTAATGCATAACTAAAATATTGGCTGCTGAATACTACAGTAAACTTCTCAAAGAACAAAACCCTATTTTTACCCAGTCTTCTCCAGCTATCACAGCACTCTCAATCTTCCTTTTATATGAACCCAAAAGCTAAGAATCATCTTCAAAGTCATCCTGCTTCTTTATTCATTACCCAAGTCTAGTCAACACTATCTTGGACATGTTTATCAGCTCTTTTCCTACTGCATCTATATACACACTCTAATTAGCCCTCCTTTTTCTAACCTGTTCACCTCCAAACCATCATATGATCCTGCCAGATGAAACATCCGAAAGCACAAATCTGGTCACCTCGTCAACTCTGACATTTAATGTCTCTCCGTTGTTGCCTAGAAATTAAGTCCTAAATTCCATACAATGTCATATAAGACGTATGTCATCTAATCTTATTTCTCACCAGTCTCCTTTGTGCACAATTTACTAAAAAAAAAGAAAAAAAACCTATTCCTTTGTATCCATATGTCTATACTTTGTTTAAAAAGATGGACTTCCTGGAAGTCCAGGAAACCTATGGACTTCCCTGGTGGTCCAGTGGTTAAGACTCCGCACTCCCAACCCAGGGGGTATGGGTTCGATCCCTGGCTGGGGAAGATCCCGCATGCCACATGGCGTGAGCAAAAAAATTTTTAAAAATAAAAATAAAAAGACTACTACCTAGAATGTTATCTCTAAACATTGAAAGCAGTGTCAGTATTGAAAGTTTTTGATGAACTGTGTGACATGGGCACCAACAAATAAATGGACTATCAGCCAATAAATCCCACTGGTTGGTAAAGTTTTAGAGCCGTCTGGTTACAAAGCCTCACCATTCTTTAGGAAACTATGTACTGGGCTACTTCTTCTACAATACTTCTATTGATTCCCCCAGATTTCCTTAGTCCTGTATAGACACTGACGTAAGGATCGCATCATTTTGTTTTCAATAGTTACAGCATATGTCATTTTCCCTTTTAGTCTGTAAATGTCCTGAGGTTAAGAGCTCTCAGATTCATCTTTAATGCCCTTACTATCCCTAAAACAAAACCTGTCCTCTATTTATCTAAGAAAGACCTATACGTTTTTGAAGTCTAAGAACAACTGGAATCTCCGAAGTGCAACCTTCCATAACCTTCTTGAACTTGTTAATCTCTCCCTACTCTGTATTAAAGTAATTTGTTCAAATTGTTACCTGTAGATTAGCCTGTCTTTCCTGGTAAGCTATGAGTCAATTAAGGGCATGGAAGTATGTCTTTATAACCCCCATATTTAGCGTAAAGACTGGCACAAAGAACCTGCTCATAAAGGATTATTAATTTATATAAAGCATCAAATGTGCTCAGGATCATTGGTTCAATGAAGATCTGTAACAGCTCTGATCCATTAAGTGTTTGATTCTACAATGTCTAGACTAAGCTAATTTGTATATTCTGTAT
Organism: Balaenoptera musculus; assembly: GCF_009873245.2. Taxonomy (NCBI): domain Eukaryota; kingdom Metazoa; phylum Chordata; class Mammalia; order Artiodactyla; family Balaenopteridae; genus Balaenoptera; species Balaenoptera musculus. Next base: position 87,597,050 of record NC_045795.1, read on the forward strand.
ATCTCTTTTCTGCAAAAGACTGGAGACCTCATGAGTCTGTGCCATGTCCCTTTTGTCTCTCCCATAATGCTTAATATTTATGAATATCTGCAAATGATTGATAGCTAGCATCAATACGATTAGATGTGAATTTCAGTTAGAAAGTAAAAGTAGATGATTAAAAGCTCGCTATGTAGGATTCTGGGCAGCTTGGAGAGGGAGTGGGGCATACCTATCGCAGTCTCCTGCTGTTAGAATGCATGGTTCTTTCTCTCATTATGAAGCCGACTCCCTTCGTGAATGCCCCTATGAGGAACTAATTGGTTTTCTGAATTCCAGATTTCCTACCTAAGATGTCAAATGAGTTTGCACCTCATGCAGACAGCTCACAGCAGGGACCAGACTATCTTAGAAACGTTACATGTTACCAGTTTAGAACTGTTCTGGCTGGTTTCCTGGTCATTTAGGGAAACCTGGGAAAACATGTCTTATGTTGTCGTTTTGTTCTCAGGTCAACATCTCCTGGAGAGCTAGTGTGTCTTATTCACACCTTTCACTTTCTCTCTAATGAAATGATGCTGTTGTCTAAATAATCTTCTGTCTTGTCCACCAGCATATTTAAATCAATCTATATTACACAAGTGTTGAATCTGAAAACAAAAATCCACAGGGACATGAAGTAGTGGTTTCCAGCCAAGGGTATATGTGTCTGGTTTTACTGTTTTTATTGCATTTGATCCAGTTGAAATATGTAACTAAACTTTCCCTAAGCATCCCTTGACAATGTCAGTTTCCCATTAAATCGAGCTGGGCCTTAAATGTCTTCCATAGTTCTTTTTCCCTAGGGTCAAAATCTAAGTAGTGGTTAAAGCATGGACTTTGGATGAAAAATATTAGGCTTCAAAATATGGCTCCCCTCTGGCTGGTTGTGTGACCTCATAGAGTTGTTATAAGGATTAAATGACATGAATATGCAAATGACTCTATTAGCACTGTACAAACCTATAGCAATTGCTTTACAGATAGTATTTATTGTTACAATATATCAAATATACATATGCAAAAACTCATAAACTCATATGCTTTTATTAAGTAGCACTTAAAATTCTCAAGAGAATGTATTATCTATTGGCCCCCAAATAAACTTGGTTATGGGACCCAAGCTAATATTTTGTGATTTCTTCTTTGCTGAAATACTTGATGGTATATGCAGATATCAGAGCAGGAGTGGAGAAAAACAATGCTAAGACATGACATAAGAAGAGGGATTTAAAGGAGACAATGACAGTAGGAGAACATGCTGACAGCTTAAAAATCAGCGGCTAAAGCCCATAGTATTTATACCCCAGTCCAGAGGAGGTCTATCAAAACCATTTACTGAAGAACCACTGAACCCAGAGGACAGTATGTGAAAAGTGCCAACTCAGGAAAAAAGTCTATCTTATATGGTAAATCCATATTACACAACTGTTGAATTTGAAAACAAAATCCACAGAGAAAAGAAATGGTGGTTTCCAGCCAAGACAATATATGTACCATGTTTTACTGTTTCCATTAAATATGATTCTGTTGAAATTAGTAAATAGATATTCTCTAAGAATCCTCTGACACTCTCAGTTTCCTATTAAACTCAGCTGATCCTTAAATGCTTCCCAAAATACTTAAGAAAGCAGCTGGTATATGGAAGGCCCTCAGTAACTATCAGTGAGCTACCAAAATTACTTTCCCTCAGGCACTGTGTACCATTCTGGGGACACAAAGTCTATAAAACGATCCCACACATAGTACCTAATTGTTGCGCATACAGACAAAAGGCACAAAAGATAAAGGTCCTTAACACTGTTGTCAGGCTCACGAATCAGTTAAGGAGGGTGGTGACTGGTACCTTATTTAAGAAAGAAAAAAATAACTAGATAGGAAAAAGTTATAATAGGAAAAAGAAAAGCAAGCAATTGGACTACAGCCTCAATTAACCAACTACCTCTAAAATGGTTTTCCCCTGCTGCTTCTCTAAAAGAAAGAATCTAGAAAGCACTGTAAAGTGGCGATTGTTTCCAAGGCATTAAGTACTTTCTTCTCCTTGCCCAGGAGCCATCTCTGCACACACACAATGTATTTCTCTGTCCAAGAAAACGGTTACAGTGCAACACTCATTTTTACCTGTGCAGCCTCCATTCCTCCTTCGGTAACAGAACCTTTAATTTCCTTTCCGGTCACCATCCCCCTGCCCCACAACTCCTCAGTGTATCAATAAAAAGACTGAATGAGGCTTACCAATTGGTATATTCCAACCACCTGGTCAGAGTTGGTCCAGAAAAGGCAGGCCTCCTATTTCAGGTGGGTAAGGCTTACACCTGGGATCCACGTCTGAACCCTGAGGGAGAAGCACGTTCCTTTCTCCGGAGATTGCTAAGCTTGGGAGTCTGGCAGCAATCCTGACGTGGACTAGATATAGGATGGCCCAGAGTGAGGCCAACAGAGAGGAAAGTAGAGATCAGAGAAACCAAGGCCTGGGGGCATCATTTGAACCCTTGTAGTCAGTCTTGACTACAGTCAATTTGCTTAGGACTTTTCAGCTGCAGGAGCCAAAAATCCCTTTTGGAGCTTAAGCCAGTTTTGATTTGAGTTTCTATCACTTGTCACTAAAAGAGTCCAAGCTAAAAGAAGTGGGGCCTGAACAGACACAGAAAGATGCTGCCAGCAGGAGAGAAAGATGGAAAATACAAGTGAGCTTGGCGGGAGGGCAAGTGACCCCTGGCAGGAAAAGAGGCTAGTTAGGAAGCAGTAACAGACAACGGGAGGAGATAAACATGTTATGTGGCATAATATTCGTCTTACTGGACACTGAATTCCTTGCAGAGGAACTCAGGGTCTAGTCAAGACGAAAGGATTTTGAATTGCTGACACCAACGAAACACAATGATAGAAAAAATCCATAATTAAAACATGAATAACAAAGATATTCATAGTCTAGAAAAAAGAAAAATATAATAATGAAATTGAGATCAATTCCTAAAATTTATGCTGTGTAACTATTATTATGCATCAGGAGACATAACTATTTTGATACATAAATTATAATATGTATAATTATATGCCTTATCATTAATATCTATTCTGAAAGGAGATTCAAGCCTAGATGAGTTGGAGGAAAATTTATCTAAAAATCCTGGGTTCAGGCTTCCCTGGTGGCGCAGTGGTTGAGAATCTGCCTGCCAATGCAGGGGACACGGGTTCTGAGCCCTGGTCTGGGAAGATCCCACATGCCACGGAGCAACTAGGCCCGTGAGCCACAACTACTGAGCCTGCGCGTCTGGAGTCTGTGCTCCACAGCAAGAGAGGCCGCGACAGTGAGGCCCGCGCACCGCGATGAAGAGTGGTCCCCGCTCGCCGCAACTAGAGAAAGCCCTCTCACAGAAACGAAGACCCAACACACCCAAAAATAAATAAATAAATAAATAAATTTATTAAAATCCTGGGTTGAGGGAGACATTTTATTAATAAGTTGTCTACTGAACAACCTGGAGCTAAATATAGATTTTTAGGAAACATTCTTAGTGTATGCATTAAAACAAACAATAATTTGAGAAGGCAGTTATTAAAAAATGTGAACTTGGTAATCAAGGTCATAATCAAGATATTAGGAATAAAAAACAAATGTTAAAGAAATGAATATTATCTATTGACTTAAAATCATTACATATAAGTGTTTTTGAGAAGAAAGGAATACAAATTTAGTGGGAAAGTGACAGAAAGCACTGTTAATCATAATCCTCACATATAAAGAAGAAAAATTGATTAGTGTTCACAGTGGGAAATTTTTATCAATAACTTTACCAAATCAAATAACTGAAGTGATGAAATATTCTATTTTATAAAGTAGTGTCCTTTGAGATTTTGAAATTAAAGTTCTGAAGTATAATTTATAAGCAAACAATTTTAAAGAATGATATAATGTACTCTTGAGTAGCATATTCTTTGCTTTATCACAGAAGAATTAGGGGAGACAATTCACAAAAGGAAAAAAAGTAATACTTGTATGTCTTTTGAAAATCAAATCATTTTAAAACTGACAAACAAGAGATTCCTTACCAAACACAGAATAATGAAAAGATGTAAAGTGAAGTAATATATGTTTATAAAAGCTACTTTTTTAAAGCCATAACTCCAAATTGAACAAAAATAAGGGAAAGGGGGAAGAAGAGAGAGAAAAATCCTCTAAAAGAGATCATTACTCTGAAAATTACAGGATTTCAGGTATGACTTTAAAGATATTTTCCAACATCTGCAAAATAGAATCACAGCAGTATAATGGATGAGCATTAAACCAGGACTCAATTAAATAGATGCTCCTCTAGAAGAAGAAATTACAGAATATTTTTAGCATGCTACAGCAGGAGAATACAACAGCCTAAAAATTATGGTACAAGATACACTATAAAATACCATACACATATAATAGTGCCTTATCCTAAATTAAAGGGTTGAGCTCAATTCTAGCCTTTTCACAAGCTATTTGATTTTAACTTTAAATATACCCCCCAAGCAGCTTCTTCCTTCACCAGGCAACAGTTTCTTTCACAGACAAGCCGTAACAGTTCTGTTATAGACAAGAAATTGCTTTTAGAGTTCTTAAGAAGAAGTGATAAAAAAAAAGAAAATTCCCAACAGAGCAGCAATAAAGGCACAGTTCTACAGTGACCAAAGAAGGATAGTAAAACAAAACAACAGGCAGATGACTTCTAAGCAAGAACTCTTCTGAGGTTCAAGGAAATAAAACTGATCTAGCCTGAGAAGCATCCAATCTACTTCTACTGTAATGGCATTGTATTGGAACAGAAGAAAATCCATATGAAAGAATGCCAGTTAATCAAAGGGCCAAATGGGCTGATGATGTTGCCAGCTTAGGGAAATTTCCAAGCCTCTGGGATACTGGACTCTGATAAGACGAATTTAATATATATATGTGTGTGTGTGTGTGTGTGTGTGTATATATGTTTACATATATATATGTATATATATAACTGCATACATATATATATAATTGTTTTCAATTTGAAAGCAATCTGAATCAGCTTCATAAAAAGCTAATCAACATTCTTTCTTTGATCCCTACAATAATATATACAACATGTTTTGTATTTTAAAATATTTGTAGGAAGTTAAAATAAAATGTTATTGCTACTCAAGCAAAATCTTGAGTCTAGAAGTTTTCCATGACGGATAACGGACAGAAAAGGGAAGAGGGCTAAATCCAGCCAAGGCTAATATCAAAGGCGATCTAAATTCTTTTTAAAAGAAATGTAATAAAAACTAAAATGTACATGTAATTAAGAGATCAGAAATCTTTTAGATGCTCACATATGAGATATATTTTTGTCATTATCAGAGTCTAACTTAATGAATTTCATATAATATCCAGCAATTGGCCCATATTGATGGAGATGGCTCCATTCTAATACCAACATGTCTGAGGGAAATGACCTATTTGAATTCACAGGATTAACTGATCAAATTTTTAATGATGGCATTAGCCAAAACCATCTGGATAACACAAAAATCACAGCTGGGGAAAAAGCAAAAAAAAAGAAAAAAGAAAAACACATTAACAATCCACTGGATTTCCATGAATGCTACTATATTTCAACACAGAAAGGGAGGTATCAGAATAACAACCCTGTGGTTATAGCAAACAAGGGCCAATAATCAACATCCACGTGACAGATGAGTCTCTTTCAGACCACAGATTCTGGAGGAGTTTAACAATACTCTCTAAATTGTGAATTATATCATTTTATAGAAACAGAGTTTATAAGCCTGTCATTTAGTTGTTAGTTTCAACAAGTACTCCCTGGAAGGGAGAAAGACAAGGGGGGATTCTAAGGACCATTGTTGAACTTTGATATTTGGAGAATTCTCAATAAAATAGGAGGAAAAAAGATATTCTATCCAAAGCTCTCAGTTGGTTCAAAGTCTTAAAGTTAGAATCTTTGCCTTGAAAGGAAACCTAGGTTCATTCTGTTCAGCTTAGCTTCTAAACTTAGAATCATGCAATGGTAGAAAGGACAGTCTTTTAGGTGCTAAATTCTTCCTTACAAATAAAGCAATTGAAGCCCAGGGAGGTCAAATGACTCGCATTTAGTGTCTGAGCCAGAACTAGAACCAAGATCTTCAACATCTAATCTTGGATTAATTCTACCCTATCACATTGGTGTGATTAGTATAGTATCTATAGATTTCATTTTAACCCTGTGTGATTAGTATAGTATCTATAGTATTTCATTTTAACCCTGTTGGATGACCCGTAGCCTTTTCAGCGTGTTAAATCACACATTTCTACCACTGACCTCAGTGATTTAAAGAGGTGACTCAAAAACTCATCTGACCAACAGAATGTTAGGAAACATTTGCATGAATCTGACAAAGTACTTGCATCTAGAATGTATATAGAATTTTTACAACTTAGTAATAAAAGAAAAATAACCCAATTAGAATATGAGCAAAGGATATAAATAGACCTTTTTCCAAAACAGAGAAATGGCCAATAAATACATAAAAGCATGTTCAAATCATTAGTCAACAGGGAGATGCAAATCAAAACCAGTGAGATACCACTTCATACCTACTAAGACGGTTTTAATCCAAAGGACAAATATAAAAAATGTTGGCTAGCATGGGAAACATTGGAACCTTAAAAAATTGGAAGCTGGTGGGACTGTTAAGTGCTGCAGTAACTTTGTGAAACAGTATATTGTCATATAATGAATATCCTAAGACAGCTGCAGTTATTTTACAAACTAAAATATTTTTTATTCAAAAGGCAAACAGCAAATATATTCCATTTATATTGAAAAGCATAAAACACACAGACTGAGCAGTTACTGAAAAAAAATGCTGGCTTCTATAGAATCCGTTTTAAAATCACAATCTTCCTATGTGACTAGGTTGAAAAGTATTGTGTTTGACAAAAAGTTTTGTTTTGTTTTGCAAATTCATATAGATGAATAGTGTACTGATAAAGTTACAGCCTTTTGTTTGAAATTTAACTGTTGCTGGACCATCAGAGCAAAGCAGCTTTGGACTTCATCAAAGTCATTATGTTCAAAGATGAAATTTATGTCTTTAGCTGCACTATTTAGTTATGAGAAATAGCACTGCCTATAACTCACAGCAAACTAAGCTCCTACTAATTATAACAGAACAATTTTAGCTAATTAGTCTTCAGTAATTTTTCTTTTCAGATACAGCCAGCCACTCTGGGATTCGTCATTAAAATTTCTGCATTTCTTTAACCTTTCTTCAAACTTATTTGTCTAAGTCTCCATGTGCTTTTAAAGATTAAAATCTAAGAAAAGTGAATAATGTTACAACCCCTCTGCTAGTAGAAGAAAGAGTAACCCTTTGCAGGGGCAATATGGTCAATTTCTATCTCATACAAAGATTGCAAAACAGACAGCAGCTAAAAGGGAATTAAAAAGAGGAAAAAGAAACTTCAGGCTTAATAGATGTGCTCTTACATATCTTCTGAGAAGGAGGTAGGATCATTCATAATCCAGCATAGTCCTTTTAATTTCATAGTGTATCTGTTCTCAACATCTAGGTCGGAGGTCAATAATGGTGACACCTGGGCTATATCTTGCCTTCAGACTTGATTGCTGCAGATAGGGTTGACCCATGCAGTGTTTACGTAAAAATTAAATTTAGTCTCTAACACGTAAAACGTCAAGCACTGTATGTAAATAATGGATTCTGAGTTATCCTGAAAAGTGATTAGCTTTGGTAACTGTATGATCAGGCCACCCAAGACGACTGTTCTCTTGCTCTCTGTACATCCCCTGCTTGACCAGTGCCTGCTTCACCTACACCCTACTCACCTGACTGATCTCCCTACATACTTGCCCCAGGCCTCACCTAGTGCTTGTTCTTATCAAAGGGCCGGTGAGGGGCTTGCCCCTCTCCCAGTTTCCCTGGTAACCAATGAGCCAACTAGACCTGAACTCCCCCTATGACTGGCAATCTCCTCTTCCCCCCAGGAGGGAAGACTGCCGCCATGTCCTGCCCACTGTCCACAGCACACAGTGGGGTGTCTCTCCAGGACCTTGCTGCAGACACTTAAGATCCCCCATCCATTAAACCACTGATGTCTCTGGCGCTGACTCCTGGCTCTTTCTTCGGTCTTGAAGCTGGGCAAGCAAAGGGCTTGTAGACCTGCAGGGTGCAACCCAACAGTAACACAGTTCCTGCATTTCTCATTCATTATTTCACTCATTAATACTGAATGAGTGTCTACAAAACCTGGGCAGCTGCATAGTGAGTGCCCCCTATAGGAAAAGCACGCCATCGTCTCTGGTCCATCCCAGACCTCACTACTCCTTATTGCTTACACAAAGCTGGCTTCAGTGATGAACGTTATCTTCCTAAGTAATCAACCTTAATAGAAATATAAAGAAGCACAAAAAATGGTAGGAGACTTCGAGTTCCACAAATTGCTTTGCAATGCTGGCTAAAATATAACAAAAATTTAGTTGAAAGCATAGCACAGCTGAGCAAACAAAGTAAGCTGCAAAGCAGAACAGTTAATTCTAGAGCCTATGCTGTGGCAGCTGGGGCAGTGGAATGAGGGTGTGGGGAACGGCAGATCAGACTCGGCAATCTGGTAGCTTAGGTTGAACTGCCCTTGTGGAAACAGGAGATGTGGAGGTCCTAGGGTTAAGAAACAGACATTTGAAAATGAGCCCTTTTGCACACAGCTGCATGCCTAAAGGGCTGCACTCTTGCTTAAACCCACCCATGGACCTAGGGAGAAGGCTAGGGAGTTAGTCTGTCCATCTTTTTTTCTCCTTGGAGTGAGGTTGTGGTGAGGTGGGAGATTTGGAGGGAGCAGATATTTCAATGAAGAATTCATGATTGGGGGCCTATACCTCACATGATTTGGGGTCTCATATGTATTTAACATATAATCGACGCTCATTATTTGTGGATTTCATATTTGTGAATTCACCTACTCTCTAAAATGTATTTGTAAAGCCATGAATCAATATTTGTGGCACTTTTGTGGTCATTCTCAGATATGCTCAAAATGGTGAAAAATTTGAGTCATCCCCACACGCACGTTTCCAGCTGAGGTTGAATAAAGCAATGCTCTGCCTTCTTGTTTCAGCTCTCGGACTGTAAACAAGATTCATTTTGCTGTATGTCAGTGCCATTTTTTTTTTTTTTTTTGCTTCTTAGTGCTATTTAAATCGGACTCCAAGCACAGTGCTGAAATGCTATCTAATGTGCTCAAGCGCAGAGGCTGTGCTGGGCCTTATGGAGAAAACACATGTTAGATAAGCTTCCTTCAGGCATGAGTTGCAGAGTTCCTGACCATGTGGTTAATGTTAGCGAATCAACAATGTATATTACATAAGATGCCTTTAAACAGAAACATCCATAAAACAAGGTTATGTATTGAATGGTGGACAAAAACCCCACGACCAGAAGTTTACAGGAACCTGCTAACCCTGTATTTCCTAAAAGCGATAGTGCAGTATTTGCTAATTCAGTTTTATTGGTGATCGATAAGAAAAATTGACTCTACACGGGGGCTACACTGAGCCAATATATTAATGTATTACACTTCCCAGGTTGGTTGAATCCCTGGTTCTTGGAGAAAGTCATAAAAGCTGTTGGGCATGGATACTTCTTCAACCAAGGCTAAGAAGAATCTCATGTTGGCATGGGAGGGGGAAATTCTCTTAAAGAACAGATTCACATCAAACATCACAAAAAATGCTAATATGTACTACAAATGAGAGTCAACAGACTAACACATCATAAGTTAACATCAACGATATCCTGAGCTTACAGAACAACATTATGAAAGAATACCTAAATAAACTTTAAACAATTAAACAAAGTAATAAAAATTGGGGTTGGGTGTCAAACCATCAGCAAAAACAGGATGCTCTGAAGAGAGAACAGGAACATATGAAAAAGAACCAGACAGAATGTCTAGACAAGAAAAATGTAACCACTGGAATTAACAACTCAAAGGATAGTTTAATAGTAAATCAGGAGGAGATGAAAGATTAGTGAACCACACGCTAGAACTAAGTAAGTGGAGATAGAAAACATGAAAGACAGGTTAACAGACATGGTGAAATGAGAAATTTCAAAATATATTCAAAAAGGAAAACCAGAAGGAGTAAAGAACAGGCATGGGGATAAACAAAACTGGAAGAGATAACAGCTGTGAAATTTTCAGAGTTCCCATAAGACGTGTATTTCGAGATTCGGGAATCATAGCTTAGAATTGTTTAAATATGATAACAGCTTATCCTTGTACGGCATGCACTGTGGGCCAGGCACTGCTCCAGACGCTTGACATATTGTAGCTCATTTAATGCTCACAGCTGATGAAGTAAATTCTACTGTTACCTTTGATTTACAGATGAAGAGTCGGAAACACAGAGAGGTTCAATATTTGTCCAAAGTCACATGGCTGCTAAGTGGTGGGATTCAAACCCGGGCAGTCTGGCTCCAGTCTCTATGTCTTTAACACTACGTTTTAGAGCAGAATTATATTTGGAAGAATAAGGGCAAATAACACACTCTCTCAGACCAAAGGGGAGAAGAGGAAAAAAACCAAAACAGTACTGACACATCAATGGAAACTCACTAAATGAATTTCTAAAAGATGCAAAAAAAAAAGATCACAGATGCATGAACGAGGGTGCACAAAGGAAATAGGGAACATGTGGATAAATCTAAAAGAAACACTGATTATGTAAAATAACAATAAGTCTTCTAGGGCAAACACACACATCTATACTTTCTCTCTTCCTCTGAGATATTCCCCAAAGCAAGAGGTACTTGCAGTAAAGAGATATTTTTTGAAGGCACAAACTCACAAAGATAGGAAAATAGAAGAGCAAACTGCAATAAAATTTTGGAAACTAGAAAGCAGAAATGATGGTGTTGACTGTCTTGGCATAATGGAGGAAGATGTCTTTTAAACTCACAGTGAGGAAATGAAGAGGAGGAGGTGGTATAAGTCGGAATTTGAAGCAACGGTTAGGTACCCAGATCCCCTGTCCCACCTACATACCCAGGGAGTGCCACTCCACACCAGGAGAGAGGACGCTTATTCTCTAAAGAGGGTAAGACACAGGATGTCTTGACAACAGGTCACTAGGCAGATTTTATAAAGGATATTGTGAGGAAACAGGTGGATTAACTAAATATATACACATTGGATGCTGCAATCTCTTAGGCCTCTTCTCCCACCAGGCTCCCAGAATGCTAGTGGTGGCTTTTGTCACCTACAGGGAAGTCTGGACTCTTTTCTCCTCTGGGGAATATGACCTGCCCCAAAGGGAAGAACTAAAACTACTGATACTAAGGGATCCCCAGTGAGATGAGCCACAGTATAGTTAACCTCATCGTGACAAGTTCCATCAAGTAACTGGAGATTTCTGTTAGGTTATTAGTTTCCCACTCTTTAAGTCTGTGCAAACAACCAAGGATTACCAGATAGCTATGAAAAATTTCTTATATGAAATACAGAAACCATCCAGCATAAAATAGAAATGAAGCTACTTGGAAAAAAGTTTGTCCTAGGGAAGAAAATGTAAAGGAAGCAAAGCATCCTTCATATCTTCATATAGATCTGAAAGGATAAAACTACTAAACTAGAATAAGATACAAGGAGGCAATTTAGAGAACAGAAGGTGTCTTAAGTTGTAAATATGACAGCTGGTATCAAAAACTCAATAGAAGTGTTCAAAACCTGGTTGAAGTAATTCACCAAGAGTCAGAGATAAGAGTCAAAAGAAGAAAATTTGGATAGAAGGTGTGTGGGGGAGTGGTGAGGTAGGAAAAGTAAAGAGAGAAGCAATCCAATCTAGGTGGTCCAAAATGCAAATAATGATGTATGTCAAAAAGAAAATAGAGAAAACCAGGGAGAGGTAATCATAAAAGCTCTCAAAACTAAAGGCCTCATGTTCTCAAACTATAAGGACTCAGAGAGTATCAAGGATGTTAGATAAAATTGGACACATACCAAATCAAGTCACTGTGAAATTTCAGAACACTAGAGACAAAGAAAAAAATCCCACAAGCTTCCGCTAGAGAAAAACAGGTCCTCTATATAAGGAATCAAAATGGCAACAGATCTCTCAACAGCAACACTGGATGCTAAGAAACAAGGAGAAATATCTTCAGGTTTCTGAAGGAAAATGACTTCTAACATCGTATATTTACAAGGCTGAGTCTCTCAATCAAGTGTGCCAGTATAATTTTTAGAACACATGGTCCAGAACAATCATAGCTAGCCTTCATCCTTTCTTGGGACACTTAAGGACATGGTACTCTAAGACAATGAACAGCAAGAACAAGGAAGAGGTGGACATGGAATATAGCTGAAGGGAGATCCCAGAAAGACAGTTTTGCCCCTAATGTGCAGGAAAACCAATCTAAACTGGAGCATCCCAAAACCTGCAAGACAGATTTCTCCAGGAAGGTAAAACTGATAGAATATCCGATGCCTCTCAAAATCTGAGATGACATCCAGAAAACTGGCCAAAATTTTGGTTGACATAAGTATAAGACTATAGAAAATTAAGAAATTAAAAAATAAGGTTACTAATTTGAAGGACAAGAAAATTATGCACGGAAGGAAAAACAATCATAATTACAGTCTGCTACAAAAGTCAGCTCTGAATATCATTTACAAAATCATAGTAATGTAAACACTGAATATTGACCTAATTCAAATTTTGACCCAATAAAATCCTGTAATAACATGCTCTGAATTAATGTATATTCAAATGTTAATCATTTGGCAACTGGATTCTTCGCAGCTCCCTCAGTTTCAAACAGAGACAGGTGAAGTGTTTATTCTTTGTGGAGGTTTGGATGGGGATTGGGTTGGGGAACGGGCTTGTGATCACTTGGGTCTCTATCCAGCCAAAGTACAGTAAGTGGAATATAGTGTGGATTTCTCTATTTTTAACTTTGTGTTTTTGTAAGAGCCATGACTTTAAAAATGGTGTTTTCTTCATAAACCTCATAAAAAAGAAACCTCACATTTCTGTGGTGGCAAGGTGGTGGTATGACAGTGTGACACATCAGTTGCCAGATTTGACAGCCAATAGTAATGCTTAAAACTGAAAAATCAAGAAGCAGCAAATAAGCAAGTTATTTAAAAAACTGAAGTAAATATCAAGAGCCAGTCAAAAAGTTGAAAGTAATTTCCTTTAGGAAAGGAGAAATAAAAACAATATGGGCAGAAGTCTGACATTTTTCTTAAAAACAAACAACAAAAAACCGCCAACTATGTAGAAGTTTGCACATGCTTACATTATTTCAGACATAAAAGAAAAAGTAGAAAATAAAAGGAACAGTACCAATAATATCTCATTCATGATGTTACAAAAATTCAACAACTTACTGGACAGCAACACTATTCTGGAGGAGGGAATTACAGTTTAAAATGCTGCCGAGTCCTCTACTGTTGGAGATATTGATTAAATTTGGACTTTGTTAAATGTGTGTACTAAAATTTCTAGGGCAATTACTATAAGAAAACAAATAGAGTGTATAACTTGTGATGTTACTGAGGGGGAAATAAATTCTCAATGAGTCCAAAGAGAAGAACACAAATATTAACATTTTCATATTAATATATTAATATTTAAACTATAAGGCAAAGTGCTTTATTAGAGATAGCGAGTCACCTCATTTTGACCAAAAATATACCCATTCTAAACTTCTATACATCAATAATTTACTAATTACAAAAAGCAAAATAGAAATACTAGATAAACTGAGAAATCCACCATCATTGTGAGAGAAATTGATAGATTAATTAGATAAAGCATCGTTAATAATATATATATGATTTGAGCAATACAATTACCAACTTTAACCCAAAGAACATAAGGAAGACACGTCTCTGGTCAATGGGTCACTAGGTTAGAAATCAGTAACCAAAGATGACTAGAAAAACTCCATATGTTTGGAAATTTAAAAACACATGTCTGATAACTCATGGATTCAAGAGAAAATCATAATGAAATCATAACATTTATAGAACGGAACCATAATAAACATGCTATATGTCAGAATGCAAATTTAAAGCTATACATATTTAAAATAGACAAAAGAAAGGTAGGAAGGTAATGAGTTACCTATATAACTTAAGGGACTAAAAAAAGAACAATAAAATAATCCAAGAAGCTGGCAAGAACAATAAACATAAGAGTAAAATGAATGAAATATAAAGATTCATAGGTAAGGAATAACAACATCAAGTTCTGACAAGTTTGATACTAAAATAATAGTTAGAATGAAATAGGGAATGTATGTATAGGTAAGGCACAGACAAGAAGGACAGTAAGAGAAAATGCTTTGAAACAACTTCTTGCCAATACATTAGAAAACATAAACAAAATGGACATAATTCCTAGGGAAAAAACACAATTTTTCACAAAGGAGACAATATGGTTAGTCCTATTAACTATTCAAATGATTCAATCAATAGTTAAAATATTTCCTGAATGAAAACTCCAGACCCAGATAGTTTTATTTGTAAGTTCTACTTTTTATTCAAGGAGTATATAATTCCAATATTTCTCAAAATTTTATAGGGAATATAAAATAAGGAGTACTCTCCAGCTCATTTATAGCGATGAATATAACTTTGATACTAAAGCCAAAAAAGGATAGTATGAGAAGAGAAAACAAAAAGAAAAGCTCCTATATTGATATATATGCAAAATGCTAAACAAAATATTGAAAAACAGAAAACATCCAACTATTTAAAAAAAAAAACTTACACAAAAGCCAAGTTGAAACTAAACCAGGACTAGAAGTTTGGTTAATACTAAAAATTGTTCATTGCATTAACAGGTTAAAGGAGAAAAACAGCATGAATATCCCAGTAAAAGTAGGAAAAGTATTTACAACAATAAAGCATTCCTGATTTAAAACAAACAAACAAACAAAAAAAACCTAACTTAGAGAAGAACCTACTTAACTTGATAAACAGTATCTTTAAAATCTATAGTAAACATCATACCAAATGGTGAAATGTTTATCTTATTCACTCTTGAAAATCAAGAGCAAAACAGGGATAGGGATATTCACACTCAAAATATCTATTCAACACTGTACTGGACTAGAGAAAGTGCACTCATATAAAATATATAAAAGGAGCAAGGGTTGATAAGAACACAAAAACTCTCACTGCTTGCAGATAATATTATTCTCCAAACACAAAAGCCCAAAGAAGCCAGACATGATGACCACACACTGCTTTTCAGTTGGTTAAGAATGGCCCCATCCAACAATTGTGCTGGTAAAGCAGACTTCCCATCCTGGAATAAAATAAATCAGTACCTCTACCTCACACGATATACAAAATCAATTCCAGATAATTAAAGACTTAAATGTAAAGAGGAGAATATTAAACTTTTATAAGTACATTTAGGAGAATGTTTTTACCATTTCAGGATAAGGAAGAAAAAATTTTAAACAACTCATGAGAGAACATGAGCTATAAAAAAATCAATACTTTAATATAAAATTAAGAACATCTGTTTATCATTTGACACCATCAAGAAAAAAAAAAAAGCCACTAAAAAGAAGATATGTATATAACTGACAAAGGATTAATCCAGAGTATACAAACAACTCTTAAGTTAAAAAAAAAAAAGACTACCATACAGTGAAAAAGTATCTGAATAACAGAAACATAAATGGTCAACAAATCTATGAAAATGAGCTTAACTTCACTGTAATTATAGAAATGCAAATTAAAACCAAAATTACATTTTAATTTAAAAATAAAAATGCAAATTAAAAAGTAAAATACAATTTTATATTCACCAGATTTGCACAAATTAAAATGCTGAACAATAACAAATGTTGGCAAAGATGTAGATCAACAGATACAAATATAATGTTGGGGGGAAGTTGTAGATGTAGGAATGCTGTCTGATGTCATTACATAAAAGTTTAAGAAATTAAAAAGGTAAAACAACTTTACATGTTGCTTAGAAGCACATACATATTTATTCAAAGGATAAAAAAAAGCACATATAATTCAGAACAGGGGCCACCTCTTCAGAGGGAGCTTAAGAGAGAGAAGATAATGTCATCAGGGTGAGTTATCAGGTAGCTTTAATTGTACTTCGAATCTTTAAACCTTAAGATAAGTGGTGGCTACACAGAGATTCTTTACACTTTTCTCCATACCATTTATACGTCTAATATAATTCATGATTAAAAATGTATTGCACCTCGGTCCAGTCCCAAGATGGCGGCCACCATGAAGAAGGCGGCTACAGAAGATGTCAATGTTACTTTTGAAGATCAACAAAAGGTAAACAAATTTGCACGGAATACAAGTAGAATCACAGAGCTGAAGGAAGAAACAGAAGTAAAAAAGAAACAACTCCAGAATTTAGAAGATGCTTATGAGGATATCGTGCTTGCAGACGACGACTGCTTAATGATACCTTATCAGATTGGCGATGTTTTCATTAGCCATTCTCAAGAAGAAACACAAGAAATGTTAGAAGAAGCAAAGAAAAATTTGCAAGAAGAAACTGATGCCTTAGAATCCAGAGTGGAATCAATTCAGCGGGTGTTAGCAGATTTGAAAGTTCAGTTATATGCAAAATTTGGGAGTAACATAAACCTTGAAGCTGATGAAAGTTAAACATTTTATAATACTTTTTAAATTTGTTTAATAAACTTGAATATTGTTTAAAATGGAAAAAAAATGTATTGCACCTCAAAAATGGTTAAAAGAAAACATTTTAATAAAGAATGACAGGAAATTCAAGAATAAGAGAAGTAAAACTAATTATCAATAAAGCAAAGATATTTGGGGTTTTGAAGGTACTACCCTCACTTTTTGTGGCTGGAATTAAGAATCTGACAAAAACATTTGCAGATATATTAAACAAGCTTCAAAAAGTATACACATGCAACGTAACAGTAAATCATTGAGAAAATGTCTACAATTCAAACATTGCATCATTTTACGTTATCTTCCCCCTCCCTAAATTTTGAGATTGCTCCACAAAGAATCGGTTAAAAGGAATAAAAAATGCCTACAGAAAGTAAGCTTCTTAAACTATAAATGAGCTTTTCACTTTCATTTAATTACAAATACTATTTTTAAGCATCTTGAAAATTAAGATAAAATTTCACTGGATTTTCACCAGTGTTAAAAGTGGTGCACTGGGGATAATGTCATTTACTCATTTCTCCATGAAGCACATTTTAAGTACTTTTCCCATGGCTGACAGAAACAAAGAAGTATTACTAAGCATGCAAACATAGCTATAGTGAACAATTAGAACATTTTTTCAATGACAACACTTTATTATCTACTTACCTGCGGCAAAAACAGTCACGGTTCCCCTGAACTGGAGTCATGAGCATCTAGAAGGATGTATATGTAGTAGTACAAGACTTCTTATTAACCCCTTCTTTCAGTTAATGTATTACATCCCTTCAAGGTTGCCAAGTTAAAGGAATGCTCTCTTATACCTGGTAATTTGTAATCTCTGATGTATTAAATATCCTCCACGTTTTTTGCCACCTTCTTTGGTTTCTTTACCAGAAACCTTTATCTCAAACATATGAATTCAAAAATTCATTTTTTATATTTCCAGCTTAATGTGGCATCAGGCTAAGAATAACCAATATTGCTCTTTGTAAGTGCCAAAAACCACTTGTGAAAACGCCAAAAAAAAAAAATTGCAAAACAGAAGAATCTCACTGTACATCAAAAACTCCAAAAGCAATCAAATGCCAAGCATATGAATAAATAAAACTTATGAGGCCGATGAGGTAGACTGTGGGGAAATCCAAGGGACTAAATGGTAGGTACATCCTGGGTTTTCTGTATAAAGAGAGAATTCACAACAAAGGTAGGAAGATATTTTGTGCCTTATTCATCACATGTATCCTGATAGGATGCACCCCAAAGAGAAACTCAAGGACAGTACCAAATGAAAAAGAAAAACTTCTGTTGGAAGAGGCAATCCACTCACTATGTGCTCTTAGCTTCCTGTTAAGTGTTTCTGGACGTGCCAAGAATGAAAGGCCCAGTCACTCCATTTCTCAGGGATGTGTTTTCAGAGACCAACCAGGAGGGATAAGACAAGCTCTCCCTCTAGGACGAAGAGCAGGCTTGCTTACTCCCTGCTATAAAAGAGGTGGATTCGCTAATCTCAGTGTTCCTCAGCTGTGGGTGTAGCATCTCTCCTGGCTAAATCATATCACTTCCGCGGGACTTGGGGGCGAGGGGAACTGAAGCGTGGTGCTTGCTATGCTGTGAGCAATAAAGCTCTTTGAAGCTCTTCGTTACTGACCCAGGAATATCATGTGTTCTGTTAGCACCCATGGAAGAGTAGCAGCCTAGCTTATTAGCTCGTAAGTAGGGTAAAATAAAATCCCAGACTCAACAACTTTATCCCACTCTGCCTATAATGTTCTGGCCAGGAAGTAGGGGCAGACTGCAAGAGACATGATATAACTTTAGAAGTATTTGCAAACAAGCCACTCTTTCCAGGAAGAAAAGACTGAGGAAAAACCTATAAGTTACTGATACTTCCTCAGGTATTAGACGGCATCAAGGATCTGTAGGAGAAAAATAGCACTGCTTAAGAGGAATAATGTATTTTGTGAAAGACTCCGGGGAATAGGGAATTAGACTGGAAACTTCACATTTCCCTATAGATCAGAGAAGTGAATCTGGTCTCTGCATGTGGCAAAGAAAGCAAAATCAGGGTAATCGATTGACATGTGTTGACAAAGGCTGAGTTCGGACAAAATCTGCTTCAGAACCTATTAAAAGTGTTAAGCATAAAAATGGAAACATCAAATGGAAGTAGGAGGAAAGATTGCCTCTAAGATCCAAAATAGCATTTCAGAAAACTGCCTATATCTTCAGAATAATACAAACAAAGAGATGTGGCTTCCATCAATCATAAACAGAAATTCATAGGAAAGAACAACCTGAAATAAATAGTATTTCAAAAAATGGGACAAAAATAATCCCTTTCAATCCTTTTAAAAATATAAATAAATCAAACATACAACTAAAAGATGCAGGAAAATTTCCTGAATTGTGTATGAGATGTCTAAGTATCAATATAATAAAATAATTTTTCAAGTTGTAAGCAAAGCAAATAAAAAAAGAGATCTAAACCTATCTGTATGCTGGAAATATATATATATATATTTATGTTTTTATATATATGTTTATATATATACATGTTTTTAGCTAAAAGAATGAAGGAAAAATTATCCCATAGTCAACCAAGAGAAACAAGAAATAATTACAACAAAAAAAGGAGGTGGTGGTAAGCTCCCAAGAAACAGAAATTAGTCTAATCCCAGACTTCTGTTCAGCAACATTAATTCCAGAAGACAACAGAGCAACACACTTTGAATTCTTTGATAAACAGTTTCGGGATCCAACATTGTACCAATCAGAAGGTGTCTTCATATTTAAGGCAATATAATGAAATTTTTTAAAATGCAAGAGGATGAAATATAGTTACATTTTTAGGTGTAACTGATTAATTGTTCCAAAAATCTAAAAATTGAGAAAGTAAAAAAAATAAGACAAGAATGGGAAAAGTCTTGTGGCTGGTATCACAGACAGGTGAAACATAGATATAGTTAAAGACAATATACACATATAAAATTATTCATGAGGAGAATATTATTTATATTTAATCTATACATACACATACCTGTGTATATAAATAGTATCATACATACATACACACACAAAATATATATTTAGTAAAATGATATAATAACAATTGAAATCAATAATCATGGAAGTCACTATAACTGTGAGGTATACAGTAGGAAAAAAAGGAACTAAACTAATTGTTTAAAATGGGGGGACTCTGAAAAAATAATTTAAATTTAAAATTCTGGCTACTATAGAAGTAAACTTTTATAAATTAAGAAGTAATTTTACAAACTAAAAGGTAAACTTAAACTTCTGTAATATGAATATGACATATAGCTATCAAAGTACCCAGGGAAGATACAGGTTAAAAAAAAAAAACTGTTCATAGAGGGAAAAGAAACAGAGGAAGCAGAAGAAAGAGCAAGGAAGTTTGAAAAACGGAACACACAGAATATAATGGCAGGAACAAAACCAACCATTGCCATTATAAAAACAGAAGCAATAGAATAAGCTATGCATTAAATGACACATCATCAATTTATTAATGGTCTGCGGCAGTTGGGGGAGACTACTACCACATTATAAGAACATTTGCATTCTAATTTCAGAATAATTGAGGTGTAAAGAACTAAAAGAAATCTTAGAACCAAGGTAATGCTGATATGCACTATATATGAAACATACAACAAAAACAAAGGAAGAGAGACTAGTAAGAAGAAACAAAAAGGAGAAAATAGTCAAAAGATATATCAGGAAGATAAACACTAAATTAGGTCTCTGGTCCCCATTCTAAATTCCCTGCTAAAAAGCATGTGGTTTTCTCAGGATGGGACATGGGTTCATCCTGGTCCAATTAACAAGGTAAACTTGGCTTCCAGAGCCAGGCTTCAGTGGGGGCCTGTGTTGAAGGTCATCATGAGCTCGGCAAAACTGGAGTGGAGGTCAAAGATATGTCATGTTCTTTTCTTTCTCACTGTCTTTGTTCCTTTATATTTTCAGATTTGTTAGATGTAATTCTCTAATTTCAATGTTCTGCCAGAACAAAGGTCATGTCTGACAATTCGTTCATATGCCTTTCAGTTCTAACATAGTACAAAGCACGAAGCAACTAATGAATAAACACATCCTTAACTAGATTCTTTTTCCTCCCCTAAACAGAATCCTTACAAAATAGTAAAACAGATAACACACACACATACACCCACATTCACATACACACACATTTTAAACTCTGATTTGTACAGTATATAGAGATCAAAAAAATCATATTGAATTACTTTCTCAACCTATTTCTTTAATTAATAAATTCCACATATTGTTTCTGAAATCCAAAATGACCACACAAATTCAGTTATATATTTTTAAATTTTGGACTTATATGCGTGAACATATACTTACAGGCAAACTGGAGTTTAGCTTCTCTGCTGACAATTGTTCCAACTGAATTTGTTGCAAAACATTGATAACTTCCTGTATCCCAATTTCTGTTGGGGTTAAGAACCACAAGATTTCCTCCGTTTAACTTATAACGATACTCCATACTCAGATTAATATCGCTTCCATTCAGCTGCCATCTGTAAAACAAATGTCCAGGATTTTCCCCTTAGTATATTTAAACTTTTTAAAAAATCTGCATTAATAATCTACTTTAAACATCAGCTCTCTTATAAATGAAAGGCAACAAATACATCATTCAATTATTACATAATTGAAAAATCAAAGATGCCTAAGTTTTGTTATCAGAAACAAAAGGTTAAATTACCGTAGAAAGCACAAGAGAGTAGCATCTAAAAGCTAAAGATTTTTCAAGATTTTCTGAAGAGGTGAGAATAATTTAGTTTGTTCACTAGGGGGAAAATTAGGCTTGGTCTGTATAGACAAAGATGAAGTAGAATGTTGAGGTAATTATCTCATATACTTCAGGCCAGTATCATGCTGCCGATGAAGGGGGAAAAGAGCACATTTCTTTGATTTATCCAGACTGACTGAGCACATTTAATAAATTAATTGGGTAAGTGCTCAACTATCCATTTCAATTTGTCTGAGTAAATACCTGTCCCGGAGGCCCTCTGCTCTTCTAAGCCATCACAGTGATATTTACTAAATGGTACACTGTGGTAAAAGATCCTAAATGCCACCTAGGGGGTCGGAAACAGTAAAGGCACTAACCCCAGAGCCATATTTATCAATGGGAAGCCAAAAGAAAAAAAGAAAGAAGCTGGTTTTTAAACGAGAGTTTTCAAACAGAAAAACCAGAATTTTTTAAACAGCAAGCACACCTGACACATCCAAGAAGATTATTACCTTTAAAAACTCATTAAATATCGCACAATCTCAAGAACACATCCATTGTATAAATTAAGCCATCTGTCTCCTAGAGGACTTGATTTTTTAGAATAAAATTACACTGGTATCCATTCTATAAATTTTAGAGTATTATGGCAACAATCTCAATTGCTTTTCATAATAACTTTGAGAAAGTGGTTAATAAAAAATGACCATTTCACAGATGAGGATTTCAATAAAACAGTTGAGTGAGTTTGCAACTCTCCCCAAACTATTAATTACTGGATCAGAACTAGTACCCATTTGAATTCTAGCCCAGAGGTCTTTAACCATGTCATGGGTCATATAAAAAATTTATTAATATATCAAATATTTAACCTGGAAATAGTAATATTGTGAAAGCATAAAAAGAGGTGAAATGTGAACATTATCACAAACCAAAGGACATAAAGTTAAATGAAATATTACATAGCTGTGAAAATGTATAAGCTTTTGCAAACATAGAAGAGTCTTACAAAGGTGAAAACATTTTTTACAGTGCAATGTGATACCATGTATATAAAGTTTTTAAACATATAAAGTAATATTAAGAATGTATTAAACATTTTAAAATGTATGAAAATGAATCACTTCAAGTTTAAGGTACTTTAGAGCGCTCATGGAGAGAAAAGTGAGAAAGGGTTATGGGGCAAACACTGGGAAATTTAGCTTTTTTGGTTTTATTTCCTAAACTGAATAGTGGTTATATGAATGTTCATCATTACACTTAATTATATGTTTATATCATTTTCTATATCTGAAGTAGTGCATAATAAAATTTTAATAATGGAGGCTACAGGAAACGAATAAATTTTGAAGTTTAGTTTCTACAGCTCAAAGCAATATTATATCATTTGCTCATTTTAAAAATCAAGACTTTCTTGATTTTTCTTTCTTTATGCACATACAAGTCTCCCAGGTCTAAAGCAATATTTCTTCTGAGAAATCAAAATGAAATTAAGAGGAAAAACTGGAGGCCCCATGTCTTTTCTTTTGAACTTAAAAGAGCAAAATTACAAAGAAATATGAAAAAGCCGTAACTGCTTTCTCGTTTGTGGCAGATTTCCGCTATGGGTTTGATTCTGCTTTGTTTGTAGAGTAACTCTCTTATGCTCCTTCCCAAGGCAAGTCCATATTTGCATGTGCATTTTAGGTCACTTTCTTCTATTCTGACTTTAATCCTGCCCTTAGAGATTTGAAGTCGAACCATGAACACTTATTAACCCTTCTTCATCTTATTCCTGCCCAAATCCTAGAATTACAGAAACTCAGAAAAGGAAATGAAATCAAGGAAAATTGTCCATCTGCATTCTGTCTGAATACTCTGCACTCTTGATACACAAGGTGGCCTGCAGCCCAAGATCATCAGCATCCTCATCACAATCTGAGAGTTTGCTGGAAATGCAGAATCTTGGGCTCTATCCTAAATCTACTACACCAGAATTGGCATCTTAGTGAGATCTGCCAGTGTTTAATATGCCCATTCAAGTTTGGAAGAACTGGTCTATAATATCCCCAAGAAGCAACCGTGGACTGCCTATAGGGGACATAGATAAGAATTCCCCACTCTTGATTTAGCCTATTTCATATTCAACAACTATGATTAGAAAAAGCAACTTTCCTTCCCTCCCTTCCTGGTGAAAAAACATTTATTGAGTGCCTATACGTCAGGCAACTTTCCAGGTTCTAAGAATGGGGTGAAAAAGGTCCCTGCCTTCATGGAACTTACATCTGGGGGGAGACTTTTTTATGATTCCTCGTTCCTACCCTTTCTCCCTTGTCTAGTCCCAGGCTCTATCCAATCCTACCATGTAACAGCAGAATGAACAGAAATGAGATTCAGAAACAAGTGCTCCTTGTTTTACGGGTTGGACTCATCCCTCACCAGCTGTGTGACCATGGGCAGTTAACTTAACTCCTTTACACCTAAGTTTTTAACATGTAAAATAAAGAGAATGTCATCTTTCCCATAGGGTTGCTCTATCCATTTATTTAGACAATGTATGTAAAGCCGGGGGCTCAGGGCAGCCAGCCAACAAATGGGCTGGCACCACTGTTAACAAGGGAGGAAGTTCCATCAAAGGCTGCAAACCCATCTGTCTGCTTTGTTTTTCTTTTCTGCCATCCTCATAGAGTAGACGTGGGTTATGCGTAACCTGCTTGATTCAATGCTTTTGGTCATCTCCTCTCATGTGGAATGGGCTGTATCTTCCACATAGGGTTTGTCTGCATTTGTACCTGCCTGAGAAGTCAGGGAAACATGGGACGAAACACATGCTGGGCTTGACCTTCAAAGAATAAATCTGACAGTAAATCACAAGTGGGTGGGTTGAATTTTTAAGCTGCAAATGGTTTGCCAGTTACTAAATGACTTAATACTTGCAGGGGAGGAGGGAGGGGAGAACTCCTCTAAATGCAAAGCAGGAAAAATATAGTTAATTTCACATACTTTTTGAATGGAAAACTCTCATGACAAAGGGCACTTGTGACTTTGTTACCTACAAAGAACAGTTTGTACCAAGGAAAAAGGATTTCAGCTCCAGAGTCTAGAATGTTTACGGCCTGATGAAGCATGTCTGATGGCTTCATTTGAGAATTCTGTTTTCGTGTTTAGCTGATGAATAATAAAGGTACAATGGCTATGTGGAAAATTGTAAAGATAAATAAAAATATGGAGAAGCACTTCTTCTTGCCTATTTAATAGCTGGAAAGATTTAGAGATCATAAAGTACGTGGGAAAATACCTTATTTCAGTATGTGTCTGAGATCTAAAAGCGATCATCTCAAAGTTTTGACTGAAGATCCAAAACGGAAAACATTTCTTCTATTATGCATAAGTGTTTCTTACTTCTTTTAGCTCAGTCTTTGTCATATAGACAAAATCTCTATATTATTTCACTATGTGAAGAGGTAAAAGCTACTCTCTTTTACGTATGTTTCTGCTAGACTGAAAGTATAAGTGCATTTGTTTTAGCAAACTCTTAGAGCAAAGATATACTTGAGATACTCTGAAGAAGGTTAATTTTCTTTTAACAAAGCAATATAATTATTTCTCTCCTTCTTAACACTATTCATCATTAAATGGAACTCATCCCCAGGTGATATAAAATTTCTCAATATCTTATTAAACAATGGTTGTTTTTCCTCTTGGTGAAAATATGTGAATTCAAAAGGGTTTCTTGGTTTAAACTCTGCAACGTGTAAGCAATCTCTGGGCCTGGGCATCCAAATATTATTTTATCCTGAGGAAAGAATGTACTTAAGTTCCTAATATAAAATATTCATATTTGGGCCTGATTTCTGAATATTTCCAATATGATCTTCTGTATAAGAAATATTCATGAAAACTGAAGGCACACATATATAGTCCTTCCACAAAGAATGTGTCCAATAAATCTACAAATTAGACTTAATTTCTTTGCAGTAAATTGTAATCCAGCTGTTCAGAGTTCATGAACATCATGCATAGTGGTAAAACTGTGACAGGTAAGTGGCACATTCAAGTCATAAATTTGGGAAGCTTTCTGAGGTAGACACTGTCTTTTAGTTTTGCACATTCACAACCCTTTGTAGAAGTTACAGATGTCTACCTTACGAAGGAATTTTGAAGTTCCTGAGGACTCTAAAATCTCAGAATGAAATCTTTTTGAAATATGGAAATTGTTTAAAACTTCATAAAAGTAACATTTGCATACCCCAATTCCATTCCAAAAGGCTTAACGCAGTGATCTGGAGTAAAAGAAGACAGCTCTGGGGCTCTTGGAGCTACATACACCAGCATTTCAATCATGTAACATTTACACTGTGCTCTAGAATCAGACTAACATTGTAGCTTTAGCTCAGTGGCAAATGTCACAAGATGAAGCACCTTTGCATAATCATCATCTTGTAACACTCTTGAATGATCTTGTAAGTTCACTGTCTGCCTTCAGTGTTCAAATGCTCGTCCTACATGAATTAGGATTTGCTTTTAGAATCCACAAGTGAGAAATGGTTTATTATTCATATTTCACAACTCTGATTCTCAGGCAATGAGCTCTCATCCCCCTTAACTGCTTGGTGTGGAGCTTATATGTGAATTTGTTTCTAGGCCAATAACTTGAGGTTCGGGGTCTGGAAGAAGTCCTGGGCCACTTACTCTGATCGCTGACCTGAGGCAGCATGGATTGGATCAGTCCACTTCTAAGTCTCAGTTACATCCTCTACACAACAGGAAGCTGGTACCGACCTCATTGGAGAGAGGCTAGGGAGGTAAAGTGAGCACGAAAAACCGGGCCAAGCCTGCCACAATAGAACTGTGAAGGCTATGGCACTTTTTCCCCTAAAAATCTCAAATACAATTTCTTTAAAACGTTGTACAGGCCCTCAGGTTAACAGTTTTTGAATCTTGAATATAAAACATAAGGTATGTGACATGAGAGATACTTCAACTGGTAGTTATTACTTTTAAACGATGAAAACTATAATGGTGACTTCCAGGAAATAACTAAAACATCAGTAATTGAGAGCACATGAATCGCTGCCTTCCAACACAAAGAACAAACTATGTGTAAGACTGTGTGTGTGTATGTTTGTGTGCAAACACAAATTTACATAACAGTGAGTTAAATCAGTATAAAAAGCCTAGATTCTCAGGGTTGAGAGGTGCTTTTCAAACCATATAAGCTCCATTGGAGGATGATTGTCTATCACTGCTGAATTCCCACCATCGGTCATAATAGGCTATCCATGGTAGGTGCTCACAGAAGTTTCCTGAATTGGAGCAATCTTATTTTACCCTCTAACCTAGCCATTACTAGCCTCCATCCATACAGTCGTCCCTAACTGTGGCCATCCATATTACCAACAAACATCTCAAAGACAGGGAATGAATGCATAATTATTTTCATTTACCATACTAGTTATTATTTATTTACCATACTAGCTATTATTGTATATGTCAACCTCTTACACAAAACCACACTAGTATGGAATGAAAATAATGAAGATAAACATAGATGTATCTTGTTGTCAGTATAATTTAAGGCACCAAGTCCTAAACTGGGTCTTCCACTAGAACTTTGTAACAAGTCACCCTTTGAAATTGAAACTAACAAAACTGAGTGACAATAAATTGGGTGACATCAGGTAGTTTCAAAATAATCCCAGGATGTAATTCAGCTCATGGTTGATTGTATTAATATTGTCCTTCAAGATATCTACGCCCATCTTACAAAGTCTGGTCGGGAAAATGGAAACATAAACAATATTCCAAAGAAAAACAAATATCATGTGTTAGACTTTGATATAAAACCAAGCAAAAAGGACAAAATAATTTACTAAAATCTTTAGGGGTCTGGGGCTGGGTTTGGAAAATATGCCCACATTAAATACTTCTTAAATCAACAGGCAATACTTTATTTGAGGTTTGACAGGAAAATTAGGAATTTAGTCACAGAAGCAATTTGTGGTTTTAGATGCAGCTTTCAAGTTAATAAGCAAATGAATTTGTGTTCAAATGCAATGTTTGTTAATATGTTTACTGAAGTGATGAGAATAATTGCAGTCCTTGAAAGAATGAATGTCTGAATTTGCATATTCAATACTTTATCCAAAAATAACTAGTTAGGCTTCAGCAATAATTGCTGAAGATACAAATGAGTTAAATTGTGATGCTGTGTTTTTAAAAATCAAGTTTTTAAAATGTGTTTTATGACACAGATTCCCATTTGTCACTCATTGATAAATTTTAAACATATATAATAAAAAAAGGGGAAAACAGAGATTAAAGCTACACTGCGATTAAAAACAACTGTTGAGTTCACATAGGTAAAGCCTCGTTCAAATTCATCACTGATTGTCTTTCAGTTATTCTTGAGGAGAATTATAGAAGACGGCTGCTATTTCTGCCTTCCCTGCATCCATTTCAGCTTTTTCTGGTAGCATCTTTCTCCTTCTCCTTTGAAAAGGCCACCCCTCCCAGGACCCAGGAGTGCCCAAAGAGCACATTCCATATCTCAGGCCTTAGTGATTAGTTAAGAATACAACTGTGACCCAACTGATTTAACTTGTGTTTGATCAGTATGTGTTTTCCTTCCCCCTTGCCTCACTACCAAAACATAAGACCAGCAACAAAAAGATGTTAATTTTTTAACTGCCATCTTTAATATCTAAAATCTAACCTCCACGTTTCTCCTGGGTTCTGACTGCTGACAGTATTAGCTAAGTTTTTATTTCATGTTTTTCTGATGCCGTTCAGAGCTTTTGATGACTCTAATAGGAAAGATGCCCTCTTTTTCCAGTTAATATTCTGTGGAGGATATAAGTAGACCTAAGCAGTCATCTTTGTCACCTCAAGGGCAATCTGTCTTAAAATAGAGCCAAAAAGGAGGACTCAATCCAAATTTAAGAATATCCTACACAATAAACAATGGACCACTTCTGATCCAGTGATCCTTCATGACACTCTTGACTCCCGAAACATGATCTAACCCCAAACTGCCTCTCTTTGTTTCCTCCCTGTTAACTTCATTCCATTTCTTTTTTCATGCCACCAATTTAGCTTTCACTGTTTGCTAAGCATTCTGAATGTAAGGATGAAGAACACACTGTCTTCACCTTGAAGGGAGTTACATCCGACCAGGCAAACCCACTTCATTTTGGTAAGTTTTATAATCCAGGAAGGCCTAGGTGCAATGCGCAGTACATGGCTGAGGCATGGAACCCAGCTCTGAGGATATCGAGACGGCTTCATGGGAGAGACAGTAGCACAGCCTGGTTTCAAATGCCCTGGAAGAGACACTGTCTACCTCTGCTTGCCTCAGGCACCACAGAAATTCTTTCTTCTTTATGGTTTGCAATCATTCCAACCTTGTAAACATTTCATTGCTCTTAGTAGCTGACTCTGTGTGTGGGGACCAGAGCTCATCAGCTAGAGAAGTCAGGATGCTAAAAGGAGTTGAGCTTGAGGATAGGCTCAGAGAATTGGGCCTAGTAATCTAGCAGAACAAATTACATTTCCTTAGGGCCAAGGGAATTTGGAGGAACAATAATTCTTACTTGCCTTGGAGCACAAAAGTAAAATAACAGTGACATCAGATCTTACATGGCAACAAGATATACATAAGGGACAAATTGCATATTATCAAAAATATATTTTAAATATATTTCATATTTTATTAAATAGAATATATCATATATTATACATACATGGTACGTGGTACCATGTATAGTATTATGTGGTGTGTCTCCACACAGATGTGTGTTTAGATAACAAGTAAACGCCTTACATTTACTCCTTGGATAAACGGTGAGCAGAAATTAGTCCATTATTTTTTCTTCGTTCTTATACTGAATGCATTTAGTGGACTTTCAGTAAATTAAACATGTGCAGGATGTAACTCCATTATAGGGAACTCTACTTAAAAGGGAGAAACTGTGGCCGAAGAGATCTGCATTTTGCAGTGTTATATAGTCCTTACAACGTGTATATCCAAGATTCCTCACACTGTACTTTATTAAAATTATTTACTTGTTATATAAAGCTGGAAGAGAATCATGTTCTGGTTGCTTCCTTGTGATGAGAGAAAAACAGAAGAGCATTTATAGAAAAGAGTTGTGGATCCAAGGGTCAGAGCAGAGCAGTGCTGTCTGATAGAACTTTCTGCAAGCACCAGAAATTTCATCTGTGTTGTCCAATACAGCAGCAATTAGCTACATGTGACTACTGACCACTTGAAATCAGGCTGCTGTGACTGAGGAACTGAATTCCTAGTTTAACGGATTTAAACGTACATGGCCACACTTGGCTACTGGCTACCATATTGGACAGCACAGCCTGTAAGTCTCCAGCCCGACTAAACTTTGTGAACACAAAGGCCACATGGGACACATTCACTTTTAAGGCTTATCTTCTTTGGCCTAAATTATATTTTAAAAGAAAAACAGTCAACATTAGATGTAGATTCAAAAAAGAAAATTTCTCAATTTTAAACATCTCTTGAAAAGGTTTTGTAATATTGGACCAGGACTCCTGGATGGTAACAACCGGCTAGTGTTAAGGAGCAGTCGTGAACAGTGGATGGACCTGCGGCTGAATGTGGGACGGTCTCCAGTCATTATTCAGTATGTCCATATGTTCCTAAGGCAGGGCCACCTCTTTTAGTTTTGTTACTTACCTGGTCTCCATTGGCATTTGAATACTATGCTCCAGTCTAACCCAAATATGTGGTCCCTTTTAATGCTGAATGGCATCAGGAGAAGTGACTAGGGAGCCTCGTATTTGGGATCTTTCATCTTAGCAAATAATGGGCATTTTTAACCCTTTGAAAAGTTGGAGAAAATCCTTCCCATTTAAAAAAGTTATTAATACTTCTTCAGGGTAACCTCTTTCAGCATCATCAGCAATTACAATGAGACTGAATACTAATTAACCTTTAAATACAGGCTTTGGGGCTCAGGAGGGAAGATGCAAAAGAAAGAATAAAATTCTCAATTAAACCCTAAAACAAGTAATTTCTCTTGAGAATTTCTGAACTTTTGGATTTCTAATATGGCCAATTAAGAGTTCTTTTTACCCAGTGGGATAATAACAAAGACAAGATTTCTTATCAGAGAAGTTTGCCTCAGTCTACAAGACAAGCTCTGGGTTTTCAAAGGACATTTTTTTATAAGACTCATAGACTTTATTCTGAAACTTGGGAAGTGTGTTTGGACTGCTTTTAATTTACAGCTTCACACGAACCGCTAATTTTCCTCCGTGATATCTTTCTTTTCCCTCCTTCCCTCTCTCTCTATCTATGTGCTTAGATTTATAAATACTTACAAAAAGGTTTCCTTTCTCTGACTTTATGTAAAAAAAAAGAAAAGAAAAGAAAAAACCCCATGTTATTTATTTATGTCCTCAAAGTCATTACCTATTTACACTATTTATCTGTAATTTTTAAAGGATAGCAAAAAATAAGAACAAGCAAGCATATTTTCTTCTGGAACAATTAAAGAATAATGCAGAATATTACCTGGTTGACTATTAAAGTCAAAAGCTAGGGAAAGGGGCTTCCCTGGTGGCGCAGTGGTTAAGAATCTGCCTGCCAATGCAGGGGACAGGGGTTCGAGCCCTGTCTGGGAGGATCCCACATGCCGCGGAGCAACTAAGTCCGTGAGCCACACTACTGAGCCTGCACGTCTGGAGCCTGTGCTCCGCAACAAGAGAGGCCGCGACAGTGAGAGGCCCGCGCACTGCGATGAAGAGTGGTCCCCGCTCGCCGCAACTGGAGAAAGCCCTCGCACAGAAACGAGGACCCAACGCAGCCAAAAATAAATAAATAAATTTTTTAAAAAAAAGCTAGGGAAAAAATCAGGCCATAAATGAAGGTGTTATCTAGGTAGACACGGTCATGATTACAACCCACATCAGTCTATATTCCCATTTATTCCATTAGCACAACCTATTACTTATACAGATACCATGGATAACAGGGAGTTGTTGCTTATTATAGGAAAGCCTAATATTTTCACAATGAAAAGAGGTTCCCTAGTGCTTTTTCAATGTCTCAATTTCTTTTTTTTTTTTTAATTAATTAATTAATTAATTTTTGCCTGCGTTGGGTCTTCGTTGCTGCATGCCGGCTTTCTCTAGTTGCAGTGAGCTGGGGCCATTCTTCGTCGCGGTGCGCGGGTTTCTCATTGCGGTGGCTTCTCTTGCTGAGGAGCACAGGCTCTAGGCGTGCAGGCTTCAGTAGTTGCGGCACGCAGGCTCAGTAGTTGTGGCTCGCGGGCTCTAGAGTGCAGGCTCAGTAGTTGTAGTGCACGGGCTCAGTTGCTCTGCTGCATGTGGGATCTTCCTGGACCAGGGCTCAAACCCATGTCCCCCGCATTGGCAGGCAGATTTGTAACCACTGTGCCACCAGGGAAGCCCCCAAGGTCTCAATTTCTAATGACTATAAAGTGAAATTTTATACTGGTTAGAATTCTTTTTTTGTTTGTTTTTGAATTTTTGAATTTTATTTATTTTTTTATACAGCGGGTTCTTGTTAGTTATCCATTTTATATATATTAATGTATATACGTCAATCCCAATCTCCCAATTCATCCCACCACCACCACCCCTCCCCCCTGCCACTTTCCCCCCTTGGTGTCCATACATTTGTTCTCTACATCTGTGTCTCGGTTTCTGCCCTGCAAACCAGTTCATCTGTACCATTTTTCTAGGTTCCACCTATATGCGTTAATATACGATATTTGTTTTTCTCTTTCTGGCTTACTTCACTCTGTATGACAGTCTCTAGATTGAATGGATAAAGAAGATGTGGTACATATATACAATGGAATATTACTCAGCCATAAAAAGGAACGAAACTGGGTCATTTGTAGAGACGTGGATGAACACTGGTTAGAATTCTTAGCTTTAGAAAATCTTTCGAGCTATAATGAAAGTGTCTGCTCTATTTTCCTATAAACCAAATATTTTAAAACCATAACTAGCATGTAAAATTTCTTCATTTATCAGACTTAAAACCGATAAGTCAATTTCAGTCACACATCTCCTAATCTCAGATACAGATTTTTTTAGAATTTCAACATATAATATCTCAGGACATATAACAAATCATAAAAAGTACGGTGCAAAAGGCAGAATTTTTTCAACATTTTATACATGTTATCAGTATGTTTAAACAAATACATTATGTTTACACAATGGCATCGTGTAAATATACCTGGTATCACTTTAAATGTATTAATCTGGAATTAAAATAAATACCTGATATATAAAGAAATAATTACAACAAAAGGCTGTTTCTGGATTTCTAAGCTCAGGTCTTCTTGCTGTTTGGTTAAACTTTACAAACATAATTAATCTATTCATTTAGAAATAAACTGCTGTATGACTATATCTTGTATCTTGACAATTTTGCAGCTGAACACATTTATCACCAAATTATTCACAAGATAAATGCCAGGAAATAACTTTACTGACAACAACAACAAAAAAACCCAGCCCACACATGAGTCATTCACATGGATTCTTTATAATATTCACAGTCGTGTCTAAAAGGATAATCTTCCATTTCAGGGACAAACAAACAGATACATTTAGGAAGTGTTAGAATGTCCTACAAAAATGCCAGGAATAAATGTTTCCAGGATAATGTCTTGTTAAGTGGATCTGTTCATCTTCCCCCAAAAGAAGAAAATATTTTCAGCTTTTGTATGTGCTATGTCTGGTTAATTGAACTGGCTCATAAAACACAGCTTCTTGTTTTTTTAATCATGTTAGGGACTTCCCTGGTGGTCCAGTGGTTAAGACTGCACGCTTCCAATGCAGGGGGCGCAGGTTCAATCCCTGGTCAGGGAAATAAGATCCCACAGGCCGCACAGTGTGGCCAAAAAAAATAAAATCATGTTATACTTTTCTTACTTCTATAGGTTAAGGAAGAGGCAGACAGAAAACTTTCCATCACCTCTGTCAGTTCTAACCAGTAACCTGGAATCTTTACATTTATTTTGTTGAAAACACACAACAGGTGCTCAATAAATATGTTGTTGCTTACTGTTGAAAGAAACTGACCTTGATTACTTCCAGATGCAAAAATACAAAGGTCTACCTTCTAGGCTAATGCTGACCCAGTTTAACAATGACTGTTCGTTTCTGTTATCCACATGGGTTAAGCAAACAATAGAAGATCTACTCGAAACATTTAGAATTTCATTAATAAAGGCTGAAGTCTGCTTGTTCTTCAGGTTATAGAAAAGGTTTTGCCAAGCGAACTAATACTGTAAACAGAGTGTTTGAGACAAATGCTCACAGTACTCAAGAGCATGTTGTTTTCAAGGTGCCTCAAGCATTTTCTCGTAACCATTTATATGAAAGCAGCATATGCTATTTATAAATAATTCATCTCTTCATTAAAGTGGGCCCCCTGAGCACCCCTAAAAGTAAAAATCGTTAATCTTGTATTATTTAATAAAGTAAATATCCATCCCATCCAAATAATCCACCATCATCTCCCAAATGTTAATATTTTTATCTTAAGGTGATGGGAGTTCACTTTTTTTTTCTTTTTTCCTTATAGCTTTCTGTGTTGTTTGAAAGTTTTCAGTGAACAAGTTATTATTTATATAATCTGAGATACACACTTTCACATGAAAAAATATAATAAATTTATTTTCTCTTCAAGAATAATTAAAATGACTTCAGTAGGAATGCATTTTATTCTTCTATACTTAATGAACTTTGTAACATATACTCAGTAAAATAGCAAAGGAAGGATAGATGCTGTTACCTTTTTCTCAAACTATGATTGCTACATACCTTTACAACACATTGAATTTCATCCCCACAATGGATGTGTTCCCAAGGACTACATGTAAATGCAAATCTATACATTGTTTTACCACAAATCAATGAAAAAACACTGTTTATTTACGAAACTCCACCATGTTTCTCTTTAATCAAGAAATCTTACTGTAAAGTGATAATCTATCAAATATACACAATATGGAGCCAAATGTTTATGTATGAACTCTGCTGAATATAGCAGACAACTATAGCTTCATG
This sequence comes from Balaenoptera musculus, assembly GCF_009873245.2. Lineage (NCBI taxonomy): Eukaryota > Metazoa > Chordata > Mammalia > Artiodactyla > Balaenopteridae > Balaenoptera > Balaenoptera musculus. The sequence continues at coordinate 87,631,597 of NC_045795.1, forward strand.
TATTATTTCTTACTGATAGCATAAATATACGGAAGCAAAAAAAAGTTCACAATTGCTACATCGTTTTTTCTTAATTTGGATTTTCAAACATTCCACTGTACCTGTAATGAGGTGAAGGGTTGCCTCGTGCTTCACAATTTAAAGTTATTTTTTTATCCTCTGAACCAACAGGAAAAATGCTGTTGCTGGGTTCTTTGATAAACACTGGGCCTTGTAAGAGCAGCTCACCTACATGGGTGGGAAAAATAATCGTAATAAGTAAAAGCTACTGTACAAGCTGCACTCTACAATTAAAGAAGAAAAGCAAGCAACTAGTGTCTGCTCTTTAAAAAAAAAAAGGAAAGAAAAAGCAGGCTTTGCTTCTTCCCTCATCCACAAAGATGCCCTGTAGGCACTGCTTTGTTTGTAAGCATCACTTAAGCCATCTTTAACAGCCTAGTAACACTTCTAAGAGAATGAAAATTACTATCAAAACCACTGCCATATTCATAAGATTACTTAAAAGAATAAATAAGGCTGTACTAATTACTTTTTGTAACATAAACTCTTCCTAAATTATCGGTGGTAAATTACCTAGTCTAGGATGCCTTTCTGTCATAAGCCTCTTTACAAAACTTAAGCTGTATTGAAAATCACTTGAATCCCTGACTATTGTCTTTCTCATAAAACCCTACCATGCCTGCAAATCTGAATGCTGACAATGTTATTTTGCACTCTGACCTCAAAACACTCAATATTTGGTGGGATTTCCATTTTACTACTAGCAAATTGAAAAGAAGGATACAGCACTGAACAAGTGTCCTTTAAAAAGTGTTTCTACGTTGGTTAAGAGAACTTGAACATTCTGAGACTTTCCACATACACACACACAAAAAATTAAAAACCTGTGTCTTTGTACTATGAATTTCAAAAGGAATGAGATAATGCCATCACCAAATGTTTATGCTACTGCAATTGTATAATCATTACCAGAGCCTTTCTGAAAACAAACATATTCACAGGGGGAGAAAAAAAAAAAGCTCTTTTCTCTCCTATCTTGAAATGCTCAGTAAAGTTGCAGAGAATGAATAATCAGACTAAGAGACAAAGACAACCCATGAACAGACGACAAAGAAAATGAGACGGAAAATAACCCCCAAAAGCCCAGAAACCATTTTGGCTACTTAACTAAGTAATAACATTACAACATTAATAAAAATGTTTCCCATAATAACTGGAATAATAAAGTAACATAATACTGAAAATAATCATTGAAATGAAGAAAAAGCAGCAAAGCCACCACGTGAACCCCATGTGCCCACATCTTTTCTTTAATCTCCGCCACGCTCTGTGAGGTAAGTACCGTAATTATTCCCAGTGCACAGAAGAGAAGTGTGGAATCTAAGAGTGGTTAGGTGAAGCGAGCAAGTACACACAGCTTCTCAGAATGTACACACTGGAGATTATCTGATTCCAGTTCTTGTAGTGATACCCTCTGGACTTCCGCCCAGTGAATTTGGCCTTGCCATTAATCTGGCCTTTGGGAGGTAATCTATGTCTTACCTGATAGCAATGCCTTTGTTTAGTGTGAGGACTGGCCACCCTGGGTCTGAGGGTGGGAATGGCCACACCTGATAGTCCTGGATGGGGGCTGACCACACTAGAAAGACCAACCACATGACTGACAGTAGGAGATTTGGCCACATGGGATGAGGTGACTTGGAAACTGCTCTCAACCCCATATGCAATCAATCAACCATGACTGCAGAATGAAGCCCCAGTAAAAACTTTGGATGCTGAGGTCTGACGAGCTTTCTGGTTGCCAATACTCCTTGTGTGCTGTCACACATCAACACCAGGATGGTAACACATCCTGGGGACAACAAAAGCTTAGCATTCAGGACTCTTCTAGAGTCTGCCCTATGCTTCTCTTCCTTTGGCTGATTTTAATACGTATCTTTTCCCGGTAATAAACCATAATCATGAGTATAACAGCTTTCAGTGACTCCTGTCAGTTCTTCTCGTGACTAACCAAACTCAGAATTCACAACTGATGATATAAATGAGGGCAGTCTGGGGACTGTGCACTCAAACGTCAAAGTTTGGCTAACTCTGGGCAGCCTTCCACTGCAACATCACCATACAGTTAACCCTTACTACTGCCCACCATGATTTAAGAAAGCAGTGGGCTATCCTCGGAAGTCCCTGCTTTTTGTTTTCGTTTTTGTTTTTTGCTTTACAATGTTGTTACTTTCTGCTGTTTAACAAAATGAAATCAGCTATACATATACATATATCCCCATATCCCCTCCCTCTTACGTCTCCCTCCCACCTTCCCTATCCCACCCCTCTAGGTGGACACAAAGCACCGAGCTGATCTCCCTGTGCTATGCAGCTGCTTCTCACTAGCTATCTATTTTACATTTGGTAGTGCATATATGTCAATGCCACAAGTCCCTGGTTTTTATTTACACATAAGGGGAAAACGTCACAAGGAAAAAGAAAATCTCACTTTTCCTTTGCGGAAAAGGACAACCTCCAGAAGAAAGGAATTTTGAAACAGCTACTAATCAAATAGTCCCTAATCAAAAAAGAACCAATGCTGTCATTTTCTTGAATTTTTTCCCTTCAAACAGTTTACTGCATAAAAATAAATACAAAAATGACAGTGTTTTATTAATTTGAACATACTTCTGTCTGTTACAATGTCTGTTTGTAAATATTTCCAAAGAGGGTGGATTTTTCATAGCATTTTTTCTAGTGCAATGGCTTCTGATTTATTTTCAGTGACATATATTTTATTCATTTAGGAGATGGTATAGCATCACTGTCCTGACGAACTGATGTACACAGGGCTTGAAAGTAATAAGATTTTAACATAATGACATACATTTGAAACTAGCAGGTAAGTTGGGGAAGGAAACCAACAGAAGGAAAACTGGGTCTAGATAAGAAGGGGGTGATTTCAATGCAAAAGACAAAGAGAGGTTTTTTAAAAATTTCCTACAAGTGACCACAATGAAAACCCAAACATCCATCATCATCCAATAAAAGTCAAATTCCCAAATGATGTTCTAATTCTTCTCTAGAGACTGCTATACATTTTAGATGATGGTATTAAATACTTAGAAACATTTTTTTCTGAGACCCTTTTGAAAGAGGGATGATAATAGCTAATTTACTAACATTTATGTGCCAGGCACTGTACTCAGCCATTTGTCAGCCTCATCTCCCTATTCCCAGGCTGCCTTTGACCCATCCCCTACTTTCTGAGGTCCAGCTGCACCGCCATCCTTGTCTTCGCCTCTCAGACATGCTGAGCTTTGGGTTGACCTTCCTTCTTCTTCTTGTGCTCTGGTTTCCTTTTGTCATTCAGAACTCAGCATAACTGTCATCTTCTCAGCTTAAATGAGACTGCTCCCCCACCTAAGTCATTACTCACCCCTCACTTCCACCACGTATCAGCACATCTCACTGTCTCTCACTACCTGTAAACAGTATACACGTTTATATGAGTGTTTGTTATTTACCTGTATCTAATTCATTGCTGCCTCCCCAACTCCTAGAACATGGCAGATATTCAATATCTGCTGAATACACAATTAAGATGAATGAAGAAATTCTCTCAATAACTCAATATAAGGCAGATATTAATTTACAGCTGGTGACTGATAAAGCTAAGATTTTAATTCCAGAGCTTATTTTCTCACCTGGTAGTTGTTTGGCCTCCCCAGAAGAAATGAGACCCAGAGAGGTTAAATAACCAACCAAGTTAACACAGTGTTTTAGTGAGAGACCTGGGATCACACCCCAGTGGTCACAGTCTTGGTTTGTTTTCCGTTTCCATTAAACCACACTGTTCTAAATATGCTCAAAGGTGAAAATTAACCATCAGTTTGCTTTTTCAACTTCAGTATTTCCTGATGACACTGGAGTTAACAGCCTGTGAGGCACATACCCGCCATTTCTGAAATTTAAGGCTCCTAAAGGCTTTTCAGACCATCAGCAGCCATTCAAGAGTCTCCAACACCTCCAAAAATTTAAGTACAAATTAATAATCAGGAACTTCCCTGGTGGCACAGTGGTTAAGAATCCGCCTGCCAATTCAGGGGACACGGGTTCGAGCCCTGGTCCGGGAAGATCCCACATGCCGCGGAGCAACTAAGCCCGTGTGCCACAACTACTGAGCCTGCACCCTAGAGCCCGCGAGCCACAACTACTGAAGCCCGCGCGCCTAGAGCCCGTGCTCCGCAACAAGAGAAGCCACTGCAATGAGAAGCCCGCGCACCGCAACGAAGAGCGGCCCCTGCTCGCCGCAACTAGAGAAAGACTGTGCGCAGCAATGAAGACCCAATGCAGCCAAAAATAAATAAATAAATTTATAAAGAAAAAAATCAAACATGACAGGTTGGTCCACGCTTCATACTCAGAAAACACACAGAGGCCACTCAATCTTGTTTCCCCAGAATAATATCGGTGATGAGAGATGCCGGGTTATAATGTTCTAGTCTCCTGCCAGCAATATAAGCTTAAAAGGAAAAGATTCTGAAGTCTTTGCTAACCTAAAGGAAATTATCCAACAGTTTCTTCAAAGCTAATTTTGATCCTCCAAAGGACAAAACCTTGACTATTCATACAGATATTCATAACCAGCAAAAAGCAGCTTGGCTGAAAACAGAAGGGGGCCTCATGCCTAACTAAATGGATTCAATGTAACATTTAGATTGATGCTAAACTTTACTTTTTGTGACGGGGGCATTTTTTTGATATGCTGGCCTGGCTCCCAAGCTCCATTTTAAGTTTACAACCTAAAATAAACGGCATATAACACCTCCGAACAGGACTAATAATTCCAAAAATCCAATCCTGAGGTGTTTTTTTTCCCCTCCAAACACCCAGAGGCTACTAGTAATAACTCCCTTTGAATGTAAGTACAAGCTTTATGAGCTCCTAAGGTAATGTCACTAAAAGATCAAGCTGTGGCCAATCAATTCTAATGGTCATACTCCATACAATTTCTATGAAGAATGACAGAGAGGAACAAAGGATTGCAGGCAGTTGCATTACTTTTACTAAAAGAAATAAAAGTCCTAAAATACTACAGTGTTATCTCTGAAATTCCTACAGAAAAGGAAAGCATACCCCATTTTCCCTTGCTGACTTACATCATAGCTACATGACACAAAAAAGGAGGAAATGAAGAGGGTAAATCCAAAAAGAGAGCTAGGGTTGGTAGTGCTGTTTAAGGCAGAATGTAAAAGAAGGTGGATCTAGAAAGGAATATTCAATGTAGTTAAAAGAGATATCTGACCCAAACAGAAGGATCTCTAGCCCAGGTCAGAGAAAGTAAAATAATATGCTGCCAGTGAGATGAGATCTAAATTCCAGGCCTTACTATTCCACAGGAAAGAAAATTTAAGATGGAAACACTCTGTAGCAGTGGGACATCACCTTTGATTTTGGCATCGGCGGTCTACAGCTAGAAAATGCTTTAAAAAAAAAAAGCAAGGGATGACTAAAATAAAATTCCATTTATATTCTTCCAATGTCAGGGGAGGCTGAAGAATTCAATCTTAAGATAATTCATTTCTTTAACAAATATTTGAAGGCCAGACACGCACACCATGTGCAAAACTAGCTGTGGCAGATACTGTCGGTTGTCTACACAGCAGTTCTTCCCTAATTGTTTTCCTTGCCTTCAGAACTTGCCTTGTCATCAGAGATGCTGAAAGCACCAGATATGTTACCTTTCCAGGACTCTTTGTAGTTTTTGACTGGAAAGCAGGGTAGACAGGGGAGATTGGGTTATGAGACCAGTAACAGCCAAAAAGGGGTATATTAGTTTGCTAGGTCTGCCATAACACAGTACCACAAACTGGGTTGTTTAAGCAACAGAACTTAATTTGTCTCACAGTTTGGAGGCTAGAATTCTCAAATCAAGGTGTGGGCATGGTTGATTCCTTCCGAGGGCTCTGAGGTGAGGATCTGTTCCAGGCTTGTCTCCCTGGCTTATAGGTGTCCTCTTCTCCCTGGGTCTCTTCACCTCATCTTCCCTCTCTGTGTGTCTCTATATCCAAATTTCCACCCTTAATAAGGATACATGCATAATGGATTTGGGTCCACCCTGATGATCTAATCTTCACTAATTACATCTGCAATGACCCTGTGTCCAAATAAGGTCACATTCCGAGTTCCTGAGGATTAGGGCTTCAACACACAAATATTGAGGGGATACATTTCAACCCATAACAAGAGGTAAAGGAAAATCTGCTAGAGGCTTCTAGGAAAGGGTCCTCACATCTTTGAGTTCTTGAACCAACATGAACCACGTTAACTCTAAACATCACGTGTTGGAAAAATAAACCTCTGACTCGTTGTCACCTGCAGCTCAATCTACTCTAACTCACATGCTAAAAAAAAAAATTAAAAAAAAAACAGGGAAAAGACAATATAGCATACTTCAGATGAGAAAGGACAATAAAACATGAGGAATAACTAATTCATCCATTTCCCACACCTGGAAATGTTATCAAGCAATTAGGTTAAAAGGAAAAATGCTGGAGTGTGACAGCGTGACAGAGGGCATTAGAAAGTGCTAAAATTCTTTAAATTGCTAAGTTAATAGTTTACTACTTGATTTGCTCAATCGTTACTTCATGCTTTGTCCATAAACAGAAATGGAGAAACTGCATGAGAAGCAGTATTCAATAGTTACGGAATTAGAACTGAAAGTGGCTGTTTAAGCTTTACAAGTACTAGAAATAAATGTTCACATAAATGAATGCTCCTCCCTAAAGTGGCAGATCCTTTTCAACACATGACAATTTTTTTAAACCAAGGATTGTATTTTTCCTCTCACTGCAACCTGCCTACAAAAAACACAATAAGACTCATACCCATACACGTTTACTTACCTAATAGTCATGTTTAAGGTTAAATATCTGGACTTTAGCACTTTAGTAAACCAATCACAGATTTTGATGAAAGTTGTCCTCTGTTTCACTGGATGGATGAATATTCAATATGTAATACAGTTGAGTAAAATAAGAGAATTTGGGAATACTTCTGAGGGTAGCTAATATTTTATCTTGATGCTTTTAACCCAATGGCTATATTTCTGATTTGTGAAATATCTTTATATTTCAGTGATACGTTTAACCAATTTACAGTCATATTGCAGGAAATAATGTACTGGGGAGAAAACAAACTTAGAGGAGATGGGTTGAAGTCTTAGTAGATTAAAATGTTTTCATAATACTCTTTCTTTATTTAAATACATGTTATTGTCTTTTTACGAATGTGAGTTCTAGTGCTTTTGAACCTCCCTGACATCTTTCCATAATACCCAGTCCATAATTATACCTTTCTTGCTAGATGGCTTAAGAGCAACTCCACATGATAAAAAAATGTTACAGTGCTATTGTTAGATGCAGTGTGCCACGTGTACAATACACCCAGGAATATACAATCCATAACTCATTTATTTGAAAAGAAAAAAAACACTTATAACTCCACTTTCTATTATACCAACTTTTACTGAATATCTCTGAAGTGTGCAAATTCATAAGGTTCTCCCCAATCATACTGAATTGAAAACACTTCATTAATCAACTCTTTTAAAAACATTTCTTTAGTATACTTCTCTCAAAGAATTTAATAGAGCTGGTTATATTTGTGGTTTCTATTCTTTACCAAAGAGATTGGGTCAAGGCTTTCTGGGGCCCAAGCATGACTTTCTTCGTGTATTTTAGAAAGAATGTTTCATATCAAACTCTAGTTGAAGGCTATTGTTTTCTATGAAAAAATAATTAGACAATAAAGAATTCCTATGGTTGTAATGGAGGAGCCATTAAGAAGTAATGAGAACTGGTGATTGCATTTTGTAGCATTTTTGCAGCTGTAATCTCATAAAGCAGAAAAGAGCATACTCTTTTCCTGCCTGCACCTCCATAAGCAGAAGTCGGCACTGTGTTTGTAAATGTCTAAGTATATGAAATACCATCTAGATCTCTCTTCCCACTTCTTTCCCCAAACAAGGATCCTGCTTTTATATTTCTAGACCACTGAGGGGAATTAAGCTGGGTTGTAGGGTAGGTATGGAGATCAAAGAAAGCAGGACAAAGGACAACCACTCCCAAAACTGTATTTGGAACTATGGGTGTTGGTAGGGGAAAGTTTCTCAGAGTTGCAGAAACTTAAATAGTTAAATAATTTTTCAAATTATTTTTCATTTGATCCACAATTAAGATTTATTTTTCATCATGATTTATTGTAGACACAGTGTGCATGTGTATACACACACACACAACTGATTAAAAAGTTTCTTGAAATAATACTAATTCTCACCGCATACTGAATCATAACATTTTTTCTATTCTCTTCTATTCTATTCCATTTTCTACCCCCAATTTGATAATCCATGGTCTAGAAGCATCCTTTCTTGTCCCCAGTGTCCTAGATTATTATCTGGGGGGGGGGGAGTGGAATTGTAATGATTGCAAGGTATTTCTTTCATTTCCTTCACTTAAGAATGATACCAACCTTGGCAATGAAGGAAAAGACCCAACCACATTCAAAATGGTGGTTGCAAGATGTAGTGATGACAAGAGAGCCTTCTCCAAATCTGTTTAACAGCTACATCCTCCGTAGGCTTGGGGAGAACAAACAATATTGTGCACTACTCCTAGCCTGGCAATGAAGGAAACATATTTTATTCCAAAAAACAGTGTTCCTCAGTTCTGTATAATATGGAGCAAAATCCCTTGTCATAAATACTTCATAAACACATGCACAGTCTCAAATGTCAACAAAGAAAAAATAAACACTGACCATCAGGCCCTACTCTAGACACTTTGCATCTACCAAGTCACCTTATTCTCAGTGAATATTAAACACTGAATAAAAAATGGTACTCATTTGAATGTTATTGCTTTCATTAATACTGACATGGATTATAAATAATAATCCTGAGGGCTGGTGAGGATGAGTTACATCTCTCTATATTTTTGGTACCACCATTCTGGAGAACCTTTTGGTAGTAGGTATGAGAAGCTACAGTCATGTAGGAAGTCTAAAGAAACTCCACTAAATTATTTCATTAATCCTTCCTCCATATAACCATTTAGTAGTAATCTTTCCCCATTCTGAATTCTTAGAACAATTTTTGTGTATTTCATTCATCACAATTTCCCTAGCCTACTATATACTACGTTTACTTGTTTTTCACTCACAACTCCTCCATCCCCAGTCTTTAAACTTTTATAAGATAGTGACTATATTTAACACACATTTCAACCCCCCTAAGCATCCCCATCGTATTGCATATATTGGATAACTTGGTAAATTAACATTTGAAAGGAAATGTGTGTGTTTATGCTTCATTGCAAATGGTTTTAACTTACAAAATGTTATTGCTGATCAAAGAAAGAATCTGGCCATTCTCAGGACAATTGTATAAGCAAGTATCCTATCTCCAACTGGAATATGTATGTCCAACTACAAAATAATCCATTACATGAAAATATGAACTTACAGAAGCTAACTGAGTAACTGCATCTCTGACTCTTAGAAATACCCCCACTGTGTTCTTACAGTCAAGGCATTCACTGTTATTAGGTGGCTATTTCTGTTTGGGCAATTTGCAGGATCTTGGTCACCTACAATTCAGCCACTCCCTCAGAGTACTGAAAACACAGGTACTACGCAGGAGCTGCTTCCCTAAAGCCACATATGAATGGCACTTTTATAAGCAACAGCACTTTATTAGTAATCTCTTGTATAATTTCTGAGTGCTGAAGCAAAGCCCCATTTCTGGATTTTAATGACTTGTTTGAACAGTCACCAGAGTCATTAAAAAAAAAAAAAGTTGAGCTTTTGGTAGGCTGTATATTGCCCAGATCTCTAAGGAAGTTTTCTGTGCTTAAAGTTACTTTCAAGAGGGGTTTCAAGAGGGTTTCAAAACATCAGCATTTGCACAAGTTTTACCATTCCATGGAGTGGATCTCTTTGCAAAACAACCCCACATCTGTGATACATCATTTATGTGAACCACAAATTTACTTAACACGTAACCAGCATGGAATTCTTACTTTAGTCTAATTCTTCTAAGGTTAGGATAGAATGTTAGGATTTCAATCAGTCACCTGTTGGCTGCCTGAACACACTCCACAGTTCTGTCTCTTTATCTCAGAATTTGAGCTTTACTTAGGAAGCCACGTTTGTTTTTCAGATAGAACCTGAGCTAGATCGTCTTTTCAGGGTTTTGTAAATCTGAGATTCTTTAATTATATGAAACGTGTATGATGTGACCCATCATATATATTTGGAAACTCTGGTTTGGCCTCATTTAAAAATCCAAATGTATTTGGCATAAAGTCAAATTTCACCTTTAAAAAAAATCGTAGGTCTAGCAATACTGGGCCTTCTTTCTCTCCTGGCACTCCTCATCTGGGCACTGTCATACAGAGAGAGCACATTCTCAGCTTTCCCTGAAGGCAGCCCTACAGGGAGTAACACATTCTGGGTTGTCAGTAAGAACTGCGCCTATAATTATGTGCAAAATAACTGTGTTTACCAAATAAGTTGTCTTGAACTGATTGATACCATTCTTCTGCCTGGAATGCTTCCGCAGTCTATCATTCAAGACACAGAGTCTCTTTTGATAGTCCAGCCAAAATCAATCCCACTTTATCAGAAATTCAATTGGATTATACCTCTCTCAAGCCTCTATATTTTAGTAATTTGTGTGCAGGTTCCCTCCTTTTTCCCCAACCTATGGCTTTTTATTGCCTTACGGCAAAATACTTTGCCCACGATAGTACAGTAAGTGCTTGACAAAAAATGATCTTAAAAAACATGTATTTATGCTTTAGGACAGGGGTCAGAAAACTATGGGCCACGGGCCAAACTCAACTGCCATCTGTTTTTTTATGACACCTTATTCAAAAATATAATATTCCATGACACATGAAAATTATATGAAATTCAGATTTCAGTGTCCGTAAACAGTTTCACTGGAACACAACCATGCCCACTCGTTTATGTATCGTCTATGGCTGCTTTCACAGTACAGGAGCAGAGATGGGTAGTTACGACAGAGACCATATGGGCCACAAAGCCAAAAATATTTACTATCTGAATATTGTACAGAAATGTGTGCCGACCACTGCTTGAGGAAGGACCATGTCTATTAGCAGAACAGCGACTTTGCCTTGGGATAAACAAGATTTTTTTCCCTAATACTTCCATCTAGCTTTAGGCAAGTCACTTAAGCTCTCAGAGCCCCTGAGTTCTCTACTGTTATGCAGGAATGATACCAATATTATAGGGCTTTTGTTGCAAGGATAAGCAAAAAATTTTAATGCAGCAGCAGTGCCATAAATGGTATTGCTATTGCCTATTTTTGCTTAGCCCTCAAATAAAACTTTTAATTACCTCCGACTGAGGACTAGTAACTTATGACACTGTGGTCTGATAAATGACTTAATTCATTAGAGTCTCATACCTACATGGCACGAAAAATCGGATGGAATTGTCCTTATCTTCATGGTGGTTGTGAACACTGGCACCTGTGTTCTCTTATCTGGTTTGAGCAAATAATTGCAAGTATTATGCCTAAGACAAAAGGTGCCTATTAATCAGTGGAGGGTGATAACTTCAAAATATTTTTTAAAAAAGGAATCTTAATAACACCCACGGCACCAGTTCTCACTGAGAGACGATTCTCCAACAAGTATTTACTCTCCACTCTGTTTCCAAATAATTACTCACCAAAGCAGTATCAATGGAAAACTCAACAAAATCACAGCAAACAGCTTTCAAAGACCCCATGAAGCAGAAAAAAACATGAGATTCTCTTATACTGTTGTAAGCTGAATGTTTATTTTCTCTCTTCTCCCGTAATAGGAATAATTGCCACAGCACTGAGGATTCTCATTTTACTCTGCTGTGTAATCAAGCACATAAAAAAGGCATGTTGGGCACTGCATATGCTGCAGTAAATATTATATCTTAACTAAAAGATGGATGGTCACTCAGAAACCCATGCAGCACATTGTTCAACAGCCAACACTTCATAACTACCTACATAATTATGCTCTGCATATGACTACTTTTATATATTTCTTGTACATATGTTTGAGTTTAAATATCATGTGCAAGAGTGTGCACACACACATGCATACTCATGGGATCAGAATGAAAAGCTCTGTTTTCCTATACAGTCAAAAAGTCAAAGTATTTAAAAATCCTATGAAAGAACCCCCAGTAATGAAAATATCATTTGGAGGCTAAAATTCCAGGAGCCCTGCTACAAAAACTTAAGGCTAGTATAAAAACACAAAAAAAACACACATATTGCCATCTGTCCGTAAACCTCCCTGGGTGGCACATCAGATTGCCCTTTATGTTGTACAGAACAAGAGAGTGTATGATGCCGCAATGAACAAGGTAGAACAGGGAAATGCTATTCCCAGTATTCAGGTGTTCTCTGAATAACTGTTGAAACTTACCAGTGCCCCATGTCCAGGGCCAAAACCAATCAACGTCACAATGGCAGCAACTGATCCCAGCATTGCCAGGATGCATTAAGTCCAGTCGATAGCAGCCTTCACCACCCCTCCTTGCTTGCAGGATTAGAGGAGCAAAGAATGTTCACATGCTTGGAATTAACAATGAATTAGTCACCAGAGCCACTCAAAACGGCAGCCTACAAATTCCACTCTCGCAGGTCAACAAGACACCATAAAGGTGTCCACGCAAAAAAAAGTGAATGGAGTCACAGGTTCAGAGGATGTGAATTCATGAATCACTACACCATCTCACACCATCACACACCATGCCTTAAGTTTTCCTTCTTGACTACCTTCCACAGATGATGGGCCTTCAGTGACTATGCAATAAGACGAAGAAAAGAGCCACTTCTTCCTTGAAATAGTCTCCCAAGGTCACTTATCACAAGCTGGGGCTCAGGTCTACCTGAGACAGTCCTCCTTTATTTTTTTTTTTTTTTAACTGTCCTTTTAGTTAAAAGGAACAAATTGCCTCCTGTTTAAGTGACAGGTGGGAATATTATCTTTGTCTCCAGCAGTGTCATAAATAAGAAAAGTAAACCCGGGTGGTATAAAGAGAAAGCAGTAAGTCAAATACCAAGATAAGAGCTTAATTCCTCAGCTGCCAGGCAGAAGCTGGAAGAGGAAGCACATTGGTAAATCTAGGTAGCCAGGGAGGGGTGCAGGAGTTTTCTGTCTTTTCTTTTTTTTGCCAATATCAAGTTTGTTGTTTTTCCTTCTTTTTAAGCAATAAATACCCAAAATGTAGTGTGACCAAAAAGCAGTGTTTCACACTCAACAGATGCTTTTCAAAATGAATAGAATGTTGAGCAAACATTTTATTATCAGCAATATTTTAATCTTAACCATCTAACATGGAATTTTGTAAGTAGTAGTATCGCACTGACCCAAAACTGCACGATTGCATTTGTAATCCAACGGCAGTTGTTTCAGGCTCCAATGATTGTGTCATTGATTTGAAAGATAAAAGAAATAATAAATAAAAAAGGATGTTGAATAATTTTCATTTATATATTTATCTACTGAGGGACAAATCACTTCTAACGTTTCAGCCATTTATAGATGTCATTTACCTTCTCACTTTCACTGACACCCTTCAAAGAAATAAATGTGGTGCTCCTCGTGGGCATTGTTAGCTAGCCTTCTGTAAAAACAAAAGAAAACTGGCAGTCACTGGACAATTACCCACCACAGAAAAATGGCTAAGCCTCTCTCCTTGCCACAGCTGGCAAATAAAAAGCTGTTCAATAATGTGATACTGCTTTAAGCTTATGGAAAGCCATATCAGAACAGATAAAATGACTATCTTCTCCTATAGTTTCTTCAAATTATACACAGAGAAACTTACATATGTAAAGATGCATCCATAATTTGATTGTTCCCTACCACATAAGATAATTTTAAATTTAAAAATATCTTTATCTAAAATAGCATCCAGTGTTGCATATCTAATCACAAAGTTCTGTCACTTGACATTGTCTCAAACTTAAAGTGTGGACTAATGATCAAACAAAGTAAGATGCAGAAGTGAACATAAATTGTATTTTCATGTCTCATGGGTGGGGAGGAAAAAGCGACAGGGCACCCTTAGGGTTCACCAACAAAACGGGATTAAGGAGCCCTGCCACTTCCCCAATTAAAATATGCAGCAGTTTTTGAGTAAGAATTTTCCTTTGAAAGTAATATGGATGCAAAAACGGTGCCTGCTTATGGACATTTTGTTACATCCAAGCTATGAATTTATGGAAATGGGAAGAGGGTTTGGGTGCGGGTGAGGTTTGGAAAAGATGAACGGCCGATGGCAGGTGATCCTAGAAAGTGGCGAAAGGGATCCCCATGGAATACCCCTCAGGCTTTTTCACTGTCACAGGATCCGAATGATATATTAAGAAAAAAAAAAAAAAGTTTTAAAACTGAGAGAAAACAAAAGATAAAAAGTAAGAGTTGGACACCACACAGATGACGTGAGAATTACAGAAAAACACAGTAAATCACCTTGCACACTGCCTACCACGGAGGACAGCCAAGCAATGATGGGAATTATTTTTATGCAAGCTCCAGAGGCACCGACTGACAGCCGGTATTAGTGAGGAAACGGCTGATTTCCACACTGGTGAGCATTTCCAAACACTCAGCAGTGGGCTGGATGAATCAGCAGAGTCACTTGAAGCGATACACATTAGTGTGTGTCCACAATTCATTCCAGAAAAGCACATGACCGTCCTCAAGAGGGAACGACAAAGGAGATAAACACAGAGGCCAGGGCTAGAATTGTATCATGAATGGCAATGTGTCCCTCAGCCACCTGGCCCACCAAGGCAATCCTGAGTCAGTTAACACCAACTAAGCCTCCCACTTTTTGACTTCGGAGCAGCTCTATCTACCTCATAGGCACCATTTTCCTTTTGGTACCCCAGCCTCCCTGGGGCAACACTTTCTGTCCATTCACTTGAGCCTATTCACCTGGAGAGCAGGTAGAAGATGCTGAAAATGCATAAAAATGTTTGCAATACACAACTCCTTCCAGTGCACACCTAGTCTGTTGTGCGCGCGCACACACACACACACACACACACACCTGCCTCCCAAACACTGAAAAGTATCAACACTCTCCCTTACCTGGCACCACAGAGGAACCATTCGGTTCTTTGCTGTAGGAGGATCTACAACACACCACACTCAGAAAAGGCTTAGTGCAGCTGAAAGCTCCACAGACAGAAACTCAGGCAATCTAGAACAAGACAGCACTGGACCAGTAACTCATTAACGGGCTGTGTGTGAGAGAGGGCCTCAAACACTCTGAACTGTACTGTTCTCACTGACAATATGAGCAAAGTCTGCAATACAGAAGCATGTGTACAAAAGCATATGTATGTGTATGAGCATAAATAC
The DNA here is from genome assembly GCF_009873245.2 of Balaenoptera musculus. Taxonomy (NCBI): domain Eukaryota; kingdom Metazoa; phylum Chordata; class Mammalia; order Artiodactyla; family Balaenopteridae; genus Balaenoptera; species Balaenoptera musculus. The sequence continues at coordinate 87,647,037 of NC_045795.1, forward strand.
AATCCAGTTTCACCAAAGATTACTGTTATCAATGTATTTCCTTTCTTTCTTACCAACTATTTCTTCCTGGTATCACTATGAAGACACCTCCCCTTGATCTTGATCTCCTGCTCTGATACCCCAGCCACGCACACACACACACACATGCACACACACACATAAACTGGGTTTTAATCTTTTGGTTTCAACAGACTTCCAGCTCATATCACCCAGACACTCTTCAAGCACCTCCAAACTCAACATGCCCAAGACACATCCAAATCCCTTCCTCCTTCTGTGTTTCTTATTTCTGTTAATTTTCTCATTATCTCCCCACTCAACTTCAAAACCTCAAAGTCCCCTTCAACAATCTCTTCTCCCTCACCAGGCACAACCATCCAATTGTCCATCACATCCTTTCAGTTGTGACTCTGTAATTTGTCTCATCTCCGATCTTATCTTTTTGACTCCACCTGCCCTAGTCTGGGCATAAGTTATCCCTCACTTGACAGTAACTTCCAAGCAGGCCTTCTTTCTTTTAGTTTTTCTTCCTTCCAATGTATCCTACAAACATCCTATTGGGGCAAAGGTCTGTATATAGCAAAGCTAAGATGCCAACATTCCTGACTTAGCAATCTCTAGGCCCAACATTTTTTATCTAGCCTTCCTCTACCTCTTCTCTCCAAGTGTGTGATGGGCAGAATGTAGATTTATAATTTCCAATAGAAGTATAACTATAGTTTATAACACTGTATTCTATAAGGGAAATTTGCTGAGAGAGTAGAACTTAAATTTTATCACCAAAAAAGAAAGATACGTAACACATATATAAGTTTACATTTTCTAGTAATAAGAGAGGAAAATGAAACAGGTGAAATTAATTTATTTGTATATTGTATATATCCCAATATATCAAAATATTATCAATTTAATATGCAATCAATATAACTGCTAATGGAATATTTTCTCTCCTTTTTTCATAATATGTCTTTGAAATCCAGTGTGTATTTTACACTTATGACAACTCTCAATTTGGATTAGCCATGCTTCAAGAGATCAACAGGCCCATGTGGCTAGTACCAAACACACTGGGCAGTGCAGATCTAGAGAAACGTAGTCTGTGTTTGAAACCTGGCTCCACTTAACTGCATGTGACTTTAAGCAAAGTAATAATCTCTCTGTACCTCAGTTTCCTCATGTAAAGTAACAAAAATAAAGTTATTAGGAGAATTAAATGAAATTAATTAACACAAACAGATTGCTTAAGCTGGGGTTGACATGCAATACAGTTCCAATATACCTTGATCGTCATTATTAACAAAGCTACTGCATGCTTGCCACAAATACATATAACTAGGAGCCAACTCTATTTTACACTTTGCTCTAACCTTGAATGATTTTCTTCTGCCTGAATGTTTGTGTCCTCCCCAAAGTTCATATGTTAAAGCCCCAACCCCAGAGTGGTGACATTAGGAGGAAAGGCCCTTGAGAGGAAATTAGAATTAAATGAAGTCATGAGGATGGGGTCCTCATAATAGGATTAGTGCCCTTATAAGAAGAGACCATAGAGCTTGCTCTTTGTCTCTCCCTGCCTTGTGAGGATACAGCAAGAAGAGAGCCAAATGCAAACCATGAAGAGTGTCCTGTGAGGAAGTGATCAGCCGGCACCATGCTCTTGGACTTCTCACCCTCAAGGGTTATGAGAAATAAACTTCTGTTTAAGCCACTCAGGCTATGGTATTTTGTTATAGCAATCTGAGCAGACTAAGACACTGCCTTGTTCTCTTAGATTATGTCCAGTTTTAACATAATGGTTATATCCATGGGCTATGGAATGAAGCTGTCTTATAGATTACTCTTTGACTTCCCTTATTAACTACGTGAATTTTAGGAAATATCTTAACTTCTCAGAACCTCAGGCCCTCATTTACAAAATAGGGATCACAATAGCACAAGGTTCAGAGGATATAACTCAGGCAAGGCCCTTTGCTCAGTGCTTGGTACAAAGCAAGCACTCACTACATTTTCACTCTAATTTAATTATATTAAGACCCAGCTCAAATGCTGTTCTCTCCATAAATATTTTTTCTTCCTTCCTTTCTATAAGATCTGTCTTCTTAGAGCTTCCATGCCAGGTTTTTAGTATTTTTCTTAAATAGGATCCTAAATCTTAGCATTTTTTTCTCCTTTCATTGTTTGCATGTGCCTTCTTTCCTTCCTAGACAGACAGCAACTGAATGATTCATCTTGGACTCCTCCACAGCACTTACCACAATGCCTCACACAAAGCAGACACTCAGTAACTGCCTGCCAAATGGCAACTCCGGTCGCAATGTATGAGATGCACTGCAGAAAGGAAGGAAAAGCAGGCAGAAAGATGAGGAGCAAGGCCAGGGCAATAGTTGAGATGAGAGATAATAAAGACAGGACCTGCCTATGGAAAGGTTTACTGGAAGTGGGAATAGGGATGGGGTGAGAATACGGGACAATGAAGAGGAAGAGTAATTTAGTGTAACAGCATAACCACTGCCTTCCCTTTGCAAAAAATGTGTTAACTGACTAGAATCAAGATTCCCTTTGTTGTGGCTTGTATAAATGCATACATATGTGTGAGTATGTTATACTCAAAGTTCACCATTATTCGTGAGTTAATACTTAAGAATGCACCCTTACATACCAGGAACCCAAATCCATTTAGCTCTGCTAATACAATTCATGGAAAGACATAATTTGCACAGGGGTACTTAAAAACACTTTCATATGATGGGTACTTTAAGACTGTTTAACACTTAGGCAATACTCAATTAAATTAGTTTGAATGAGCACTTTATTTGCAGGAGTCGGTGAACCAACCAACAGATACTTTTGAGACAATAGCTACTTTAAGAGCTAAATAAAATTGTGGGTTTTATTTAAGCTTATGTGTTTGTTGAACTCTAATAGCATTTCAAATACCCATTATTCCAAAGCCTTCTTAGGCACCACAAAGCTTACAAAAATCCAATAGGCGGAGATCAAGGTTATAGGAACAAAACACACCAACAATGCTTGCTTTTTTCCCCCCCTGATTTTCACATGCATACTCTGATAAGCCGTCAAGATTTAAACAGGATAAATGAAAAGCAATTCAAGATTTAGGCAATTGAGGGAATTATCTGAAGTAAGTTTACTGGTGAAAACACGGAGGATGTCAAGATTTATAAGCAGAGATCAGCGACATCTCCATTTCACCAGTATCAATGCTATCAAATCATATTACACTGCACACAAATGAATACTACAGAAAAAAATGACAGTCATTTGGGCTTATGACAACAGTTTACTTGAAGTGCCACATCCAATGCCACAAACTCATTTTCTCAGTGATTACAGGGTGGCGGTATTAGAACCAATTGAAAAATATTCCCCAATTATCTCAGGGAGAACTTGGAAAGTTTATTTTGCTTCCAAAGCTTTCCTTAATCACTATTTGTATGACAGAGTAGCACAGAAAGATTTTCATGTTAAGATGACAAAGAACAGGATGGAATCTATGATTAAGGGCACTCAAAGATGTGTACCAGTAGGCTCGGTTTGTATTTGCACACAAACTATTGGCTTTAAAACAAGCAGAGTTTATGATTTGCAAATGCAGCCCAAACATGTGTATTTTGTTTGTATATATTGTCCATTATACACTACACTGTTAAAGGAAGCCAAGGCTCATGCTTGATGATCACGCATTTTATCTTTATTTATAATGTCAACAATTTTTTAAAAATGATTTAATCTAGGTGATCTAAATCATCTCATAAAGGTATGGTCTCATAGTCTCAGTGATACTACATTTAGGGATACCTATGAGTGGACACAAGCCTTTACTGCCTTGGTAACTCCTGAAAGAGGCAAACATAAATTTCACAGGTTAATGCAGCTCTGTGGAATAGGGTTATGCCAGGTCAAAGGGGCTAGAGGTGAGGCATTTACCGCTTTTGATGATGTTTAAGCCAGAAGGGGGGGTGGGGGGGACATGTCAACATGATTTCATCAAGGACCTGGTGTCTTCTGATTTCTCTGATCTCAATGCAAGAATCAGCTTTTCCCTCAGGCTGGCTTCCCAGGTGATTATAGGTTAGCCACCTACAGCAAGCAGGGTGTCCGGATTCCTCATTCAGATACACTAGGAGAAAGGGCACTTCCCACAAAGTTTGAACAAAAAGTCCTTGAATCAATCAAACCTTATGGCCAAAAAAAAAAAAAAAATCCCATGAGCTCAATGGCTTAAGCCAATCACTGGGACAAATCATATGGGTCCATCTATGGATCTCTGCATGGAGTCAATCTCTTCCAGGCCTCAGGGCTGTTTCATCATTGCAGAAAACAGTAGATATCAGAGATACCAACACAATATCCACTACAAGAAAGTTAAACACAACTAAAAATCATCTTCCCTTTTGGATTAATGGCTACTTATTTTCACAAGTAATTTCTAGCTACTACCAAAATAATAATAGATTGCAATGTGTTGATTGTTCACTACAATTTTAAGAGAATAATTTGATGAAATAAGAACACTAGAACTTTTACAGAAATATGATATTTTCCATGATGGTGTTTTAAACTAGGCATCAACAATGATTTCAGTTATCCAAGGAAGCTTCCCTTACCAAAAGACTTTTATTTGCCTTGTTAGTAGTCCCACTAAAAGATTAAAAGTAAAAACAGAATAGTCTCTGCAAAGTTTAGAATTTCCACATGCATTGATTAAGGATTTGCCTACATTCACCAAGTACTGACACCTGAAATCAGAACTCATCTGACAAGGGATTCAGTATTTGATGCTAATACACACTCAGGAGACACAACTTTTCATGGGAAATCAGAAAGTCCCCATTAGCGGGTGCCTCTGTCTCACTGTGAGGACAAGGACACTGGCAGCAGAAGTTCTGGGAAGTACTCGTTGGCTTGAGCCCTCCGAGAGTCTGTCATAAGCCCCACCAAAGAGCCCAGGTAAGCTCCGGTGTGTTGGGTTGCCTCAGGCCAAACAACGAACAGGGAGGGAACCCAGCCTCACCCATCAACAGTCAAGCAGATCAAAGTTTTACTGAGCTCTGCCCACCAGAGCAACAGTCAGCTCTACCCACCACCAGTCCCTCCCAACAGGAAATTTACACAAGTCTCTTAGAGAGCCTCATCCACCAGAGCACAGACAGCAGAAGCAAGAAGAACTACAATCCTGCAGCCTGTGGAACAAAAACCACATTCACAGAAAGACAGACAAGATGAAAAGGCAGAGGGCTATGTACCAGATGAAGGAACAAGATAAAACCCCAGAAAAACAACTAAATGAAGTGGAGATAGGCAACCTTCCAGAAAAAGAATTCAGAATAATGATAGTGAAGATGATCCAGGACCTCAGAAAAAGAATGGAGGCAAAGATTGAGAAGATGCAAGAAATGTTTAACAAAGACCTAGAAGAATTAAAGAACAAACAGAGATGAACAATACAATAATTGAAATGAAAACTACACTAGAAGGAATCAACAGCAGAATAACTGAGGCAGAAGAATGGATAAGTGACCTGGAAGACAGAATGGTGGAATTCGCTGTTGCAGAAAAGAATAAAGAAAAAAGAATAAAAAGAAATGAGGACAGCCTAAGAGACTTCTGGGACAACATTAAACGCAACAACATTCGCATTATAGGGGTCCTAGAAGGAGAAGAGAGAGAGAAAGGACCAGAGAAAATATTTGAAGAGGTTACAGTCAAAAACTTCCCTAACATGGGAAAGGAAATAGCCACCCAAGTCCAGGAAGCACAGAGAGTCCCATACAGGATAAACCCAAGGAGAAACACGTCAAGACACATAGTAATCAAATTGGCAAAAATTAAAGACAAAGAAAAATTATTGAAAGCAGCAAGGGAAAAATGACAAATAACATACAAGGGAACCCCCATAAGGTTACCAGCTGATTTCTCAGCAGAAACTTTACAAGCCAGAAGGGAGTGGCGAAAGGGAAGAACCTACAACCAAGATTACTCTACCCAGCTAGGATCTCATTCAGATGTGATAGAGAAATCAAAAGCTTTAAAGACAAGCAAAACCTAAGAGAATTTAGCACCATCAAACCAGCTCTAAAACAAATGCTAAAGGAACTTCTCTAAGTGGGAAACACAAGAGAAGAAAAGGACCTAAAAAACAAACCCAAAATAATTAAGAAAATGGTCATAGGAACATACATATCGATAATTACCTTAAACGTGAATGGATTAAATGCTCCAACCAAAAGACACAGGCTTGCTGAATGGATACAAAAACAAGACCCATATATATGCTGTCTACAAGAGACCCACTTCAGACCTAGGGACACATACAGACTGAAAGTGAGGGGGATGGAAAAAGATATTCCATGCAAATGGAAATCAAAATAAAGCTGGAGAAGCAATACTCATATCAGATAAAATAGACTTTGAAATAAAGAATGTTACAAGAGATAAGGAAGGACACTACCTAATGATCAAAGGATCAATCCAAGAAGAAGATATAACAATTATAAATATATATGCACCCAACACAGGAGCACCTCAATACGTAAGGCAACTGCTAACAGCTATCAAAAAGGAAATCGACAGTAACACAATAATAGTGGGAGACTTTAACACCTCACTTACCCAATGGACAGATCATCCAAACAGAAAATTAATAAGGAAACACAAACGTTAAATGACACAACAGACCAGATATATTTAATTGATATTTATAGGACATTCCATCCAAAAAGAGCAGATTACACTTTCTTCTCAAGTGCACACGGAACATTCTCTAGGATAGATCACATCTTGGGTCACAAATCAAGCCTCAGTAAATTTAAGAAAATTGAAATCATATGAAGCATCTTTTCTGACCACAACACTATGAGATTAGAAATGAATTACAGGGGGAAAAAAACGTAAAAAACACAAACACCTGGAGGCTAAACAATATGTTACTAAATAACCAAGAGATCACTGAAGAAATCAAAGAGGAAATCAAAAAATACCTAGAGACAAATGACAATGAAAACACGATGATCCAAAACCTATGGGATGCAGCAAAAGTAGTTCTAAGAGGGAAGTTTATAGCTATACAAGCCTACCTCAAGAAACAAGAAAAATCTCAAGTAAACAATCTAACCTTACACCTAAAGGAACTAGAGAAGGAAGAACAAACAAAACCCAAAGTTGGCAGAAGGAAAGAAATCATAAAGATCAGAGCAGAAATAAATGAAATAGAAACAAAGAAAACAATAGCAAAGATCAATAAAACTAAAAGCTGGTTCTTTGAGAAGATAAACAAAATTGATAAACCAGTAACCAGACTCATCAAGAAAAAGAGGGAGAGGACTCAAATCAATAAAATTAGACATGAAAAAGGAGAAGTTACAACAGACACAGCAGAAATACAAAGCATCCGAAGAGATTACTACAAGCAACTCTATGCCAATAAAATGGAGAACCTGGAAGAAATGGACAAATTCTTAGAAAGGTATAACCTTCCAAGATTGAACCAGGAAGAAATAGAAAATATGAACAGACCAATCACAAGTAATGAAATTGAAACTGTGAGTAAAAATCTTCCAACAAACAAAAGTCCAGGACCAGACGGCTTCACAGGTGAATTCTATCAAACATTTAGAGAAGAGCTAACACCCATCCTTCTCAAACTCTTCCAAAAAATTGCAGAGGAAGGAACACTCCCAAACTCATTCTATGAGGCCACCATCACCCTGACACCAAAACCAGACAAAGATACTACAAGAAAAGAAAAGTACAGACCAATATCACTGATGAATACAGATGCAAAAATCCTCAACAAAATACTAGTAAACAGAATCCAACAACACATTAAAAGGATCATACACCATGATCAAGTGGGATTTATCCCAGGGATGCAAGGATTCTTCAATATATGCAAATCAATCAATGTGATTCACCATATGAACAAACTGAAGAATAAAAACCATATGATCATCTCAATAGATGCAGAAAAAGCTTTTGACAAAATTCAACACCCATTTATGATAAAAACTCTCCAGAAAGTGGGCATAGAGGGAAACTACCTCAACATAATAAAGGCCATATACGACAAACCCACAGCAAACATCATTCTCAATGTTGAAAAACTGAAAGCATTTCCTCTAAGATCAGGAACAAGACAAGGATCTCCACTCTCACCACTATTATTCAACATAGTTTTGGAAGTCCTAGCCACAGCAATCAGAGAAGAAAAGGAAATAAAAGGAATACAAATTGGAAAAGAAGTAAAACTGTCACTGTCTGCAGATGACATGATACTATACAGAGAGAATCCCAAAGATGCCACCAGAAAACTACTAGAGCTAATCAATGAATTTTGTAAAGTTGCAGGATACAGAATTAATGCACAGAAATGCCTTGCATTCCTATACACTAATGATGAAAAATCTGTAAGAGAAATTAAGGAAACACTCCCATTTACCATTGCAACAAAAAGAATAAAATACCTAGCAATAAACCTACCTAGGGAGACAAAAGACCTGTATGCAGAAAACTATAAGACACTGATGAAAGATATTAAAGATGATACCAACAGATGGAGAGACATACCATGTTCTTGGATTGGAAGAATCAATATTGTGAAAATGACTATACTACCCAAAGCAATCTACAGATTCAATGCAATCCCTATCAAATTACCAATAGCATTTTTTACGGACTAGAACAAAAAATCTTAAAATCTGTATGGAGTCAGAAAAGACCCCGAATAGCCAAAGCAGTCTTGAGGGGAAAAAACGGAGCTGGAGGAATCAGACTCCCTGACTTCAGAGTATACTACAAAGCTACAGTAATCAAGACAATATGGTACTGGCACAAAAACAGAAATATAGATCAATGGAAAAAGATAGAGAGTCCAGAGAGAAACCCACGCACCTATGGTCAACTAATCTATGACAAAGGAAGCAAGGATATAAAATGGAGAAAAGACAGTCTCTTCAATAAGTGGTGCTGGGAAAACTGGACAGCTACATGTAAAAGAATGAAATTAGAACACTCCCTAACACCATATACAAAAATAAACTCAAAGTGGAGTAGAGACCTAAATGTAAGACCAGACACTATAAAACTCTTAGAGGAAAACATAGGAAGAACACTCTTTGACATAAATCACAGCAAGATCTTTTTTGATCCACCTCTGAGAGTAATGGAAATAAAAACAAAAATAAACAAATGGGACCTAATGAAACTTCAAAGCTTTTGCACAGCAAAGGAAACCATAAACAAGACGAAAAGACATCCCTCAAGATGGGAGAAAATATTTGCAAATGAATCAGCGGACAAAGGATTAATCTCCAAGATATATAAACAGCTCATGCAGCTCAATATTTAAAAAACAAACAACCCAATCCAAAAATGGGCAGAAGACCTAAACAGACATTTCTCCAAAGAAGACATACAGATGGCCAAGAAGCACATGAAAAGCTGCTCAACATCACTAATTATTAGAGAAATGCAAATCAAAACTACAATGAGGTATCACCTCACACCAGTTAGAATGGGCAGCATCAGAAAATCTACAAACAACAAATGCTGGAGAGGGTGTGGAGAAAAGGGAACCCTCTTGCACTCTCGGTGGGAATGTAAATTGATACAGCCATTATGGAGAACAGTATGGAGGTTCCTTAAAAAACGGAAAATAGAATTACCATATGACCCAGCAATCCCACTACTGGGCATATATCCAGAAAAAACCATAATTGAAAAAGACACTTGCACCCCAATATTCACTGCAGCACTATTTACAATAGCGAGGTCATGGAAACAACCTAAATGCCCATCAACAGACGAATGGATAAAGAAGATGTGGTACATATATACAATGGAATATTACTCAGCCATAAAGAGGAACGAAATTGGGTCATTTGTAGAGATGTGGATGGTCTAGAGACTGTCATACAGAGTGAAGTGAGTCAAAAAGAGAAAAACAAATATCGTATATTAAAACATACTGGAACCTAGAAAAATGGTACAGATGAACCGGTTTGCAGGGCAGAAACTGAGACACAAATGTACAGAACAAACGTATAGATAGACACTAAGCGGGGAAAGCAGTGGGGGGTGGGGGGGTGATGTGATGAATTGGGAGATTGGGATTGACATGTATACACTGATGTGTATAAAATGGATGACTAATAAGAACCTGCTGTATAAAATGTAAATTAACTAAAATTCAAAAATTCAAAAAAAAAACAAAACAAAAAGTCTCCATTAGCTTTCATGATTTGGGCTCCCTTTGGGGTATTAAGATATTAGAAAACCTTTGCAAAATGGTTGGGTTTCTATTTTATAAATGTCTAGGGCAGTGCTGTCCGATAGAAATATAACACAAGTCACACACATATTTTAAAATTTCTAGTAACCACATTAAAAAAGGTTAAAAGAAACAGGTGAAATTAATTTTAATATTTTTGCTTGACCAAATATAATTAAATTATTATCAATGCAGAATTTAATCAATAAAAATTATTGAGATATTTAAATAATTTTTTTAAACTCTGAATATTTTTGGTTACAAGTCTTTTACATTCTGTAAAACACTTTTACTGCATTTTACAGTCTCCATTGGGGCACATCTCAGTTGGGACTAGGTACGTTTCCAATCTTCACCTGCCACATGTGGCTAGCGGCTCCCATATAGGACAGTGAACATGTGAAGTATCTAATACAGTCAAGCAATGAACTAATAGGTAATTAAGGAGCAAGATAACAATCTCCTTGGGTCCTTGATGATTTTTAGCCCATGGCCTATACCTCTGACTTCATTCCAGAAGAGAAACTACTGAAGTGGTAAATTCTAGTGATAGGGAACTATACTCTGATTTCAGAGATAAACAGAAATCTTGAGACAACCATGTAGACTGGGCAAGTTACTTAAACTCTTAGAGACTGTTCCCTAATCTCCGAAATAGAAATAATATCTATCTCATTTTATTTTTGTTAACTAGATGACCTAAGTAAAGCATTTTCCACAGTGCCTGGTGCACAATGAATGAGCATCCATTAATTACTATTGTTAGTATTATTAATTTTCCTGTCATTACTATTGTTTTCCTCATCCGAGTGTTCCTTCCTCTTCTTGTCTCTATCTCTCTGTTCTCTAACTAGGTCTCTGGCTCTTAAACTTTTTTCATAGCAACTCAGTAAGAAATATATGTAAGATCAAGACCCAATACACAATATTAAAAGGACAGCTCCATGAGGACTGGGACATTGTCTGTTTTATTCACTGCCACGTCCCAAATGCCCAGAAGTGCTCAACAGACAATATTTACTAAGTGGGCAGTGTATGCTGATACATTATACTCTATTCTTACTTTAATTTTAATTTATTTATTCTAATAAAAAATGTTAAATGTGACCCACAGAATTGATTTTTTTAATCCACTATTTGGTAGTGACCTTTAGTTTGGAAAACTCTCAACCGTATTTTGTGCAGGGTCTTCATTTCATTCAGAAGGTACACCTCTTGATGTGGGCACAAGGTGACATAGAGCCGTGAGGTTATCATAAAGGCTTTCTTTTCTCTCATATCCCACATATATATTCCATCCACAAATCCTCATGAATATACCTTCAAAATACATCCAAAATTTGACCACCGCCCCTGTTAACCACCCTGGAGTCAGACATCAACAACCCTTGCCTGATTAGGGCATTAACTTCCCACTAATACCTCTGCTGGCTCACCTGCACCTCTACAATAAATCCACAACACAACATCCAGCCAGATCTTTAAAAAAAAAAAAAGAGTCAAATTACATCCAGCAAGATCCTTTAAAAAAAAAGAAAAGAAAAAGTCAGATTACATCACTTCTCTGATCAAATCACACTATGGCTCCTGAGGGCATTCAGAGCAAAAGCTCTAAATATTTTCAGTGATATACAAGGCCTTCATTTTTGCTGCATCCATCTCCACGTTAACTCTTGGCTCTCACCTACTACTTCTTTCCCATAACTCTTCCTTGTCCAACCAAGCTAACTTTCCTGCTGTTTCTAGAAATACTCAGCATGTCATATATTAAACACTTGGATGGATTGCTGACTCTGCCTGGAGCTCCCTTCCCTAAATACTCACGAGGTCAACTCGTTCGCCACAAAGTCTTGGCCCAAATGTCACCTTCTCTATGAGGATGGACCTGATGACCTCTGGTAACTCACTTCCCGGCCCCCCACACTCTCATCTTGTTCTGCTTCTTTTCCTTCACAGCACTAGCATCTACTAAATCAATATCATTTTCTACCCTAACATGATGGAATATAAACCCCACAGGGACACAGATCTCTGTCCATTTTCTTCACTGGAAACAATGTATGGCACATAATAGATGCTTAATAAATATTTTTAAAAGAATGAATGCAGCCTGGTGTTTTGGAGGAAAAACACGATTAAGTTCACCTTAGGAAAAATTCCCAGCCAAAAATTACTATTTGCCCCTTTGCTACAGAGAGAAACATGCAGAGACAGAACAACAGAAGGAAACAGTTTTAAAAATGCAGAAAATAATGGATAACAAAATAGCTTAAATCTGAGAAAATAGAAAACACAAATTATCAAGCATTTGCTATATTTATTGAGTTTACGTCTTTGGATAAACTCTACTCTACCAAGTGAATTCACATAACATGTTTTTACTTGGCATTTATTTAGAGATCTTTCCTACCTCATGAACAGATTTTTAACTTTAATACTTAAAAAATGACCCAATATTGGTAAACAGAATATCACACTCACAAGCTGGCTTTTTAATCTAAATTTTATATAAATCCAAAACGAGTACCAATATTCAGTACATAAAGAACTGTACGCAATCAATACTCTTTAGAAAATTAGTCAGAGACAAATTCTTCTCCATACTATAATTATAAAGATTACCAATTCTCTAAGTAATACCCTACATAAAATTTATCATATATCAATTAGTCCAGTTCTCCTTTACCAACCTTTATAGCTTTTTTACCAACATACCCAGAAAATCAAGTTGACCTTTAAATTTTTTAATGTCTTAATATTTTAGTAAAATGGATACTGCTTTCTCCATAAATTCGTTCATAAGTCTGTAAAACATTTCTAAAAAATACTGAAAACAAGCAATACAATTTGCACACAGTGCAAAATTACAACTCAAAATTTTAAACCTTTGAAACACTGATCTCATTTTCTTTAGCTATACTTCCACTTTCTGAGTATATCTACCTGTTTCCAACTAATTGTAAAAGTTCAAGGTTGTTTCTATGAAAGTTGATATTGTGAATAATAATACTGCTATAGTGTATTCCCTTTCATTTTCTCCTTGTACCACAGAACTCAAATTTAAAATTTTGTAAATGAAGAAAATAAGCCAAGAAAAAGATTTATTTTGATATCTGTGTTGGTCTTTCTCCAAAGACTATTTAAAACAGTAGAAATTTATAAATAATTACTCCTTTTTTCCTCAGAGCTAGATTAGTAGGAAAGAAAATGTTTTAGGAAACAAAATTGAGGCATCACAGGGGAAAACCTGTTTAAAAAAACTTTATTTTAAAAGTTGGAGGTTTAAATATCATTTAAATACTTCAAGAATGTTTAAAGTTTGACATAAGGGCTTAGAAGTTTACTCCAATATAAACATGTCTTCAAATAACATATGTTTTACCTGACAATGCATTTGGCCTCATTCCATACCAATTTCCTCCTCTTAGAAAAGAAAAATGACAAGCTACTTTTTTTTTGTTACTTTCCTTAGGTATCATAAAGCACTTGTGTTTATCTAGAAGATAGGTCTTCTTCTCAGGAGACGGATGCTGAAATTTTTAGAGGTGAGAGGTGATAACTTCTGTAACTTACTTTCAAATGGTGTAGTCAATCAAACAATGAATGGAAAATACACACACATATGTACATATATAGAACAAGTACAGTAAATGGTACAATAGTTAAATCTAAATGGTGCATATGTAGGTACTTATTGTACTATTCTTTCAACCCTTTAGGTGCTGGAGAGTTTTTATAATAAAAAGAAAGAAAACTTTGCAAACAAATCAACGGACAAAGGATTAATCTCCAAAATATAAAAACAACTCATGCAGCTCAATATCAAAAAAACAACCTAATCAAAAAATGGGCAGGAGACCTAAATAGACATTTCTCCAAAGAAGACATACAGATGGTCAAGAGGCACATGAAAAGATGCTCAACATCACTAATTATTAGAGAAATGCAAATCAAAACTACAATGAGGTATCACCTCACACCAGTCGGAATGGCCATCATCAAAAAATCTACAAACAATAAATGCTGGAGAAGGTGTGGAGAAAAGGGAACCCTCCTGCACTGTTGGTGGGAATGTAAAATGATACAGCCACTATGGAGAATAGTTTGGAGGTTCCTTAAAAAACTAAAAATAGAATTACCATATGACCCAGCAATCCCACTACTGGGCATATACCCAGAGAAAACCATAATTCAAAAAGACACATGCACCCCAATGTTCACTGCAGCACTATTTACAATAACCAGGTCATGGAAGCAACCTAAATGCCCATTGACAGACAAATGGATAAAGAAGATGCGGTCCATATATACAATGGAATATTACTCAGCCATAAAAATGAATGAAATTGGGTCATTTGTAGAGATGTGGATGGACCTAGAGACCGTCATACAGAGTGAAGTAAGTCAGAAAAAGAAACACAAATATCGTATATTAACACATGTATGTGGAATCTAGAAAAATGGTACAGATGAACCTGTTTGCAAGGCAGAAATAGAGACACAGACGTAGAAGAACAAATGTATGGACACCAATGGGGGAAAGGGTGGGTGGGATGAATTGGGAGCCTGGGATTGACATATATACACTAATATGTATAAAACAGATAACTAGTGAGAAACTGCTGTACAGCACAGGAAACTCCACTTTGCTGTACAGTAGAAACTAACACAACATTGTTAAACAACTATACCCCAATAAAAAAATAAAATACAATAAAATAAAGCAAAAAACTAATCGTTGCACACATGTTACTTCATTTAAAAAAATCCTTGTCTTACTCTTCCACTGTTCAAGAAAATGAAACAAAATGAACATGCATCAAATGATTTTTAAGAGTTGCTTTTGTATGGTGAATATATGAGAATTATTCCTTTTTCTTTCTGTTTTGTTCTAAACTTCAAATTTTCAAAATTAACAAATAAAAATTCTATCCTTACTTTTGGTCCCTTAAATAAGTTATTTGCTGAAAGAAAAATAGTATTGTTTTTAAGATTAGATATGAAAATACGGACATTTTTTAAAATCTGTATTTTCCCTTTACACTACAGATTACAAGATTTAGCCATTTTGGTAAAAAAGTCATGAATTAACATTCTCAAATTCTGATTGTTATATTCATAACACCACAGTAGATCCATAATATTTTTTGTACACATGTATCTATTCTTTTTTTTATTTGAATTTTATTTTATTTATTTTTTATACAGCAGGTTCTTATTAGATCCATGATATTAAATGCCATTATATTTGTAATGAAAATAAAATGGTCTGTAAACATTAGGGAGCACAATGAGAATCCAGTTATCAGAAGAGAAAATTAGAATTTCCTTTCTGAGACAAAAAAAAAAGACTTGTGGAGGATCAGTTCAACATTTAAAAATTATTTAACAAATGACTCAAGTATAGTTCTAACTTCAATTTAGAAAATATAGCTTATTGTTACCTCCTAGGCAGCCAATGAATGAAAGCAGGATCAACTGTTTCCATGACAACATCATCTTTAATTGCCAAAAGCAAGAGTAACTCTTGTCCAGTCTCTGATGAATAGAATGCTATGTCTTCAGGTGAATCCTTTAATCTGTAAAATAAATATACAAAGAAGTCAGACTTGAAAAAACGAATTGCTTTAAAACATAGATTTTCTTCTTTTCATAAAACTGTACCACTCTCAACCACTCAAAATCCCCAAATGAAATGAATCTTTTTTGGTGCAAAAAAGATGTATGATATGTAGATACTTAAAAAACTCTTTATGTAACTGATAGGCAGACAGAGGGGCTTCACAAAATTAGAAATGTTTGACAATACTAAAATATTAAATATTAGTATATTAAGTATTGAAACTTTTGCTAGATAGTAATTACAACAAGTAAAATATTACCCTGAAGTTGTAACTTTTCTCATTTTCTCTCATGATAATATTTTTGGTTAAACTAAGAGTCACATCAGCAGATTTGATATCTTGAAACACTGCTTTTCATAGTCTCTGAATCCCTCATAGGCATATAAATTATAAATAACATCATCAATGTTCATTTTAAGCCTGTTTTTTCAGAAACAATTGCAGAAAGCCCTCAATTACATATGTTGAATTAAAAAAATGCTAATGATGAAAACTGTTCAGTACGAGAATCTTGCAAATGAAACTATTTTTTGCTTTCCTGACTTTTCATAAACTTGAATGTGCTGGCTGAGGGTAAATAATTGTGTGAATATCCTGTGTCATTTTCAATGGCCATTTGAAACTACCTAAACTGCATGGTTAATGATCAAGTAGGCTGGATGCACACACTTAAAATCAGAGAAACTTTTTTCGATTGCTAAAACTCAGCTGGTTCCACACAGGGAAATGAATGACTTTAATGTCAGCCATTTTAGCAGAGAAGGTGTACAATTCTCAGTCAGTAGCTGCTATGGATTGGGCTGTCTTAGTTGTTGCTAAGCAAACGAGAGAAATCTCAGTGGTTCTTAACTATGGGATCCTGCCATGTGATGTGATATATTCAATTAGAATTAAGTGTGTTCCAAATAATAATTTCAAGAGTGAAAATATGACATCTTGCAAGTTACATACTTAAAATAATATATTAAATCAGTTATTCCTATAGTAATGCTGCTCTTGTTCACTTGCAATATAATATACATTCTTGGGGAAGGCGAGGGGAGTAAGTGGTAGAACTGCTAGAATTCCGGGATTTCTGCGTAACTCTGACTTGGCCCGTGGGAATCTGAAACAGGTGGCAATACGATTGAGAACTACTCCTCTAAGGACTGCAGGTTGGCAACTTACACCATCATGGGATCTGTGACCATTTCTAACTGTCCCCATTACTACAAATTGCAAGTGTCTTAGTTTAGGTTCCCCTTAATGCAAACACTGCAAAATGAATTCAAGTGCAAGCAGTTTACTTGAGAGGTGAATGACAAAAACAGTCAGGACCTGGTGAAGTAAGAGAGGGAAAGGAAGGCAGCCAATAAAGGGTAAGATATGAACCCATCAACCCCTGTGTCTAAGTACAGCTTATTCCTTTTGGGGAAACTCTGGAAGTCCAGCCTGCGTAGAACGTATGCCTCAGAGCAATCCCAGAGTTATGCTTCAGTTGTCCAGTTATCCTTGCCAAGCGGCAAGGGATCTGGGGTATTTATACAACTCCCATGAGTCATCGTTTGGAGGCTATTTTCAGGGAGTATTAATGATCCAGCACTTCTAGCCTCTCATAGGGACAGCAAAATGGCTTCAGAGGCAAAAAAAAAAAAAAAAAACAACCCATTAGGTCCATTCAAAGAATGCATTTGGTGGCAAGTGGAAGTGATGTGTGCACTGAAGTGATAGTGGCAAGAGTCACATGTGGTGTCTGTCACACTGTGCATATGAAACTGAGACATTTTGAAGCTATTTTCAATAGCATTCAGTCCCATGAGACTTATGGCCAAAATCATGAAATTATTTAAGGGTACAAGGAAGGACACACATTCTACTTCATTCAACAATTACTTCTCAAGCCTTTCCAGTGGTTGATTTCCCCCACTTGGACCAAAGGCTTTCAGATACCTAGCCTGCCTTCCTTTTTCCTGATTAATCAGTAAGACATTTTGTATCCATAATTATTTTCAATTACTAAGTTAAATAATAACTTAAATCATTCTAGATTACACTTAAATATGACAGCCATAACCACCATAACTTCCTTCTAATGACGCACGTGAGGAAACCATAGTCCAGAAATCATGAGAAGAATGACATACACACACATATACACAGCAGAAAAGCAAAAAAATTTTTTGAACTTTTCAAATAAAATACAATGACAATTATTCATAAAAGGCGTTGGAAACATTAAATGCAGTAATATGATACATGAAATGTCAAATACTCATAAAAAGTTAGGCAGCAGTTGCAAGGTATATTAAAGTCTGGGGACAACAGTTAAGTCTCAAACACAGGAAAGCCTTGAGGAGTAAAACATTATCAAACTAGTATTTCATTCTTTGAGGAGTTAAAGCTATCCAGTTTATACATTAAATGGACTTAGAAAGAATTTGGTAATAACAAAATAATAGACTTAAAAAGAACAGGTTGTTGGAATTTTCAAGAAAAAAGGAAAACTTTAGCAGAAGATCCTGTAGTAACATCATCACAATCATTAAAATGCATCCATATAAATGTGTGAGGCTTTGCTCTGTGTCATACAGAGAACAAAACATATGGTCTATGTTCTAATACTGCAACGGGAAAAGAAAACATTATAAACGCTTGTAAGTAGGATAAGGAGAAAATTACTAGACTGATACATCTTTGAAAGTAGGACCACAGCTTTTCCACCACTGGTTGCTGCAATGTTTCTAACACCCTGTGCATCATTTTAGGCTTTTAAGTAATTTTTCTTGCTGAGCTTTAAGAAAAATGAATAAGTCAATTTGGGAGATTAAACCATTTCACTGGTCATCAAGGGAGTGAGAAGCATTTCTACGGAAAGAAAAGATAAGTCACAGCATGGGATCTAGCCACCACTTGAAAATTATTTCAGAAAAATGTATAAGAAGGCATTAAGTAGATGGTAAATTTAAAAAAAAAAGTTATCTTCCCAACAATGCATCCCACAACTAACATGCAAATCAGCTACATTTGCAAAGTGTAAGTATGTTCAAAGAAGTCCTAAAGTCTTTTTGAAAATTCATTCATTCAATAAATATTTATTAAGCTCCTATTAGGTGCCGGAATTTTAATTCTGGAGGAAGATGAAGATGGGGTTGTCAGATAATTGACGATCCCTGCCCTCATGGAATATACAAACTACTGGGAGTGATATACGATTCAACTACTTACAAAGTATATGTAAACTGACCACTGTGAAAGGTACAATGAAGGGATAGGAGTTTCTAGTGAAAATCTCAGTGAGAACAACCCTCATCAGGAAGGTCAGGAGAAGCTCCTCTGAAGAACTGCAGTGAAATGGAAGAAAAGAAGAGATGACATAATCAGATGTGTGTATGTTTTGCAGGGTGAGAAAAGGAAGAAATTTTCCAGGTGTAGACAAAGACTTGGTATGGCCTTGAGTTGGTAAACAGGCTGGTGAGTAGCCACTGTCTGGACCCTTGCCTATCAAATAACCATCCTGTCTCCCAGGCTGGCCCAGAACCCCACCCCACCAACTAGATGTACCACCTAAAAATTAGTGACTGGCTCAACAGGGGGTTTCCAGAATTCTGCTCTAGCCCATGTCACTTCTGACTGGTCAGTGCCCATGTCCTACTGCTGGTTAAATATTTTGGCAATCACCCCTGGGCGTAAAGAATAGAATATGCAAAAGGCCCTGTGGCTTCAGTGTTCATGGCTTATTGTACGAACAGAAAGAAGACTGATGAGATAGAATGCAGATGGCCAAGTTCACTGTGGTGTGAAATGAGACTGCAGATGTATAATAGGGGTCAAGCTTCTATGCCTGGCTAAGAATATTAGTATCAGGATAAAGCCCTTTGAAAACGCAGTACAACTTTAACCAGGAGTTGACATGATCAGATTTACAATGAACATTCAAATCAGACAATATTATAATCTGTATCAGGCTTAAAAGGATAAAAAAACAACATATTTTGCAACACACCAATTTCGTTCTTGCCTTCAAATTCATAGAAGTCAGAAGCTAGACGATATTAACCAAACTATCTGATTTAAGAGAAGAAATATGTATATTCCAATATTCTTACATTGGTTCACACACATACACATACACACAGGCACACACTGTAAAAAGTTAAAAGATAAAAAGAAACTTCATTAGGTATACTATTCTTAAAAATTATGCTGCTCATTTTTAATCAGTGCTAAAGTAGGGCACTGACTTTATAAATAATGAAGGTAATTAATACAGTCATGACCTGACTTCTCAGTGTTGCCAAGTATTGTCACAGAGAGAAAGGTCATATAAAAGCTCGTACCACTTCTGAAATCACCAAGTTAAAATAAATACAAAAGAAGCTACTGAAGCAAGACAGATATGAATCAAAATGTCATCTGCTACAATAAAAATATTCTACTATTCACAGGAATGTTTTAAATCAAAGAAATAAATAGATACCCTTTAGAATTTTCTCTGCTAATAGACATTTGCTTCTAGGGGTTAAAGCTTAATAAATTCACAACACATTTCTCATGGTGGTCTTTAAAAAGCCCCCAAATTTAGTATATATTAACAACTGTACTATCTATTCTTAATGTCAACTCAGTTAAAAATGCTAGACCTTGGACTTAAAACAAAAAATGCTCTAAATAGTTGTTCCCAGTTGCTCTAGAAGAAGAGATCATTTGTGGCTTTTGTCATACACTTTACAAAATTGCTACTAAGCTTGTGGATCATGAAATATTGATATATATTTATATTGAATATACATACAGAGCTCTGAATGCAGTCTTGGCAAACGCTCAGAGTTAAGCTTCTTCATGCGGTGGAAACTTTAGGTGTGAGAATGATTTGACTTCATTTATATCAGAGGAACGGGTACCTAACGCGCATTCTCCTTTTCAAAGAGACAAACCCTACAGCAATTTTGTTGAGAGGATTGCTGAACACACCTCTCACATCCAAAAAAACTCACCTCCAACTCTGATATTTGAGAAACAAAATCTATTCATGAATATACATTATTCCCAACCTGTACCAAAAAACCCACAAAAAACCTTGAGCAGATTAGAGCCTTTTAGTAGAGTAAAATATTTAATCATTAATGCGTAAAAGTTTGATGCCTATGGTGTTGTATTTTGAGTCTTGTAGAGAAATTAGCTCACTATCGTGGTATACAACGTAACACCATGGTAGTCAATGAATACATGAGCTTAACACTTGATAAGACTGCACATCCTGCCAGTTCAGAAATCAGGCTGCATACACCCACTTTGTTTTCATTCATCATCATAATCATTCACTCATTCAGGATCTGCACGTCTTCCAGAAATGCAGTTGATCCACTCTGCATACTATACCTCTTTCCTGCTGAAACTGAACAGACAGGGGATGAAATTCACGTGAATACTGGGCTCAAAGTCCAACATTCTTGACAACTCCACACACATCCTCCCTACAGTCCATAAGTGTTCCACAGCTAGGAAGAGGGGAGACTATAATGTGCCCAGGTTGATGTTACCTTCACACTAACAGTTTTGTATTTACAGTAGCACAATCAGCAAATAAGGCAAATGCCAGCTAGAAGCCATCTATCTCATGCTCTTGAGGACACCTACAGCCCTTTATAGTCCTTCCTCCAACCCTCAGCACTTTCAACACCTCCCATTATAGTTACAGAGACTATGGCTTTTCTCTCCAACTAGACTACAATCTGCAAAACAACAGTGATTCATAACCTTTTGTAGGTTAAGGTCCTTTTTGAGAAATCAGCCAAATCTATGGACCCTCTTACCTCTCTACTCCAAATACAGATAGACTGACATAAGCTAACTTTTGTTTTGTACACAATTTGTTTTATTACACTGGAAAATAATTTCTTTTACATAGCTATTACATGTGTGTGTACCTATATATGGGTGTATATATTATAGACATGTGTGTGGGTGTATATATATGTGTGTATTTGGAGATTTATTTCTTCTTTCTTTGTTCATGCAGAAATGAATGACAACTTCATCAAAACGGAATTAAGTATAAATTATGCAGATTGAAAAGAAAAAAATTATGTTGAAAAATAATTGTTCCTGAGAAGGTCACTGGTGAAAAGCTTGATAAATAAGTTGAAATCATGAACCTGTTTTTGGTATGGAGAAGCATCTCATCTCTGACATCCAGTTAATTTTTTTCTTTTGATCTTTTAGCAATCAGTGTGCACAGGCAGTAGCAAAGCGAATCAGACCTCTTTTTGGGCACACATTGCGGTCGATGAATCAGCTATATAAAAATACTGCCAGAACACTCTGAGGCACCTTATGTTGATTTCAGAGCCTCTTTTTACTTTGTCCTCAACTCAACAAGGTCTTCTCTGGCAACTCAAGAGATCTCTCTGTCCTCAACTCAAAGATGGTTTCACTGATACCACCTCAGAAAAAACTGCAATTCCATTTTTCAGTTGGTTCCACTAATTTCGTGCAACTGCAAGGTGAAGAGAAAAGACACAGCTACAAAATCATGCCAACCCGTTTCTTGCTTCAAAATATTAGACAAAATGTCATTATTTCTAAGTATACTTGACAGAGGGTTTACTTCAATTCTCTTGCTTTCCTTTAAGCCTCAAACTAAATGTGGCCATTTCCAGGGCACAATGTTTTTACAAACATCTCTCCAATCATAGGTGACTACTACTTGGCATGCAAGAACAACCCTTGAAGCATGTTGTGTTTTGGAGCAGGTCCAAGTTTCGAAAAGTTGCAGGATCTTCTAATGGAATCTTCATCCTTAAAGAAACGATTGACACTGTCCAATGTTTTTCCAAGGTAGTCAGAACGAAGGTGCTCTTGTGGGGATTTTTTTTTTAACTTAATTCTTCCAGTGAAAAGAACCCTGCCCTGGGACTTGGACTTTTGGGTCCTACCACACTTAATGATAACTAGAAAACTAAACTATAAGCAAATTCTGCTATATACTTATCCTTGACATTTTCTAACTTAAACAAGGAACAAAATGAACAAAGACAAATTTCCATAATTATAAATGTTGCATGGGTTTTCTTCTTTTCTTACTGAATGGGAAATTACTGTAGACCTCATGATATGGTAATGAGGAGCAATGTAACTTTCTTAAGTCTACATCACAACATTCCTTGCCACTATATATTTATTTAGAATTTAAAAATAGCTTAGAAACCATACGATGCAGGGACTTCCCTGGTGGTGCAGTGGTTAGGAATCTGCCTGCCAGTGCAGGGGACACGGGTTTGAGCCCTGGTCCAGGAAGATCCCACGTGCCGCGGAGCAACTAAGCCCGTGCGCCACAACTACTGAGCCTGCACTCTAGAGCCCATGAGCCACAACTACTGAGCCCTCATGCCATAACTACTGAAGCCCACACGCCTAGAGCCCATGCTCTGCAAGAAGAGAAACCACCGCAATGAGAAGCCCGCACACCACAACAAAGAGTAGACCCCGCTCGCCACATCTAGAGAAAGCCTGCATGCAACAATGAAGACCCAACGCAGCCAAAAATAAATTTATTAAAAAAAGAAAAAACACCATATGATGCAAATGCTTTTCTACAAAGATAATATTCCAAATATTAGAAAGGAAAATGAACTGTGATATCATTACCTTTTATTGCTTGTTATTTCCCAGATATTGTTTCATACATTAACCCACTTCACCCTCACAACAATCCATGAGGCTCATTCTATTATCACCCCCATTTTTCAGATAAAGAAACAAAGACACACATGGGTTAAGACATTTACCCAAGATAAATAAAGACAGAACCTCTGTATTTTCAATTATTGTTCACATGATATGTAGCAAATGGAATGTTTATGCAGTCAGATTGTTAGGGAACCATAAAGTATAACCTGATCTTTTATATATTTTTATTTATTTATTTTTTTACTTTTTATTGGAGTATAGTTGCTTTACAATGTTGTGTTAGTTTCTACTGTACAGCAAAGTGAATCAGCTACACGTATAAATATATCCCCCCTTTTTTGGATTTCCTTCCCATTTAGGTCACCACAGAGTACTGAGTAGCGTTCCCTCTGCTGTACAGTAGGTTCTCATTAGTTATCTATTTTATACACAGCATCAATAGTGTATATATGTCAATCCCAATCCCCCAATTCATCCCACCCCCACCTTCCCCCTTGGTATCCATACGTTTGTTCTCTACCTCTGTGTCTCTATTTATGCTTTGTAAATAAGATCATCTATACCAATTTTTTCAGATTCCACATATATGCGTTAATATACAATATTTGTTTTTCTCCTGATCATTTATATACTTTTAAAGGTTTGTATTAATACAGTTGGCAACTGAAACTAGTTCTATAACTGATACTGCATTAAATTTCACTTAAATTCATTACATTTTTAACAAATTAAATTTCTTTTATAAAGGGAAAGTACTGGACTATTTAAATAAATAACGCTTCTCCTTGATTTCAAGCATATACACTGTGATAACATACCATCCCTATAGTAGGTAAGAATTAAGAAAAATGCAGCAACTCTGTTTGGGATTAAATCAAGAAATCTCAAAGATACACTAAGCCACGAACATAAGATACGACACAATGTGTGAAAAGTATGATGCCTTTCATACGGAGTCAAAAAAATATACACTTATGTACATTTATGAGCGCAAAGAATTTGAAAGAATATTCGAGAACTGGAGAAAGCAGTTGTCTCTGGGGAGAGGAACTGTGTATTTCGAAACAGAAACCAGGTAAACCACTTTTCTCTCTACATTCTTTTATATATTTTAAATTTTCTACGATGGCCACATACTGATTTCTCAAAACATTACCAAACATTTTGAAAAAGGGAAAAAAAAAATCTCCATTTCTAACATGACAATAGGTTCAAAAATATGTAAATAATTTTGTAGTGAGGGTCAAGGAGAAAGGGGTCAAGAGGTTGAAAAGGGCTAAAAAGTGCTTTTTGGCCAGGATGAAGCAGTACTCAGCAGGTAGTCTGGTTGTGCACACTAAGCAAGGCCATACTTTCTTTTTTTTTTTTTTTTTTTACCTTGTAATTTTGGATAAAGGAGAAAAAGGAGAATGATCTTGGTGAGAAAACTCACATTCCTGAGTGCCTACAGCATGTCAGGTACAAGCACAGAGAGAATATTTTAAAATAAATCATCATCTTTGACCTCCAGGTACTTAAACTCTCAAGAAGCAAACTGACCCAGAAACGTTTTAATACAAGCTTCTGGACCAGAGGAGAGAGGTCTGTAATAGGATGTTAATAGAAGTTCCTTCTTCAGTCTCCAAGACATAGCAGTGTTATACCCTAAAGGTGAGGGAGGTGCCAGAACAGAATGAGGAACAAATTTTCAAAGGAGGTACTGCAAAACCATTTGTCTGGCTCTGAAACCCTTGCTCACATCAGAGATGTCTGGAGCCTCAGTAGAGGATTTGAAAAAAGCTTCTTCGGAGAGAATTCTGATGAGTTCTACCCACTCAGGGGGAGGGAGAAGGGTTTCCTTTAAACCCACTGAGGAGGGACATGTTATAAGGAGACCTCAGAGAGCTTCATTTTGAGGGATGCAGGGGTCTAGGATCACACTAAGGAAAAAGAGTAGGCTAAGCAGAATAGAAGATTGCAATTTAGGAAGGAGATGGATCCTCAGAGACATTACGGGTACAGAATGCATGGTATGTTCGGTGAGCCAGACACACTCCTGGGAGTGCTGGGGGGATGCAGCTGTCAATCACCCAGAGCAAGAGAATCAGCAGTGGGGGGCAGGGGAAGACCTTCCACAGGAAAGGTAGGGCATCTAAGGAGAGAACCACTGAAAGAAAACACCAGTTCTACACTCCCGGTAAGTCCAAAGTGCCTTGATCCTAAATCACAACAACGGAATCAATCAGGTGAAACGTGCTGCCCCCTCTTCTCTTCCTTTGCAACACAGTAATCAGAACTAGAAACAGCAAGTTAGGGGGAGGAGATGCAGACATACTAGGTGAGAAAAGAAGCCACAACATTCTTTCTCTGATTGCAGACTTCCCCTCTGCAGCAGCGAAGCAGTAGGGAGGGAGATTACTTTTGTCTTTAAATCAAGTTCTAAGTTGTAGCTATTAAACAGGACAGAATATTATAATTTTTTGATTGAAATTATGTCAGATACCTAAGCATCACCAAATATGGAGTGGACAGGGCTACTGGGGTTTTCTTCCAGGGGCAGGAGAGGAACTAAGAAAAGAAATTCACAGAAAGAACATAAGGGGACAAAGAGAGACAACAAAGTTGCTTGACGGTCATAGCTCATGAGCTACATTTCTTTAAGGTATAGTTATAGATAAGGAATAGGAATGGTGGTTAGAAAATGGGAAGACTCTATAGTATAGGTGGCATCTGAGGTAATTCTGAAAAGAAAAGAGAGGGCTAACCTAGGAGAAAGGTAAGGAGACGGGTATGGGGAAATGTAACCCCAATGGCAAAACCTAGCACCAGAGGTGATTCACGGGAGTGAGTGAAATGACGCACAGAAAATCCAGAGACAGTGGGCTGAGACAAAAAGATGGAGAAGCCCAGTCTTCAGGGCGTGAGCAGAGGAAGATCAAATCCTTGAGGATGACAGAAAAAGAACATGCCTAGAGGTCCAATGCAACTCATGCGTGACTGGGTTATGAAAGCTAAGGGTGCATGCAGAGTGTTTAGTTTTGCAAGGGCGTGCTGGAGATCACGGAAAGAAATAGATTGCTTGGGGCTGGGAGTGGGAACGGGGAGAGACTGAAAATAGGCAGGAGGGTTCTTTCTAGGGTGATGGAAGTATTCTAAAACTGAGTCGTGGGAATGGTCACGCAACTCTGTGAATTTACTAAAATCGTTGAGTTGTACACTAATGTGAGTGCATTTTATGGTATGTAAATTTTACCTCAATAAGGCTACTTTTTTTTTTTTTTTTTTTAAAGGTAGAAATAAAGAGAGAAAGAGGGCAACAAAGAACAAGAAGGAAAGCTAGAGGGGGAAAAAAGAGAAAGAGAGGCAGTAAATCAAGGCCTGCAAATGCTTTTCGTGATGTCATCATGCCCAGTCCTTGGGAAGCATCAGCCTCATTGTGGTGGGTAGAAGTGTGAAGAGAGGGCGAGGAATGGAAACAGCTAAAATCAGCTACTCTTTCAATAATTCAGAACAAAAGAGATGGGACTGTGGTTAGAGATGGGTGGCAGGTCGATAGAGAGTCAATGAGGGATATTTTTAAGTTGGAAAATTCTTGAGCATATTTATAGACTGAGGGGAAGAATTTAAAACATAGGAAACAAAAGGTACATTTTACTAGTGGAGAGAACCTTCCCGGAGTGAACTTGCATGGTAATGACTCTGCCTCAGCCATAATCACATGAGCAAAATTCAAAGTATCAATATATCTCGAAAAGGAAAGAGCAATGATGATTTGCCACTATTCAATGACCAGAAGAGAAAAGGTGAACTCTGGGGTGGAGACATTTTCTGGAGCATTTCAGGCTGGTCTCGGTGGCTCTTTATTAGTGTCTCCAGAGGGTCACAGAGCATGAGATGCTCAGCATGTCCTGTCTTTCCCTTTTATTTTTATTTTTGTGAGGTAAATTAACTTAGAAACCATGGTTTCACCCATTTTCAGGAGCTCTAGAACCCACCCCATTTCCTACTCAGACAGTAGACTCAGATTAAACATTCTAGGCACTGAGATACGTTGAGGAACACTAGGAACTAAACATGATATTATTACAGTACTCCAGAGAATTCCCTTATCCCCCAACTATTTAAACCACAATTCCGCACAACAAGTTCTAGGTAGGTAATAACAGCAAACCCTAAGTACTTAATGTGTACCAGGCAAGATTCTAGGTGCTTTATAAACATATGTAATGTCACAAAGAAGAAACTGTCACCATCCCCATTTTACAGATGAGGTAACTAACGTAGAGAAGAGTTAACCATGCCCAGTTTCACACAGGTGGCCTTGCCTGAGTCTGGTATTACTAAATCAATCCCTAGTTGTGATGATTCTGCCTAATCTATTCTTCATTTACCCTAAGACACAGGTAGAATGTGGTTCTCTGAAGCTTTGTGTCTCTGTTCAAAGCTCAGCTAGACATATACACAAGGTGAGGTGATAGGTTCAGACTCTAGGCCAGTGGTTCTCAACCAGGGGACATGTGTCCGTGTCTGAGGAGGTTTTCGGTTGCCACAGCTATGCAGTGGAGGGGTGTGGGTGTTCCACGGGCATCTAGAGAATGGAGGCTGGGGGGCGGAGGCCACTACAATTCAACAGTGCAAAGGACAATTCCCCACAACAGACAATTATACAACCCTGAATGTCAATCATGTCGGAATAAGAAGCCTGACTTTAGAGCAATTTGGCATCAGAAGACCCTAAAACCAGCTTCTGTCCAGCCTGGCTACTTACTGTTCACAACTTTACAGAATAAAGGTCACACTTCAACCTGCTCTCATTCAACCATGAGCCTTGTGGGAAAACAGAATAAAAGACCATGGTGACCCACCCACTTTTTCAAAATAAGTTTTTGTTATGAAAAACCCCAATCGCATACAAAGTAAACGTTATAGGATAATGAACACTCATATACCCACCAGCAACTACAACAAATACCAATAATCTGCCATTCTTGTTTTTTTTTATAGCTCCACTCACCCCACTTCCCACCTGATTATTATTTTTTTAGTTATTTAAGGTATAATTTGCATACATGAAAATCTCCGTGTAATTTTTAATGAGGAATTTTGAAGAATTATTTTTAATGTAAAATAAAACAAAGATCTTTGTGATGTAAGTAAAACATGAATACAGAGACAAATATATGTCTTCATGAATTACTGGATGGCAAATTCCCCTGTATTGTGGCCTCATTTTAAAAGTATCTGCCCTCGGGCTTCCCTGGTGGCGCAGTGGTTGAGAATCTGCCTGCCAATGCAGGGGACACGGGTTCGAGCCCTGGTCTGGGAAGATCCCACATGCCGCGGAGCAGCTGGGCCCGTGAGCCACAACTACTGAGCCTGCACGTCTGGAGCCTGTGCTCCACAACGGGAGGGGCCACGATAGTGAGAGGCCCGCGCATCGCGATGAGGAGTGGCCCCCCGCTCGCCGCAACTAGAGAAAGCCCTCGCACAGAAACGAAGACCCAACACAGCCAAAAATAAATAAATAAATATATTTTTTTAAAAAAAAGTATCTGCCCTCTTCATTCTCTCTCACATACTCCACCAGAAAGAGCTTCCCTGACATCTAACTTCTAAGTCAGTGTTTTTCAAACTTTAGGTTGTGTCCCATTTAGAGGGCTATGAATAGAATTCTTTAAAAAATTTGTTTGTGTGTTTGTTACAGGAGCAAATGAGAGAACAGACTAGACTAGACTAGAATTGAACAGAACAGAAATGATCAAAATGTACTCAAAAAAACAAAACAAAACAAAAACAAAACAAAACAAAACAAAAATGTACTCAATTTAAATAAGGGTTAGGACTAGTTTCTACAATGATACTATGGAAGGACAACATATGAAGCATTAAGACCTGAAATAACTAGTATTTCTTACTACGAATGGCAGTCAAAAATAGTTTAAAAACATGAGAGGTGGAATGAACACAGTATGTGTGTATATGTGTGTGTATACATATATATGGCATAAATATATATGTATGTGTATATGTGTATGTATATACACATGCAGCTGTATAACCTTGGGCAAGTTACTTGTTACTTAAACCTCTTTTGCCTTTGAATTTTGCATATGTAAAATGGGGGTGGTAAGTGTGTACGTAATTGGTTTATTGTAAGAATTAAATATGATTGTGAGTATATGATGTGCCAGCTCCTTGGTGTCCAAGATCTGAAAGTTACTGCTCTTATTTCAAAGAAATTAAATATAACTGACACCTTCACTGGAGATAAATCAAAGACTTAAATAAAGTACTAACTCAAACATAGGTCTCTAACTCATTTTGAAGAGACATTAACACCTTATGGACTGCTTGTATCTTTTTATTTTTTAAACACTTGTTCTGCTTGACTGTGTTTTTTCAAGTTGCTTTATCACAATGAATGGAGCGATTTTGACACCTTTAGGAAATGCTAATCATGGCTGTGAATAGTTATCTGCTTAGCATTCACACCTATTAGGGGCTGTATCTAGGTGTATAAAATATCCACTCTATCAACACAGAAGTGTAAATATAAATTGAAGCAAACTGTGTTAGCAACTTGAATTTATATCCACAGTATCAATTTCAGCTGAGGAGACAGAGAGGAAAAGTACCCCGGGCCCCCTCCCCCACTGCAACAAACCTCTATTTGTTATCAAACAAA
This sequence comes from Balaenoptera musculus, assembly GCF_009873245.2. Taxonomy (NCBI): domain Eukaryota; kingdom Metazoa; phylum Chordata; class Mammalia; order Artiodactyla; family Balaenopteridae; genus Balaenoptera; species Balaenoptera musculus. The sequence continues at coordinate 87,677,278 of NC_045795.1, forward strand.
TAAATAATGGTTCGGATGAAGCCCATAAACCACAAATTGACTGCCTGTATGGAATAATCTGGAATGTAATGACATAACACCATAAGGAGGGGTGGAGCCTGAGAACAGGAGGGCATGTGCCCATCTTAGCCTCAGGGGCTGTCTAATAGTGCAATGAGAGGCCCAGACCTACAGAGCTTTAGATAAGATTTCCTAGTTTTCAAATGTTAGCAAGCAACTATTTAAAACCACAACTTCAAAACATTTGTGTTGACCAAACAAAACATGTCTGCAGTTTAGATACAATCCATCTTGAAACCTCTGACCAAAATGCATGCGACTGCTTAAAATTCTGAAAAGCATAACTGATCACTCTGTTGCTCCTTGAGAAATATACAACACTGCACATTAAAAACAATATTTTTTCTAATCGGGAATACATTTTTTAAAATTTTGTTTTATCTTTCCATTGGGGGAAGCGTGACAACAAAGGAAAGGACGCATCTCCCTCAGTTTTCAGAGTAGGAGATCTCCGTTACGTGGAAAGTATTCCATTTTATTCAATGAGATGGTTCCCGTTCATCCACTAATGACCTCTGGTCTAAGAACCAAAACTTTGCAAGCACAGTTTAGAAGGTCCCAAAGACTGTGCCCTTAATGGAGATTTCCTCAGCTCTGGGTACACAGGCTGCCTCTGGCCACAAGAAGCCTCCCTTCTCTACCTAGATGTGCCACACAGATATTAACATTTCTATGCATGCCACATGGGAAATACTAGGGAAGCATTTGTAACTACTGGCAGGAAAAGCTTGAAGACCTTAGTGAAGCCTTTGAGCTTCAGCTAAGAGCTGATATAGTTCAGTTCACACAACAGTCATCACTGTGGTTTCATTTCCCCACATAGTTTGATTTAGGAGATGGAAGTGAATTTAACCAAAAAGCTACATGCGGATTTGTAGGTGAAGGTCCAACCCTGAATACCAGTGCTGTTTCTTCAGCACCTAGAATTCTACCTGGAGGAATACATTTATAATACATATGCTTCTGGGAATGGACTTTTGAGATTTCTGGTTTGTTCAGAACACAGATTCTGCTTATTTCCTGCTTCTCTAGACCCTCCAAATGAAGTCCCTGTGTGGACATATGAAGACACATTTCATTTTGTAGATCCTCAACAAGTTCTGTTCATTGCACCCTCACATTTCAAAATAACAAAAACAAGTCACAGTTTTCATGAACACATACACAATTTTCTTAATATCCTCATAACATGAGAACCAGGCAGACATTGTAAGTTAGTGAAAGTGCCAGGTGGGGATGGCATGGAGCTGCTGAAAAGCAGCTGTAAAAAGGGACAGCTGCTTTTCAGTTTTCGGAAATAGCTGCTAATCTGTCTTTTTATTTTTCATGCTGGCAATTCTTTTTTTAACAGGGGGCTGGCCTAACAAAACTTGCCTGTAGACATGATGTGGCCTGTAGGCCAGGAATTTGAGGTCTCTGGATATACAGTCACAGGGGAGAAAAAAATAGAACAATAACAATAACAAAAATCCTCTTAAGAGAGACGCTCTTCTTCACACAGAGATAAGCTCTGCTGTGCGCACTGTCTGCCTAGCCATTTCTGTGCACCCCACTGTATGCCCAAAGCCTACTGCAGTGCTTGGCCCACAGCTGACACTCAAAACAATATGTGTGGAATTAATGAACATCAGATTTAGGGCACTAGTTGCCACACTTGGCTACGTATCTGACCATCTAGGGGAGCTAGGCAGAAACGCCGATCCCCTGGTCCCACTGCACCATAAATTCCAGGCACCAGGCCCAGAACTGCTTGCTTTTTTTTTTTTTTTTTTTTCTTTTTAACTTCCCAAAGTAATTCTGCTGCAGGGTCATTGATGCATACAGGAACCACTGGCTAGGGCTCAGTGAGCCTACAAATTCTAGTCCTAGCTGCCGGTGACAAGACTGAAAGGCATCTTCACCTCTGTGGCTATTGTTAACATTTTAAACTTGGTTTGTTTCCCCTGAATATCCCCCTTTCGCTAGCTCTGTGATTCCCTGATACAGGGAAGGAGGAGGAAGAAGGGAAAGTTAAAGTTGTTCTCCCAACTAATTGCTTCCAAAAGCACAAGTTGTTTCCAAGAAAACACTGAGAAGATTCAACGAAGGCCTCAGCTGCAAACACTCGAACAGAGAAGATACTACCCATTTATGGAGGTCTGGAAGTCTACAGGGGGTGACTAGACTCAAGATGGAGGAACCCAGAGCTCTCAGGGAGATGAACTTGGGAAAGATGCCAAGAAACAGGAGTTGGGATAGGCAACCTGACCAGAAGAGACAACCTCAATGGATGAATGACCTATGATCCATCCTTCCAAGTCTTGGTCATTACCACTCAATTTCCAAGGCACAGGCTCTGTGAAGCCTCTGAGAAATATAACAGGACACCTGGGGAGGCAGAATGAGGGTTTGCCATTAAAAAAAACACACACACACTGAAGTTGAGTTACAGAAATATGGGAAGTGGACTTCCTTGTGCCATCTGAACCTGGGTTGGCGGGGGTCACGATTCCAACCCTTAACACCTCTTACATAAACTTGGGGGTGATGCTTAGTTGAAAGGATTTTGTGCAGATTAATTAGTAACCCTTTGTGAAACACTTTGGTGCAATAAGAATGTTCCTTATTTTGGTTACATGATCTACTAATTTTGCAGTTGGAAAGCAGAGTGATTAAGGTTTTATCACAAGCTATGAAAGCCGAGAATGCTGAACTTCTGTGAAAATTCTCTCCCCGTCTATTCCTCTGAGCCCAATTATCTGTCCGGCCAGACATCTATTATTTTATTTAGCAAAACTGATGCTTTGAAACACATTTTGAAGGAACAACAAAAAAGGTAGATTCTGGTGTACTGCAATAAAGACCTTCGTGTTTAATGTTCATTTTGGAGATGCTCTATTTTATTGGAGCACGTATATTTGAATAGATAATGTTTACTGGCATTTGGGCATGTTGAAAACTTACATATTCTATGACATAAGGACCCAAAGGATGTGTGGATATTCGGGTCCTTGGGAGGTGGTGTGTTTTTTTGGGAGATGTGCTTCCCTGAAGCAGGAATGGAGGAAAAAAAAAAAAAAATCAAAAACAAAGCTGCTGGCTCAACAGGGACTAGTTACTAAAAGACAGGAAATGGCTGAAGATTTGCAGCCGCAACCCAAACTCTCTCAGCCAGGTTCAAGGTTGTTACTTAGTTCAGGTGTAAATAGTACAGCCATGGCAATTATGCTGAGTTGCCACCCATTCTGATCCGGCAATACCACGCCCTTCCTAATATTTTGATTACCACCCTCGGTACACTAAAAAAATAGTTTAATGGATGTTTTCACATTATACGGATTTTTTCACATTATAAATGATCTTTTTCTAATGTTTTAAAATGAAAGCTGCCCATTAATTTCAATGTGCACTAAGATACTTTCCTCTCAACAGAGGGTCTCCCATGGACATGGGCCTGACATAAAAGAACACACACCTAGCACAGGACGGATGAAGACAATGAGATCCTACTATTTAATGTGCCCTTTGCGGCAGGATTGTCACTTTGAAATTTCAGGATTCGATTTATTGCAAGTATTTAGTACCGAATAGTGGTGCTGAGAAATGTTTCTAAGTATTAACAGTCAAATACTGGTAGTGATTCCTGTCATTTATTGACTATCTTGTGCCTGGCACTGAGCTTATTTAATCCTCCCAACAGCCCTCTGAGGGAAAGGCTTTGACTATTCCCACTTAGAGAGAAGGAAACTAAGGCTTAAGGGAGTGAAGTAATATGTCTATCATCACCCAGCTACTGAAAAGTAGTTTGGAGTCCACTCCAGTGGAATCTTAGGACTACGCTGCTATATTTCTGCTTCCTAAAATATCCATGTGTGTCTTTCATCAGTTTAAAACATCCTTTCCTTCTGGGATAGAACAACAACAAAATAATAATTTAATATACTGTCCTCCAGGCAGTCCCTACATAGATATTCCCACCATGAAATTCTGGTGCTGCTTTTTTGTTAGGTACTGTATCACTTCTCATTTTTACATTTGAGTTCACTGACATGCTTGTACTTTCCTAGCTCCTTTGAGAGTCTGAGGAGGGGACGGAGAGGGTGGGTGAAGAACTAAGACAGGAAAGGAGTAGGAAAAAAGGAACATGTAGGCACAATGCAGTCTAAATAATCAAGGCTTAACTCCCCACTTCCACATTGTATTTGTTCAGAAAGTAGGCTCTGTTTGCTCTAAGAAGTGACAGAATGACCTGGCAGAGAGCCTTCTAGAACCGCACACATAAAATCCAGCCCAGCATGACCTGTCTTGTAAGCATGTTCTGTTAGGGAAGCTCGTCTTCTACAAGGTTACCACTCCAGGGGATGAAGTTTCTAAGAACTAGGGAAGTGCACGGCTAGCAAAACACTTCTCTCTCTGAGGGCTGGCGGCCATCCATGCTCAAAGAAGTAGATACTTGAAATAGAAAGCCAGCTCTCTGAGCATCGTAATTCCTCTCTGGTTTCTATTTCTGCTTATACTTTTTTTCTGAGATTTTTTTCAGCGATTCCCCTCATCGGTTCTTCAGTAAAAGGGGTAGGGTAATATGGAAAAGTATGGATAGACAAATAATAAGGAACAGTTTTAGATCCTCAGGTTTGGGGGATTTCCCTTCATGTAGTGCTTAACAGTTAATATATCTACCCTTAAAGCAATGAGTTTATATGAACATTGATTAGATTATAAATGATATATCATTCTGGCTTTGGCAGTTAGTATATGTTTCCTGTATTGTTATTTGCTTTATGCACATCCTGTTTCTCCAAGCAGATGCTCACCGAAGTCTGCTGAGCATTTACTACATGCCATGTTCTACAGACAGTGTTTTACATGGATTACCTCATTCAAACTTCAAACAAAAAGATAAGGTAGGCATTACTCTTACACTAAGGAGTTTGAGTTTGAGCGATTAAGCAATTTGCACTTGGCTAATTAGTGACGTAGCTGGTAGACAATCCCCAGAGTTCTCTCTCTCTATTCTCACTCCTCTACACCACCTCCTACCTGTCCAAGACCTTCTTCTGGTTCTCTCTATCCAAACTACATAATTAATCCCTAAGCCAACAAGTATACAAAGAATAAATGACACTGCCAAGTGGTCTCACTGAATCAAGCAATATTAATTAAGCATCTGTCTATTTTATATGTGTATATACATATACACACACACATACAGATGGGTAGTATATTTTATTTACATGTTTGCAATCATAACAGATCGTTCTGTAGGCTACTTTTTTCCACTTAAAATATTCTAAACTTTTGGTTTTAATTTAATAAGTAATACAAATTCATTGTATAAAATATAAAAAGTGAAAAAGAATATCAAACATTACCAAAAATCTCATAATCTACATAAAACCATTGGCAGAAGTTTAAAAGTTAGAGAATATCAAGCGTTGGTGAGTCAGTGAAACAAAAAGAACTCTTATACCCTGATTGTTGGAGTGTATTTTCATACTAACTACCATGGATGACAACGGGCCATCATTTGGTAAAAGTGAAGGCACAGAAGTTCCTCTTCTGGGTATACACACTAGAGACACTCTTGCATGTGTATGTACACCTTTCAAGATGTACAAAAATGATCCTAGCAGCACTATGGGTAGTAGCAAAAACATAAAACAAACCAACATCCTTCAGCAAGTACTGGATAAATGAACTGTGGTAGATTCAGTCAGTGGAATACTACAGAGCAGAGAGAATTAATGAAGTATACTTTTACACATCCACATAATCAAATCTCAACAACATACTGAATGAAAAGGCACACTGCAGAAGAATAGAGTAGAATCCCATTTATGTGACCTTCAAAAAAATACAAAACTTAACAGCTGTACAGAGGTGCATGAATACATAATAAAAACTAAAACAAAAAGCAAGCAAATTGATAAATGTAAAATTCAAACGGTGCCAACCTCTAGGGTAAGGAGAGAGATTGGGATAGAAAGGAACATAAAATAGCCTTCAAAGCCACTGATAATGCTCTCTTTCGTAGTTGTGCAGAGGGCTCATGAGACTTTATTGTTCCTTATAAATTATGTACATGCGGCATATACACTTTTCTATGAATGAAATGTTTCACTATAAAAGCAAATACTACAGTTTTTTTCCGAAACACTATAAAGATGGAGACTAGAACAAAAAGTGCAGGTAGAATATGATGGCAAATTGCTTTTACTTTGCGTGTCAACTCACTGTTTGGTTACAGCTTTCTCTAAAATTATGTTAAGAAGGGTGCTCAGACCAAAAGTGAGCTCACCTGGAAGGAATGCCATGACTGACTGCCAGCGTCTACCGTGGGTTCAAGAGGAAGCCACCAAGAGTTTAGTGCAATGGCCATGGGTTTGTGGTGCATGATGTAAGTTAGAATTAAGGCTCTATTTGTAGCACATTCCAGCCTTCTCTAGGGTGAGGAGGGGTTGATGAAACACCACAATGTATGAATTTCCTTCTATAAATATGAGGAACCACCAAGGTCTTGGAATAAAGATGTATTTAAGGAAGTGACTTTGGAATTCCCTGGCAGTCCAGTGGTTAGGACTTGGCAGCACCTTCACTGCCGGGGCCCAGGTTCAATCCCTCCCTGGTTGGTGAACTAAGATCCTACAAGCTGCGAGGTGCAGCCAAAAATGGATGAATGAATGAATGAATGAATGAATGAATAAATAAGTGATACAGGGAAATTAACCTGGTAGCAACTTGCAAAATTATAATAAGATAAATCAGACCATTGAAACAGTGGATTACTACGAGGGAGAGTTTTTGAAATCCATATGTCTTTGATCTACCCAAGACAAATCTGAGGCTTGAGAATGTATATATTTGAAAAAGTTCTTAATGTAATTCTGATCCACTCAGCTATGTGAGAATCACTAAGTAAATTATCATTAATTATTCTACTAAAATGCACTAAGTAGTATTAGATAATATGATGAATCTGAAACAATGACTGTTCCAGTTTGATGTGACTCAACAGTAACCACACAGTCTTGATTGACTGTAGCTAGCAGTGTAAATGTGTCAGTTCATACATACTGTTTAAATAGTGTGCAGAAAAATCGTTAATTCTATTTCTTTCTTTCTACTTCTACAACTGTAAAAGTTATCTTATAGCTTTATATTTCCTTTATAAAATAAAAAGTACTCGTTAAAAGAATACAGTTTCAATGCTACCCAAGATGACTTAACAGTAAAAAACAGTGTGTTAAGTTTCATAGTATTCAACAGGCAGAAGACATGTGGGAAACTGGGATACAGTCTTCAAGATAAAAGAGAACACGTGGGCATTTAAGAAGACAATGTTACCAGAGAAAAGGCTTAAAACCAGCACAAAATTTATTGCTTGGGAACAATAAACTCTGGTGGTAACAGATCTTCTGAGAACACTTCAAAAATGATGTAGTCAAGCTAAGACTTTGGGGATTTAATGCTCCTGGCAAAGAGTTGGTTATGACACTTATTGTTTTTCTACAAAAAGTAGTTAAATTGAAAACACTCTGAGATCCAAAATGGAGAAAGATAAAAAATTCATTCACAGGAAATATGAATTAATATGAATAAGCTAAAATATTTTCCAGGTCTAATGATACACATTAATTTAGTAGAAGGTCACAAGTACTACACATTAGATCTTCAATACTGTTATCTTATTTTACCTGGAAGATATTCTTAACATTGATATGTTATGCACAGATATTAAATTTTATTTCTATCCCCCCAAAAAAACCAGAGGGACACTTCATTATAGCAACTGCACAAGCACAGGCGATATATAGTCAAACCTGTGTGTGGACCATGGTTAGCAAAGACCTGACAGCCCCACTTTTCCAATCAGAAGACCACAGAAATGCCAAGGTTGGGCAGAACAACTGAGACAATATGGGAAACGTAACTGGACAGAGCAGCGACGTGGTGATCATCTAACCAAGCCCTCAAATTAAGTCTTTCCGGTGGAAAGGAAGGTCAAGTACAAAGACAGCTCAAAGAACACGAAAGAACATTATTACTTCTTTGCAAATGGTTTTTCATCATATTTGACTGGCAAGTTCAAGCTAAACTTTCAATTTGCAATGGTGGAGTTTGTAGTCATTGAGGATAAATTAATCAGAAACTCCAGGAATGCAAGAGTCAGAAAGAACACAAACTGTTTTTTCTGTATTGATCACAGACCACAAGGTAGGAAACAAATTGGAGGAACTGACATGGTAGGTCAGGCTGGCATTGAAAGGGAAAAGGCATTATTAGAATTTCTTCTCGATAAATTATGATATGAACTCACAACCTTAAGATCTAACAACGTACATTGACCAGTTCAAGAGTGTAACTTCGCTGACTTTGAGAAACTTTGAAATTTAAAGGAGGCTTTATCCATTTTCAGATCATCTTGCTGAACACTGAACATATGTCTAAATGTTTTGCTTTTAATATAGTATTTGCAATATAGTTTTTTAGCATTTGCACTAAAAGTTATTTAATGATGGATAGACATTGTCATTTTATCTAAGAACAGCTATTTATAAGTCCATAACAAATCTTCTAAAATTGAGAGCGTGAAGATAGACAATCTTCTACTCTAAAATAAAGAACGTATAAGGGCTTTTAGAAAGATACGGCTTAAACCATCCCCTTTGGAATCCCTTGGGATGCTTATTTTAAAAAGCAATTAGGGCTTCCCTGGTGGCGCAGTGGTTGAGAATCTGCCTGCCAATGCAGGGGACACGGGTTCGAGCCCTGGTCTGGGAAGATCTCACATGCCACGGAGCAACTGGGCCCGTGAGCCACAATTACTGAGCCTGCGCGTCTGGAGCCTGTGCTCCGCAACAAGAGAGGCCGCGATGGTGAGAGGCCCGCGCACCGCGATGAAGAGTGGTCCCCACTTGCCGCAACTAGAGAAAGCCCTCACACAGAAACGAAGACTCAACACAGTCATAAATAAATAAATAAAAGAACGTGAATTTCTTTAAAAAAAAAAAAAAGCAATTATACAGCCAGCTTCCCACTCTTGGATTAACTAAGGAGGACACCAATGTGAGATCAAGGAATGTACGCTTTATACATATACCCTAGGTGATTCTCTGGTATAATGAGGTTGAGAAATAACGGAAAAGTCTTTAAAAACAATTATAAGGTAAAGAACAAGCAATCTTAAAAAAAAACCTGACATAATTCTAAAACACCATATACAATATGACAAAAGTTCCAGGAGACACTGTTGAGGTGCTTGCCCTGCAGAGCTGTTGTTTCAAACACCCACTAGTTAACTCACAGCAATTAGTGGCTATTACCCCAAACTAAAATTAGAATGTCTATTATTTGCTTTAAAATTTTCTAAACAGAAATCTATCCTAAACATTTCTCTAATCTCTGATGGGCTGTCAATTTAGACTTTTCAGTTTTGTCAAAATGATTTTCTGAAGGTACATATGCTATTTGACCAGCCCCATCCTCAATTAGGGCTTTGTGAAAACCATCCTCTTGGAATCCACTCAACCCTCCATAATATTTTAATAACTCAAAATCCATTTGGTATCAGTTTTACCAGATTCAAAGGCCACCACCACGCCTGAAGTGGTCATAAAACTCCACCTGTCTATTCACAGGCATCAGTGTAATTACTTTATTTATAATTCACAGACATGGTAGCTTCATTAATCTAGGCTATAAATTCATTATGATCAAGGGAAAGACCTTTTATTTAAATTGCATTTCAAGGTTAAGTTCTTGATTTTTCTTTTGTTCTGACAAAACATATAGAATCTTTAAATATGAAACTCATTGTTTAGGGATACCCAGATATTCAGTGATATAAAGCAAATAATATAAATTGTTGTGTGATTTGCTACCAGAAAAAAAACCCTGATAATCAAAAACAAACAAAAAATGAACCATTTAAATCACAACATCAATAAAGCTGTCTTGATGATGAGAGCCTGCACTTTATGTACCATACTCAGGAGATAAAGGACCGAGTTGAGAACTGGGTGCAGTCTTTGCTCTTAACCACTCAACTGCACCATCTCTTAGTAACTTTTTGAAGTTCAGCTTGATTTGCTTTCATTTCTTGATAATTTAAGCAATCAATCAGTCAACAACTATCTACATTCACAGGCATCCAAAATAATTTTAAAATTTCCATTTATTCTGTTTATTTCATTTTATTTGTTTAAATTTTCTTGGTTTAGTAAAATTATTTTCTTTTATTACTTCTCTCCACTTTACTCTTTTCCCTATCCACATTCATAACTGTCATTCCCATCTCACTTCTTCCAGGTTAATAAGCCAATAGCACAGGTATTCTTCCATAGTTTCCCTCATATTTATTAATTTAATTTTATTTAACATACATGTATATATTCATACATACATATTCATTCACACATGTATATTTACATGAAGTGTCATTGATTTGTAAAATTTATAGTTTTTTCTGCAACTTGCTATTCTTAGTAGCACCTGATGAAAATTTCTCCAAGTCAATGGCATAACTCTCACACATCATTTTTAATAGTTATATAATATATGAGGAGTAGATGTATATGTGTTCAACCCTTTCCAACGCTTTGATAGCTCTCATGTAATACACACACATGCACTTTGATATATATTAAATAGATTACCAGAAATGAAAATATATGTAAAATGTAACTTAAAAAATTTTAAGACAACACCAGATTGCTTTCTTAAAGGTGTGAAAAAATTTGTATTTCTACCAGGAAAGCAAATGTCATCACTTTTTCACTTTTGCTCTGTCATGAATGTGAGCATCTGTTTATATATTTGCTAGCTCCTTGGTTCTACTTTTCCATGAACTGCTAGTTTCTTTGTTCGTTTTTCTATTGAACTATCCATATAGACATATACTTTACAAATGTCAAATTGTAAGAACTCTTTGTATATTATGGATATTAACCCTTTGCACCTGTCATCTACTTTGGAAATTTTCCGCAACATATATTTTCCACTGATTTTCTTTATGCTAATATTTTCTATCTAATTAATTTACATTAAGTTTTTTTTTTCACACACACACACACTGTATTTTATTTTTACAAGAGATGAATAGACTGACACCAAGCATTGTACATGGATGACCACAACAAAAGCAACAATGATTGCAATTACCAAACATGAAACACACTCATACTATGTCATAATATGGACATTCAGTCCAGTAATCCTCCACTGTAACAGCTCCTTTACTTTGCAGTGAAAATTGATTTGTATATTCTTTGCCTCTGAGTCCTTGTGGGATTTTTTTTTTTTAATTCAGACAGAAGGTCACAAAAATTATACTCATCCTCATCAGTTCACTCAGTCCCATGTAATTAATTTTTTTTTATCTTGATCTTTTGTTAGCACTTTTATGAGTTCATCAGTTTTTCATTAGAGTTCTGAAAATGCTTATTCATTCAGTTCAGCAGTACAGTCAGTTACCAGAAACCTGTACTTGTCAGTCTTTTCCATGAATTTCTTAAAGATGAAACCCTTTTATAGGAACATATTTGCAAAAGCATCAGAGTACACCCAGAACTGTCTGTAAATGACAAAAGACTTAAAAATGACCACAGTTAAAGATTCAATGAAAGTTCATAATAATGCAGTTGACAAGAAAATTAGTTATTTCTGAGATATACATTTTAAAGTAATAACTAGGATTATGACTTATAACATTATACCAGAACATATAAGATTTTTAGAAATTTCATGTAATGTCTGAAACATTTATATTAACATATTTCCATACATATTTCCATACAAATACAAATATAAGATTTTTAGAAATTTCATGTAATGTCTAAAACATTTATATTAACATAGTTCCATACAAATAACCCAATGAAAGTTTAGTATTAGTTGTTTTGTTTGTTTGTTTTTTTATACTGCAGGTTCTTTTTTTTTTTTTTTTTAAGATTTATTGATTGATTGATTGATTGCTATGTTGGGTCTTTGTTTCTGTGCTAGGGCTTTCTCTAGTTGCGGCAAGCGGGGACCACTCTTCATCGCGGCGCGCGGGCCTCTCACTATCGTGGCCTCTCTTGTTGCGGAGCACAGGCTACAGACGCGCAGGATCAGTAGTTGTGGCTCACGGGCCCAGTTGCTCCGCGGCATGTGGGATCTTCCCAGACCAGGGCGCGAACCCATGTCCCCTGCATTAGCAGGCAGATTCTCAACCACTGCACCACCAGGGAAGCCCTGCAGGTTCTTATTAGGCATCAATTTTACACACATCAGTGTATACATGTCAATCCCAATCGCCCAATTCAGCACACCACCATCCCCACCCCACCGCAGTTTTCCCCCCTTGGTGTCCATATGTCCATTCTCTACATCTGTGTCTCAACTTCTGCCCTGCAAACCGGCTCATCTGTACCATTTTTCTAGGTTCCACATACATGGATTAATATACGATATTTGTTTTTCTCTTTCTGACTTACTTCACTCTGTATGACAGTCTCTAGATCCATCCACGTCTCAACAAATGACTCAATTTCGTTCCTTTTTATGGCTGAGTAATATTCCATTGTATATATGTACCACAACTTCTTTATCCATTCATCTGTCGATGGCCATTTAGGTTGCTTCCATGACCTGGCTATTGTAAATAGTGCTGCAATGAACATTCGGGTGCATGTGTCTTTTTGAATTACGGTTTTCTCTGGGTATATGCCCAGTAGTGGGATTGCTGGGTCATATGGTAATTCTATTTTTAGTTTTTTAAGGAACCTCCATATTGTTCTCCATAGTGGCTGTATCAATTTACATTCCCACCAACAGTGCAAGAGGGTTCCCTTTTCTCCACACCCTCTCCAGCATTTGTTGTTGTAGATTTTATGATGATGCCCATTCTAACTGGTGTGAGGCGATACCTCATTGTAGTTTTGATTTGCATTTCTCTAATAATTAGTGATGTTGAGCATCTTTTCATGTGCTTCGTGGCCGTCTGTATGTCTTCTTTGGAGAAATGTCTATTTAGGTCTTCTGCCCATTTTTGGATTGGGGTGTTTGTTTCTTTAAAATTGAGCTGAATGAGCTGTTTATATATTTTGGAGATTAATCCTTTGTCCGTTGATTCATTTGCAAATATTTTCTCCCATTCTGAGGGTTGTCTTTTCGTCTTGTTTATGGTTTCCTTTGCTGTGCAAAAGCTTTGAAGTTTCATTAGGTCCCATTTGTTTATTTTTGTTTTTATTTCCATTACTCTAGGAGGTGGATCAAAAAAGATCTTGCTGTGATTTATGTCAAAGAGTGTTCTTCCTATGTTTTCCTCTAAGAGTTTTATAGTGTTCAGTCTTACATTTAGGTCTCTAATCCATTTTGAGTTTATTTTTGTGTGTGGTGTTAGGGAGTATTCTAATTTCATTCTTTTACATTACATTAAGTTTTACATAGAAAATATGTCTGTATTTTTTTTCTGGGTTGCTATATTTGATTAAGAATTGTTTTCTCATTACTAAATTAAATATGTAGCCTCTTAAATGTCCTTCTACAATTTTATTTTGTTTATATTTAACTCTTTAATCCATATATAATTCATATTTATCTAGCTATCTATCACACACACCCACACACACACATACAGTAAGGTAAGGGGCCCTCCTTAATTTTACTCCAGACGGATAGTCATTTGTGCCAGTACTACTTCTTAAATGAAGCATCCATTTACCATTACACTGAAATGCTAACTTTGGTATATATTAAATTCCTACAAATACTAGTATCTATTTCTGATTCTATATGCTAGTCCACCAATTGATTTGTCTATTTCTTATGTCAAATCATGTTGATTTGGTAATAACATGTTTTTGGAAATAATGGTGATCAACGGCATCTTTGTCTATTTCTTAATTTAATATTAGTGGTTGGCAATTTAGATGAATACGTGTGGCTTTGACAATTTTTGGTACACAGCCTGTCTCATATCTAAATATTTTCTGTTTTTATTCTGTCTATGTATTAAATGAAGAGTGGCAACTGGACCTTATCAGATTACTATGGTCATATGATTTTTCCAAAATAACTTGTTGTCTCTGATGACACAGTAAAATATTCTTACTTTCCTGGAATAAACCTTTCTTGGTCAGAATTATTATCCTCTTCATACACTGCTGAATTCTAATTATTGGTATTTTAGTTATAATTTTTACATTTTAATTAGAATTAGTTTTCCTAAAATCACATGTATTTTGGTCACTTCCTTTTAATATACCATAACAGCCTTTGACACTGAAATTATGTAGGACTCATAATATGAATTGCTGAGTTTTCCATATTTTTCTCAGGCAGTTGCTTGGGACAGACAACAGTATACATTTTCAGTCTTGCCCCAAGGATATGGTAACTCTTCCACTCATTGACATAATATAGTTTCAAGGGACCTAGACAACGTGGACCTTCTGCAGAACATGATATTATGCCAATAACATCATGTTAATCAGACCAAATAAGCAAGATACGTCAAGGATGTTAAAAATCCTGCACAGGGAAATCAGCTCGGTGCTTGGTGACCACCTAGAGGGGTGGGATAGGGAGGGTGGGAGGGAGACCCAAGAGGGAGGAGATATGGGGATATATGTATATGTATAGCTGATTCACTTTGTTATAAAGCAGAAACTAACACACCATTGTAAAGCAATTATACTCCAATAAAGATGTTAAAAAAAACCCCAAAAAACCTGATAAAATACATGTGTTCCAGAAGGTGGGAGGAAAACCCTACCAACATCCAGGGGTCTTACTCATAGCCGAACTTTTTAATTTTTTTAATTTTTTTAATTTTATGGTCCCATGATCTGGGGCATGTGAGGACATTTTCACCAAAGTGAAGGACAAATTACTGTATGTCAAACCTCCCATCACCAGTTTGGCCTCTTTGCTTATGAATACTTCTCTGACCTGTTCACCATGTGATGCAAAGGTTACCAATGTTGAGCGGGCCCAGAGCAAGAAAAGATTCCACAGCAGACCAAGGCAGTAGCACAAATGGCCCTTCTCCTAGGGCCATATGACCCGGCAGATGCTATGGGTTTAGAGGTATCAGTGGTGGGTAAACACACTGTAAAATTTCTGGCAAGTCCCCATCAGAGAATCACAGCATATCCCCTCAGGGTCCTGGAGCAAGTACGTGCCATCTGCAGTGAAGAATTATACAACACTTGAAAAAGTCCCAGGAATGCCACTGAGCCCTGGTAAAGAGAGATGCCTGACATTATATGGGACATTATATAACCACTGCAACACAGCTGACCATCACGACCTGGGTTCAGTCAAACCCACCAAATCATATGGTCACGCAGGCACATCAGAAATCCATCATAACATGGAAATGGCATTTCTGGGATCAGGCATGAGCAGGGACAGACCAGCCTGTTGTGTATGTGGGTGCAAATCAAACATAAACCACTGCACCACATCTTCAATCAGAGATGACCCCGAAAGACAGCAGTGAAGGAAAACCTTCACAATGGGCAGAACATCCATTTTCTGTTAAAAGAGAAAGAAGTACCCCAAGGTAAGAATACATGGACTGACAGGCAGTGGTAAATAGTTTGGCTATGTTGGTCAGGAGCCTAAAATAATAAAGAATTATAGACCATGGACAGGGTAACCTGGGGAACAGTCATGTGAACAGAAATAGGACTGGGACCAAAATGTGAACACCTTACAAGTTAACACACAGCAGAGAGTCACCAAACACCCAAGTCAGGCAGAAGAGCTCGCCAGATGGTATCAGCCACTTTTCTCACCATCTACCATAGAGCTGGTGTATGAATGGAATGGCAGCACATATAGAGGCTGTGGATGGGCCCAAAAGCATGGTCTCCCCACTCACCAGAGCTAGGCCAACCTGCCGTCAAGAGGCCAGTGCTGAGGCCCCAGAATGGTACTATCCCAGAAGCAATCAACAAGCAACTTGGCAATGAGTTGATTATATCAAACTCCTTCCATACTGGAAGGTGCAGTAATTCATCTTGACGGAAACTGATCTATATTTTAGATATAGGTTTGCCTTTTCTGCCCATGTGTCCAGGCTAGCACCACTATACAAGGGCTTACCGGGTGTCTAAATCATCCAATATGAGTTCACATATAACACCACCTCAGATCAAAAAAAACTACTCTGCAGCCATGGAGATGCCAGAGGGCGCAATGGTACACAGACCACTTGTCTTAACATTCCACAATACCAAGAAGCTGTCAGCCTGATAAATATAAAGGCCACGTTTTAAAACAGATTTTATATTTTAGAGCAGTTTTAAGTTCACAGAAAAATTGAGTGGAAAATACATGTATTTCCGGTAGACTCCCCACCTCCACACACACACAGCCCCCTCCACTATCAAGCTCCCACACCAGAGGGGTACATTTGTTACAACTGATGAACTTACATTGACACATTATTATCACCCAAAGTCCACGGTTTACCTTAGGGTTCACTCTTTGTGATGTACCTTGTATGGGTTTTGGCAAAGGTTTAATAACATGTATCTACCATTAAAGTATCATAAAGAGTAGTTTCACTGCCCTAAAAAAGTCATCTGTGCTCCACCTACTCATCCCTCTCTTCCCCTTAACCCCTGGCAAATACTGATCTTTTTATTGTTTCCGTAGTTTTGACTTTTCCAGAATGTCATACAGTTGGAATCACACAGCATATAACATTTTCAGATTGGCACATTTGACTTAGCAATATGCATTTAAAGTTCCTCCATATCTTTTTATAACTTGATAGCTCATTTCTTTTTAGATGCTGAATAATATTCTACTACCTATATGTTTCATACTTAATTTATTCATTCATCTACTAAAGGATATCTTAGTTGCCTCAGTGTTTCGGCAATTATTAATAAGCTGCCATAAACATCCATGTACAGGGTTTTGCATGGACATAAGTTTTCAAATCCTTTGGGTAAAGACCAAGGAACATGTTGCTAGATCGTATGCTAAGAGAATGTTTCATTTGTAATAAACTGTCAATCTATCTTACAAGTGACTACTACATTTTGCATTCCCACCAGGAACAAATGAGACTACTGTCATTCCACATCCTCACCAGTATTTGGTATTGTCAGTGTTCTGGATTTTGGTCATCCTAATAGGTATGTAGTGGTATCTCATTGTTGTTTTCTTTTGCATTTCCCTGATGACATATCATGTGGAACGTCTTTTCATATATTTATTTGCCATCTGTATATCTTCCTTGGTGAGGTCTCTGTTAAGATCTTTGATTCATTTTTTAATCAGGTTGTTTGTTTTCTTATTGCTGAATTTTAAGAGTTCTTTGTATATTTTGGATAACGGTTGTTTATCAGAAATATCTTTCATAAATATTTTTTCCAAGTCAGTGGCTTATCTCCTGTCTTGAGAATGTTTTTATGTGCTTACTGGACATCTGTATATCTTCTTTAGAGAAATGTCTATTCAAATCCTTTGCCCATTTTTAAAACTGGGTTCTTTATCTTTTTATTGTTGCCTTGCAAAAGTTATTTACTCATTCTGGATACAAGTCTCTTACCAGGTATATGACTTAAAATATTTTACCCCCTTCTATTGGTTGTCTTTTCCCTTTTTTAATGGTATACTTTTAAAGCACAAATGTTGTGCTTTTGACAAAGTCCAACTTGTCTTTTTTTTTTGACACTTAGATAACATATCTAAGAAACCACTGCCTAACCCAAAGTCATGGAGATTTAAACTTTTCTTCTAAGATTTTTATAGTCTTAGCTCTTATAGGTAGGCCTATCCCTATTTTGAAATAACTTGGCCTATGGTATGAGGTAGTGGTCTAACCTTTTTTGCATATGGATACCCAGTTGTCTCAGCACAGTAATGGCATTTTGAAGGTACAGTGAGGGATCAGCTTGTAGAGGATTCCCTGCAAGAATGAGGTATCCTTCTCCAGTACACAGAATATGCCCTAAATCAATGACCATTTTATGGTGCTGTGTCCCTAATAAGTAGAATACATACATTTAGGAACCAAGGAATAGAAGTAGAAGTGGCCTCACTTGTGACTCTCACTGACCCACATCAAAAATTTCTCCTTTACATTTTCTGAAACTCTGATAATTTAAGAATCTTTGTTTCCAGAAAGGGAACATTTCCACTAGAGGACATATCCAGGGTCCCACTGAACTTTAAGTTATAGTTTGCACCTTGTCACTTCAGGGTCCTCATGCTAGAAGATAAACAATAAACAAAGAAAGAGGAAAAAGGAAATACCAGCCAAAGAGAATCTAGAATGGATAGTAAAGTAGAAAAACAATAACTGTCTCCACAAACACTTATTTACAGTATTTTAAATATATTATCTGTATAATGATATACAGATTTTGCACTTGGAGACCAAATGCAGAGGTAAATAATGTATCTTGTCCTATTGGCTGTCCCCTAATAGGACAAAACATTTTGGTAAGTTTCTCCAAAAAATAAGACCAACAAGAATCTTGGAGAAGCTGTTTCCAAAACCTATTATACAAAGCAAGTGGATGTGCTCGACATAAGGGGTGGACTGTAGTGGTCCCTTCAGAATGAGGCATTCATGACCTCAGCTACTGGAAATACAGGTGACTGAGTCGTACAGGAGCTAAAGAGATTCAGCTAAGGAGAATCACCTCACTCACAGTTGTTCCTCCCTCCTTAATGACAGCCTGCATGCAATTACTGCCTTTTGTAAGGTGGTATAAAGGCACACTCTTAGGACTCGGGGCAAAGCAACCCTCTAGGGCCATCACAGCCCAGATCTCCCCATAGGAGAGGCTTAGACTTTAATGTAACTGCATCACAGTTCACCTCCTTCCTTGGTTCAATCCTCTTTCCTTTATTCTCTCACAGGGCCTGATCCTGAGAGCACTCCTAAATAAACTTCCAATATGCAGATCTCTGTCTCACAGTTGGTCTTCCAAAGCACACAATCTAAGGTACCTTCCAATTTTAGGAGTAAAACTTTGCAACATTCCTCAACAACTGTGATTGACACATCCATGTATTTCTATGCCATATATTAAAAATGATGATCTGAGTCCTCCTGGTTTTTTTAAAATCAGATATATATCACTTCAAGAGTCAAATGGAAAAAAGAACAGCATAAAGATGATTTTCATAGTCTTTGGTATGGAATCACTTGAGTTTGAGTCCTTAACCTGCTATTTAGTGTCTCTGACTTTGGATAAATTACTTAATATCTTATATATATATACACTATTTTCTTCACCTGTAACATGGTGTTAAATAAAAGGAACTGTGCTCAGGGAGTCAGGTTAAGAACTAAATAATCTAAGGCACAAAAGGTAGTAAGCATAGAGCTAAATAAAAATTAGCTATTATTTTCATAATTAAAATTACTAGGAAAAAACTCACACAAGTGGGTTTAAGCCCCAGTTCTGACACTGTTAGAGCTTTACCAAGTTTCCTTGTCTAGCCTACACCTCAGTTTCCTTAACTGCAAAATGAAGAAAGCAGAGGAAGTTGCTAAGCTATTTTCTCCAAAAAAACCCTGTGATTCTTTAGATACAAAGACCCAAATGATCTGCATCACTGGGTTTTTTGGTATTAACAACCCCGGGGATGTTGCTGATTCCTCGGCAGCGAAAAAGAGGCACTGGCCACCCCTGCTCCTCTGGGGCCTCGTTAGAGCCTTGCTCCCCAGCAGCTCAGAGGAACCCGTGTTCTCAGGGACTTCGGTGTGTGGCAGTGGCTGTGGTACCTGGTGACTTACCCAGCCTACCTCGGCGAGCAGGGAGCTCTGTCGCTGGCAGCCAATCCTGACAGAACTGAAAGGTAAACATAGGAGATTCAAACGAACAAAGACACACACAACCAACCTGGACCAAAAAAAAAAAAAAAGAAAAGAAAGAAAAGCAACACTGAGCAATATTTTAGCACTTGTGCAGAGCACAAAGGAGAAAAAGAGTAAAGGAAGAAAAAAGTCTGTCTCCTTAGAGGAAATGAAGATGCATCCATTCTAATTTTACTTCGATTTTTTTCCTTCTCTTTTAGATGGTTCCCTGATCACACTATGCAATTGCTTAATATAATAGTATAGATTGTGTGGCTCGCCAAAGTGTATTTCAGGGACCCATTACCAGACTCATGGAGACAACTGTGTCGGTTATGATGGAATTTAGCATCCAAGATACTGGGGCACTCAAATTATCCAGAAGTCCAATCACTGAGTCCAGAACATGCATCTCCAAGGAAAGTAAGATCTTGTATCATTTACTCGAAGAGGGAAACTCAATAGGCATGTTATTTTTCCTGTCACCCACGTGGACCAGATGACTGTAAATCATGCCACTACACAGTGTCAGCACCACCTAGGCTCTGAAGCCAGACAACTCTGGGTACAAATCCCAGCAGTGACCTCAATGGCCAGCTACCATCAGTTCTTCCTCTAGAACAGGAATAACAGTGGCACCTACCTCTTGAGGACTAGATGAGTTAATACCTATAGAGCACTGAACACAGTGCCTGGTAAAGGGTGATAGCCTGATAAGGGTTATTTTTTAAAAATTTAATTTATTTTTTATTTTATATTGGAGTACAGTTGATTTAAAACGTTGTGTTAGTTTCAGGTGTACAGCAAAGTGATTCATTTATACATATATATGTATCCATTCTTTTTCAGATTCTTTTCCCATATAGGTTATTACAGAATACTGAGTAGAGGTCCTTGTGCTATACAGTAGGTCCTTGTTGATTATCTATTTTATATACAGTAGTGTGTATATGTTAATCCCAAACTCCTAATTTATCCCCCCACCTTTCCCCTTTGGTAACCATAAATTCATTCCCTAAGTCTGTGAGTCTGTTTCTGTTCTGTAAATAAGTTCATTTGTATCATTTTTTAAATTAGATTCCACATATAAGTGGTATCATATGGTATCTGTCTTTCTCTGTATGATTTACTTCACTTAGTATGATAATCTCTAGGTCCATCTATGTTGCTGCAAATGGCATTACTCAGTTCTTTTTTTTTTTTGACAAGTGGTTATTGATTTTTAAAAAATATTTATTTATTTGGCTGTGTTGGGTCTTAGTTGCGGCATGTGGGATCTTTCACTGTGGCACGCAGGCTCTTTGTTGCTGCGCGCGGGCTTCTCTGCGACGTGCCGACTTCTCTCTCTAGTTGTGGCGTGCAGGCTCTCTAGCTGCGGCACACGGGCTTAGTTGCCCTGCGGCATGTGGGATCTTAGTTCTCCGACCAGGGATCGAACCTGCATCCCCTGCATTGGAAGGCAGATTCTTAACCACCGGACCACCAGGGATGTCCCGTTAATTCTTTTTTATGACTGAGTGATATTCCATTGTATATATGTACCACATTTTCTTTATCCATTCCTCTGTCGATGGACATTTAGGTTGCTTCTATGTCCTGGCTATTGTAAATAGTGCTGCAATGAACATTGGGGTGCATGTATCTTTTCAAATTATGGTTTTCTTCAGATATATGCCCAGGAATGGGATTGCTGGATAATCGGGTAGCTCTATTTTTAGTTTTTTAAGGAACCTCCATACTGTTCTCCATAGTGGCTGTACCAATTTACATTCCCACCAACAGTGTAGGAGGGTTCCCTTTTCTCCACACCCTCTCCAGCATTTATTGTTTGTAGATTTTTTGATGATGGCCATTCTGACCGGTATGAGGTGATACCTCATTGTAGTTTCGATTTGCATTTCTCTAATAATTCGTGATGTTGAGCATCTTACATGCTTTTTGGACACCTGTATGTCTCTTTTGGAGAAATGTCTATTTAGATCTTCTGCCCACTTTTTGATTTTTTTTTTTTTTTTTTAATATTTAGCTGCATGAGCTGGTTGTATATTTTGGAGATTAATCCCTTGTCAGTCACTTCATTTGCAAATATTTTCTCCCATTCTGTGGATTGTCTTTCCACTTTGTTTATGGTTTCCTTTGCTGTGCAAAAGCTTTTAAGTTTAATTAGGTTCCATTTGTTTATTTTTATTTTCATTACTCTAGCAGGTAGATCCAAAAAGATAACTTCAGACTATACTACAGAGCTACAGTAATCAAACAGTATGGTACTGGCACAAAAACAGAAATATAGATCAATGGGAACAGGATAGAAAGCCCAGAAATAAACCCACACACCTATGGTTAATTAATCTACAACAAAGGAGGCAAAAATATACAATGGAGAAAAGACAGTCTCTTCAATAAGTGGTGCTGGGAAAACTAGACTGCTTCACATACAAGAATGAAATTAGAACATTCCATAACACCATACACAAAAATAAACTCAAAATAGATTTAAGACCTAAATGTAAGACTGGTTACTATAAAAGTCTCTGAAGAAAACATAGGCAGAACACTCTCTGACATAAATCACAGCATTATCTTTTTTGGATCCACCCCCTTATTATGGATGATGTTATTATTGATGATAACCTCAAGAGAAGTCAAGATATTTTTTATACATGCCTCCAATGTCTTACTTTTATATAAATGCCTTATAATTTTTAATTTTACATATGAAATAAATTATATAATGAAATTTATATCTATTTACACATGTACACATTTATGTGTATACATGAATGCAAACACAAATTTATAGAAATTTAGAAATAATCTATCAATGCCTCCCATCTCCAGGCTATCACCCCAGGAAGAACTACCCTAATCTCTTAACAGGATTATCGAAATCGACATTTAACTAGTCTGCTTCTACTCTTGCTCTCTTCCTTTTCATTCCCCTTTCAGTAGCCAAAGTTTAAAACCCAAATCAGCACTTAGTCCCTGGTTTCAAACTCTCCAATGGCTTCCCACTGTCCATGGAATAAAATCCAGACTCCTGACCATGGGCCACAAGGACCTCCACCTCTGGTCCCTTGTCTCTCCCTCTAACCTCCTCTTCTTTCATGCTCAGGCTCCTGCACTACACTCCAGCCACTGTGGCCTTCTTCCTGTTCTTCAAATAAATCACATTTATTCCCTCCTCAGGGTACCTGCACTTGCTAAAGTTGGTCTGCTAATCTTCCTTCTACCCCAGACTGGCTTTTCTTCTCAAGCTTCCGGTCTCCACTCAGGAGAAGCCTCCTTCCAGAAGGGTCCTCCATCCTTCACCTCCTCCATTACAAAACCTTGTCGCATCATCCTCATAACCATTATCACTCCCTGGTTTATGATGTTCATTTATTTTTACATTTATTGTTCATCTCCTTTCCTTTCACATGGAAGCTCCATGAGAAAGGGACTGGGTATAGCCATCACATCCTCAGCACCTTCTACAATACTTCAGGCATAGTTAGAACTCACCAGGTACTTTATAAATGAATGACTTCCTGAAATCATTTTTTTTATAGAGCAAATGCCTTCTCATACACCAAGAGAACATACAATCATGTTTTTTTATAGCAATGCATTTTATTTTTATTTCTACTGACCACATATTTCACAAGTAAGAAAGACTGAATTGGATTTAGCATTCAAAATGCAGCTCTGCAAGATCCTTAGAAAACGTTTCCAGAAGATATGGGTAAGCTAGTCTCACAAACCTGACTCAGCCAGGACAGTAATTCACCTAAACCCTTGGGACTGAGATCCTATAAGCCTCTTGGCATTTTTCCCGTATTTCCACCAGTCACATCATTTTTTATTCTCATTCCCAGCAGAAACGATTGACAACACAAAACAAAAAAAAAAATTGCTAACATATTTGCAGGTAATGGATTCTAGTATATATGACTAGCTGTGAAAATAAACACAATCCAAGTTTTACACAGTCAGATCTGAGTAAAAGTAAATTTAGACCTGCTTTTGTTGAATCTGGTGTTATTTTCATAATTTCCCAAAATAATACTGTTTTTCTCCCTTTTTAAATTTCTCATTTTTGTGTGTTTTCTTCCCCCTTTATATCTTTCTTTTGGTGTCTAAAGGGAAAGCACACACATCATTGTTATTTCCTCTCTGTTTGCCAAAGCATTAGATGCTATGGCAACAGCACCCAGAAAATGATTACTGAAAATAATTAGGACCTAGGCATTGACACAAATTATATCCAGGTAATAAACTTAAAAGAAAAAAAATGAGGGGCTAATGATGGGGCCAGAAAGGTAAATCCTTTTGCTCAAAAATAAGCTGGTGAAAGCTTCTATACTCTTGGAAACACTGGCTGCACAAGGCTTTTCCTCTCTGCCTGTCCCTTTGCAACCCTGGCTCAGCACTGAACTCTGCCTGGATGCTTTATGTTAACACAGTTACAGAGCACTTTCACTCAAGTCACCGGGAGTACCTCTCCCTCCAGGACACTTTAAGTTCTCCAACCCTTTCCTTCAAAGCAGTTCAGACAAAAGAAAGAAAGAACAAAAATTACTGTATTTGACCTTAAATCTAATCACTTGAATTTCAGTGCAATTAAAAGCAGTTGAAATGTAAACCCTCCAGTGAGCTTCTATTAGAAAGGCTAGGAGACACTGAGGCATCCCCAGCATGCAAAGAGAGAACGCCCATTTGAGAATAATGATAAAGCAGCTGCAGATGTTCAGTCAATTAGATTGCCTGATTAGCTCAACGTTCCAATGCATCATGCAACTCAATAATGGGTTGCCCCCCCGTTCCTTTTCTGGGGTAATGGCTTTAAACAGCATAGCCAGCACAGATGCTGGGTTCCATCTATTTGTTTCTACACATTCCGCTACTCAACCCACCTCTTCCTTCATGCTTCTTTTGGTTGCCAAGTGGCAGATGTTTCTGCCTTCTCATTTCCCCTCTTCAGAGTACCTTTTTCATTTGAAACCAAGTAAGCCCAAAAGAAAAAAAAAAATCACATTAATTCTTCAAATTGTGGGAGTTAAAAACAGACACATCACTGTCTATTGAAAAGGTTACATCTGCAAGTGCCAAGTTCCAGGATGTTACTGCTAAGTAAGAATGGAGTCCACTTTCCAGTCACCCTCACATTCCCAGTGCAGGTGGAGTGGACTTTTGCCATTCTGTCTGGGCAGCCACCATCCTCATTTCCTACACATGAGCGCTCTCCCCAGATTCTGAGGCAGTGTCCCCCAGAACAGAACGAGAAACCTATTTTTTTCAGTCACCAGAAACCTATTTTCCCAGGCTCCCTTGCAGTTATAATGCAGCCCATGACCTAGGCTCTGACAAGTAAATGCACCCTCCCCAGACTCTGAATGGGAAGCTTATGGCACGGTCACAGGGACTGACAGCATCCACCTCAGTGGGGAGGTATGTCCATGGTGGTACATTTCCTGGAGAACACACAGCAGCAATTCTAGCACCTGGATCTTATACTGGTCAAGATATTCATGACAAAAGGTGTGAGGTCCACGGTTTTTGGCTGTGTAAATTCTTGGCTTAGCTCTCTGGCCCTCATAGATATTTTCTCCTTCACTTATCAAACATCCTTTAAATAAATTCCCTTTCTGCTTAGACAGGTAGAGTCAGCCTATACTGCTTACAAATTAAGAATCCTGACAAATATGGCCAGAGGAGAACAATGATATGTGATGGTTAGAGTATAGGCTGGTACAAAGAAACACATCATACAGTGACCCAAATAAGACAGACACTATTTTTTCTCTTAACAGTCCACATGTCAGACGTCAACAGCTCTGTGCCATAACGTCACCCAGGGATCTAGGTTCCTTATAGCTTTTTCCGTCCTCCTCCTCTGCAAGGTCCAATTTAGCTTCCACCATTTTCACAGTTCAACACAGAGGAAAAGGAAAATAGTTGAGTGGAGTACAAGTAGCGTTCTTTTTTGATTTTTTTCCTACTACTGCTGTAAAAAAAATTCCACAAACTTTGTGGCTTAAAAGATCATAAACTTATTACCTTGCAGTTCTGGAGGTCTGAAGTATAAAATGGATCTTATGAACTGAAATCAAGGTGTCAAAAGCGTTCCTTCTGGAGGTTCTTCCACTTTCTAGAGGCTGCCTGCATTCCTTGGCTTCGGTCTCCTTACTCCATCTCAAAGCCAACACTCTAATCTCTGCTTTCATAACACATCTCTATGACCCTGATCCTCTGCAGCCCTCTTATAGGGACTTTTGTCATTACATTGGGCCCACCCACCTGGGTAATCCAGGATGCCATCTAAAGATTCTTAAATTAATTGCATATAGAAAGTTCCTTTTGCCATAGAAGTTAACACACGTATTCACAGGTTCCAGTGATTAGGACATGGACACACTTGAAGGACCATCGTTCGATCAACCACAGACTGGAACCCAGAAGTAGAACTTATCATTTTCACTCACATCCCACCAACCTGAAATTAGCCACGTGTCCACCCCTAGCTGCAAGGGAGCCTGGACATTTCAGAAAACCTTGTGAAC
Source organism: Balaenoptera musculus (assembly GCF_009873245.2). Lineage (NCBI taxonomy): Eukaryota > Metazoa > Chordata > Mammalia > Artiodactyla > Balaenopteridae > Balaenoptera > Balaenoptera musculus. Next base: position 87,703,669 of record NC_045795.1, read on the forward strand.
ATGTGCCCTGCCAAAACTTAATAATAATGGTAATGGGCAAGGTTTTCTGTAACTGAAAGGAAGATGAGAAGAATGGAAACTAAGTGTGTCAGTCAAGGTTGTCCCAGCAGGAGAGAGATGGCAGATTCAAAAGGTGTAAGTGAAAAGAGTTCAATAAAGGAACTATTCACAAATGTATGAACAAGGTTAAAGGAAATTATCGCGGGATATTATGTTAAAATTAGCAACAGCTGAGAGCTCTTACCACTCGTAGGCCTAAAGGGGCAAAGGGAGGAATGTCTGTCTCCTAGGGCTGCCATAACAAAGTACCACAAATCAGCTGACTTAAAATAACAAGTTTATTCTATCAATGTTTTGGAGGAGAGAAGCCTAAAATGATGGTGTTGGCAGGGCCAGGCTCCCTCCAAAGGCTCCAGGGAAGAACCCCTTCCCTACCTCTTCAAGCTTCTGGTTGCTGCTGGCAATCCTTGACCTCCTTCAGTCTGTGCCAGCATAACCCTGACTCCATCTTCACATGGTCCTCCACTGGTCTTTCAATCACTTTCTCTATCCTTATAAGCACACTGGACACCAGTCCTTGGGTTTATTTAGGGGCCCACCCTAATCTAGTATGACCTCATCTTAATTTGATTACCTCTGCAAAGATCCTATTTCCAAATAAGGTCACATTCATAGGTATAGGGGGTGAGGACTTCAACATAGCTTTTTGGGGGGAACATAATCCAACCCACAACAGAGGTTACCAGGCACTGAAGAGGGGCTCTAGCTTAACAGAGGACTGTGTATGAGAAGCTGTGGCCTCTAGTTCACGAACAAAACCAGTTTATGACAACCCAACATGGATAGAGATGATGGAGTGACCACTCTGATTGCACTCTCCTCACCCTCTGATGTCCTGCCATCCACTGGCTGCTCTCAACTAGAAGGTGGGGCTGGACAGCAAGAAAGTCCGTTAGAGCAATCCATACAAGTCAGCCTCTCAGGGCACAGAGCAGACTGGAGAGGGGTATAGAATGGATGTGGAAATGCAGAGTCTGCGATACGGGGCACTTAAAGCTTCTGCCACAGGGACCCTCATGAACACAACACTTCAAGAGGCTTCCTAGCCCTTGATAGATGTGTATCAGGCAGCAATCAACTCACCATGTTTGAGTTCCTGCTGTGTGACACATACCAGGATAAGCACTAGAGCAACTACAAAATCTGAAATATGGCACCTATGGTGACTTAGTTGGTGGGGAACAGAAGGCACCTGTCTATCTTCCAAGAGGGAGGTCCTTTTGAATCTTGAGAAGATAAAGGGTGAAGGCTTTTTTCACAAGATCATTTCTTCTGATGACAACCTGATGATGGCTTCTGGGTATCTGTTTTCAAGATGTTCAGAGTTTCATGGAGGAGACAAACAGCTAAACAAAAACAATTTGATGGGAGATTTAAGAGTATGTAAAAGAGCTAAGAGAATACAAAGAGGGAACAATTCGCTGGGTTCAATACACTGTTGGTTATAATTTACCGGATTCCCTCTCCTTGAAAAATTGGTAATCTATGAAAAATAACTACAGGAATATCTGCATTAGCAAAATTGGAACAGTTCTTGGTCTTTCTCCGTAAACTGGGAGTTACTAATTGAGGTCCACTTGGTGACTGCTCTCAAGAACATTCCTAATGGCAGTCCCAAAACTTTCCAAACCAAAAGAGAAAGAAATAGTTAAGCATTTTGGAAGCCATCAATTTTCTATGACCGCAAGACAATATTCTATCAGTGCTGTCCAACAAAGAAATTATTGTGTTTAATAACTTAAAGAAAAATGTATGTGACATTTGAGTAGGGATTCCTAAGTGATTTAACAACAGCAAATGGAAATATTCTCATTTGTATTTAAAGAAAGGCTAATGCAGACTCTAAATACGTGTGTTTGCACTTGAATGTGAGCATATGTATACGTGTTTGGGGAGAACAATTTCCTTCACTCCTTCCATGTGGACTAAATCTTAACTTACTAGTGCACTTCTTATTCCCCTGCTCCAGGGGATGTGGAGTGACAAGTGCCTGGTCCAGTTGGAAACAACAAACTGAACACGCTCAGCTCACTAACGCTGCTCTCCTTTGATTCCAAGCTTGTTCTACTCATCTTCTGGAACAGGGTCTGTGCAGTGAGGCCTACCCTGTCCATCTTTGCTTACAAGAGGATACACACATGTGCTAGTTCTAGGGTTCAGCCTTAACAAGCCCACTTAGCCAACAGCACTAAAACTCTGCTCTCCCACTTGGCCTCTACCAGTAACAAAGGTAATAATTTGGCTTCCATAGCCTCTTCTTTGCTTTATTTTCCATTGTTTCAGAATGTAAGTGGGCAAAGGGGTTCTATTTATTGAGGGCCCTCTCAAAGCCTTCAGCCTTTAGTGAGCCATCTCAGGGTGATATGAAGTACACATCAAAGTGCCAAAGTTGGTGAAGCAAATGGTGCTCTCAAACACTAAGACCTGTGGCTTCTAGTCTTAGATTTCAGAATCTTGCAGCAGGCGGGCTTCTTAGTTGCGGCTCCAGGGCTCCTTAGTTGCAGCTTGCCAGCTCCTTAGTGGTGGTGTGCGGGATCCTTAGTTGTGGCATGCGAACTCTTAGCTGCAGCCTTCATGTGGGATCTAGTTCCCTGACCAGAGATCAAACCCGGGCCCCCTGCATTGGGAGCGTGGAGTCTTATCCACTGCGCCACCAGGGAAGTCCCAAAAATAAATGTTAATGGTTGGATAAACCTTATATGAGGCCAAGAGGGTTAAACAGCCATGCCCTGAGAAAAAGAATTCAAGCCTGGGGACTACGGTATCTTGAACTTGGAGGATTTAGGGAATACGGTTGGTATTCCACCAAGATCCATTGGGATCCATCTGACAGGTCCTGTGTGTCCAACTCCCAGTTTCTGTATGCTTTGTGTCTAGACATTCATACCTGCTACCTGTGACCTCCATTAAAGGCCTTTCCTTGTGTTACTGGAGATGGATCACCTTTACAAGCACAGAACAGAAAATGCCTGGGAATTACATCCCTTGGTGTGACCCAAAGCCAGTATCTGAATGTGTGGAAAGCCCAGCCCCCTTCCCTTAAAATGGGGCAGACTTTGGGGGGTAATTTACACTGCAAGTTCCTTGCAGGATCAGATCAGCCAGGATTTGCCCTGAACCTGCCCACTGCCTGGCTTATTCCCTTTCCTGTCCTGTTCCTTACTGACCTACCCGTCTCCTCGGGACACATTTCCTCAAAAACTCACGAGCACAAACGTCCTCACCTAGGGGTCAGTGTGCGGGTATCCGACCTAAGAAAGAGACACCAGAGCTTTGCCCCAAGTGAGTAGCTATTTCTACAGAGGCAGGAACTAAAGCACAACCCGGGCCTTAAGCACAAGTGCAGAGGCAGCTTAAGCCAAGCCAGACAGCAGTGGCAGGGGAGGCAGAACTGTTTCCAAATGGGTGAGGTGGGTAGCCTCAAGCCTCAAGGGCCGGCTGCTGCAGTTGACTAAGGAGACACCCTATTCCTGGACAAGACTGGGGCCAAGATTTTATTGTAGAAAAAAAAACCTTGGTGGGCTTTAGGAGGCAAAACAATTTTTGCAATTTTTAACAGAATTTCTCCACTTGCCACACAGAACTGGAGCACCAGGCCGAGGTCAGCAGCACTAAGTCAAGAGCCTTAGAAGCCATTCTGTATTCTGGGCCACAGGCAGGAAGTTGTGGTAAGACTCACACTGAAGTCCTTTTGCTTGTCCACGGGTTCAAGAACAGAAAGCTTGCAAATTACTCAGTGACTTTAAAGTATGATCATAGAGGTGGGTGAACTAGTAAGGTCTGGGTCCTGAGGAAACATGGAAGAGGAATAAGTAGAATTCGAACGAGTTTTAAAACAGAAGTACTGGTCTTCAATGGCCCCTGAGGCACAAGCTTCAGCAGAGCCGACAGCAGCCTCCAGTCCGAGGATCAGCTAAGGAGACACTTAGGTAGCAGAAGGGCTACAGAGGTGAGGACGTGAAAATGCCCAGCATCAGAGAGCTGCTGCATCAGGAGATAAAGCCCACGCTCCACTCAGTGCTCGGCGGAGTGAAAGTGAAGACACGTCTACTGGATAAGACAAATAAGACCTACTAATTAGAGCTACCATCACTGCCATTTTTTTCACTTTGCATATTAATTTTCTGTTGCTGCATAACAAATTACCACACATTTACTGGTTAAAACAATACAAATTTATGCTCTCACAGTTTCTGTGGGTCAGGAGTCTGGGCACGTTTTGGCTGTATCCTCTGCTCAGGGTCTCACCAGGATGACCTCAAGGTGTCAGCTGAGGATGTCACCTCACCCAAGACTCGGGGTCTTCTTCCACGGTGACTCGGGGTGTTGGCAGAATTCAGTTTCTTGAAGTTGTAGGACTAGGTTCACGCTAACTTGCTACCTGTCGACCAAGGACCACTCTTAGCTCCTGGAGTTCACACCCGAGTCTTTGCCACATAGGAACCCAAGACAGTCCACAACATGGATGTTTGCTTCCTTCTAAGCCAAAGGAATCCCTCTGCAACCAGTTGGAGAAAATGCTCTGCTTTTAGAGGCCTACCTGATTAAATCAGGCCCACCTGGATAATCTCTCTTGTGTCATATAAGGTAACAGTACCAGAAAAGTGAGATCTCATTATATTCACAGAGTTCCACCCATATTCAATTAGATTATACAAGTACACCAGAGGCTCAGGAGTCTTGGGGCCACCTTACAATCCTGCTTACTACACTTTGCAAAACAAAGTAATGTCTAAAATACCATTCTCTGAGTTAGAAAAACAGTATGCAAAGGTGGATTATTCTACTAGGTATGACACATGGATAGTCAACTTTAAGCTCTTATGAAGAGAGAGAGTTTCTGTTCATGGGGAGGATTCTGCAAGTGAAGCTGAAATCAAGATACTCTATCAGCTTCTCTTGGTCTTGGAGCACTGGGTGTCTGGCAACATTAAATGCTGGGTTCCACAAACATATGCTGCCTAGGACAACTGCTCTGGAGACTTGAGACAGGCTTTTTTTTTTTTCCAACTCAGATTATGTTGTAGTGGAGCCAATGTTGTGTGATAATCTTGTGTGTCACATTAACTCTCTGGCTCTTTAAAACGAAAAGGCATCAGAGTCTTGGCCTCAGTTTCTGAGGTCTTCCTTCCTCAGACTGCAGGGGCTCAAGGATCACCAATTTTCTGAGGCATCACTTAGAATAAATTGGAGGGAATGGATTTTGGAATCTACTGTTACTAAAGATTTTGAAATTGTAACTGAAAGACAAGGAATTTGATTGCAGATTTTAATTCATTTGAACTTGAACGTGTTTGCTATTTAACTTCTGAGAAGGATTTGACTTTTAGACTGAACATTTTCCTTGGGTATATGATAACAGAGCATTTATTCATGTTTGAATTTAAGGCATTTCTAACATAACAAAATACAGAACACAAAACAATAGAAACATCATAGTGTGTCACATCTGCATGGATAAGTGCTTTTACATGAAACTATAATTTCTGAATTACATATATCTGTATATGTGTGCTTGGTAACAATATAAAATATATTTCATACTGTAAATTGCAGTAAATGTAATTTGAAAGCCGTTTAATACATCGAAAGTGTTTAATGTGGTCTCTGGCACGTAACAAGCATCACTGTATTTTAGGCAGTGTTCCTATGATCAGCAGCATCAGAATCGGTGGCTCTCCCCCTGGCTTGACCACTGGATCATCTGGGAGCTTTAAATCGCCTGGGAATGCTTGCTTCCTCACCCCTACCCCACACACCCAGATTCTAATGTGATTGGCCTGGGATGTGGCTTGGGCTTTTATGAAGATGGTGATTAGCTTGGTGCTTCAGACCTACAACTTGGCCTTTCATTGTTGTGTCACCCTGGACAAGCCACTTAACTTCTCAGGATTCAGCTCCCCCATCTGTAATATGGGAACTATTTTATTGCCTGCTTTATAGAACCCTTTCATAACAGAGTTATTATGAGGCTTTAATGGCTTAATATACATAAAGCACTTAGCATAATGCCTGTCCTCTATGTTCACAAAGTGGTAGCTATTATTCAGACGTATTAAAAACCTATCATAACAGGAAACATGAACCCATATTTATTGATGATTTTTGTCAAAATAATCTAGTCATTTCTTTAGATAATATACATTAGGAACCATCACTTTACACTCTGAAACTAGGAAACAAAACTTATAGAACTTGTGGTCTCTCTTTCACTAACACCAATTACAAATCCCATGTTAACATATTCTGTCACTTTCTTCCTGTTCAACTATTAGTTGCCCAAGTTCATCTTTTCTCTTCCTGGCTTTGCAGTCTTTCACAGCTGTCAAATAAGGCATAATTTTATTAAATGTCTCACTGGTGGCTTTAGGTCATATACTGACGTCTGCCTTAACTGCCCACCATCTGCGCTCCACCTGCCGTGGGCCCCAAGCCTTTGCAAATCTTTTCATCAACTTCTTTAGGGTCTTTGAGTTACTTCTAAATAAGTAAAGGAGCCTGCCTTGCTTTTCTACTTTCTTCACTAAGAACTACTATACCCAAAGGTCACCAACTTACGTACATAATGCATTTCAGTTTCCTGAGTCTCCACGGATGGCTAAGTTAAAAGAAAATGCCACTCTTCACCCATCGGGTTAACAAACATTTTAAAATCTGGTAATATCAAATACTGGTAAAAAGTAGACCAATGAGAACTCTCTTGTACTGCTTGAGGGACTGAAATGAGTGCTATCGCTTTGAACGGCAACTGGAAATTATCAAAATTTAAAATGGACTTATCTTTGCATGATACACTTACTGATGAATCAACAATTAATTCTGAATATCACATGTAAAAGAAATCTTCCCACATTTGAAGAAAGAGGCATAGCCCGTGACATTCACTGCAGCCCTGGGACCAATAACAAAAAGCTGGGACCAATATAAATGTTCATCAGAAAGGGAATGGCTAATTAAACTATGATATATTCCACTATGGGATAAAAGGAAGAGTTTGATCCACTTACAACATAACATAATGTTAAGTGATAAAAGGATGATGCAGAATGACACATTATGACATTATTTTTTTAAAAGAACATATACTACTGTGTGTGTATGTGCAAGTGTGTGTGTGTGTTCGCCAAAAAGGCCCACAACACACAAATGCAACTCTTAAATTTGATTATCTCTGGAATGGTGGGGAATTTTACCTGCTATTTGGATTTTATTAAAGGATATATTTATTAATTATATAATTAAATACTTGTTTATCAAATGCCAATTTTTAAAATAAGAATAACTGACCTCTATTCTTCTCCTCCCCGTGCAGCAGATAAACTGGTGATAAGTGAAACCTTTTATGAGAAGCCAGGGCACGAGGTGCCTGCCTGCAGGCACGGGAGGATACCTGTAATCTAGAGAACGAGGAAAGTCTGAACTCATCTACCTTTTACCTAGTTCTCTGTGAGTGCCTGGGGGGACTGCAAGAGCCATATTTAAATCACCATATTGCAATACATTTAGTGCTTAGACGGACTGAAGAGAATGGAAGTTCCTTCCTTATCTCCACAGAGCAAGTGGGGATGGCAGTTTCCATAAGGCACATGATTCCCTGCCTGAATGCCCAAAGCCCAGAGCTGCATGCCTCCTACCCAAACCAATGGAGGGGATCAACTGGACACCACTAAGCTGGGAAGGACCTATTTAACCTGAAGGACACCCCAAGCCTCAGGGAAAGGACATAAGGAGATTGGCACAGCAGACTGTGTCTGAAGGTGGCATGAAATGGGGGTGGGCGACGGGGCAGGTTAAAGAAAGGAAAGACTCTTGTAATTGTGTAAGCTTGCATAAGCACCAGCTCCAAAACACTGGGCTACCACAAGGTAAGCTCAATGCATTTCCTCTGCATTTATATTTCAGAATCTATATAATAAGTCACAATCACCATTGGTATTCTGATTACGGAAGACAAATTCTGCAGGAATGAAAGCTTAAAGTAGTCAATGCCTAAGCCAAGCTATGTAATAGTCTAGGAGTCATGGTCTACCTATACATGAAAATGTTTTCAAAGGTTCAAGACATGTAAAAATTTTATATACTCAACTCAAATATCCAACAGTTAGAGACTGATTAATAAATTATGGTATACCCACTACTGGAATATTATGTTCCTATTAAAGGAGGTAGTGGAGAAAGAGCTTGTTCAACATAGAAAACTGCTCAACAGAAACAATAAGTGATGAAGTTCAACAGAGGTACCCTGAAGCAGACAGCCTAGGACTGAGTCTAGGATATGTCATCTGTGATCTGTGGAAACTTTAGCAAATCTCCTAGCAAGTCTCTTAGCTAAGACTTCAACAAGACTCTTAAGCTGTGTCTTAGTATTATAAAGCATCTGATTCATAGAGGCTGTTGTGAGAATTAAATTTATTTATACACACACACACACACACACACACCTCAGAAGGGTGCCTTGGACTGAGTAAATGCTCAGTAAATAACAGCTATTATTATTAACATGATCATTATTCAAGAATTGCCATTAAATGGCACAAAAAGCTCATAAGTCAATGAAACATTTTCCCATTTTGAAAAAGCACATAGATTTATACATAATCTATATTGATACAGAAATAGCTCAAATACACAAAAACATATATATATGTATCAAAACTCAATGATTTAGGAACTACTGAAAAGAAAAAACAACTACTGTTATTGAGTACTCTTTATTTCCTCTCTTATTTGAATGGCATAGTTGTTCAAGCCAGATCATCAATGTTTAATTTCTGGCTTGGCTACTTGTTAGCTTTGTAACCTTGGGAAATTTACTTAACTTCTCTGGGCCTCAGTTTTCCTCATATGTCAAACGGTAATAACATTTATATCTACATTAAATGAGAATGAAATACTTATTTAAAAATCGTGCTATTTACCATGCCACATGGATCATTGAAGATCAAATGGTTTAAATATACATGCCAGACATAAAAGCATCATGACAATTTTTGCTTTCTATCACAAGTCTAAAAAATGGTTAGAAGCTTCCCTGGTGGTGCAGTGGTTAAGAATCCACCTGCCAATGCAGGGGACACGGCTTCGAGCCCTGGTCCGGGAAGATCTCACATGCCACGGAGCAACTAAGCCCCTGCACCACAACTACTGAGCCTGTGCTCTAGAGCCCATGAGCCACAACTACTGAGCCTGCATGCCACAACTACTGAAGCCTGCGTGCCTAGAGCCTGTGCTCCACAACAAGAGAAGACACCGCAATGAGAAGCCCGTGCACCACAACAGAGAGTAGCCCCTGCTTGCCGCAAGCAGAGAAGGCCCGTGCACAGCAATGAAGACCCAACGCAGCGAAAAATAAATAAATCAATAAATAAAAAGAAACTGGTTAGAATTTTCAGATGACATGACCTTATAAACAGAAAATCTGAAAGAATCAGCAAAATAACTATTAGAACTATACGTGCACAATGGAATATTATTTAGTGATAAAAAATAAAACACTGATACATTCTACAACAAGGATGGACCTGGAAAACATAATGCTCAGTACAGGAAGCCAGACACAAAAGGCCACTTATTGTATGATTCCATTTATCTGGATTTTCCAGTGTCGGGAAATCCATAAAGACAGAAAGTAGATTAGTCATTGGTAGGAACTGGAGGGGGAGGAGGATAGGAAGTGATTCCAATGGGTACAGGGTTCTTTTAGGGTGATTAAAATTTCTGGAATTAGACAGTAGTGACGGTCGCACAACCTTTTGAATATGCTAAAACCCACTGAACTGTACACTTGAAAATCGTGAATTAAATGGTAGGTGATTTATATTGTATTTCAAGAAAAAAATACTGCTTAGAACACTTCTAAAGAACTAAATTGAACTTCTTTAATTCCTGGCCATGTTTCATCGTGACGAAACCAAAGCCACTTAGGTTTGCTTTTGAACTTAAAGATTTTCCCATAGAATTCATGTCATTTTTCTCTAACAAGCTTTTTCTTTTTCCCAGTGTCGTACCTATGTTTTCAGTCATTCCAGTAGTCCCAATCACCTTTGGAATCAGATGCTACCAAACTGAATTAACCTATTTTTGTAAGATTCTTGGAAAAATCAGCTTTTACCAGACACTTCTTGAAGGATCCACATTACCTCCCTATACTTAGTCCTACCACTGAAAAAAAAATTAAAACTGTTGGTGAGAAAGTGAATATGAGATATTAAAGAGCATATTGGTAATTGTGATGAAAATATATGCTTTTCTCCAAAGAATTTTCTACCTATTAAAAATAAAGTGATTAATTTTTAAGATATGTAATTGTGAATCACCGCCCCTTCAGTCTCTCGCACACGTGCACACACACACCCCTACACACACGATGTTTCAAACTGTAGAGCCAAATCTTTTGTGGCTCCTTGATTTAGGGGGGCTATCTCAACGCCTGGCTTTGTTCCCCCCAATTTCCTTCATTTGTAGGTGTCCCTGTCTTAAACCATGTGAAATCTTTCTGAGAGGCTTGTCAGCCCACAGAGTTACTATGGAAATACCCGCTATCCCAGCCCACGGGGTTCCGGGGAACCCAGCACCTTTACTTTTTCAGAGCCGAGCCTGGGTGGGTAAACTGTTACTAGGATGGCCATTGTGGTACCCAGAGCTCAGCTTCCCTAGGTACCCTATACATTCTGCTGCCCCAACCAAACCTCCCCCACAGCCCAGGAAGATCCTACCACCTGTGGAGGGCTGGCCACAGGCACTGCTCCTTCCAACCCCCAAGACCTCCACCTTCTTCTAATGTTAGGTTTCCTTCTCCTGCCTCCTATGAGCTCATTCCCTTCCCTCCTCATCCCTCTCCTCTTCCTTTTTTTCCTTCCCTCATAACCAGAATCTGAAATTTTTCCTGAGAGACAGTGCAAAGGAATATAGTAGGAAAATCACACAAATTTGTATCTTCAGAAATTATCCTGCCAGGCAGATGTGTGAAAACAAATACAGGTCTCTGACCTGAGCATATCAAATAAACTTCCAATATTTTCATCAGTAAAATGAAAGAAGTTGGAGAGCTAATCTTCCTAGTCTCTTCTTTCCCATTTAAAAGAGAAAAAAAAATTCAATATTACATATGTCTAGTTAAAATGGAACAAGAGAAATTCACCCCCAAAACCTAACCAGACTAAACACAATTTTTTGAGTGTAGGAAAAAAATAATCCTTAATCTAGCCACAAGCAAGGAGGAAACAATTTCACAAATCAATAGAAATTGAAATTACATTAATCATTTAAATGTAAACCAGAAAAGAAGTTCTTTTAATGGCTGAGATAAAAATTAGAGTGATTGTACATTTTTTCTATTAAAAAAGCCCTTAAACTGTACCTACTCTTTCAAAAAGTTTGTATTTCTGATATTATAATTTTAAATTTATAGTAAGAAAAAAAAGGTGGAGGGGGGGCACATACCCTGATGCTTAATGATTTTTTTTTTTCTATTTAGAAAAGACAAAGTATTCCTACGCACTGTTTTTAAACAAGTGCATGTTTTTCTTTGTTCTGTTTTGTTTTGTTGTGGCCGTGCTGCACGGCTTGCAGGATCCTCCTAGTTCCCGACCAGGGATTGAACCCAGGCCCCCAGGGTGAAAGCCTCAAGTCCTAGCCACTGGACTGCCAAGGAATTCCTTTTCTTTTTTTTTTCTTTAACAAGTACATGTTTTCAAAGAAACAAATTCAAAGAAAGCCTTAAATCCTACTTCCCTACTTTCCAGTATAGTGTTTATTTTCTGGACTCAAACACCCACTTTTAAGCTGATTTTACTTCTCAGATTAACCGCCAATTCCTGAAGAATCTTAGTGACCATCTCTGACTTTCTAAGGAGAAGCAGCAGAGAATTCATAAGCAGAGTCTTCCTACTATACCTGAGAGTAATGTAAATAAACACCTCCTGGGAGTGTACTGTATCCCCACTTCATTCAGGAAGGAAAACAAAACACACACCTCTCCACAGAGAACGATCCACTTACTATACCCAGAATACAAAGTCAAGTCCTCATAACCTAAAATCAGGAGAAATGCCATTCAGGGAACCATGCCACAGATGTTTTAGATGAATGGATAAACTAATATCAAATGAGTATCAAATGCTTTTATGCACTATAAAAATGAAGACTTCACTAAAACAAGGGATATCAGCAGTTTCTTTCTTGGAAGTTGTGATTTCTAACTGCTCAAACTTCCCAAGTGATTGCATTAAAATGCATCTGGCTTCATTCCTCGATTGGCTTCACAGCATTACTTATTCTATTATACATTTTCAACAGTGTAGGAAAGAAAAAGAATTATAGTATGTGTATGTTACTGAAATGACCTCAAACCCAAATAGCATAGTTCTCTCTCATTTAACCAATGCATATTTCATTTTTACTACCACACAAAAGCTCAAGTTATTCTAAATTATTCATGATCACTCCTTCCCAGTAACATCCATATGTTCTCACTCACCCAAAAAAGAAAAGCCATTTCCATTCTTGATGAGTAGCATTTGTAACCTATCACCTTTCTTTACAATGAAAGAAGGTTGAGTATTTCAAAAAATAATCATTATAACATTGGCAAAAGCTAAAGACTTGGGTCACATACTAGCATTAGTTTTTGGCAAAAGTTTTCTCCTGAACCAATGATGGATGTTACTGACAGAAACCTAGGGTTAGATATTTTAATATTAATTATGTTACCAATACATAAGCAGTTTGCAGAATTTTGAAACATGCTTGGCACAAGGCAAGCATTTTATACATATTTGTTGAATTTACTAATGACTATCTAACTGATGTAAGCATCATTTTAGATTTTTAAAAAAGGATATATTTATTTTAAATTTTCTATATTTCCATTACAATAAATTTCTGATAAATCCGTATCAGTTTGCAAAGTAAACATTAAAAATAGCAACTTCCTTATAGGGTAAAGCTAATGCTCTTTATTAACTCCCTATTTAAAAAGCTTAAATGATTGTATACTGAAATTTCTAATTTTTGTTAAGCAAGTTATCAATAGAGATAGACTATTAAACAGCCCTGTAACCAGACTCTAGTTATAAAATATAAAAGAAAAAGTTGAAACTATAAAAACACTATAGGAAAGAGTACATAAATAAAATAATATCCAGTATCATACTACCAGATGCCACAGTCAAAGGTTTCTCCATTGTTGGAAATTCATGTAAAAAATTACAAATAACACACAACTTAAGGAGATTCTCATGCAATGCATCACTTCATTAGTGATTAATGAAATCCTGTTCTGTGAAATACTGCCAGGTCATCTAGAGTTAAATGACAGGAATGTTCCTCCACACAGTGGAATATGGACATCTGTTCTCTACAAGCCCATGCTGCAAATTCATTTACAATCACATTCATTAACCTGAGAGTATTCCATCAAGAAATCAGGAATCATTAACAATTCACAGCTGGCTACAGTGGCATGCTCCAGAAAGGTTCAAGTGACATAAAGGACCCCATGACTTATTACATTTTCTATGTGTTCTGGAAAGGACTTAGGGAAGGGGACAAAAATTACAAGGTTTTAATCACTAGCTGTAAAAGTTTACCTAGTTTTAAAAGGTTTACCTAGATTTAATTTAAAAATCCCATGTCTGTGGATTATACCTCAACAAAGTTAAAGAATGAAATAAGTAAATAAATTTAAAAAAATTAAAATGATGAACTCATCCCCTTCCTCAACAGGAGTCGTGTGAATTCATGTATACCAATATGTGACACTCTTACCTAAACACATAAACAACTGAGTTAAATGTAAATAGACTACTTTCTGCAATTAAAAGGCATAGACTATCAGACTGAATAAAAAAATAAAGGCAACTATATGCTCTTTAAAGAAATATACTTTAGAGGTAATAGATTAAAAGTAAATAGGTAAAAACAAAATTATCATGCAAACTTTAAATATCAGAAAGCTAGTGTTATAAACCAACAGCAGACAAAGAAGACTTTAAGCCAAAGAATATTACTAAAACTAAAAAGGGCATTCCATAATGATAAAAGGATCAATCATATCATTAGGAAGAGATAACAATCTTAAATGCATAAGCACCTAACAACAGAGCTTCAAAATACAAAAAAGCACAAATTGACAAATCAAAAAGAGAAAGAGAAAAATCTACAACAATAGTTGAAGATTTTAAATGCACTTTTTCAGTTATAAATATTAATAGAACAAGTAGACCCTGCCCACCCCCACAGAAAAATTCAGTAGAGACACAGAAAATCTGAAAAATAGAATCAGCCCATTGTACCTAACCAGAATGTATATATCACTAACATAACAACATAAAATGCATTCTTTTCAAGAGCACCTGGAACATTTACAGAGATAGACCACATGTTGCTCTATAAAATAAGTTTTGAAAACATCAAAGAACTGAAATAATAAATAGTATCTTCTCTGACAATAAAAGTATTAAATTAGAAATTAACTAAAAAGAACACATTGACAAGTCCCAAATATTAGGAAAAAAAACAATATACTTTTAAATAAACCATAAATCAAAGAAGAAATGAAATAAAAACAGAAAATATTTTGAAATAAAAAATGAAAACCAACCTACCAAAATTGTGCATTGCAGAAAATGCTGCTCTTATAAGTTTATAGTTTTAAGCCTTAACAGTGAAGAAGAAAGGTTTAAATTAATCATCTGAGATCCTACTTGAAGAAGCAAAAATAGAGGAGCAACTGAAGTTCAGAATAAATGTAACAAAGAAAATATTTTAAAAAGAGCATAAATAAATGAAATTTTAAAGAACAAACAACAGGGAAAATCAACAAAGTAAAATATTGTTTCTTTGAATACATTAATAAAATTGATAAATCACTAGCAATTCTACACAGGAAAGAAAAGAGAGAAAATACAAAATTCAATATCAGGAAATAAAAAGAACAGCATTACAACAGATCCTGCAAATATTACAATGATAATAAAGGAAGATATTGCAAATGACTTTATGCCATAAATTCATGAAATTTGATAAAAAGGACACATTGCTTCAAAAACAAAAAATACCACAGCTGATGCGAGGTGAAGTAGAAAATCAAAGTTACTCCGTATCTATTAAAGAAACTGAACCTGAAATCAAAACCTTCTCATAAGGTAAGCTTCAGGCCAGATAACTACATTGGTGAATTCTAACATCAAGAAAATAATAAGTATTTTACACAAACTGTTTCAGAATATAGAGGAAGGAGGAATACTCCCTAACTCATTTTATGAGGCAGCATTATCATGATACTAAAAATATCTGACAAATATTACAAGAAGTTATAGACCAATATTTTCTCGTGAAAAAAATCCCTTAAAATCTCAAAAAATGCAAAAATCCTTAAAAGTATTAGCAAGTCAAGCACACAAATATATAAAACGAGTAATACATCATGAAAAAAATGTGGTTTACCCCAGAATATAAGATTGGTTTAACATTCAAAATACCAATCAGTGTAATATTGCCATGTTAATAAAATAAAAGAGAAAGAAACATAATCATTTTCAATAGATGAAGAAAATGCCTATGACCAAAGTCATGACCTTCATGATAAAACTTTCAACAAAGCAGGAATATAAAGGAACCACCTCAATACACTAAGGAGTATCAACAAAAACCCTATAGCTAACATTTTTCTTAATGGTAAAAATTAAACCTGTTCCCAGTACCATCAGGGAGAAGGTAAGTATGTCGTCTGTTACCAATTGTATTCACCATTGTACTGGAGATCCCAGACAGTGTAATAAAGCAAGCAAAGAAAATAGAAAATAAATGGCATTCAGGTGGAAAAATATATATATAAAGTTCATTATTAACAGACAATATAACTGTGTTTTAGAAAACCATAAAATCTACAAAACACACACACACACACACACACAACTACTTGGATTAAAATGTTGCAGAATACAAGGTCAATACACTAAAATCAATCATATTTCTAAATACAACAATGACAAATTGGAAAATGAAATTTTAAAATTATACTTATAATAGCATGTAAAACCATCAAATACCCAGGAAGAAATAAAACAAGTATTGCAATGTTTCTACACTGGAAACCACAAATATTGGTGAGTTAATGATGACCTAAATAAAAGGCTATGCAATGCTCATTGATTTAAAGATTAAATACTGTTATAAGGTCCATTTATTCTAAACTGCCTTACGGATTCAATGCAACTCCTTCCAAAATCCCAAGAGGCCCTTCTGAAGAAACAGGTAAGATGAATCTAAAATTTACATGCAACTGCAAAGGATCTAGAAGAGCCAAACAAATTTGAAAGAAGAGCAAATTTAAAAGACACTAATTGATTTCAACCTACAATTAAGACAGTGTTGAGTTTGCATAGATAGACAAATAGATCACTGGAAGAGAAGACAGAGTTCAGAAATAGACCCCAAATACTAGGTCAATGTTTTTGGTTTTTTTGGTTTTTAGAACAAGGCACCAAGGCAATTCATGGGGGGAAAGTGTTTTTAATAAATGTTACTGCAAAAATGGATAACTATATACTAAAAATCCTCAATACCTTTGTCACTCCACCAACAAACACTTACTTGACATGACTCACAGATCTAAATGTCAAACAGCAAACCAGAAAGCTTCAAGATCATATGTGGGAATACTTTTGTGACCATGGGCAGGACACACAAAAACATTGGCAACTTCAAAAAAATGATAAGTTGGAGTCCTTCAAAATTAAAAATATCTCATCATAAATAGTAATATCATTTAAAAAATTAACACACAATCCAGGCTAGGAAAAATATTAACAGTACACTTGTATGCTGAATATGTAAGTAAGAAATGAAAATTTAAAAAGCCCTATAAAAATGGGCAATAGACTTGAATAAACACTACCCAGAAGAAGATGTGTAAATGATAAATTAGCATATGAAAAGATGCTTAACAAACAGTAGTCATACAAATTAAAACCAGAGTACTATACACTTTCTCATTTACTAGAATGGCTAAAATAAAAAAGACTGACAAATGTTGGCAGAGATATCCCCAGACAAGAAATGTAATAGGAACCTCCAAACATTGCTGGTGGGAATGTAAAATGGTACAACCACTTTAGATAACTACTAAGTCTGTGTGTGTGTGTGTCCACGTGTGTGCACACGCATGTATGACCCTATGACAAAGAACCTCTACACTTAGGTATTTAACCCAGAGAAATGAAAGCATGTCCACAAAATGAACAGTACACACGTTTCTATAATCCATATTTATAACTGTGTCATTCGTACCTGTGGGATTTTAAATTATGGAGGTGACTGAGAGAAGACACAGAGAGGAAAATGCCACTGAAAGAAGATTCACTGCTTACATTTCCCAAGAGAAGGGGGCATGCCAGACCACAAAGGACCACATGGGAAAGCACCAGTTTTGGAGAAGCAGCAGAAGCAGGAGAGAGTGGAAGGCATAAGCCTTAGCCTTTATTGGGGGAAGGACAAGGCAGGGCTGCATAAACAGCTTAGGATTGGCTGGTGTGAAAAATTACAGAGGGCTCTGGGACATAGGGACTGCCCCCAGTTGTCTGGCACCTGGTTCTGGATTGATCTAGGGCAGTGGAAATCCTGGCTTGGTGTGTGAGAGTAGATAAAGGAGGTGGTTCAGAGTACGGACTCTGGATCACAGGGGAGTTATAAACAACTTTGGCCAGTAGTTTGGCCCTGTAATTAATAGATGTCAAATAGACCAATACAGAATCTAAGAAACACAGTTAGAATAATGACAGCCCAAGAGTGGAAAGCAAACCAAATGTCCATGAGGAGACCAGTGAATAAATAGTTTGTGGTACCCCCGTAGTAAAAGAATACTTCTTAGTAATTAAAAAAAAATGATAGACTCAACACCACCTAAATACATCTGAAAAACATGATGTTGAGCAAAATAGCCAGACTATAAAGCAGGGATCCCCAACCCTTGGGCCACGGACCACTACCAGTCTGTGGCCTGTTAGAAACGGGGCCGCACAGCAGGAGGTGAGTGGCAGGCAAGTGAGCGAAGCTTTATCTGTATTTTTTTCCATTTTTTCTTTTTTAATTATTATGTTAAAATACACACACATGAAATTTACCATCTTAACCATTTTTACGTGTACAGTTCAGTGGTATTAAATATAGTCACACGTTGTGCAACCATCACCATCATCCATCCCCTAGATTCTTTTCATCTTGTAAATCTGAAACTCTATACCCATTAAACACTAACTCCCCATTCTGTATTTACAGCCGCTCCCCATCGCTCCCATTACCACCTGAGCTCTGCCTCCCATCAGATCAGCGGCAGCATTAGATTCTCATAGGAGCGCGAACCCTACTGCAAACTGCGCGTGTGAGGGGTCTAGGTTGCATGCTCCTCATGAGAACCTAATGCCTGATGATCTGAGGTGGAGCTGAGGCGGTGATGCTAGTGCCGGGGAGTGGCTGCAAATACAGATTATCATTAGCAGAGAGGTTTGACTGCACAGAGACCGTAATAAATCAATTGCTTGCAGACTCATATCAAAACCCTATCAGTGAGTGGTGCGTGAAAACAAGCTCAGGGCTCCCACTGATTCTACATTATGGTGAGTTGTATAATTATTTCATTATATATTACAATGTAATAATAATAGAAATAAAGTGCACATTAAATGTAATGTGCTTGAATCATCCCAAAACCACCCTTCCACCCCCCAACCCGCCCCAGTCTGTGGAAAAATTGTCTTCCACGAAACCTGTCCCTGGTGCCGAAAAGGCTGGGGACCACTGCTATAAAGAATATATACATTATGTTTCCAGTTATATGAAGCCCGAGAACAGGTATAATTCTATCGTGGTAAGGACTAGCAGTGGCTGCCTTGGGGGCCAGGGGGCTGGGATTGACTGGAAAGGGCCGCGAGGGAAATTTCTGGGGGAATGAAAGTGTTCTATATCTTGTTGTGGTTGTCGATTTGTGACTACTTGGGTAGTCAAAAGCAACTGTCAAAATGCATCAAACTGAACATGTAAGATCTGTGCATTTAGTTGGATACTAATTGTACTTCAACATTTTAAAATGGAAAAAAAAATCTGTTAAGGAAGATTATACATTTGAAGCACAGAATTGCTATGTATATTTTTACTGCTTGCTTTTCACGTTGATCCTTTATTTCGAGTCCAGTAAGAGACAACTACTGTGGTTCTAAGCGCAGGTTTTGCAGACAGACAGTCCTAACTTCCAGTCCTGGCTCCTGTCCCTGGTTCTTATCCCAAAATCTCTATGACTTTTTTACCAAGTTACTTATCCTTTCAAAGCCTCAGCTTTCTCACCTGAAAAAAATTTGGCTAACAGTCCTTACTTCTTACCTGCATAACCACTCTGACAACAACATCACAATATAGGTGAGCCACATATTGATGGTAATCGTAATCATCGTAATCACAGCAAAGCTAATATTAATGATTATATTGTTAAAAACCTTCATCAAACGTGTCTCCAGGATGGACAATTATACGTAATATAATGGTAATATATGATTACTATATGTAATACATAAATTTTGTATTTTATTTTTTACAGTAGAATTTGACACCTTATATAGTTGTTGACGTCCAAATGAGACAATATATAGGAAAATAACATGTCATTATATAATCTTGTTTCTCAGAAGGTATAAACTGCAGCATTGCACTTATAAGGTGCTCTACGTGTATTATTGCATATGATCCTTACAGCATGCCTATTAAATAGACACTATTATCACTCCTATTTGACAGTTGAGGAAACTGAGGCTTAGACAAGCCCCAAGCTCAAAGATGACAAATGGATAAGGGGTAGAGCCGGGATTTCAACCTTATCATTAAGAACTCTGGTTCTTTCCATCTTTCCATCCTGACAGCCTCAGTAAATCGGCTAATAGCCTCTTGACTGTAAGATGGTTGTTCTTGATTGGGCATCATATCTTTATACAGAATCCAAAGTCCAGAGGGAAGAAAGAGGGTCCTTCTGCTTTGTCCTTTTTTAATCCAACCAGTTGAATAACTCATACGAGGAGTGTTTCCCCATTTTAAAATTCCTTTGAAAGGAAGAAAGTAGTAAGTGGCATATCTTGCTTTAATAAAATATTGTAGCTGAGATTTTTACATGCATGGAGAGTCATTACACTGAAGGATTCTGATGGGTCAGTATTCACAAGTCACAGTGAGGACCTGTGCAAATGAATCCAAGCTAGAGAGATGGGGAGAATCAAATTAAAAGTTGTAAATCCTGGACTGCTTTTATGTATGATTGAAACAGAAGTTGGAGTATCTAATTCACATTACCTTCAATGTTAAAGAAAAATGGTATATAAGTCTAAACTCTATGGATTTTCTGCAAAAGAACTCTGGGAATCGAGTCCTTGCCAACTACAGAATTAATCATTTACTGACATTTGTGGGCTTAAATTGCATTAGATTTCTTATTTTGAAATCAGGTTTTAGACAAGCAGAACACTACGAACAACTGACCATCCTTTACAGTATAATAAACTGAATTAAATGTTGTACTTGCAATGGAACTGAAAGCTCTTATGGAAAAATATTGGCTTTTTGTAGGACATACCAAAACATTACATGCTGATTTGATCATTAAATATTAAGTATATGCACATTTTAAAGCACAGTGTAAAATTAAAACTCTTAACTTTCAAAAATTTTTATATCTATCATCTTGAAATACTAAATGGCTGTCTTAACAAAATCTAATGATTGTACTGTTTGAAATAAACAAAACTAAAAATGTAATTTTAACATCGGATAAATACAGATTAAAAGGGGATCTATTTGTGCCCATTTAAGAGTTTTCTTAGCTGTCAAAATGAGCTACAGGAGAACAAATGGGAATTGCATTCTATTTTATTTCACCTTTCTACAGAGGCACAGCATGAAATTCTTTTCTTGTAACTTCCTTGTTAAAATTACAATGTATCAAGCAGAATACCGACCCACTGGGATAATGGTAAAATTACTGTCTTGGTATTCAGACTTCGTTTCCTTAAAGATTTTGGAAGTTGTGACAAGCTGCTAGATGTCTTCAAACTACAAAGAAAAGCAAAATATCCTTATCTTGGCTGGCACAGGACAAGACAGCAAACAAAGTAGGGCGTGTAGCCTCGGGCAATGATTTCTCTATAGAGATTCCAGATCTGAGAAAACCACTTATCAAAATATTTGTTCCTCTATAGTGATAGAGGTTTTCAACCAAACATGTAAGGGATATTTCATAAAGAAAACATATAAAGGTCATTAATAAAGTGGGAGACTGGAGGAAGAATGCTAAAAAACATATATACCCCATTAACTTCCTTACTTGCACTGTCTGTCAGAAACACTCCCCTTGATCTTGTGGAATTAACAGCCCTTCTGTCTTTCAACCTGCATTAATGATGAGGGATATACTGTGTAGTCTGCGGCAAAATGTATTAATAAACATATCAAGTGACTGCTCAGTAAATAACTATAGTGGTGGAGCACAGAGCTGGACTTGCTGGGTTCAAATCCCCGGTACGGAACTGTGTAGTCCTGAGAAGTTGGTTGAGCTACTTCACCACTCTGAGCCTCTTCTTTCCCATCTGATATAACGGGTTAACAATAGTATCTAGTTCATGGGGTGTTTGTGGGATTCAATGAATTCATATACATAAGTCACTTAAAAAGTATCTGAAACATACTGTAATGAATATTGTAATACAGGTTACCTAATAATAATAATTATATTATGAATGAATGAATAAATACAGCCAACAACTCAAGGAATGGACTATCTTAAACACTCCCTGTGACATATAAAAAAAGTATTAGGTATCTTTGCTCACGTAATGTCTAATCTAATAGGGAACAAAGGAGTGTCCGTGGAGTTTGCTTGCCTTTGCCTCCCATCTCTTCTGTGTTGAGTTTACTGTGAAGAGCTGCCCCTCCCAGCTACTCTCCCCACTTATAATTCAGGTGGGGCATTTCCCACTTCCCTGGTTCTCTCACAGATTCTAGGATACACATATGGCCCAGACCTGGCCCCCCAAAATCAATTTCAGAACTTGGTCTCTATTAGTAAGAAAATGACCTCTTTTTCCATGGAGGAATAAAAAAGCATTAAAAAAAAATAAGAGTGGAGTCAGGTAAAGCACGGGGAAGGGGGTGTGTATGCAGAGACAGTGCAGGCAGATAATGACAACACAAAGGAAACCCAAGTGTGTTCAACGTCAGGGCTTATCTGTCCACAAACGTCATGTCTTTTCCTTTCAGTTCAGGCACAGGATAGGACTGCAACCCCCTTTGAATATGGACATGGCCATTTGACTGTTTTTGGTCAATGAGATGTGAGCACAAGTGACTTGTACCCCCCGCGGGCAGAAGCTTGGAGACAATTACACATTTTGCCATGTTCCATTTTCTACATCATTGCGAGAAGAGAGGCACGTGTCAGAATTGTGTTTCTGTCAACCTGGGTCCCTGAGTAACTACAATGAGCAGATTCCACCTGCCACTTAAGTTACACATGTAGCACAAGCAAGAAATAAGCTGTAATTGCATGAAGCTATAGTGAATTTGAGGACTTAGCCTGCCCGACTGATACATGAGCAAAAAGAAAAGAGGGAGATACAGGCAGAGCTAGTCAATAACCATGGATAAACTCCTGGTCTCATTCTGCCCAGTGAAATCTGGCCTGGACTTTTCAATAAGGAGAGCCAATGCACTTAGAGGGAGTGGAGGGTAGAGGCTTGAGCCAGTTTGAGCTGCATATCTGACATGTGCAACCAAAAGTACACCTTCTACTACAAAAGAGGCAGTATTGATGTACAAAAAGTAAACATACAATTATAATACAGATGCTAAATTACCACAGGGCACTTTTAAGCAGATGGGAGATCAGAGTGTAAGCCTTAGGCATGGATTGGATTTTGAGAAGCAGCCGGATGAGCGCAGACTTTCCCCAGGAGAACAAGGGCACACACAGGTAAAGGTGAGCGTACAGCACAGAGCCAGGGATGCCTACGCAGTGCTCAAGGCGCTGTCCCCTACCCGACTGTGTAGATACTTTGGAAAACATCTGGGGGCATTCTTGTTTGCTCACTGGGGAATACCAGGGTCTTAAGAAAGCAGAGGCCATGGAGGCTGGATGTCCTGCAATGCAATTCCCATAGGGCTTTCAAATGGGAAGGTTATGTAAGAAAAAATCCTATCTATCATTACTTGAGCTTACAAAGAACTATTTGCATGGTCTTAATATATAAGGATGCAACTCCTGTGTGAATCAATGGAAGACCGACTTTGCAATGAATGTTCAGATGATACCAAGAGTTGTCCATCCTGTCAGAAAATCACATCACCATTGGCAAAACTCACAATGGGAACCCGGTCAACAATCTGACTCACAGGTAACTGGTCTGCAGCTGCAGCCACCAAATTCACAGCGATTTTATGAATATATTCACATATACCTGCTTAGCTATCATGTTCACTGTCAAATATCAAGAAAACTGTCTCTGATGTTCAGCTGACTACTGTCTAATGTCTCTTCAGTCCAAGCTTTATTATAAGTATATGCAAGGACAGACAACCTCATCTTATCTTCTGGGGTGGTCATAACTGAGCACTAAAAGATTAAAACAACAGATTACATTATGAATCAATTTCCTTGTATTTCTCCTTTTATTACACACAAGGTCTTACGTTGGCCTTTTTGAAATCATGTGGATAATTTTGTTGTATTAACTATAAATGTCATGTCAGTACATAAAGGGGATGTTACAACGTATTAGTTCATGTGCATGATGTTGGACAACCACTGACTTTGAGGAGAGCAACTGTAAGAATAATACTGTTGTCAAAATGTAGGAAGCCTTGAATGCCAGGTTAATAGCTTTTTTTTCCCTATAAGCAGCAGGAAGGTATTACACTCATGCAGTGAGAAAGCTGTGTTAACACGGCTGTGTCCAAAGGTAACCGATGTGGCACCATGAAGAGTGACAGGAGGAGAGGAGAAACCGGGAGGCTGCAGATGTGCCCATGGTAACATGACAATAAAAGCCTAAACCAGGGGAATGGGGGGGAGATGGATCTGAGGAACAACATAAAGAAGATTCCAGCATGATAAGTGCATGGTTAGGGAGGGAAGGAAAGAATCAATGGGAACTCCAAGGTTTCTGGCTCCCCTGATAGGGAAGACTTGATGGTCCAGAGTCAGAAATTGGGCAGTGTGAGTCAAGAAGCCATATCCGAGGAGAAAGATGAGTTCAATTTCAGACACACTCAAGTTTAAATCAACAGTAAGACATTCAGATGGAAATGGTGGACAGCGGTTGGCAAACGGGACTGGACTGACGATACGTAATCAGGACACAGGAATAACAGAGTTATAGAGAGGACGGAAGGACTCTCCAATGGAAGAAAGATGGGGAAGAAAGAAAAGACAGTCAAGGACTGAAGCTCAGATAACATCCACAACGAGCAAGGGAATGAAGGATGAAAGTCAGCCCGACAGCAGACATATAAAAGAACACCAAAAGTTCAGTGGTATGAAAGTCAAAAGAGGTAAAGCGATGGCAAAGATAGGCAGCAAATAGCACTGAGAGCCTGGAAACAAGGACTGAGACAGAACCACTGATCTTGACCTAAGAGCTGCCTGTGACCGCAGAAATGCCACTTGTATAGGCGTGAGATCAGAAGGCAGACGGCAAGGCCGTCCAAACCAGGAGAGGACAAGAAATCAAGGCGGCAGGTGTAGGGCACATGTTCTAGAAGCTCAGCAGTGTACAGGAGGGCAACAGGAAGAAAATTCTGTCAATGATTACTGATTTCCACATGAAACATGAAAAGATTCGTTGATTCATTTTAACCTAGAACTGAGAACTGGTGGAAAAATACATCTACTCCAAAATGCATCACTTGGCAAAAAACAAAAACAAAATGAAACATATATAAATTATATCCAGTAATTCTTAAAGAAAGTAACACACATTTTCTCTCAGCCCTCAGACTTCAGGATGTGGCTGCCCCACGGGCCTTGGCTATGAGGCTGACATTCTGGGTCACTGTTTCCCTGAACGAAAATGAGGGTAAAGCACAGATTCTTTTTATATATATATATAAATTTTTATTTATTTTATTTATTTATTTTTGGCAGCATTGGGTCTTTGTTCCTGTGTGCGGGCTTTCTCTAGTTGCAGCGAGCGGGGGCTGCTCTTCGTTGCAGTGCGCGGGCTTCTCATTGCGGTGGCTTCTCTTGTTGCAGAGCACGGGCTCTAGGCGCGCAGGCTTCAGTAGTTGTGGCACACGGGCTCAGTAGTTGTGGCACACGGGCTCAGTAGTTGTGGCTCACGGGCTCTAGAGCGCAGGCTCAGTAGTTGTAGGACACGGGCTTAGTTGCTCCACGGCATGTGGGATCTTCCCAGACCAGGGCTCCAAACCCGTGTCCCCTGCTTTGGCAGGCGGATTCTTAAGCACTGCGCCACCAGGGAAGCCAAAAGCACAGATTCTTAATAGGAATTTTCTTCACAGCAAATGACTGTGGGTCACACCTAACCGAAGATTCACCTCTAGTGTTCTTAATAAACTTATCTTTTAAAGAGCTTAAACAAAACTCTGGGTCTCTATGTCTCACTGATCATACATTCTCTCTAGGAAATCTCTTTTTCTAGTAAGGTTACAGAACAAAATATGCACAATTTACTAAGTCAACAATTGTTACCTTTAATCACTTCATAAAACTAGCAGCCACTGAGTGGCTAGTAGGTTTTAGGTACAAATATAGCTTTAAAATAACCTTAGCTTCCTAAAATGTAAATGAATATGCAAACTGACTCAACATTCTAACATTTATTATTAGATGTTGAATTTTGTTTTTGTTTTTAGAAGATGTTGCACAAATTCTGACTGGAAAATTAACTGAGAGTTTTATAGCTTGGCAAATTTGTTTTCACTTTAGAACAATTTATGACACAGAGTCTAAAATGCATTGTGGCTAATTAATGACTTTTTTGTGGTTTGACATACATAACACAGTAGCATTGTGATAGCTTCTCCTTAGATCCTACTGAATCATCTCTCTCTCTCTCAAATTTCAATACATGTAAGTGGTTGAAAGAACAGAAACTCCATTTTCTCTTCTTTTTTGTAACAACTTCTGGTGCAAAGGTGATTTGTTACTGAACATCAAAGAACAATGGAGAGACTTGGAAGGTTGAAAGAAGATTACTACATGTGACTTTAAACTTCCAAAAATACAACCTACTAGTCCAGAACTCCTAACGGTGTTATAAAGTCTATATGCTCACAGGAAGAGAAAATATTCTCATTAACGCTAAGAAAATACTATTGCTATTTAAGCAGAGTAATTACAAGTACCAAGGACTGAGTATCTCTGTGCCGGAAACTGTATTACTTTTAATGCTGAAAAGTTGATTTTATAGATGAGAAAACTGAAGCTCAGTTTAACTTTAAAGGCCACATATACGTGTGTGTATATACATACACATATACACATTTTGATTTTTGTTTTTTTTTTTTAAATAAATACATACAGGGCTTTGGCCCTGTTCACTGGTTGGTATTGTTTTAAGAACGGGATTAATATTAGCTGCTGCCTCTGTTATTTGAGCATCTGCTAAGAGGAAGCCCTAGAGAGTAAGAGCTGTGTCACTGACTTAAAAATTCTTACAAAATAGAATTATCAAATATATATATATATCTTCTCCCAACCCCCTCCCACCACCAAGCCACAGTATAGTGGAGTAACGTGAACAGAGTGACTGACAATTCACTCTCTAGAGGAGAAGGAGACATGGCACTTTGTAAGACAGATAGGAGAGAAAAGACCAAGGGAACATGGAAGAGAGGAGATGAAACTCCAAGGGGAAGATTTTATTCTCCTCGCTACATGCCCAGGGAGAGATGAGGGTGAGCCAAGTAGCATAGGCAGCCTCTCAATAGACTGTAAGCATCCAGTTTGTTGGAAATATCCTACTGCACTCCATGTGGGTGTGCTAGGCTACAGGGCTGTTTGCAGTGGGCAATTCCATCAGTGTTTGCACTTATATTAAAAACACAGTACTGTAGTTACATATTCCAAATAGCATTTCCTATTTCAGAAAAGTATTAAACAATGTATGGAAAACAAAAGCAAAACACCCCACAATGTATCACCAGCACTGAAATCAATGGCTCCCATTCCCTGGGCAAATCAGTGAATGCAAAATAAAAAAGGCAATGGACTTGAGCACCAAGGGTCCTTCCAGTTGGAAAGGGTATATAATTCTGTCACTAGGAGGTATTACTGTTTTTGAGGCAGAGTTCCAATGTCTCCAACATGGTATCACCATGTGCCTTATGGACCCAGAATTAATCCTTCTCCCTTCAAGGGAAGCATGACCAATGCTGCCCTGGAATTGAGGTCCCTCCCATCCCCCTGGGTACACCGGCAGGAGAACAGTCAATTTAAATACACCATCCATTCCATTTACATAGAACTCTAAGGCGGCAAAGTAATGAGAAGGGTTAGAGTGCTCCATTCGCCATCTCATCAGTTCAGGGGTCCAACACAGGAATCTGTCAATGCAGAGTGACTGTATACAAGCTTCTATCAATCAGACTTATACTAGGTTTGGTCCTGAACCAGAAAACCACCTTTTATAACCATTTCAGAAAGAAACTTTATCATTATCCTTGGAAGAATGATTTCATTAGACATATAAACCTCTTCACATGATTTAATATAGTATGTGAAAAATCTCTATACTATAAGCAAAAATCTTTCTAGAACTCCATTTTATCGGGGAGATTTTTTTTAATGAATAAGGAGAACCCAGACTTTTTTCCTCCTAGCCACTGAGCTGTGGCTTTGTGAAATGGAATTTACAATTACTAAAAAGAAAACAGCCCCAAATCCCACAACTCCTTTCACTTAATTATTCATGACATTGATCAGCACATTTATTTTTAAAAACAGATAAAGTTAGAGCAGCACTCATAGAGGAAGAAAACTTCTTGCAAACTTGCATTACTGTGGACTTGGAAGTTTCTTTTTCAGGGATTTGTACTTTGCCTATGTAAATTTTAAAACCTATCAAGTATCATCACAACATACTTAAAACAAGCTTACAATGTTCAAAGCCATCTTTGCAGGTGACACTTTTCATTCTAATTCACTCATCAGGATTAATTTCTGTTTATTGTTCTTAATCATTAAAAATTAGACACTTCTAGCAATACTAAAAATAAACGTGGTAATAATGAGGGAAATAGAATGGATAAGTCCTTTAGGAGTTTTAGAAATGACTTCAGGTTTTACAAAAAATATTAACTTTTAGTAAATCACAAGACATTGAATTTAACAGAACAGACTTTCTATTCCCCATACCCATTAGGAGTATCTTGGAAACTTCTAGAAGAAAATTTAGAAGATAAAGAGTTCCCTTAGAGTGGCAGATTGTCTGTAAATATGGCAGTCAACAATTCCTCTTAATGCTGTGCACCATGCTGCTTCTTCCAATCAAGTCTGTTTCCCCTGCTCTTGATTCTGGACTGGCCTTGTGACATGCTTTATTCAACAGAATACAGCAGAGGGGATGCTCCGCCAGTCCTGAGCTTAGAGCTTAAGAGGCTTCCACTTTCACTCTCGTGGAAAGTAAAGGAAAGTAAGCCTAGGTTACTGAATGATGACAGGTGAGAGACAGCAACCCACTCAGGTCCCAGTCACTCGTTACCCCAGCTGAGGCACCAAGTTTGTGAGTGAAGCTATCTCAGATTTCCCAGGCCCAGCCAAGTCACCCCAGCCAACACCACGTGGATTAAAGATGCACTATCCCTAAAGAGCCCTGTTCAAATTCCTAACCCACTCACACAACTGTAAACGATAAAATGAATGTTTTAAACCACTAAATTTGGGGATGGTTTGTCACCCTGCAAAAAGTAACCGATACATTTATAGTTGAATTCAATGCCATGTCATTTCCATGGTTATACTACCTTCCTTAATACTGTAAGGAATTCATATTAATTCTACAAAAGAATCAATGAACAAATATTTCCTTCCAGTGAGGCATCTCTAGTTGTAAGGCACAGAGAAAAAATTAACCACAGTAATATCAACAATTTAATGTGAGTTTAAGCATGATTATTAATTCATCAAATGAATATGGAATGCTTACGAAGATACAGGTTGTATGCCAGGAACAGGTGACCAGCAGGTAGAAAATTTTATAGCATAGAGGGGTATAAAGGCAATTATAATACAGTACACCAAATGCTATCGTAACAAAGAGTTAAAATATAGATGTGGAGATTTTTTCTAAATCTAGAAATAACTATGTTGGAGCAATATGATAAGCATCGTGAGAAAGGTAGCTACAGTGCTCATTTGTTGTAAAGATTAAATGAAGTGGTTAGCATAGCACTTAGTACATAATTAGTCCACATTAAACGGTGCTGAAAAATCTCAACTATACAAAGAGTTACAAGAATTCAAACAGGGAAGGCTCATGAGTGGTTTGCAGGTTATTTGTGGATTTCATCTAACTGGCTCAATATTTCTGAGAGCCTACTCTCTGCCAGGCATTGGGGGGTATGACAGGAGGGGCCAAGAAAGACAAATTTCTTTCCCTCAAACTACTCAATCTGGAAAACAGACACTCAATAAGAATAATGAGAGATACAGAAGGTAGAGCAAAAGACTGTCATCTGTTCAGGAAGTGCTGTTTAACTTGAAACTTGAAAGAGGAATAGGAGTGAGCCAGGCAATGGCTGCTTGGTGAGTGTGTATGAATGTATGTATGGGGATGGGGCAGAAGCAATGGGGGTGGGGAAGTGTACCCCAGCCAGTGGTCACAGCATATGCAAAGGCCTGCTCAAGAAATGGAAGATGTCCGTCATCGCTAGCATCAGAAAGCACAGGGAGGAGCTCCCCATAGTAAGGCCAGTGAGGGCAGGAAGGGGAGAGATCACACAGAGTCCTTAGGAGCCATGTCAAGTAACCTGGACTTTACCTTAAGGTCAACTGAAAGTTACTAAAGTTTTGGTAAGCATTTCAACAGGGTTGCATATTTAAAACACTTGCTGCAGTGTGGAAATAGAATCAAAATAGTCAAGAATAGATACTGGAGACAGGAGAAACCAGACTGGATGTTTTTGTAATAACTGAGAAAAATGATGATGGTTGTTTAATTGAAGCTGTTGGCATTAAAGGTGGAGAGAACTGGGCAGTTTCAGCAGATATTCTGGCTGTAGGAGAGACAAGACTTGTTGCCAATTCAATATGGGCTCAAAAAGGAGAAGAAGTCAGCAGGAAATCCCAGGTTTATGGGTTGAGCAAGTGATTCAATCCTGGTGTTGCTTTCTTGTGGGGACAGTGGAGAACACTGGTAGAAAAGTATCTGGCCAGGATGCTGATGAGGTCAACTCTACACATATTGAGGTTGAAGGGCTCTGAGATATCCAAGTAGATGTTGTATATTGACCAGCATAAGGCAGGTTATGCTGTACCAACCAATAACTCGAAAATCTCTGTAGATGGTGACAATGAAGTTTATCTCATGCTTATATTTGACGTCTACCGCAGGTCAACAGAGGGCTCTGCACATGGCAGTCACTCTGGCTCCAGGCTCACAGAAACTCCATCTTAACGTGGGCTTCCATGGCTGCAGAAGCAGGTGAGGACACACAGAACCATGTACTGGCTCCCAGAGCCCCTGCAGGAAGTAACTAAATGTGAAATGTTCACATTCCATTGGCCAAAGTCAGTCAAGGGACCAAGTCTGCCATCAGCAATAGGGCAGGAAAAAAATCATCCTCTCCTGGGGAGGGGTAAATAATTATCAACAGTTTCTATCAGTAATAAAGCAAACAACATAAATAGGTTTAGACCTTTAGATAAAGCTAACTGAGCTAAAGAGAGAGAGAAAAGAGAGACGTTAAACCGAATTTTTAAAAACATGCATATGATTTTGACAGGAGTAAAGAAAACCATTAAGAGGATTCCAGATGTTAATGCGGAATAATGGAAAGGAAAGCACCAGTGGTAGGTGAAACTTTTTGTTAGATTCTGTGTTCCTCTCTTTACAATGAAGAGAAAAAGAGGCAAAAAATAAATGATTCATATGAGGGAGAAGGAAAATGAGCCAATCAAAGACTCCATGACCAAAAGAGCAGAGGGCGGACCGCCTTGGAAAGAAGGGAAGAGACAGGTTTAAGCTGGGATGGGAAGCTGAAAGAGGTCCTGAAAAGTAAACTCAATTTTAGTCCTAGAGATGAAATCTTACATAGAATGACAAATGGGTCCCTTGGGGTCTGAGATGAGTAGAAAAGTTCACTCACAATCACTATGGAAGACAAGTCAATAGCTCCCATTTACAGTCATAATTTTTTTTCTCAAAAGTGGAGGCTGTTCTGGAGTGAAAAATGCATTGTTTCCAGACATGGGACAATATGGATTCCATTTCTGGTTAGGTCATTAACCTGTTATTTGATCTAAGGCATTCTATGAATCTTTTTGGCCTCACTAGTAACACAGATTCCAAGATGCTAAGCTTTATAAGGATTTTCGGACAAAAACATGAAAGCTATTTACAGAGAGATTTTACCTAGATCCACCCCCTCCTTGGTCTCCTAATATCTGAGATTGACAACAGGACACGGCCTCCAATCTACCTCCACGCGCTAATATCTGACACTCCGCCCAAAGCAAGGTCTTCTACTGTTACAACTTACAACCTGCCCAGTAGCCCTTTAACACGCTCTCAACTACGACAAGCATGGAAATGACTCACTGGTTCAAGAACCTGCCAGGGCAGCTCTTACCAACCAAACAGCGTGTGCTTTGACTTCCAGCCCTCCATGCACTGAGGATTCAGCCTAGTCCTAGATTCACAGGAAGCCTTCCCT
The DNA here is from genome assembly GCF_009873245.2 of Balaenoptera musculus. Taxonomy (NCBI): domain Eukaryota; kingdom Metazoa; phylum Chordata; class Mammalia; order Artiodactyla; family Balaenopteridae; genus Balaenoptera; species Balaenoptera musculus. Next base: position 87,735,652 of record NC_045795.1, read on the forward strand.
GATTATTCTACTCGATAGTCACCTCAGTTTCCTTTTCTTCTCAACTCTCTTGTCGTTTAGCATAAACCACATCTCCATTATTCTATGAATATATATACTATAAAATGCAAATAGTGAATAATATGGACACCAACACTAATACAAACACAAACATCAATAGGTAGCAAAACTACTGAGTTTTCCTAAGGGCCTCATGTATCTCCTAAGGTCCTTACCTCCTGTATTTATTACAACAAATCTACACAGCTGGAGCCAATATTCCAGCTTCACAGATGAAGAAACTAGACTGCAGAGTCAATTAATGTAGCCAAGGACACAAACTATTAAGTGGTAAACGAAGTTTGCCTGGATTAAGAAGCATAGGCATTATGACTAGGCACAGTTTCATAATATTGCTCACTAGGTTTCTAAATACATGTCAGTTCTTGCCATTCAACTATACGTTCCCTGAGAGCTTTCATTGTATTTTCTACCTCTCTGTATTCCTGGGCCTTATACAGGACTCCTCCACTTAGGCAGCAATTAGAGAGTTATAATTCATTCATGGGCAATAAAGTGACATTTACATTTCCTGTTTCTTATCTGAAAAGCAACTAAAATCTAGAGGGAATTTACAATGCTTAATGGATATGAGGTTTGGTGGTATGGCAGATTGCATTATTGGCCCCAATTCTCCACCCCTTCCTGTACCTACGCCCTTGGCCATGTGACTTTACGGTTCCTCCCACTTAAGGGGCAGAGGATAATTCCCCTCCCTTGAATTTGAGTTTGGCCATGTTTCTTGTTATGGCCCACAGAACACTACAGAAGTGATAGCACGCTAGTTGCAAGCCAAGATCAAAACAGACCTTATATGTTTCCACTTACCTTTTGCACCCATGCAATTGGCATAAGCATATTTTCTACCACAGAGCTTCTCCTTTAGCTTGCACACCAAAATAGCATGTGGAAATACCTGAGCCAGCCAGACCTGCAGCTTGAGCAAAGCACCCCAGCCAAGCCCAGTCAAGATCTGCCAACACTCAGCTCACCCATAAAAATATAAGCAAGCCCAGCTGAGTTCAGCAGAGCTACCCCAGCTAATCTGTAGTAGTGAGAACTAGATAAATTCTTCTTCTTTGAGGCTACTGAAATTTTCTGGTTGCTTTTTATGTAGAATCATTGCGGCAGTAGCTAAATCATATAGGTAAACTGTATTCTTATTCACAAATATTCCTTCTTCACCCCCAGGCCTATATGTGGAATACGTTTCTGCCCATTGTTTTGGGCATGCAGTTTTTCAGTAGCATATCAAGATATGAGACATATGCCAGGACCCAGCAGAAACTATAATGTGCTAGTAATGGTTTGGTTCAGTCTCATAAGATTCTGGGACCTTAATAAAATCCTGGACTTCCAGCCTGATGAAATGATTAGGTAAGACTTTTGGGGTATAGTTCTTGTGAAGCGAGTGAGCATAATTTGTGTACATGTGACTAAAAGTATATTTTGTGTGTATAAGGTAGACTATGGTAGATTATACTATTATTTGTAAACATTCACTTAACTTTACCTTTTTTATTGGTCTTACAGTGACTTCTGGCCAATGAAATGTTAGAAAACCTGATATATGACCAGTTCTAGCCAAAGTTTTAAGCAACTGCACAGTTCAGCTAAGCCTCTTGGGTTTCCACCCCCTGCCATGAGAATGTGTCCCACATAAGGGCCTTTCTTAACTTGGATTCGCTGGAAACAAAATCTGAGACGAAGAAGGTTTGTGGAGAAATGCTCTTGAAAAAAACAGGTTTAAGGAAGTAAACAAAGCAAGAACAGGCAGAGGGGGACTGTGAAACTTAAAGTAGTTGCAATGGTGGCATCAGTTGGTCCTAAAGGGCTTTTGGGGCTGGGATCACCCTCCAGAGTTGTCCTAAATTAAAGCCAGGGGACCAGGTTTTGTTGCCCCATATCAGCCAGTCGCTGGCATGAGCCATCACCCAAGAAAAGGCATAACCTTGGCTTGAGACAGTTCCCTACACAAAAGGAAATTCCCAGAGCTTCCCTGGTGGCGCAGTGGTTGAGAGTCTGCCTGCCAATGCAGGGGACACGAGTTCGATCCCTGGTCCGGGAAGATCCTACATGCCGCCGAGCAACGAAGCCCGTGCGCCACACCGACTGAGCCTGTGCTCCAGAGCCCGCGAGCCACAACTACTGAGCCCGCGTGCCTAGAGCCCGTGCTCTGCAACAAGGGGAGCCACCACAGTGAGAACCCCGCGCACCGCCAAGAGTAGTTGCTCACAGTAACTAGAGAAAGCCCACGCAAAGCAATGAAGACCCAATGCAGCCAAAAATAAAATAAATTTATAAAAAAAAAAAAAAAAAAAGGAAATTCCCAGGTGACAGATGAACCGGTGGGCCACCGGCAGCTGACGTTCCAAGCAGACGTGGGTAGATATGTCGGCCCTACATTGGTGGGCCTGGATGGAGCACTACAGTATCCACTACATGGCTGTGCCTGCAACCTGGACGCCAGGATGAAAAGTCACGTGGGGCAGGTGCACAGTCAGCCCACAGCATGCAAGGGACCCAGGCCGTCCCAGAGTCGAGCCTCAGCTCACAGGTAACACAGGTGAGGAAAATCTGTTGTTAGAAGCCCCTGAGATTTTCAGATCATTTGTTACCCAAGAAAAGCTGACTAAAACATTTATAAAATAACAAAAAAGAGATAAGACCCCACATTTTTAAAATATTTATCTAAATTTTTTAAAATATGCTTCTTAAATTAGAATGTGTGTGTGACTGCTGCAAAAATTACCCCCGAATTGAACCACTTAACCATATTTATTTGCTGATGATTATGCATTTGACCTGAGCTCAGCTGAGCAATTTGTTTGCCAGTTCTGCCTGGGGTCACTCATGTAATCTTAATCTTCTGACGGCTTAATTGATCACTGACCTGACTGACTACCAATTCTGGCTACTGACACTGTCTTTACCTGGCCTCTCAGGTCAAAAAGGCTTGTCTGGGCTTCTTTACATGGTGGTCTCAGGAAGAGGACAAGAATGGAATCTCAGTGTCTTGAGGCTGAGGCTCAGCATTCACAATCACGCCACTTCACTTTGTCCACATTTTATAGCTCAAGTTCCATAGGCTAGCCCAGATTCAAAGGGAAGGGAAATAGGTTCATTGCTTAAAGCGAAGAAAGAGCACGTCACCGTGCAGAGTACCAAGGACAGTATTACTGCAGCCATCTTTGCAAACAGTCTCCCACAGGGCTGATGTGTGCTTTATCTTTTTCTAAAGTTATTTTTCTCTGATGGTCAAACTTGATATATTTTAGACTTGCCTTTCCCATCCTTGGGGGTGGAACACCTGCAAACAAATATATGTAATATTTTCAATTAGAGACAATTGAAAACATTTGCGCACTAGGGGTCAGTACAGAAGAGTCAATTCAAAAATATGACCCTAAAGCAAGAAAGAAAACTAAGAAGAAGAAGAGATGAAAAAGAGGAGGAAGAAGAAACTAACTTTAAATAACATGGGCATTTAATCCTATATAAAACTGCAAACACCTCCCCATCATTTATTTTATTCTCTTCGGCTTGAAAGCATACAAAATGGATGTGTTTCTTACCCTATGAATTTATGATTTGGTATTAAGCTATTTCCTATTCTAATCTATGTCTTGGGTAATGTGCGGGGGGGGATCAAAGTGGGTGAGAAGAATGACAAAGAAATAATCAGATTATTAATAAACAGATGTAAGAATTTTAAAAAAATCAAGATTCAGGAGGAAAACCCCATAAGAAATTTCTAGAAAAATGACAAAAGATATTTCCAAGCAAGTCGTAATGCAAAACCATTTACAGCAAGAGACAATTAAGACCCTACTAGATTAAAAAGAAATAATGCCTATAAGTCTAGCATTTCCCATTATACGGAAATATGCCCTCCACATATAAGCATCTTCACAGAATATGTGGTTTGTTTCATGACGTAACAAAACCCATATATCGAGACCCTTTTGTTATTTTTAAAAACATATTTCTACTAAGTACTAGAGAACCAACTCCACAGGGGCAATTACTGCTTAATATTAGTGAAGGCTTGTCTGGGCTTCTTTACGTGGTGGTCTCACCATAACAGTTCAGTAAATTAGTACTAAATATAAACATGTATATCTTTCCATTGCATATGAGAAACATTTCATTTAATGGTATGAAAAAGTGAGAAAGAGAGAAAATCTTTGACACACAAGGCTCAAATTTCCAAATTGCACAGATATACCCAGTTCTTAGTTGGTTTTACTTGGCAAAAATAAAAGAAGTCCTAGTAAAGAGTCACTAAGAATAGTTGAGAAAAATGACAAACTGTCTAATATATACAAATGTAATGCCCTTGTGGGTATAGGGGATGGATAGAGAGGTAAGGGAGGTACTGTCTACTGTTGCATGCACCCGACTTTGGTACAACTGTGCCTTATCTGTATTCCAGAGCCCTCAGAATATTCCTCAGAATTAGTAACAAGGAATGGTAATCAGCAACTTTCTGCTGCTTCACATTCACAGAAGCAGCCAGCCCAGCTGAGTAGCAACCATCAGATTAGATCACTAGCTACACTGTTCGAGTTGATTTTAATTGCCTGAAAAGGGCCATCACCGACTACTGCAATGTGTTAAGTTATTGTAAAGAGTGACTATTTCTATGTAAGAAATAATAATGGACTCTGATTCAGTTAGAAAGTACAAGAAAGTATTCAGCTGGGTCTCTGTCCTGGTGGCATAAAAATACTGTCCAAGTCTGATTACAACGATAAACAAACACCCTTACCTGCAGAACTGTTTAAAAGTAGTATGGGGCTTCCCTGGTGGCGCAGTGGTTGAGAGTCTGCCTGCCAATGCAGGGGACACGGGTTCGAGCCCTGGTCTGGGAAGATCCCACATGCCGCGGAGCGATTAGGCCCATGAGCCACAATTGCTGAGCCTGCGCGTCTGGAGCCTGTGCTTCGCAACAAGAGAGGCCGCGATAGTGAGAGGCCCGCGCACCGCGATGAAGAGTGGCCCCCGCTCGCCGCAACTAGAGAAAGCCCTCGCACAGAAACGAAGACCCAACACAGCCATAAATAAATAAATAAATAATTTAAAAAAAAAAAAAAAAAAAAGTAGTATGGAAAGTCAACACAGATTCCCAAACTGATAACCACAGAGAACCACCAAAATGTCACATCCTGGTTTATAAAATGCCAAGATTTCCATTTCCAGAGCAACTTTAACATACAGGCAACTCCAAGGTAAAGAATTTCATGATATTTAAGAAGACAAATATTTGCATGGAAAAAGGTCTATGGAACTGGAACTTTTGAAACCTCAAAGATACTTGCAAAAATATTACATCAGTGTATGATTACATGGAAACTGTAGCTCTCAGGATAGTTGTTCTTTAAATTAAAATTCTAGATACATGAATCTATATATGGGATAAAACGGCATAGAGGTATACACATATTCTTGCAATCAGGCTAAAAAAATTGTGACACCAGAATAAGATCTGTTGTCTAGTTAAGAGTAATGCACCAGGATCAATTTCCTGGTTCCGGAGTCATACGACAGCTATAGGCAATGTGACCATCAGGGGAAGCTGGGTGAAGGATACATAGAACTCTTTGTACTATCTTTGCAACTTCCTGTGAGTATAATTATTTCAAAACAAAAAGTTTTAAAATGCCGGTTACCAAGACTCACTCCCACAGGTAACTCAGGAAGTCCTGTTAGGGCCAAGGAATTTCCATGATTTCAACAGGACAGTTCATGTTTCTAGAAAGATCATTAACTGGGAAGCAGTGAAAGAAAAGTAGAGTATATTCAGCACTATAAGAGGGGCTTTCTGTTTTGAAGGATGATTGGTGAGATTGTTTAATGCCCATAAGCCTTTCCCCCATTTTTAAGTAATTAGTTATCGCTTAGGAAGAAGTGCTTTTGATTTGTTGTGATGCAGTCATTTAGTTCTTTCTTTCTTATGCCAATGTTTTACTCTAATAAAATAATGAAATTTGAGAATTCCAAATTACCCCCCTCGCACTAAAATGAAACAATTATACCAAGGACCAATCCTTGGTACTGACAACCTTTTAGCTTATGCTTCTTTTTTTTTTTTTAATTTTTTTTTTTTTTTAGTTTTTGGTTGCGTTGTGTCTTCCTTGCTGTGCGTGGGCTTTCTCTAGTTGCAGCAAGTGGGGGCTACTCTTCTTTGTGGAGCACAAGCTCTAGGTATGTGGGCTTTAGTAGTTGTGGCACACGGGCTCAGCAGTTGTGGCTTGCAGGCTCTAGGGTGCAGGCTCAGTAGTTGTGGTGCACGGGCTTAGTTGCTCTGCAGCATGTGGGATCTTCCCGGACCAGGGCTCGAACCTGTGTCCCCTGCATTGGGAGGCGGATTCTTAACCACTGCACCACCAAGGAAGTCCCTAGCTTATGCTTCTTTTAGGGCATAGGTCTGTCAGAGAATTTTCTAAATTCAGACCATATCAAGATAGTCATCTGTTGTCAATGAACGACTTGTCACCCAGAAACTGTGTAAGATAAAATAAAAATCTTTAAATATACACTAAAATAATTTTAAGTCCAAAAAAAGATGCCTTAATATAACTATAGTAGAATCTGACTATCTTTCTTTCATTCCACAAATATTTACCAAAATCCTAATATGTGTGTTCCACTCCATCCACAGACTATCAGGAAAGGCAGATATTAAACAAACGTACAGTGTTAATTAAACTCTAATCCATTCTCCCTCTAAAGAAGAACATTTTAAAATACAGGTGAGAGCACACAGCATGGGGCTCAAATCTAGTCTGGGAGGACAGTAAAGACTTCTTGGAGGAACAGATGGGTGGGTACCACTGGGCAAATGGCAGGATTAAAAGTGAAGAGCTTTCCTGGCAGAAGTAACAGTGAATTGAGGGTAGAGATGAGCTGAGACAGGAATGAGGGGCTTGGGGTGGAACCCATGGGTGCAGAGACCCTGAAGCCACAAGTGTTACACTGAATTGTAAGGACAGTTAAAGATGGTGCCTGTACTTGGAACACTCTATATGGAGGAGAACGAGGGGAAGAAGTCTCACGTAGACAGGCTGCATCAGTGGCAGTTTTTCTCTAGGCAGTGGGTGTCCAATGACAAGATGGATTAATATAGCACCATGTGTTGGAAAGACTGGAGCAAGAAAGGGAGTGTGGGGAGGAGGATCATTTCTTAATCTGCTGCATTTAGGTAAGAAGTGTAAAGCGAATAAAGCGCTTGAACCCTAAGCTGGTGCATAATAACCCAAATAAAAGTTCTTCTATTTTTAATCAGTTGACTGGTTACAGAACAAAGGAAGAGGATGGTGCTGAAGACCACTGGTGTCACTTGCCTTGAGGACCACAATGAGAATCAAAGAAAGAAGAGATCACCTAAACCGGAACCAGCCTGGGAAGAAAAATGATGAATTCCATTTTGACAAAATAAGTCTGAAGTAGTAGATATTCTAGAGCTCGAAGAGACTATGGGCGAAGCCACAGAAAGAACCCTTTGCAAGCCGGCTGCAGAATTCTGCTGAACAGGGACATTCTTGACAGGATCTTTGGTCACAGGGGTGCCCAGTCACATGTTGCAAACTCAGCACCCCCAAAAGCACAATTCTCATGGGTGGATCAAACTCCACTGTGAGCCAGGTACTGTGATAGGAGCTGCTTTGCAGTAGCGAGTAAAACAGATGTGGTAACTGCTTACAAGACGGCTTACAGAACAGTCAACAAGGAATCAGGTAAGGAAATAGTTCCAAGTTATGATAAGGAGGAATATGATCAGAAAGTTATGGAGGACGTGAACAGAAAGAGCGTAACAGAGGTGCCCTAATCTAGAGGAGGAAGGAAATGAAAGAGAGCCCTCTCTTAGTAACTGATATTTAAACTGTGAGCTAAGAAGCAATGAACACCAGTCAGAATTTGTAATGTGTGTGCCTCTGTGTGTGCGTGCGTGCACGCACGCACACACACAAGCACGTTTTGTGTGTTTGGGGGTAAAGGCTGAAGGGAGCTACCAGGCAAAGGAACAGAAGAAGCCCTAAGGTAGGAAGGAGGTCAACAAAACCACAGACATAAAAAAAAGCCTACTAAGTGCTCATTCCCAAAAGCATGGGAGGAGATGATGCTGGAGGGATAGATAGGCAGTGTTTAAATCCTACGTGGCTCTCTAGGTAATACTGAATAGTTCTGAATGTGGCAGAAAGCTATCGAAATGCTTGAAGGAGAGGAGTACTAAATTTAACTAAATTAAAAAAAAAAAAAAGAAAGAAAGAAAAATACTGCCCTGCCTGCTGTGCAGAGAATGATTTGGGGAAAGAAGAAAGAAAGGAGACAGGGAAGCCAGCGCAGTTGTCCCAGGAGAGAAGGTAGTGACCTGGAGTAGGATGATGTGAGTGGATGTGGAGGGAAGTGGGCCAATTGGAGAAATATTTCAGAGTTAGAATCAAAAGGACACGAGAAGTGAGTCGCACTAGTTCCCAAAATAAGATTTTCTGAAGTACTGCAATGATCCCAAGAATTCTTTCTCCTATTAAAAATAGTATACTGTCAGGTTTATTTATCAGAAATACAATCAAAGTGCTTTTTGAATTACAGAGCTCATCTTTTAACATTTGAAAGGCATTGAAAGTCAAGAGATTTAGAAAAACAAATGGGACAAATTTGTTCTGTTTTAGAACACAGAAAATTTATAGTCTGAGTTCTAAAGGCACCTAAGAGAGTGCTATGGAATTCTTGTAACATATATAATCTATTTCTTAAAATGTCAATATGTCTGCAATAAGGAACATGCATACCTTCTGAATTATTTTATCCTACTTAATAAAACAGTCATTTTTTCTCACTTTTTTGCAAGGCAGCTTCTTGCACAGTAAAGATTCTACAAATATTTACATTCCAAGTAGCAGAGCTGTTTGAGATGCAATAAAGTTCTGCCGGCACTTCTATTACAAAGCCTTATTTCTTGTTTACAACATGCACATAAAAAGGGGGGAAATAAAACCATACTATGGATTGAAACTTGGCATACAAAGTTTCAACAAAAAAGTACACTTCTAGTGAAGCAAGTTTTCAAAAAGAATGTTCCATAGTGTTTAGGAGATAGACTATGCCGTGGTGGGGAAGGGGAGTGGGGGGGGAGGAGGACACTTGGGGGTGTCCTTCACAAAAACCATTTAGCACACGTGATCCAATTCTGAATTTTTTATACAAATTAGATCTGAGACTAAGATCTGTAACCCATCAACTTTAAAGCAATGTTCTATCTTAAAATGCTCTGTGGCTCCAACAAGCTAATTACTGCCAAATATCTTTGCAAACAGGGTATTATCGAATGCATTATTATCAAGCATAAGAAAGGAAGTAGTCCACCAGCATTAAGTGATTAATAAATGCTTATTAAAACCATGGCAGCACTTCAGAGATGCCCACCTTCAAAGAGACAAAGTAACTCCCTAAGATCAGAAGCCTTATTAAAGATGGACTGGTGGTGATCATTAAATCAGAGATGGCAAGCAAACATGCACAGCATCAATAAATCCTCCTGCCATCTGAATATCTCCCAATGCATAAAACTAACACTATTTTACTGCTAACAACTTACTAACTGGTGACTGGAAAACACCGAACACTGAACCAGTCATACGATTCTCTGGTGGCATTGCAACAATATAGTGAACTATATATAGATCTGGCAGTTTGAAAGGGGCAATTATACTTATATACTATTTCAGCACAAAACATATTAAGAGTCAATGAGAACTTCAAGTTGGACACTTAAATTACGTAGTTAAAACAAAGCCGGAAGATGTGTACTGAATGCATGAGAAGGAGTTAGGAACTTACAAAAGAGAAAGACATATTTTGCCAGCAGAGCGAAGAGGCTATTAGTTTGTAATAACTAGGCATATATGAAATGTGACAGTGATAAAATTGAACATAAATCAGCAACGGAAAGGCTGCAGCTTGTTGTCCGCAGCTAATCTTTTGCTCCAGTTGAAACTGCTCAGCACTTTGGTCCTATTAAATGTTCTGTTGCCATTTTAAGGAACACTTGGGCTACTTGGTTGTGTTGTGAAGGATATTTAAAACTTAAGAGTTCTCCTGGAGAAATGAACTAATGCCTTCATGTCTTCAGGCTGACATTAATGACATCCAGACAGCAAGCAGGACGTGGGGCTGAATGTTATTGTCTGAGGCAGCCACTGCCTGAATCTATTCCCCTGCAGATCAATTAGCCATTCAGTGCCTCCGATATCCCATCTTTAGATAGGAGGGCCACACATATGTATTCAACCTCACCTTTCATGTAAAAAAAAAAAAAAAAAGTGCAGCAATTTGCTCTATGTCCCTGGTGGATATGGATCCTTTCCAGGGTCCTCAAACCACATGTTGACTCTCACCTGACTTCAAGCAAGCATTCAAAGATCTGCAATTCCTGAAGCCACTATTTTTAGAATTGGCACAGTCTTTCCATTTAGGAGGCTGAACCCAATCAGACTTCTTTTATGAACAACATTTACAAGAACCTGTCTTACTGTAATCAGAAACTGGCACGTATTAGGCATTTTGCTAACAATGCTCAAATGGGTATGAATATTAACCGGCAGACAACTTCCTCCCTAGTACCATGACTCACAAAGGGTTAAAACCACAGACACAGATACCAGGTTATAGCAGCCGAAGTCCTATGACTGTTAGTAAACACAGCTAACAAGGCAAAAGTAACACATTTGACTTCAATATTGAGAGGCGATAGCTCTTTCAAAGGCAATTACTCCTGCTTTCAATCTCTGAAGGGCTCTGAATCATTGTTCTGATTAATTCCTGTTTTTAATCTATTAACAGATCAGGATTCTTTTTCAGCTGGTGTGATATTCATCTCTGTGGGGGCAGACAGAAACCACAGCACGTACAGTCTTCCTACTTTTTTTTTTTTTCCAGTTATTCTTGCTTAATCATTTTTAAATTATTTCTGGATTTACCTACTCACTGTATGAGCTGGGGTTTCTGACCGCCCTCCTGCACATGACACAACTCCTGTCTGTTGCTTTCTCTAGCTCTGTTTCCCCACATCTTGGTTTGAGATGAACAGACTTTCCACCCCTTTCCCAGAGCTCTGTCTGTTCCCCTCCCTTCGGCTCAGAACGGAGATTTGCTCTCCTCCCCATAGCGGTCACCGTTCGTTATTAAATCATTCCTCTGGGCGCATCTCCGTGTTGTAAATCAATACGCAAATGCAATACAGGAAAGGACACAAGGACTGGCGAGCCGTGCGGAGCTCTGCACAAGCAGAGCCCAGAAGCTGTGCATTTCAAACAAACCAAAAAAAAGAAAAAAAAAAAAATTCCCCAAGGTGCTGTGATTTGGAGTGCCCAGTTGTCACTTCCTGGTTTTCTGATCTCGACCTCTCGACATTCTGGTACCTGCTTGGTTAGCCTTGCAGAGCTCCTTAGAGAACGGAGAAGCAGCCAAGAACAGGGGCCGATCTCAATTAAACTGGATCACAGCCCATCAGAGAAAACCTGGCAAATAAACGCAACGGGGCATTCCATCCAAGACTGCAGATTTGAAAGTGGAAAGAAAATGCAGCTCGGAAAACTTGATCGCTAATGGAAGCATTCTCCACCCTGGCATCCTTTGAGCTGGAAGCCAGGAAGGGGGTTTCTGGCAAAAAATTATCTCATTTCCACCCTCTGCACCATGGACCTGGGGATTCTTCCTCTGCACCCTTACAGTGAACAACTTTTTTTTTTTTTTCTCCCAACTTTCCCTGGCCAAATCCGCTGAGCTAAGGACAAGCCAGGGGAACCCACCTCGCATTACCCCACGCTCGTGCCGAGGATGCGGAGTCTTCCCATCAGGAAACCAATCCTCTCCCGAGAAGGAGAAAAATAATCTCCCCCAAGCAAAACAGCCAGGAGAGGCAGCTTTTATTCTCAACCCGTCGAGCGTATTTCCCCGCAAACAAACTTTGGGGCTGAGGAGCCGTGAAGCCAGTGCGGAAAGTTTGCCCCAGCAGATGGCTCATCCCAGTACCCGGACCGGCGAGAGGAGCCGGGCATGCCCAACCTACCTGGTCCCGGCAGCTAGCTCACCAGGTGCCAGCTCCGCCGGCCGGTCAGCCGCCGATCGCCGGGGCTCGATGGGCAGCCGTGCGCGCCCGCGCGAGACGCTGCCGCCGCAGCCCCCCGGTCCGCGCCGTTCCCGGCCGAGCCCGCGGCGCCCGCCGCCAGTCTGCTGTGGCCGCTGCTGGCGCCAAGCGAGCGCTGTCTGCGCTTCCTCCGCTCCGGCGCGGGCACGGGAGGGAGGGGAGAGGGGCGGGAGGGAGGGGCGGGGAGCGCGGCGGAGCAGCCAACGGGGTCCCGCGCCTCGCGCCGCCCGCGTGCCCCCCCACCAACCCGCGCTTCCGCGCCCCTGCGCCCGGCAAGACCCCGCGTCGCCCTGCGCTCAGGCAGCGCGCGCCCACGTGCGTTCGGCCTCCGCAGGGCCCTGGGCGCGGCTCCAGAGGGGGCGGCGGTCAGCGTGTCACCGCTGGGTGGCCTTGTGCGCGCACAGTCGGGCCCCGGGGAGCACGGGTTAAAGGTAGGAGTTCCACTTATAGGAAAGCTTTCTACAGCTGCTCTCCCACAAGTGCGCAAAGATGGGCAATTTTAATATTAAAGCCTATATTTATTAAGGGCCCGCTACGTACCAGGTAGCGGATTGCGCAATTTAAGTGAATTAGTTCTTGGTTGTCCCCAGAGCACCCCTGGGTCTATTATTACTCCCTGATTTAGTGATGAGGAAATTAACTTGCCTAAGGCTGAAATGAGTAAGTTATGAGAATAATCACTAATTTTTTTGTCTTTTTACAAGGACCCTATGAGATAGATCTTATCGCCTTTATTGTCTTAAATACATACAGACAGTGTTTGGTTGGACAACCTAGGCTTGAATGAAAGCCTGTTAAAGTCCTAAACCCGTGGTTTCAACAGCTAGGCTAGACTTACTTCCCATACCTGTGCAAAGGTTGTTCAGTGCAGCTTTACTTCTAATTGAAAAAACAGCCTACCTGTCTGTCCATCATTAAAAGAACAGCTAATTAAAGTATAGTGGAGCCATAGGATGGAATATAATGCAGCCACCTACAGAGAGGGAAGTACATCTACTAGTATTGGCATGAAATGACCTTCAAGAGGTATTACTAGGAGGAAGAAGTTTCAGGAAAAGTATTTTCAGTTTTTTGCTTATATACACGTGCGGATGCATATTTATGCATTCACCATTGCTAGAAGGATGACCCAGGATACTGTTAACAATAGTCCTTGTGAATAAAATTGAAATTGGGGCTGAATTTTATAATTCTTTGACGTTGTTTTTAAAATGTAGCATAAATTTACTTTATAGAAAAAAAAAATCTACTCCTGTTTGCTTAATTAGACTTAAACAAGGGTTTCCAGCCCTGTCCCCTCTTCTCTCCTTTCCTCTCTCTGATTCCTACTGTCAGAGGGACACAACCACTCATCAAGGGCAGCAGCCAGGGCCAAAAAGACCTGAGAGGGGTTTTAAGGGAAATAGTCGTTTGGCTGCTCGTTCTCATTTTTGCTCATTTCTCCCAGGAATAAATGCTCCTGTTTAGTCCCCTGCAATTCAGAATGGAATTTGAACTTTTGGAAAACTCTCCTTCAGGGGGCTTAAAAGATAACAGGTAGAAAACCCAGGTCAGTAAGATGCAGAGCCCTGCTGCCTACACTGAAGCCCGCATGGAGGGCCCCAGTCCTTCTTGCTGGCGGAAAGAAACTGCTTCAAAGGGTCCAGTGCGGTGGGGTTTCCCCCAGAACTATTTCGGCAGTGATGTCTCCTTTCCCCTTGAGCACACAGCAGTGTCCTGGGATACACTGGGTAACTTTGTCTGATCTTGGCCACTTTTATCCTATTTCTCACTTTATCAGGAAAACTGTTCTTCCCTGTCAAAGTAATGGCTGGATTAAAAAAAAAAAAAAAAAAGATGGGATTATTTATGTTTCAAAAGAGGGGAGGCAAGGATAGATGGAGCTCACTACTATAAATAAAAATAATGTGCTTTTTCCTGTGAGAATTAAATTGCTGTAAATTTGGGCTCCTTAAGGTCTCTGTACTTAGCAAAAGAAAAAAATAGAATAGGTACGGAACTGTGGTTTATGGTCGTTTCAGTTGTTATTGGTTACTGTAAATAATCTTTTTGCTTGCAATCTGGGAACATGTTGGCAAAGCCCCTGAGTGTGACAAAATGTTTTATTGGGTAGAACTGGTGTATTCTGGAAGGAACTGAGAAAACTTTCCATGCAAATTATGCTCATGCCTTGCACCTAGCAGGTGCAATTACTGCCAGGCCCACATCCATCACAGGAGTGCCTCTTCTCTGAATATTTTCAAGTCGATGTCTCATAATGCATTATCCTTCTAATACATACATAAACATAGACCCTATGTAATGGGAAGGGAAAGAGCATTTTTATCAAGGAGGAGGAGCTGTCCCCAGGCAGCAAAATGACGGGAAAAAGATAGGAGAGAAGTTGCTTTAAATTAGAGGGAGAGAAATCTAAACCTGAACCCCCCACTGCCGGCTCCAAATAATTAGTCATTTCCAAGCTCAGATTACATTCGTTGCCTGTGCTGGTGAAAGCTGATTAGCGCTGGAAAGGAATTTAGTGAAATTTCGAATCTATGGTCGCAGCAGAAGGGAGGACATCCTAAATTTGCAGCAGTAATGATGACCATTTCGTGTGAGCCACAGTTTCATAGTCAGAAGAGGTAAGAGGTGTATAAATACATGTATATAAGGAGATATGCATCATTTTATTTCCTCCCTTTGCTCAAAATGTAAAGCATAACGTGAGTCAACTGAAGACCTGATATTTACCAAAAGTTGATACACAAGAGCAGGTTTAAATAAAATTTCCATCCAATTTCTGGGCCGGAAGCCCAGGAAATTAAAAAAAAGAAAAATTAAAGGCACATGTGGGTCTTCTCAGTGTGAATGCCGGATGGAGTTTTTATTGAATTTGGCCTCAACTGATTGTAGCATTATAAGCAATTCTGCAGTTAAGTTCCAGCAGCCATTTAGATGGCAAATCCTTTTTTTAGGGTATTATAACTAAGAATAATAACTTCCTTTTTATATGGCACATTTTATAACAAAGCACTTTAAAGTGTGAGATCATCTTCCCATTATTAAGATACCCCATCTGTGTTGGAATATAGAAGCTATTTCATGCCACTGACACCACATAACAGTTATTTGTTTGCCTGTTTCTTGTGTAGCAGAAGGAAATGAAGAAAAATATCTACTAAACCCACAGACTGACATTCTTCGGTAAAAGTATAAATTGGAATATAGCCAAGTTACTAAGTTAAACATACCCATTTCTATAAAAAGAGGTGAGGAGTCTTTTAGTTTCCATGGGTGGAAAGATAAGTCCTGTGGACTTTGCCATGTTACTGTCCCCAAGTACATATCTAGATGTAAAGATTATATTATTGAGTATACAGAATTGTCGTCTCTAGTGCTGGTGTGGGTGGTTCTGAGAGGTTCCTTGAGTCAGGCTAAAGAGCAGTAGTAAGTTTTCAGCATCCAAACGGGAGTAAAAATTAAGGTTGTTACAGTAACTGGATAACAGGCAAAAAATCTTCCATGAAACTTTCACCTTAAATGTTTGTCCATTGAATACCCTTATTCAAGCAAGTTCTCCATTTTTCTGGTAAGAGGGTCAAACTGGAGGATTCTGGAAACATGAATGCATGTAAAATGCTTAGCACTGTGCCTGGAACTTAGCTCTGGGTGTTAATCAAATATAACTAATTAAAGTGTCTACTCACTTGTTTTCTCCTCTAAAGGTGATTGCCAAACTTTCTGTCTGTAATAGCTCTGCTGTCATTCTCTTTATGTCACAGAACATATCCCTATGTGACCCTATTTTTTACATGTTTTTTGTTGCCAGAATCCCTCACTAGAATGCAAGCTGCATGAAAGTGTGGTCTTTTGTTTGTTTGTTTACTGTGGCGTTCACAGCCCTCAGCACATATCTGACCCACACATGATTCAGATTCCGTAAATGTTCGTTTAATGATTGAAAGAGTTTCCAGTGTGCCAGGCACTGTACTCATTGCTTATACCCAGTGCTTTGCAACCCTTAAAACAACCCCAGGAGGGAACTAACTATTGTTTTACTGTCTTTTACAGATGAAGGAACTAAGACACAGAAAAGTGAACTCATGTATTTGGAAGCTCTCTGTTTGAAGATTACACAAGCTGTAAGTAGCAAGGCTTGGCCTCGAATTGTGGGGTCCAGTGCCAGACTCTCTGCTTTCTGTGCATCCCTGTGAGTTTAAGTGGATTTTGCTACCCATCCAGTCCAACACTTGTAAAATTTTAATGTGCCTGCAACTGGGAATCTGGTTAAAATGCAGATTCTGATTTAGCAGGTCTGGGGTGAGGCCTGAGACTCTGCATTTCTACCAAGCTCCCAAACGATGCATGGAGCTGCTGGTCCAGAGACCAGACTTCGAAGAGCTAGGTTTTCATGTTACCATATAATCCAGTTGGCACATCCCAAATTTTAGGGATGGAAATTAATGGAAGTTAAAAAACAATATTGGAATTGCTTAAATAGTTATGAAATCATAGAGTTTGACTTAGAATTATTTCTTCTAGGTTTACAGTGACTAGTCCAAAGTAAAATCTCAACGAATATTAATTTCCTATACAGAAGAAGAAACTGAGGCACAGAAAGATTATGTAACTTTTCCCAGTTCACTGGTGGCAGAGCTGAGATAGTGACCACCTGATACCTGTGCTCTTTTTGATCAGAAAGCACTGACGCCTCTTGATCAGTTTTTTAACAGTAGATTTCATGGAAATTTGAAATGGCAACAGACTGACAAGGTTAAGAGAGTTGGTAAAGAGGGTGTGCACAGATGTACTTAGCGGTTGCACTTTGGTAGGGATGAGGTGGTTGCACCCTGAGGAAGAAATGAGGGCACCTGAAGTTCAGAGCTCCTGAATTGAAAACCTATTACACAACAGCTGAAGAACGCTACATATAAGAGCCCTTCCCCCTAATGTATGTTACTATACACAAGCAATGTAAGTTTCCCATTTAGTAACTCTATTTATGGGGGGTATTTTCCCAATATTAATGGGAATAACACTGTCTTTCCTATTTAAATATGATCATGTTTTGAAAAAGAGGTTATGTACATATGTCACTTCATTGAAAATACGGGCTTTTGCACAAAGTAACTTGCCTTTCATTAAATTACCTCATCATTTTTTTTACTGTGGGTTTTAATAAGTATTTTATTGGTTTGTCTGTCTAAAATGTTTTCCCCAAGACTGCCAATATTTCTTGGAATAAAAATGAAAATTTTTTTTCATATGCTGAAATGCAGAAAAACATCCTTTACGTATTTATATTTTCATTCTGCTCATACTGTTATTATGATGCAAATTTTTTGACAGTAATAAATATATTGATGTTAAAACTGGGCTTCTGCTCTATGTGTATCTTTGAAATGCTTATATATCTAAAAAATCTTAGCTGATATGGTGAGACAAAGGGAGTTTTTCTAAACTTAAGGTGAAATAAAGTTCTTCACAGGGGAGTTTGAGAATGAAAAACAAAAACTGTTTCTTTATGAATAGAGGATGACTGTTATTAGCCGGATAAGTATCTTGGATGAGGGGATAAAGAATGAAAACAAAGATTGTTTTAGTCAGCTCTGCCTCCTAGAACAAATTACCATAGAGTGGCTGGCCTACACCACAAACATTTATTTCTCATACTTCTGGAGGCTGGAAATCCAAGATGAGGGTGCCAACATGGTTGGGTTCTGGTGAAAGCCCTCTTACTGGTTTGTAGATGGTGGCTTCTTTTTGTATCCTCACATGGCAGAGAGCAGACAGAGAGAAAGAGGTGGGGGAGGAGAGAGAGAGTGTGTTTTCTGGTCTCTTCTTATAAGGGCACAAATCCCATTCATGAGTGCTCCACCCTCATGATCTAAGTACTTCCCAAAGGCTCTACCTTTAAATATTGTCAAGTTTTTAATATAATAGCCAGTTATTTTACCAGCAAAAGTGCGTTTATGCGGAAATAGAGCAATTGCAGTTCGGGATACCCAGACTATGGTGGATCATAGGCAAATCCAGGGAACAAGGAAGGGGAACCTGCTTTAATAAGGAATTGTTTTTTGTGGGGGGGGGAGGTGGTTTGGAAGGGGCTGTAATAACCAAAGAGTCCGCTGGAGGAAGCTGGGAGTACAAAGTATGGAGGCTTCTCATTGGTTGAGCTGCTACAGTCTGATGGGCTGGGCTGTCTAAGGGCAGAGTTACATTTTCTCCTCCCTGCTAGACAGTAAAGTAGGCAACCCCTTCCTCCCTGAGATGTAGGCATGTGTCTTTTCCTATTTGTAGTAAATGACCACGCATGGCAGGCATGAGAGCTCCCCCTACAAACCTTCACAGACTCCAATT
This sequence comes from Balaenoptera musculus, assembly GCF_009873245.2. Lineage (NCBI taxonomy): Eukaryota > Metazoa > Chordata > Mammalia > Artiodactyla > Balaenopteridae > Balaenoptera > Balaenoptera musculus. The sequence continues at coordinate 87,754,181 of NC_045795.1, forward strand.
TCAGCTGAGGTTTCTTTAATTCATTCCACAGTACTGTCACATTGGGGGTTAGGATTTCAACATATGAATTTTGGGGGGACACAAACATTCAGTCCATAACAACGACACAAAGTAAGTTGAGGTAAATCTATGCTAGGTAGAAACCATTGTACAGAAGACCAAGAGACAAGAAAGAACAAGTTTGTGTTGATTTAGTTGCTATCATCAGCTCCTAATGAGCTTACAAGGTAGTATGGTGAATAGTATTTTGACAACATTTATAGGCATCTGTATGAAGTGGGTCTTTTAGGCTCTGAGGAAAGAAATGTAAGAAATTGTTTTACATTTCAGCCAGTTTACCCCAGTGAAGTGCTTTTTCTTTAATAACTTAATGTAACATTAAGTTTTCTATTTCCACTATTTACTAATAATTGGGCAGTGTCTTAGGGAAGGAATAATTTCCACACCTAGTCACAACTGGCCAAAACGCAAGGAAACCTTTCCTTCCTCCAGAGTTTGGAGGAAAAGCAGCTGATTTCTAAGGTTCTGATGACCACTTTTGGACCTCTCACAGGGCCCAACACACAACATGCATTAAAATGTTCACTTGAATGAACATGTGTCAAGTGGTAAATTTCTAAAATTCTTTTTGATTACATGCCATTTATTTTGATCACCTACTTTCAATTTTTTTTTCATTTTTGTCAATATGATTAAAGGAAAAGAGATTTTTCTCACTGAAATGCACACCCTTCATTATGCTAAAATATCCTTTCGAGAAACTGACAACTAGAATCCTTTATTCTAGTGGTTCTGACACTTTTGGCTCATGTTAGAATCACTTGGGGGAGTTAAAAAAATCTGGGTGCCCTGGTTTTACCTCTTCCTGATTAGTTCGGAATCTCTGGGATGCAATACCCAGGTATCAGTATTTTTTAACTGCCCATGTAATTCTAGTATGCAGATAAGTTTGAGAAGCATTGTGGGTTGAAATGTGTTCCCTCAAAAGAGATGTGAAGTCCTATCCTCAGGTACCTGTGAATGTGACTTTATTTGGAAATCAGTTTTTTGTAGATGGAATTAGTTAAATTAAGGGAAGGTTTTACAGAATTGGAGGGCCCTAATCCAATGACTGGTGTCCTTTTATAAGGAGGGGAATTTGGACATACGGAGAGAGGAGAACGCCCTGAAAAGACACAGAGAGAGGCACAGAGGGAAGACAGCCATGCGAGGTGGAGGCTGAGGCTGGCATTGTACAGCTGTAAGCCAAGAAACACCAAGGATTTCCAGAAATCTCAAGAAGCCAGAAGAGAAGCGTGGAACAGTTGCTCCCTCTGAGCCGCCAAGAAGGAACCCATCCTGTTGATACCTTGATTTTGCACAGCTGGGCTCCAGGACTGTGAGAGAGTAAATTTTTATTGTTTTAAGCTACTGAGGGGGACTTCCCTGGTGGCGCAGTCGTTAAGAATCTGCCTGCCAATGCAGGGGGCACGGGTTCGAGGCCTGGTCCAGAAAGATCCCGCATGCTGGGGAGTAACTAAGCCCGTGGGCCACAACTACTGAGCCTATGCTCTAGAGCCCGCGAGCCACAACTACTGAGCCCACACACCTAGAGCCCATGCTCCACAACAAGAGAAGCCACCGCAATGAGAAGCCCACCCACCACAATGAAGAGTAGCCCCCGCTTGCTGCAACTGGAGAAAGCCCGCGTGCAGCAACAAAGACCCAACACAGCCAAAAATAAATAAATTTATTAAAAAAAAATTGCTACTGAGGTTATAATAATTTGTTACTGCAGCCCTAGCAAATGAATACAGCGCTTCTTAGTGGATCCAAAGAGTAGGCTGGCCAGCAGTTTGTAATTCCTCCTTTTCATCTCATTTAGTCAACTAGCTGAATTGGTGGGTGGGTTCTAAATTAATAGCCATTTTCACTGACAGTGCCAGAGCGAATATTCTGCCTCCTTCCATTCCTCCCTCTGCCCCACCTCGGTCATTAAGCCAGGAAGAAAAATTCAAAGCACTTATTTGGATGAAACATTTCTTTGGGTCATTATAGTTTTAAGGATTAGACTTTGCCACTTGTTAGTCCAAGCATTTGTTTGCTTACATTCTTTCTATCATGGTCCATAAAATACTGAGTCACAATACTCCAGTATTTTCTCTTTTAGCCAAGTTCAATTGCTGCAGGATTCAGTCACTATAATCAAAACATTTTAATACTTGAAAACAATGAAAGGAAGAGGTGACTTTCTTTTTCTTCACTCTTTCTGTCAAGGTGATAAGTTCCCAACTATATTTTCCCATAAAACAATCTCTGCCAATTGTTTCTTCAGTATTTATGAAATGTTCCTACACTACAAACTATTTTAAAAATGAGATTCAAAGAGACTTTAGGTGACTCTTAATCATTTTCAAACTATTATCACAATTATCACAATCGCTGGGAAGACAAGTATAGGCATGATTTGCACATGGATGAAAACAACCTAGTAATCAAAAGCTGAGGAAGCAGCCCTCTTCCCAGTGAGCCATTTTAGATGATAAAATAAGTAACTGCAGCGTGACTGTCCAGTTAACGACGATATTCTGGTTATAGCATGAATGTGTGTGAAACTTCAAAGCAGGTCTAGAAGTTTATAAATTATAATCCCCAATATGACTGTTGTGTATCTGACACCCCAGCTAACACAAATTAGACCCACAAATGCAGATGTGCAATTACGAAAGCATCGGGAAGGTTATCAAGTGAGATGTTTTTTGACAGTTAAAATCACAAAACAGAGGTAACCTAACAATTAAGGGTTAGTGAGTCACATGAATAGAAATACCACTGGTGGAGAGAGAGGGCTTCTTACTTCTGTTAGCAAAGATTGCTAGTTTCTAGAAATAACCATTACTGATATTTTGGCTAGTCCTATTTTGACCACTAGGCAAATTTCTTTGGGGCTATTTCTGGCTTTTACATCCTCAGGATTCTTAGCAGGGAAAACACGCATAATAAAAGGAAGGTGGTGGATTACAATAATACTACCCAGATGATTGGAGAGGAAAGATCTCTCCCCCTATGGACAGCCAGTGTATTTTATACATAACTAAAGATGGGCGACATAATTTGTGGCATAATTTCAGTGTGAAATGAAAATGCGGGACCCCTTGTTCGAAACACAGGAAAAAAGTGTTGTCTATAAATGTAGCTTTTTTCTTTTTCCCACAGTTGATCTCTCTTGAGTTGTCGTGATGTTCTTTATTTTCTGTTTAATGTCATTCTAAATAAAGGAGAATTAAAAATGTTAATTTTTAGCATGAATTTTAACATGCATATTTATGTTGTGCAATGCCAGTTTTAAATGCAAATATAAGAGCATTTAACTCATATGTGGTATCACCGAAATTATACAATTTGTGTTTTGTAGCTTCTACATGCATATGTATTTTGTTCTTCCCAGAACAATGGAAATGCCGGACAAAGCTAACTCAGCTGTTGTTATTTTATCTGATATGCAAAACTCTCTATTTTCGGCTTATTGATGAATGAGGAAGGATTGAAAGGAAAAGGATGCGTGGGTTGCTTTATCTTTCACTTTCCTCCTGTGCCATAATTTTCACATTTGTGAAAATTGTCTAGTACAGGGAATAATAGCAAATAAGAAAGGATATAATAGTGTTCTTTGGTTGTTAGGATTTCTCAGAATGCCATTGCTCTTTTTCTGCATTGGAAGCAAAATTCTGATTCTGATGCAAAATGTGGCCTCTCAGGGCTATCAGCACCTTGCCTACTCAGTTGTGGATGTAACTAGCTTACTTTTTACTTTAAGTTTGATTCTTGCAGAATTCCCAGGCATAGTGAGTGCACCAGATGTCTGTGACTGTGGGCCTTCAAGAACACTTGTGAATGGCACAACAAGGACTGTCGACGCCAGGATTGCACGCATCTCCTCTGCGCAAGCACATATTCTGTTGTCCAGTGGATTTCATTAACAAAACACAAGTCCAGGGCTTCCCTGGTGGCGCAGTGGTAGAGAGTCTGCCTGCCAATGCAGGGGACACGGGTTCGAGCCCTGGTCTGGGAAGATCCCCCATGCTGCGGAGCAACTGGGCCCGTGAGCCACAACTACTGAGCCTGCGCGTCTGGAGCCTGTGCTCCGCAACAAGAGAGGCCGTGACAGTGAGAGGCCCGCGCGCCGCGATGAAGAGTGGCCCCTGCTCGCCGCAACTACAGAAAGCCCTCGCACAGGAACTAAGACCCAACACAGCCAGAAATAAATAAATTAATTAATTAATTAATTAAAAAATAAATAAAAATAAAACAAAACACAAGTCCAAAGATAAAATTATTAAGAATTTCAAGGCAGCCACAACATAGCGTTAAACCAAGAGCAGGGCAACCGCATAGGTCACGCCACCATGAAGCCCCCTGGCAAAGCTGTTGTAAGCCTATAACTGTAGTTTTCGAACTTAACTCTGCCCTCCCACTAGCATAAAAATGTCTTGGATTTGTATGTAGGTTTTCAAGTGATAGCTAAAGACATTCAGTGTAGTAGGTAACTGGGGATGTATAAAAAAATAGTGCTATCATTTTTTAGCTCTTATATCCAAATTTTGGCCCACTAAAAATTGATTACTTTCTTGTATAAAATAGGTAAGCACTGTGTCCCTGAGTATATTTCATCCCCTTTTCCCTCCCTCCCTTCTCCCCTTCCTTCCTTCCTGCCTTCCTTCCTTCCTTCCTTTCTTTCCTTTTCTTTATTTTTCCAGTGTCCTTTCTTTGATTCATGTCGGAAGTTTGCTACTGGAAACTAGCCACAATCTACATTGTGGACCTCCAAAGCTATCTAACAAGCCTTGGGCAATTAATACTTACTAGAGAACAATATAATTCCACAAGCAGTCATACCCTCCCTCTTCTGCACACATTTCTATGCATTTCTCTCTTGTCTTAAATTAGTGTAGCCATTGATTTTGGTGTCTTTTTCTTAGGGAACAATTTTTATACCGCGTGTTTAAAAAGTGATGATAGGGTTCTTAGACATGTGGCCTTGTGATTCACTGATAGAGCCTTTGAGGGTAAATCTGCCTTTTTGGCATTGTTAATCTCTTTTTGCCACCACTCTTTTTTAGAGGGTTCTTGCATTTAACGTTTAGATCATTAACTTTAAGCAAGAAATGGCAGAATCTCAAAACTGGCATACGTTCCACGAAAGCAGCCTGGGGGCTACACACATTCTTCCAAGTTTTAATACTCCCAGGTGCTGCTTTTGTTGAAAACATTCCAACTCTACCCTGTATTTGGTATGCTGCCCTGTTTACCAAGAGTGCAAATCTCCTGTAAACCTTACTCTTAAAAAGGCTACCAGGATCAGAGCCAATCAAAAAAGGAACAGCCTTCATAAATATTCACAGCTCACCAGAGACTGAGCTGTAACAAGTAATGAATAGTCATAGGGAATCTCATCACTGACAGAGACCCATCAATGCAAAAACAAAACCCCATTTCCAAAAACAATATAAAGGAAGCATGTCTGTAAAATACCGGCTAAGAGTAGTATTATGAGAACAATTATTTCAATTTAGAGACGTCTCTGTTATATTCCATGAATCATTTACTTTCTCCCCCTCCCAGATTAAATATAGATTTTTAAATATAAATATCTGTTTTAAAGACCTGTTTTTCCCAATATACCATTTTCCCCCTTCTACTTGGATAACTGTCGGCAGTAAGATACATGCATTTTCTCTGTATAGCATATCTGTTTGCTTGCAGGGCTCATGGGAAAGTAGTAGGTGATTTTTAAAATGGTTTCTGGCTTGTGGTAAACATTTCATCCTGAAAACTGGAAAACCACTTGGTCTGACTACCCTCAATCTGAGAATAAAATATTTGGGCTTAAAACATGAAGTGGGTAGAGGCATATGGGCTACAATGGGTCAGGAAGTATTCTGGACATTAAATCTGGGCGAACAGGGGAAAATGTATCTCTCCTTCCTTATTTCTCCCTTTACTGCTTGTTAAATAGAATTGTCAAAGCCTCCAACCTCCTGCATCTGTTACAATGTTTTGTAGATTAGATATTTGGAAAGCTCTGTTGCTTTCTGAGTCTGTCTTAAATGTGATCTGCTCTCTGTTCTGAAACACACGCAATTACAGATGATTTCATAGGTATGTACTATGAACAGGACACCTCTGGTTGTATGATGTACTTCCCCTCTTCACATGCACCTGCATGATTAAACTCTAAGAGAGACTGGAGGACTCCCAAGTATTTTAACGTATACATGAAGTAAGTCCACAGAGACTTTCTTCATTTATCCTTTTAACACTCTTATTATCCACCTAACTCTCTGTTTCTTTTTCTTTTTTAAATAAATTATAGTTGACTTAGAGCAAATTCATTTCATAGTCACCTCTTCCTCAACCGCCCCATACCTTAAATTCTAGAAACTTGCAACTGCCGACTAAATTAAATATAAATTCCTCAACTTTACATGATGGTTCTCATTAGTATTCTATTAACATTAGGATAGTGCCAAATAATAGATACTCAAACAAAAAGGAGGAATATATGTTCATAGAACCAAAAATCCAGAGCTAGAGTTAGCCTTAGATAAAGCTAGATCCAGAGCCTTAAATCATCTCATCAGCTCTCTTCTCCTTTGCCTCTCTTCTTTGCCTCTCTCTTCTCCTTTGCCTCTATTATCCTTTGCATTAAATTCAGTGTCAAACTTGTTCTCACCATTTGGCGACTCCTAGCAGCCCCAGGCCTACATCCTTAATGGTTCAAGGGTATCTGAATGAGACTGCTCTTAATCCCAGCAGTTCCAAAAGAAGTTCCAGAATGAAATCTCACTGTACTCCTTGGCCTACCTTAGGTTACTTGCTTATCCTTGATCCAGTCTCTGGAACCAGAGGAGATGATGCTATGATTGATGGACTTGAGTCATGGTCCCACCCTTGGACCTAGGCATAGACGTAGGAGTCAGCTCCCCGCAACTGCATTGACTGTGATACCCATAGGAAAAGTAAGATCTTGTAGACAAACAAATAGAGAGTTGAGGCTGGGCAGGAAGTAACAACAGACATCCATCAGAAGCCATAGCCTACGTTTCTTATCTTCTCCTATTTCCCTAAAACAACCTGTTGTGGAGACCTCTTTGGTTTTATCAGCCACTGCACAAGGGAATGGTAGTGGAGATTCTGTACCTAGTTGGAGGTCATGAGTGTCAAGCATGGTCTAGGGAGATATAGTCCTCTTCCCAAGAGACTGCAGTCAGCCATATAAGATTTTCAGGAAATCTTTCTACCAGTTCTTAGTCTAAAACCTAGTCTTGAAATCAAGTCTCATTCCCAAAGATGGTTGTCTCTAGGGAGACTGGGTCTCTGTTAAGTTAAAGGCTTAACTTTGGCCCAGAGTTTCGTGGCTGTAACCTCTGTTTAATGTTAATTATATATTCAACATAGGTTTAATCATATACTGAACATCCCATAGCAAGGAGGGTAAGATAATTGTTCTGACACCTGGGACCTCCCAATTGCATTAAGCCACTCAGACACTCACTGTAGTGTAGCAGTCAAATTGGCATCTCAATACAGCCTTCTGGTTGCCTCCGCCATTGACCTATCCAAAAGCCATTTATGAAAGGTATAATTCTGCTAAGCAGTGCATCCCCCAGTAGAAAATAGGATGCAAAGACATTAAAACATTAAGAATATACCACAACTCTTATAACCTACTTTTGGCATTAACATTTTTTTTTTATATCCTGAAAGCCTCAAAAAAGGGGAGCAGCCTCTGGCCTTCTGTTTCCAACACCTTTAAAATTATCTCTCTCTTATTGAAACTTTCCAGAAGCCACTTTCCTCTAAACCTTCATAGCAAGTTCTGAACTTCACACTGAGTCTTCATTATCTTCTGCCTTGAATTAGTGTTGTTGTGTGCAAGCCTTAGATGATAGTAACCTTTTGAGTTCAAGTCCTATTTATACGTTGCCTATGTGATATTTATATTTTTTTATGATGTGCTTGTTTAAGCCTTACAATATTGTCCCAATTACCTGGAGGACAGGACCTTCGTTCTATTCATTTATGTATCTACTAAGAGCCTGGCAAAGGATTCTGTGTACAAACTTGGTACATAATTCATATTTGTTGGAATAGCATGAATCTTTTAGTCTGCATTTGTCTTTAAACTGTCTGTGTCTTGTGTGTATCTTGATGGTCTAGATTGTAGTTGGTAGTGAAATCCATATTTTGCTTTGCTCCTGTGATTTATAAAGGGTTGCCCCTCTGAGAAGTAGTTCTTACCAACACTCCTAACTCTCAGTCAGATAGAACTGACCACTGATCTTTGGCTCATTCCACATATCTTTCACTCCACTATATATATGCTTCTATCATGTTGTGTTTCTTAGTTTATGTGCCTGTCACATTTTCTTATTCTGTGAGCCCTTCAAAAGACGCAGTGGTTGAGAATCTGCCTGCCAATGCAGGGGACACGGGTTCGAGCCCTGGTCTGGGAAGATCCCACGTGCCGTGGAGCAACTAGGCCCGTGAGCCACAACTACTGGGCCTGCGCGTCTGGAGCCTGTGTTCCTCAACAAGAGAGGCCACGACAGTGAAAGGCCCGCACACCGCGATGAAGAGTGGCCCCCGCTCGCCGCAACTAGAGAAAGCCCTCGCACAGAAACGAAGACCCAACACAGCCAAAAATAAATTAATTAATTAATTTTAAAAAAAAAGAGCTATTTTTTTTTCCATTTTTGTATCTCCCGTGCCTAGATCATAAATTTTGACCTATAATTATTTTTCGTGTTGTATAAATGGAATGATGTATTGAAACTAAGATAATTAAGACAGTTCCTCTAGAGGAGGATGGACTCTGGTGTAAAAAAGTTAATCTTCACAATGATAACACTTCATAACAAATTGCCCCAAGATTTGGTGGCTTAAAATAGCAATCATTTATTCATGCTCATGTGTCTGTGGTTTGGTGATCTAGCTGTGCTTCCAAGTGTGGGTCTGGCTGGTCTAGGCTCCTCACCACAATTTGGGCTCAGTCTGTAACCACATGTTGACTCTGGAGGCCTGGTGGGAGATGCAGCAAATTACCCATCACCTTCTCATGGTGATGGCAGAAATGCAAGGGAGCAAGCCCTACCGCTTAAATATTTCAAGCCTTTGCATCATGATGCTAATATCAAGTTGGTAATAATAAGCAACAAGGATATGTTGTACAGCACAGGCAAAAACAGCCATTATTTTGTAATAACTTTAAATGGAGTGTAATATATAAAAATATTGAATCACTATGATGTACACCTGAAACTAATGCAATATTATAAAGAATCTATACTTCAATTAAAAAACAATAATATTGAGTTGGTAAAAAAAATCCAAATGGCTAAGCGTAAAGTCAGTGGGTGGGTAAGTATACTTTGAGTGTATGAGAACTGAAAAATCTTGGAGCAAAGGGCACAGGTTCAGGCAGGGGTGGAGAACTGTGGCCAACGTTTCCATCTGGCATATCAGGTTATAAAGAAGATTCGTGAAAGAAATAGCAATCCTGGAGTTGGATAGTTTCATTTAGCCATTGCTGTTCTGGGATTTATTTGTGGTCAGCATCCAAGATACCCAAGGATGATTCTACTTTAAATCATATTTGAAGATCTCCTGAGTTGATGCTTATGAGTTGTCTTTTTACTGCATTTACAATATAAGTTGTATACACTTATGGATATCAGAATGTTGCTGTGCTATGCTTACTAAATCTAAGGTTAGTTTCTTTCATGACTAGACTGTCCTAATTATGACCCTTATTTTTAACACCCCCCCAAGTAAGTTGCCTCCTTAATAATTCACTAACAATACTGACCCTCCCTTCAGAGAGGCTGTGTTATTTAACTGCCTTCTTCCTCATAATCAAGTCAGACTCCATGAACAGTTAAGGATTTTGTTTTGAATTTGTAAATGAATATGATTTAATACAAGTTTATGCAATAGTTCTAAGGTTTAATATTTTGCACCCTCTGCTGGGGAAAAAACAAAGAGAATTACAGCAGATGTGGAGAAGTAAGTGATTTAGGACATGAAGTGAAAGCCTTAGATTAGAAGACCACTTGGCCCATAAAAGTCTTTCATTTTGCAGTTAGCTTGAGAATATGATTCTGTAACTCTCCTTGCATAAACAATATATGATGAAATTTAAATTCATGAACATTAACATGAAAATATCCAAGCTTACAATTTATTGGATGCAGAGATCTGAAAAATCCCTTTAAAGCCTTCGCTATAGGTGGATTTTGGAATATATTTAGGTTAAATCCCATTGATAAGAACCCAAAATATCAAGAAACAGAAATACTAAATATCTGAAAAACTGAGACTTAAATGGTACTTTCTATTAAGAAAGCCACAAGCTAGTAATTTTCTGTTCTGCATTCCACAAAAGAGGTTGTCAGCTTATGCAGTACTTGAATTATAAGGAAACAAATAACTCTTTGTTTCACAAGGAAATTTAAATGCCATAACCTCTTAACAGTGCATTACTAAGAATGATAAAGACATTATCCACTGGCATACACTTTCATTTAAAGGTCTCCACATAACGGCAGAGACAGCCTAAAATTTCTTCAAGTTAGGTTCAAACATAACATAAATCTGAATTCCATAATGCCTTTCATAAGATGGAAGAAAGCAGCTATATCTGAAACATTCTCCAGCTCTTATTCATAACAGGTGAACAGTTTCATCAGAGTGAAAAGATCACTTAGAATGACAAATGTTTTAAATGGAAGAATATGAGATTGAAGGAGATCTTCTTTCTAAACCCTTATACCTGTACACACATCTGTGTGACTGTCCTAGTTTATGTTGAATGCCCTAGGACATTGAGAGTGGTCAGCCTTATCCATTTCCCACACTTTTATAATCCACTGTTGAAAGAATATTTCAGCTGACACAGCTGTCTTAGTAGCCTCTGGAGCAACACAAACCTGGTATTTTCTAATCCGAGGTTATTTTTTAGGTCATCAATTCTATTTCCAAACATCTGACAGACCCTGGTGTTCTTAATTAGAATGGTGGCACATCTATTGATCATTATCTTTATGACTTCAATTTTCTCAACTTGTAACAAGTTCAGAAGCAGGTTTTTGCAGACCTTGTCTGTTGCTCTCTGAATCACATCTACTAGCACTTACTAAGCCAGTCTGACATCATTTGATAAGTAAAACACAGATCCTCAGATGGTAAATCAAAAATAGAATGGTTTACCTCCAGGGAAGGGAACTTGAGGGCAAAATGGTAAATTCTGATCTCAATTTTTCTCTTTCTCTCTCTCTCTCTTTTGCTCGCACTCTCTCTCTGCTCTCTCTCCATTTCTCTTTCTCTTTCTTTGCCTTTTTCATACAGCCACACACAAAATCATATATCAAAATGTAAAATAGAAATATGAATAAAATTACATGTCCATATTTTGTTGCTAATCTTTAAATGGTACAGGAGATATACATGTGACCTTTATAAATAGAGCCTTTCTGAACTGTGCCATGTACGGGAGTACAGGGAAAAGAGCCATAAAGGTCATTTAATGGTATTTTCTACAGGTTGCTGTTATGTGAATACTTCATATAATCTGGCCTTTCCTTTCCAGCTTTCTCTTCCATGTTTCACAATGTATGCTGTTTTAGTAGACCCTGTGCCTTTAATAGCATTTTCAAAATGCTACTCTTGTCCATTTATTTATGTGTTAGAACCTGTCCAGGCTATCTTCCCTTCTCGTTTCTACTACTTCACATTATCTCCAGCTCGTGTAAGATAATTAACCATAAAAATTATTTTTCAAAACTGTCGACATAAAGTGATTTTTTTTCCTAAGGCTAGGACTAATCTAATTAATTATTTAATTCAGTTCAATTAATTAATTACTTTTGTCACATATATGTCCTTTTAACACAAATTTGGATTGAGCTGATTAAGCTTTATGATTCTGGATCCAGATTCCCCATTGCAATTTTCTCCTGGGGTAAAGGGGGGATACTTTCCATACAATAACAATGATTGTGTTGATTTCCCAGTCTTATTTTCTTACCACATAGAGAAAGATCTTAGGTTAGAGTTTGTCTCATCTTCATTCTTGCACCTGTCATGCTCTCCCTGAACACTTCCAATTCCTGTGTGAGGACTCTTTCAGTTGCAAGTAACAGACAACACAATCAGACTACCTTAAGATTAACAAAAAGAGCTTATTTATTCGTGATATAGCAGGGAATGAAACAGGGTAGTTCTCAGAATGAAAGGAAGAGATCTAAGGCCTTAGGGACTAAAAACGAAGTCTCAGTGCTTCCCAGATACCGTTTGTATGTATGCCTTCCATCTGTGCATCTCTCTGTGGGCCTCTTCCTCCAGCTCAGCAAAGCTCTCTCCATGTAGTGAGGATCATGACTGCCGTAAACAGCAATTTCAAAACCAGCAAATTCTCTCATCACCTGGTTATCTGGGGAAGGCATCTGATTGGCCCTGCTTTGATTCACCTGTTCACCTCTTGGACCAATCACAGTTGCCTGGCCTTGGAAAACTATTAGTTTGAATCATATGTGATTTCTGTTTCTATAGGTTCAAAATAGTCAAGTATAGGCAGTTTCTTTTGGTTCAGCTGAACGAGGATCAGGCCTCAGTCACATGGCACCCTTGGGGCCAGGTGGTCTTTTACTATGATCTGAAGAAGGATGCAAAAATGGACGGAGAGCTGAGAAATTAGTTACTAAATAGTTCTAATAAAATATTTTATATATTTCAATAACTTAAGGCCAATAATATAATCTTTATATATATGAGAACTTAAACCATGAAAATACACCTGGAGCAACAAAAATCTGATCTTTTCAAATTTGAAGTGATTTAGCAGGTCCTAAGTTCTATTTCCAAGCATCTAAATGGTTCTGGTATTCTTAATTAGAATGATAGAGGCAGTTGTAGATTCATATATATACTAAAGTAAATTTTACTTTTAATTATCATGTTTCATATGCTAAGTTTCTTAACATATATCGCATTTCATACCCAATTCCCAAGTAACTGAGGACCATATGCTGAAATGTTTCATGTCTTCTTACACAAAGCCACTATTCTGTATTAGAAGATGAGTGCTTATTGATTTAGGATCCTACAAAGGGAGATATTTCAAAAGTCTTTTAAACAGCCCATAGATATGAGACTAATATGATTCTTCTGGACTTTGCATACAATTGTTTATATTTAAACCTGATGAAATGCTAATATCCACCCATTTTGGACTGACCAAAGTGGCAATTTCATGTGGTTCAAACTATTAATCCATGAAAGAAATTATTCTAAATCATGCAGATTGACTTCGTACAATTTGAAATTCAGTATCATTCTTGGCCTAGGTCTAAAGTAGTATAGGAGAATCCCTCTCAGGTGTGGCTTACCTCATGTTTTTCACAGCTGTTAAAAACGATCGTTCGTACATGTATAGTTATACATGTACCCAAGTATAACTATAAGTGGACAAAGGATCATTTTCCAGTGCAGCTGATATGGGTATGAGATCACAACAGAGCTCCCGAAGGGAACAGAAGCCATGCCAGTTTTGTTCACTGTTTTGTCCTCAACACCTAATACAGAACCTGCGACAAAGTAGGCATTTAGTACGGTAATATTAACTGAATGAAAATAAATATATGTAAATGTTTGAATGCACTGTGAAGACATGCTTTGGATGGAAAAAAAATATGCCCTAAGTATATGGAAAATTAAATTCGTTAGGTACCTGACATTTTACTGATGGCTTTGGAGAATAAATTGTGAGATAACACACCAGAAATGAGATGCTATATGTGAGGACAATAACAAGAGAAGACTAGTGAAGAACATTCCACAAAAAAAAAAGTACGTACAAAGGTCCTGAGATGGGAAAGAAGTTAAAAAAATCAAGATGTAGTGAATGGAGCCCGAAGTGGCTGGAGTGGAGAGCAGGGAAGTTGGGAGAACAACTTGTTAAGGATAAGGATTAGGCTTGTTTTTACCAAGAAGATCTTTCTTTCTCTTCCTTGATTCTTCTTTATTTTCTGATCCGTGTTTGAAGAGGCAGTTGGTAGACACAGCGTCCTTGGGCCTCTTGCTCTCCTATGTGTCTGGCTGGCTCTGCTAAAGCTACAAGCTTTTCCAGCCCTTCTCAGGTATTTCTCGGGGTTATTTATTCAGCCAGTAACCTTGAGCGACCAGGTTACATCTTGTGTGGACCAAGAGCAGGCTTGCTTACGGTTCGCTATAAGAACGATGGATTTCCCCAACCTCAGAGTTCTCAGCTACGACACAGACCCACTGTGTATGCAGCTTCAAACACATTGCCTCTCCACACCCACCCCAGGACTTGGGAGCAGGGGTGACAGCGTGCTGCTGCCTGTGCTGTGTGTAATACAGTCATTCGTCTCTGACCCACGAATCTTGTGTCTTAGTCAGCATCCACGAACAGTAACAGGGTCACACTAGGTTGCAAGTAGTGTAAACATCAATTCCCAGACCTGACACTGTATTTATTAACTCCTCAACAATTTGGGGGAAATAATAGAAAAGATAAGACTTTGCCTTTTAAAGAGTTTAAGCTAGAGATTTGACTGAATACAGTCACATTAACTTTTAGTGTGATTTTTAATAAGGAAGAACATATGAGAATATTATTAATGTTTGGTTACCATCTGTGACTAGGTGCAAAAATATCATTTGATTACTTTCATAGGGATAATAATATATTATTTTGTAAAAAAAAGAATTTCTATTCTGTGTGAGTGGATTTGCATCTTGAATGTATAGTGTTGAAATATAAGTAAACACTAGTTCTGTTATATACTACTGGGGAAGCTTTCTCTATTTTGCCTAAATATCTGTACCATAAATATATTTTTTCTAAGATACTCCGATTTCTATAGTTTCGATTTATTTTTCATAATAATGATATATTAAAATACATAGATATCTAAGGACTATTTCAATAATATGAAATATTGTAGATTATGACTTTTTTTTTTAAGTTGTCATTTTTAATAAGTTATGTTGAACTCTCGAAAATTCTCTGAGACTCAAACTGTAAGGGAATGAGCCTTTTATTCAGGTCATTGCAACAGGAAAAACTCTCAAAGGAATTAAGCATCTCCTCAAACCTGGGGAATAAGAGGGACTTTTCAGGGGAAGGGAGCAAAAGCAGCAAGACGCTTGCTGCAAATTTGGTGGGTTTTAGTGAGGCAAGTGCTTCAGTTGTGCTTGAAAGGAGAGGGTATTTATGTGTGTGTGTGTATGATTTGGCCCATTATCAGGCCTTCACGTCCTGTTCTTAGAATTTTTTGACTTAAAGAAGAAGTTCAGAAAGAGGCAGTTTGTTTATTAACATGAAATCATAATCATTGAGCTAATTTTTTCCAAAATGTTCGCTTCTGTTTAAGATTCTTTTGAAAATTGACTAAAGGACCAACATCTTTTTCTTAAATGTATCCCTTAATATTACAGATGTTGTCACCAGATTGCCAGTAAACTTATTTTAAAAATAAATGAAACTTCTAGACAAATGTAGTTATTTAATATTCTGCAATATATGTTTTGAACCTCCCCTTGTGAAATCTTAACATGAATGAACAATTCACTGATTAACTGTGGAACAGTGATTTATTCTACCTCAAAGTTAGAGTCTAAATATAATCATTTCATTACTGGTAACAAATCACCTTAAGAGCAGTTACAGTTAGAATATTTCCTCACATCTGGAATGAAATGTTGAATGTAACTTTCAGTTCTATCTCCCTTTATCATGCTGCAGTGAACCTGAAGGTTAATTTACTTCCCATCTGCCTTTATTTCTTATTCTATGGAGCTTAGGCTTTTTTTCCTTTTTTCTTTCATGAGAATATATTCTCTATTCCAACCTCGCCCCCTTTTTTTCCACTTATGATCCTTTAGTGTGATGTCTTTCAGTAAGACATCAGACTAAAGGATCATGCTTTCATTAGCATAATGTAAACACACCCTCTTCCAATTAATCAGCGGATTTTTGTAATTTGAATTTTTTGAAGCAACTTTTTGCTTAAGTTTCTCCTATAGATGAATAGCACTTTGAAAGTTATAAAAAACAAATACTGCTGGTCATTCTAAATGATATTCACATAACATATTTTTCTGATAATGGAGCTATTCTTACTTTTTTCTCCTTTAGACTTTGTCAGTATTAACTAGCACATGACACAATAACATCTGCCTCTAAATCTATTCAAGGAGAGAGGTAATTTAATAACATCACTTTTAAATTTCAATCAGAGTTATGATCAATGAAGAAAAACTTGGATAGTCTGATGGGATGTGTACTGGGTTTATATGGCAGTTTAGTCATCCTCTATCAAATTGTAGGTGGTAGAGTACAGTGCTAAAGGACATAGGTTTGTGGTATCACCTGGTCACTCTAGTCTTAACTGTTTAATTCCTGGATCTGTGAACTTGGGCAAATATCTAAGCCTCATTTTCTCATCTTTAAAATGGGAACTATAACCTTGATCAGAGAGTGACTGTAATGATATATATTAATTGCTTAATAAATTTTATTTCTCTATTATTACTACTACTGATACTAATGCAGAGCCACTATAACATGCATATTTACTGGCCAATCTCAGATGCCTGTTTTGAAGCAGCAGGTCAATTATTTAGTATCTACATATCACGCACACAATGCCTTAATTACCGTATTTGAACCCTAATAATAGGTCTAAATAGATATGTTATCTTGGCCTCAGTTTAGATTACTGGGGCATATGGATGATGAACTTCGACATTTTAAGTCATTCATCTCAATGCATCAAATATTTTCAACCTTTTTAAAAAATCTTTTATTGTGCAGTTTTATTTTTGTTGTTCTATTACTTTTCTTCAAACCTGACATCAATGCCTTACAATAATATGTAAGTTACTGGCATTGTGTTACCACATTTATGAGGAAAAGAGTTCATACTCTTACTTTTTACAGTTGATGTTTTCCTCCTAGTTTCAAGTACTGCATGATTATAAAATGTTTTCTTCATGTTTAAAAGCTGAATGTATAATGAAGGTGGCAACATAGAGTCATGGGAAAAGACTATAAATTGCAGTTGGAATCTTAGAATCACAGTCTAGTTTCTCTGCTCATTGGTCGTGAGATCTTGGATTAGTTATTTATACTGAAAGAATGTCAGTTTCTTTGTTTATAACCTGAGGACAGTAATATACCCATAGGTTTATAGTGACGATTTAAGGAAGAAAAAAATAATATTGTAAATAGTAGAACATATATAGATGTAAATTGTTACCATGAAAGTGACTCAAATCCCAGCAACTTAAAACTTCTGGTAAAAAACAGAAAATAACTAGTATTGCTGAGGATGTAGAGAAATTAGAACCCTTGTGCTCTGTTGGTGGGAGTGTAAAATGGTCCAGCTGCTGTGGAAAACAGTACAGTGGTTTCTAAAAAAAAATTAAACGGAATTACCATATGATCCAGCAGTTTCACTTCTGGGTGTATACCTGAAATAATTGAAAGCAGGGTCTCAGAGAGGTAGTTGTACATTCGTGTTCATAGAAGCACTATTCGTAATAGCCAAAAGGTGGAAGCAACCCAAGTGTCCATTAACAAATGAATGGATAAACAAAATTGAATATATAAGTACAATGGAATGTTATTCAGCCTTAAAAATGAAAGAAATCCTGAGACATGTTACAACATAGATGAACCCTGAGGATATTACGCTAAGTGAAATAAACTGGTCACAAAAAGATAAATACTGTTTGATTCCACTTATGTGAGGTACCTAAAGTAGTCAAATTTATAGAGACATAAAGTAGAATAGAGGTTTCTAGGGACCTGGGGGAGGGGACAGCGGGGAGACATTCTTTAATGGGCACAGTGTTTCAGTTTTTCAACTGAAAAGAGTTCTAGGGATTGATTGCATAGCGATGTGATTGTATAACAATGTGAATGTACTTAACGTTGCTGAACTGTACACTTACAAACGGGGAAGATGGTAAATTTTTTGTTATGTGTATTTTACCACAATTTTCTTAAAAAGGCCAAATTGTTTTTGTCTGAGCATCCTAAAGTTGAATGGCATAGTATTTAAGCATATAGTAAAGTATTTATAGTATCTAAGCATAGCGCTGACAGGAGTATCAGAAAACCTTGTTGGATGACTTAGCCCGGACTGTACCTAACTCTGGAGTAAGTAACCCTAAACTTGAGTTACTGCATCCATGAACTGGGGGATCAGTGCATCTACTTCAGTACTGCTATTTTGATGTTTAAAAGAGATACTGTTCTTAAAGCACAGCAGGGTATCTGTGCTCATTTGCTAGGACTGTCATAACAAAATAGCATAGACTGGGAGGCTTAAAAAAACAGAACTTTTTTTCCCTCAGAGTTCTAAAGCCTAGAAGTCCAAGATCAAGGTGTTGGCAGGTTTGTTTTTTTCTAAGGCCTTTCTCCTTGGCTTATAGATGCTGCCTTCTTGCTGTGTCCTCATGTGGTCTTTCTTCTGTGCATGTGTCTGTGTTCAGATTTCCTCTTTTTATAAAGATATGGGTCATATTGAATTAGGGCCCACCCTAAGTACCTCATTTAACTTAATTACTTCTTGAAAGACCTTATCTCCAGATATGGTTACATTCTGAGGTACTGGGAGTTAGGGCTTCAACATAAGAATGTGACAGTTCAGCCTGTAACAGTATCTCGTACATCGTAAGTGTAGAATAAATGTAAACTGGTGTGTATTTGTTATTTTCATAGATAGGTGCTTTTAATGTGCATATAAAATATGATACTCTCATAATTTGTATGTTTTGAAAATGAAATGTGATATGGACAAGGTTATTCAGCAAAATGTGACTCATCAATCAATTGAATAGACAAGGGCTTACAATGGAAATTAAAACATGGTTCATAATATTTACGTAGCACTCTACACTTTATGCTGTTCTTTTATATATTGACCTATTTAATGCTCATAAAACCTTGTAAGGAAGATGTGGGCCTATGTTTTACATGTTTAATATTATGTATTTCTTTCTATTGCATCTGTTTCTAGGAATGAATTGTAATGGTTTTAAAATGATACCCATCATATCATTTAAAAGTAGAAGTGAGGGAATCTTGGCAATAATCCAACAGTGAAAACATACACAAAATACTGAGAAATCTGGATTCAGAGGACAAAATAAACACGTGTCTCTAATATTCCCTTCCCTTGTGTTCCAAATCCCTTCAAATAAGAGAAAGAATATGTTTATATATGTATGTGTGTATACATATATATGTTTATGTATATACATACATACATACATATAGCCTGTTCTGCTCCTTTCTCCAAACTGCCAAGGGCAGACTCTTGTAATCATGGTCAGCTTCTCAATTGCAGTGTGATAGCAGACAATCTTTATGTATGTGAGGAAAACTCAGGCAAGGGAAGAGAAACACTCGAGGTGGGGTGGGGGGTTGGGGGGGAAGAGTTAGCAGAGGATTCAGGAATGCTTAATTAAGTTGTATCAGAGCCATCAGGGAGGATTAGCATCCTAACCTCAACAACAGGCTGGAAAAGTAACCTATTCAAGACCTTAATTTTTTTAAAAGAAACGCTTGTGAAATAATAATAATAATAAAAAATTTCCTGAATATCAGAATGGGCACCACTACAGAGGAAATGAAGGAGCAAGGAAAGGAAGCCCAGGGATTTTCGGAAAATATGTGGCAAAAGTCAAAAGAGATGGAAAGCAAGGACTAAAAGGTAATAGGAATGAGAGGAGGCATCTAGAAGTTTCAATGAGATAAAGAGAGGATGAAAGAAAGTAATGGAAAAATTTCTCAACAGGCAGCTAATAGGATGAATGAAACAAAAAATATTCATTTTTCAGCCACTCTAGTGAAAGTCTAGAATTTCAAGGATGAAAAATTAAAGTTAAAAGGCAAACAATGAGGAATAAAACACTACAGCGTAAAACAAATTACCTACAAGTAAATGAAAATGCAGATGACATCAGGGTTATTTTCAATAACAGTGAATATAAGAGAACAATAAGAAGAAAATAATTTAAAATTCAGAATTTCCTCTGGATTCAAGTGTACAATCATTTTTATCATGGAAGGACTCTGAATTTTATTATGTCTTTGAAAGAATTACTCAAGGATATGTACCAGCAGTAAATACAAACATACATACATAGAGAGAGAAAGAAAGAAAGAAAGAAAGAAAGAGGGAGGGAGGGAGGAAGGAAGGGAAACTAGAAGCTTGGTTATAAAAAATTGTGGTAGGCAAAGAACCTAGTAGAAAATTTCTTATAGTTAAATCTAAAACATATTGCTGCACAGGAAAAAAAAAAATTTATGTACATGTGAACATGAAAGTCTGAGTTAGCAAAAGAAGACAAGACAGAAATAAATAGAAATAGGACGGATACGGTGGACATAAATTGTATGGAAGAGATTTAAAAATAGGTGAATGCTATCTTGCCAAAATATATGAGTTTCCAGACAATATTTTGAGGAAAAAAAGGGCCAAGACTACGGGTATGAAATCGTGATGTAGGGCTTATGCTGTTTGTTTGAAGAGACATTACCCGGAAGTATGACCCCTGGGCATATGGAATATTTTAAGCTGAAGGAGTTTGAGAAAGTGGGAGAAGTAGGAAGGTTACTCTGACCTTTCCCCCCACCCTTCTCCCTTGAAACATGTCATAAAACTCTCATATGAGAGGTGCCCTCCTTATACCCAGCAGAATGGAACATCCTTATCTTTGATGACAAATAGACACCAAAAAGAATCCTAACAAACAGGTCTTTGCTGTTTCCCCCAGTTTACTGCACTTGATTCTCATATTCTTTAAATTCAGATTCCTCCACCTGCTCTTCATCAAACCTACACTCAGGTCTGTTTCTTTGGGTGTTTATTTCCTAATGAAGGCTCCCGCATCACATTAAAAATAAATGTGTGTGCTTTTTTCCCTTTTAATCTATATTTGTGAGTTTAATTTTCAGACCCAGCCAGGTACTCTAAGAGGGTCGAGGGAAACTTTTTCCCTCCCTACATGTACATGACCATAACCCAAGGACCCCCACCTTCGCCTTCGAAGAAGCTTCTCCAAATTGGTTTTGCAGTCTAGAGTGGAGAAAGGACCTTTAACTCTTAAAATAAACACATTTTTTAAAAGGCTGTTAGAAAGCAAAGCATTGATGATATGCACCTGAAAAGAGGGCAGATGCGTTTGAAAACTTGAGTAATCAGAGAATTTATTCAGAAGTCAGGGGGTAGTTTTACACTGAAAATCTATAAAGGAGTTCTGGTATTTTTCAAGTGAGTAAATCACTGACGTCTGTTTTTGTTCCTTAAGTTTTCAACTCATAGGACATGAAGTTCTCTTATATGTGGAATTCTTTTAATTATGAGGAGAAAGGTCTCATCCAAATACGTTTTCCAGTTGACTCAGGTAGTAGCAAGCCTGTACAAATGGTTATCGGAGGAATAAATCGAAAAGTCATTCAGAGATTTGCCCCTAAAACGTAATAGGCTAAAGTAAGTTAATTTCTATAAATGATTCAAAAATTAGATGTTATTACATGATATAAATTACATTGTATAAATGATTCCAGAGCATAGAAACAACTAAATGTCTAGTACTGGGATGACTGGATAACTTTCAATGTATCCATACCATAAAATAATATGAAGACATTTTACAATGAGATGGCCTTCTATATATAGACATAGACGAATGTCCAAGACTTAATATTTAGATTAAAAGTCACTGAAAAAAATAGAGAGCATTTTCAATTTATGTTTGAAATTAACTACATACACATATTTAAACATACATATAAAGTTGAATTCATACATGTAGTGATTATCTCAGAGGAGGAGAAGACGTGGTGTATGTGTGAGTGTGTGTGTGTATTAAGGGATGGGTTTAGAAGATTGGGTGGAATTGAGACATTCACATTAGAGTCTATGTATTTCTGTGTTTTGTTAATATTTTTGAATCAGCATGCTTTTGTTTCTTACTTTGTAATGAGAACATACTTAAATTAATAAGATAAAACAGAAATCATGCCAAAGTATTTCATTTTCAAAGAAAGATAAAGGTGTGAGTCTTGGGCAGGACAAGCTCTTTGCTAAGTCCGGAGGCTGGGTATCACATGAACTCAAGCGCAGGTTTTTAGAAGCTACTATCCCCCCACTTTAAAATGATATATTTATTTCTAACTCTTATTTTTATTTCATTTTATGCACATTGTAAATTACATGTGAGGAATTCTGAAGACAAAGCTACCATGCACACATACCTCATATATTAATTGCAAATAAAAGAGCACAAATAAAGATCACTCACTGTTACATCACTTAAAGGTAGCTACTGTTAAAATTCTGAGGTATATGCTTCCAGAAATATTTTTAAATTAGGTTATATGCACATATATATATTTCTAGCTTTCACATATGACTATATAGATGTATATATGTTTACGAAATAAAGGTCATAATATACATTATGGCTTTTTTTATCATACTGTGTAAAATTTTTCCCCATGCCATTAAACAGTCTTATAAAAGCTGCCTATGGGCTTCCCTGGTGGCGCAGTGGTTGAGAGTCTGCCTGCTAATGCAGGGAACACGGGTTCGAGCCCTGGTCTGGGAGGATCCCACATGCCGCGGAGCAACTGGGCCCGTGAGCCACAACTACTGAGCCTGCGCGTCTGGAGCTTGTGCTCCGCAGCGAGAGAGGCCGCGATAGTGAGAGGCCCGCGCACCGCGATGAAGAGAGGCCCCCGCTTGCCACAACTAGAGAAAGCCCTCGCACAGAAACGAAGACCCAACACAGCCAAAAATAAAAAAAAAAAATAAAAAGTAACAAATGTTCAAGTACAATTGGTGTCTTTAAAGAAAAAAAAACCAATTCATTATCATAGGACTTTTTGCACTATATCTCTGAGCATTTTTTATAGCAATTCCTAGAAATGAAATTTCTTGGTCAGAACTCATACTTCTAAGGCTTTTGATAGATCTCTTGGAACTGCCTTCCAGAAAGTTTTTACCATGCCAGTTTAATAAGCAGGCTATTTTCATTTACCCCAGATAAAACTAGGTAATTAAAATAAATTTTATTATTAAAGGTTCCCAAAATGATGGGTGCAAAATTATATCCTTCTGCCTCTCAGATTTCACCATTTAGTGCCAGCTGAAGTGCCTGACAGAATACATAATACTCTGCGCAAATTTTTACTGTAAAAAGCAAGTTTTCAAACTTTCAAAGTATCCACTTAGAAGTAGGTCATTCAGGAAGAATTCCTGAGTACCAGTTATGTTCTAGGTATAACCCAGATAACAACCGAAGTAACTCACTCTGTCCTTTGAGATGCAAATACAATTAGTTCAAATCTACCTTGCTGTCCCCAGGAAGTATAATATTCCCTCTGAGATGTCTGAAGGTCAAGGAGCATAGCTTTCATGGTTACCCTGCACTCTGATTTCTTGCTCCATCCACACTTTACCCCATCTAGCATTGCTCCTGTGGAGTCGTACTCCCATCCCTGCAGTATTGACAGAACACGCACCACGCTTCTGACACCATTCTTGCAGTTCAGTGCTGTGTGGAACGGGGACACTGTGGGTGGGAACTAGAGAGTTTGTACCCCAATTCTACCCAGCAAGTGACATTAATAAATTATGAATTTACGAAGTGAATAGAAGTTAAAGATTAGCCATCCTCATTCTTAAAGTCATTTAGCTAGCGTGCCGGGCACGTCTCATTGCCCTGCTTTCTCTTAAGGCCAGTACCTGTTGATGTGCTTCTCGGTCCCTGCATCCTTTTCTCTCTATCTTGCAGTCTCATTTCTTCTGCTTTTCCTCACTCACCTCTCCCACCAAACCAAACTCTCTTAATTTCTTATGTAGAACAATTTAATGATCACTTTTTCTACCTCAAAGCCATCCAGCCAGAACCCAGGAGACTTCACCTTCATAAGTAATTGTGCCCATTCAGGAATGTTTCTGGACAAAGACAGTTTTCTCCCAGATAGGCATGTTAGCAGAAGCACTTAAAAGAACACAGTCAGCCCCCTCACTGTTTCAAAGATACCATGCTGGGAAGGCGTGGTCATGCCAAGCAGAACAAAATCTGATTCCTGCTGTCCAGGCTCTCCTAATCTAGGCATTCTTTCCTGGCCTCATTCGGGGCCCAGATATTCTTGCAAGGCCACTGTCCATCTGCTGATTGAACTCCTACATTTTGCTGTCCCACATGCAGGGTCATGGTCAGTACTAACTATCTCCTAAAAACCATTCTTGACTCCTTATGATGCCAGAGAACGTATATGCCAAGACAATATATATTGAGTTCACCCAACTTGAGTTCTGTCTTTATCGTATTTAGCATTCAGAATGAGTATCTATTATTTAGGATACTTTCTTCAGTGACAAACCTGACTCAAATTACCTTAAGAAAAAAAAAAAAAAGAATTTATGATTAATGTCTTGGTAAGCCCAGTGGTAGGACTGACTTCCCCTCTCTCTCCTTCCTTGGAAAATGGAGTGCTATAGAAGGGGTAAGAGCAGCTGACTGTAAGGATAAACACTACACAGATTCAGGCAGTGTGGTATTATGGAAACAGTCCTGATTTGGCAATTAAAACTCTGGGTTCTCTAATCCTAGCTTCGGCTCAAGCTAGCAGTAGGTCCTTAAGGAACTTTCTTAATTCCTAGATTTTTCCAGGACTTGCGTTCCTCATCATCCATATAGTTTATTGGAATTACCTGTGGAGTTTATGCAAAGCAGGTGCTTGAGCTGTAGGGCAAATCCATTGAATCACTATCTCAGAGGAAAGAGTTCCAGACACTGGGAACACTGTGATGATGCTTATATGCTATCAAATTTGTGAAACACAGAAACAGTCCATCTTTTGGGGGAGTTTATTTCCAGATATAAAATTTATGAAACTAGGAAGTTGCAGAAGGACCAGATCCAGCTACATAATATTTTTGTAAGTTCATTATAAAAAACACAGTATCATTATAAACAGTTCAAAAGGGTCATATATTGAGGTTAGACTTTGTTTCTCTGAGATAAAATAAAATGGACTTTCTAAAAGATTACAGAGAAAGCTTCCAAACATACAGGGAACATGGCATGCATGCACCTTTCACAGATAATCGACCAACAAAAAGATGAATCTGGAACTTGTGGGAAAAGAACACGTAGTGATGACTCAATTAATTACACATAGACGTCATGGTAAGCGCTATGGGAATTTTGGTGACAAAACAATATAAGTGCAGAAATGATAATATGACTTACTAGGTATAAGGAAGAGACAAGGTAGGTCTCAATACTCACAGCAGTGGTCACGACACTTCTCATTGCAGCAGGATTCTTGTGGCCTTTTGTACTCAGCTTAATAACAGTATTTTAGAGATAATCACACTGTGACCCATGTGGGATCCTTCTTGGTTCTAGATGACTCCATTAATGGAATCTTCTCTTCCTACATTGATTGAAAGTGAAGTTGGAATAACTTTATCTCCTGGCTGTCTGTTTAGGCAGAAAAATCCTATAATACTTTTTATCCTGAATTGGATAATTCATTTTAGGAGGGGCAAATAAACCTCTTATTCTGTGTGAAGATTTACACTTTATATTAGTTCAAGGCTTTTTGAGTTACAGATAAGAAACATCCAACTCAAATAAGCTTATGAAGAAAAGAAAGAAGGGAAGAAAGGAAGGAAGAAAGAAAGGGAGAAAGAAAGAAAGAAAAAAGGAGAAGCAAAGAAAAAGAAAAGAAAGAAAAAGGAAAAAGAAAGGAAAGAGGAGGGTGTATCTTATTGGGTAACATGATTGTCAAGTCTCAGGACCTGCTTTAAATCAGCATGTTCCAGAGTTCAAATGCTGTTATTAAGACTTTGTTTCCCTATCTTGGCTCCACTTGCCTCAGCTTCATCATCGTATAGGCCATCTCCATTTGGCAGCCAGATGATGACAGGCAACTCAAATAATTATTGCTATCAAAGTAATAATACTTTAATGTTTTATTAAGTATCTACTATGTTATAAGTACTCTACATGTATGAACCCCTTAATCCTCAGGACTGTTCTATGAGGTAGGTCCTATTATTTCCAATTTTAGAGATGTGACGACTAAGCCATAGAGAAGATAAATAATTTACCCAAGCTAGTGAGTAGTGGAACTGGAATTTTAATCCAGGCTGTCTGACACCAGAGCCCTGGTCAAACCTGGATCACTTGCTTTCAGTTTAGGGGGAGAAGATTGGATTCATGCTAATGTTATGACGGACAATGATTATTATAAAAATGGGAGTGAAGGTATGGTTTCCTCAAAGGAAGGGATGATGGAGAGACAATTCAAAAGACTAAGATGTATTTTTTTCTTCCCATAATTGAACAACACACGTAATAGAAAAATATTGCATTTGCTTGTAGGACCAATAAAAGAATTAATTAGAATTAATCTAAAAGTTGGTGAGGTCTGTGAGACAAATTAATTTTTGTGGGAGGAAGTGTAATAGTCGATGAGATTATTAGAATAAAACAGCAAAAATGGGAAATGAATCCACCTCAAGGAGATCATTTGTTTTTTTCCACCTCCTATTTTTCAGGTAGGTTTTTGAAAGACACTTTGATTTAAAAGCATAGAACAAATACAGAGATGTTCAGGTCTTCAGAAAGATAGGATATTCCTGAATGATAAAGGAAAGTGAGAAATAATTTGAACATATTAGTTTGAAACATCTTAAATTTACTCGCTTTGTTGTTTAACCACACACACACAGTTGACGTACATACCCTTTTTTGGTGGAAACATCAAAAGTGAATGTTTCTTTATATCAGAGTCCAAGATGATGGCATCTTTTGTATGATCAATTCCTTTTCTTCCAGAAAAGCCAATCTTTCTTTATTCTCTGTGCCCAGACTGTTTTTTAAAAAATAGGTTCCAAATCACAAAAAAAATTCACCTGAAAATGATGAGGGGCTAAAAAGCAAAAGAAAACAAACAACATGAGAATCAAGCTACACAATTAAGCATCAGAAAAAGGGTAGGAAGGGGCACCTTTTCTCAGTGTCTGTGTTTTACCACACTTAGCTGGTTCCATAGCAAAGGCCAGCCTCTTACTGTTGTGGTAGTAAACTTTTTATGTAGGACAAATATGACAAGAGCAATCATTTTTACTTTCGCTGCTAAGCAATATTTTAGAAAAAGATTTAAAGAATGGCCATAAAGAAAAATGTAAACCCTCCTCTCTCCAACAACATATTGCAGCTTATTGGTGCAATATACTAGGTGGAAACTTCTTATTTTCTGCAAATATTTTCATGTATTTTCCATCACTTTTTAGGATGGTTCCCCTCTGAATATTTTGGGTGTGATTTAATGAGAGAGTAGAGTGGCAGTGATTAGGGTGGCTTAAAGCAGAGGATTTTTTGCTGGCATGTCTGAGGAATGTTCTCGGAAAGCCATCATCTTTTTGAACTCTATTGGACGACTGTAAATAGTGAATGTGTGTTTTTAAAAGTGAATATATTCTTCTAATAAAGCATATTTTATTTGATATATTCCATAAGAAGACATTACCCAGTGTGGTTAGTCCCATCATGATTGATATTTTTCTTATTGTTACCTAAATGAGATTGATCACATTTTAACCAGGTTCCTACTCCATTAAGGGATCTTAACCCATCTCTAGGGGGTATTTCTTCATCATTGCAATGTTGCTGTGATAAGAGAGGAGAACTTGGAAGACATTAAAAACAGTGTTTAAGGTTAGGCTGAATCTTCTCAAAGCAAAATAAAATCTGATTAGAGTAGATTACAAGCAATTTTAAAGTGTTTTTGAAACTAGATATAGATATATACTTTCAAATAAATTAGTGAATTTGATAGAATGAAAGTATACTGAATTTTGTATATTGAGATATAGATTTTAACACTAAAAATTTGTTATATATAATGTCTCTTATGGTTTCAAAGGAAACTAGTTTCATTCACTTTTTTCTCACTTAATGCTGTTGAATTCTTATAGTGCTTTCTGGAAAACTTTTCAAATTTAAACCTTTTTCCGTATGCACCTACAAACATATCAGCATCAGAATAATATGGAAATTAATTTTATTTGTTCATTAAAAGTGTAATTTTCTTCAAGCTAAAAGAATCTGTTGATTCTAAATTCACTTTTGGGAAGGTGGCATCATGCACTATTGGTGGTATTATACTCCATTGAAGTTTATAAGTATCTTTTTTTTCAAGTAACATTTCTGTGTTTGCTTTACCAGAAAGAATATTCTTTATTTTGTTTAATTAGTAAGATCTATCTGTCAGTAATGTGGGCAAATTAATTTATTCCGTATTATAATTTTTCCACATTGTAATCTATACAATTGACTGTGTATTTATTGTTTTCTAAGGGATGACTTTCATAGTAAGTCTTCAGAAAGACAATTATTTTCACTCATGTTTAACACAATACTGTGTTTATCATCTATAAAAGAAGGCAAAGATTGATACCATTTACAGTCATTGGGTGGAATTTGTACGTGTTTCTGTTTGTATGTCACATTCTCTAGTATTTACCATCTGGAATTTTATTTTTGACTATTTAAAGTTAACTTACTGAACTGAAACTGGTAACATATAGGAAGCTGAATGTCACAGGCTTTGAGTATGCTTTAAATAGACAAAAACAAGCATATATTTTGGAGACTGTAGTGGTTGATTATTTCCCATCCTGCCCCAAACTTTCCACTGTTCGTAGAACTACTGAAGTAATTTGGTTTTCAAATGTTGATTCTAGATCAATCCCAGGCTTCAGTGAAAATACCAAGAAAGGAGGCTGATTATAGTAAAAACTTTTGTGTTTAGTAACCTTAAAAACACATCAATATGTTAAAGTACATCAGTTAGAGAATCAGCATGAAAAAATGGAAAAGCTTTATTTCAAAAAGTTTAAAGCATCCCACATACTAGAAGTTGGAGGTCTAAGTACTGTCATTACTCTTTGTTGAGCCTTTCTTTGTTTGGGAGGGAGGCAGTGATTGGAAACAAAGGCTGTGACGTCAGATATAATTAAGTTTGGGTCCTGGGTCTCCCTCCTTCTAATCTTGCATCAATTTCCTAATTTATAGAATGGAGACAATGACAGCTACTTCATAGGGTTGTTATAAGGATTAAATGACAAATATATCCAAGCCCTTAGTATACTGCCTGGCTAAAAATCAAGGAACAGTTAATGATACTGCTCTTACTGGATTGTAGTTATTATTATTATTGTCTCCTGCTGGTAAGATGGTTTGTTAATCAGGCAGTCATACCATTTTGATCTCTTAAGATATAAGTAATTAGTTACCTGTGAATGTCTGGGGAAAGCTAGTAAGGATAAAGTATGTTAGTAGATTTTCATTCTGTAACCAAATTCTAAATCCCTGAACTTGCTGGGCTCTTCTTAAGTGCAGAAAACAGGGAGGGGGGAGGGGAAGCATTTGTTGTTATCTCAGCCACCCGGACTATGATAGAATACTTCCCAACCCACCAGTAGGGATCTATGCACAGTCTTTAGAAATGAAAGACACTTGACTCCATTGAAGTACTCAAACCTATTTGTATTCTATACATGCCATGGAGACTGGGACCATATCTATTTTGTTTTCCACTGAATTCCCTGTATCTAGCCTAGAGTCCAAAATATGTATATATAACAAACACTAAATATATATTTGCTGAATAAATCTATCAGAAAGGACATTAAATCACAATGCCATTGCAAAGCTTCTACCCTCCTTCTTTCTTAACATTCTGAAAAACATTAGCTAATCTATTTTCTTGTCAGTTTTCATTCAAGTGATTGTTTTCCTCATTATAGACATGTAAATCTGTGTTCCTTGGTATTAATTACTATTGTCAAGGTAGAAAAAGGAGAGTCTACCGGAAAGATACTGGCTTACCTCACTGAATCCAAAGGAGGAAAAAAAATTGACAACAAAGGTCAAGAATAATAGCAAATTCAACAGCTTCTTCATAATGGTTTAGCTGCTGATAGAGCACAGTCACTCTGTCTTTAAATTTTCAGAAAAGAGACTCTAGCCCACCTCCGATGAACTGTCTACCTTTGGACCAATCAGCTAGAGCAGGGGTTATATCACTCATTAGTAACATGTTTGCTAAGAGTGTGCCTGTGGGTAGCTTAGCTAGTTTATAGCAACTGAAAGAGCCTGAAGACAACCCATATTTATCAGAAAGAGCTGAGCTATCTCTGGTAACAAACAGCCCTAAAGTCCCAGTGACTCATACAAGTTTTCTTACTTATGGCACATTTCCACTGCTGATTGCCTGGGGGCTCTGCTCTGCATTGTCCTCACTCTAGGACCCAGGCTGGGAGAGCAGTCAGTACCTAGCAATTTACTGTCCAAGGTAGTAGCCTCCAGCCATATGTGGCTGTTTAACTTTAAATTGGTTAAAATGAAATAAAATAAAATATACAGCTCCTCAGACACACTATCCACATTTCTAGTACTCAGTAGCCCAATGTACTGTGGCTAATGGCTAATATATTGGACAATACAGAGAACATTTCCATCTTCGCAGAAAATTCTCCTGGACAGTGCTGATCTATTGCCAAGCACTGTGGCAGACGAAAAGAGGGCTCCGAGGGGTCTTGAGCTGGCAATTTAACTGCTTTAACTGAGAAGCAACATACATCACTTCTGCTCACAATAATGACCCCATCAAATTTCCTGGTCCCACCAAGCAGCAGGAGGGTCCAGGAAATGTGAGCCTATTCTGATGGTTAGTTTCATATTTCAATTTGACTGGGCCAAAGGATACCCAGATGTCTAGCTAAACATTATTTCTGGGTGTGTCTGTGAGGGTGTTTCCGGAAGAGATTAGCATTTGAATTGATGGACTGAGTAAACCATATGGCTCTCCCCAAGGTATGGGGGATAATCCAGTCCACTGGGGGCCTGAATAAAACAAGAAGGCGGAGGCAGGTGGAATTGGCCCTCTGCCTGACTGCTCTAGGTAGGACACTGATCTCTCGCCCTTGGTGTTCCTGGCCCTCATGCCTTGAGTTTTGGACTGGAATCCACACCATCAGCTTTCTGGCCCTCAGGCCTTATACCACACCAGCAGCTTTCCTGGGGCTCCAGTTTGCAGAGGGCAGATTGTGGGACTTATTTTGTAGTCACATGCGTCAGTACCTTATAATATATCTTTTTCTGTGTAAGTATATTTGTGTATCTCTATATTTTATTGGTTCTGTTTCTCTGGAGAACCCTGACTAATAAACTTACTATATGATTAGAAATAGAAACCAGGAGATATTTGGTGAACTAGCACAAATAACCACACACACCAACAGGCCTTTACTAGATACAATAGCAAAATTTAAAACCATGTAATACTTAAAAAACATTTTTTTCCCTCAGTAAAATATGTGTGACTTCTACGTTTTTTTGTTTTGTTTCTGCGAACAGTGTTGGACATAAAAATCTTCATGTTTGATCTGGAATGGTCACACCATCCAAGAAGGTACCAAACCTTCTGTGTGTGTGTGTGTGTGTGTGTGTGTGTGTGTGTGTGTGTGTGTGTGTGTACGTACATACATACATACATACATGGATGCATGTATATGAGCAAGAAAGAGAGAAATGGGGGAGGGTGACAAGAATCTTGTGGGTTTTGTTACTTTTCTATAATTCTACTTGAGGACAGTACCAAATGATTTGTTTCTGTTCTCAGAGTATGGCTTTCATATGATAGTAGTAGTTTGCTAAGCTAAAAACGAAAACGTTTCTGGTCTTAGGAAGACAAGGAGGACAGTGAGGCTGTTGAGGAACACCTCTTACTCTCTCAAACTCTGACAGCAGCCATAGCAACAGTTATGTGCCTGGAATTATGCTAAGTCCGTTACAGAATTAAATTATTTAATATTTATCACATCAGAATTTTACAGATAAAGAGTTGTTAAATAGCCAGCTGGAGATCCTAAGGCTAGTAGATGGTAGACATGAATGAGGCTGAAATCATGTCTGTTTCCCCATCTGAATTCCAAGTCCATGTACTTGATGACTGCACAATACGGTTCTTCATGGCATCCATATGCTGTCCCTTCTAGGCACTAAGATGATAGCTATGGTTAAAGAGCAAATTTTTAGAAAGTGAGATTTGCTGAAGACCTTTAATCTCCTTTTGAATAACATAGCTTACGGTTGGAACAAGAGGGCTACATGGGGTTAAGGCTGTTGATTAAGGTCACAGAGGTAGCTATTAGCAGGGGTTGGATGGAGACCCAGGCCTGATGAGCACTGTGGCTGTTTACATGTACAGGGCAAGGAAAGGATGATGCTTCTACAGCTACCTCATACATATTTTTATTCATTTATTCACACATTAATTCACTCCACAGATAGTGGAGAATATTCTAAATTTCTAGTCCTTGGGTAGGTCATAAGGACATAACTCTAATCAGATGTGGTCTCTACACTTATGAGGGGTGTTATTAACTGTTGCATAAATTTAGTTCTTTAAAACTTTGAGGTATTTTCTATCCTTCAACTTTTGAGACTTTAAAGTGAATGCTATGGGCCTAGCACTTTTTAACTCTAAAATCATATTTTCCCCCTATGCTCAGAAAAAAATGAATGCTTCTTTAAGATGCACAGTGTCACTCCAATTTTGTTAGGCTGCTTTAACATTTTACTCTCAGCAAGACTTTTAAGACCCTCTGCCCATCTCTGTGTCATAGGGTTTTCTGGATTTGAACCACTGACGCAGAAGTGATAGAATTTATATTCTGCATCTGACCCAGTTATAGTCTCCGACACCTCCTGTTTTCTCCAAAGGGTTGATTTATTATTACACAACAGATCTTTATACATTTCTTCAGTCACAAGATACGCACTGGTGGCTGTTCATGCACTTGTTGTTTGAAGACCTTGCTTTCTGAATTCTTTTAATGCTGAGCCATCTATCTTGAATGCTCAGTTTAAGCAAACTTGACTCCCTTTTGTTATCAGATACCCTATTTATAAGGGTAATTTCATGCCATTTACACAAGAAAAGCATGGCATTTTCTTTTTACATAAAGAATTGCGTATTGTTCTTGTGCTCTAGAGATTGTGAAAATGTACCCTATTGCTTTGGAGGAGTTTCCCCTGTAAATCATTAAATCTTAATTTACTTTCTAAAATGTGATGTTACTATTTTGGCCGTATCTATTTAAAATAGGTATCTACCTGTTTTCTGCAAGGGAAGAAAACAAACCATCCTGCAAACTAAAACCTGTATTTCATGAAAAAACAGACAAAGGAAAGGAAGGCTGTTATTAATGTGTAGTATATTATGCATCTCTCTTTAGAAACCATCAATTAAATAAAAGCAAGTGCATGATGGCAATTATAACTTGTATAGGTACTGTAATTTATTCTCCGTAAATATCTGGTCATCTGGATTGAGAGGTAAGGTGCACAATGTAATGGATGCTGTTGGTTCCCCACCTAGATCCTGCCTTTCCAGCCCAGTACGCCCATTCATCAGCTGTCGTGAATGATGGCAGCTAGTGGCTTGCTACTCCAAGGGAATTAGCCTTCCTTCTCCAAAGAGTTAGCTTCGGTTGATAGGATCCATGCCACCCAGGAACTCACATAGTAAATCACTGATCTGGAGGTCCTAAAGGCCACTCCCTTACCTCAAGGTGATTCACCTACGTGGTGCAATTTATGTTCCAGAGTCCCCCATGGATCAGGCAAGGTTAGACTTAAATAAAACCATATCCCACACCCTTGCTTATGTCCTTTCTCTGCCCTATTCTTGCTTCCCTCCTTTAGACATCTTACCCATAACAGAGATGCAAGGCTTTTAAGAAGGTTTTTCTGTATGATTGATCTTAGAAGGCAATAAATAATATGGTAGAGGGTGAGATGATAGGGTTTTTTTCCAGTCTACTGGGGACTGAGAGCTGAGTGGAAAATCTGCTCAATGGCTAAATGATGGAATGAGCCACTCCAATGGCAAGGCCAAATATACAATTGACCCTAGTGATGGATCAGATTTATATATTCATGACTAATAATGATTTCCTCTTCTGTCTTCTTGATTTCTCTTCTTCTCTTCTAGAGGTAGATGATGCAATTTTTAAAAAGGACAGATCTTCCATGCAGAAGAATTTAATGTATATAGATATTCTCCCTTTCAGGAAGGGGAAATTAATTCTCCTCCACTTGAGTGTGGACTAGACTTAATATCTCACTTCCAAAGAATAGGGTATGGAAAGGGAAAAGGAATAACTTTACAGTGGAGAAGTCTGGCAAACATGACCTTGACCAAGGTTAACATCTTTCATGGTAACTCATGTTGATATCATGTACCCCCGATTTGATGTCATGAGTAGGGCACTTTACCTCTCTGGTATTCTTCCCTCAAACCCATACCCTAGTCTAATCCTGAGAAGACACCAGACAAACCAAATTGAGGGACATTCTATGACATACCTGATCAGTATCCTAAAAAAAGGTCAAGGCCATTGAAAACAGAAAAGGTTGACAAACTCTCACAGATCAGAGAAGACGAAGGCAATGTTGTATCCTGAATTGGATCCTAGTGTACTAAGAGGATGTTAGTGAAAACACCATGCAATCCAAATACTGGATGTAATTAAGTTAATAGTGCTGAACCAATGTTAATTACTCAGTTTTGACAAGTGCACCATAGTTATGTGAGATAGCATTAAGGGAAACGAGACAGAGGGTGTAAGGGAACTCTCTGTACTATCTTTGCAACTTTACTGTAAATCTAAAATTATTCCAACATAAAAAAGTTTTATTAACTAAAGAGAGAAAGAACCACTGCCTCAGTGTAGACACTTTTATATCCAAAAGTCAATGATTAACTGAAAGTAACAGAACCAACGTAATGGAATAATCTTAGATACAATTAGCTGATTTTAATCTAGATGCCCCCAAATGAGGAATATCAGATTGACTGGGAACTTTAAAAAAATCTTTTAAAATCTTTTGATCATACAAAGTAATTTTTGAGATCTCATTATGTGTCAGGCACTAGAAGTAAATAGCCATAGGCCTACATTATATATCATGTGCTCTAGAGACCAAGTATCTGAACCCAAATCCTCAATTTGCTTCAAAAAATTGAACTACTGTGTGCCTCAGTTTATTTAACTGTAAAATAGGTGATAAGAATGGTACTTAACTTTATAGAGTTGTGAAAAGTGATGGAAATAATGCACATCTAACAGTTGCTATTATACATAGCCCTGAGCCACAACCACATGTTAGGTATTATGTCATTATTATAAGGATCAGATACATCAGTTTGGCATTATTAGCACTACCATATCAACTACCCTTGCATTAATTCTATCAACTGTAAATTTTAGTATATATATATAATTTTCTTGATTCTCATAACCTTTATGTTTCAAAATAAATACATTTCAATTTTTCATTCTGCAGAGGTGAATATTTGGGACATTTAAAGAAACAATGTTGAATGGTCCTGCCAGTGTACGAATCATTTAAGAGTGTGAACATCACCTACTAGAATTTAAATCATTAAGAGGAGCAATATATTTTGGATCTCTAAATGACACAGTTTAAAATTCCATCACAGTCATTCATAATGCCAGTTTGGGGATGTTTATTATGACCATTTAAAGAAGAAATTGAGGCCATGTGTGAAAACCACATTTAAATACATTAAAATAGATGGATAAATTGAGTTATGAGATTATATAAATAGATAACATTTAAGCTAAAGAGCTGAGAGCACACTGGCACACAATCAAAGAATCAAAGTCAGTTCTCTCTTGCTGGCTGCGATACAGAAAAAGACTGTTTTCCCAGTCTTGTCTCTTGCATGTCACCCTTTACAGCCAGAACCAGATAAAACTACTTTGGGCCATTTGTTTACTGACATTAAAGTGGATTTACTGCGACTGAAAGCTTTTCTATTGTCCCTTTTGGGCTGAATCAACTTTATTTAAATGGTAATTCACTCACATACTTCTAATCCCCTTCAAATGCTTTCTTTGTTTACAACAACCAAAGATAATGAGGATTTAGAAAACAGTTTGCAAATATTATTGAACATAATGGATAATAGAACCCTGGTGCTGATACTTAGTAAATTAGTCCTAAAGAAAATGGAATATTTCCATTTTCAAACTAAAGATTTAATATATTAGACAAAGGAGTTAAACATAATCCTATATGTATAATTAATCACTAATTCTGGTAGATAGTTAATAACTACTCCAAGAAAATAGAGTCTGTTATCATAACTTCCCAAAAGTCATTTCTATTGTGTTACCTCAATAGAAATTACTTAGTTAAAATTTTCCAATGGCAATCACTTAACTTTTTTCTCTTCTCTCTTCATTTGGGTCTTTTCTCTTGTGCTGTATTATTTTATTAAAATTTATCTCTTTTTTTAAAAGGATACTTTTTTTTTGGAGTATAAAATCCTTGGAGTTTAGTTTGACAACTGTATTCATTTGAATTCCAAACTTTGTTTTTCAGTGAGTGTTTTCTGTTTCTTTTCTTTAAAAAAAAAAAGTGTGTTTTGAAGGTTTTATGTGCTTGCACTTCATAATGAAACCTATGAAACCACAGTGTTAAGTCAACCCCAATTTATATATACGTAGTAGTGTTGTCTTCTTAACCAGCTGATTGTCAGGAATGTTAAGCTAAGGTGTCAACATGGTCAGAAAAGGTGGAGAATATGCAGGGAACTGGATATGGTTTTGGCATATTTTCATACATTTACCAAAATTTGATTACAGGGATCTCACTTTTAAATTTTGTTTGGTTCAGAAAACACTCCAATTAAAAATCTGATATTCTCTGGCTGGATGAAAATGCAAGATTCAACTATGTGCTGTTTATAAGAGACAGACTTTAAATGTAATGAAACAGAGCATTTGAACAAAAATAACTACCAATATAATACCATGAACCAATACTAAAAGCACTGTGTTGAGTGCCACAAGTCAGACTCCCCACGCCAAATTATGCATGAGTGATTCCATTTATAAGAAGCCAAGGACAGGCAGTTATAAATTTATAAGTTAATTTAAAAACACACAAACAAAAACACCCACTGTACTCCCTGCATCAGAATTAATTGCTTGTTAATTTCCCAGGCTACACCAGGTATTTTGAGTTAGAATATCTTGGGAGTACGGCCCCCAAATCTGTATTTTGAACACATTTCCTAGGTGACTTTTAAGTAGTCTGAAGTTTAAGAAAGGAGTACTAAATAGTAAATAGACAAAGATAAGTACAGAGAAGCTAGGTGACTTATCCAAGGTCACTCACTGCATGGATTGCAATAACATGTCTCTTGACTCTCAGTCTGTGGCCATTCCTATTATATAACACACAATTCTTAGTTTAGATGTAGGATCAATTAAGTGGATCTTACATCAGAGATGACCTTAAGCCATGGCTACTTCTACTTTCAATCCCATGAGTAATCTCACCATCATGCATTTCCAGGCTTGTATAACACATCACATTCAGTATCACATGGAGAAGCTGATATTAAGATATATTAGGAGAGAGTGCTTATCAGAGGAAGCAGATTGCTGTTTAGAAGAGAAGATGAGAAAGATGGTAGATACAAGCAACAGAGGAGAGAAAATAGACTCAAGTCTCTAGTTTATGGCAAAAATAAGAAATAAATTTTAATTAAAAATGATTATCTTTTATTTCAGAAATCTTTTAATTTCTAGTTAAACAGATCTGTATCATGTATTAATTTATGGGCATAAGTCTATTGATACATTTACTAAGTGGAAATTTAAATTAAATATAGTACCATAAAGAAAGAGTTACAATTAAAACTTTTTTTGCAAACATTCCAAAGAGTCTCATTATAATTAAGATAGGTGATATACTCAGAAGAGCATTAACACCACATTCCTTTCAGTCTTATAGGAAAGAAATACTGTTTTTTTAATTTGAGGGCAATAAAAATAAGGCTACAGAGTTGTGGGGTGATCATAAACTTTGATCTTTGATTCTGATAGAAAGATTTTGCTTTATTTTAACATGTTTCTTTTTGTGAATCTAGTTATTTGACATTAATAAGTTTAAATTTTGTTTTTTTTCCTGCTAATTTCCATAAGGAATACTTATATACATATTGAAACAATAATTGTCATAGTCTATTTTATTAACATAGATACCTGCAATTTAGACACAACTTAAAAATAAACCTTCGGTTATTTCTCAAAAGCAAACTGAAGTCTGTGAAGAGGAATAAGGTATAATTCATTGAACTTAATCAGTTCAATTTGTTGAATCCACTGAATTCATTAAAAAACATAAACTGCTTTTCATCAATACCTTTGAAATCACCATTGCTCAAATCCACAATACAAATATAACTCTTGGAATGCCTGAAAAGATGAGTGGGTTAAAATAGGTGACTGAGGGATGACTAGTCCATTTTAAATTTTTTTGGAGTGAGGGTAAAAGTTGGCAACATGTGCATGAACAGAAGTGCAAATTTGAAGATTATTCAGATTTTAATATCACTATCAACAGCCAAATCAGCTCCCTAAGTTCTGAAAATAGGTAATAGAGTGCTCTGTAATTTACAAAATACCTTCACAGTCATTATGACAAATAAAGGAATGGATCTCACTTTTTTGCTGACTTCTTCAGGTTTATTTTGCTATGTTAAATGTGTGTATTCTTGGACTCAATTGGACCTAAATTTATTTCTAATGTGGTTCAAAAGCATAACCCTGCCATCTGTTGCTTGCAGCCTCAGTAAGCACATGTGTCCATGTTCACATACCCTCCACACTTACCTGAATTTTCTTTTATCTGGATCATTTTTGTAAAACTTCAGCAACTTCATTTTAATATGGCATGACTGAACATTTTAATATCCTAAAGTTGGTCCTAAAATCCTTCTAAATTAGGACTAGCTCCCTTTCCTTCTTTCTTGGTTGACATTGACCTTCAATTCTCAAGGCATGGTAGAGATCATACCACTGATGATGTGTATATAAAGTCAGAGGCAATTTGAACAAAAGAACACCAGCCCTTTTTCTTACAGAGTGACAGTGCTTGGAGGTCTGCACAGTGATTTGGTATTTGTGGAAGGATCAGGTACTGTGAGCGGTGGTTTCATGTTTTAGTCATATTTTCTAACTCGTTTCTTGTTTATCTGCTACAAAATCCAGACTTAGATTTTGGCAGCCAAAAGTCATTGATTTCTTTGACATCTCTTCAGGAGTTTTGGATAGATAATTCCCAGATAAGGAGGAAAAAATTCAAGTTATTTTTATACATATGCATATACTGTTGTACCTGTATGTGCATCTGTAGGAAAAACTCACTGTTTTTTCCTTTACTCTCATACGTAAACACTTCTGACACCAAATGTGTGGGTTTACTACACCAAGCAATTTTGACGCTAACGGCCTGAAGTTAGGGCAGACCCCACAGATGAAGGCTCAGTCCCACAAGACTGCCCCCTACTTCATAAGTAGTAGGCCCCCAGGTCACCCAGAATTTCTGTCTGACTTGGCTATAAATGGGAGTCTCACCTAATATGGCTATAAATGGGAGGTTTGATCATTTGTTAGAGCAGCTCACAGAACCTAGAAGACACAGTTTACTTATTTATTGCTGCTTTATTACAAAGCATATTTTTAAAGGACACAAATGAACAGCCAGATTAAGATGTGCACGGGGCAAGGACTGGAAGGGCCCCAAGCACAGGAGCCTCTATCACTGTGGAGCTGGGGTGCAACACCCTCCCAGATGTGGACGTGTTCACCAACCTGGAAGCTCTCCAAACTCCCTAGTTCAGGGATTTTTTGGAGGCTTCATCACATAAGCATGATTAATAATTATCATTCTCCATTTCTTCCCCAGAGGATAGAGGATGAAGCTTAAAGTTCTAAGTTTCTAGTCATGGCTTGGAGTTTCTGGGGACCAGCCCCCATCCTGAAGCTATCTAGGAGCCCACCAAGGGTTGCCTCATTAGAACAAATGACATTCCTACCACCAAGGAAACTCCAAGGGATTTAGGAGCTCTGTGTCAGGAATTGGGGTAAAGATCAGATATTAGAACAAAAGTTGCTTTTAACACCTTTATCCAAGGGATTTAGGAGCTCTGGCCAGGAGCTGAGGATGAACACCAAAGTATATACTTCTTATTGTATCACAATATCACAATGAATATATATTTACATATTCTTAAACCATAAATCTTTTTATATCCCTATCTCCCTAACTGGACATTCATTAACTCACACTCTCTGTTCTCCATTGACTTTTGTGCTACTCTTATTAGTTAGCAAGATGCCCCTGGAGTCTTTGTGCCTGAGCTTTTCCCCAAAACGGTTATTCCCTAGATGTGTGATTTAGAACAAATTACATAGCTTTTCTGAAGTTTCAGTCTTGCCATCTATAAAATTGGGATGGCTATTACACTGATCTCGTAGGATTGTTGGGAGATGTTGAGTGCCTAGTACAGGACTGGCATCATATATATAGTCATTGAATATTAGCTCTTAAAGAAAATGTGGTACGTGTATATATATATATATATATATATGTTATACACACATACATATGTTACTAAGCTGTAAAAAAAAAGAAGGAAATCCTGCCATTTGCAACAATAAGGATGGACCTTAAGGATATTATGCTAAGTGAAATAAGTCAGACAGAGAAATATAAACACTGTATGATTCACTTTTATGTAGAATCTAAAAGCACTTAGCTCACAGAAACAGAGTAGAATAGTGGTTGCCCGGGGCTGTGAGGTGATGCTGGTCAAAGGGTACAAATTTTCAGTTATAAGATGAATAACAGAAGCATGGTGACTACAGGTAATAATATCGTATTGTGCACTTGAAATTGCCACGAGAGTAGAGCTTTAATGTTCTCACCATAACAACAGCAAAACAACAAAATGGTAATTATGTGAAGGATGTGTTAATTAGCCTCATTGTGGTAAACATTTCACAATAGATACTTGTATCCAATCATCACATTATTCAC
Source organism: Balaenoptera musculus (assembly GCF_009873245.2). Lineage (NCBI taxonomy): Eukaryota > Metazoa > Chordata > Mammalia > Artiodactyla > Balaenopteridae > Balaenoptera > Balaenoptera musculus. The sequence goes on from NC_045795.1 coordinate 87,795,275, forward strand.
CTTCAACGTATACAATATTATATGTTAATTTTATCTGAATAAAGCTGGAAAAAATAAATATTAGCTTCTATTACTCTCCTTTTAATCTTCTTTTGGTTTTATCATTTGTGTACTCATTTAATTTCCTCATCTATATTGTAAAGTTCTAAGGAACAAAGATTTTATCTTGCCTAACTTTGTTTTCTAATGACTATTATCTTATATAATGAGTAGTACTTAGAAATGAATATGGGCTTTGTGGTCAGAAAGATATGGGTTCACATGTGAATTCAAATCTAGGTTTTGATACTTGAGAACAAGCTTCATTTTTTTCATGTATACATTTTGAGTAATAAAAATACCAAGATCATAGGTACTATTGGGTTTCTATAACATAAAATGTATGAAGAACTTAGCTCAGTACCTGGCACATAGTACAATATCTGCTAGTGTGGTGATTCTCTTGTTGCTATCACTTGGAAGACCAAAAACTTATGTAAGTTTTGAAAATTATCAAAATTACGAGAGGAAATTTACAAGAATGTGAACTGCCTACATAATCTGTTAAAATTCTTTCTCATGCATACAGTGAAATTAGTTGCACTTTTTAAAAATGGGGCAGAGTCTTATTCTAGACTCTTTAGCATTTTAGAGACAGCAAATTTTCCCCTCGATCAAGCAGATCAGAAAATGGAGATGTAGAAGGGAGAATTAGTTTGTAAAAGAGAACACAAATCTTTAATGATGCTTTCTTGATGACCTCTTTTAGTATTTCTTGGCCTTCATTTCCTCTCATGGTAATCTCTAGCCAACATAAAAGTAGTAATTTGGAAAAAATTTCTAACTTACCTTACCTGCGCTCTCCTAATTTTTTTCCTTCTCTTTCTTTCCCTCATATCTGGGACAGGAGATCTAGCTCATCGTTTAATTTGAGTTTCAAAATATCCCTGTGTTGTATATAGAGCAGTTATAATTATAGCCAATTTAAAAATGAGAAATCGCCTGAGATAGGTTTACTATCCAAGGTCATACAACTGTAGTCACTGGTAGGCAGGAAATGAACCTTTTCTTTAGACTCCAGATTCAGTGTTCTTCCTATCACATCAGCTGGTTGTGACTTTCAAGACTGCTTGGGCCAGACCATTATGCAATGGGTAGTTTTTAACTTGGCCTGAACTTTGTGCCTCTTGCCATCAACTCTCCAGTCAGTTGACAAGTGTCAACTCTGTTGTGAGCATAATAGTGCTTTATAACACTAGGAGGCAAGAACAATTCAAACCCCCAAAACAAATGTAGCAAGAGAAGAAAAATGTTCATAACCAGAAACATATTAGCAAAATAATATGCTCTGCTGATGCAGTTGAAATGAAAGCCTGTATATGGTTAGTTTCATGTCTGTTTGGTTCCTCCTTGGAATTACTAATACAGTACTGAATATTTGCTTAGGAAAAGCATGTTTTTAATGATAAAACTCAATTTTAAAAGTGCAAATCTTCCATTAGAAAGCAGTCTATAAAGACACTATTCACTTGTATGAGATACAGGGTTTTTTGATGCCCAGTTATGCTTTGAGCCCACTCCTGAGAAAACAAACATCTCAGAGTTCTTATTTTTATTTTTGAATTCTCCCCATAATGCTGAATATAGGCATTACGTTCTCATACATTAAAAAAATACCGAGAAAATATTATTCACTGACTTACTGAAGGTAAACCTCATAGAACAAAAACACCTCCTGGTTTCTTGGAGGGGCTGCAGTCAATAATTCATCTCCTTGTAGACACAGTGAAAAGCAACTCTCAGCACAGCTGCCTGCTCCTGCTCTGAGTGATGACTGATGGCGGAGGAAGTAGGCAGAGAATGCTCTTAAGGATTTCTTGTAGGCAGGGTTCTTAACCTCAAGTTCATGGGTAACTTGGGGCTTCAGTGATAAGCTTTACAAAGTCTGCAAACCACCACTAACAGTATGTAAATATATCTCCACACCTTTATATATACACCCTAACTGAAGCATATATAAACTTAGTCCCTCGTTAATAGTTCTGGTGTAAACCACCACTGTAGCTAACTTAGGGAACTAGATATCACAAGTCTCAAGAGAATTGTGTAGCCCACTGCTTCTTTTATAGAATCAGAGGCAATAGCTGAAATGTTGAATCTTCGCTATTGTAACTTCACTGCCCCAATCTCGTGTGGATTATGGGTAGGACAGAGTATTGTGATAATGTGCTTTGGACATAAATTTCAAGTGGAAGTTGCAAAGGTAAATAAGATTATGTTGCCTAGTTCTGTTAAGTGTCCAGAAATATCCCATTACATTCATCATTAGTGATACCCATGAAAAATATGAAATGAACAGCTATGTAAGGAATGATAAAGTGCTGGGAGAGCTGAGAATTTTAGGGTAAAATAAAGTAGATAGGTCAGGAGCAGAATATGTCTCCAGAGAAGGGGATGGGGTGGGTAATTGTACTGCAGTTATTAGGGTAGTCATTTTTTAAATGTTAGGGTTCTTTATGTTCCATGACATACTGTTTTATTTTTAAAAGGTGAGTCTTCTGTATTTTATTCTTTAGTAAACTCAAAATTTCATATCTGCATCCGTCACACTTCCTTCTCTTCTTTTCTTACCATTGGATTATCTTTCATTTTCTTGAATTCTCTTACATTGCAAACTCCACAAAACATATTTATTTTGTCATCTCCTATATATGTGTGGAATTTTTTCTGTATACAAATATCTGTGTTGAAAAGAAGACGATAAGAGAAAGTATCGGCTTCTGTGCTGAATGTCACTAGGTATCTCTTTTCTGCAGATTTTCAAACCTACAAATCTCTTTTGTACTTTTTCATTGTCCTTATTAAAGGCATGTGACTTACAGTGAAATCTGCAGAGGTAAATTGGTATCACAGAATAGAGTGTGCTGTAAATGCCACAGTTCTGTGATAAACAAGTTAAGTCATGTTTGCTGTTTTGGCAAAAATTTCTTCATTTCTATTCTGGAAAGATAATAGTCGTCAGTTACTTGGAATACCTTTTCATGTTAGTGGATTCTATCTATGATTTATATTGAATTTCTGAAGAGGAAAGAATGCAGATTTCACTTCATTGAGACAAGAGTGTAGGGAAATTACAGAAATGCCAGCTGTGGACAGTTGTCAAGTTGGCATTCTAACTCTATTGATTGTGCTTTTTCTAGACTTGAAACCACCTTTTACTAATGAGATTTTATAGGCCCTAGGGTTTAGTGTAAAACAGGTTCACTGCTTTACTGTAGAAGCTAAAAGGAAAAGAATTATCGCAGGTATCAAGCAGACGATAGTCTGTAAAACAACTGTATTAATTTATGCACACACTTGCCATTACTGTAATTAGAGGTGAGAATCATCTTAGCAATGACCCTGTTCAATCCCATAATTATCAATGTCCTTGAAGGATAGTATTTATTGCAATTCGTTTTAATTGTAAGAATAAGTGATCAGAGTTAGGAATTTTTTTTTTTTGAAGTTGTCGTGTTTTGGGGTTACCTGCATGAGAATTAATCTTTACATAGGAGACCAAAGCAAAGTTTAAGCTTAGTTAATATATAAACATTTTTCTCTTTGACTGGTTTAGACCTAAGTAAGCAGATTATATTGATATAATAAAAATGCCTTGTTTACTTAATAGATAACCAGAGCTATCATGGATAATCTGTCATGGATAATAATAGACAAGTTTTGTGGTTTTATTACACTTAACAAAAATGGAGTCAACTGGAAAAAATGCACAGTGTAAGAGCAGTGAGTTGAATTTATTCTATATCTTACTGAGGACTCTTGCCTGGGAGACAGCCTTTCAGATAGCTCTGAGGAACTGTTCAGAAGAAGTGCGTGGGGGGAGTAGAATATATGTGATTTTGGCAAAGGGATATGTGCAGTCAAGCACACATCTTGATGGAAGATTACTGCTATCACGAGGAACAGATATCTTAGGTCATATTTTAGTGCTTTTCTAAGTATGAGAAGATGCGAGAATTTCGGTTCACAAAACTTTCTCTTGAAAATATATCTAACTATCTGAGGGTCTTTTCTGCTTGTTTTCCTCAAGCACAGAGTGCCTCTTTACTGATCTTAACCCTTGAATTCCTTTCAGAGTGTACTGCAGGTTAGTGATTGCAGTAGTTTGTAGGACCAGATGGTGAGTGACATTCTTTAGTTTATAATAGTTAATTTAACTTGATGCATGTTTCTAAATCAGTAAGGAATTTAATTAGGATAAGGGTTTCAACTATTTGACTTCGGATTACTCAAAGTTTCAGTTATATTCAAGTCTATTGATGCTTTTCAAATAATAAAACCCTTAGTGAAAATCTGGTGGGTTATAAAAATTTTAATATCAAATAAATAGACTTCTTCCTAGGCATGATGAAAGAGAAGTAACAATTATTAAACTCCCAAATGATACTAAATGGGGTAAGTGTAACTCTTTATAAAGCATATTGATGTTATGGTAGGATAGGAATAGCTGATTGGGTTACTTCTGCATTGGAAAATAAAAGGTTTTAGTTTGAATCGTCTAGGTTCAATGTGTTGTGATTTTAAAATACCAATTAAAATACCTTCTATAGCCTGAAAGCCGCCAGGGGTATTTCATCTTAATGTCCATATAGTCTCTAGTAGACTGTGGCCATTTAGTCAAACTGTGAGAGAAACAAATGTGTTTTTTCTTGTTGCTTATTTCATGTTTTCTTCCTAATAGATCTAATTTCCATGTTAAAATGGTGCACATGACTTGTCAAGACTTTAGACCATATTTTGTTTTGCGTCTGGCTTGTTTAACCATTGTACACATTTCCCACCATGCCTCTTTCCTCCCCTCTCCCTCTTTCATAATTTCCTTCTTTTCTTTTCAATAGAATTCTTTGTTTCTATGGTTATTGTATGTTAGGGCTTGAGCCTAGCTTTCAGATCCAACTTTGGTAACATTTTCTCAATTATAAAACTCTTAAGACACTAATTTACTCTCAGAGCCTTCTTCAGCAAGGCAGCAATCTATCACAATAAGGTGCTGGCATCAAAACGGGGTGACTGTTGCAGATGTCTTTTTTCCCAAATAGGAACAGAACATATCTGATTCATTACTTTCTAATGACATAATCTTACCCAATTTTATTTTGTTAAATGAGTCAAAAATAACTGAGGGTAATCTAAATATTCAATTCTGATATTTATTTACAAAAGATTTATGGAAAAATATTTTTTAAAGCTGAGGTTTTGAAAGTCATGAAAACCTAAACCTCAGGAAATGAGGGGAGTTTGCTGTTTATACACAGCGATCAAGCCCCCTTTCTCAGCGCTTTAACCTCCTGGAGGACCTGCTGTTTTCCCCCTTTTGCTATTTTCCCTTAAATCATATGACTTCTTTTCCCTTCCTTGACCATTGCTTAGGCTCTTCCTCAGTCATCTCCTGCCTGCAGTGCTCTTAACCAGAATCTACACGGCTAACTCCCTCCCCACCTTCCAGTATGTCTTCAAAGACCTACCTTGACCATTTATTGAATCCTGAAAAATATGCTCCCACCCCAACTCTTGGTTCCTTTCATTCTAGTTGACTTTTCCTTTTATCTGTAGTACTCATCATCCTGTACTGTAGATAATTTACTTATTATATTTCTCATATATTTCTTTAACTCCCATCCTAGACTACAACCTCTATAAGGACAGGAATATTTGTCTCAGTGGCTCAGGGATATATTTTAATTACCTAGAACAGTGCTGGGTTATGGTAGGAGCTGAATAATTATTTGCTGAATGAATGAATGACTTTACATGACCTGTTTCATCTGTTAGGCTTATCTCCATTGCAAAGCAGTTCCATAAAAGATACCAAAAATATTCTTAACTATTCTTAAAAGTTAGGGTGTAAAGCATATACTCTGGCAAAAAGAATAAAATAATTACCAAGGACTACAGGTTAGTTACCACAAATGTGATGTGACAGTTCAGTTTTTGTTGTTAGCCTCAAATCATAAGAAAAATTCAAAGCACCTGCTTTATTCTTTAGAAAGAATACTATTAGAGAATTGTATTTATTGAAGTTAAAATATTCTAACATTTTAACATCAGTAAAACTGTACATCATCAAAACATTTTTTGAGCAGAAGCAGATATGTTGTGAAAGTTTTGTAAAGATACGTATCTGAAATAAATGGCAGATTTTGATTCCTTAAAGAATCATGGGTATCTTTCAACCAGAGTAGAAAATAACTTTTTTTTCTCTATCAGAGTATTTTATCCAAATTACAGATGCTATTAAAAAATGAATTTAAAAATTTTTTTTAACTTACAGCTATGGAACTATCTTTATCCCTTTTAATTTGTACTCTAGTTTATACTCAAATAAAATCTAAATAGATATCAACTTTTGATCTGAAAATAAATTAAGTTTTTAGAATAATATCTTTTGAGACGCAGACATTTTCACTGTAAACACACAATAAGCATTCATCCAATAAATGCAACTTTGGCAGGCACTATATTTGCTGATTGAAGAACGAATATTAAAAAGCTACTGACTGAGATGAAAGGTTCAATAGCAATCTCCAGTTTATGTTATGGAGAGAAAAAATGGTTTTCTTTGAAGAGTGGGGAAGATTTAATTAAACATAAAATAAGGAAAAGGTTACTTTCTGTTAAAATTTAAAAGGTTAAGAAAGTAAGTACAAAGAAGTCCATTACACCATTTTTTCAAATTCTCACTTCATTTGCATCATACAAAGCAGATAAATCATGTACCCCCCCCAAAGTGGGTAACAGAGATATGTGTATAACATAAAAGAACATCTGTTAGTAGGTCTCTCCTGAAAGAAGTGGGAAGGGCAAAAGCTTACTTGTTTCAGAATTAATTTGATAATGAGAGCTCTCTTTGAAACTTCAGATGGCTCAACACAGAACAGCACAGAATGTCAAAGCATACAGGGAATTTCCAAGGTAAATTAATAGGATGATGGTAATACGTAGATGCAGTGCTAATTCCTCCTTTACTAATTGTTATAATCATAATATGGTAAGACAATATGGGAACACATGAAAGTAGAGAAAGAAAAAGGACACGTCTGTTTATTATTAATTATGTCAGTATGAGATACAGCAGTAAATTCAGGCATGAGGGAAAACTCAGTTATTGTTTTTTATCATCCTTCCTCTGAGGGAATTGCTCTATTTCCAAAAATGAATTTTTTAAAAAAGAAAACTACAGCCTGTACTTTGAAATCAGGTATAAGGATCCTGTTAGCAATTGAAACCTTCCCCAAATTAGAAGAGGCTTAATTTAAACTTCTTAAGTCCAAGGTAATTGGATTGACTACTCTATAGTGACTAGAATGCATTTACTGGGATGGTCAGTCATTTCTCCAGTCCTAAGAGTATAATCTCCAATTCAGAATCATCAGGGAACATCTATGGAAAATTTCTGGCTTGAGATTATTTTGTGCAAATTTAAATAAGGCCTAAAGAGAATCTAAAGGTTCCTCTGAGTTCCCTCAGCATGGTGGTGGGAGTTAAGTGGTTCTTTTGATAGAAATATCCTTTTCATAAAGACTTTTTATCATCATATATAATTACCTCAAATAAAATAGACAGTTAATAAATGTTATTTGAGGATAATGGGAGGCAATAAGTAGAGGGAGTGGAAACATTACGTTTTTGCATATTGAGTTGTTATTTAATCATAAGTTGCTCAATGCCCCACTTTCAACTAATTATGAAGAAAAAGGAACCCATAAACTAAGTCATATTAAAATATCAATGACTAATATTGTACAAAAAAAATTGTATTACTCTTTCCAAGGTCGTTTGCATCTTCAAACACAATGTCTAAAGATGGAGATATTTTCATTTAAACAAAGCATCTCTAGATAGTAGTAGAAGAGGTCGACATATTTGGATGTATGCTATCTTTCAAATCAAATACCATAGGACAATTTCTGTTATGCTTATAATGAGTATCCTGGTTGCATATTAAAATGAAACTTCTCAGTGGGTTCTGATTGTAGACAATACAGATTAAAGACACTCCACCCTGTGTCTCCTACCAGAAGCAACTGTAAAACCTGGACAGCATGCATGAATCAGTTATTCTATGTCTCCTAAAAGTAAATATATTCACAATAGACAAAAGGTGGAAACACCCAATTTCCATCAATGGATGAATGGATAAACATACATGCAATGGAATATTATTCAGCCTTAAAAATGAAGAAAATTCTGACACATGCTATGGTAGAACATGGAAGAACCTTGAAGACATTATGCTAAGTGAAATTAACCAGTCACAAAAAGACAAATACTGTATGAGTCCATTTAAATACATCATCTAGAACAGTCAAATTCATAGAGACAAAGTAGGGGAGGGGAGAATGGGGACTTATTATTACATGGGTGCAGAATTTCAGTTTTGCAAAGTGAAAAGTGTTCTGGAGATGGATGGTTGTGATGATTTGATAACAATTCAAATGCACTTAATACTATGGAACTGTACATTAAATTTGGTTATGATGGTATTATAGACTGAATTGTGTCTCCCCACCACATTCACATGTTGAAGTCCTAATCACCAGTACCTTGCAGTATGACTGTATTTGGGGATAGGGTCTTTAAAAAAGGTATTTAAGATTAAATGAGGTCATAAGAGTGGGGCCCTAATCCAGTACGACTGGTGTCCTTATAAGAAGAGGAAGGGATTCCAGAGATATGCGTGTACAGAGAAAAGATACATTAATACTGGATACCTAAATACATTCAAAAAACCCAAAAAATGACAGGAAAGGGAAGAATAGGGAGACAAACAGAGAGTGCCATCAAAAACAAATCATGGTAGAGACAGATCCACATATATCAGTAATTACATAATATATAAATGTTCTAAACACAACAATTAAAAGTCTCCTATAAAATACATGACCTAACTATATGCTGCCCACAAGAAATTCACTTTAAATACAGTCATGCAGGTTAATTAAAAGTAAAAAGATATACAATACAAACAGTAATCAAAGAAAGCTCAAGTGACTAATTGCAGTGCTCTGAAGATAATATAGAGAAAGAATAATTTGCAGGTATAATGATAAAGTTCAATTCATTCACTAAGAAGATATAACATCCTAAATATGTATGCACCAAAACAATAGGATATTAAAACATTATAAAGCAAAAACTGACAGAACTGAAAGGAGAGACGGATAGATACACAAATATATTTGTAGATTTCAATATTTTTTCTCAGTAATCAATAAAGCTAGTAGGCAGAAAAATCACAAAGTTAGAGAAAAACTAGAAAACAGCATCAACCAGCTGGATCTAGCTGATATACCTAATCCATATCATCAGGAAAATGCAAATTCTTTTGACATTTACATAGAACATTCACCAATGTAGACCTAATCATGAATCATAAAGAAAATTTAAAAGAATTGAAATAGACTATACTCACAAATTGTATACAGTAATCATAATGGAATTAGACTAGAAATCATTAGGAGAAAGAAAACAGGAAGATCTTAAAACACAAGAAAATCGAACAATACACTTCCTAATGATCCATGGGTCAAAGAGGAAGTCTCAAGGGATTTTAGAAAATATTTTAAATTGAATAGATATTAAAGCACCAGATGTCAAAAGTTTGTGCTATGCAACTGCTGCTGTGCTTGGTGGGAAATTTATAGCATTAAATGCTTACATTACAAAGGAGAAAGGTCTCAACTCAACATTATAGGCTTCCACCATAAGAAACTGGAAAATAAAAAGTAAAATAAATCAAAACAAGCAGAAATCAATGAAATTTAAAATAGGGGAACAATAGAGAATAATCAATGAAACAAATATGAATCTTTGAAAAGTTAATGACATAAATAAAGCTCTCCCAAGACTGACAAAAAAGGAGAAAAAACATAAATTAACAATAGCAGGAAAGAAAGAATATCCCTACAGACATAAAAATGTTGACAGGAATACTACAAACAACTCTATGGACATAAATTTTCCAACTTAGATAAAATGGATCAATTCCTTAAAAACCGTAAACTACCAACATTTGCCCAAGATGAATTTGGTAATCTAAATACTGCTTTATGTATTAGAGAAGTTGAATTTGCTACCTATACCTTTGAAAATGAAATACCCAAGCTCAAACAATTTAATGGTGAATTCTACCAAACATTTCAAGAAGAAATAACACCAATTCTATGCAGTCTCTTCCAGAAAATAGAACATGCAGAATACATCCGATGTGTGTTCTGAGGCTGTCATTACCCTGATTCCAAAGCCAGACAAAGACAATATGAATGAAGAAAACTACAAACCTATACTCCTCATGAGCATAGCTGTAAAAATCTTCCATAAATATCAGCATATAGAATCCAGCAACGTATAAAAGGAATAATATACCATGACCAAGTGTGATTTCTCCTAGAATTTCAAGGCTTTAAAATATTAGAACATAAATCAGTAAAATTAAATCATATTTTAACAGTCAAAAAAAGAAAAGCTACATGATCATTTCAACTGATGCAGAAAAAGCACCTGACAAGATTCAACTTGCATTTGTAATAGAAACGCTCAGGAAACTAAGAATATAAGAAAACTTCTGTTGTGTAAGGTCTGATGTTATGTGCTGCCTCGTCATCTGGTGAGACTGGGAGGGCTTGAAGTAGCCTAAGCACAAGTTTCCTTCTCTCCTTTGGTTCTGGGGACAAGGTCCCCTAGCCAAACATCCCTTTTTATCAAGGGAATCTGGCACAATTCGTGCTTATCCCTGAGTAGTGAGTTTCAGTTCCTTGCCACCTCATGGAATTATTCAAACAAACCAATCATATCCTCAAGGGAACCTTTTTTTTTTTTTTTTGATACTACAAACCTTGCCTCCCACTGCCCCCTTCTGATTATTCTGTTCCCAAGGTCAAACCCCTGTGGCCCTGCATAGTGTACAGTGTCCTTCTCCCCCATGCTGTGAATATATGTGACTAATAAACTGCTGTTGATCTCATCTGTCCAGTGTTGACTGTCCTGTGTTCTGCCATCTCCATAACCCTAGGGCAGGAATCCCTCCCTCACCAGTGGGATGAATAGGATGCAATTACAATGATGTCCTCAACTTAATAAAAGGACTCTAAGTCAAACCTACAGCAAACATCATATTTAATGTTGAAAGACTAAATGTTTTCTAAGATTGAGGACAAGGCAAGGATTTTGTGGTGGGCAGAATTTGGAGATGGTCTCAAAATTGCCACCCCAGAGTTTAAATGTCTCACATGATACCTATCCTTTGAGTGTGGGCAGGACTTGTAAAGATGCTGGGATAGTCACTCTCTTGATTAGGTTAACGTTAATGGACAAAGGTTATAGAATTGTAACTTCCAAAATTACAATATATGAAACTCTGTCTTGGAAGTTGGAGAGAGAGCATCCTGTTGACTTTGATGAAGTATGCTGCCATGTGCTGAGAAAGCCACATGGCCAGGACCTGAGAGTGGCCTCTAGTTTCTGAGAGTGACCCCAGCCATCAGCTAGCAGGAAAATGGGGACCTATCCTCAATCCCACAAGGGCAAAGGACTGAATTTTGCCAATAACCTGTATGAACTTGGAAGAGGATCCCCAAATTTTACAGGAGAACACATCTGACACTTTAATTTCAGACTTGTGAGATCCTCTATAGAGAACCTAGTCAAGCCATGCTTGGATTCCTGACACACAGGAACTTAGCAGGTTATATATATATATTTTTAAAGCTACTGAGTTTCTAGCAGTTTCTTATGTAGCAATATACAACTAATATAGATGTCCTCTCACCACCCCTATTCTAGATTGTACTGGAAGTCCTAGGCAGTAAAAAGACATGCTAGGAAATAATATTTGCAAGTGGAGACAAGGGACTGTATCCAAAATATGTAAATAACTCTCAAAACTTAAAAGTTAGAAAGCAACTCAATTAAAAATGGGCAAATTACTTGAATAGACATTTCTCCAAAAATGGCAATAAACACATGAAACAATGTTCATCACCATTAGCCATTAGGGAAATAAGAATTAAAACTATGCTGAGATACCTCTTCAGCCTATTAAAATGGCTAAAATGAAACAACTAACAATATCAAGTGTAGATGAAGATGTTGAACAACTATAATTCTCATACACTGCTGATGGAAATGGAAATGCAAAATGCTACAGCTATTCTAGAAACCAGCTTGGCAATTTCTTATAAAGTTAAACATATGATGCAGGAATCCCATTCCTTGGTATGTACACCAAGGAAATTAAAAAATTTATTCATACAAAAATCTATATAGAAATGTTAATAGTGATGCTAATCATTGCTCTAAACTGAAACAACTCAAATACACTTTAACTGGTGAATGGATACATAAATCGTGGTCATTCATACAATAGCATAATGCTCATCAGTAAAAGGAGGAACTACTGAGATAAACAAGACTTGGATGAATCTCAAAGGCATTTTGCTGAAAGAAGCCTGTCTCAAAAGGATGCAGCAGACAGAATAATAGCCCCCCAGAGATGTCTGTGTCCTAATTACTGACACCCGTTAATGCATTTTCTTCTTACATAGCAAAAGGTACTTTGCAGATGTGATTGAATTGAGGATCTTGAGAAGGGGAAATTATCCCATTAGGTCCAGTGTAATCATGGGGTCTTTATAAGAGGGAAGCAGGAGGGTCAAAAGGCAGAAAAAAGTGATGTGATGATGAAAGCAGAGGGAAACAAAGCAACATGATGATGGGCATGGACCAAGGAACGAGGACAGCCTGTATAAGCTGGAAAAAGCAAGGCAATGGATTCCCCACTAGAGTCTCCAAAAGGAAAGCAGCCCTGCTGACACATTGATTTTAGCCTGCTGACACTGAATTTGGAATTCTGACTTTCCAAAATGTAAGATAATAAATTTGCATTGTTTTAAGCTACAAAGTTTGTAGTAATCTGTTGTAGTGGCAATCAGAATCTAATACAGTTGCATTTTGTATGATTCTATTTATATGACATTTTCCAAATGACAAAACTATAGTGATAGAGAGTAGATCCAGGGGTTGCCAGAAGTTGGGTGGAGTGTATAATTGCAAAGAAATTACCCTTGGGTGTTTTGGAGGTGTTGGAACTATTCTGTATACTCAGGGTGATGGTAGTTACATGTATACGACTACATTAAAATTCATAGAATTTTATACAGACAAAAAGTCATTTTACTGTATGTTAATTTTAAAATCTAAAAGAAAGAACAAAGAGAACAACTAATATAGCAATCTACTCTTTGGAGAAGAAAAAAAGAAACTCCCCTTTGAAATTTTTATAGTACATATTTAAGAACTTACAATGGGGACTTCCCTGGTGGCGCAGTGGTTAAGAATCTGCCTGCCAATGCAGGGGACATGGGTTCAAGCCCTGGTCTGGGAAGATCCCACATGCCGTGGAGCAACTAAGCCCGTGCGCCACAACTACTGAGCCTGCGCTCTAGAGATCGCGAGCCACAACTACTGAGCCCATGTGCCACAACTACTGAGCCCACGCACCAAAACTACTGAAGCCTGCGCGCCTAGAGCCTGTGCTCTGCAACAAGAGAAGCCACCGCGATGAAAAGCCCATGCACCACAACAAAGAGTAGCCCCTGCTCACCGCAACTAGAGAAAGCCCGCGCGCAGCAACGAAGACCCAACACAGCCAAAAATAAATAAATAAATAAATTTTACATTAAAAAAAAGCTTACAATGAAGAATTTAAGTGACCGTTCTATATGTAACTTTTCAGCGATGCAAAATTGTGATTCAGTTATAAGCTAATTAATGTGATTATTTCCAAACTGAGTCTCTCATGAGAGGAGTTTGGTTTTGTAAAGGAAAGGTAGAATAGGGTGTAAAAAACCTGAGGCATCAAAGGACTTTTACTTGTTAAGTCTGGGTTTAAGCAAATTGAGTCGGGTAGAAAAAACTAGCTGGGTAACTCATGAGTCTTTTTTCTTAATGTGAAAGTAAAAAATAAATAAATAAAAGATTTAAAATTAAAATAAAAAATTCACTACAGGCAAAAAACATTTGCTGTGGGAAAAAAAAAAGGCAGAAATCTGATTATGTTGAGCAGAGTTGTCCATCTGTCTGTCCTTTGCATTCAAGAACCAACCAAAGACTTCTTGTTTTCTAATTTCTGTGGAAGACTGAGCAGATATTGTTTCAGAGAAGAAAACACTGCCTGGTTGGTTTTACCTTGAGATTCAGTAACTCATGTAATAATGAGCTTAGTGTCCACATATTTCCTTTAATTTGCATTGCTTTACTTGATACTATTGGGTAAAATTACAGAACTTCTAAAATATTCTAGGTTATTCACAATTTATTAATAAAATATTATAACTGTCTATATGAGATTGGGATATGGGGATAGACTGGACATTTGTTAGTTGTCTCCCTCAATCCATTCCTCCTTATTCTTTTCTCAAGAATTTTCCATTTGAGATCCTGGTTGTTTTGGAGAAGTTGAATCCATTCCTGGGATCTGGCACCAAGGTTAAGCCAATTACCACATTCCATTCTTCTGGCCACAGAACTGGTGCAGTGAAAGGCATATGAGCTGCTCCAATCAGAATGAACCTCAGAAGGTGTGCTCAGGTTGCTGAGACAACAATAACCTCTCTATTTCTTACATGAAGGGATAATTTGGTATCTGTGAGACCTATTGACAACCATCTTGGGATCATGAGGGTGAATGACTTAGGATGATATCAATGCTGAAAACAGCAGAACAGAGAGATTGATAGAAACCAGTTATTTGAAGATATCAAGCCTGTCCGAAATCCAGCCTCTTCTTCTGCACTTTTTACTTTCATAAACCAAAAACGTTATTTAATTTCTTAGTCGATATGAGTTGTTTTTCCAAAAAAAAAAAGATTAATAATATCGTACCTGGTACAGAAGGAAAACTAAGCCCTTTCGTTGCAGCCAGAATAATGGCCAACCAAAGATGTCCACACCTTGATCCCTGTGTGAAAATGTTAAATTACATGACAAAGGAGAATTGAGAATGTAAATGGAATTAGGGTGGCTAATTGTCTGATTCTTAAATAGATTATCCTGGATTACCAGGATGGACCCAAAGTAATCACAGCATCCTTAAAATTGGAAGAAGGAGGTGGAAGATGAGTTAGTGTCAGAGTGATATGACTTGAAAAAGATTCAAACACCTATTGCTGGCTTTGAAGATGGAAGTCTGTAGCAGAGTGCCAAGGAAAGTGGGCAATCACCAGGAAACGGAAATGCAAGGAAACAGATTCTCCCCTAAAGCTCCACATGGAACACAGCCCTGACAACATCATGATTTTAGCCCAGTAAGACCTATTGGACTTCTGATCTCCAAAGCTTAATAAATTTGTGTTGTTTTGAGCCACCAAGTTTGTGGTAATTTGTTACAATAGAAATAGGAAATTAAAATACCATTAGTTATCAGTTCCTATGGAAAACTCTCCCTTATATCCCAAATTTGGCTAGATGTTCTTCAGATATCCTTTTTTAGTACCCTGTCCACAGCAGTTTTGTAACTTCTGCATACTTCAGCATGTATTTCTTAAGAATAAGGACCTTTTCTTACACAATCACAGACAGTTTTGAAAATCTAGAAATTTATATTAACACAATACTTCAATCTGTTGTCCTTAGTCAAATTTTGTCTCATTAATGCCCTTTTTATCAAAATTTGAGGGGGGGGTTTGTTTGTTTTTGTTTTGTTTTTTTTTTGTTTTGTTCTTGCTGATCAAGGATCCAATCCAGGATCACACAGTGCATTTAGTTATCATGAGTGTTTAGTCCCCTTTTTCTGCAACATTTTCTCAGCCCTGTGTCGTTCATGTCAATGACATTTTTGAGGAGTACAGACCAATTATTTTGCAGAAGATTCCTCAATGTGTTTCTCTGACGGTTCCTCATGATTAGATTCAGGTCATGCATTTTTGGCAGGAATACCACAGAAGTACCCTTCTCAGTGCATCATACCAGTAGGAAGATGAGGCAGTTTGTCCAATTACTGATGATATTAACTTTGGTCACTTGGTTAAGGTGGCAGCTACCAGTTTTCTTTACTATAAAGTGACTAATTTCCTCTTTATAATTAGTAAGTATCTTGTTAGGAGACACTTTTAGATTTTTGTTCACCCATCTTAGCATCTATTTATAGTCCTTGCCTGAAAAAATTATTACTGTAGTGGTTGTCATGTAGTGATTTTCTAATTCTTTCATCAGTTCTCTATTTATGATTGGAATCCTCTTTTAAAGAAGAGTTTTTCTTTCTCCTCCGTTTTTTTTTTTAGTTTCTCACATTTATTTACATCAGTATGGACTCATGGATACTTATTTTATTCAGTGGCTTATAATTCATCACCATGATAATTTATTTTGCTCAGGTGTACCAGACTTTGCCAGTACTAGTCCTTCTAACCTGACTCCAGTGTTGTTTTGATATGTTTCAATGAATCTTTGAAAGCATTCTTACAGCCTGGCACAAAATAAGTTCATCCTGTTGTACTTTCCATGTCAGCCATTTCTTCAAGGAGCTCTGGTTCCTTTTATTGGAGATGGTATTTAGAAACCAAGATATGGGTGCTAGGTGTGCATTTTGCCACTAGGGTTTCATTGCTTTCAGGTCTTTTCAGCAAACAGACCTACCAAATAGGAGGATTGAAATTTTCAACTATACTTCTGGATTTCTCTACTTTTCCTTTTATTTACCTATCAGTTTTTCCTTCATGTATTTTGAAACTCTTGTTGTTGGATGTAAACACATTTAGGATAGCTATGTTTTCTTGGTAAATTGACTCATTTATTGTTACATAATGTTCCTCTTTATCTCTGGTAATGATTTTGTTCTGAAGTCAACTTTATCTGACATTAACATAGTCATCCCAACTTTCTTTTTTACTTTCTGTTTTAAAAACAGCATTATTGAGATGTAATTCATATATCATACAGCTCCCTCATGACTGCTTTTTAGTATATTTACACCGAATTGTGAAACTATTATCATAACCTAATTTTAGAACACCTTTCCCCCTCAAAGGAACTCCATACATATTAGTAGTTAATTCCATTTCTCCTAGAACCCCCACTCTCAGGTGTAAGCAACCATTAGTCTACTTTCTGCTGTTGTAAATTTGCCTATACTGGACATTTCATAGAAGTGGAATCATATAATATGTGGTCTTTGTGACTGGCTTCTTTCACTTAGCATAATGCTTTCAAAGTTCATCTTTGTAGCTGCGTGGATTTGTTTTCTACTGCTGATATTACAAATTACAAATTTAGTAGCTTGAAACAAACATACATTTATTATTTTACAGTTCTGTAGATTAGAAGTCCAACACAGGTCTCAGGTGTTGGCAGAGCTGCATTCCTTTCTGGAGGCTAGGGGAGAATCCATGTCCTGTTTTTTTTTTCATCTTCTAGGGACTGCCCATATTCCTTGGCTTATGGGCCTCCTCATCCATCTTCAAAACCAACAAAAGCAGGTAGAGTTTTCACACTGAATTCCTGTGACTGACCCTTCTGTGTCCTTTCAATGTTAAGACCCTTGTGATTACTTTGGGCCCCCTGATCTTTCAGGGTAATCTCCCCATGTCAAGGTCCTTAACTAACTCACATCTAGAAAGTCCCTTTTGCCACGTAAGTTAACACAGTCACAGGTTCTGAGGATTAGGACATGGTCATATTTGGGAGCCATTATTCTACCTACCCCATTTGGATTTATCCATTTGTCAGCTGATGGACATTTTGGCTGTTTCTACTTTTTGGTGTTTATGAATAATAAACTTGCACACTTCATGTGTATATGTTTCCATCTCACTTTGGTATATACTGGGAGTGGAATTGCTGGGTTGTGAGGTTCTATATTTAACTTTGTGAGAAACTGCTAAACTGTTTTCCAAAGTAGGTGCACCACGTCACGCCTGCTTTGACCGCCACAGGCTCGCCCCACACTCCGTACCCCTTCCTCCCCCCGGCTTGAGTGAGCCAGAGCCCCCGAATCAGCTGTTCCTTTAACCCAGTCCTGTCTGAGCGAAGAACAGACACCCTCAGGCAACCTACAAGCAGAGGCGGGGCCAGATCCAAAGCTGAACCCCGGGAGCTGTATGAACAAAGAAGAGAAAGTGAAATCTCTCCCAGCAGCCTCAGGAGCAGTGGATTAAATCTCCACAATCAACTTGATGTACCCTGCATCTGTGGAATACCTGAATAGACAACGAATCATCCCAAATTGAGGAGGTGGACTTTGGGATCAACGATATATATATATTTTTCCCTTTTTCTCTTTTTGTGAGTGTGTATGTGTATGCTTCTGTGTGTGATTTTGTCTGTATAGCTTTGCTTTTACCATTTGTCCTAGGGTTCTGTCTGTCCATACTTTTTTTTTTTTTTTTTTAGTATAGTTTATAGCACTTCTTATCATTGTTGGATTTGTTCTTTGGTTTGGTTGCTCTCTTCTTTCTTTCCTTCTTTTTACTAATTACTTAAAAAAATTTTTTTAATAATTATTTTTTATTTTAATACTTTCTTTTATTTTATTTTACCTTCTTCTATCTTTCCTTTTTTTCTCCCTTTTATTCTGAGCCACATGGATGACAGGCTCTTGGTGCTCCAGCCAGGCATCAGGGCTGTGCCTCTGAGGTGGGAGAGCCAAGTTCAGGACACTGGTCCACAGGAGACCTCCGAGCTCCACGTAATATCAAACGGCGAAAATCTCCCAGAGATCTCCATCTCAACGCCAAGACCCAGCTCCACTCAATGACCAGCAAGCTACAGTGCTGGACACCCTATGCCAAACCACTAGCAAGACAGGAACACAATCCCATGCATTAGCAGAGAGGCTGCCTAAAATCATAATAAAGCCACAGACACACCCCAAAACACACCACCAGACGTGGACCTGCCCAGCAGAAAGACAAGATCCATCCTCATCCACCAGAACACAGGCACTAGTCCCCTCCACCAGGAAGCCTATACAACCCACTGAACCAACCTTAGCCACTGGGGGCAGACACCAAAAACAATGGGAACTACGAACCTGCAGCCTGTGAAAAGGAGACCCCAAACACAGTAAGATAAGCAAAATGAGAAGACAGAGAAACACACAGCAGATGAAGGAGCAAGGCAAAACCCCACCAGACCTAACAAATGAAGAGGAAATAGGCAGTCTACTGGAAAAAGAACTCAGAATAATGATAGTAAAGATGATCCAAAATCTTGGAAATAGAATGGAGAAAATACAAGAAACTTTCAACAAGGACCCAGAAGAACTAAAGAGCAAGCAAACAGTGAAGAAAAACACAATAAATGAAATTTAAAATTCTCTAGAAGGGATCAATAGCAGAATAACTGAGGCAGAAGAACGGGTAAGTGACCTGGAAGATAAAATAGCAGGAATAACTACTGCAGAGCAGGATAAAGAAAAAAGAATGAAAACAACTGAGGACAGTCTCAGAGACCTCTGGGACAACATTAAATGCACCAATATTCGAATTATAGGGGTCCCAGAAGAAGAAGAGAAAAAGAAAGGGACTGAGAAAATATTTGAAGAGATTATAGTTGAAAATGTCGCTAATATGAGAAAGGAAATAGTTAATCAAGTCCAGGAAGCACAGAGAGTCCCATACAGGATACATCCAAGGAGAAACACACCAAGACACATATTAATCAAACTATCAAAAGTTAAATACAAAGAAAAAATATTAAAAGCACCAAGGGAAAAACAACAAATAACACACAAGGGAATCCCCATAAGGTTAACAGATGATCTTTCAGCGGAAACTCTGCAAGCCAGAAGGGAGTGGCAGGACATATTTAAAGTGATGAAAGGGAAAAACCTACAACCAAGATTACTCTACCCAGCAAGGATCTCATTCAGATTTGACGGAGAAATTAAAACCTTTACAGACAATCAACAGCTAAGAGAATTCAGCACCACCAAACCAGCTTTAAAACAAATGCTAAAGGAACTTCTCTAGGCAGGAAACACAAGAGAAGGAAAAGACCTACAATGACAAACACAAAACAATTAAGAAAATGGTAATAGGAACATATATATCGATAATTACCTTAAGTGTACATGGATTAAATGCTCCAACCAAAAGACATAGACTGGCTGAATGGATACAAAAACAAGACCCGTATATATGCTGTCTACAAGAGACCCACGTCAGACCTAGGGACACATACAGACTGAATGTGAGGGGATGGAAAAAGATATTCCATGAAAATGGAAATCAAAAGAAAGCTGGAGTAGCAATTCTCATATCAGACAAAATAGACTTTAAAACAAAGACTATTACAAGAGACAAAGAAGGACACTACATAATGATCAAGGGATCAATCCAAGAAGAAGATATAACAATTATAAATATTTATGCACCCAACATAGAAGCCCCTCAATACATAAGGCAAATACTAACAGCCATAAAAGGGGAAACTGACAGTAACACAATCATAGTAGGGGACTTTAACACCCCACTTTGACCAATGGACAGATTATCCAAAATGAAAATAAATAAGGAAACACTAGCTTTAAATGATACATTAAACAAGATGGACTTAATTGATATTTATAGGACATTCCATCCAAAAACAACAGAATACACATTCTTCTCCACTGCTCATGGAACATTCTCCAGGATCATATCTTGGGTACCAAATCAAGCCTTGGTAAATTTAAGAAAATTGAAATCGTATCAAGTATCTTTTCCGACCACAACGCTATGAGACTAGATATCAATTACAGGAAAAAATCTGTAAAAAATACAAAACATATGGAGGCTAAACAATACACTACTGAATAACCAGGAGGTCACTGAAGAAATCAAAGAGGAAATAAAAAATACCTAGAAACAAATGACAATGAAAACACGATGACCCAAAACCTATAGGATGCAGCAAAAGCAGTTCTAAGAGGGAAGTTTATAGCAATACAATCCTACCTTAAGAAACAAGAAATATCTCAAATAAACAACCTAACCTTACAGCTAAAGCAATTAGAGAAAGAAGAGCAAAAAAACCCCAAAGTTAGCAGAAGGAAAGACATCATAAAGATCAGATCAGAAATAAATGAAAAAGAAATGAAGGAAATGATAGCAAAGATCAATAAAACTAAAAGCTGGTTCTTTGAGAAGGTAAACAAAATTGATAACCCATTAGCCAGACTCATCAAGAAAAAAAGGGAGAAGACTCAAATCAATAGAATTAGAAATGAAAAAGGAGAAGTAACAAATGACACTGCAGAAATACAAAGGATCATGAGAGATCACTACAAGCAACTATATGCCAATAAAATGGACAACCTGGAAGAAATGGACAAATTCTTAGAAATGCACAACCTTCTGAGACTGAACCAGGAAGAAATAGAAAATATGAACAGACCAATCCCAAGCACTGAAATTGAGACTGAGATTTAAAATCTTCCAAAAAACAAAAGCCCAGGACCAGATGGCTTCACAGGCGAATTCTATCAAACATTTAGAGAAGAGCTAATACCTATCCTTCTCAAACTCTTCCAAAATGTAGCAGAGGGAGGAACACTCCCAAACTCAAATTCTACGAGGCCACCATCACCCTGATACCAACACCAGACAAAGATGTCACAAAGAAAGAAAACTACAGACCAATATCTCTGATGAACATAGATGCAAAAATTCTCAACAAAATACTAGCAAACAGAATCCCAACAGCACATTAAAAGGATCATACACCATGATCAAGTGGGGTTTATCCCAGGAGTGCAAGGATTCTTCAATATACGCAAATCAATCAACGTGATACACCATATTAACAAATTGAAAGAGAAAAACCATATGATCATCTTAACAGATGCAGGAAGAGCTTTTGACAAAATTCAACACCCATTTATGATAAAAGCCCTGCAGAAAGTAGGCATAGAGGGAACTTTCCTCAACATAATAAAGGCCATATATGACAAATCCACAGCCAATATCGTCCTCAATGGTGAAAAACTGAAACCATTTCCACTAAGATCAGGAACAAGACAAGGTTGCCCACTCTCACCACTATTATTCAACTTAGTTTTGGAAGTTTTAGCCACAGCAATCAGAGAAGAAAAAGATATAAAAGGAATCCAAATCACAAAAGAGGAAGTAAAGCTTTCACTGTTTGCAGATTACATGATACTATACATAGACAATCCTAAAGATGCTACCAGAAAACTACTAGCGCTAATCAATGAATGTGGTAAAGTAGCAGGATACAAAATTAATGCACAGAATCTCTTGCATTCGTATACATTAGTGATGAAAAATCTGAAAGTGAAATTAAGAAAACACTCCCATTTACCATTGCAACAAAAAGAATAAAATATCTGGGAATAAACCTACCTAAGGAGACAAAAGACCTGTATGCAGAAAATTATAAGACACTGATGAAAGAAATTAAAGATGATACAAACAGATGGAGAGATATACCATGTTCTTGGATTGGAAGAATCAACATTGTGAAAATGACTCTACTACCCAAAGCAATCTACAGATCCAATGCAATCCCTGTCAAACTACCAATGGCATTTTTCACAGAACTAGAACAAAAAAATTTCACAATTTGTATGGAAACACAAAAGACCCCAAACAGCCAAAGCAATCTCGAGAAAGAAAAACAGAGCTGGAGGAAACAGGCTCCCTGACGTCAGCCTATACTACAAAGCTACAGTAATCAAGACACTATGGTAGTGGCACAAAAACAGAAATATAAATCAATGGAACAGGATAGAAAGCCCATAGATAAACCCATGCACCTATGGTCAACTAATCTATGACAAAGGAGGCAAGGATACAATGGAGAGAAGACAGTCTCTTCAATAAGTGGTGCTGGGAAAACTGGAGAGCTACATGTAAAAGTATGAAATTAGAACACTCCCTAACACCATCCACAAAAATAAACTCAAAATGGATTAAAGACCTAAATGTAAGGCCAGACACTATAAAACTCTTAGAAGAAAACATAGGCAGAACACTCTGATATAAATCATAGCAAGATACTTTTTGACCCACCTCCTAGAGAAATGGAAATAAAAACACAAATAAACAAATGGGACCTAATGAAACTTAAAAGCTTTTGCACAGCAAAGGAAACCATAAACAAGACGAAAAGACAACCCTCAGAATGGGAGATAATATTTGTAAATGAAGCAACTGACAAAGGATTAATCTCCAAAATTTACAAGCAGCTCATGCAGCTCAATATCAAAAAAAACAAACAACCCAATCCAAAAATGGGCAGAAGACCTAAATAGATATTTCTCCAAAGAAGATACACAGATTGCCAACAAACAAATGAAAGAATGCTCAACGTCATTAATCATTAGAGAAATGCAAATCAAAACTACAATGAGATATCATGTCACACCAGTCAGAATGGCCATCATTAAAAAATCTACAAACAATAATTGCTGGAGAGGGTGTGGAGAAAAGGGAACCCTCTTCCATTGTTAGTGGGAATGTAAATTGATACAGCCACTATGGAGAACAGTATGGAGGTTCCTTAAAAAACTAAAAAAAGAACTACCATACCACCCAGCAATCCCACTACTGGGCATATACCCTGAGAAAAACCATAATTCAAGAAGAGTCATGTACCACAATATTCATTGCAGCTCTATTTACAATAGCCAGGACATGGAAGCAACCTAAGTGTCCATCAACAGATGAATGGATAAAGAAGATGTGGCACATATATACAATGGAATATTACTCAGCCATAAAAAGAAATGAAATTGAGTTATTTGTAGTGAGGTGGATGGACCTAGAGTCTGTCATACAGAGTGAAGTAAGTCAGAAAGAGAAAAACAAATACCGTATGCTAACACATATATATGGAATCTAAAAAAAAAAAAAAAAAAAAAAAAAGGTCATGAAGAACCTAGGGGCAAGACGGGAATAAAGACAAAGGCCTACTAGAGAATGGACTTGAGGATACGGGGAGGGGGAAGGGTAAGCTGGGACAAAGTGAGAGAGTGGCATGGACATATATACACTACAAAACGTAAAACAGCTAGCTAGTGGGAAGCAGCCACATAGCACAGGGCGATCAGCTCAGTGCTTTTTGACCACCTAGAGGGGTGGGATAGGGAGGGTGGGAGGGAGGGAGACTCAGGAGGGAAGAGATATGGGGACATATGTATATGTATAACTGATTCACTTTGTTATAAAGCAAAAACTAACACACCATTGTAAAGCAGTTATACTCCAATAAAGATGTTAAAAAAAAAAGTAGCTGCACCATTTTATATTCCTCCAGCAATCTGTGAAGGTTCCAACTTCTACACACCCTCACCAACACTTCTTATTTCCTGTTTTTTTTTTTATTATAGCCATTCTTACATTTTCCGTTTTGATTAGTGTTTGGATGGTATATTTATTTCCATCGTTTCACCTTTAACCTATGTATTTATATTCACATGGTTTCTTTTGAAAGCATAAAATGCATCTTACATTATCTGTGTGTATATATACAGCACTTTTAATATTAACTTTTGTAATTTTTTTTGAGAGCTATGCTTTAAAAAATATGGAACACTTCATGAATTTACATGTCCTCCCTGCTCAGGGACCATGCTAACGTTTGGAAAGCTATGTGGTATGAATAGCTTCAAATTTTCCGGTAGTGTATTATTAAGAGGATTAAAGATTTTAACAGTTATTTGCTGATATTTATGCAGATGTATCTATTTAATTTTTATTTTCAATTGACTAAAAAAAATAATAAAACCTTTTTAACAAAATTGAGTTTTGCCATAGATTTGCTCCTCTCTTCCATGAAGTACGGATTGCATAATTTCAGTTTTAAAAAAGTTCATAGATTAAAATTGATCCACACTATTTGACACCCTTAAAGTCAACAGATATACAGAGGTTAAAACATTCTCGGAAATGTTGAATCAACAAAGCTGGACTTAGTAACATTCTGATTAAAAGATTCTTTCCATGTTGGCATTGGTTTTGGAAGATTCAGTTTATGCCAATAATGGAAATGTGACAGAACAGTTATGATGAGGTTTTGACTATATGGTGCCATTGGAAACTTTGAGATTTCCCTAACTGAACTCCCTTTTTGTCTAATACTAGTTAGAGTATCTAATATTGATGCCAACACCTCCCTTGCAGAATACATACCTGTCAAGAATTGAGCACAATGCATGTAGTAGACAGCTCAGCACACAGGGACTTACTGTCGTATGCATTCATTTTCAAGTTAAGTTTTACTGTTTGCTCATACAATAAGCTAAATTTGGCTTTTAGTTTTCTAAATATGTGCCACCAACACAAGGTCTCAGGAATGACTTATTCTTTAGAGGAAAGTGGAATACTGGCTATTATGCTTAGATTTTCTAACTAGCTATGTGACCTAGATTGTTCTTCATCTGTTTTCCTGTTGTGAAGCAGAGATAATATTATCTGTTTACCTGTAGCAATATACATAGCTGGTAAAGACAGAAGGCAATATTTGCAAATAGCTTTCAAAAAAAAATATTTAAAACTATCTTTTGGTTTTGCACATTTTATCAGAGTTTACAAATTGTTGGCCCTTGGACTAGTTGGGTCCCAAGACGTTTTATTTGGCTTATGTATGTGATTTCTTTCAGAAAGAGCCTGTGTCTTCTTCACAAGTCCTATGTTCCTGTTGGCCCATTTTATTAATTCATTTTCTGTAAATACTTGAGTTGCTACTGCAGATCTTAAGAATTCAGAAATGAAAATTTATTTTGTGGAAACACTGAGAACTTCTAGTCATTTCCTTCTTAAAATCACTTTGGGTTAGAACATCCTCAAGGTTCTTTCAGCAAGATCTATCAATATCATATTATTACTCCAAAACCACAATTCTTATGCAGTGGTCCTTGATAGAACTCAGGAGGTTTGTGAATTTGAGTGGGAAAATATAAAATAATACATATTTATTTTCAGCATGTCCCTTAATTATGATTGTAGGCAACAAACCACACTAGTATTAGTAGTACCTAATAAAAATTGCAGATATTTTTATACCACATTACATATATTTCTGATATCTTGAAATATTATTCTTTACTTTGCTAGATTGTGTTATTTAATATGTTATTAAAGAAGTGCACATGTTTCTATACTACAAATATATGTTATTAATATTTTTATAATTGCATTTCAGAATGTGTTTCCTTTCTAATCCTATATGGTTTAATTCATGAGCTTAAGAAATGTATTCTGAGAGGTATCTTGGTGAGAGAAAAAGAAAACAAGAAATAAAAACAAAAAATTACTGCCCTAAAACATTGTACTTTTATCTAGAGAAAGTACTTATTAGTTCAAACAATGTACACATCAAGTCTATGTTTTAATATAATCTCTTATATTCAGTGGAAAAAAAAATACTGGAAATATTTATATTCCAATTGCAAAATTATTCCATTAGACAATGTTTCTTTTCTTAGAAACATCCTTCTCACAAACACGATTATATGCCTATTTTATCTTTTATCACAGTTTGCTAAAAGGAGCACAGAACAGTTTAAAATTATGTATTAAGAATTTATTACGCCCACCACTATATTTACATAGAGATGAAAATAGCAAAATAGCACTGTATAAATCATGCACAACAGGAGTTTTGAAAATCTGGATAAAACATTCAGTTGTAAAATTTTAAATAGTAGATCGGGACTTCAAGAGTCTGTTACTTCAATAACATACAGTTGTTATCTGCTGCAACTGGCCAATTTATGTTCTCTACATTTTGGAGTACCAGGAAGGCAGGATTTTAATCTTTTTTTTTTTTTTAACATCTTTATTGGAGTATAATTGCTTCACAATGTTGTGTTAGTTGCTGCTGTATAACAAAGTGAATCAGCTATATGTATACATATATCCCCATATCTCCTCCCTCTTGCACCTCCATCCCACCCCCCCATCCCACCCCTCTAGGTGGACACAAAGCACCGAGCTGACCTCCCTGTGCTATGCGGCTGCTTCACACTAGCTATCTATTTTACATTTGGTACTGTATATATGTCCATGCCACTCTCTTACTTCGTCCCAGCTTACCCTTCCCCCTCCCTGTGTCGTCAACTCTATTCTCTATGTCTGCATCTTCATTCCTGTCCTGCCCCTATATTCTTCAGAACCTTTTGTTATTGGTTTTTTTTTTTTAGATTCCATATATATGTGTTAGCATACGGTATTTGTTTTTCTCTTTCTGACTTACTTCACTCAGTATGACAGGCTCTAGATCCATCCACCTCACTACAAATAACTCAATTTCATTTCTTTTTATGGCTAAGTAATATTCCATTGTATATACGTGCCACATCTTCTTTATCCATTCATCTGGCGATGGGCACTGAGGTTGCTTCCATGTCCTGGCTATTGTAAATAGAGCTGCAATGAATATTGTGGTACATGACTCTTTTTGAATTATGGTTTTCTCAGGGTATATGCCCAGTCGTGGTATTGCTGAGTCTTACGGTAGTTCTATTTTCAGTTTTTTAAGGAACCTCCATACTGTTCTCCATAGTGGCTGTATCAAGTTACATTCCCACCAACAGTGCAAGAGGGTTCCCTTTTCTCCACACGCTCGCCAGCATTTATTGCTTGTAGATTTTTTGATGATGGCCTTTCTGACCAGTGTGAGGTGACACCTCATTGTAGTTTTGATTTGCATTTCTCTAATGATTAGTGATGTTAAGCATCCTTTCATGTGTTTGTTGGCAATCTGTATATCTTCTTTGGAGAAATGTCTATTTAGGTCTTCTGCCCATTTTTGAATTCGGTTGTTTGTTTTGTTGATATTGAGCTGCATGAGCTGTTTATATATTTTGAAGATAAATCCTTTGTCTGTTGAATCATTTGCAAATATTTTCTCCCATTCTGAGGGTTGTCTTTTCATCTTGTTTATGGTTTCCTTTGCTGTGCAAAAGCTTTTAAGTTTCATTAGGTCCCATTTGTTTATTTTTGTTTTTATTTCCATTTCTCTAGGAGGTGGGTCAAAAGGATCTTGCTGTGATTTATGTCATAGAGTGTTCTGCCTATGTTTTCCTCTAAGAGTTTTACAGTGTCTGGCCTTACATTTAGGTCTTTAATCCATTTTGAGTTTATTTTCGTGTATGGTGTTAGGGAATATTCTAATTTCATTCTTTTACATGAAGCTGGCCAGTTTTCCCAGCACCACTTATTGAGGAGGCTGTCTTTTCTCCATTGTATATTCTTGCCTCCTTTGTCAAAGATAAGGTGACCATATTGATGGGTTTATCTATGGGCTTTCTACCCTGCTCCATTGATCTATATTTCTGTTTTTGTGCCAGTAACATACTATCTTGATTACTGTAGCTTTGTAGTATAGTCTGAAGTCAGGGAGCCTGATTCCTCCAGCTCTGTTTTTCTTTCTCAAGATTGCTTTGGCTATTCGGGGTCTTTTGTGTTTCCATACAAATTGTGAATTTTTTGTTCTAGTTCTGTGAAAAATGCCATTGGTAGTTTGACAGGGATTGCATTGAATCTGTAGATTGCTTTGGGTAGTAGAGTCATTTTCACAATGTTGATTCTTCCTAATCCAAGAACATGGTATATCTCTCCATCTGTTTGTATCACCTTTAATTTCTTTCATCAGTGTCTTATAGTTTTCTGCATACAGGTCTTTTGTCTCCTTGGGTAGGTTTATTCCTAGATATTTTATTCTTTTTGTTGCAGTGATAAATGGGAGTGCTTCCTTAATTTCTCTTTCAGATTTTTCATCATTAGTGTATAGGAATGGAAGGGATTTCTGTGCATTAATTTTGTATCTTGCTACTTTACCAAATTCATTGATTAGCGCTAGTAGTTTTCTGGTAGCATCTTTAGAATTCTCTATGTATAGTATCATGTCATCCGCAAACAGTGACAGTTTTACTTCTTCTTTTCCGATTTGGATTCCTTTTATATCTTTTTCTTCTCTGATTGCCGTGGCTAAAACTTCCAAAACTAAGTTGAATAATAGTGGTGAGAGTGGGCAACCTTGTCTTGTTCCTGATCTTAGTGGAAATGGTTTCAGTTTTTCACCATTGAGAATGATGTTGGCTGTGGGTTTGTCATATATGGCCTTTATTATGTTGAGGTAAGTTCCCTCTATGCCTACTTTCTAGAGGGTTTTTATCATAAACTGTTGTTGAATTTTGTCGAAAGCTTTTTCTGCATCTATTGAGGTGATCATATGGTTTTTCTCCTTCAGTTTGTTAATATGGTGTATCACATTGATTGATTTGCATATATTGAAGAATCCTTGCATTCTGGGATAAACCCAACTTGATCATGGTGTATGATCCTTTTAACGTGCTGTTGGATTCTGTTTGCTAGTATTTTGTTGAGGATTTTTGCATCTCTGTTCATCAGAGATATTGGCCAGTAGTTTTCTTTTTTTGTGACATCTTTTTCTGGTTTTGGTATCAGGGTGATGGTGGCCTCGTAGAATGAGTTTGGGAGTGTTCCTCCCTCTGCTATATTTTTGAAGAGTTTGAGAAGGATAGGTGTTAGCTCTTCTCTAAATGTTTGATAGAATTCGCCTGTGAAGCCATCTGGTCCTGGGCTTTTGTTTCTTGGAAGATTTTTAATCACAGTTTCAATTTCAGTGCTTTTGATTGGTCTGTATATTTTCTATTTCTTCCAGGTTCAGTCTCGGAAGGTTGTACTTTTTTAAGAATTTGTCCATTTCTTGCAGGTTGTACGTTTTATTGGCCTATAGTTGCTTGTAGTAATCTCTCATGATCCTTTGTATTTCTGCAGTGTCATTTGTTACTTCTCCTTTTTCATTTCTAATTCTATCAATTTGAGTCTTCTCCCTTTTTTTGTTGATAAATCAGGCTAATGGGTTATCAATTTTGTTTATCTTCTCAAAGAACCAGCTTTTCGTTTTATTGATCTTTGCTATCATTTCCTTCATTTCTTTTTCATTTATTTCTGATATGATATTTATGATTTCTTTCCTTCTGCTAACTTTGGGTGTGTTTTTCTTTTTGTTGTTCTTTCTTTAATTGCTTTAAGTGAAAGGTTAGGTTGTTTATTTGAGATTTTTCTTGTGTCTTGACGTAGAATGGTATTGCTATAAACTTCCCTCTTAGAATTGATTTTGCTGTATCCTATAGGTTTTGGGTCCTCGTGTTTTCATTGTCATTTGTTTCTAGGTATTTTATGATTTCCTCAGTGACCTCTCGGTTATTTAGTAGCATATTGTTTAGCCTCCATGTGTTTGTATTTTTAAAGTTTTTTTCCTGTAATTTATATCTAGTCTCATAGCGTTGTGGTCGGAAAAGATACTTGATACGATGTCAATTTTCTTAAATTTACCAAGGCTTGATTTGTGACCCAAGATATGATCTATCCTGGAGAATGTTCCATGAGGACTTGAGAAGAATGTGTATTCTGTTGTTTTTGGATGGAATGTCCTATAAATATCAGTTAAGTCCATCTTGTTTAATGTGTCATTTTAAGCTTCTGTTTCCTTATTTTATTTTCATTTTGGATGATCTGTCCATTGGTGAAAGTGGGGTGTTAAAAGTCCCCTACTATGATTGTGTTACTGTTGCTTTCCCCTTTTATGGCTGTTAGTATTTGCCTTATGTATTGAGGTGCTCCTATGTTGGGTTCATAAATATTTACAATTGTTATATCCTCTTCTTGGATTGATCCCTTGATCATTATATAGTGTCCTTCTTTGTCTCTTATAATAATCTTTATTTTAGTCTCTTTTGTCTGATATGAGAATTGCTACTCCAGCTTTCTTTTGATTTCCATTTGCATGGAATATCTTTTTCCATCCCCTCACTTTCAGTCTGTATGTGTCTCTAGGTCTGAAGTGGGTCTCTTGTAGACAGCATATATATGTGTCCTGTTTTTGTATCCATTCAGCCAGTCTATGTCTTTTGGTTGGAGCATTTAATCCATTTACATTTAAAGTAGTTATCGATATGTGTGTTCCTATTACCATTTTCTTAATTGTTTTGGGTTTTTGTAGGTCTTTTCCTTCTCTTGTGTTTCCTGCCTAGAGAAGTTCCTTTAGCATTTGTTTTAAAGCTGGTTTGATGGTGCTGAATTCTCTTAGCTTTTGCCTGTCTGTAAAGGTTTTAATTTCTCTGTCGAATCTGAATGAGATCCTTGCTGGGTAGAGTAATCTTGGTTGTAGTTTTTTCCCTTTCATCACTTTAAATATGTCCTGCCACTCCCTTCTGGCTTGTAGAGTTTCTGCTGAAAGATCAGCTGTTAACCTTATGGGGATTCCCTTGTATGTTATTTGTTGCTTTTCCCTTGCTGCTTTTAATATTTTTTCTTTGCATTTAATTTTTTAAAATTAATTAATTAATTTATTTATTTTTGGCTGTGTTGGGTCTTCATTGCTGTTCACGGGCTTTCTCTAGTTGCAGTGAGCAGGGGCTACTCTTTGTTGCAGTGCACTGGCTTCTCATTGCGGCGGCTTCTCTTATTGTGGAGCACCAGCTCTAGGCGTGTGGGCTCAGTAGTTGTGGCACTCAGGCTCAGTGGTTGTGGCTCGTGGGCTCTAGAGCGCAGGCTCAGTAGTTGTGGTGCACGGGCTTAGTTACACCGCGGCATGTGGGATCTTCCCGGACCAGGGCTCGATCCTGTGTCCCCTGCATTGGCCACCAGGGAAGTCCCTGTATTTCATTTTGATAGTTTGATTAATATGTGTCTTGGTGTGTTTCTCCTTGGATGTATCCTGTATGGGACTCTCTGTGCTTCCTGGACTTGATTGACTCTTTCCTTTCCCATGTTAGGGAAGTTTTCAACTACAGTCTCTTCAAATATTTTCTCAGTCCCATTCTTTTTCTTTTCTTCTTCTGGGACCCCTATAATTCGAATGTTGGTGTGTTTAATGTTGTCCCAGACGTCTCTGAGACTGTCCTCAATTCTTTTCATTCCTTTTTCTTTATTCTGCTCTGCAGTAGTTATTTCCACTATTTTATCTTCCAGGTCACTTATCCATTCTTCTGCCTCAGTTATTCTGCTATTGATCCCTTCTAGAGAATTTTAAATTTCATTTATTGTGTTGTTCATCATTGTTTGTTTGCTCTTTAGTTCTTCTAGGTCCTTGTTGAATGTTTATTGTATTTTCTCCATTCAATTTCCAAGAATTTGGATCACCTTTACTATCATGACTCTGAATTCTTTTTCAGGTAGACTGGCTATTTCCTCTTCATTTGTTTGTTATGGTGGGTTTTTAGCTTGCTCCTTCATCTGCTGAGTATTTCTTTGTCTTCTCATTTTGCTTAACTTACTGTGTTTGGGGGTCTCCTTTTCATAGGCTGCAGGTTCGTAGTTCCCATTGTTTTTGGTGTCTGCCCCCAGTGGGTAAGGTTGGTTCAGTGGGTTGTGTGGGCTTCCTGGTGGAGGGGACTGGTGCCTGTGTTCTGGTGGATGTGGCTGGATCTCATCTTTCTGGTGGGCAGAACCACGTCCAGTGGTGTGTTTTGGCGTGTCTGTGAACTTAGTATGATTTTAAGCAGCCTCTCTGGTTATGGGTGGGGTTGTGTTCCTGTCTTGCTAGTGGTTTGGCATAGGGTGTGCAGCACTGTAGCTTGCTGGTCTTTGAGTGAAGCTGGGTATTAGCATTGAGATGGAGATCTCTGGGAGTGTTTTCACCATTTGATATTATGGGGGGCCAGGAGGTCTCTGGTGGACCAATGTCCTACTCAGCTATCCCACCTCAGAGGCTCTGGCCTGGCACCTGGCTGGAGCACCAAGACCCTGTCAACCACACGTGACTAGAAACAATGTAGTGTGCCTCTTTACCAGCATTTGAGTGACTCAAGCATTACAGGGTTGGGTATGCAGTAAGCTGCTCTGCATGGTGCTGACACATCAAGGTGGACCAGAGTCGTGGCTCCCAAAGCTGAGTCTACTTGCTTGTTTGGACCCTAAGGTAGTTTTTACT
Organism: Balaenoptera musculus; assembly: GCF_009873245.2. Taxonomy (NCBI): domain Eukaryota; kingdom Metazoa; phylum Chordata; class Mammalia; order Artiodactyla; family Balaenopteridae; genus Balaenoptera; species Balaenoptera musculus. The sequence goes on from NC_045795.1 coordinate 87,828,215, forward strand.
CATCTACGCACCGAATACGCCAGGGGCCAGAGGAGTTGCGTTTCGTCGGGAAGACCGGGTAGGATTTTTATCTTAACGTCAGCTCTGAGTTTCTGCAAAAAATTCAGTCACGCCAGATATACCAGATGCTTCCCTGTGTCTTTAGAACTGTCAAGGTAATGATATTCTGTACTAATGTAGCTTTTGTCAGATCAGAGTGTGAATATGAAGGATTATTTTCAAGCTGAACAAATTATGTTTTTTCTTACATACCTCCTTAAGAAGTGATTGTTAGAATTCTAACTTTCAGGAGACCAGTATGACGTTAAAAATATCCAAGGTATTAAAAGACAGGTCAGAATGCCAAAGGAACTTACTTAATACTATTGTAACATTACTGTCCCCCACCCCAGTGAAAAACAAAATAAGAAAAGAAAAAAAAAACTTTTTAATCAATGTGGAGAAAAGATGCAGATATATTATAAATTTATATCCCTATCCTGGTTTCTCCCTTCAACTCCAGACCCTATTAGTGTCTAAAAGAATAGTAATATTTCATACATTAATAATAATTTCTATAATGCACCCTACACTGTAAACTCCAAAAAGTGGTGATTTCTTTAGGCCCATCATTCAAATGCAGGATGTTTTGGAATGCTTTATTGGTGAAGTGATCCAAACTGTGTCATAGGGGCATGAGGAACTGAGAGAGGGAAGGGAAGGAAGCCAGTAAGTAGGACCGGTGGTTCAATTCCTCTGGAAAACTCTGGAAGGGAGTGTGGGAAACAACTGAGAAGCTGGAATAGTTATTCTCCAGCTCTCATGTATTATTGGTTGTGGGCTGTTGTGAAGGCATTAATGCCCTTGCACTTTCCACTTTTTGTTTGTCCCATGTAGAGCTCAACAGGACAAGAAGAAGCCCTTAGGTAGAAAGTATCAGGTGATCATAGGATAAGGCCTTCCACACCTGCAGAACTGATGAGCACAAAGAGATATCAGGGGAGACCAATTGTGCCTCTTGCAACTGTCATACCAGGGCAGAGTGAAGATGATTTTTGTATGATTCATAAAAAGAAAGTTATATGAGGTTAGGAGGGAAAATTGCATAGAAATTCTAAGAAACCAAGACTAAAAATAAACAAAAATCACCTTCCAATGCTTCTTCCATTTTTGCTGTTAGAATAATCATTTAAATTTTTTTCAACAGAAGCATGTATGCTCTTTAAAAAAAAATTTACAGGGAGAAGGTAGGTGGAAGGTATGGGCTAAGTACTTGCAATGAGGAAAGAAAAAGAGTAAAATTGCAGTAGTGAAAGAAAGCAAAATGTGCTCAGTCTCCCACAGTATTTCAGCACAGAAGGCATGAAGCAAGAACAAAGGGCAAATATCTCATCCTTTACTCCCACCAGGCAGAATTCATACTGTGAAAATTAACTGTCTTTTGCCTCATCAGAATTAAAATCATACACCGTTTGCAGACATATGCTCACACTTGAAATAGTTTGGAAAGAAATGATTCATTCTACAGTATCCATTAGAAAATGCCTCAGAATTATGGACAGTTTCTCAGTGTGAAGCAATAGTTTGTTTTAATTATTTTTTTTGACTAGAATATAAACTCAGTGAAATCAGGAACTGTAGTGTTTTTCACCATCTTACTAATGCAATGCCTGGTATGTAGTATTCACCCTTTATGTACGAGTTGGATGAGTGAATTTAATTGGTTAAATTAAGTGAAGTCATTTCATAACCCAGTGGTTCTTAAAGGGAGATAATAGGATTTTGTCTTTCCGCATCCTGCCCCCCTGGGACATTTGTCAATGCCTAGAGATATTTTGGGTTGTCACAACAGGAGAGAGAGTGCTATAGGCATCTAGTGGGTAGAGGTCAGAGATGCTGCTAAACATCTTACAATGCACTGGACAGTCTGCACAACAAAGAATTACCCATCTCAAAATGTCAACAGTGGCAAGATTTTCTAACCCTGCTATAATACCTAGCAGTGTTCAGTCATTGACATATTCTATTCACACTTTATAAAATGCACTTTTAGTCAATAACCAGCAAGTTGATTTTTTTTGGTCCAACATTAGTCAGTCTCACATGTAAAGTTCTTTGATTCATTCTAGAGTTAATGTTTGCCCTGTGTTTGGGTTCCCCTAAAAGCCAACCCAGAGACAAGGAGTTCTACAAAAGTAGTTTAATTGACAAGTGACTTCTGAGACACCAGTAGGAAGTGGAAAATTGAGGTAGGGAAAAAAGGAAGGAGTCAATGGTGTAGCATTATCAGGATATTTACCACTGTGACAACTGGGGCTAACAACTACTGGAGAACCCTGGGAGACAGGGTAGAGTGCAGCTGAAGATAATTCCAACTGAGAGATAAGGATGCTGGGGTATGTATCCAGTGATTCAGTAGCAGCTACTCCATCATGATGTGGCAGGTTTATGACCAAACATGAGTTCACATAGGCAACCGCATAACAAAAATTGTTTACAGTGAGTTTTTACTAAATGCTTCCTTTTCTCTTTGGAGACTCAGTACTCTTCAATCCTTAATCTTATTCTTATCCTTGTGATATTTTAGAATCCTAGAATCATGAAGCCTTTCAGTGTATCTAACCCAACCTGTTCCATAACTTGGACAAATGGATAGTTAGCTTCTGTTTCAGCATTTATGTCCTACTAATGTCTAACTATTTGATTAATTAAATTGATACTGAATAAGGAATAGTCTGTTTTCCTTTGTGTTTTCACTTTTCATTATGGATTAATTAATGTCAGACTGTCCTTGACATCTAGATCTATTGCTACTAGAAATGCCTTGACATTAATACTTGATTTGTTCTTGGAGAAAGATACTAAACTCAAAAGAATTAGCAAAATTTTATGTAGAAAATGGTGACTGTTTGAAGGTCTCTGTATTTTGTGTACATTTGTAGTTTAAATATTAATGAAAGCTTTCCATTAAATACTCATTCCAATAGGTATGTGATACTAATTTATAAGGAAACACAAAATTAGTTTTATAGAAACTTCTAAAACTAGTATAAATCAACCCCCTATGCAATATTCATCTCAGTCCACACATTATATTAAAGTGTGCTAAAATGTGTAAATTTAACCCTGGTACATAGGGGCTGAAGGCTCTTTTACATGATTTATGGGATCACTAAAAGATTTGTTTCTCCTCCTCAATCGTTTTTCTACTATTGTCCCAAGATTTATATTACTCAATCAGGTAAAGACCACTTTCAACCCTGTTTGAATAAGTGCTGATAGGTCATAACTTTTCTAGAAAGGTATATCAGGTACAGTAATGATGTTCTTTGATTTGAAAAATCTTGAACAGGAAAAGTTTGGCTGCTGAGATTTTCAACATCAATCCACTTTTCGTGTTCTTACGGGTCTTTTTTTTAGTCTCAAAACACAAAAATGAACTGTCCACATCAACTTCTCAAAAACTGTTCCCAAAATAAAACAAAAAAAAAAACCCAAAAGACGTGTTACCAAAAAAACTATTCAATTTATTTTAAATTTAATTTCAGGAAAGAATATCAATATGGATGATTGTATGACAGTTACAACAATTACTGCCAAGCCATAAATAATTCTCTTTAACTTAAATATATATTTCTCTTCAAAGTCTGATTAGATGCAATATAATTTTTGTGCAGATGCATTTATCTCACATTTTATTCACTGCTGTTAGTTATATCACTCTGTAGAGAGTTAACAAAGGGCAAGAACACTAAAGATTTTACATTTTAGATACCATTTTATAAATATTTTATAGAAGGCTGATCTAGGAGGAAAAGTTTGGTACCATTAAACACAAAGAAAATGCTATTTAAATCATTTAGATCATGCCACTGGAACTATTTTTCAAATAGTTTATGAAAATTATGTTTCAAAAGAGATTTTAACACCATGAAAGACACCGTGGTTTTTAATGGTGGTTTACAGAAAGACATTTCTTGAAGAATTGATTTATATATTTACAGTGAATCTGGAGTGAGTCTGTCCTAGTTCCATTTTGATATATGAATTTCATTTGGTATCTTTGACAAAGTGCTACAGCAATCAACCTGGTTTTTATTTAGTGTGTGAAAGGACAATCAGCCAAATTCTAATCTCAAATGTGTGAATTTATCACATTTCATAAAATATGCTGCTTTGCAGTATCAAAAATGGATTTAAGACATTTATGGCAATGCACAGTACATGAGAAGCACATGAGAGTGGATGATTTCATTTTCAGGGAATCAACCTGGGGCTTTACTAGTGCCTTCAAGAACACAAGACTTTTATTTTTCTCTTTAGGTTCTTGTCCGCTCAGGAAACTTTTAATTTATCAGTGGGCAGAATGGAGAGGCTAACCATTTTGTGTGGGAAGAAAGGAGGGCAGCAAAACTTGGAAGTCATAGATTATCTGAGAGCTACGCAGTGCACAAAATGGTTGTGTTTTCTTTCAGTGATCCCTGATTGAACTAGTCATTGATCATTTGCATTCTCCCGCATAGATTTTCATAAATTGCAGTTATACTTCCTTTTACATTGGGTTGATACACTGCCAAATATGACCACTACCTCTTTATAATATAGACTTTCTTGATTTGATTTTTTCTGCTCACTTTCTCCACCTCACAATGAGTAAAGTTATGACAATGTTAGAAGGTGGCAAAGAACCTTTAATATTTATACATTTCAGTTAACCTTTTAAACTTTTGGTCATCCTTGAGAAGCAATCCAGAATGTTTCACCCTTTGAGGCTTCTCATTTTAGTTTTAAAATGCAACTTAGTTGTATCATTAAGAGAAATATTTACTGCAGGAACTTATATTTTGTACATCTTAACTTTCACATTTTGTGGCCTGATCAACTGTTCTATAGTCCATATTTCCAGTGTATTGTATATAATTATGTTTAATTGATTGCAGCTTTTTGACAAGTTCTAATGAAATATTCAGTTGTCAATTTTTAGTTTACTGGAGCTATGGCTCTTAAATATTATTATTTAATATGACTAATAATACCATTTTTGGATATAGGCTACATTCTGATAAACACTTAGGTATTCTGAAGGAGGTAGCTTTATTTTTATTTTATTTATTTTTATTTTTATTTCTTTATTTTGGCTGCATTGGGTCTTTGTTGTTGCGCGGGGGCTTTCTCTAGATGTGGTGAACAGGGGCTACTCTTCGCTGAAATGCGTGGGCTTCTCATCACGGTGGCTTCTCTTGTTGCAGAGCACAGGCTCTAGGCGCACGGGCTTCAGTAGTTGTGGCACGTGGGCTCAATAGTTGTGGCTCACGGGCTCTAGAGCGCAGGCTCAGTAGTCGTGGCCCACGGGCTTAGCTGCTCCGCGGCATGTGGGATCTTCAAGGACCAGGGCTCGAACCCGTGTCCCCTGCATTGGCAGGCGGATTCTTAACCACTGCGCCACCAGGCAAGTCCCAGTAGCTTTATTTTTAAACATGCAGTTCAATTGAAACTGACATTATGCAGTTCAAAATATATATATTTAGTCTCCTTTCACTTTGAAGAATTACAGTCTCTGAATGCATTTCTTTCTGTTGTTAATAAGCACTATGCCTGAAGATCAAGTCCTATAGCAAACCACATGCCAACCTTCACTACACATTGCTTCTTTTAAGTGGATAATTTAAAACATATGCACTCAAGTACTCTGTCTTCCTCTTTAGATGCTGTTTGAGTATCTCATCTGAAAGAGAGTCTAAAGCATAAATACTTGGTGTTTTTTATTGTAACTAACCCTTTTCACTCCGCAGTAGCATACTGTTTGCATCATATAGTAAAGACTCTTTGCAAACCAAGTTGGATGGTATGAATGAGAGGGATCAACATTAGCTTCTAAGTGGCTATGAAGAAGATTGGGACTCTTGAGTCTTGGGAATCCTGAATATGTAATAGAGAAAATTGTGTAATTACTTATTGCAACATTTTACAAAGGGACCTTACATCTTTTAGGAATGTTTAGAGTTATAATGTAATAGCTTATACATTTCCATGAGTAATGTTGCCTATAAACATTAAATATTGAAGAAACTTAATGTACTGGCCAGACTGAACCCTTTCATGGAGCTATTGTTACGGTTATCATTGTTATTATTATTGCTGCAGGAGGTTCAATACACAGCTAACATAGACCCTTTTAAATTGAATTTGCATCTCTGCTATTTAACACCATCCAAAGTAAATCTCTAAATGTGAAACATAGTTACCTAAACGCTTGTAATGTAAAAACCCAATGTACACAACATTAATCATCAGCAATGGTAATTGGATGATTCAGTGATGGAGACTCATTGAATATTTCAAAATCTAATCTAGTGGGCTTCCCTGGTGGTGCAGTGGTTGAGAATCTGCCTGCCAATGCAGGGGACACGGGTTCGAGCCCTGGTCTGGGAAGATCCCACATGCCGCGGAGCAACTAGGCCCGTGAGCCACAATTACTGAGCCTGTGCGTCTGGAGCCTGTGCTCCGCAACAAGAGAGGCCGCGATAATGAGAGGCCCGCGCACCGCGATGAAGAGTGGTCCCCACTTGCCATAACTAGAGAAAGCCCTCGCACAGAAACGAAGACCCAACACAGCCATAAATAAATAAATAAATAAAAAAAATTAAACTTAAAAAAAAAAAATCTAATCTAGATATTGAATTTTTGGTAAAGTTACATGTTTAATACCTTGGTTTCATTGATGAATCCTGTCTTCTCTAATTCAATTATTAATTCTTAATTTTAAAAAGTTATTTAGCATAACATTTCTCTAAACTATGATATTTTGCTATTTGCTTAGAATTCTACAAAAACTTATTGAACTCTTACTTTATGCCTTATACCATGATAGGCACTAAGTGCCTTACTCATAAAGATAGCAGTAAGACACCATTCCAGACCTCAGAACTTCAAGATTTATTCAAATAATCACAATCTGTGATATGATAAGAATCATGATGAAGGAATAAAAAAGGGAAGTAGTAATGGCACAACTGTATTCTAATGAAGATTAAATTACCAAAATTCTCTGTGATCCATTTTTTTCAACAAATAATCATTAAGTACTTACCACGTACTGGGTCTTATTCAAAACACTGGGGATTTCTCAGTGCATGAAACAGACAAAATCCCTCTTCTGGTGAGGCTGACATGCTAGTGGGGGGAGGTGGAAAATATATCCTAAGTATCATACATAAAAAATAAGTAAATATCATACATAAGCATGCAATATTTGATTAACCATTTTCCCCCTTTAAAGGAGATAAACTTATGTCCTGGTAAAGGGACATATTTGGGGCAATTTTTAAAAATTATTTAACTCAAATTATTCATGTTGAATATTCAAATATATTAGAAAAATATGAAATAAGTTCTAGGTTGACTTCACCAAATTTCATATTTTATTGCTGCTAAGATACACATCTCCTTACATATTTAGTGACTCTGAAAACAGTGTCAGTTAATCAATAGGATGTAACAATCATTGTCAACAGGGCAGCAGGTGCAGTGCAAATTGTCACCTGCTGTGCACACACCAACTTGGATTTCACTCATGATGACACGATGAGAAAACAACTACCCCTTGGCCTTTCAGTTGACACAACATGTATGAACACGTTAAAGAAAGAGTATGAGTCCTGGTTGTGGTCTGAAACCTCCCATTAATTCCTTGTGTAAGGTCAAGAAAGCACTGAATAAAAACTTACCAAAAGTGTGCAGCAGCTTAAAGGAAAAAACTGGAGGAGCAATCTTTTGAGAAGTGCTGTATCGCCAATGCTGTCGATGGGGACGAATACTGTGGGAATAAAAAAGAACATGGATATGGATGACTCTGAGTAGAAAAGGGATTCAGGAAAATTGTGCTCTGAATGTGAAAACATTTTGAGAATACTCTACCCAATTTATTTGGTTTCTATTTCCCTTTTTATGTGTACACAACGTGATATGTTAAAGATGTTAGCTAAGTCTAAAACATCTCTACGATATCTTTAAAAAAATTTCAGGCAATATGAATGTATAATCCATCAAATTGGCAACTTTCTTCTTGTTTTTCACGGGAACATAAGTTATTGGTTTGTCTTATAATTAATGGTGTTTTAAGTTTTATCAAATATAATAATTGTATAAGCAATAGCTGGATTTTCACTTTTATTCATGGAAATAATTATTCTCAAATGAGGAAAAAATTTCCTTACATTTGAAAACTATCACAGAAAAGATCATCTCTTTGGATGTTTGCACATGAACATTCTATGATCAGCAGGTGAAAAAGACTGAGACCATCTGCTGCAATTAAACACGGAAGCTTTCATTCAAATGACTGAATAATTCCTATAACCTCTCAGCAGGAAAATCAAAAGCCAATGCTTTAGCTCTTTTTGTCATTCAGAATAGTTCAGTCAGGTTTTTGAAGACCAGGGTGTATTTTTAAAAAAGATACATTGTTGTATGATTTAGAATTTTTTCATCTCCACCACTCTGCTTTTTAAAAAATGTATTTGAGTTGATTTATAACAATGATGTACTTTTCTTTGTAGATTCAATTATGTTTGCAAAGCTATTGCTCTGTTGTGTATACCTAGCAGGTAGACTTAAAGCTTTCAACCACTACTATTATGATGACTAAGCACAATTGATTGTCTAACAGCTTGCTTGGAGATAATGGCAAGGTGGTAAAGAATTGAGCGCATGCCTCAACTTCTGTTTGGAATGTATCACGATTTCAGTCTCTTTTCAATCTTTCAGGTTCCTGGCCATCGGTTATTACATCACTTCTTCCTTTTGTCTCATGACAAATCATACACACACAATGAGTAATAATTTTTATCTTAAAAAAAACGAAGGGAACAGACAGGTTTTTGCTGTCCATCTTTTGGTGCATTGGGGAAGGGAGGAATTCTTCCTGATGCTCCTCAAATAATGCCCAGTAGCTACTATCTTTAGAGTTTTTGATCAATTCTGGTGAAAAGGAAAGTACAACTACTGATGCATGGTAAGTCATTTTAAAAATCAGATAAAATGTGGACTTTCCATTATTGTTTTTGATTTAAGAATGTAGTACTTTACTGCTTTGTTGAGCCAATGTCATTTTAAGAAATGTACAAGACTCTATTATTTATTCACGTTATTGTCTGTGTTAATAGTATCATTAATAAAATGAATCGTCTATATGCCATATGGTAAAATACCACTAACATTTCCACTAAAATTTCTTTCTGAAGTTATTAGTAGATGTTTCTCATTTTAGGTTACATAATTTCCTTTTGTCATTGAGGATATTGGTAAAATTATAGAAAATCTAAATGATGCATTAGGAGACCCACATCTCAGCAACAGGGTTTTACTGTGATGTAGTTCTATGGTGTGCCAAGTTTACTAGGCACTGGAGAACAATGAAAGTTTGGATAAATGGGCATTTTCTCTTTAATTGGCATAACTTTAAATGTTATCCACTTGGATGCAATTTTTTCTTTAAATGTAATGTACTCTGTTCTTCCTTAAGACGTAGAACACACTTGACTTTACTTGACAGGTCCCAAAGTCAGGATCATCTTTAATAACATTGATTACTGGATGGCAGTTATAAAAAAAAATGAATTTTGTGGGAGGAGCTCCTAAGGGCCAGTTAATTAGCTTATAAAAATACATTTGTGAATAGCGTATTCTGCTTATGACCATTGCTTTCACCTACTGTATATTCAAGTAATTTTTCCTAGTCTCTCTACATCTCCACTGGCCATGACTACCAGCTCTTTACATCCATTGTTTTCTTTCTACTTTTGTCCATTTTTTTTCCTTTCCTCTATCTTCTTTTCTTTTATCTTGTCTCTTTTTTCTCAGACTCTTTGGCTTTCATACATTTCAGATTTGGCTGATAGTTATCATTAGACAACAAAAGCAAATTCTTGGTTGGATTAACATCGCTTCTTTAGTTCTTCTTGGCTAGATTTATTGGTAGGGTTTTCTATTCCTTCTCTTGTTGGAACCGTTTCAGAACATTGGCCATGCCCACTATCCAAGTGCTGAGTATACAGTGTTCCTGTTTGGATACCAATTTTATTAGCTTACCGAAATGTGAATTCTCTTATGCCAATTTTATATAATGTGGCATTTGGATACATAACAATATTTTATGAAGGACACTACGTGTTGTTGCCAGAGTTTGTGTTTGATCTAATGTCTGTGACTGCTGTGCCAACAAGATGGCTAATGAGTAGATTACAAAAAATCAGATCTGACGTTCATCTGAAAAGAAAGTGTTTAGTCATTATAGGTTATCATTTACCTGATTCCATGAGATAAGAAGTTGGCGTTGAAAGCATTTTCTTAAAATTTTGAAATTTATCTTCTGTGTAATTGATACATCTCTGTACCATCCCAATCTATTTGGATGAAGTCACCAAAATAATCAAAAAGCCCATAACTTAGAGTTTTTATCATTATTGTCTAATACAACAAGGACTCAGTTTTCATGATGAAGTGTATTCTGGACAAATAATGTAACCAGGCCCATACGTCTTGTATTTAAGTCTTATCTATTATATAATTGCTGACATGTGTCTTTGTTCCTAATTATATCTATTTCTAAGTTAAAACATATGTAATGTTCCCAATTTCTACATGGGAAAATATGTAAAAGAATTTTGTGAATCAAGCCTATGTTTCTTCTTCTATGGCTTCACAATTTCTACTCAATTCCAAAGCACTATATTTTTAAAGCAAGAGACAATGTTATGGGATATATGAGCTCTTTCAAATAATAGTGTAATGTGAAAGCTAACAGCTGACTCTGGAGTTACACTAACTTAGGTCAAGCCTCAGTGCCATTATTTTAATTGCAGGATACTGGGCAATCCTGGGCTTCACTTTCCTCATCTGTAAAATGGGAGGGGGTGGGGGATACTAAGGGTGCATATATTATAGAGCTTTGGAGAGGATTAAATCAGAAAATACATTTAAAGCACTTAAATATACTTGACCTATAGGAAACACTTGACAAATGTTAGATCTTATACATATATTTTCTGAGTAGCTATGTTACATTTAGACATGAAATGTAAGAATGCACAAGAATTTACAGATGTATTTATTGGAGAAGCCATGATTACATATTAGAGTCACAAGTAAAAGGACAGCATGATCTTTCCTTATATATAAATTTCTTTGAATAATCCATCTTCCACACTATGCAATCGAACTCAGTCCCACATGGAAACGCCTTCAGAATGTAGCCAAAAGATGAAGGCTTGGTTTCTCTGAATATTGCCACTATGCTGGAGAGAAAACAGGGAATGATACTAAGTGGATTTGATTTTTTACTATCTAGAAACTTACTGTCTAAAATGAATTTGTATAAAGAGAAGTTGGTCTTTTAGAATTTGTGACACATAAGAATGGAATTCAGCTAGATACAGGGTAATTTTCAGTGCTTCTGATTACTGTACGTCACCTACTTTAATTTTAACATAATATTTAAAAATCTGATACCAAAAAAAAATCTGATACCAGACCTGATGTGTGGTATCTAATATCAAAGATAATATAGAGGAAATTTTGAAAGCTAAAAAGTAATAAAAATTATAATGTCTGTTGGTGTTTTTATACACAAAAATAAAAAGCAGTATAGATTATAAGGCTAAGTTTCCAGAAGTGACTGTTTTAAGTTACTAATAATTCAGTTGTCAGATCTAGAATATAGTATTTTTTTCACATGCTTCCACTTCTTTTCTCTCTTCTTTCAAAGTGAATTGAAGTATTTTGTGAGTTTGAGTTAAATGGTATTAAATAATTCATGTTTTAGTAATATATTATTCTGTTTTAATAAGATAATGACCCACTTAATCAATGGGATACTAAAACACATACTTTCATTCATTAATTAATTAATCAGCCATCCAAAAATTTATTGAAGGATTTTAGAAATTATGAGTAATGCTGAAAAGGGTATTAAATATTTTCAAGGAGTATACAGTTCAAACAGAGGACAATAGTAATGCATATGTCACAAGCATATAAAAGCATAATTAAATGTACCTCAGAGTACACAGGATATTTTTCAAAAACTCTAAAATTACAGTTAAGTCTACGGTGCTGTCAGCATTTCATGCAAGTCATGCCACTCCACAACGCAGCAAAGCATCATCAGAAGAGCTACAGAAACTGGCTTAACATCTGAAGTTTTTTCACTGCACCAGCCAGAATATGCCACGTCATTGCAGCGCACAATTATCAGCACTATCTGGGCAGAGACTGCTTCAACAGTGAATATATTAATACCCTATTTTGGAAGATTTTTATGGGATAATAGAATACTTTTCATATTCTATGCAATTTCTGCATAAAGATGTAGTATTGCCTAGAGAAATGTAAAAGCAGTGCAGAGCATAGTAGCCCCTATAAAATAGAATGGAGAACTGGCAGTCATTAGTGGATCATTTTCTACTGCAAAATGCTGAGGATATGCACATATTCACCACATATGGTTGTTCAAGTTGTGCACTGCACAACTCTAAGGGATAGTAACTATCATTTGCTTACTTAACCCAGGAAGCATTTTTTTCACTACAAATGTTTGATAACAGAGAGGAATCTCAAGAGCAAAGTGCAGATTCAGGACAAAGAAAATAGGTAGGCTTTTCAAGGCAGGAATGACTATGTCAGTACAAGTGGTGGTGATGATGTATGTGAACTATCCGTTGCTTATATATCCTTTAGGATACATATGGCAGGATTCTGACATAATTTTTTGAAGGGGAAAGAAAATATTTTATTTTTAGTTTCTGCTGTTTGCCTAGGTTCTATATCAGTTGCTTTGGAGAACTGAATTGGTGAAAAGAACCTTATGTTTTTGTGTGTTTGGGTTATTGAAAGATCTTCAGTGAAGCTGCAAGCATATCTCTCTACACAACATGTAACAATTAAATATTAGCTTAACTCTTTCTATCACCTCCTGTGTCTTTATCAACCACCCTCAAACTAACTCAGCAGGATTAAGAACATTTCTAATAACTGAAACAAAAAAGCTTATTTTATTTGTACATTCTGGATAAATGCATGTAAGTGTATAGTATATTTGGATACAGTATCATAGTCTGAAGAACTATGAACAGAGACAAGAGTGTTCAAATGTACTAACATATGCTGTGTGCAGATTCAGCTGCCATCAGCTGCCATCATTTTCCTTTGCCACATTTCTGCATAGAGGAGGGACACATAGATGGGACAGCAGAAGAAAATCTTTTCTGAATTACATATTCTTACCTCTTATCAGTTGAAATCATTTATCTTGATTAAAATGGAGACCAGAGATGCCTAATGTTTTATGGACTTTGCAAATTCAGCTCCCTGATCTATAGTGACAGAAAACAAGAGTGGTGGAATAGGGCTGGGTGTTGGGTGGGGCATTGATTGGGAAAGGATAGACACGACTTTTTGAGGTGATGGACATGCTATATCTTGAATGTGATGGGCATTATATGAGTGCATCTATTTGCCAAAAGTCATTAACTGTACATGTATAATGGGGGCATTTTATTGTATGTAATTTATATTTCAATAAAAGTGATTTTGAAATACTAGCTGCCTATATCCAAAATTAATATTTCTATATCCAAAATAGAAAAAAAAATTGTGTTCTGAAGAAACAGTAGTACATCTGTATATTTGAAAACAAAAGAAAAAGTCTTGTTGAGAATTAATTCTTGAAGAACTGTAAATTTAACTAAAAGTAAAATATGACAACATCATTTAAAAATGTTCAGGTCATTAAATCACTATGAGTATGCTTGAGTGTATGAGTGAAGAAATAATTATTCTATTGCTAAGTAATCTAAAAATGTATAATTTGTTTGCTATAAATATTGAAACGTTTCCTCCCTTAAAAATTGTAATATTGGTACAAATTAGTACATTCTCTTTGAAATGTTTGAGCAGTATGAAATACTTCCTCCCTTCTTATCCTTCCTTGTCTCCTAATGCTTACTGCTAAACTGAGACTTCACATTGGAAGCTCACACTTGTACTTTACTGTGTATCATTTCAGATTTTATTCATTCATTGAACATTTTGGGTATGAATGAGTAGATTTACAATGTAGATATACACATACTAATTCTGCAACTTGATCTTCACTTAAGTATTTAAAAAATATTTCAAACATTATTAAGACTATGTCCAGATCCAAATTCAGTTGGTCAATTGTAAAGCATATGCTTCCTCCAAAGTATATTCCAGAGGGATTTTAAAGTAGTTAACATTTTGAAGTTGTTGATTCCAAAGGGATGTTAGAGCAAATATTTTAAACATTTTAAACTTATGTATAAATTATTAAGCATATATCTTAAACTCAGTGAGTCTTGACAAATGCATACATGTGTAATCCACAACTCTATCTAGACATAGAATTTTCTCAACTTCTCAGAAACTTCTGACATGACCTTTCTCAAGCAGCACCTGTGGCAATTGTTCTTATTTCTTTTACCAACGATTAGTTTTGTCTGTTCTAGGACTTCATATAGATAGAATCAAGCTTTTCGCATACTGTCTCTAGTCTCTTTGGCTTACCAACATGTTTTTGAGCTTCTACATATATAAGTAACCTGTTCTTTTTTACTGCTGACTAGTATTTGGTTGTAGGAATATATTACACTTTGTTTATCTATTCTCCCTTTGATGGATATTTGGGTTAATTTTAATTTGAGGTTATTATGAATAAGTGTTTATGACCATTTTTATACAACTCATTTTTGTGCCTGTATGCTTTATTTCTTTGGGGGTAAATATTTAGAAATGGAATTGCTGGGTCTTAGAGTTAGTTCTGGTTAACTTTTTGAGAATCCACTAGACTCACTCCTAAAGCGGTTGTATCATTTTACACTCCCACCAGCAGTGCATGCCAGTTCTGGTTAATAGCCTATATTTTAAAGCTATTAACTTCAAAGGGATTTTGGTACCCAGTATTTTAAAAGAACTATGAGTCTAAATAGACAATTTGGCCAATGCCATCAAGGAGCTACTTTCAGCTCTAGGAGCTCATTTTGTAGGGCAAGAGTTAAATGTCAGAAACCGAAGAAAGGTTTAAACTTCTGCTAATTATCAGGTGTATTAATAAAAGTCCTTGACTTTGGCTGATTTTACAACTACCACATGTGCTTCAGTATTGGATATATTTTGAAATATTATATAAATTAGTAGTTGCTTAAAACAACATAATTTCCTGTGTTTTCCTTTTTAAAAGCTGGTACAAGCCATCGTTTCTCACTGACTTAATTGTAAAGTGCATGACCCAGCACAGAAATAAACACATACCCTCAATTTTGTCCCAAATCTTTGAGTTCTCACCAACCCTGTCATTTCTTTACACCTCTTAAGTCTTCCAGTGGGGGATTTGAGGTCATATAGACATCAAATTCTAACTCTGCCCCTTACTTGCTTTAGAATTTGGGCAAGTTAGTCAACAGAGAAAGGACAAATGGAGGCTGTAAAAACGACATGAAGTAATGCAGATAAGGCACTTAATAAATGATGGCAGGAATTTGTAGCTGTTGGATATTGTAGCAGCAGGAATTTCTTTCCTTAATCCTGTGCCACAGACAAGGTGGAGTACTTTTTGTTTTCTAAATGTAGCCTGTTTTCTCTCTGCAGTGCCTTTATCCATACTGTTCCTACCATCTAGGTAGGTCTCTCTCTCTCTTCCCTTTTTTATAAGTCTAGATCTTCATGGTAGTTCTCAAGTCAAAGGCCACCTCTTCATCTGAATCTCTCCAAACTTCCTATCTGGAAACAAACAAATTTTCAAGTGAAGTCTAACTGTCCTTTAAAAACAAAACAATTTTGTTTTCTTTGTAACTTGTCATCATGTTTAGTACTATTAGAGAATAAGTTATAATCAAAACAAAAGTTGTTTGGTTTGTTTATTTATATTTTTCACTCTTTGAGAGGTAGAAAGAGTACCATACCGTATATTACCATCTTTATCATCACCACGAGAGTTAACATTAATTAAATGCTTCACATGTGCCAGACTCAGTACTAAGCACTGACATTATTAAATGAATGAGTCAGATACACTTGGGACTTTTTAAAATCTCACTAACATTAGCTTCTTTCCTTCAAAACTTCTTTTGAATATGCTAATTTCCTTTCATCTATTACTGAGACTCAGGGTGGACATTAAATGAAAAATCACTGCAGAAAATGCTGCATTCACCTAGAGTTGTGACAGAGATTAAATATCAACATACACTATTAATGTCTAATTTCCACTATTTTTAAAAGTGTTCTTTCTCTCTCCCTCACTTTTTTCCTCTCCTTTAGTCCCGGCTCATATATGAGTTTCAGCATTAACATTCATAAATTGGACTATGGCGAGGATGAAATAACTGAAATACTATATGCACTCTTTCAATACATATGTGCAGTGTAAGAATGAACATGTCAAACTACTGTAAAGTGCATCTGTCTTTAGCATTGAACTTTTGTAGGTCATCTGAGAATACAAGGCAGTTTTTCAGGCATCGAAGAGACAAAACCATATCAAAGTTTCCTCCATGTCCTGGAAACTTTCTCTGATTTAATCAGTGGATGTATTGTCCTGTAATAACTTGTGATTGAAATGTAGTTTGTTTATTAACTTTATTGTAATTTTAGACATTAAATGATATTTTAAATGACTCTTTTGAGGTACAATTCATATACAATAATATGAACCTACTTAAGTGTATAGCTTAATGAGTTTTGTCAAATGTGCACTCTTGATCATCCACCACGAATCAAGGTATAAATTATTTCCATCACTTTACAAAGTTTTTTGGTACCCATTTGCAGCCAGTTCCTCTCATGTCCACCTCCAGGCAACCACTTCTTTTGTGTTCTGACACTGTAGATCAAGTATTATAGCCTCTTTTACAACTTCACATAAATGGAATTCACAGAGTCTGTACTCTTGCATCTGGCTTATTTAGCTCTCCATAATATTTTTGAGATTCAGCCAAATTCAGTTTTTTCATATGATCTAAGAACTATCATAAAAATTTTTTTGTATAGAAAGGATATGGAGTAAAATATGTTGGTTTTTTTTCCCATATGGATGTTCAGTTATTCCAGCACCATTTGTTAAAAAGGTTTTTCCTTTCCACACCAAACTCGATTGGCACCTTTGTCAAAATTTCAATTGGCTACATACTATGGGTCTATTTTGGGACTCTCTATTCTGTTCCTTTGAGCAAGTTGTCTACTCTCATACCAAAACTGCACTGTCTTCATTACTACAGCTTTATAGAAGGTCTTGCAATCAGGTGTAAATTTTGCTCTTCTTTTGAATTTGACTTTATTCTCTTTTTCAAAATTGTTTGCCCATTCCTAATCTTTGTTATTTCCATATAAATTTTAACAACAGTTTATCAATTTATACTAAAAAAGATGGGAAAATTTTGATAATGATTGCATTGAAACTATACATCAATTTGGAAAAAAAGATATCTGAATACTATTGAATCTTCCAAAACATGAACAGTGTATATCTATATATTTATTTAGGTCCTCTCTAATTTCTTTAAATGCTGTAGTTTTCATTGTAATGATATTGCCCAATTTCCATTGCATTCATTCCTAGGAAGTTGGTGTTTTTTAATGCAGATATAAATGATATTCAAAAAATTACTTTATAATTGTTCCTTGATAAGATATTTAAGTGCCATTTATTTTTCTGTATACTGATCTTATATCTTGCAGACATACTGAATCCACTTATTATTTCTAGTAGTATGAGTTTTTTGTGTGTATATTCTTTTAGATTTTCTATGCACACAATCATATCTTCCAGGAATAATGGCATTTTTACTTCTTCCATTTTCTACCTTTCTATTCTATAGACTTTTTTTTTCTTATGTTCTTGCACTGACCAAAACTTTTAGTACAATATCGACCAGAAGTGGAGGCAGCAGACATCCCTGCATTGCTCCCAAACTTAAAGGACAAAGATTCACTTGTTCACCATTAAGTGTAATATTGTAAGTTTTTCATACGTACTCATTATCACATTGAGAAAATCTATTTAATTCCTAGTTTTCTGAAAGTTCTTATAATGAATGTGTACTGAAATTTATGAAATGCTTTGTTTTTTAAAAAGGCAATCTTTTTTTCTTTTTTAATTTGTGTAGAAATCTAATTTCATTTTATTTATTTATTTATTTATTTATTTATTTTTGTCTGTGTTGGGTCTTCGTTTCTGTTCGAGGGCTTTCTCTAGTTGCGGCGAGCGGCGGCCACTCTTCATCGCGGAGCGCAGGCCTCTCACTATCGCGGCCTCTCTTGTTGCGGAGCACAGGCTCCAGACGCGCAGGCTCAGTAATTGTGGCTCACGGGCCTAGTTGCTCCGCGGCATGTGGGATCTTCCCAGACCAGGGCTCGAACCCGTGTCCCATGCATTGGCAGGCAGATTCTCAACCACTGCGCCACCAGGGAAGCCCATGAAATGCTTTTAATGTATCATTTGAGGTAAACATATGGTATTTCCTCTCTGTTTTGAATATATTGTGAAGTGTGTTTATTAAAATCCTCATGTTAAAGGAGTCTTTGATTCCTAGGATAAATCCCACTTAGTATTACATATTTTACATGTTGCTGGATTTCATGTGCTAATTTTTGATAAATATTTTTGCACCTACATTCACATGGACATTACTTTTCTTTCCTTGGATTACCTTTGACTTGGTTTAGTATCTCATTAATTCTGGCCTAACAAGATAAAAAGGAATTGTTCTTTCCATTTATTTTCTGAAATAGTTTGTCTAACATTTTTATCTTATGTTTGAAATAATTCATCAATAAAGCGATCTTGATTTGATTTTTTTTCCTTGTTGGAAGGTTAACAGCATTTTAATTTTTTTATATACATATGGGACTATTCATATTTTTTCCTTTTGTGTTTTACATTTTTGTTGGTAAAAATGTTTCTTTTATGGAAATTGTTCATTTCATCTAACTTTTCATATTTATTGGCAAAAATTGTCCTTTAATCTTTTCTTCCATTTTCTTTTAGTGTCTGTAGGATCTGTACAGATGGCTGCTTTTTTATTCCTGATATTGACGATTTATATCATCGGTTCTACTCCATTGATCTGTAAGCTTTATCCTTATGCCAATACTATACTTTTTTGATTACTGTAGCTTTATACTAAATCTTGAATTTTGGGGTAATGCCATTCCTTTGAATTTGTTCTTCTTCAATATTGTATTGGCCATGCTGGGTTATTTTGCCTTTCCATATAAATTTTAGAATCAGTTTGTTGATAGTCATGAAATAATTTGCTGGAATTTTTATTGATATTGTGTAGAATCTATAGATTAAGTAGGGGAGAACTGACATTTCAACAATACTGAGTCATCCTATCCATTAATATGGAAGTAGTGTACCTTCTTCATCATAGTTATTTTAAATTTATCATTAAAAAATACCTTCTTAATCATGGTTATTTTAAATTTATCATCTGATAATTCCAACATCTGTGTCATATCTGAATTTCATGCTGTTGTTTGCTTTGTCGCTTTAGACTGTGCTATTCCTTGCCTTTTAGCATGCCTGTAATTTTTTGTTGAATACTGGATATCTTGTATCATGTAATAAGACCTGAGGCAAACAGACTTTTTTCTCATATATAATTATTTTTTCTTTCAGTTTATTTAGATATAATTGGCATATAGTTCTATATAAGTTGAAGGTGTACACCATAAAGACTTGACTTGCGTGCATTGTAAAATGATTACCACAACAAATTTAGTTAACTTCCCTCACTTCGGACAGGTAGATTAGGAAAAAAAAAAAAAAGGTAAACAGGCTTTTAATGTGAGAATTTATTTTAATCTTGGCTAGGACTTGGGCTGTGTTTAATGTTAGCTGAAGCTGTAGATTACAGAGGCTTCAAATTCTTCAACTGCTATCTTTGGCTCCTTTGTTGAATCTGGTCTGGGCTTCCCTAAGTACTTCTCCTTAGAGACACTGTGACTTTATGCTGTTTCAGCTGTAATCCACTGTTATTATGTAGAGCCCTGTTGGTGTGGTTGTAATGTGGAGGGAGGGGATGCACTGTATAATCTTATGGCTAAATCTTTTATGTGTTTCTGGGTCGGGCTTTGACCTTCAAGAGTTTTTCTCCAGTGGCATAGCTTTTTTTCCCCTTTAGAGAAAGACAGGAAGACAAGAGGGGGACAAAATGACTTTCTACCAGCTGGGAGAATCTGATAACGTCTTTTCTCTTGGAGAGCATGCCTTTGTTATGGAGAATGTTCTGGGCATATTTCTCAAGGATTCATCTTTCCTTCTCCTTTCTAGAACCATGAGAGAATCATTCTCTGATCTTCACCAGTTGGTAAAGCTCACTGAAGTGTCAGAGATCCCTGGGTGAGGGCCCAGGAGTTTCCCACTTTCATGCTAGTCCACACTCAGCCTCCAGCAATTCCTTAAATTTATCACTTAAGTGGTCCTACTAGTTTATATCTTCTGCCCCAATTAAGTAAATCTTGGCTGTGATTCCTTTTATTCTTCTCTCTCTCCAGATTTCGGAGTCTTAGTTTGTCATCAAGCTTGGTTAACTGATGGATTGAAGAAAAGTCATTGATTTTCAGTGTTTGGATTTTTCTGTTTATAAGGGCAAGCATGATGAGTTTCAAGGTCTTTAAATGTCAAAACTGAAACCAGAAGTCTGTGCATTTATTATTTTAGTTTTTTGGTTTTTCTGGACTTCTGTTTAGGTAATTTCTATTATTTTTAACTTCAAGTTAAACTTCAACTTCAAGTCCATTGGTCTTTTCTTTAGTATTTCATATAATATTAAGACATTCTATTAGTTTTAAATACACATGGTGTGTTTTTCACCTCCAGAATTTCCATTTCGTTCTTTTTCTTATCTTCTGTTTTTCTCCTCATTATGTTAATGCTTTTATTTAAATCCTTGAGCATATTTAGGATAAGTGTAATTGCTTTTTTTAAATTCCTTCTCTGCTATTTCCATTATCTTTGCCATTTCTTGGTTTGTTTTTATTGACGGATTTTCCTTGTGATTATAGGTCATAATGTATGCTACTTTTTTGTACATCTATAGTAGAAGTTTCTTTAATCAAGCAGCTCAGTTATTTATTGATCAGCTTGTCTTTTTCCTTTTACTTCTCTTAAAAACCCTCTTTTATTTTTAAGCTTTGTTAGAGCATATTTACAGTAACCCTTACAGTAAAGCTAGTTTAGTCTTAATATTTAGGTGTGACTCTCTGGCAGCTCTGCTGATTGCCTCAGTGTTCAACAAGGTCTCACTACTTCCCGTGAGTTCTAGAAGGTTTTGCTTATAGATATCCAGCTCTTTTTGTTTTGTTTTGCTTCAGCTGATGGAATATTTCCCTTTGAAAATGATGATTAGTATTTAGCTGAAAACTCTGCAAACCTCCTATGCAGACTACTGGAGCCCTTTTTTTCTGTATCTCCCTCCCACTCAGTACTCTGTCCCACAAATTACAGCTGATTTAGCTTCCCCAAACTCCAATCAGTGTATCTTAAGCTTATCAAGATCTCCATTCTCTGCTCAGGTTCCTCCTTCCTGTGCCATTGTTCTGAAATTGGCTCCAGGTAGTAAGCTGTGGCAGTTTTTAAGGCGGACTACTTCTTTCTCTTCCCTCAGGGATTACAGTCCTACACTTCTTGTTCAAATGTTTGAAAACAGTCCTTTACTATATTCAGTCAAATTTCTATCTCTTATTTCAGAAAGGCAAGTTTCATACCTGTCACTCTTTCATAGTCAGATGCAAAAGTTCTGAATTATACTTCCATGTCATTGAATTCCCATAATATAAACTACCATAAATTATTGGGGACTCTGGGATCACAAAATAACCTTAACTTTATAGAGATTTATTGGATAAGTTGTAAAGAATTTTAGTTTCCTTATTCTTAGCCAATTTTGTTCTTAAAAGTGATTACCTAATTGCACATTAATATATTAATACTGTTTTTAATTATTCAATTGCTTGGCAATGGATCGATTTCTGTCCCCAAAGTTTCTCAGCATACATTCAAAATTAGCAAAAATATATTGAGGTTAACTGGGATAATAATGACAACATTAGCTAATATTTATGGATCCCTAATTATGTGCCAGCTGCTGAGCTAGATTCTTTATATAGTTTATTTTATTGAAACTCTGAACTGTCTTTAAAGGCAGTTGTTATTATTGTACTGATATTATTGATGAGAAAACAAATAAGGTAGGTAGTATTATCATACCCATGTTACATAAGGAACTAAATGCTTAGAAAGATTATATACTTAATAGGATATGAACTTAGGTTCCTCCCAGAAAAGTACAAATAAATGCTATTTTCTCTTTAAAAAAATGTGAATTTAATGTGTATGATTTAGGATATTCTTGAAAGAGTAACCTTAAAAGCTAAAACGAGAGGCTTATTTGGGTGTGTGAAAAACACTTCTCTGTTAAAATTACTTTCAGTGTCCATTTGAGATTTCAAAGGTTCATATCAGAAACATAAAGTTTATCTCACAATCTTTTATTTATTTTCACTTTTATAGTTATTGACATCATTATTTTATGTGGACAAATATCTTCCCCTTTTCTAATTCCTGTATTTATCAATATTTATTTGTAATCAAAATCATCACCATTTGTATTTCTCCAAAGATCTTCCTACCATTACAATCTGTTCTGTTTTACTCTAGACGTGGATTTATTTATATTCCAGCACCTCCCAGTGCACTTTGCACATACTGTAGTGGTATTCATTATGCATTTGTTGAATAAATGAGTAAATGCAATAAATAAGTAATGAAAGCCTGAAGTCCCCTGTCTGCTCTCCAAGTTCCCTATGCCAATTACTTGCTCTTTTCACTCGCCACAGAATTCCACATCTCTAAATCACTTATATTGTGAAAGAGTTATTGCTCTTCCGTAGAGAATCTAAATTTTAACACTTTCTTCATTCTTTCCTCCCTTCTTCTCTTTACCCTTACCTCTCTAAACTGTAAATGTGCACTTACAAACAAAACACAGACACACATACAGCATACATTTACCCACATAGTTTACTTATAATTGTGTTACAAGTTTCATTTACTCTTTCACTAATGGAAAACTCCTCATTGACAGGAAACATAATTTTTCTCTTTCCAGCACTTTATTCCTCAGTTGCAATGAATGGAATCAATGTGTCCATCAAAGATTGTCCACTCCCAAGGAAAATGCTATCTGATATTTTTTTTGGTTGCTTAGTAGAGCACCATATGCCACCAAATTTGGTCATATTTAAGGACTACACACACACACACACACACACACGACCAAGTACTGTCTGCACATAGCATTTTATTGTGTACGCATTTTATTTCATGATATAAGTAAACAGACACAATCCTAATTTATAGAAATTTACATTATAATATGAAGAGAATTTCAAAAAGTTTAACCCAGGCATAATGACAGAGAGGATATTTAAAATAATATGCATACAGTACAGAGCAGTGCAATTGAAACAATTAAAATTAGGAAAAGATTAAAAATTATCATGTTAATAATATATACACAGTTACTTGTATATATTTCATGTATACACATGTTTTGACCCTTGAACAATGCAGGGGTTAGGGATGCTGACCCTCCATGCAGTCTAAAACTGATGTGTAACTTATAGCTGGCCCTCTGTATATGCAATTCCTCATATCCACAGATTTAACTAACCTCGGATCTTGTCTACTCTAGTATTTACATTGAAAATATCCATATATAAGTGAACCAATGCAGTTCAAACCTGTGTTGTTCAAGGGTCAAATGTATATATTTTGGGGAAATATAAAACTGGAAATGCAGAAGAGGATATAACATAAGATTAAGGACATGGATTTGGGTATCAGCTCTGGGTTTAAATGTTAACTCTGGACACACAAGCTGTAGGGTCCTGGGAGAGTTACGGAAACTCTCTGATCCTTGGAGATAATACCTGTTTTATGGCACTATTTTGATGATTGAATGATAAAAAGCAACTTCTCTCAAATATTATTTTCCCATGAATACTTTCACAATCGTTGCCATATTTACATATCACCTATAATTTACTTAATGTTTCTGTAAATGTACCCATATTTTGACTATTGTATTTAAAAAGAAAACTATAAATGGAAGAAGTATTTTTCTAATTCACATGAAAATGAATGCATACATATTAATATAAGAAATATTTGTGTATCTTCCATGATACACATACTATTGTATTGATACTTGGGTTAACCCTGAGATAATACTAAATTGAATTGTATTATCTCTTCATTATTTAGATAACACTAAATTAAATTTACTGCTCAGTAAATTATGACTATAATTATTGCCCATAACTAAAATAGTATAATAATGAAAAAATAAATTGTGTTATTAGAGGTATTTTTTAAGGAGAAGATGAAATTTCACTGTGGTAGCTAAGCAGCGAAATTTGGTAAATGGGTGCTAAAGTTTCAGGGAGCATCCTGATTTCATTTAATCAAACCCTGTTGTGAGCCTATATCCCAATTTTTGCTTTCAAATATATGAAACAGGATATAGGTTTGGTGCTTGAGGTCTAGGGAGGAGAGCAGAGAGTGTATTTCTAGTAAGTTTCCAAGTAGTACTGATACTGCTGGTTCTTGGTTCACACTTAGAGAACCACTGCTCTAAGTCATTTAGTCCATCTTTCTCTGTTGTTCATTTGCACATTTGTTTCTTTCCTTCATGTTGGAATAAATCTACCCTCAGAGGAAATAAATTCATGTGAAATATTGGGAGACTACCTTAAGATAAGGGCCTCCCCTAAATTATCTGCGTTAGGTTAGTCCCTTTTTTCTTGACTTTGACAATCCAGTTCACCCACCCTAGCTCACTAACCCTAATGATTCTGAATCTTAAGATAAATCTCTTCTATCAAGGTTCATAAATCCCTTCCCAAACGCTGCTCCCTCTTTCACAGAGTTGCATCTGAGCAGAATCTGCTCTTAGGAACTTTTTCCGAACACCATTGATGCTTCCATCAAAGTCTACCAGTCCTTTGTCTTCCTTTTGACTCTGCTATCTTATTGGACTGGACAGATAAGCTTGTATTATGTCTGATAATGTATCTTTTCATAAGCAAAAGTGTATACTTTATCACTTGGATGTAGACATGTCTTATAGAACATAAGGGTAAGGAGTGTGACTGGACTTCCTAAGGACTGGCTAGAATCAGGAACTGCAAAGCTATCAGGAAATCAAGTGACTACTCACTTGTTTTCTCCCCTTCAGAAAACACAGTCACTTGTCTGTTGCATTCATCTCTGCAGATAGCTTTCTATTTCTCCATTCATATGTCCATGCCACAGCTCTCAGTTTCATGTTTGTATGAGCAAACAGGATGATCAGTGTCTTTGTTACAAATCAATGGAATGCAGAATTTGGCTCATGTTGGTGTCAACTGTCCAGCCCTTTATCAATTAACCATGTCCACAGGAAAAGTGTATATAGTAAAATCGTAACTGTTGATGCCAAACCCTGGGGATGAGGACAACTCTTGATATGAATGTGGATTTCTCATAAAAGGAAAACATTGATATTTATGTTCTACTGAAAAATATGTATATATGAATTTTAAAATTACAAAAATAAAACTTGCATATAATAAAACAAAAAAAATTCAGATAGGTCATTAATGGAGCTGGAGGAATCAGGCTCCCTGACTTCAGACTATACTACGAAGCTACAGTCATCAAAACAGTATGGTACTGGCACAAAAACAGAAATATAGATCAATGGAACAGGACAGAAAGTCCAGAGATAAACCCATGCACCTATGGTCACCTAATCTATAACAAAGGAGGCAAGAATATACAATAGAGAAAAGACAGTCTCTTCAATAACTGGTGCTGGGAAAACTGAACAGCTACATTAAATGAATGATATTAGAATACTCCCTAACACCATACAAAATAAAAAACTCAAAATGGATTAAAGACCTCAATGTAAGACCAGATACTATAAAACTCTTAGAGGAAAACATAGGCAGAACGCTCTCTGACATAAATTGCAGCAAGATCTTTTTTGATCCACCTCCTAGAATAATGAAATAAAAACAAAAATAAACAAATGGGACCTAATTAAAGTTAAAAGCTTTTGCACAGCAGAGGAAACCATAAACAAAACGTAAAGACAACCCACAGAATGGGAGAAAATACTTGCAAACGAAGGAACCAACAAGGGATTAATCTCCAAAATATACAAACAGCTCATGCAGCCCAATTAAAAAAAAAAACAATCAAAAGTGGGTGATATATCTAAATAGACATTTCTCCAAAGAAGACATACAGATGGCCAAGAATCACATGAAAAGATGCTCAACATCACTAATTATTAGAGAAATGCAAATCAAAACTACAATGAGGTATCACCTCACACTGCTCAGAATGGCCATCATCAAAAAATCTACAAACAATAAATGCTGGAGAGGGTGTGGAGAAAAGGGAACCCTCTTGCACTGTTGATAGGGATGTAATTTGGTATGGCCACTATGGAGAACAGTATAGAGGCTCCTTGCTAAAAACAGACCTACCACATGATCCAGCAATCCCACTCCTGGGCATATACCTGGAGAAAACCATAATTTGAAAAGATACATGCACCCCAATGTTCACTGCAGCACTATTTACAATAGTCAGGACATGGAAGCAACCTAAATGTCCATCGGACAGAGGAATGGATAAAGAAGATGTGGTACATATATACAGTGGAATATTATCCATAAAAAAGAATGAAATAATGCCATTTGCAGCAACATGGATGGACCTAGAGATTGTCATGCTGAGTGAAGTAAGTCAGACAGATAAAGACAAATACCATATGATATTGCTTATATGTGGAATCTAAAAAAATGGTACAAATGAACTTATTTACAAAACAGAAATAGAGTCACAGATGTAGAAAACAAACCTATGGTTACCAGAGGGGAAAGGGTGGGGGAGGGGTAAACTGGTAGATTGGGATTGACATATATGAACTACTATATATAAAACAGATAACTAATAAGGACCTACTGTTTAGCACAAGGAACTCTACCTAATACTCTGCTATGACTTATATGGGAAAAGAATTTTAAAAAGAGTGGATACATGTATATGTATAACTGATTCACTTTGTTGTACAGCAGAAACTAACACAACATTGTAAATCAGCTATACTCCAATAAAAATTTTAAAAAAATTAAAAATTAAAAAAATATATATTATATATACCATCCTTGAGGTAACCACTTTTAAATTTTTTTAGTTTGCATGATTATTTCTTTTTAAATATTTAAAAAACTTAGATGAAAACAGATATTCAGATATTCAATTTTTCCAACAACGTTCTCTAAAACGTTCTTTTCTAACAAAAAATTTGGGGTTTGTCAACACTCAGTTGGCAAAATACGTGTGGGTATCTCCATACTCTCTATTCTGTTCCATTTATCATTTAACTGTACTTAAAACCAAGAGAACACTATCTTCATTACTGTCGTTTCATATGCAGTCTTGATATTAGGTAGTAAGAGTCTTTCAGCTTGCGGAATCTTAGTTCCCTGACCAGGGACCAAACCCTCACCCTCGGCAGTGAAAGCACAGAGTCCTAACAACTGAACCGCCAGGCCTGTTCTACTCTTTCAAGATTGCTTTGGTATAGTAGATTGTCGGCATTTCATTATAAATTTTAGAACCAGTTTGTCAGTTCCTCTAAAAATCCTGTTATGATTTTGATTAGGATTTACTTGAGCTTATCATTGGTTTTGGTGAGAATAGACATTGATGTCTTCTAATCCGTATGATGGTACATTTCTCCATTTATTTAGATCATCTTTGGTTTCTCTCTCAACAATGTTTTGTAGTTTTCAGTATAGAGAACTTACCCCGTTTATCCCTCGGTATTTGATATTTTGACATGCAAAGAGTTTTGTTAAAATTTCACTTTCCCATTGTTAATTAACAAGATATAGAACTAGGATTGAATTTTGATTACTGACTTTATATCCCTTGGCCTTACAAAATTCACTAATTGTAGTATATTTAAAAAAAAATTCTTGGTGTTTTCTATGTACACAATTCTGTCATATAGAAATCATTAAAAAATTTAATTTCCCTTTCCACTCTGCTTTTTTTTTTCCTTTTTCTTATTTTATTTGAGTGGCTAAGACTTCTAGTACAATGTTGAATAGAAGTGTTGGGTGAAAATATTCTTGTCTCATTTGTTATGCAGGGACAAAGCCTTCAATGTTTTATCATTAAGTAGAAGTTTAGGCTTTTTGTCAGATTGAAGCATTTTCCTTCTATTTCTAGTTTACTAAACATTTTTATTATTCCAGTTATTAAAATGATGGTATGTTTTTCTTCTTCCTTTTATCTGTTAACATTGTAATATTGATTGATTTTCTAATGTTAAATTAACCTAACATTACTGGGATAAACTCTATGTGATTATGATGTATTCTCTTTTCATATATTTTTAGATGCTCTTTGCTAATAGTGCCTTAAGCATTTCATATTTATGATCATGAGTGATAATAAGTAATTTTTTTCTTTGCCAGGTTTTGATATTAGGGTTATGCTGCTCTTTTAAAGCAAGTTGGGTTGTGTTCCTTCTACTTTTAAGTTGAAAGAGTTGTCTAAGATTGACATTCCTTCTTTCCTAAATGATTAATAAAATTCACAAGTGAAAGCCTCTAGACCCAGGATTTTTTTGTGGGATGGTTTTTGATTAGGAACTCAGTGTTTAATGTATATAGAGCTATTCAGATTTTCAATATCTTCTTGCAATATTTTTTGTAATTTTTGTTCTTTAAGGAATTTATTTCACCTAAGTTTCTGAATTAATTAGCATAATGTTCATAGTATTGTCATTATTGTCCTTTTCATCTTTGCAGGATCTGTTCTGATTTCTCCTCTTTCATTCCTGAATTATGTCATTTGTATTTTTTGTTCCTTGATCCATCATGCTAGGAGTTTATCAATTTTATTAATCCTTTCAAAGTTCAATTTCTGATTGTTTCTCTATTATTTATTTGTTATTTACTTCATTTATTTTCTTTCTATTTTTATTACTTCCTTTAAAATTTTCCTTTGGTTTAAGCTTGATATTTTAAATTTTATTATAAATTGATTGGGGCATTTTTATTGTCCAGATTATGGTAAATCTTAGTAAATATTCTAAGAGAACATGAAAAACTTGTATTCTGCGCTTGATGACTACAGTGTTCTATAAAAGTTCATTCAAATTGGGGGATGGTACTGTTTAAATATTTTATGTTTTTACTGAATTTTTGTCTACTTTTCTCTACATATACCTGTCCACTTGTCTTCTATGTTCTGATTTTGATTGTCTCCTTATTGTGAACTTATCCATTATATTAGTTTTCCACTGGTGCGTAAAAATTACCAGACATTTAGCAGCTTAAAAGAACACAAATTTATTATCTCATAGCTTCTGTGGTCAGGAATCTGGTATGTGTTCCCTGGATACTGTGCTCAGGGTTCCAACCTGGCTGAAATTCAGGTGTTGGCTAGGGCTGCAATTTCATCTGATGTTTGGAGTCCTCTTCCAAGATCATTCTAATTTTTGGCAGAATTTAGTTGTAGAAACTATGTCTGTGCTGACGGTTGGGGTTCACTGTCAGCTCCTACAGGCTGCTCTCAAAGCCTAGCCATGTGGTATTCTCACAACATGGCAGCTTACTTCTTCAAAACCAGGAAAAGAAGCTCTCATTAGTCTCCTAAGGCAGAGTCATATGTAATATAGCATAGTCAGGAGAGAGATCATTGCAACAACTTTATCATACGGTGTATCCTAATTAAGGGAATGACTATCTCATGGTATTCACAGGTCACACATACACTCAAGGGAAGGAGATTATTCAGTGTGTACACCAAGGGGCAGAAACCTCGGGAGCCTTCTTAGAATTTGTCTACCACAATGAGGAAATCAAAGTGAACCAGTAGGATTGCTCTATTGTATATCAAACATCTCCACGTTCATAAGATTACTGTAAAAACGTGTAACTTGTGATTCCTCGAAGTGATGGGCTGGGCCCTGGAAATGTGGCAGAAGGATCTGGGCCATGTTTGAAGAGCTATGTCTTATCATGAGGAGAGGGATTTTAATTGCCTGAAGAACATCCCAGAGTAGAAGCTTGTATAATAAAAGAGTAGCTAAGCACTGCCTTGTGGGAAAAATATTTTTAAAAGAAAATTGCTGCCAAAAGCATGGGATGAAGGAACTTTGGAGAGGAGAAAAGTTGAAATGATATTTTTCAAATGAAATACATTGCAGTGTAACATGAGGACATCTACTCACTCCCAAATCTCAGTAAAGACCATAAAATTTGCAAAAATAAATTGACATTTTCATATTTTTTGTAGAAACTAGTGAAGGGGCTGGATTCCATGTCTTACTCGATGGGAGGGCAAACCAGACTCAGTCTGGGCAGATGAGAAGGCCGACATCTCTCTGATAGTGGAAATTGCTGTTTAATAAACATACAACCCATCCTTAATCAATTTTGTGATGAAAAAGTTTGGCAGATAACATGTGAAACTAGTTTCCCCTAACCCCTTTTCTAGCTATAAATTAGGTTAGCTGAATGACTCTTACACTGTAGTTTTTGGGACATATTTGGCTGTTTCTTGAACTTCTTAAAAGCTTAATTGTAGGAACAATTTGCTGCTGAAAGCAGTTTCAAAAATGTTCATTTTATTTTATTAAAAAATTACTTCTGAGTATTTATAAAATTTAGAAAAGTGCATATAATAAAATAATATTCCTCCATATTTTCCATTGCTGTGGAAATCTTAGCCTATTTGCTTGCTTTCTTTACTTCCAGTCTTCTCCTCCTCCTCTTCCTTCTTCTCTCTCTCACTCTGTCTGTCTCTATCTCTCAATTCTCTCTGTCTCTCTCAACTTGTTACTCTATTAATTTTGTTAAAATTATAACTGCACAGCATAAAAACTAAAATAATCCAACAATTATAATGTTATTGTAAGATCAAAATTAAAAGAATGGCAATAAAATAAACTGTAAAATGCACCGCTATGAACATTAGGTGACTGTCATTTCCTGTTTTACATGTAGTAGCAGGGTAAAGAGAATGCTAGATAGGCAGGTAGACAGACAGACTTACATTAAAAAGAGGTCATATAATTACTGCTACTTTCTAATTTGAGAGTAATAACTTTAATATTTGAATTAAATATACTTGAATGAACAAGTAAATATTTCTTTGTTTCAAGAAATATTTCGTAAATGGCATTTAGGTTCAAAAAAGTGATTATAAAATGCATTAGGTAGTTGAATTCATATTCTTTAGCCTGCATTTCCCTATCGTAAACAATTTGGACGTGGACATTCTCCCAGGTCTCCTCTCCACCCACATGTGTCTTTTTTGTTTTAAATAACTGATCGACATTTTCACTGTGGATAATCTTGGTTTATATTCTTTTTCTCTCAGACACTGGTATATGTTGCTCTGTTATCTTCTGGCACTGAACCTTGCCTCAGAGGTGAGGACAGCCAGCTGCTTTGTATTTCTCCATTATCAGTTGCTTGTTTGTTTTTCTTTCTGGGTATTTAAAAGAATTCTTTATGTTTGAGGTACTAACTAGGCTATTTCTAGGTGTGGAATGTCTACATCAACTTTTTTTTGAAACAGGATGGGTTATTTCAATCTGTAGTATTTTCTTCATTTAAAGGAAAATATATAAATCTATCTCATTTCTGGTTTCTTTAGTTTTATATCAATGTCTATAATTTTAACCCCTTTGACTTTTTAATTTGTATTCACTTTGCTTAAGCCTTCTTTTTATGTCAACAATTCAGTTTTTAGTGTGGCCTCTATTCGGTCCCTTTTTATTTTTTAGTTTATTTCTTAGCTCTGTAATGATGATGCCATTCTGTCAGTCAATGTGTTTCTTTGGGAGGGTCTGCAATCTGAGTTTCATTTCATACTATCATTTATTTCATTGCTGTTTTGTGTTGTTTTATCAAATTAATGTTCTAATTGATTTGTTATCTATTGTGAAAAATAATTATAAGGAATTTTATTCTTTTCCTTGAAATTTTAATTTTTTATGAACTGGATTACTTGTTTTCCTATTACATCTTACTTCCTCTCTTTCTTATTTCTTTCTCCCTCCTTCCCTTCCTCTCTCCCTTTCTTCTCTTTCTCCCTCCCTCCCTTCCTTCCTTCTTTCCCTGCTTTGTAGTATATCTCCATTATTGCCATGTGGTTTCTTTCATCTGGGTTATGCTTGGCTATTCTGCCCATAAATTATTTTGTTTATATACAGAGTGAGTGAATCTTGACTCTCCTCTTGGAATATCTGACACTAGTTTGCTTTTCCTTTCAAGGTAGAGATAGGTGTTGGGGATTGTGTATCTTGACCATGTTCCTGCAGATTTATATGGGATAGTAGAACGAGGGATGTAAATATGAGGTGAGTGAGAACTCAGTGGAGTTCTTGCACTTTTCAGCTTCTGGTTAAGGTCCTGAAGCAGGTTTCACTCTGTCTAATTTGAGGGCTGGTATTTTTTTCATGGAGGGACTTTTGGCGTACCCTTGGGCTTTGGACTTTTTTCTCAATTTAATATGTAGCCCTGGAGCCTTTAGTTGATTGAGTCATTTCCTTTGTTGTCTTCTTTATATTAACCTTCAGATTCCAATATTCCTCAATACAAAAAGGAAAAATAAAGTGGATGTCCACTCAGTTGCTTCATTCTGGGTTTGGGGAGGCATTAACAGTGAGTAGTAATGGGATTTTGTTAACTCATTAGTAAAACTTCTAGAAAGTGAGATCAGTGTTAGGAATCAAGTGCTTTATCTCCTGTAGCCACTATTACTTGCTAAAGAATCTTAATATATGAAGCAACTGAAGTTTGTTTCTGTGTCACATGGTGTCTTAATTTGGGTGCCTCCAGAAGAACTTGAGACAAGATTTGACTGCAGGTAGTTTATTTGGGAGGTAACTCCAGGTGCTGAAGAGGAGACTTGAGCAGAGAAAGAAAGACATTGTCAGTGCTTACTTTTCAAGCCAGACAGTCACATAAATAGTTGGAGAAGCTCTGGAAGCCACTCCTCAGAATTCTGCCACCTGAGAAGTAAATACCTGCCACCAGGTATTTATACCCCAAACACCTGTCAGTCATTCATTAGTCCAGTGTTGTTCCTGAGGTTGTTAATCCTCAGCCCTTTTAATCTGTTGTATAGTCAGAAAAGCAGGTTTCATCCTGCCAGAGAAAACCCTCAGGCAAAGCGGTGTAGGTGCTGCAGGTTGGAAGATGAGCCAGTGAACACTGAATTAGTAATGGGGGAATGGGCACGGTTCTGACAGCATCTGTTACAGATAGATTAATTTTCCACTAATTTGCTGTCAACATGGTGAAATGGTAGCCAAAGGAAAAAAGAATATGCCCATATAATTTATGGTAGACCCCAGTACATTCTAAAAAGCTACTAATTTATAAATAATAAGGGTTTACCAATTTTGCTCCAGTATTTGGCTTAATGTGTGTTTTTATTTCCCTCAAGTGACACTTAAAAATACAAAGGTTAGGGGGCTTCCCTGGTGGCACAGTGGTTGAGAATCCGCCTGCCAATGCAGGGGACATGGGTTCGAGCCCTGGTCTGGGAGGATCCCACATGCCGTGGAGCACCTAGGCCCGTGAGCCACAACTACTGAGCCTGTGCGTCTGGAGCCTGTGCTCCCAACAAGAGAGGCCACGACAGTGAGAGGCCCGCACACTGTGATGAAGAGTGGCCCCTGCTCGCCGCAACTGGAGAAAGCCCTTGCACAGAAACGAAGACCCAACACAGCCAAGAATAAATAAATAAATTTATTAAAAAAAAAATACAAAGGTTAGATCAAACCACTCAAAAGTAATGTGTAACAACAATATTATAAAGCACATTTCAGGAAATCACAGCAAATGACACAGAAGAAAGAAATTCAGCTACAACATTACAAAAGGGATGAAAATTCGCTGAACATATTAACTTAAATAATTTTAGCTTCTAGCTCAGTTTTGGAAGCTGGAAAGTTTGGATCTCTTCCTCAGAGGTCCCATTACGATCATGGCATTGAAGTGCAAATAATAATAAACCCGGAATGACAAAGAGAATTAACACGTGAGATCTCAAGACATTTCTGCAAGCTAGAAAGTCTGTTGTTTGAACAATGAATGCACTTCAGACTCTTAGAAGCTGTAGCCCAACATATGACCCTAGAGAACTCTTGTGGAGGTAAGATTTGGTAAACAAAACTTCAGAAAGGTGCTCAAATTGGAGTTGGAAGAAAGGAAAGAGAGAAATAATGAGAATGAATGTAGGAATTGGGGGATTGATTGACCAGGAAACAACCCAGTATAAACAGCCACTACCAATCCAGGAGGGTCTTCTATAAAGAAATCAGATGCAGTCTCTTGGGAGAACTAATATATTTGGTACATGTGATGGCGACTTGGAATAAAAACCCTTCTTAATTCTGTCATTTAATAGAACCATGCTTGGCCTGCTAGCATTTTCTTGCGTGATCACCCTAAATTGAAGCCTTGTAGTTAACACCAGACTTCCTAATCTGGCATGCCACTCTGAGAAAAGATCTGTTAGAAAAAAGACAAAGTTATTAAAAAGCAAAAGAAACTCATATTAGCTACCTAAAGTAGTCCTCTCAGCTCTTTATTCTTAAATAAGAAATGGTAGTTAGATATCACCTGAGTTACGAAGAAAGCTAGAATAATGAAAAAGACAGATGTAAATTGAAGAAAAACTGACCTCCTTAGGATACAGAAATCATTCTTTAAAACTGTCTCTTAAAAATAAAACAGTGATGTCTTCAAAACAGAATATAATAAAACCTGAAAAACTAATTTTAATCTTCCTTGAGTGGTAAACAATTGCACTCATAAAACATGAAGAATAGACTAGGTGATATAAAGCATTATAGAGCATGAAAATAACTGTTATAAGTTAAAAATATGATTGCAAAATTTTTAAATCAATTGAAGAGTTGGAAATTAATCTAAATAAAATATCCCAGAATGAAGAGCTAAAATATTAGACACAGAAACTATTTGAAAAAACTTGAGAAACAGATAGCTAGTATAGAACATTCATCATCAGAATTATAGCCCTGGAAAAAGAGTTAAGAAAACAGACAAGAGAAAAATCATCAAAGAAATTACACAAGAAAATCTCACACTGTGGAAGGGAACTACGAGTCTTTAACATAAAAGTGTTCGTTGATGAACATGAAAATTGCTACACCTTGTCACATTTATGTGATTTCATGAATGATGAAAAGACTCTGAGGGCTTCCCTGGTGGCGCAGTGGTTGAGAATCTGCCTGCTAATGCAGGGGACACGGGTTCGCGCCCTGGTCTGGGAGGATCCCACATGCCGCGGAGCAACTAGGCCCGTGAGCCACAATTGCTGAGCCTGCGCATCTGGAGCCTGTGCTCCGCAACAAGAGAGGCCGCGATAGTGAGAGGCCCGCACACCGCGATGAAGAGTGGCCCCCGCTTGCCGCAACTAGAGAAAGCCCTAGCACAGAAACGAAGACCCAACATAGCAATCAACCAATCAATAAATCAATCAATAAATCTTTATAAAAAAAAAAAAAAGACTCTGAAACTAAGTTGAAAAATACTTAAACAGAAGATAGGATATGTACAAAGTAAAGCAAAGCAGGCAGGTATCAGTAACATGGAATGATAAAAGTTAATGAAGCAATACCTTTAAAGTCCTGAGAAAAAAATATATTAAATCTAGAATTCTATATTCATCCAAAATATCAATCAATTCAAACATTTAAAATGTTCAAGACTGTCAGCATTTACCATTTGTGTATCTTTTCATAGAAATTTCTTGAAATACTCTAGCAAAATTAGGAAGAAAACCAAGAAAAACAAAGCTCATGAGATCCAGGAAAGTATAGTTATAGTCTAGGAGAGTGGAGAAGTTCTAGGTTAACAGCTTTTGACCACATGACTCTAAGATTGGAGAAGATTATAGCACTTTGGGATTTTTATATTTGGGGGAAAAGATCTTATATAATATGTGATATTTTTGTCAATAGGTATATGATAAATTGAAGCTATGGTGAAGCTTTTTCTTGTTTTGGTTTTTGGTCAAGAAGAAAAAGGAAAGGCGATTAGATTGTTCAGGAAAAATCAAATTTTGTATAGGAAAATATGAAGCAGACTAATATGTGGAATGGTTTGAGGTAAAGGAGTGTAAGAAAAGTAATTTTATTTGACTTATTCCTCACAGCTACTCTGGAATCGAAATAAGCTACAATAAAGTAGAAAGTTCTCAATATGGCAAAGACGTGAAGTTAGGACATTCATAATAATATTGATACAGACTATTAGTTTTCAACTTTATTAATAAATCTGTACAAAAGCTCAGACAAAATTATGAATACAGACTATAATGTTGTTTTATGTTGTTTGGTTTTTTTTTGTATATTTTTTGCCTCTGAGTCCTTGTGGGATTTTTTTTTTTTTATTCAAACAGAAAGTCACAAAAATTATAATCATCCTCATCAGTTCACTCAGTCCCATGTAATTAATTTTTTTTCCATCTTGATCTTTTGTTAGCACTTTTATGAATTCATCAGTTTTCCATGAGAGTTCTGAAAATGCTTATTCATTCAGTTCAGCAGTATAGTCAGTTACCAGAAACCTGTACTTGTCAGAGTCTTTTCCATGAATTCCTTGAAGATGAAACCCTTTTACAGGAACATTTTTGCGAAAGCATCGGAGTACACCCAGAATATAATGTTAATTTTAATCTTAAAAATATGCAAACAAAGAAATATGTGAGAAAAGATAGAAGGTTAAAAGCAGTGGGAGAAGATGGGATGGAAGGGCATGGGTGATGATGTGTCCATCTTACCTTGACAAAACTATTACACTGACTGAGGTTAATGACACAAGAAATAGAGCTGTAAAAATTTTATTCAAAATTACAAAAAAATGACATAAAGGGTGCAATTGTGAGGATGGTTGCTTTTCATTAGAATTTTTATGTACTCTTTAATTTTTATTATTTCCCGGTATTACTATGATAAATTATTAATTTATGTACAATATGGAGAATCAATTTGCTTGCTTTTTACGTTACTTTATCTCTTATGTGACACTATGCAAAAGCAACATTTCTCTCAGTGTAATTATTTCATGATAGCTGGAGGATGGCTCCATTTATAATTGCTCAGAAGTTTTAATCCATTTTATTATCAAAAAATAAAATAAACGAAGGGTGATACGAAAAAACCAAGGCAGACTTAAACTCTAAAACTGATTCTGAAAAGGATTTAAGGGCAAGGGGAAGTGGCTGAATAAATTTACAACGAATGTGAATTTTCAGGCTGCCAATAAATCTGTTAATTATTAGGTAATTCATTGTGAAATATTTAACTTATATGAAAGAAAAGGAAAATTTAAACAATTACTTATATAACAGATGGTTTTAACTCTCTAGTTACAAATCTTATCTCTTTCTTGCTCCCGTATTTATAATCTCTTTTCAAACGTACTGTTAAGACAATTTCTTATTAAA
This sequence comes from Balaenoptera musculus, assembly GCF_009873245.2. Lineage (NCBI taxonomy): Eukaryota > Metazoa > Chordata > Mammalia > Artiodactyla > Balaenopteridae > Balaenoptera > Balaenoptera musculus. Next base: position 87,865,839 of record NC_045795.1, read on the forward strand.
AATAGATTGAGTAACATATGCCTCCTAATATATGAGTTTACAAAGTCAATTGTAGTTGTATTATCACAGAGCTTTTTACATGTCTGGAATAAGACTTACAGTCTTATTTAGATGGCAATATTAAACACATTCGTAACATTTAGGTACAAATATTTTAGGGATACAATGTGAAAAATTCTGCAGAGTTTTCATTTTGATGTTTCATTTCAGTATGCTGGCTGTCATTACGTACGTGACATGCTTTGAGCTCTAGAGCTTAACAAAAGATGTGGGAAAACGAGAGAGTCAATGAAAAGGATTAAAGAATTGACAAGATAATAGCTGGATATAGAAATTGGGGTTTAGTTTGGCAAAAATGATTTTTGGAGAAATAACTAGTCATTTGTGCCATTTTAACAGGGTGACTGTGTAAGTCACACTAAGGGAGTAGGGTTGGGGGGTTAATTTCTCCATCCTTAAAATTAAAGGATTATTTTAGAAAATCTTTACGATCTCTTCCATATATAAAATTGTGTAATTCTAGGAAGCATTAGCACAGAAAAGGTATTGTCTTAAAATATTTTAAATTGAAGCAAGAAAAGGATAGGCTACATATTGCAAAGCAAAAAAAAAAAAAAAAAAACAACTGTTAACTTAGTTATATTCTTTTAAAAGAATCTCTTTACAGATTTTTGTAACAACAGGTAGCTAATTTGTGTGGGGAAAATGTCTACTTATATGTCGGGACAGAGTGGACTGAGTCCACTTTAAAAATTGATACCTAATCTTAGAAATCTAAGTTCTAAAGAAACGAAAGCCAGCCACAGCTTCAGTCATGGTACCATTTGCTTTAAACAGTCCAGACTCACAGACCTTCTCCTGGTCCTACGTATTCTTCATCAACCCTCCCACCTTCACAGGATCTTTGCACACGCTGTTGCCTCCATTTAGAATATTTTTCCATCACCTTTTAAGTCTGCTCGTCCTGAAGGTCTCAGTTTAAGCATCATTCCTCCCTTGGACATTCCTTAACTCTCCTCATTACATCAAACTGCCCTAATATGAACTCTTTTAGCAGCAAAATATCTCCTCTACAAAGTACATGTCAGAGTTGGAATTTTCATGTCATTTGTGTACATACTTGGATGTGTTCTGTCTCCTTCTTCTGTTCTCTAACTCCATGAGGGTAGGGACAAATTAGGGTTTGATCTTAGTTGCATTCCCAGTGTTCTGAGACAGACACTGGTACAAAGAAGGCACAAAACACATAGATGTTGAATGAAGGAATGGATATTTTTAAACCTCTATCCATAATTTTGGAGGTCCTAGCTCTCTTTGCAATATCATTATTTTCTAGAATTCTCATTCTGAGGATTGATAAAGTTCTTTATAAACTCACAATTTCTTCCTTCACTTTTACTCTCAGATGGTAGGTAATCCTTATTAATATTCAGGAAATAAATGGTTAGAATAATGAGACAGTGGGAAGGGCAATGTCATATAATACAAAAAATATCAGATATTAGAAAGACATAGGTTCCAGTCCAAAATATGACATATTAGCTTTGTCCTTTGTTCCTTGTTTATCTGTAAAATAGAATTAATAATATTTGCCTTACCTGCTATGCTGGATGGTTTTATGCATAAAGATGAAATACTTCCAAATTTTATTGTTTTTCTGTGGTTTATTAAACTGTGTATATCTATCTAAATATAACCAGGAAAAACAATAAGCAAATCATGAACAGTTATGTATTATTAGAGCTCTTTCAATTGTAAGTAATGCAAATGAAATTCAGATAGGCTTAAGAAAAAAGGGACTGTATTAACTCATTCAAACTGAAAAGTTCAAAAGAGATTTGAGCACAACTGGATTCAAAGGCTTAAATGAGCTCTTAGGCTTCACCTGTACTCTGCTTCCATTGTGTTAGCTTTAGTTTCAGGTAGGACCACCACATATGTTGACTAAGATGGCCACATGGAAATCCACTGCCTACCAGGTTAGCATCCCCAGCTGGAAAAAAAAAAAAAAATCTTCCTTAATTGCTGCCTCAAACATCCCAACATTCACTGGCCTGTCTTGCCTCATACTGTTCCCTGAACCAATCATTTTGAGATTTGATTAGATAGGCCTGAGACAAACATGCTTTTGTTGAGTAAAGGGTAGGGTACGTCATACCCACACTTGGATTGAATTGTGGAGAAATGAATTGAGTTTTCTACAGGAAAAACAGTGGGCTCTTTGGGAGGATGGAATACTAAGAAGGCAAAAGAAAATATGCCTCCAATATTTATCTTGTTACTAGGATTACCTATAATCTGTTAACTGCTTTTTGCTTCTCTGTGTTTTTCAATAATTCTACAATAATCGTGTACTGTGTGGGCAGTAACAAAAATATAAATGAGATACTGTATATAATAGTGTGCTCTAAACTCTAGGGAGCTATATAATGAAAGGGATTATTAAGAAGACTGGATTTTTTTTCAAATGGAAGAAACAGGGTAAGCAAAAACCTCAACCAAAACACCTTTAATCCCCATTTTAGACTTATTGAGAATGTTTTTGTAATTTTTTTTTATGTGCTTGACCTAAGAAAAGAATTTGAGATGGTTTTTCCAGCATAAAGCTGTCATTGCCTCTTAAGGAAGATTTGGTCTATTTGCTGTGAATGCCAGTGAATAACTGTGGCTTCTTATGCTAACTCAGCACCTATTTCTCTACACGCTTTATGGCTTAAGGGAGCATTTTCTCATTTTTTCATATATTTCCAGTCGTGTTCTATTATTTTATCTTTGGCACTGCAGACTGGTGGTAGATGGAACCCACGTATGGCTCTTAGAGTTGGTAGAGTCTAGATGGAAAGTGGGTCTCAACACTGTCATTTGGCTTTCCATGAATGTGTTTTATTTAGCCCATCATACTGAGAGAAACAATCTAAGTGATTATTTTCAACTGAAAGTTGTTGTTATGCTTGTTCTTTTCTCACCCCCTCATCTTTTGCAGTTTTTTCAAAGGACTCAGCTTTAGAAGGGTTCTGTGTATGATAAACTCTCTTAGGTCAGGTTACCCAGGAAACAGACTAGGAGACAGAGATTTGCGTGCACAAGGTTTTTTGGGGAGTGCCTTTCGAGCAGCACCTACCAGGGAGGGATGAAATAAGATCATGCAGAGGAAAAAGTTGTACTGTGATGTTGTGAGAACAAAGGCTGATTCTGTGGGGAGCTGTGGAGCTGCAGTGACCCTTCAGACTTGTCCTGAATTCCGGCGAGGCGGCTGGACTTTTGTACCCAGCACAGACCAGTCACTGAATGTGGGGGCCCCTGGGACAGAAGCGCAATGGGGGTGAGGGAGCCCCTGTGAATGAGGGCAGTTCTTGAGCAGGTCTCTTCTGTGAGTGTTCAGTAGCCAACAAGTTCTGGCAGCTGAGGAAATAAGAACTTTTGTCCTTTAGGACAAAAGTGATTTAAATGGTTTTCCTCCTCTCTTTAACGTATTTAAGTTTCGTTTGTAATGTCTTTGATTTTTTTGCATTTTGATTATTATGTATCTATGCATGTTTTCCTTAGAATTTATCCTATTTGGAATTTACTGAGTTTCTAGATTCTATAAATTTATGATTCCCACCAAATTTAGTATATTTTGAAATGTTATTTCTACAAATACACTTCTGCCCTAAACTCTTTATTCTCTTCTTCTAGGACAACAATGTAACATACTTTACACCTTTTATATATGTATGTGTATATATATATATGTATATGTGTATATATATATATATATATATATATGTGTATATATATATATGTATATATATATATATATATATATATATATATATATATATATATATATATATATATACACATTCTGGTTTTGAGCCCATTCAGTGAACTATTTATGTAAGTAAGATAGTGTACTTTTTACTTTTAAAATTTTCATTTAGTTATTTTTTTTAACATCTTTATTGGAGTATAATTGCTTCATTTAGTTATTTTTTATAGTTTCATTTTCTACTGATATTTCTCATCTTTACATTCATTTCAGTATATTTGTTATGAAAGTTATAACAAATAGTGATCTTTAAAATAGCTGCTGGAAAGTCCTTGTTGGATAATTACAAAATCTGGGTCATCTTGACCTTGGCATCTGTTGTCTTTTCACTTAAAAATGAGTCTCTTTTTCCTATGTCTTTCCATGTCAATTTTGGGTTGTATGTTGGTCATTGTTAATGTTATATTGTATACACTCTGGTTTCTATTATAATCCTCTTAGGAATGTGGATGTTTTTGTTTTGGGAGGCAATCAGTCTGGATACATCTGAACTGAACTGTAAGATCTGTCTTGTCTTTGGTGGGTGGTGGTTTAAATTTCAGCTCAGTTCTTTCAGCTTTTACTATGCTGTTTTTTTTGGTTTTGGTTCTTTTTTTTTTTTTTTTTCATCTTGCTCTATTCTCAGTAATTTACACTCATGAGTTGCATTTTCCCTTATCATCAAGCAATATCATAAATTACCAATTACAGATTGACATATCTCAGCTAAATTTTTTGCATGTCATTGAACTGAATTTACATTAGGGAAATCTCGTCTCTATTAGATTTATCAGATAGGATAATATTTTAATATTTTTGAAAGCTGGTCCATTAACTTCTACAAATATTTATTTTTTAAGCAATGATACAGAAATTCTGCTTCTAGTAATGACTAACTAGGTTTCAGAACAGCCTTTTTGCTGAGAACAATGAAATAAGCTAGAAAAATATTTAGAAAATTATCTGTTTTAAGACATAAAAAAGGTACCAATACATTGAAAACTTAAAGAGCCAAGAGACAGAAAATGAGGAATACCAAGGGAGGTTATTTCAGTATCTGGAGCCACTTCTACCAGTAAAATTAATGCCAAATGCTAAAGCAATGGTTGAGAGGATAATCAACTGAGCAGAATATGGGCTGTCTTATGTTGCTGGGGAAACTATGGAATTAAGGGCTCTGGGTAAATACCCCGATCTGTCAGTTGGTATCTAAAGGTAGTGCATTCTACGTGTGATATTGAATGGGAACTAAATAAGCTCTCATAATAACTAACGCCCAGCTTAAAATCATCTCAACTCCTGTGTGGATTATGGCGATGTACCCCCCTGCTTCATGATAACAAAAATAATTCCTCTCTGGAGAAAGATGACATTAGTTAAAGCTTCAAATGATTGATACCAATTTTCTATACAATGGTAGGCAATGTGGGTGAGCAATAAAAAATAATCAGGCACGTATAAAATAAATAAGATACAAGGATGTATTGTACAGGGAATATAACCAATATTTTATAATAAGTATAAATGGAGTATAATCTATAAAATATCAAATCACTATGTTGTACACCTGCAACTAATAGAACACTTTAAATCAACTATACTTCCATAAAAAACAATCAGGTGCAAAACATCAAGAACCGGCCAAAAACAAGAAAAAAAAGCCAAGAGAACAACCACATATTAGAGTTATAAACTATAGCTTAATTAATATGTTCAGAAATTGTGACAAGATGGAGAATTTTAGCAGAGAACTGGAAATTTTAAAAGATGGGAATTCTAGAACTTAAGTAATAAAATGAGTGGTTAAGATCTCAACAGTGGAGATTTTATTAAACTAAGTGGTTGGGTTTATCAACAGACTAGATACAGCTGAAGAAAGATGGAAAATAAGTCAAAAGAAAATATTCAAACTGAAGGTGAATCTCCAAAAGGATAGAAATTTTAGAGAACATAATGGATATTTAGAATATAGTGCAAATGTCTAACAAATATGTAATTGGAGTCTTAAAAGTGGACAAAAGAGTGAATTGGGCAGAAACAACAGTTGAGAATATTGAGACTAAGAATGTTAAAAAAACTGAAGAGAGTGTTCAAGGCAGAGATTCAAGAAGTGCTATAGGGGCTTCCCTGGTGGCAAAGTGGTTAAGAACCCGCCTGCCAATGCAGGGGACACGGGTCCGTACCCCGGTCCGGGAAGATCCCACATGCCGCGGAGCGGCTAGGTCCGTGAGCCACAACTACTGAGCCTGCGCGTCTGGAGCCTGTGCTCCGCAACAAGAGAGGCCGCCACAGTGAGAGGCCCGCGCACCGCGATGAAGAGTGGCCCCCGGTCGCCGCAACTAGAGAAAGCCCTCCCACAGAAACGAAGACCCAACACAGCCAAAAATAAATAAATAAATAAATTAATTAAAAAAAAAAAAAAAAAGAAGTGCTATAAAACCGAAGAAACATAGATACAAAGAAAAATATGAGATATGTCATATTGCTGAAAACAAAAGATAAATAATAAATCACAAAAGCAGTGAGAAATCTGTAGATTCAACTCACTCCCAGTCAAAATTCCAGCAGTATTTTTTGAAGAAATTCATGAACTTATTCTAAAATTAAAATGCAATTGCAAAGGATATGTATATTTATATAAAATATAATAAAATATATGTTTATATAAGAGCATGTATATTTTTTTCTTAATGAACAAAGTTGAAAGACATATTACCTGCTATTGAGAACCACTATAAAGCTACGTTAATTAAGACTGTATTATCAGTATAAGGAATAACAAATAGATCAGTAGACCCAAATGGAGTTGAGATATAGACCTATATATACAGCCAGCTATTTTAAACTAAGGTGTGAAATTAAATCCATGGGATAGGAAAGTTTTTTTAAACAAATAATGCTGAATCAATTCCATATATCACTCCAAAATTAAATTAATTCAAGATAGATCAAAGGCCTACATCTAAAATCTACAACCATAAATCTGTAGGAAAATGTCTTTGTTATCTTGAGTAGGCAAAGATTTATTGGACAGACACAAAAAAGCACTAGTCATTACAAAAACGGATAATATGAACTTTATCAACGTTAAAGATAAAACTTCTATTTATGAAAGAAATTAGGAAAATGAATAGGCAAGTCAGAGACTGAAACAAAATATTTACAATGCATAAATCTGAGAAAGGACTTTTACCTAGAATATATAAAGAACTTCTACTTATCAATGTTATAAAGACAGATTACTCAATAACAAGGGTAAAACTTTTGAACAGACACTTCTCAAAAGGAGATATAAGAATGATCAATAAGCACAAGCATGTAAAAAATTGCTTAACATCATTATCAGAAAATTAAAACCACAATCATATATCATTTTACACCCACTGCAATGGATATATCCGTTAAGAGTGACAATGCTAATTGTTGGCAAAGATGTGGAGCTACTATAACTTTCATAAATGCTGGTAGGAAGGTTAAATTGTTCAAATACTTTGCATAACTGTTTGGCAGTTTCTTGTCAAATTAAATATACATTCTATCTCACACCCTGAGAATTCCATTCTAGGTATTTACCCAAGATAAATAAAAACCTCTGTCTGCAAAAGATTTATAAAAAATGTTCATCATAACCTAATTTGAAACAACTCAAATGCTCATCCACAAGGAGAATGGAATAAACAATCTGTGGTATATTCATACAATGGAATATTGCTTGACAACGAAAAGGAAATTAATAATGCGGACACATGCCATGACGAATGTTATAAACACAACGTCGAGCACACAATGTTGAGCAAAAGAAGCCACACATAAGTGATTTTCCTCTGTAGGATTTTACTTATTTTAAGTCCAAGAAGAGAACCATAGTGACAGAAATCAGGACAGCAATTCTTAAGGTGAGAGTATGAAATTCAATGGAAAAAGGCAAGAGAACTTTCTGGGATAATGGAAATATTCTATATATTTTGCTTTGGATAGTAGTTACATGGGTAAATAAATTTGTCAAAACCCATCGACACTTATGTGCCTTTTGTTGCATGTATACTATACCTCAATAAAACAGGAACCCAGTGAGATGTCACTACATATAAAAAATGGCTAAAATTCAAAACAAAGTAAACATGGTAATACTAATGAGGGGCTTATGGACCCATGGAAACATCCAAGCAGTGCTTGCAATAGCATAAGTTAGCACTATCAGTTTGGAAACCTAAAGGATGAGCTCCACAGTGCTTTGACTCAGCAATTCCACTCCTAGTTATATTCCAAAAATACGTAAGTAGAAAAGGTGGTCCAGGCTATTTATAACAATACACTATTTTAATGGCAAAACTTGTGGTATATACATTAGAGCAATGAAAATTACTACTACATGTAACAACATGGAAGAAAATCTCACAACCATAATAATTTGTGAAGGAAACCCCAAAAGAAAGTATACATATTGTGTGAGTCCATTTATAAAAGCTTCAAAAATGATTATAAATTTCTGTATGCATTTTTGTGTTTGTATGTTTTATTTCAGTTTCAGAAAGTGCATTATAAAAGAGAGAAGGTAGAGGCTGTGCTGAAGGATGGGTTTGGGGTAAAGAGGAAGAGGAGACTTGGATGAGAAGCAAGTACTTTATATTTAATTGCCATTTCTATTACCAGAAGAACATAGTGTCTCTTTTATACTTATGTTCAACTTTTTCTTCATTGATTTTTACTATATTCATCCCAGAAAAAAGTCACAAATCTTTAGCCATTGAAATTTTTTTTTGTTCTCTTCCATATGCACTCTGCATTACAATTTTTAAAGTTCACCAATGCTATGGGAATGTAAGTTGGTACAGCCACTGTGGAAAACAGTATGGAGGTTCCTCAGAAAACTAAAAACAGAACTACCATATGATCTAGCAATCCTACTCCTGGGCGTATATCCAGACAAAACTATAATTCAAAAAGATAAATGCACCCCAAAGTTCATAGCAGCACTATTCACAATAGCCAAGACATGGAAACAACCTAAGTGTCCATCGACAGATGAATGGATAAAGAAGATGTGGTACATACAATGGAATACTACTCATCCATAAAAAAGAACAAAATAATGCCATTTGCAGCAACATGGATACAACTAGAGATTATCATACTAAGTGAAGTAAGTCAGAAAGAGAAAGACAAATACCATATGTTATCACTTATATATGGAAGCTAAAATATGACACAATGAACCTATCTATGAAACAGAAGCAGAATCATGGACATAGAGAACAGACTTGTGGTTGCCAAGGAGGAGAGGGTTGAGGGAGGGTTGGAGTGGGAAGTTGGGGTTAGCAGATGTAAGCTTTTATATATAAGAATGGATAAACAACAAGGTCCTACTGTATAACACGGAGAGCTATATTCAATATCCTATGACAAACCATAATGGAAAAGCATATAAAAAAAGAATGTGTGTGTGTGTGTGTGTGTGTGTGTAACTGAATCACTTTGCTGTATAGCAGAAATTAGCACATTGTAAATCAACTGTACTTCAATAAAAAAATAAAGTTCACCAATGCCGTATTACCTTATTATCTTGCTGAATATTTTATGCATAGACACTTCTTTCTGTATTTGCTTTCACAACTTTGCAGGTTTTTCATTGACTTCCAAATGCTAGCTTTCTGCTGAGACTAATACCTTTTGCAAGTCTGTTAGACCCCTATCAGCTTTTGTAAAGTACACTGACCTTTGTGATTGCACTGTTAAACAGCATGATTAACATACACATTTTTGAAATTAGGACATGAACGGGCTCTAAAAGAAGTCATAATATAATTAGATTATTAATCTGTTTCATTTATGCATATTATTTACTTATAAAAACATGATTGCCTCAAATTATTGCGCAAACCCAATTTTGTTCTATTGTGCCATTTGATAATTTCAGCGTGAATAACTGCTTTATAAAAAATAAATAACCTGATTAGGAGGATGGGTTAATTAGATATTTACATGATTCTAAGCATTTTTCTTCTGAAACTCCAGTGTTTTAACCATGACAACAATATAGGATTTTGAAAAATCAAGATTTTTCCTTTTATAGATCCTTTCATGTATACATTTTGTCTGGGAAAAGTAAATTCTGTCTTAAATATGCGCATTTACAGACAAATGCAAATGTAATTGGCAAACAAATGTAAAATGTGTTTATAGAAAATACAGCAGCTATAATTTAATTAGTACCTACTGTATTATGGTGCCACATAGACCATTTTCATATATTATTTTATATTGAGTGTAATTTTCACTGCAAAGCTCTATAATATATCATCTCTATATTCTATTCCTTTTTGCAGATGAGTAAACTAAGTCTTAGGGAGGTAAAATGACTTGAACAAAACATATATGACTGTAGTGATTCCCATTGTTACTGTTCATGGCTTTTCATGGTTCACAATGATGTGCTCAAGGGTTTGGCCATTCCAGGCCCCACCTGTTCATCCATAGAGAGAAAGGTCATCAAGTAGCTCAGTGTAGTGGTTGGAAAGCTCTCAACCGATAAGTGGTAGAGGTATTTCTTAATAAGGTAAAAAATATGAAATGAATATTAACATAATGGACACCCTGGCTCATGGCAGAGGTAATATCAGTGGAGAAATAGTTTTGTTGGAGTAGTTTAGTTTGAGCTGCATAAAACTGTAGATCTCACATTTTGCTAAATCATTCCTAACCCCAAACACTGCACTCAAGTACATGAAAACATGTCTTCTACCTCTGCTCGCTTCCCTTTTTAATGCCCCTCCCATTACCAGCCCCCCACCTCTCTGTTCTGGGTACCTGATTATTCTGCATTCCATTCAGAGCCTATGGATTGTGCCTACTCTTCTAGATTCTTCCTCCTCCTCCCTCACAAAATGTTCCTGTCAGGTATCACATATCTTCAAAATTTTGATGTCTGATAAACATATCATAATAGAGCTTTCATTATGTTTTGAGCATTTGTAAAAATACCTTGTCCTTGTGACTATCCTCTTGCAAGTGACAATAACCCATCTCTAAACAGCTTAAGCAAAAAGTGAACTTATTAACTTCAACTAACTGAAAAGTTACGGTGGTTCTTCCATTAGGTAGCACTTCACTCTTGGACTTAAATGATGCCCTTTGGGATTTGTCTTTCTGAGTCCCCTAACTCTGCTCTTTGTGCTGACTGCACCTTCAGACAGACTCTGCCTTTTTGGAGCAAATATACTTAAAGCTCCAGGGTTACCCATGAGCAGCTGGGCATCCTCAGTGGAAAGAGAATGCATTTCTTCTAAGAGTGGTAAAGAAAGACCTGTCTCCAGCTGGTTTGTTTGTCACATGCTGACTGCTGGAACAGATTGCCACCTCATGGTGACACCGTTTTCTCCTTGGATGGATGCTTGGTCGAGAAAAAAATATATCGAACTCACTCAGTATATTTTCAAACAAGCCTTAAGGCAGTCTTATCAAGACATATGTAACTGTAGGATCAGTGAAAGCATTCCTATTTGCATTTTAGCAGTTTCAGTACCAGGAAATTGACATTCCAGGAGTGTAATTTACAGATATGAGGGCTGATGCAAATGCTCCTTTGGAGTATTTGGAATTGGAATGGGGGGCACAACTTCTTTCTGTAAGTGGAGCAACATGCAGGAATGAATGAATTGTTCTTAGTAAGATCTTAACAGGGAGATATGATTCTCTCATCCACATTGCAACCCTGTTTTCCTTGTCAACAGCTTTCTTGTGCTGACTTTAAAATATTCTAAGGATTGTAGTTTGTTTTGCTTTTCTGCTAGCCAAAAATGTGTTCCTCCTTTGAGGGGGATTATATTCTGCTCTGGCTTGGGGTGAACACATACATTTTCAAATTCATGGCTTTACTCTTGAGTTTGTTGAAAATATGAGAATTCTTAGGGTTTGTGTGCCTGACAGTGAAACATTATGGTGCATGATGAAACATGACTAGTTTATTTAAATAGCACAAGTGAAATGTCTGCAGCAACTTGCACACCATAGAGATATTTCTCAGTGGTATACCCTAATGCCTAATATGTCTCATGTAACTGCTGGAAATTTGATCAGGGATTCCCTGTGCAGTCTAGAGTTTAGGATAAAGTATCAGAACTTGAATTTCACATCTAAAATATCCTCCTTCCACCCAATCAGGGAAGGTTGGAGTAATGAGTCTGCGTGTAAAAAACGGAAACATTATCCCTAGAGTTTAATTCAGAATCAGGGAAAATACAGTATGCTCTTCCATTAAGCAAATAGCCTTCTTTATTGAAAGTGGGTCATCCAGAGCCCAAGCTGCTTAAGGAAAACAGATGAAACACAGTAATTCCAAGAACAGACCAATAAAGGCCAAGTGCCCAGTTAATCTTTCAAAGGACAAGTCCCTCAGTAGCCATGAATGCCTGTTAAGAGTTGAACATGTCTAATTTATATATGACTCCAGGGTCAACATGATTTAATGGGAGGGGAACAAGGTATATATAATTTGTAGAAACCAATGCAAGGGAAACTGTTAAGGAAAGTTTTAAGGTTTAAAAGATTTTAAGGAAACTTTTCAAGAAAAAGTACATGTCATAGCCTCCAATTGACAGTTGCCCCAAAGAGAGTAAATGAAAAGGTTTCAGCTCATTAACTCCTTTTTTAAAGGTCTAAATAGAAACAATATAAAGTAAGATGCCCTAAAGCAGGAGAGGACACTTCTGGCATCTCAACTGTTCTGGAGCAGCTTGCCTGATAAACACGTCATTACTGCATTTTCAAAGGTCAGTTTGAGGTATGATATCACATTCTTTTTATAGCATGAGAAATCCAATATGTATTCATAAAATATTAGTTTCCTTCCCAGTGATTTACAAACTAGGAGAAAAATTTCTGGGTTTTTGGAATTTATCTTTAAACATTCAAATCCTCCTTGAAGCATGCATGCCATATTCTAGAACATGGCAACCTTTTTCTGTAGAGGACTAATAGCAAATATTTTCAACCTCTGGGGATAGATCGTCCCAGTAGAAACTGTTTAACTCTGCCATTGTAGTGTAAAGGCAGCAATAAGCAATATGTAAATTAATGTGCATGGCTATGTTCTGATAAAACTTTACTGACAAAAACAGGCATCAGGCTGGATTTGAACGATAGACCATCTTTTGCCAAACCTTACTGTAGAAAATTGTTTAGGTAAGTGGTAACTTAATGACTGGCTGTAGAGGTTGGTGGGTTGCAGGCATATGAACAGCCAAGTTTCAGATGACTGGTTAGTGACGTCCCAGTATGACTCTGAATAATTCTGATATCACTAGTAACTGATATAACTCATAATTCTGATATAACTAGTAAGAGCTGTGGATGGTTCTCATGTTCTGATTGTTAATAACTCTTCTGGAAACATTGATTTCTAATTTTCTGTGTACACACACATACACATCCATACATGTACATATCTATTGTGAAAATCATTTTTTGGAATACTGTTGTATTTTGGAAATAAGGTATCTGAATTATTTAAGACACTATGAAACTGATTTTGTCACAGATCGGTTATGGACATTATTAGTCAACCATATTCTACTGTACTCTTCTGTTGTTACAAACAACCATCATTTTTTGAAGCCACGTAATGAAGTTATTTTACTTTGCAGCTTCTGTTTTCTTGTATTCTCTGAAAATAAGATATCAAGTTAGTTCTTATGGAAGCAGTATAGTGGTTAAGAGTCTTAAGAACCTGAACTGGGAAATCAGATAAATCCATATTGTATTTTAGCTCTGCCTTTTATTAGCTTTAGGGATTCTGTGCAAGTGACATGACTTTTTTGAGCCTCTGCTTCTTCATCTGTATGTAAGATAAAGTAGATAACAAGTGTACAGCATTTAGCACAATTCCGGATGTATAGGAAATGCTCAATAATTTACAGCTATTATTATCTTTAGTAAGATGGGGAAACCACTTTGTCACTTACCATTATGTCTTTACTGTTAATATTTTTCTTGATAAGGTGGATGACTACTGTTTTTTGCTTGCCAAATATTCATTCTCGATTCTTATAGTAATTTTACTGGATTTTCCTTGTGGTTTCTAGGTGTTTAAAAGTGAGGCTGCCTTCATCTCTGGTTCAAAGTATAGGCATATGGCCTATCTTGGCCATAGGACTGCTTCAAATGTGGCCCATGGCCCTTTCTGGCCCATGAGATTTAATTCTGGGACATCCGTCTGGGAAAGTGAAGATGAGCATGTAAGCCTAGAGCTTTGCCAGCAGGCAAAGATATTTGCCTGAAGCCATAGCACCCATGAACTTTTCATTTGTGCGTATCACTAAATATTTTGTTGTTGGTTTTTTTGCTTTATCCATTTTGAAATGGGTTTCTGTCACTTGTAACTGAATAAGTCCTAACCAGTACAGCTAATTATTTTACATTTGCTAGCAGGACAGATTCTATCAGCTAATCGACGTCTGAACTTTCTTATTTTTATTTTTTTATTTTTTATTTTTTTGTAGAATAGCACATATGATTGACCAACTTTCTTTCTTTTCTTTTTTTTCTTTTCTTTCTTCCTTCCTTCCTTCCTCCCTTCCTCCCTCCCTTTCTTTCTTTCTTTCTTTCCTTCTTCTTCTCTCTCTCTTTCATTCTTTCATTTTTTTACCTTGGGGACCAAAATTCAAAGTAATCAAGTGGCAGGACCTAAACCTGTTATAAAGATCAAACATTTTATTTTGCCAGCTGAGATAATGGAGTTCTTGATAAGACTTCCTTTGAGAACAAAAATCAGAGTATTAACTCTGGGGGAGGGGTAATGCTAAAGACCAACAGCCCCTTTTTCCCATAAGGGAACACCTTGTCCTATGAGATATGTCCTAAAGTGACCTGCCCAAGGTCCCGTAATTAGTTACAAAATAGGATTAGAATTCAGGTTTCCTATCCATACAGGACTTCGCTTTTGATGTGCATTTATATGTTTAGCAAGCCATCTTGTCTGTGCTACATGAACCCGAATTAGTAAGATTTCTTGGATAAAAACAAGGAATAAAAAAAAGAATTAAAAAAAAACAAAAAACAAGGAATAGCCACAGATATATTTCTTTTGTACATAAAGCCTAATTATACCTGTAAAAATAATAGCATCTGTTTAAATGCAGGTAATAGTTTAATATAGCTGTCAAAATGTGTTAACATTTCAAGTACTTGGGGTGCTTTGGATGGCTCTATAGCTGCTAGCATTTAACATAGTATTGCTTAAAGCTTTGCATGGGGTATCTTTGGACTCAGATTCAAAGTAAATAGGAGATGACTTTGGAATAATAACAGAGGGACTTTGGGAAGTCACTTAACCTCAGTGAGCCTCAGTTTCCTCATTTGTAAAGCATTTATAATATTAGTAACTTTAGCTTAGTAATAATGTAGGTAAAGATCAAATGAGACAATATCTGTGAAGTATGTAGCACTGGGCATGGCACATAGTGTCAGTCTGCTCATGCTGCCATAAAAAATACCACAGACTGTGTGGCTTGTACAACAAAAATGTATTTCTCTCAGTTCTGCAGGCTGGAAAGTCCAAGATCAAGATCAAAATGCCAGTCAAATTGATTTCTAGTGAGAGCTGTCTTCCTGACTTGTAGATGGCTGCTTTCTCACTCTGTCCTCACATGGCCTTTCCTCCATGCTTCTGTAGACAGAGAGAGAAAGAATGTGTATGTGTGTGTGTGTCTGTGAGAGAGAGACAGAGAGACAGAGAGACAGAGAGAAAGAGAGATATCGTTCTATTATCATACCAGTAATCCCATCATGAGAATCCCACCCTATTAAAGAAAAAATTATTGTGACCCTTGTTAAAGTGGTAAGGCAAGCTGTATTCAGGATTATCAGGCTAGGTATGAGGGCTACTGCAATGGGGTTTTTGAAGTAAGAGAGGTGGCTCAACTCTAAATACAGCGAGGAATGGTGGGAATTTGTAGCCAAGGATCAGGGTGGGGGTCAGTAGACGGAAAATTGCTAAGAAGAAACATCAGGGGTAAGAGAGGATTCTAGCTAAATGAACCTAACAGGGTTCTTGCTTAAGGGGCCAGGGAGATCAGATGTCACCTGGGGTAAGGGGGGGAAGAGGAACCCAATTAGTTATTGAGGGTGATCAGATATTGAGGTGGGAAATTCTGGCTAAATTGACTTAGCAGGACTCTTGCTAAAATTGTACAATGCAGAGGTAGAAAGAGTAGGACAAAAGTTGAGGCCCAGTTGGGAAGAGGATCAAAGGAACCTGACTAAAATTTGGTCAAGGAGAGACACTTTGTCAAATCTCATGACCTCATCTGACCCTCATACCCCACAAAGGCCCTCTCTCCCAATACCATCACATTGAGTGTTAGGGCTTCCACATATGAATTTTGAGAGCATACATTCAGTCCTTAATGATTAGTAAGTGTTCATTTTAAGATTATTATCATTTTGTTATCCTAGTCTTTCTTTAGCTCAAATATTAAACCTGAGCCTAGGTTAGCTATTTAGAAGTTTTTTCTATCCTCCCACATGTTATAATGCTTTGTTTAGAAGTCTGGGATTTCGGTGAGCTTCCTCAGGTATTTTGTCATGTTACAGACTGTGTAATAAAAGTGGAGTGGAGCACGTGTCTGAAATGGGTAACAACCACAAGTTGATCTATTTGTATGATAATAGTACAGTTAAAAATAAATAGGCAACCATACTTCTGAAAAATAGAACTACAATTTCAGGAAGCCAGTGAGTTCATTAGTTTCTTTTAACAATCTAACAAGTAACGTTTCACCGGGAACCCTAAAAATGATAATTAAGCTTTTTGCGTCACAGCCTGTATTCTGTTGGTATGATATGTAGCAATCCTACTCACAACAGCAAGACATTAGAGAGGGATAGTACAGGGGAAAGGATGGGAAGGGAAGACAGCAGGGCAATACCTGGAAATCACGTTTGGAAAGAACTGTAAGACAATCTTTTCCCCCCCAAATGTAAAGCATTTGATTGGAACCAGGTGGTGTGTATGTTTCACTGAGTTCCTAAGGGGACTTGAGGAGATCTCATGAAATTGAGGCCCAAATTGGTACCAGGCAATATCCTCATCTCTTCAGTCATTCTCTATATTGGAATTTTCTCTGTGCTTTTCACCCCATTCAAAGTAGCAAATGATTAATAGGATTCCATTAAAAGGTCAGTTACCTTTTAGAACTATGGTTCTCAAACTTTAATATGCATACAGGTCACCTAAGAATCACCTTCAAATGCAGTGTGGGACTTGACATTGTGCATTTCTAACTAGCTCTCAGGGGATGTCTGCCACGCTGGGGTCTGCAGACCACACTTTGAGCAGCTGTGCCAATAGAACTCTCTGGGACAATGAATATTCTGTATCTGTGCTGTCAGATAGGTAGCTACCAGCCACATGTGGCTTTTAAGCACTTGAAATGTAAATAGTGTGACTGAGAAATTGAACTTCTAATTTTATTACATTTAAACATAAATAGACATGTGGCTAGTGGCTACCTGATTGGATAGTGCAGCTCTAGGATAAGACTAATGTCAACTATAACACTGCCAGTGTCCTCTCCCCCATTAAAGCCTCCAAGAGGTTCCCTTTGTATTTGTAGAATAAAGGAGGAGCTAGTCTACAAGACTCAGCTGTCACCTCAATGGCTTCTTCTCACAATCTGCTTCCGCTGCCCTGTTGCTATCACGCCCTGGGCTTTGTGCATTAGTCCTTCTCTCTCCAAGCTCCTTTACCCCCGTGTGATTTATGACATCATTTTCTTCTTGGCTGGAACACAACCCACTTTTCCCCTCTTCCTGAGTTCATTTATACTCAGCTTTGGGTTTCAGTTCAGAGATGCCTTCCTTGAAATTCCTGCCCAACTGTTCCATATTTCTGAATTTCTCTCCTTCATAGCCCGGATCCCAGTTGAGAGTCTGTGCTTGTTTGTATGGTGGTCGTTTACAAATACGTGGCTCCTCACTAGGCTGAAATTCTATGAGGACAGCGATTATATCTCTTTCTGTTTATTATTATATACCCAGAAATCAGTACAGGAAATGGCACCTAGTAGAGGCTGAACATTTATTTGTTGACTAACGTTTAATGTATATATTATACACACACAAATTACTTGGGGGTACCTGTTAAAAATGCAAACCCTTTTGTCCTACCTCCTCAAATTTCAGTTCACTAAAAGGTCAGGATGAGGGGTAGTGGTCCTCATTTTTTAACAAGCACTCAAGCTGCCTGTGATGCAGTTGTTGTCTGTGGGTTCTGTTTTGAGAAACAGTGTTCTAGGTAGTCCTAAAGGACCGCTAAGTTTAAGTGTATTTTTGTTTTCTTTTGGTGAGAGGGGCAGTGAACAGTAGTTTCGTTACTCCCTTTCAAGAATTAAAGGAGGAGCCCTCCTCCCTCCCTCGTATGACATACTTAAGCAAAGCTAGAGCAGAGCTGAGCACAGCTGGAAAGTATTGCTCTCATAATACAGCCCTGTGGAGTTTCATAATGCATCCAGCAAGCAACTCGTATCCCAATTAAAGATACTATATTAAAGGGCAGTATGTATAGAGTGGCAAAAGAACACAGTATTCCAGTGAATTGAACACAGTTATGATGTAGTTGCTCGAAAACTGCTGCTATTAATATTAATAGTATACTAGCAAGTTGTGCTATAATATTTATTTAAAATAAAAAGGTAACATGCCCAAGTTAAAGGGAAAACACACTGGCTAGCAAAGGTTATTTGCTTTACAGATGCAAATCATTAGTGTGGAGCTGGAAACTGGGTGAAGGTGACGAAAATAATAAAGGAAAATCCAACATATTTGGACACTCAGCCAACAGGAAGGTGGCCCATCTCATGTTGAAGGTGAGATGAGAAATGAAAACCTCACTATTCTACCTTCTTGCCTGCATTCCTCTGGTGAGAAAAAGATAATCTTAGAAGAACTAGAATTCACTTTTTTTCAGAAGGAGGTAGGGACTATCAAAGAAACGTGATCCTGTTGATATGACAGTGCTTCCTTCTTTGGTTTGTTCAGTTCATTCAATCGATACATATTCAGTAGAAGTATAGCATAGTGATCAAGAATATTCTGTCTGGAGCCAGACTGCCTGGGTTCAAATTCTTTCACCACTTACTAGCATTACCAGTTGGGAAGGCTGCTTATGTATTTGAATGCCCCAACTTTCTTATCTATAAAATGGAGATCATAATAATAATCCCTATCCATGGGTTGTGGCAGGAGCAAATGATTAATATATTTTAAAAGCTTAGGACAGTGATGGCATTCTAGGTTCTATATTAGTGTTAATTTTTTGTGTATATGGGTGTATTTTTTAGTGCAGTTTTTTTTGAGGAACACTTCAGGGTGAAAACCTACCTTTGTAGAATTTACAATCTAGTGAGAGGAGATGAGACAGTACACAATAAACATAATATATCAGTAAATTATAATAATAACTGTAATAACCAGTAAGTAATGGAGTATGCTATGAAATACAAATGGACTGTGGAAACAGTAATATTAAAAATAGCTGGGAAAAAAAAAAAAAAAAGAGCTGGGGACTTCCCTCGTGGTCCAGTGGATAAGACTTCACCTTCCAATGCAGGGGGTGCGGGTTCGATCCCTGGTTGGGGAGCTAAGATCACACGTGCCTCATGGCCAAAAAACCAAAACATAAAATAAATAGAAGCAATACTGTAACAAATTCAATAAAGACTTAAAAAAAAAAAAAGAGCAGAGTTTGGGCCCTGAGAATAGTTATTTTTATTCGCCAAAGGACAGAGAGGTTCAGCAGCTTTCCCAAGGTCACACAGCTAGGATGTGAATTCTGACTCCAGAGACCATGACCACAGTCACCTGACAGGTCATGGTGCATCCCACAGAACTTTGCCATTTGGAGGAGGAGGTGGAATGAACCATGCACGTCAGGAGAGGAAGGACTGCAGGCCAAGGGGACAGCTACTACAAAGGTATTAACTTGGGTTCATCATGGCATGTTGGAGGAATGGCAGTGGATTTGTTGCAACCAGAGTAAAGTTAAGGAGTGGGAGGTAGTTGGGTCAGACAGATAATGAGAGGATGCAATTCATGTAGACTACTGTAAGAATGTGGCTCTTACTTAAAGTGAGATGTACGTTTATTGAAAGCTTTTTTTTTTTTAACAAATGATTGTCGTAGGAAAATATCAAATATAATAAGTGTATATTAAAAAAACAAGATGCAGACAATTATATATACAATACAATCTAGAAAATAAATTCTGGAGAGAAATACAATACACTGTTAACAGTAATAACTATCTTGTGTTTGGAACATGGCAGGCTTTTATTTCCTTAATACCTTTCAGTATTTTCCAAATAATATAAAATGATACGCATCATATAGTCAGAGAAATAGAATATTATTTTCTAAAATACAGGTGGCTGCTAAGCAACCAGAAGTGAAATATTAACATCTGATAGTATAATTATCAGGTACTTGGCCACTTTACTGATGGTCGTCAAAGAAAACTTTTCACTGTGTCGAGGCAAGCTGATTAAGTTTCCTTTCCTTTACTCAATTACAGAAAAAACACTTCACCTATATTATCTAGAAAAATAGGTTTATGCAGACTTGACTCTAGGACAGATATAATTTATTCTCTCCGTCATCTGAGGTGTTTTTGTGTCGTGTTTATAAACCTGGTATTAAATTTGTTCATTTTAAATTTAGTAGAGTTTTAGATAGTCTTTTTTTTTTTCAAGTCAACAAACTGTAATTGTTTTCCCAAAGGTACATTTTTTTCATACACATCCATCATACACTGTAACCAAAAAAAGCAGTGTACATGAAATAAGGGAAAATAAATTAAAAATCCATAGCATAGGTAAGGAGGCTCTAGTCTGGAGCACAGCTGAGTTTCCAGCAATATAATGAGGCTCAAAAGTTTCTTTTATAAGAATGCTTGCTAGCAAAGGTTCCAGCCAGGTGGTTGGTTGGTCTGTAAGTCAGTCTTGAGTACTTGAAACAGTTCTGTGTTTTTTTTTTTCCTTAGCGTTTAGAATAGCCATCATTGTCCTGCAATAGGCAGAGCTATCATGTCCAGGAAAAGTGAGGGAGGGTACCACAGAGGCAGCAGGAGATCCAAATACAGCATTCAAAGGTAATTGGTCCAGTGATGCCTGGGGAAGGAAGAAGGGGATGGCACTCCCGGGTTAGCCATCTTCCTTCGGGGGTGTGTACCAGCAGTTTTTTTCGTGGATCTGCACCAAGGACTTGTAGGTCTGCTGTGCTCTTGTCGGGCTGTATTGAGATTTGTTGGCTCCAAACTGCACTCGTGCTTTTCCCTTCACCCGTGTGGCACTGATCTGCATGATCACTGACTCTATTGAGTAGGCACTGCTCCAGCCCTGCTTGGTGAGAAATTCCATGCAGATGGCACCTCCGCCCAGAACATACCATCGGAGAGGACTGGAGACACAACCCTGACAAACGGCACGTCAAAGGGAAAGTTATCTTTAAAAGCAAAGTTAAGTAGGATGAAGTCGGCTCCTTTCTCTGAGGATCTGGAGATGGTTGTGCAAAGTGCTGTCCTGGTCAACTTTGAGGAGTTTGACATTCCAATCATACAGGCTGTCATTCACGAGTTTGACTGTATAGTTTCCGCCTTTGAAACTCAGTGATCCGTATATATTCCTGAGCTCCTTCATCAGCTGGTCAGTAGCCTGCGCCCTAGCCAGACACCGGGCCATTTAAGTAATCTTGCCTCTGGTTCTTTTTAATTTTCTCTGGTATGGCCAAGTTTTCTTTTCCGATGCCGTCATCTTCAGATTTCTTGCCCTCAGCTGGCTCTTCTTCTTTCATTTCATAGTGATCTAGGTCTTCTGTGTCCCCAGGCATCTCCTCATCTTCACCTTCCGAAGATACATCTTCCTGTGTACACTGCTCTTCTGGCAAGGGCTGATCCAGCATCTCCACATCTGGATGCTGAGGGAAGTTATAGAGTTTACACAGGTCGGAGATGATCCTCTTCAGATGCTGCAGTAGCAGAGTATTCCCTTTCTTTATGTCCACCAGCCTCTCCAAGACAGCAGCCAAGTTAGGGTCATCGGACTCCGCTTACCAGATGGGGGGCACAGCTGGCTATGACTCCGTGATGTTGCAGTCGATGCGGACGGGATCCCCAGGCACCGACCCCTGTGGGGAGAGATGCGGTCCGGGCGCGGCCCCTGTCCCGGACCCTCTGGCCTCAGCCAGCGGGAACTCGCATCTCGGCTGGTCCAGGCAGGCGCTGGCAATGCGGAAGTGCTCGTGGCCGCGGGGGAGAAGGAACTGGAGCAGCTTCAGATCCCCACTCAGGCAGGGCCCCGGCCCCAGGCCCCGCCCCCCATCCTGGGACTGTCCCCCAGCCCCCCCCCCCCCCCCGCCCCCAGCTGCTGCCCCAGCCCGGCTGCTGCTGCTGCCCCAGGGCCGGCGGGTGGGAGCCCCCGGCCTCCGCTCCAGGCTCCACTGCCGCCCCCGCCGTCCGCACTTCCTGATCCCCCCTTCGCCAAGATGGCACCACCGCCACCTCCGGGACAGGCCCCCCCCCCCTCCGCTCGCAGGCGCCCCCAGCCGCTGGAAGCCACGCGCCCCTCCTTCTCCTCCTCCTCGGCAGCCCCGCTTCCCTTAGATAGTCTCTTAATACTTCCTGTGAAGTTTGGAAGATTATAAATTTAGGTTGAACTGATAAAATATTTTGGCCTGCAGGAAAAATATTATAATTCTATTATATCTTTGAAATGTTAATTTTACATTGGGATTTGGATAAAGTATAATTATGTCATAATGATACTCACTTTTACAAGAAAATTATATGAATAGAAGATTTAGACATGTATTTTGCATATGCTTTTATAATTATTCTCTTTCTGCGATAAATTCTTCTTTTTATACACATTACAGAATAACTGAGTGTTTCAGTTCAAATAAAGGAAAATTGTGTTTAAGAAAAATATTTTCTCTGGATAAATGCCCAGAAGTGGGATAACAGGATCATATGGTAGTTCTACTCTGAATTTTTTTTGGGGAACCTCCATACTGACTTTCAAAGTGGCTCCACCAATTTACATTCCCACAAACCTCATCCTCACCAACACTTGTTATTTCTTATCTTATGAGCACATTGTAGGGTATACAGAAGTAGAAGTATAATGCTGTGCACATGAAACTCATATAATGTTATAAATCAGTGTTACCTCAATAAACAAATTAATTAATTTTTAAAAAGACAAATAAAAAAATATTTTCTCTATTTCCTATCCTTTAAATTGACACCATAGATACTGTATCCATTATGAAGCTCTCTGTGGTCAGAGACCATTAACTCAATTAAAATTACATTAAGGAATAAAAGGAAATTATCAACACATATAAATATCCAGAGCTAGATTAATTTTCAGGTATAGTTGGGTTCAGACACTGGGCCACCTCCTCAGGATTTGTTTCTTTCTGTTTCTTGACTCTATTTTCAACTTTGTTGGCTTAAGTCTAGGTAGCACTAGATTTCTCCTTGTGTCAGGAAGATGTCGGTAAGCAGCTTAAATTTCCCATTCTTCTAGTAAGAGACTATAAGGAAACAGTGAAATTCTTTTCTGGTAGCTTTTCCAGAAGTCCTGAAATTTATTGTGATTGGCCCAACTAAAATCTTATGTCCATAACTGAATCAAATTACAGTGACCAGAGAAATGCCAAGACTTGGTTTACCCCAGAAACTCTTTCCTAAAGATATGGAATGAAGGTGGATCTTTGATTAAAAATCAGGTAGACAAATGCTGGGGCAGTAAACATGAAACATCCATAGTATAAACATTTCTGGAAAAGCCTTTATTAAGGGAAATAGTAGTTTCTGCTGTTAACAACCAACTTCAAAAATCTCACTGGCTTACAACGACAAATATCTTCTTTGCTTTCAAGTCGTGGGTCAGCTCTGCATTTCTCTAATTAATAGTCGTGTGAGGCATGTTTCTCTAATGGCAAATGGCATGAAAACAAAAAAGTTGAGCAGAGTTATGAAATGCCTTTAAAGGCTTCAGCTTGTGTCTAGGGCCCATCACTTTAATCCACATGCTATTGGACAAACAAGTCATGCGGCTAAACTCAACATCAGTTGAATGAGGAAACATACTCATTAGTGGGAGGTAATGCAAAGTCCTGTGACAAATGGCATGGAGTAATTCGAATACAGGACAGGAGTGAAGAATTGAGAGCAATGAACCTATTTACCAGAGGACGTTTCTAGTGCTCACTTGATGACAAAGTCAGCTGTCAGAAGATTTTTCTCCAATTCACGTCTCCGTAGAGCTTATTATTAAGATCCAAGAAGGTAGTGTTCATCACCATTACATTTCTGTTCAGATTAAATTATACACGAATATCTGTATATAAATTTGTTTAATAACAGATAAGTAACCAAAACAGTAACAAATGTAATTTATTTTTAAATTATTATTGACATTTTCCCATATTATAGTTTTTGAGTACCAAACTTTATTGAAATCTTTTATACTAGTTCCGGAAGAATTCTGATGTCAATTTCAGGTTTCCAATTAAGATTTTTATACTATCTTTGGTTTATTCCTGTGGAGTATATTTTCTAAATCCCCACAAAGGAAAGTTAGGTCAAACCACCATTAGTTCTGAATATGCTTGTGTTTGGTTAGTGTCATAACTTTAATATGAGCTAAGTGTATTTTTATGCAGTAATTTGGTAAATCATCTCAGTAGATGATAGCAAATTACCCACCTTTGTTCTGCCTGATGGATAATATGTTCTAGTTGAGTAATTAGGTATTAGTTAGGCACAGCTGCAGCTTGTGTTCGACAAGTACTTTTTCAGTCACACATTTATCTCTCTCTTTGTGGATGAATTGGCAACATGCCTCATACGGGTCTTTAATGTACTGCTTTTATGTAGCTATAGGCTGCTGGTCCAAAGGGTATATGTATGCAGTTTGATATCTATGTAATACCATCTTTGAAGAAGAGGACAAATTTTTCTTAAAAATCATACATGGTAATATTGATATATTATTATCTTTTATATAATACAATATTTTTAATCTTTCAATCATCCCTACATAATTCTTCCTTTTAGGCTGTCCTTTCCAACTGTGAGAGTTTAAGGGTTATATTTCATGACTTTGCAGATAACATTTGCCTATGCATAATTAGTATGTCTGAAATGCTGGAGACTATGCCATTGGCTGGAATGCCATTGTGCTACAGTGGTGCTCCTTTGAAGTGGCATATGTCAACCTGGGAATAACGGAAATTTGGGGCCAGCAGATAATTTGTTGCGGGAGGCTGTCCCGTGCTTTGCGGGATGTTTAACAGCACCCTGGCCTCTACCCACAAGATGTCTGTAGTACTCTGCCCTACCCCAGGTTGTGTCAATCCAGAGTGCCTCCAGACATTTCCAAATGTCCCCGGAGGGGCAAAATTGCCCCCATTGAGTGCTACTGCTTTAAAGTAATTTCTAATTAATGGTGACATATATTATAGCAACCTCTCCCTCCTATCTGCCTATCATACTTAAAATTGTTGGCCTGAAAATTGATAAAGGAATGAGAAAGAATGAGGCTAATATGTCTCATTTAACATAAATCTCTGAATTTGGACAATAGTGAATTACATGTTAGAAAAAATTGTTTACATTCTTTTATTCAGGTTTTTCATGTAGACCTTTATAGGATAGGAAGGTTCTGGTCTACCAGTTTTCTCTTTCCTTTCATTAGAAAAGTCTCTCTCCATTGTTATTTGTTGTTATTATTGTTCCCTTAATGGCTATTAATTTAAAAGGTTGCATTTATTCATTTTCTTTGCTGTGCAAAATATTTTAGAATAGATGTTGTAAGCGAATTCCATTATGTCTATGAAAACTTACTCTGAGTAGGTGGTTTCTGTAAATTAGGAGGGTCTGGGGAGTAAGATTTTTTTACATTTGGAGAGAGAATGATTTGGGGTTAATTGCACGTAGTTACTAAACAGTCTTACTCCTTCAGTGTGCATGTTGACAGGGATAACAGATGAGGTTTCATCTCATTTCTCTGCAAGAATATTTTGCCTTCTAAGTTCACGATTTTTGGAAATCTAAAACAATTTCATGAGGCTTGAATTCTGGGCTCTCGAACTTAAATTCTAGGGAAAATCCAATCTAGCAGAAAGAACATGGGTTTTGATTAAATAGAACTGGATTCCAGTTCCAACCCCTAAGTACTTGCTGTGCAACTTTGGCTAAGTTACTCAAAATCTCTGAAACTGTTTCCTCCTCAGTGAATGGAGATAATACATTTTATTGCTGAGACTGGGGCAGGAATGGTTGGTGGTGGGAAGGTGACTGCATTTATTCTCTCCACTTTCTTTTATCCTATTCTTTATATTTAGCATCAACCGTTTTACTGAAAACTCCTCTCACAGAGTCTCCCAAAACCTACTTGCTGATAAATCCAAAGGACTCCTGGTAGTCCTTTTTTTAATCAACTGCTCTTTTGCTTTAAAAAAAGGACTGGCAAACATTTTCTGTAAAGAGCCAGATAGTAAATATTTTTGACTTTATGAGATAATGTCTGTCTCAATTACTCAACTCGGCCATCATATGTAAAAGTGGCCATAGACAGTGTATTAATGAATGGACTTGGCTGTGCTCCAATAATACTTTATTTACAGTAGTAGGCGGTGGGCTGGACTTGACTCACAAGCGTAGTTTGATGATCCTACTCTAAGCTCCTCATTGGCTTCTCAGTTCACTTTATATCTTTTAGTTTTCTGGCTACAAAGGATTCGTCTCTTGTCATTGATAACTCCTCCTCTATCTCCTTCACTGGGTTTTCTTTTCTTGCTCACATATTAATTGTTTAAATTAAGATAGTGCCGGTTGGGAAGAGGAAGCAGATGTGAATCAAAATGAGACCATCATTTTCTTTCTCAAGCCTTTATCCTCGGTGTGAAGGCCAAATCTCAGAGGCGTACAAGGCTCTTTATTATTTAATTTCTGCTCAACTTTGCATCTTCTTCTCCTTAAATTCCTCAAAGCTGTTACCCTCCCAAGCTATTTACATTTTCTCAATTTGCCTGGTGCTCCCTCTTATCCCTGAGCTCGGCACATATGACTTTTTCCTCTCGAAAGATTTTTTCTTTATCTTTTTTTTTTTCCTGGATGGAGAAAATTCATTCTTTATACTCTACCTTAATTAGCTTCTGCTCTCAGCAGATTTCTTTAAATCCCCACCCAAGATTGGATTAGAGCTTTTTCTACATGATTTCTTTGAGTATATTTTAAATTATCTAGAAATAAAACTTTAATGAAAATATCAACGTAGTCTGTTCCATAATAGAGTTATGGTTGGATTGCTATGAGACTGCACAGAAAGGGTACTAACCCTATTCTTGGAGACCAAACTGCCAGGGAAGGCATAAGGGGAAAGTGATTTTTGAGTTGGGTCTCGACACAGAGGACCAGGGGAGGAAGGTTCTGCCAAGCTGATGGAATGTCAGAATTCAAGACTGTGGGGCACTGGGCAGTTCATGGGACAGTTCATATTCTGGACGACATTCTATGATTCATGTCTATTCTCTGCAGTAAAGCTTCACTTAGATAATTGACACTCAGTAAATGTGCGTGGTCAGATGACAAATTTATTCTTAGAAGTTACAAGTTAGGCTAATTTTTTTTTAAGGTAGGCATTTACTTTTGATTGATCTTAATATATTCATCAATTAAGATAATTTAAAATGCACTGACCTTTAATCACAATACTCTAGGTGAGCTTTCACAGATGTATGTATGACTAATTCATCTCCCCTCCACCCATTCATCTCCCCTCCATCAAAACCCAGCATAGTGCACAGAGAAGGTCTTCATAAATATTTGTTGAATGAAAGAAAAACGCTGAATGTTGCAAGGAGGTGGCACCAGATAGAAGACAAAGAGTAAACAATTTGCCAAACTCAAGAATGCACATATGCAAGGCATAAAATAGATCTTGGTACTACTTGATTATAACAAAATAATTACCTTTTAATCATAAAATGTAAAAGCAACTAGAATATTAAGCAAAGGAGAAATACAATAAAGAAAAATGATTATGAAAATTCTAAACTCTGAGTTGAGATTTATAATAAACTTCCATTTTAACTAAGGCAGTCCAGTGATATTCATTATTTTCTCTTGGCGTTCATTCATTCATGCATTCCAAAAATATCTACAGAATACTACTTATGCAAAGGCACTACTATAGGCTCTCATCACCCTTCTTATTAAATTCTGAAATCTAGGTATTAGCTATGTATATATTTACACACACATACACAATTATGGATAGACATATGTGTGCATATACATGCATTCAGTTTAACTAAAAAGCTGGCTATTCAGGATGAAATTGTTTCTCAACACCTGCAATTACCATGTCTCCTGTACTGTACATTCCTTGACTACTTCTGGCAAAATGGCCTTATATTTCACGCTAAGTTCTTC
This sequence comes from Balaenoptera musculus, assembly GCF_009873245.2. Lineage (NCBI taxonomy): Eukaryota > Metazoa > Chordata > Mammalia > Artiodactyla > Balaenopteridae > Balaenoptera > Balaenoptera musculus. The sequence continues at coordinate 87,894,122 of NC_045795.1, forward strand.
TAAAAGCTCTTCATGAAGTTATTTATGCTGGGAATAAAGTTTATGAGAGAAAATAGCATTAAAAATATAATTCTTATTGCAATGTGACCAAAATCCAGGAAAAGAAAAAAAGAGGGAAGCTGGATTTTCTTACAGACCCCCTTCTACTTACTCTCAGAATTGGAATTAAGAGATATAACTTATGGAGAACATACACCATTGAACAGATGCCTAGGGAATTAGAGCCGAATTCTCATTTCAGTGGGTGAACAGTCAGTCGCTGCCATATGGGCAGAACACGGTTTCTTCTCAGACGTCTCCTAGGCATTTTGTGCCCTATCAACCGTGGCTACATCCACTCCATTTCTAGGCCCAAAATATTAAATATAGTTCATGTATCTTATGCTGTATTTTCCAAAAGAATGTTCTGAGAAAACAATGCATATCATATATATTCATAACCTATTAAAGAGTTCATCACAGACTAATTAGTTGCTCATTAAATATTTGCTGAGATCAAAAGAATGCATTATAACTCTATCAATGTAAAAGATTTGTCAAAGTCCACAAATGAAGCAGGAAGTTATCACTCTTTACAGACATATAAAATAACATCTGACTATTGACAACTTCTTGATAATTCAAAGGTCACTCATGCTCAGGAAATAATAAGAGAGTACACACAGTATGATTTGATTTGGGGTGATTAAAAAATGAGGATGTTCTATCCTAGGATAGATGTAGTAGTAGAACTCGGTGTCTAATTTCAAGTAATTCTGCCAGCTAGCTGTAATCCCTCTGAATATAGCAATAATAATAATTTCCTCAAAAGTTTTTAGTGAAATTTAAGTGAAACAATGCAGGTAATGCGTTTGATTCAACACTTATCACATCATAGAATCTTATATAAGAGAAATACTAAGATGAAATCATGAAATCAAAATAAAATAATAAAAATAGTGTTCATCTGTAAATGTTTGTACTACAGTTTCCTGTGCTTTTAATAATTTTCTATAAAATAAATTTGTGCTAATCATTGTCAGGTTCGCAGTGTTCTGATACTCTAGGGATGTAATAGTAAGAATATAATTTGAGAAAAGATAACAATATTGGTTGTAGCCTTTTCTGTAATTCTCAATGGCTATTTCTTTCTTTGCATCGATCTTGGGACCCATGAAGAGTGGGAATAAGAAACAAATAAAATCTTTAAAAATGTTGTCAGCTTGAAGGTTCTCATTTTTCTATATTATCCCTTCAACACCCTAAGTGATCAGTGCTGGGGAAGAGGTCATGATCTGACTAGGAAAATGAATTATTTTTATAAGTGTGGGGAGAAAATCATTTAAATTAAGTTATATAGAGAATGATAAAAGAAATTCCTTGAATATATGAATATTTATTATACATTTTTCTTTGAGCCCTTCTCTTTTCTATTCTTATTTTTTAAAGAAATGGTAAACAATCATTTTATGTTCTCCTTCTTGTTCTAATTTTCCTTAACCTTTCCCAATTCTCATTTTCTCATTTCCAACCACCCCATCACCACAAGCACCAAAAAAAGAAAAAAAAGGAAGTCAGACTTGTCAGACTTTGTTATCATTGTCCCAGAAGGGAATTACTTATCACAACTTCTTTTCTTTCTATTCCACAGCTAGTTATTTAAAATTTCTTTTGGAACCAGAGAGATTACTTTATTCTAGGATTTCCCCTAAGACAAAAACCCTGGTAACCATAGCAGCATTGCCATCCAATCTTTTGAATCCACAACAAAATGCGGCTAGAAATGCTTAGCGCAGTCTCCCAAGGCAAACATTGCTGTGATGAGTGACAAACTGAAACAATAGGAGCTGCTCCTGTTGCCATGGAAACAGGCCTTTCCATCTGAGCGGTTCCATACCAGGGTTCACAATCTAAAGCTTTGCAAAGGTATGCTGGTCTTCACTCCCCTACTGGTTAGCACTTACCACCAGACTAACACTGCTGAGATGACTGACATGGAAAGACGAGGGCTATCCCTCATTGCCACAGTAACTCAGGTTTCCAGTAATTTGCCTTAATGGAAAGTTGAAAGAGCTTTGTAGCAGATGTCTATAGTAGCTAAATCAAATGACAGTTAAAGAGAACAAATGTGATAAGTTCCTTAAAAGTTAAATGCACACCTTTTGGGGTGTCACTGGGTCTGTGTTTTCTAAAAAAATACATGCTCCACCATGCTTTTAAGGAATCACAATTTAGATTATGAAGTACTGGAACAAAATATGTTTTATCCACTTGCAAAAATGTTTATAGAGAATACAAAGTTCTCTGAATGTAAATAGAAAGCACTAAGTTATTAAACACTTTTTCTTTGGGAGTCCTTCAACAGGAAGGACTCTGTTGAACAACAAAGGACAGAAATTTCATTGAATTAACTGGCATATTTATGACTAATCATATATCCTAATGGCATTTTTTAGCAAATGGCTAGTCAAAATATTAGATTTGGAAAGTTATGATGAGCTGATAACCCATTACCCTTATTTAAAAAATTAAGATTAAAAAACTTTAAAAATTAAGATTTAAAAAATACTTCATGTGTTATAGATTATTTCAGGACTTGTCAATAAGATGATCTATGAGGCAGGCATTATAGTGATCCTCATTCACTAGGTGAGGCAAACCCACCTCTGGGAGGTTAAAGTGACCTACACGAAGTGACACAGCAATGGTGAAACTTAGCCTTGAACTCAGACAGCCTGGTTCTACATTCTCCATTCTTTTTATTTTACCATTTTACTTTAATCTGCACAACATGTACCTATTAAATATCCTCAGAGAATTTAACTAAACTATAATTTTAGTCCAAGTTAAAAGAATGTATAGTTTCAGATGCTGCAGGGCATACCTCTGTATGTATTCTGCATTTTTCGCTGTGGTATGCTTTGTAGACATGAACATGGAGCCCATCACAAGTTCCCTAGAATGGACTTTGAGCTTTAATCAAGAAACCACTGTGGAGTACGTAATAGCATAACTTATCTGACAACCTGTTACACAGGCAGATACAAAACTCAGAACTCCAAGATGAAGGGAAAACTCATGAAAATATGGTTTGAATCCTAGGAAATGTGCATAAGGTATAGTATGCATTGGTTACTTAGGATACCAGATGCACCGCAAATTGTACATAAAGCTTCCACAAGACTATAGGGCCATATGTATGTGCTATTGACAATAAACAGAATACCTGTCATTGGTATGAATGGAATGTTTTATAAACAATAGTATAGGGATTATAAATAATGAGTTTGAATGACATTTCTAACATTTACTAGCTGTATGACATTTGGCAGGTTACCCAACTTCTATATTTCCTTTATACAATGGGGATAATACTTAATCTATAAAGTTGGTATGAGGAGTAAATAAAATATTAAACATACAAACATCTAACACAGCAACTGGCCCATAGTAAGGACTCAATAAAAGTTAGGTTACACTTATTTGTTCTTGTAGAAGTCAAAGGTCAAGTAAGAAGGGATCTTTTGCAGCTTCTTCAATGACAGAGCAGACACGGTTTACTAGAAAAATGTAAGAACTATTACTATTTTACTCAATATGAGGAAGATACTTTGTAAAAAGAAAAAAAAGAGCCTTTGCCTCCTAAACAAAATAATATGTTACCTTGACAGAAAGTATGAAAGGTTATATAGAAAGGGTGAGGTTGAACTGTTTTGGCTTACTATTGTTGAAGAGGTATTTACAGCTGATGGTATGCATAAGATCTTCAGATTTTATTTTTTAAATCACCTGGCAATGAATGACAGCTCCTTTTCTTCTTTTCTACTACTTGCAGTATCACTGTTGCAAGTTGTAAGGAGCCCTACAGCAAACACCATCAAATGAGTACAGCAAGGCATGTGGAAATGAGACTTGGTACTAATTAGGCAACTTTGAAGGAAAGGCGTTGTGGAACGTGAAATGCAGAAAGTAGTAATTACTGGCCTTAATAAAATCACCAAATTTTAAGTTAGGAACTCAGAGGTGGTTTAAAGACAGCAGGAGAGGCAATGAAGGACATTTGTCCTTAACACACCTCCAAATAGTGTGGAATAATACTAGAAAAAAACTCTCCATGTTATGTTCCTATCTCTTTTCTCTAACCTTATTTCCTGCTGTTTTTCTGAACACACTCTGATCTCTGCTGCTCTGCAGACATACTCAACCTTTGCTGCCTTTATTCCATTGTTTATGTGCTTCTGTCACCAAGAATGCCAACCCTCTCGGGAAAAAACCAATAGTGTTAAAATTTTACTTTTCCGTTAATGCCAATATCAAAAGGTAGCTTCTTCAAAAACTGTCCATGATGCTTCCCACTGGAGTGTGTGCTCTCCCCTGCCTTTCTTGCAGCCCTTCAGATTGTACCTTGGAGTCCAAGTGTAAACTATATTGCACTCAACGGGGAGACATGCGGGAGAGATGGAAAGAAAGAAATGAAAGAGAAGCTGAAGAAAAACCAACTACAGTTGTCTCTCCATATCTGTGGGGGATTGATTCCAGGACACCCTCAAAATACCAAAATCTCTCAGATGCTCAAGTCCCCTGTATAAAATGGCATAGTACGGTTTGCACTCCTTCTGCATTCTGGGCCTGCATCTGTGCACCCTGGGGTTCAACCAACTGGGGATCAGTTGGTTGAATCAGCAAATGCACAGCCTTTGCATACAGAGGGCAGACTGTATGTAAATTGTGCAGAAGACTCTGCCTCCCATTTCAGTTCATAAATGTAGGGCCCAAAGTAAGCTGGGATGTGGAGTATCTGTTGCTCCTAAGATGATCCTAGTTTCCTGCCTGCATAGCTTAGTTTGCCCATTTCACTCCCTTGTAATCAACTACATATATATATATATATATATATATATATATATATATATATACACACACACACACATATATGTATATATATATTACTCCCTTGTAATCAAGTGTGTATATATATATATATACACACACACACATATATATATATACACACACACAGACACACACACACTCATATATACTTGTACTACATTGCTCCCCAACTCAACCAAATGTTATAAGAGGTGATCCACTGAAAAACAGTGATTTTGTGGTGTTATGGTTCTTATTCCTGATGTTGGCTGCATTGGACTCAATGCTGCTTTATGTTTGAAGCAATTTGTTTTCAGGCTTTGGAGTTATTCAACGCCCTCTAAAAATAGCTGAAGCTTGAAATAAAATATACTGACCTCAAATTATAGAAATTTGAAAAATTAAAATGAGTCAACACTTAATTGTCTACAAAACACATGAACTCAATTTTTGTAACTGTACGTTTAGTATTTGTAATAGATTTTCACAATTGAAAAGAATTTCGTAATACATTTTCTCTCTTTGCATCAATTCATAAGTATGTATGATCAAAAAAAAAAACAAAGAAAAATTTCAATTTAGTCAGTTGTAGCCACACCTTATCCAAATGCAAAAAATGCAAATTCTCTCATTAAAAAAAAAATTCACAAGATATTTAGTGTGGAAACTGAGTGCTTTATAATGTATTAGATAATCTGTGGGATGGGGATTCTAGTGACTAGAATCCTAGGACTTTGTAAGATTGCCTTGGTTTCCCTATTGAGAGTTAAAACAGGAACACCACAGTTGCCTTCCGAAGGATTTTTAGGAGTAAATTTGACTATAAATCATTTTCATCTCACCTGACTATGTAAGACGTGGCTCAGCACTGTCTCTCTTATGACTTATGACCCTCCTTTACCTCCCCTTATGGATGTTTATTTTTGCAATGACATTTTTATGGTCCTTCCCTATTCCTTTTATTTAATTCCTCCTCTTTTAAATTGTATTTATTTTCTGTACTTTAGATCCAAGTTACTAGGCTTTTTCCAACGTAACTGGATTGTCAAAGTGTACATATAGTCAGATGTGCATGAAAATTATAGCTTAATTATTTTATGCAACTGACATAAACATTGTCACAGACTCTTATCCTTCTAGGCAGTGAGGAGACACATGTTTTTTATCAGCAATATTTCAGCATCTTCCAGTTTTAACAGCACCTTTCAGTTTTAAGTAGACCCTCTATGTTAAATATTTAGTCAGGTTAGAAGTCAAGGTCATATCAGGGCTGCCTCACCTTTCCCCTTCAGTCTTCCCCCAGGTGGCGTCTGGACATAAGTGACAGGTCTTCACTATGTTTCATGGAGGAAAAGCTGTCTGAGGTTTTACCTACTACTGGTCTACTCTCCAGGGTGACGGATCTGGTATTCGTGTTTTCACTGGTGGTGTCTGCTGAGGTACAGTTAGTTGAGCTTTATTCCAGGACAGCTAGGCCTTTCTGCTACTATTGTCTATGGCTGGTGACCTTGGGGTCTGGTTTCTTAGCTCAGGCTTGATGACTTAGCCCCACCTCAGTAACTGCTGGTGTTACAGATCCACCCTGAAGGTGGCTGTGACTGCCTCCCAGCTTCATCCTTAATGACCAACCTTCTTGTTCTTGGCTACAAGGCCACTCTGGCCACACTGTTCTTAACAGTGATTCTCTTTTGTTAATTCCCCCAGCAAGATTTTTAATTCCTTATCTCACTATTCTTAATTGGTGATCCATATCACATATTTCTAACATTTTTGTTTATCTTTACATTTTTTCTAAACTCAAACCCAGTTTTTGTTAAAAAAAAAAAAAAAAAGGGAAATGAAAAAGACATACACACAGACAAAAGTTAGCTTAAGTATACACAGCTTATATCCACTGAACAAGGTCACTTTTGCAATGCCTTTCAGGCTCCGTATGATCTATTCATCAATACTTTTACCTATAGGAATAGGATGCTACAGTTAACTTTGAAATAAAAGACTACTCTCCTGGACACATGTGATTATGTCCAGGAAAGAAGATGAATGACTTAAACTGGGCCAATCATATTCTTTTTTCAAAGGTGCTATGATACAGTCCTTATTTATCAATCAGAAGCAAAAGGAAGAATGGGTAGCTTCTCAGAGAAAAAAATGGAGATCAAATAATTCCTGTTTTCCAGATACTTTTCTATTCCTTGTTACCATCCTTCTCTGAGGCCTTGCTACATCCTCACCCTTGGAAAATGCAAAACACTTTGAATCTTCATAATGAATTCCCATTATATCTCTATAAGCTAGCTCAAGTTGATTTCTAGAATATTTAATTAAAGAGTTATGATGAACACACCTGTGGGGTTTATTTCTTTCATGTCCAAATTACCTCGCCGAAAATGAAATGGAAATTTTGGCCTTTATTTTGGATTCTATCAAAGAACAATGGCTCTAAGAATTTAAGGAAAGATAATATCCATTTGTAATTCAAAGGTGTGACAACTCAAAACAGTCTTCTCACGGTTCCAGCGGTGAGTAGAATCTTTCTCTGTTCTTCATCTGAGTCTCCATATTGTCTGCTTTATATTACCATATTGAGTAATTCAACCAGTTACTGCAGGTACAGCAAAACAGTAAATCTATTTCTGTTGGCTGATGTTTGAACATATCCTACCTGTCCTTATTATGGGTATGCTGGTGAACATTTTGCTTTAACTATTGCTGGAATATTTTTTAAAGGAAAACAGTATTATTATTATTTTTTATTCTTAATGTAGTCTTAGCAATGATTTCCTGCTGTCTTGGATAGTGATACCTAATAGATTTTCCTACCTGCATCTGTTTCACTTTCTTCCAGTTGCTGCAACTCTATTTTCCTTTAGGGAACTGTTCCTCCTCATTTCTTGCAGCCTTGGTGAGACTGATAATCCAGGTACTCGAGCTTGATCTGAGAAAGTCTATCAGCTCTCATTCTCTAGATCCTGATGTAGTTACTGGACTTTCTGAGCCCAGGTTGTGCTAACTTTCCTTCAAAATTTGCTACTTTCCATTTATTTGTGTCATCTTCAATTTCTTTCATCCATGTCTTATAGTTTTCAGAGTACAGGTCTGTCACCTCCTTGGTTAAATTTATTCATAGGTATTTTATTCTTTTTGATGCAATTTTAAGTGGAACTCTTTTCTTAATTTCTTTTTCTAATAGTTCATTAGTAGTATATAGAAAGACAACAGATTTCTATATATTGATTTTGTATCCTAAAACTTTTCTGAATGCATTTGTTAGTTCTAATAGTTTTTATGGGATTTTTGGGGTTTCCTATATACAGTACCAAGTCATCTGCACATAGTGACAGTTTTACTTTTTCTCTTCCAATTTGGATGCCTCTTCTTTTTTTCTTTTTTTCTGATTGCTGTGACTGGGACTTCCAATACTATGTTGAATAAAAGTGGTGAGAGTGGGCATCCTTGTCTTGTTCCTGATCTTAGAGGAAAAGCTTTCAGCTTTTCACTGTTGAGTATGATGTTAGCTGTGTGTTTGTCACATATGGCCTTTATTATGTTGAAGGATGTTTCCTCTATATCCACTTTGTTGAGATTTTTTTTATCATAAATGGATGTTGAAGTTTGCAGATGCTTTTTCTGCATATACTGAGACGACTGTATGATTTATATCCTTAATTTTGTTATGTGGTGTACTGCTTGATTTGCAGATATGGAACTATTCTTGCACTTCTGGAATAAATCCCACTTGATCATGGTGTATGATCCATTTAATGTATCGTTGAATTCAGTTTTCTAGTATTTTGTTGAAGATTTTTGTATCTAGGTTCATCAGGCATATTGACCTGTAATGTTCTTTTTTGTAGTGTCTTTATCTGGTTTTAGCATCAGGGTAATGCTGGTCTGGTAAAATGAGTTTGAAAGCGTTCGTTCCTCTTCACCTTTTTTTGGAGTAGTTTGAGAAGGATACGTACTAACTCTCCCTTAAGTATTTGGTAGAACTCATCTGTGAAGTTGTCTGTTTATGGACGTTCTACTCCTGAGTTTGGTTAGCATCTTTATGAGCATTACTTTGAAGTCTTTATCTATTAAATTGTTTGTCTTCATTTTGTTTAGTTCTTGTTCTGAGGTTTTGTCTTGTTCTGTTTTGATTGTCTTTTGTTTTGTTCTTTTCTTTTGGAAGGTGGTTTGTCTCCTCATTTTGCCTAACTTTCTGCATTTGTTTCTATGTACTAGGTGTTATCCACTACCTCTGTCAGTCTGGAAACAGTGGGCTCATGTAGAAGCTGCTCTGTGAGGCCCAGTGGCGCAATACCCTCTGGTCTTTAGAGCCAGGTGCTCCAGGGGTATCTCCTGTGTGGACTGCGTGTGCCCTCCTGTTGTGGTTGGGCTGCCATTGCTACATTCGTGCTAGTGGGCAGGGCCGGCCCCCGGCTTAGCTAGCTGTGTGGCTTGGCCTCAACTGCTGTGGATTCCCTGTTGGGCAAGTCTGGCCCTCGGCCCAGCTGGCTGAGAGGGCCAGCTATGACTACTGCAGGCATGCTGATGTGTGGGACTGGCCCTTGGCCCAGCTGGCTGTGAGACGTGGCTGCAATTCTTAGGGGCACACTGGCATGCAGGACTGTCCCCACAGAATGGGAGCTGCTGTGGAGGGGTGCCTGTGCTGGTAGAGACGGCCCACTGGTGAGACAGGGCAGGAGCCATGTTGGAGGGGCAGGCCTGGATGGGCAAGTTAGGCAGGTTGGGTCCTCGGGGGAACTCTGGGGTGGGGCACATGATATTAGCTAAGTTGATGGAGAGTGACAGAAATGGCACCCACTAGTGCCAGGCCAGCTAGGTGGAAGGAGAGTAAACAAAAATCATAATGGCACCTGCAAGCACTTCCATCTCCAGAGAAAGTTCCATCAGATCCCTGCCTCTCTAGCACACACCCTAAAATTAGTCAAGGAATTTCCTTTTCATATAAACCAGGTGCTTTTCAAGATGCTGCCTCTGCACTGTGAGTAGGAGCTAGTGAGTTTGTGCAAGAGTCAAGAGTGGTGTCTCAGTTTCCCACAATCTTCCAGGTCTCCCAGATGCAAGCCCTACTGGTTTTCCAAGCCAGACTTATGGGGGCTCATCTTCCTGGTGCAGGTCCCCTGGGCTGAGGAGCCAGACATGGGGCTTGGAGTCCTTGCCTCTTGTGGAGGGGGGACCTCCACGGTTGTGATACCCCTCCTGTTTATGGGTCACTGCACCAGGGGTGTGGGTTCTGGTTAGACCATGCCCGTGCTCATCCTCCCTGTCTCGACATGGACTTTGCTTTATATCCTTAGTTTCAGAAACTCTATTCTGCTAGTCTTCAGGTTGTTCTCAGAAATAGTTGCTGTCTATGTAGTTGTAGTTACGGTGTGTCCATGAGCAGAGGGAGGTGAGCTCAGAATCTTCCTACTCTACCATCTCGATCCAGACTCCACTTCTGTAATATTTTGAAGCAAATCTCAGACATATATGTTTCCTTTGTAAATATTTCAGTATACATTTGTCAAAATTAATAAATGTTTCTCTTCTTTAGATATAACTGGAACAACATTATCACATCTAAAAACAAAATGGAGTTTCATTTCTGGTAATGGTGGAATAGCTGATATCAGACCTACCCTCTTGATGAAATAATTATAAGCTTTGGACAAAACACATTAAAAAAAAAAAAAAAGAACAATTGTTTCTAGTCAGATGAATCTAGAGGGTATGCTCCATAGTGAGAGAGACCGTGACTCAGCAGCTTGCCTGGATATGGGAAGGCCAGGCTCTAGGGTCAGCAAAACGCCTCATTTGAGGATTAGGATACGTAGGATCTGCACCCTGTCAAGTTCCCTGGTCAGGGGACGCCCATAACTTGGTTCTGCAGGTGAGTGAAGCTGCTGGTTGGGATTACAACTTGGGCACTACAGAATAAGAAACAAAGACGTAATAATGAGGAGGTGCTTGCTGTACTAAGCCATGAACTGGGGCATTGGAATTTGGGACACACAAAAATATCATTATTAGCCAGATGAATTATTTCCTGTCTTTTTTCTTGTTTGCTGTATTAATTGACTGAAAAAGAGCTTTTTGCTGCATTTGGTTTTTATGGCAGCCATTATGCTCTAATTGGACTATTGATCATCTTCCAGTTTATTTCTCCACCTTATCATGATTGTCTTTCTTTTCACCTAACAGCCGTAAGCCACGGATTTGACTTTCAAGCTGATGCATTTGCTAAAAAACTTGGAGAGGCTAAAGACACATTCTGCTTTAACCAAGTTAAACAAAGGTAACTTGGGATTCCCTGTTTTTGACTGGCTATTTTCAGGGTCACATTATTCTCATCCTCTAGTACCAGGGAGACTTCAAGCTTTGGAAAATTCAAAACAAGACTAGTTGTCCAGTCTGTGACTGAAGACACTTCTGATCAGTTTTGTCCTGGTGGCATATTCTAGCTCTTCCTGTTTTTAATTTTTTCTTTAAGAAAAGTTATTAAGTACAGAAAATCCAAGATTTAAATAAATTTAATATCTCATTTCAAAAATGATTTTAATAATCCATTTCTTAAAGAAAACATGAAATTTTTAGGCTTAATGTTTTAAAAGGCATAGTTTTTCTTGAAGTATAGTTGATTTACAATATAGTGTTAATTTCTACTGTACAGCAAAGTAATTCAGTTATACATATACATACATTTTTTTAAAAAGTTCTTTTCCATTATGGTTTATCACAGGTTATTGAATATAGTTTCCTGTGCTATACAGTAGGAACTTGTTATTTATCCATTCTATATATAATAGCTTACATCTGTTAATCCCAAACTTCCACTCCATCCCTCTGCCATCTCCCTTCCCCCTTAGCAACCACAAGTTTGTTCTCTATGTCTGTGAGTCTGCTTCTGTTTCGTAGATAGGTTCCTTTGTGTCAAATTTTAGGTTACACATATAAGTGATATAATATGGTATTTGTCTTTCTCTTTCTGACTTACTTCACTTAGTATGATAATCTCTAAATCCATCCATGTTGCTGCAACTGGCATTATTTTGTTCTTTTTTATGGCTGAGTAGTATTCCATTGTATATATGTACCACATCTTCTTTATCCATTCATCTGTCGATGGACATTTAGGTTGCTTCTATGTCTTGGCTACTGTGAATAGTGTTGCTATGAACATAGGGGTGCACGTATCTTTCTGAATTACAGTTTTGTCTGGATATATGCCCAGGAGTGGGATTACTGGATCATATGGCAATTCTATTTTTAGTTTTTTGAGGAATCTCCATGCTGTTTTCCATAGTGGCTGCACCAACTTACATTCCCACCAACAGTGTAGGAGGGTTCCCTTTACTCCACACCCTCTTCAGCACTTGTTATTTGTAGACTTTTTAATGATGGCCATTCTGACCATTGTGAGGTGGTACCTCATTGTAGTTTTGATTTGCATTTCTCCAGTAATTAGCAATGTTGAGCATCTTTTCATGTGCCTATTGGGCACCTGTATTTCTTCTTCGGAGAAATGTCTATTTAAGTCTTCTGTCCATTTTTCGATTGGGTTGTTTGATTTTTTTGTTGTTGACTTGTATGAGCTGTTTGTATATTTTAGAAAATTAAGCCCTAATTGGTCATATTGTTTGCAAATATTTTCTCCCATTCTGTAGGTTGTCTTTTCATTTTGTTTATGGTTTCCTTTGCTGTGCAAAGGCTTGTAAGTTTGATTAGGTCCCATTTTTTTTCTATTGCTTTGGAAGACTGACCTAAGAAAACATTGGTACGATTTATATCAGAGAATGTTTTGCCTGTGATCTCTTTTAGGAGTTTTATGGTGTCAGGTCTTATGTTTAAGTTTTAAAGGAATAGTTTTATCTTTAAAATCAAATTTATCATCAACTTGTAAAATTATTTGAGAAAATACAGAACTTGTTTTACTTACACACTTATATGGAATCAGGTAAGTTTGGGGTCATATGTTTAAAAGAGGGAGCATCACCTCTAAGTCCTCTCTGTAAGACAGAAATAGTAGTCCCAAATCATTGAGCTCATACCTGAGTTGAGACTTGTTTTTACTTTCATGCTTTTATGATTTAACCTGCCAATCAGCGTTTTAAATGAAAAAGAAAAGTAACAATTGGTAAGGCTGATGTTATTTAAATGAAAGTAGCTAGAAATATGCTCTACTGTTACACCAAATTTCTCTGTTTGCTCTCTTGCTACAAACTGATCAGGAGTTTCTAATGATGTTTTGAAATTACAAATTATGTGTAGAATGTTTTTAATCATTGGGCTTTATTTTTGTTTTTAAGAAAATCCCAGTCTTTATTTTTCCTTCTACGTACTGGGAATGATCCCATTATGGGTAAATTAGTATTTTTAAAAAATATTCAGCTTTCTCCTCATTCATAATCTTTTAGTCAATAAACAGTGCATCTTTTCACTTAGCAGAAGTTGCCATATTGAACAGCTTTTACTGTTTTTAAAGTGGCAGAATGTGGATAGAAGAAGAAATGACATTTTAAGAGACACAGGGTGAAACACTGGTGGTTCTCCTATAATATTGCAGGAAAAAATATAGTCTTCTATCTCTTTCAAGGACAGAAGAGTTTCACTTTTTATTTATAATCTTATCAGTAAGTTGTAAGTACTGTTTAAGCAGGCCTGATTCTGTTTTTAAAAATTATAGTTTTTGATATGCAGATAATTTTTATTTTCAAATCAAATGTCATAAAATTTTTCGTTTCCAGTTTGCAAGGCTCCATATTTGACTGCTTTACATTTCTGTCCACTTTCTGAATGAGAACTGACTTTGTCCCTAGAGCTCCCCACCCATTGGTGACATTTGCCTTCTGGGGATTTATTCCAAAGTAAGATCAATGATGCATCCTTGGTATCTGCCGAGAAAGTCTGTGGCTCAGCAGATATTTGGGTGATGTCTTTACATGGAAATATAATTAAAAACACATATCTAATTTAGTACCATATTATTTATTTTCCTAAAGCTAAAGAGGAGCAGTCCTATGATTTTATCCAGCATCCTATATCTGTGAATTCATGCTGTGACAACTGCCTTTCCTTCCTTCTGTGCCTTTAAAGACAAATTTCAGTTGTGCACAAGTGAAACATTAAAAATTGCCAATGCAAATTAAAAAAAAAGTTTGAAGGCATTAAAGAGGCACCAGAAGCAGAGAAAATAGAGAGAAACAGAACTCTCAAAATGAAATAAACTAGGTGAGATCCACATTTAACTGACCTTTCCCTGAGGGAATTCTCCAGTCTGTGTGAGCACCCCAGAGTTCAAGGTGAAAGATGCAGTCTTACTTGACTGTAGAGTTAGATATCACAGTGTGAAACTGACAGAGATTAAAAATTGAGAGGAAAATGATAGAAAGTAGTTAGACACAGAACAGGAAGACCTAAATATGCATACAGACTCCTGTAAATTTTTCAGTTTATTCCTAAAGTGTAAATGTATAGAGCAAGACTTCAAGGGACCCAGCGGAAAGCAACAAATAGAATCCTTAAAATGTGAGCAAAGATTTCATCAGCTTCAACACTGGAGAATAAGAGTTTTGTGTTGGAGTCCTGTCAAGTTGGGGTGGTTTGATAAAAACCTTGCTTTCTGTGTAAAACTTAGAAGGGGCATACTTTAGGAATGAAGTCTGCAGTAAGGGCCATGCCCAAGGATCAAGGGCAAAAGCAAAAGAGTTCTGCCCTAACAAAACCTAGTAAAAACTTTCACAGAATTAAAGTTATCTGTAAATAATATAAATGTGTGCTAGAAAAAATTCTGAGATACCTAACAATATCTAGCATTTCTACAAAGCATTATATTCAATTTTCAATATAACAATACTATAAAAAATTACTATACACATGAAAATATCAGGAGGTGCCATCACATTCAAGAGAATAAAGAGTCAATGGAAGCAGATCCAAAGGTGACTCAGATATACACAGGCTTTATAACTTATTAGTATGTTAAATAATTTACAGGAAAACATGGACATAATGGGGAAAGGCATGGGTTTCTCAGGAAAGGAATAAAAAGTGTAAAAATGAATCAATCAGAAATCCTAGAACTAAAAAACACAACATTTGTAGAAAACATCATTAGGTGGGATTATGAGCAGATTGGACATAGTTTAATAAAAGCACTGAACTTGAAGAAGGGTTAATGGAAAATTTGTGTTTTTTTAAATCTTTGTATTTGTAATTTGAAACTCTGAAACTCTAACTCATGTTTAATTTAAAATCCAAAGCAAATATACACATACAAAAATTAAAGTTTGAGAGTTTTAAATGTTAAATATACATCAAACTTAAGTTTTTAAATTTGAAGGAATTTCCACTATTTCCCCATTTCTTTTGATGTGTTCATGACTGTTTCAGCCACCAAGGCTTAAACTCTACTAGACATCGCTCTCTTGACAAATTCATCTAGTGAATCATTAAGTCAGTCTCATGGCAAAAAATTTCTGTTCATTCTTTCAGTTTCTTTTTTCTTTCTGCTGAAACTACCTTCCTCCCTAAAAATAAATATGCCCCTTGTCCAAATATGAATATAAATTGATAGGTGAATGAATGGGATTATTCAGTACTTAAAAAATGAACAGTTTTCCCATGGCATTGAGTAAATTAATAAAAAGGAAGATCCTTTTCTTCTGCTCAGGGAACGCAGAGTTCCTTCAAGGTTTATGTGAGAGACCTTACTTATTACTTATCCACAACTCCCCCTTTCTTGCTGGCTATCAGAACCACAGTTGTTTTTTCATTTTGTTTTGTTTTGTTTTTTTGAAGAACAGTAATATGTCCAATATCAGGGGGTAAATCATGACTGATCTAAGTGAACCCCTGTCTCCATCTTTCCTATTTGCCATGTACAACTTTTTCAGTGTCACTTATAGCCATGTGAACATTTTCTGGCCCATAAGATGTAAGGAGAAATCTTCGGGGGGTGGGGGGGCGGGTCTTCAAGTAAAGCTTTTATTTCCTGATAAGAAGACATAGACTCAGGAGAAAACCCTCCCCTCTCTTTCTAATTTTGAATATAATTGTGACATCTGGAGCTTGCAACTATGAGGCAATAAGCCTAAGACAAACAAACTAAGGCAATAAAACATACAAAACCAAAAGAGGCAATGTGCCAAAAAGAATGGGCAAATGGAAAGAGTCTAGTCACTGATGATTACATTAAAATTTGAACTAGCCTTTAACTTCCTGTCTCTGGACTTCCTATTAAGTGAAATAATTAGAGCTGTGATTTTAGCAGCTGTTAGCTGTATTTTTGTTATTTGCTGCCCCCAAACCCTTGATGAATAAAGATTACCTACATGAAACAGTTTAACACCAATGCAAGAAAGCATGTGATTGTTACCAAAAATCATGATGGATTATTGTAATATGGAAAGACAAATTTGATAAATATGTACTTCTGAGTCAGAAAAACCATCATGGAATGTTTGCCTGTAATGACCATGAGTTGTGCTGATTCTTAAAGTTTTCCTATTTCAAAGAACATGAAGAGTACGTGAAAGTAAACTCAAAACTTTCCCCACATTCTATTTTTATGATGGTTGAATTTACTGGATAATAAATTTCTGTGTATGAAAATTACCTCTGCTATCATTATCCCTAGTAAATGTGTAAAATGAGGTAATAGTGTATTTATGTTTTTCTCACAAAGTTTCTGGGTTGGAAAAAGATCTTCTGAGCACAATACCTTTCCAGTTGTTCAATTCCCTTTACACATTGCTGTTAAATGTTTGCCAGGCCTGTTCCTAAGTTCCACTGGTAATGAGGAACTGGAATCAGTACACTTTATCTTCTAGCAGTATTGGACTTATGACAACTCTTTCCTTCTGTGGATTAGAAATATGTATTGTGTAGTTTCTTCCCATTGGTGTGAATTAGTATTGGAAATGTATAAAGATAGCTATTATTTCCTCCCTGACACTTTTCCAGTTTACTCATCCCCAGTTCTGAAGAGCAGTTTTATAGTAAAGTTTTATATACCTTAGTCATTTGTGGGCTACCTTCATGTTTTTTTCCATATCAACTAAACTATCATTTATTCAATAACTTATTAATGTGACTCCTCGTTTTACTTAAATAATTCTAGCTCCCCCCATGCAGTAATAGACATTAAATCACTCGTTTGATTCCTTAGTTATATTTTTCTAATAGGCATTATAATGAATAAATATTAAAATAAAAATATTCATGTTTAGCCTAAGTAATATGTGTAACACATATTGAGAAACACTGCATTAAATATATTCCTATAAAGATTTTGTGTGTCTTAAAACCTTTCTACTTTCTCTGCTGACTATATTGAAGCCTCTTTTTCATTCTTCTTTTCCCTCCCTCCCTTCCTTCCTTGTGACAAAACAAATTAAACTTATTAACCATGAAGCTAAAAAGTATCATGAGTTTGAATCTTTCAACTTGAAGAGGGCTCTCATTTCATGATTACAAACAGGTAGGTTATTTTTTCTCTTAGCTACCATAGGAATATTCAGATACCCTATATTCGTTGAAGCATGCACTCTTTAGGACTGAAGTAAACATTGTTTTTTATTAAAAATTAAGAAGAAAAGTGAGATAATTTTTATCCATATGTTATTTAAATTGATATAGTAATACCTCAGTTGGAAGGATAGCTGTTTTAATAATAGAAGTTCATCCTATTTTTAATAAATATAATAAGGTAGACATGGTTGTAATTATTTTCTAGGAAACAGTTATGGCTATATCAAGGAAATTAAATAAATCTTAATGTAACATTTTCCAACATTTTTAAGAATCAAATCCTACATTTTAAAATAAGAAAATACAGTGTAGATTATAGCCATTTTCATGTGTGAGATGGTTCCTTATTTCTTTTTCTCTAATCAAGCTTTCAGTTGCTTCACATTGCCTGGCCAATTTTAGGTATATGTCCATCAATGCTTGGCAGCCTCCAGCATGTCATAGTCTTGTTTTATGAAGACCCTAGACAACCATTCACACAGATTGTGTGACTGCAGAGAGGGCTGAAGGTGAGGTTTAAAAATGTCAGTAACTCAGATTTATTACACTTCAAGATGGAGGAGGAGTAAGACGTGGAGATCACCTTCCTCCCCATAAATACATCAACAATACATCTACATGTGGAACAACTCCTACAGAACACCTACTGAATGCTGGCAGAAGACATCAGACTTCCCAAAAGGCAAGAAACTCCCAATGTACCTGGCTGTGTGGCTGAAGGGTCTTGGTGCTCCAGCAGGGTGTCAGGCCTGAGCTTCTGAGTTGGGAGAGCCGAGTTCAGGACACTGCACCACCAGAGACCTCCCGGACCCATGTAATATCAAGTGGCGAGAGCGCTCCCAGAGATCTCCATCTCAGCACTAAGACCCAGCTCCACTCAACGACCAGCAAGCTCCAGTGCTGGACACCCCATGCCTAACAACTAGCAAGACAGAAACACAACCCTACCCATTAGCAGAGAGGCTGCCTAAAATCATACTAAGCTTACAGACACCCCAAGACACACCACTGGACGCAGTCCTGCTCACCAGAAAGACAAGATCCAGCCTCATCCACCAGAACACAGGCACCAGTCCCCTCTGCCATGAAACCTACACAACCCACAGAACCAACCTTACCCACTGGGGGCAGACACCAAAAAAAAAGGGAAATACGATCCTGCAGCCTGCGAAAAGAAGACCCCAAACACAGTAAGTTAAGCAAAATGAGAAGACAGAGAAATACAGAACTGATGAAGGAGCAAAGTAAAAACCCACCAGACCAAACAAATGAAGAGGAAATAGGCAGTCTACCTGAAAAAGAATTCAGAGAAATGATAGTAAAGATGATCCAAAATCTTGGAAATAGAATGGAGAAAATACAAAAAATGTTTAACAAGGACCTAGAAGACCTAAGAGCAAACAATGATGAAAAACTCAATAAATGAAATTAAAAATTCTCTACAAGGAATCAATAGCAGAACAACTGAGGCAGAAGAATGGATAAGTGACCTGGACGATAAAATAGTGGAAATAACTACCAAAGAGCAGAATAAAGAAAAAAGAATGAAAAGAATTGAGGACAGACTCAGAGACCTCTGGGACAACAATAAATGCACCAACATTCGAATTATAGAGGTCCCAGAAGAAGAAGAGAAAAAGAAAGGGACTGAGAAAATATTTGAAGAGATTATAGTTGAAAACTTCCCTAATATGGGAAAGGAAATAGTCAATCAAAGCCAGGAAGCGCATTCCAAGGAGAAACATGCCAAGACACATATTAATCAAACTATCAAAAATTAAATACAAAGAAAAAATATTAAAAGCAGCAAGGGAAAAGCAACAAATAACAACAAAGGGAATCCCCATAAGGTAAACAGCTGATCTTTCAGCAGAAACTCTGCAAGCCAGAAGGGAGTGGCAGGGCATATTTAAAGTAATGAAAGGGAAAAAACTACAATCAAGATTACCCAGCAAAGATCTCATTCAGATTCGATGGAGAAATTAAAACCTTTACAGACAGGCAAAAGCTAAGAGAATTCAGCACCATCAAACCAGCTTTAAAACAAACGCTACAGGAACTTCTCTAGGCAGGAAACACAAGAGAAGGAAAAGACCTACAAAAACAAACTCAAAACAATTAAGAAAATGGTAATAGGAACATACATATCGATAACTACCTTAAATGTAAATGGATTAAATGTTCCAACCAAAAGACATAGACTGGCTGAATGGATACAAAAACAGGACCCATATATATGCTGTCTACAAGAGACCCACTTCAGACCTAGGGACACATACTGACTGAAAGTGAGGGGACGGAAAAAGATATTCCATGCAAATGGAAATCAAAAGAAAGCTGGAGTAGCAATTCTCATATCAGACAAAATAGACTTTAAAACAAAGACTATTACAAGAGACAAAGAAGGACACTACATAAAGATCAAAGGATCAATCCAAGAAGAAGATATAACAATTGTAAATATTGACGCACCCAACATAGGAGCATCTCAGTACATAAGGCAGATGCTAACAGCCACAAAAGGGGAAATCGACAGTAACACAATAAACGTAGGGGACTTAAACACCCCACTTTCACCAATGGACAGATCATCCAAAATGAAAATAAATAAGGAAACAGAAGCTTAAAATGACACATTAAACAAGATGGACTTAATTGATATTTACAGGACATTCCATCCAAAAACAACAGAATACACTTTCTTCTCAAGTGCTCATGGAACATTCTCCAGGATAGATCATATCTTGGGTCACAAATCAAGCCTTGGTAAATTTAAGAAAATTGACATCATATCAAGTATCTTTTCCGACCACGACGCTATGAGACTAGATATCAATTACAGGAAAAAAACTGTAAAAAATACAAACACATGGAGGCTAAACAATATGCTACTAAATAACCAAGACATCACTGAAGAAATCAAAGAGGAAGTCAAAAAATACCTAGAAACAAATGACAATGAAAACACAATGACCCAAAACCAACGGGATGCAGCAAAAGCAATACTAAGAGGGAAGTTTATAGCAATACAATCCTACCTCAAGAAACAAGAAAAATCTCAAATAAACAACCTAACCTTACAGCTAAAGCAATTAGAGGAAGAAGAACAAAAACACCCCAAAGTTAGCAGAAGGAAAGAAATCATAAATATCAGATAAGAAATAAATGAAAAAAAAAGAAGGAAATGATAGCAAAGATCAATAAAACTAAAATCTGGTTCTTTGAGAAGATAAACAAAATTGATAAGCCATTAGCCAGACTCATCAAGAAAAAAAGGGAGGAGACTGAAATCAACAGAATTAGAAATGAAAAAGGAGAAGTAACAACTGACACTGCAGAAATACAAAGGATCATGAGAGATTACTACAAGCAACTTTATGCCAATAAAATGGACAACCTGGAAGAAATGGACAAATTCTTAGAAAAGCACAACCTTCCAAGACTGAACCAGGAAAAAATAGAAAATATAAACAGACCAATCACAAGTACTGAAATTGAAACTCTGATTAAAAATCTTCCAAAAGGGCTTCCCTGGTGGCGCAATGGTTGAGAATCTGCCTGCCAATGCAGGGGACACGGGTTCGAGCCCTGGTCTGGGAAGATCCCACATGCCGCGAAGCAACTGGGCCCGTGAGCCACAACAACTGAGCCTGCGCGTCTGGAGCCTGTGCTCTGCAACAAGAGAGGCCGCGATAGTGAGAGGCCCGTGCGTCGTGATGAAGAGTGGCCCCCGCTTGCCGCAACTAGAGAAAGCCCTCGCACAGAAACGAAGACCTAACACAGCCAAAAATAAATAATTAAAAAAAAAAATCTTCCAACAAACAAAAGCTCAGGACCAGATGGCTTCACAGGCGAATTCTATCCAACATTTAGAGAAGAGCTAACACCTATCCTTCTTAAATTCTTCAAAAATATAGCAGAGAGAGGAACACTCCCAAACTCATTCTACGAGGCCACCATCACCCTGATACAATAACCAGACAAAGATGTCACAAAGAAAGAAAACTACAGGCCAATATCACTGATGAACATAGATGCAAAAATCCTCAACAAAATACTAGCAAACAGAATCGAACAGCACATTAAAAGGATCATACACCATGATCAAGTGGGGTTTATCTCAGGACTGCAAGGATGCTTCAATATACACAAATCAATCAATGTGATAAATCATATTAACAAACTGAAGGAGAAAAACCATATGATCATCTCAATAGATGGAGCAAAGCTATCGACAAAATTCGATAAAAACCCTCCAGAAAGTGGGCATAGAGGGAACTTACCTTAACATAATAAAGACCATATATGACAAAACCACAGCCCACATCATTCTCAATGGTGAAAAAAGAAACCATTTCCTCTAAGATCAGAAACAAGACAAGGTTGTCCACTCTCACCACTATTATTCAACATAGTTTTGGAAGTTTTAGCCACAGCAATCAGAGAAGAAAAAGAAATAAAAGGAATCCAAATTGGAAAAGAGGAAGTAAAGCTGTCACTGTTTGCAGATGACATGATACTATACATAGAGAATCCTAAAGACACTACCAGAAAACTACTAGAGCTAATCAATGAATTCAGTAAAGTAGCAGGATACAAAATTAATGCACAGAAATCTCTTGCATTCCTATAATGATGAAAAATCTGAAAGAGAAATTAAGGAAACACTCCCATTTACCATTGCAACAAAAAGAATAAAATATCTGGGAATAAACCTACCCAAGGAGACAAAAGACCTGTATGCAGAAAATTATAAGACACTGATGAAAGAAATTAAAGATGATACAAATTCATGGAGAGATATACCATGTTCTTGGATTGGAAGAATCAACATTGTGAAAATGACTCTACTACCCAAACAATCTACAGATTCAATGCAATCCCTATCAAACTACCAATGGCATTTTTCACAGAACTAAAACAAAAGATTTCACAATTTGTATGGAAACACAAAAGACCCCGAACAGCCTAAGCAAGAAAAACAGAGAAAGAAAAACAGAGCTGGAGGAATCAGGCTCCCTGACTTCAGACTATACTACAAAGCTACAGTAATCAAGAAAGTATGGTACTGGCACAAAAACAGAAGTATAGATCAATGGAACAGGATAGAAAGCCCAGAGATAAACCCACGCACATATGCTCACCTTATCTTTGATAAAGGAGGCAAGAATATGCAATGGAGAAAAGACAGCCTCTTCAATAGGTGGTGCTGGGAAAACTGGACAGCTACATGTAAAAGAATGAAATTAGAACATTCCCTAACACCATACACAAAAATAAACTCAAAATGGATTAAAGACCTAAATGTATGGCCAGACACTATCAAACTCTTAGAGGAAAACACTAAGAACACTTAGAACACTCTGTGACATAAATCACAGCATGATCCTTTTTGACCCACCTCCTAGAGAAATGAAAATGAAAACAAAAATAAACAAATGTGACCTATTGAAACTTAAAAGCTTTTGCACAGCAAAGGAAACCATAAATAAGACCAAAAGACAACCCTCAAAATGGGAGAAAATATTTGCAAACAAAGCAGCTGACAAAGGATTAATCTCCAAAATATACAAGCAGCTCATGCAGCTCAATATCAAAAAAAACAAACAACCCAATCCAAAAATGGGCAGAAGACCTAAATAGATATTTCTCCAAAGAAGATACACAGATTGCCAACAAACAAATGAAAGAATGCTCAACATCATTAATCATTAGAGAAATTCAAAGCAAAACTACAATGAGGTATCACCTCACACTGGTCAGAATGGCCATCATCAAAAAATCTACAAACAATAAGTGCTGGAGAGAGTGTGGAGAAAAGGGAACCCTCTTGCACTGTTACTGGGAATGTAAACTGATAAAGCCACTATGGAGAACAGTGTGGAGGTTCCTTAAAAAACTAAAGATAGAACTATCATACGACCTAGCAATACCACTGCTGGGCATATACCCTGAGAAAACCATAATTCAAAAAGAGTCATGTACCACAATGTTCATTGCAGCACTATTTACAATAGCCAGGACATGGAAGCAACCTAAGTGTCCATCAACAGATGAATGGATAAAGAAGATGCGGCACATATATACAATGGAATATTACTCGTCCATAAAAAGAAACAAAATTGAGTTAATTGTAGTAAAGTGAATGGACCTAGAGTCTGTCATACAGAGTGAAGTAAGCCAGAAAGAGAAAAACAAATACTGTATGCTAACACATATATATGGAATCTAAAAAAAAAAAAATGGTTCTGAAGAACCTAAGGGCAGGACATGAATAGAGACGCAGACATAGAGAATAGACTTGAGGACATGGGGAGGGGGAAGCGTAAGCTGGACGAAGTGAGAGAGTAGCATTGACATATATACACTACCTAATGTAAAATAGATAGCTAGTGGGAAGCAGCTGCATAGCACAGGGAGATCAGCTCAGTGCTTTGTCACCACCTAGATGGGTGGGATAGGGAAGGTGGGAGGGAGACAGAAGAGGGAGGGGATATGGGGATAAATGTATACGTATAGCTGATTCACTCTGTTATACAGCAGAAACTAACATAACATTTTAAAGCATTTATACTCCAATAAAGATGTTTAAAAAAAAATGTCAGTAACTCAGACATGAACCTCTCTAAATCAACTCTCACTTCATTTGCAGAAGGACAGTTTTGAAAGTTGATTTCTATGGATTTAACAATAAGTAAGCTCACTGCTCTCAGGATCACATGAGATGGACCAGGGACATGCTCACATTAATATATCTTAATGTTTTTCAAACAAATATCACTGTATATTTTTAATGTCACATAAATGAGAAACAAATATCCTCTGATGTGAATTATACACATGAATGCAGAGAAAGTCAACAGAAATTTATAGAGATTGATAAATTGGAATAAAGTAATGAAAACTTTTAAAAAAGAACTTTATATGAAAATTATATGTTCTTAGAATGAAGAGAAAGAAACTCACATAAATCAAAAGTGAACTGGTTTGGCTGCAGATATTTCAATTGGAAGGACACATTTTAGTGGATAAAATTATGTTTGATCCTCATTTATTCTCATCTTGCAGGTGA
The DNA here is from genome assembly GCF_009873245.2 of Balaenoptera musculus. NCBI lineage: Eukaryota > Metazoa > Chordata > Mammalia > Artiodactyla > Balaenopteridae > Balaenoptera > Balaenoptera musculus. The sequence continues at coordinate 87,918,564 of NC_045795.1, forward strand.
GACTACTTGGATATATAATATATTGAGATGAAAATATTCAACATACGTAGTTAAGATACATGGATTAGCCTCAAATTCAATTCCTTTCATCTAGATTTGTTGTGGGAGATAAATAAGTGATAACTATTCAAATGCTTGAATAATGAGAATTCAAGTCAACAGTTTCTTTTGATACTACTTATTCTCCAAAAGCCCAATTGGGTCATGAAATTTCAAAACAAATCAAAGAAAAAAACATTTATATGTTGCTTACATGACGGAAATCTATGGACCTTTTGAAGATGTCAGTAATGTGCTTCATCATGAGAAGCAGAATTCTTCCAATTGCACAATGTTTTTTATGGTTGGTATTTAAACATAAGCTTTTGGCTTAGGTTGACTCATGGGACAATCCCACCTCATCCTAATGGGTTTTATTTAAAGCAACACAGAGATTTTCTGGTTGAATCTTGCTGCTTTTTGTTGTTGTTGAATCTTTTTTTCATAGGTCTAAATCTCCCATTTTATCAGTTTCACAGTAGCTTCTATGTGCTGCTGAGAAATCATATATAAATTTTCCTCTCTGTTTTTATTTTTCTCTTCTATTTAAGTGAAGGATTTGTGAACCTTATTAAAACAGGATTTATCCATTCACTTCTGCTTTATTCAACTATCTGTGCTAGTTTGTGATATGGAATTTGCTTAGTTGCTTTTATACTTTGGGTGCAAGTATCATATTTAAGATCATATAAAGATGTGGTAGGCCATTTGCTTGGTGTTCCATGGAATGAAATCTTTAAGAAACCAGAAATAAACACAATTATTATCAGTATAAGTTCTCTGCCAAGAAACAGAAAAAAAATTCTTGAATAAGAAACAAAATACTCTGAGCGGGTGATATCGTGGTCTATGATCCATATTTGTGCTGAATTAGATGTTGCTGATGGTCTAAATCAAACAATTTTTCAACAGATTTGATATCTAATTTTTTTAATCATAAAGATTTGTTTACATTGATTTCTCTATATTCTTCTACTCAGTCATCCCAATGGTAATGATCTATATTTGGGAATCAAAGTTAAAAGTCAAAACATAAGCCAAGAAAAAAAACAGGAATAGGAAAATTTGCCTGTTACCTCATTAACCCATTATCTAACCATCCAAAGTTAAGGTTTAAATATTATTAAAATCAGATTAGTCTTCCCCTCTTCTTAAACCACCTTCTTATCACAATCTATACTTAAATTGTTGTTAATTTATATGTTGACCTCTGTAGAGTTGGTTGCCTGTCTGTTATAAAATAGGTTTCATAAGGACAGATACTTTGTCCGTTGTGGTCTCTACTACACCACTGGCATTTAGCACAGTGCCTGGCACCCGGCAAATGTTTGTTACAGTTGAGTGCCCAAATGGCTTAGGATAATGGTGCCATAAACCAGGCACTATCTGTGTTTGCAGACCATAACCCAAAGTCTTAGGTTGGACAGGCATTTAAGCTCACCAGTCCAATTCCCAATGCAAGAATTCTACACATTGTGTAATTAAAATATTGTCATATGGATTTTGCTCCTTGGAGCAACAGAAATGAAGACACTACTGCAACTGCTTGAGACAACTATCATTGCTTCTGCTGTCTCCTATTTTTTTCTCTCTGACTAAAGCACCAACATTTCATTCTGCTCACTCTCTTTTGAGTTCTCTGGTGTGATCCTCTAGTGTTTCAATGCTTGACTGTGAGAGATAAGTGTCCTTGCTTTTAGATACACTATGTTGCTGGATTCAGTCAATACAGGTGACTGATTACCAAGTCCACTAGGTGATTAAGTTTGGCTGGAACCAGAAATGGAAAATCTTAAGAAAAACCTTTAGCAGGGTTCCACAGTGGAGAAACACCAACTTTGAATGGCTTTACAATGTTACAAGTGTAGATAATAGAAACTAAAAATGTTATTAAAAGGAGTATAGAAGTTTTCCATTTCTATCAAGACATCTAAATTTCTGATTTCTTTGGCTCTCTGATTAGGAAAAAAGTACATCTTTACATATTTATATATAAAAGATACAAATGACAGTTTGACTATAAAGTTTCCAGAGTTATTTATAATTTAAAAAAAGGACTTGACAATGCAAATGCCTCTCTTATTGGTTGACTTTAAGAATGAGGAAGACGTGAATGATTAGAGAAGAATTCATTGTGAAAAGTCATCTACTTAAGATGACTCTGGAGGAGTAAACATAAGCTTCTTTAAAATAAGCATGATTATGAGACAACAAATAACAACAAACTAAAGTCTGAACACATTTACACTGAGAAAGAATTCTAGCCCCTGACATGCAGCTAGAACCTGGTGTTGCTGCAGGCTGATCTGATGCTCACAGTCATGCCTTGGAGTTCCCCTGTTGAACATAAACTGATTTAGAGAACATCAACATCAGACACGGCAACTCCATGAGCATGATGGATCAAGACAAAAATAAGACCAGTGTGTAATCACGCCTGAACACGGACTAAACATGAACATTGTCTAAACCATGAAACACCAAACACTTCATTCTCCCATATGGTATGCGTGACTGTTGCTTTAGAGCTGAAGGATTTAGTCTTCCCTTCTTCTAGATAAGATTTATTAATATATCCATTCATAGAATTACCCCACCTCCTGAGAATATCCAGTCCAGAGCAGAGCCCCACATCCTTAAACTCTCCCCCAGATCACTTAACACGATCCCAAATTCTATAACAAGAATATAGTGTTTTCTAACACTCTCTTACTGAGTCATCCCACGGTTCCCATGGCAAGTGTTGTCTCTCACTGCTGTGGATAATAAACCTAACTTGTTCACCTACAGCTGTAACACTGGTGGGCTTTGGCTGGAGAACACTAGCAGCAGATAGGTGCCTTGGACAGTTTTGGTGAGCGACGGTGCTTGTGGTAACGGTACGAGTGAATAACCCTCTTACAATTTTAACTGACACCATCTTCCTAGCTAACACTGGGAGGTGTTTGAGCCATTTGCACTGCCCAGGTGCTCTACACTTAAAGCATATCTAACAGATGTAAAGACAGATTTCTACAATAGTTAAAGCAGATTGTGTGTTACCTCCAAGGATTACTAGTTGTGCAGTTCACTGTTAACGGAGAGTCCTTTAAATAACAAATTCTCCTAGTGCTTTTGAAGTGTGATCGATTATCAGAAACTTGATTTAAGAGAAACTTTTCATGAACACATTGAAAGCAGAATACAGCTGTAAGGGGAAATATTAGAACTTGTTGGTCTAGACAGTAATTCGATTTGCATTCATTTTTTAGTATCTAGATGCACTATTCTAAACTTAATTAAAGCCAACAGGGAAAAAAATCACTTGAAGAAAGGATGTTTCTTAAGGACCCATGTGAAATATGAAAACACTTCTTATTTTTTAGACAAACATTTTATCACCTGAGGTAGAGAGAAAAATGCACCTTTTCTATATGTCCCAGAGAATAAGTTGGCATAAAACATTTTTAGTAATTCCGTTTTTAAAGATAAACAATTCCTATTTTCTGTCCTATGTATCTTAATTCTTTTTCAATGTTATGTAACAATAAGACACTCTTCACAGCAGATACCTTGTATGAATGAAACTGGCTTTATTTAAAAAACACTATTAGATCTTGCTTTACAAGGATTTTATTGGAAATATGTATATATTTTTAATATTGCTAAAAATGCTTCATTGCTATAAAATGGTTTCCTTTCAAATTGTTGCCATTGTTTCTGACAGAAGCTCACCAGCCAGAAAGAGCCACATTTCTGCTCTTTTCTGCTATAGTATACCTGATGAAGAAGTGAATTCTCATGGAATCTATGCAAAACTTGGTCATTGGATTTCATTCATTGTATGAATGGCCAAATACAATGTTTTAAAATTTTAGTCGCAATTTCTACCTGCCTTTACTGTCACAAAAATAACCATACAGTTCATCTGAGTGAGCCTTTAAAATGTAAGAATAGAAATGGCAAGGTGAACCTCTTAAGTTTCATTTCTGTTTAAGGTCAATATTGTGTTCTGAGGAGGTGGCTGAAGGTAGTGGTGACTTGAAGAATATCTAGGATGGCAAAGATGCATGGAAGTAGCTGGTACATGGTGCACAAATGCCTTGGGGGGAAGCAAAACTTGGTTCACGTATGCAATCGTTTGTGCCTTGAACTTTCTCTACCTTTATGTTCCCATTTTTTTCAGATAAATTTATTTATTTAAAAGTGATTTAAACTAATGATTTAAATAAAATAATTTAACCAGGGATTTAAACTAGTCATGCTAGAACATCTGGAGATTATCATTACCAGTTTATTTCATCTTAAGAAAATGATACTTTTAATCTTAGTTTTGAAGAACATGGATTCTTTTTTTTTTTTTTTTTTTATTTAATTTTGGCTGCGCTGGGTCTTCGTTGCTGCACACGGGCTTTCTCTAGTTGCGGCGAGCAGGGTCTACTCTTCACTGTGGTGTATGGGCTTCTCGTTGCAGTGGCTTCTCTTGTTGCAGAGCACAGGCTCTAGGCGTGCGGGCTTCAGTAGTTGTGGCACTCATGCTCAGTAGTTGTGCCTTGCAGGCTCTAGAGCGCAGGCTCAGCAGTTGTGGCGCACAGGCTTAGTTGCTCCATGGCATGTGGGATCTTCCCGGACCAGGGCTCGAACCTGTGTCCCCTGCATTGGCAGGTGGATTCTTAACCACTGCACCACTAGGGAAGTCCTAGAACGTGGATTCTTAAACTTGCTGTTTGAAGATGGAGTCTTCAAATCAACTAATCCAATGGTTTACAACATCATTTTAGAGACAGAACCCATTCTTCTGTTAAAGCTCATTTGACATCCCAAAATGTAAAATACATAACATCAGAACTTATGCATTATTTATATGTATTGAAGTAGGAGAAAGAGACATAAAGCTCTTCCTGCTCCAATATCCTTTTTATTCCCTCTCTCCTTCCCCACCTGGGTAGTCACTCAGGCATTCTATGAAATTCTATGATCTTCAGGAACGTGGGTAGGAAACTTCAGAGGATAAAGGCCTTCATTGTATCAGGGAAGTGATTCAGTTCTTTCAAGAAGAATTGAGTTTTTTGAGAGGCAACAGCCATTGAATGATAAAGATTGAACCAGAATACAAACACCTTCATTCCAAGCCTGGTTGTTTTCGATAAATCTTATTACACATTAGTGTAATTCTTTAATCATTAGGTCATTTTTAGAAAAATAAGGTGCATGTCAGAAGGAACTGAAAAGTATTTCCATTTGAGTAGAAAAGAGAATTATGAGGATAATGATTTATACTCTTGTTCTTAAAATCTTCTATTATATTTCTTCTCGAAACTATAACTATAATTACTTTGAAATCAACATACAATCAGTTGCCTATATCATAGAATCTCTTTGTTGAGCAGACTTTGATCTGGGACCATAAGAACAAGTTAAGATCTCATAAAATAAAATTTTTGCTTCATGTCTCACTCTAACTACTACTAACATATTTAGTAAAGAAAATAATAAATTGGTGTCTTTGCACAGCTAGCTCCTTCTCATCCTTCAGGGACCAAGTTAAATTTCATTTCCTCAAAGAGGCCCTTCTGCAGGTTCTGCTTGTCATTTTCTACAATGACACTTGTTTATTTCCTATAAATGAAATAATCCAGATTTATCCTTTTTGTATGTGCTTCCTTAGTATTTATCTTTCTGTACATCTGTAGTGTAAACTCCATCATACCAGAGTTCATGTCTTTTGTTCTTGGTCACTTTTGTATCGTTAGCAACTAGTATATTTCCTGTCACATGGCAGGTGCTCAATACATAATTATTGAACAATAAATGAATATATTATATAGATGGCTATCTCATGTAAATTGATCAAATATAACACTTTCTAAGATGCACATCACATATATTTATGTATACACATTCCCAAATTGATACTCAGTTTTGCAAAGTTCGAGTTGTACATGTTCCTACACTTGTTACTGGCAATTTTTGGATGATATCTTGATGTGCATTTGTGGTGCTTATATTCACTTACAGAGTTCAGTGAACAAACTTCATGAGGAAATATTCAGCCATATGCTGCTTCAGAATTGCAGTAAGAGTGTGACTAATCTCTGCAGCTTTTTCTTTCAATAACTTTGAATTTCCAAATGGTTCAGTTACTTTCATTTTAGGTTTCATTTTTGGCTTTCTCTCCAATTGCCGCAAAATTACAAGGAAAGATTGGACATAAATGGAATGTTTTCTATCCCCTGGGTACTTATAATTTTGAAAATAATAATGGACAAAAATTACTGGATTATGTTTAATAAACAGCTCAGAGTGTTCTAATCAATCAATCAAGTAATCAATTTAGCATCTCTTTATTGAGACCCTATATGGGCAGCACTGTGATACAGACACATAAATATATAAACAAAGGTCCTTTCCTTTAGAGACTATAGTATCTATTAATGATAAATATCATCCTACAAACCAATTCATTAATTGCTTAAGCCAACTAGCACTAATTGTGTGTGTAATTGAGGTAACTAAAAAATGAATGGGGCTTCCCTGGTGGCGCAGTGGTTGAGAGTCTGCCTGCCAATGCAGGGGACACGGGTTCGAGCCCTGGTCTGGGAAGATCCCACATGCCGCGGAGCAACTGGGCCCGTGAGCCACAACTACTGAGCTTGCGCGTCTGGAGCCTGTGCTCCGCAACAAGAGAGGCCGCGATAGTGAGAGGCCCGTGCACTGCGATGAAGAGTGGCCCCCGCTTGCCGCAACTGGAGAAAGCCCTCGCACAGGAACGAAGACCCAACATAGCCATAAATAAATAAATAAATAAATAAAATTTAATAAAAAAAAAAAAGAATGATCACTGTGAGCTGGAATAATGATGAAAGGTTTAATGGAAGTTAGATTTAATCTTATCTTTGAGGTATGGGTAGTATTTGGAGAGGTTCTGGCCTTTTGGCTTTTTCAGGACCTGGTAAGGGTGGGAGGGAGCAATGTACAAAAGTTCAAGCTTCAAAGGTTAACGGAGACAAAGAAGGTTGGTTGAATATGGTAGACCCAGCATTCTGAGAAGGAGAGAGAAATGAATTGGTGTTTTTAGGGTAAGAAAAGTTTATGGAAGACCTAAAATGTGAAACAGTCTCATGTAGTACGTAATAGGGAAGCATCTTTTATCCCTAAGTAATTCAGTGATGTGATGCAAAATGTATTTTTAGAAAAATTAATGTCGCAGTGATATGCAGAATTAATTTAAAATCAAAAATGGAGTTAGGGAGAGGAAAATAAAAATATATGCTTAACTCTTTTCTCAATACTTTCTAGTTTTTTAAAAACACTCTTTAGTCATCTAAGACATAATTTCTGACTAGAACAATATATGAATTACTCACAGCTTAAATATGACAAGGTGTGTACTAAACGAATCCCAAATTGCAGATATATAATTTAGAGACATTTTTGCTTATGAAGATATATCCAGTTAAGTACTTCTTACCTACAGTTATATTGAAACAAAACACTCATAGACATCTCTGTGACAGCTCTATGTAGATGAAATGTTTTCATTAGGTTTATAATAATAAACTAAACTCAGAACAAATTCATAGAGTGTGTTTAATGGTAGGAGATGAAATGAGAAGAAATTCATAACAATATCTCAGAAGCATTCAAACTGAACAGTAGATAGCAAGTGGGTGATTACCATTGATCTACTTCATATGCACGAACAACAGATACTATCTTTAAACACCTCCAAAATTATGTTTCTTGCTGAAATCCACAATCAATAGCTTTAAAAATACTGAAGATTTGATGCCAGGCACAGAAAGCTGCTGGCAGCATCTGAGGCCGTGTCAGAAGGAGAATGAGCATTTCCAAAGGTGACAAAAAACAGTTCAGTCAATTTGTTCTTGGATTTAATTCCAGGATTTAAATGTAATTTTTTTTTTTAAAAGCTACATTAGATTTAGCAACATCAACAGCTAGGATGATTTTATTCCCAGGATTAACCAGTTACCTATCTATCCAGCTGAGCAAATCAGAAACCTAGGACTCATTCTGGATGTGTTTTTTATTTGCATAGCCCCCATCCATTCCCTTACCAAGTGCTGTTGGTTTTACATATACCACTGTAATCAGTCAGCTTCTCATCGTCTCCACTGCCTCACCCTTGTCTGAAATAGTATCACCTCTTCTGTGATTATGTACCCTGCATTCATGCTGGCCCTTGTCTGGTCTATTTGCGACATAGCAGCCAGCATGATCTTCTCCATACCTCTCCCCATTCCCACATTTAAATCTTTCCATGACTTCTTATTCTCAGGAAACAATCCAAATCCTTAACAGTGGCTAAAGGCCAAGTGTGTTATTATCACTGCCTGTCTCTACAGACTCCCTGCTCACTATCCCCTCCCCAGGTCTTGTCCTAAGAGCCGTTCTCTTTCCCCGCATGGGTTCTGTGCACATACAGTTTCTTATGTTTGGAAGGCCCTTCTGCCTCCTCTTTTCCTGCTTGACTATTATCCGTTCCTTGAAAATTAGCTTCAACATACTTCCTGAGGGAAGACTTCTGTGAACTCCTAGTTTAGAACAAATGATATTATGTGTTATATGATGTCCTAGGATCATGTTTCTTTTATTCAAATCACTCAACTTGTCTATAATTATAAACCTGTCAGTGTGACTTTTCATTTTATTGATACATTTGTCTCCTGTACTATATTTTGTGTCCCATGAAAGCAGACGTCATGGCTCCTTTCTCTTACCGTTTTATCCATAACACCGAGCAACATGTCTTGCACACAGTGGGTATTTGATCTGCTTTTACTCCCACATTTATGACTGGTACTTCTTAGATCCACTGACAAGTCCCTTAACCACGAGTCATTGTCTTCCAATCAATAAAATGGGTAATAGCACTAAGTCCCATTTCTGTCAAAATGTTTTCCTTTTGACAGTATGTGCGTAAGCTAAATAGATGCAGTTTGACTCAGGGATTTCCCAAGACTCTCTGACTCATGAATTCCACTCCTAGGTATAAACCCAAAAGAAGTACATACCTATGTCCCCTAGTAAATATGTATAAGAATGTTCATTGCAGCATTATCATACTAGCTAAGTTCAGAAAACAGCCCAAATTTTCATCAAGTGAATAAATAAATCATGATGGATTCATGCAATGAATTATTACCCATGATGAAAATGAAGAAAACAAAAGTGGATGCATCTCATGAGCATAACAATAAGCAAGAGAAGCCAAAAACAAAAGAGTACATACTGTGTACTTCCAGTTACGTAAATTTGAAAAATATGCAAAACTAATAGGAGTTAGAATAGTGATTAAATTTAAGGGGCTACTGACCAGGAGGTGGTGTGGTAAGAGCTACTGAGGTGCTGGTAAAATTCTGTTTCTTGATCTGAATGGTAGTTACGTGGGGGTTTTTATTCTGCAGAAAAATTAATGAGTTTAAAACTCATCACTGTGTCCATTTTCTGTATGTTTGTTATACTTTACTAAAAAGTTTAATGTATAAAATCCATGATTATAGATAATTTCAAGTCCTAATATAATGGGTGAATATGAGAAAATAGGTTTTATCTAAGGTATGTCAGGATATTTATGAAGGTGTTAAAGTAATTGTCTCAAGAAAAGACTATATGAGATGTACAGATTAAGATACTTGAAAAATAAACAAGTTATTGTTCTGGATGGAGTAAGCTATTTAAATTTTGAATCATTTCTATTTTGTCATACTATATTAACTAGAAAATGATAATTTATATTTTCAAGATATTAACTTATGCACATTCTCATGATTGTTAACTGAGACAAATATTTTTATTGTTCTGCACTTAGACACTGGCTAAACTCTGTAATAATGGCCAACATTAAGTGAGCACTTATTATATGCCAGACATTGGGCCAAATCCCTTATATACAATATATTATTTAATCTCCATGACAACCATGTACACTTGGCACTATCATTTTCTTCAACTTAAAGAATGAGGAGGGACTTCCCTGGTGGCGCAGTGGTTAAGGGGACAGTGCCAGTGCAGGGGACATGGGTTCGATCCCTGGTCCAGGAAGATCCCACATGCTGCGGAGCAACTAAGCCCATGTGCCACAACAACTGAGCCTACGATCTAGAGCCCCGCGAGCCACAAGTACTGAGCTTGTGCACTGCAACTACCAAAGCCTGCGTGCTCTGGGGTCCACGTGCCGCAACTACTGAGCCTGCGTGCTGCAATTACTGAAGCCTGCGTGCCTAGAGCCCGTGCTCTGCAACAAGAGAAGCCACCGCAATGCAAAGCCCACGCACCGCAACGAAGAGTAGCTTCCACTCACTGCAACTAGAGAAAACCTGCGGGCAGCAACGAAGACCCAACGCAGCCAAAAATAAATAAAATTAAAAAAAAAAAATGAATGAGGTTGCTGAAGTTGAGAACTTAAATACCTTGAGGAAGGTGACAGAATGAATAAGTGATGGAGTACTGAACTGAACTGAAATTGAGGGTTCTAGTCCCAGTATCTTAACTGTTACTCTGGCTCTCAACAGATGCTGAATAAACTCATCAATATTTGTTTAATATAAGAATTAAACTGAACAATTTTTGCATAGTTATATTCATTAAAGACTTTCTTACACTGCCTAAGAGATAGGCCCTTGCAATCTAAGTGTTTACATGACTAGACCACTTATGAATTTTAGGGATTTAAACTAATGTAATTTTTAGTTCAGCCAGAATAGAATAGCTAAAGCTGACAAGATCTTTGAGAATATGGGCAAAGCAAAGACACCTATGGGATGGGAGAAAATATTGCAAATGATGTGACCAAGAAGGGATTAATTTCCAAAGTATACAAACAGCTCATACAGTTTAATATCAGAAGAACAAACATTCCAATCAAAATGTGGGAAGAAGACTTAAATAGACATTTCTCCATAGAAGACATATAGATGGCCAACAGACACATGAAAAGATACTCAGTATCACTAATTATTAGAGAAATGCAAATCAAAACCACAATAAGGGATCACCTCACATGGGTTGGTGAAGCCACTATGGAGAACGGTATGGAAGTTCCTTAAAAAACTAAAAACAGAGTTACCGTATGATCCACAGATCTCACTCCTGGGCATAAATCCACAGAAAACTCTAAGTTGAAAAGATACATGCACCCCGGCGTTCACAGCAGCACTATTTACAATAGCCAAGACATGGAAGCAACCTAAATGTCCAATGACAGATGAATGGATAAAGAAGATGTGAGATATATATATATATATATATATATATATATATATATGTGTGTGTGTGTGTGTGTGCAATGTGTATATATGTATGTATGTATATGGAATATTACTCAGCCAGAAAATAGAAAGAAATAATGCCATTTGCAGCAACACTGGTGGACCTAGAAATTATCGTACTAAATGAAGTAAGTCAGATAGAGAAAGACAAATATTATATCACTTATATGTGGAACCCAAAAAATGATACAAATGAACTTATTTACCAACAGAAATAGACTCACAGACATAGAAAATAAACTTATGGTTACCAAAGGGGAAAGATGGGGGAAGGGTTAAATTTGGAATTTGGGATTAACAGACACACACTACTATATGTAAAATAGATAAGCAACAAGGTCCTTTTGTATAGCACAGGGAACTATATTCAATATCTTGTAATAACCTACAATGGAAAAGAACCTGTAAAAGAATATTATATATAACTGAATCACTTTGCCATACACCTGAAACATTGTAAATCAACAATACTTCAATAAAAAAAAATTTTTTTTAAAGAATTTAAAAAAGAATACGGGCAAAGCTATAAAAGAATCCCAATGTTTCTCTAAAAATGAGAAATAATATTTATCTGACTCGTGCTACTACATTTTATGAACAGAATAAGAAAATAAATTACATATTTGAATAATGAGTAAATGTAATCTACCAAATTGCTAAATTTTAGTAGCCTGTTATAGAATTAATAGCCTATTTTTCAGAGCAAGTATTTTATGTCTGTAAATGTACTCATTATATAAATTTTGGTATACTCCCACCAAATAACTTTTATAATGATACATCTGAAATATATGAAATAGTTAGTACTCTTCAATAATTTTTGAAACTGAAGCAAACTATTTAAAATCTCCATGTAATCTACAAATGATTAGGAGCATAAAAAGACACAGAGAGAATAAAACTGGATGCATTTGCAAAACATTTGTTAGCTCTAACTTTATAATCAATCATATTTTTTATCCCGGAGAACATTCCAAAATGAACTAAAATAATTTGTTAAGTTTTTAACTGTAAGAAGTTATTTATAACTGCTTGTATAAAAAATAACTATAAAATATTTATTAGAAGTTGAAAACTGCCAACAGTGATAGTACAGTGATCCGTGTTGATATTAATGCAAAAATAATAGTAACTTTCTCCTGAAAGTTTCCTCCCATTAAATGGGGGAAAAAAATCACTTGAGCTAAAATAGTTACAGATAATGCCTTGCAGGCATTGAAGACAATAACAGTTAATGTGACTTTCAGAAATAAATCTTGGGAATTCCCTGGCGGTCCAGTGGTTAGGACTCCTCGCTTTCACTGCTGAGGGTGCGGGTTCAGTCCCTGGTTGGGGAACTGAGATCCCACAAGCCAAGCTGTGCAGTGCGGCCAAAAAAAAAAGAAACAAATCTCCTAATTCTGATTTTCTTTCAATTTGCTATTGATCCAGAAGTCCCCTTGGATTTAATGAACAACCAGTATTCATGCTAATAATCAACATATTTCCATCATTATCTCTAAGAAGTGAACTGGCCCTATCGTCCTATCATTGCTAACAGAATATATCATATATGTGTGTGTATGTATATATATATATGCACACATATATCATACATTCTACTGAAAAATTATTTCAATATTTCCTTGACTACACTGATAAATCAGGAAGCTAAAAACTTCAAACAAAATGGCATTATTTTTATTTCATTATATTACAAGCTTGGTTTCATATCAGGACTAATGTTATTCAGATTCTTACTGTGGCAAAACACTTCAATGAAATTATCTTTACTTTCCTGAAACTCACTTCCCTGGGATTGATGATGTCTGCTGGATGGTAAATAAATTTCAATGACCATGAGTTAAGTGCACAAAATAGATTCAAGGATTCACTGAAGGGAAATTGGGACAAGGTATTGCAATCCCTAAGGATGGGATGACTTATCATTCATCTGTCTCTTGGGATAGAGATGTAACAAAGAGACAGTGTGTCCTGCCTTCTCTTCTTCTTCTTGTAGGTGTTTTGTCTGGGAATAATCACTGTTATTTGATTCAGCATCTGCTGTCAACATTAGAACTTAAAAATCTTGTCACTGATTTCCTCATTCTGAGACCTAGCAGGAAGGAGCAGAACTCTTTCTCCTGCAATCCTTTAATAGAAGCTGAATGTAATAGCTACAGTGATGCAGAGATGAGGAAAGTTAGGAGAGACTGCCTACAGAGACTCCCATTCTGGGTCTGGCCAGTTCCTTCCTTATTTATTGTGTGATGTCAGTGAGCTGGAGTTGATTTGAATAGGAGGGTCTTGGCCCTTATTATTCTTCCCGCTCAAATAACTCTAACTCCTTTTGACCAGCTCATATCTGCCTATCTCTAGCTGATGCCCTTTTGCTCTGCTCACATTTCCAGGATCCGTTTTAGAAGAGTGGCGCCCAAAGGCTCTCATTCACGTCCTTGTTCACGGTATTGTCATTAGGCATAGAAGCTGCTTCCCTTGGAGGGGCTTGGGAATGAAGCCCCCCAGCTGACCCAGAGCCAATGACTACTTGGACAGGAGATACAAAAGCTCAGCTATTTGCCTCCAGGCAAAAGAGATTTCCTATGCAATTTGCACTCCCTTGTGGAATCAGACTGTGGCTAGACATCACCTGAAACCACATCCTTACTTAGCTTCTTCCTTTCTCCGGAAAGCACGACTTTAATGAATTTCTAGAATGAGAATCCTCATCTCAGCCTTTCTTTTTTAGGGAATCTGACCTAAGATAATACGTAAATTGTATTTGTATGTTTAAAACCTAGTACAAATGGCATTTTGTCAGCAAATCTTTCACTAATCGCAGAGAAGGAAAAAACTGCTTTCTCTCTGGGAACGCTGTACATTCCTTAGAGCTTTTATTACTTCCTATCATTAATCAGAGCTATCAGTAATGTGGGTTTGCTCCTCACTAGAGGGGGTGCTCCTTGAGACTAGGAAATGGTAACAGCTGTGTCACGTTCACCTCTTCTACCTCTTTTTTTCATGCTGTAATAGGGAAGAACCTTTTGTATTCTATTACAAGTTAATCACTAAAGGGATGTTGCCTATAAGCTTAAATTATCCATAACGGCCCATATCTGGGAACCCTGCCTTCCAGGTAATGAGCATTAAGCTGAAATACCTTTGTTTAGCCCTCAGAGAACATCCTGACCAGACCCACCTGTGAATGACTGCAGGGAGGAAGAAATTAACACATCCCCTCTGGAGTCTGACCGGAACCAGGAGATGTTTGACTTTACTCCCTCCCCTTTTAGTATAAAAGAAGCCTGAATTCTGACTCGGGCAAGATGGTCCTTTGGGGGCACGAGCCCACCATCTTTTTGGTTTGGCCTGTTGTGTGGCGAACTGTATGAGCTTAGACTCAGCAACAGTGCATCTCAATCTCTTGGTCTCTCTCTTTGTCTCTCCTCCAGCCCCCACTGCCTTCCTTTTAGTTCCTCCAGCTCTTTTCTGATTCTAGACCTTTGTTCTTGCTATTCCTTGTGGCTGGCATGTTTTTCCCCTCTGCCTTTTTTACAAGCTGATTCCTACTTCAAGTCTCCCCTTAAAAGTCACCCTCTGGCAGATGCATCTTCCCTGACCACCCTGTCCTATAGCTCCTGCCACACTGTTTTCTGTTATACTCATCTGTTTATTTCCTTCAGGGCTTTTGTATTAGTTTCCCACAGCTGTCTTAAAAAAGTACCACTAACTGGTGGCTTAGTTACAGAAAACAACAGAAATTTGTACTCTCATAGTTCTGGAACGTAAAAGTCACAAATCAAGTGATGGCAGGGCCAGGCTCTCTTCGAACAGTCAGGGGAGGACCCTTCCTTGACTCTTCTTAGCTTCTGGAGGTTGTTGGCATTCCTTGACATTCCCTGGCAGGTGGGCACATCATTCCAATCTCTGTTCTGTCTTCGTATGACCTCATCTCTATGTGTCCATGTCTCTATCCAAATTTCCCTCTTTTTATAAAAGCAACAGTAGTGTTGGATTTGGGGCCCATCCTGATTCAGTATGATTGAATTAGGTGCAGCTTGATTAGAATGAGAACCCATTCAGGGGTTCTCAGCAAACATGAATTTTGGGGGGACACTATTCAATCCAGTACATCTTCTTAACATTTAACACAATCTCTGCTTTTGGGGATTAGTCTCCTGTTTGTTTCTTGTTTGTCTCTTGGCTGTGTCTATGTTCGCAGGTGTATCACCTGCTCCTAGATTGAGTACCAGACACACAGTAGGCACTCAATAAACACTGACTGAATGATTACAAGAAAGCATTTTTCAAGCACCAGTTGACTCCTCAATAAAAATTGTCATACTCACTAGTTATACATGCGATTAGTTGATAATTCAGTGCCTGCATTATAACAAATAACCTTCTGCAGGCATGAGTTTTGTCTACCTGCTTTTAGAGAAAGAACAGTTCAGTTTCAATCAGAAAACACTGAAATTTAAGTGATGACTCATCAACTTACTGATAAATATCATTAAAAAATCTGCATCTTTTGCTTGGAACTCAATGTTTCTTTGCTTGCATTAAATACACATATTTATATGTCTCTATAAACAATGGAATTTAACCAATAGAAGTAAAGGCAGCTCAAAACATCATAAAGGTCTGTATTCTGGATAAGTTATCAGACATGTGATTGTTAGTTGCCCATAATCTACATATTCAGTCTACTCTGAGTATGAACTTTTTTGGAGAATGTATCTTCTTTCAACACGGAGAATGATTTCATAAATAGACAAGGGCTGTAATTTGTAAAAACAATGAGATGTATTCAAAAGCTCAATGGGGCTGGTGCTAATGAGAGGAAAAAACAAACATAAACAAAAACCTTTGCATATAAATGATGTTTCAGATATTAATTTAAATTAACTTGATGGGATTCAATATATGGTACACTAGCCTCCAACTTATAGTTTTTTTTAAACAATTCTAAGCCCAAAGGGTATATTCAAGTTAGTACCATCAAGGTCACTGGGTACATACAACATAGAATTAATTGAATAAAACACATGGATTCAATCCATGGAGCCCAGAGACCTATTGCAAGAGTGTTTGTTGGTACTTGCAAGTAATGGTAGAGCTGTTTAGCTATAGAACCGGGAGTGTAGCTGTGTGACCATTAACAAGTCATATAACCTGTTTATAACTCAGTTTCCTCTTTTATAAACTGGAACTAATCATAGTACTTCCCCATAGGGTTGTTGTGAGGATTTAACAGGTTACTACCTGTAAAATGCTCAAAGCAGTGCCTAGTAATCAGAGCTCCTATGAAGCTATTGTGATCATTATATGGTAATGATGATAAATAACATTAGAAGTTATTTTCAAGAGTGCAAACATTTTTTATCTTGAGGCAGGATAGCTTTCAAATGTCCATCTGGATAAGACCTTTCTTTCGCTTATAATTATTTTTCTTTTTTTCCACAACTAATTGACTGATTTTTTTCCATTTAGTGAGCATGACTTCAGATGTTTAGTTTCAGTTTTAGCCTTTGGTAAATAATGGTTCTAACTGAGTGGCAAGAGTGAAGAATAACTGTTTCCCTTCCTGGTGTAAAACTATCAAGAATTTGGGGTTTCTGAGGTTTACCATGGGGCATCAATGGACTAGCAAATGACAGGATAAAACCTGGAAGACAAATGTGAAGTTCCAAATCGGTGAATGGATGTGCCAATGTAAGATAAATACGATTCGAGGTGAGTACATTTAGGAAGTTCTAAATTTGTAGCTTCCTAACCTTTGTGAAAAGCTTGTGTAGTGGGGGTTGGCAGCCAGATTTAGATTTAGTCTGCAATGTATCTTGACCATGATGGCATGGGATAGCTTCACTCTAACGTTTGCTGGTCAACAGTGTGTCCTCAATGGTATTATTCTGAGAACCCACAACTACTGAGCAAGGGGCTTGGGAGCAAGGGAGAAAACATCGTACAGTGTATTCAGTTCTGTTCTCTCCATCTGGAGCTAGCCTACAGGTTGATTATATTTTAATACTTTTTACATAATATTAGAATGGCACACATTGTCATCATTTTGATGGGAAGTTTCACTGATCTGGCAGCTATCGTGTTTACTCCTTGTATTTTTCCCTTTTAGTTCTATTCTTTTCAGCTACAAAGATGAAGTGTTTAATACTAAATGTGGGGGAAAAATAATCATTTTTGATCTATTTCTTCCTCCCACCCATTGCTTTTCTTTCAAAAATATTTTTGTATTTTCTTTTGCTTCTATTTTCATGACAATATATTGTATCTAAGCTCTTCCTGCTGTCTTACATTGTTTGTCCTTAAATCATCTGAGATTTGCTCCCAAGAGCAAATTTATTTATTTTATGGCATTCGCTTCCAGTAGCAATTTGTTACATTTATCCATTCCATTGTTAAACAGTTCTTATTAATGAGAGATTCTTAAACTTAATGTTTTGAAGGACTTAAGGATCCTCTCACAATTCAGACTATCTTAAATGTAAAAGTTAATTTATTTGACTTATCTAATGCAAAAACCTAGGAATAGATTTCCTGTCTTTAGGCATGGCTGGAACCAGGTGCTCTAAAGACTACCTGGTTTCTTTCTTATTTTTCAAATCTGCTAAATCATTATCAGAGTCATGTGGTCATTTAAAACAGGCTTCCATTCTCTCATGTGCAAATCTGTTGAAAAAGAGATTGCTTCATTCTCACCAGTTTGAACAAAGGCATTGGGCCTAGTTACATTGGTCTAGTGGGTGATATGCCTAGCAATAGGTATCATTTGAATTGCTGGACCTCACTCAAATATCCACTACAAAAGCTTCATCTTTCAGATTGTTATGACTTTTCTCATTGAAGATGTAGGCTTTACAGCAGTTATCCAATAATTCTAGATAGGCTTTCTTTAAGTCCACAACTAGATGGAAGCTGCATCAGCAAAGGCTTGATTATACTATACTATATGCATAGTATATTATATACTATAATATACTGTACTATAATATTTGACGAATAACACGTGCACATTATAATATTCTGCTTTTTTGTTATGGTCTTATATGTTTGCATTTAATATGTCATAAATGTGTTTATAATATTAATGATAATTGTAAGCTATTTTTTAATTGGTAAAAATGGCCGACTACTTTGTTTCATCATGATGTAGTCTATGGGAGTCCGAATAGTCTTTGGATTCAGACTTTTGAGAGTCAAATTTCAGAGTCAAACAAATTTGTTTGAGAGTCAAACAAATTTCTGTTTGTTAAGCTCCCTAAATATCTGTCTGTCATCAGAAAAATGGACACAAAATTACTGGGATTAAATCACTAATTGAGATAGTGACTGAAAAGGATCAATGTGGTATGTATAATTTTCTGGCTTAGATTTTATTCCATGCTTCCAGTGACCATTCCTCTACTTCGAATATATGAATTCTTCATAGTTTCCACTTTATAACCAGTATAGATATCTAAGGTACAAATCTGAATCAGATCACAAAGTTTATAATTTTAGAAGAATGTTCGTGGTTGAGTAATGTGTACTTTTGCTGTTATTTGCGATCATCTGTCTTTGCAGTGTATTCTGTTTTGTTTTTGTATTTGATTTTGTTTTTAATTGAGGATTCTCCTTCTATGTTGAAACACGGTGGCTGGTAAAGTGATCACCAAACAGACCAGGTGCTGTTTTTTGATTCTCCAAATTCTAGAAGCTGAGATTAAACTTTTACCAGAGTGCCATAGTACTTGGTCAATAGGCCTCTTTATTTTTTACAAAAACGTCAGGGCTCTGAAATATTTCTTTCTCTAAGCACCTGTCAAAAGTCAATGAAGAAAAAGAGGATATAAAAACAGATGGTTAACTCATATTTATAATCTTAACGACTTTGATAGTTTGCTGAAAAGTATCTTGCTCTTGGTAAAGACTGACAAAAAAAGAGAACACCAAACGCTGGACATCTGGAGGCCAAATAAAAATAAAGACATATGCCCTTTGTGGGCTCTCTTGCCTTTTAAAGACACTGTTTTTTTCTTTGGAAAAGATATATAGTCCATGGGTCACTATTAAACATGTGCTATAACTTTTATTTTCTTATATTTGTGAAAAATGAAGTGAGGTCTGATAGCTTACAGGCAACCTAAACTATCTGGTGAGACGGAATGATAAATTTTGCTGGTAGAAGGGGAGTAAAACAATATTCAACCACCCCAATGATCTGCTTTGTCCTGTATAACTCATCCTCAGTCTTCCTCTCTTTGTTATGAAATAGAGGGTTTTCAGAGAAATAATACTTTGATTCATAGGTTTATTATGTGATCATAATAGAAGTTGTCAACAGTTACAAGCAAAGATATGAAAAACAGTAAGACCTAAAACTTAAAGAATACTTCATTGCTTTAAAAACTGTTTCAGATGCACAGTATAATTGATACAGTTTGCAAAATTTTAAGGGCTGTGGGGTATACATTTTCCCATATTATAGGTAAGAATGCAAAAACTAAGAAAAGGTAAGTGTTTTACCCAAGGCCAGCCAGATAGACAATGGCTAGTTGGGAGCAGAATTTGATGATTTTATTTCTTACCCAATGTTCTATTTCACAGAACTATCTCCCCAAACATGTAAAGTGATATTCACATAAATGAATCCAAAACCTAAAAAAGAAATCCTAAGAAACTGTTTTCAAATGTGTAACAATCATTAGCCAATGTGAATATTGGCAAGCCGCAATCCCTTTTTTGTTTAAACTTTTAGAGGGGGGTTTTCACCATGTCCAACTAATAGAAATCAGATTGAAGTTCCTAAGACTATTTCATTTATGTTTCCAAAAGCATGGTGAGCTTCATACAAAACAATTTTCCATCTTTTAAGTCTTGCTAATCCACTTTAAGCTAGGGAAGAGTCACACATCATCTCAGCTGCTGTGATCACATACAAACCACCTCTGCTAATCTCTTCAAACGGGATTTTCCTCTGCACAGGCATACTGCACAGCATGGAAGTTAAAGGCAGTACCTTGCAAAGTTTCACAGGTTCATTTATAATTCAGTCCTTATCTGAAAACTATAGCATGGAAGATCTCTTCCAAATAATTCCAGCCCCTTTCACTGCTGCCTTTGGTTTTCTCCCTAGCTTTTTAATAACTGATGAAGTCAAGGATGCAGTCATTACAGCAAGGATTAACTGTGATCCACATCTTTTATTTGCAAATGGAAATAGAAAACTACCCTGATATTTGACACATCAAGTTTACAGGGTGTATCCAAGGGTTTTGGTCGTTGGGTTTTCTTAGCTTAGTAAATTACTTAAAAAAAAACACAGTAATTCTCTCTTGTGTCTCTGAATGCAATTTCCATTTTAGATCAGGCATTTGAAAATCTTAAGCATGATTTAGATAGCTTCCAGTTCATAATGAATAGTATTATAAATAAATTTGAACACTTAGGCAAAAATACAAGCACAATTTTTCTTTAAAAATTCAACAGAAATCTAAAACTGAAAGAAGTTAATAAATACTAGCTTGACACACTTTAAGACAAACAAAACTACACAACTGACATATTCCAGGAAAAAAAGTGAATAAGTATAATCAGCGAATTCAAGGATATGAAAGTAAAATCTTATTTTGCTATTACATTTGTAATGATATTCTGCAACTATGTGATTTAATTCCCCAAATTGTAGCTTGGGAGATATACTTTCATAGTCCTGTGTGTTACAGCTTTGGAAAAGTTTATGGTTTAGAATCACCTTTATAATTCAATGTAGCACATCCCACAGCAGTCAGTTCAATTCCGATGGTAACTCAGCAAAGCATGCTATCATTAACAGGATGGTCACACATCCTTTTGTTGTTACTTGGCAAAATTTATGGGATTCTAATTTTAATTTAATTCAGCTGAGAACTGATACTTTAAATGCTGAAAAATGAGGCAGAAGGTCATTAAACATCCTTTCTAGAGGACCTAAAATCATAACATTGCAGTCTCTTATTTGTCTAGATAAAATCATTCAGAAAAAGTCTTAGCAAGATGGATACCTTTGGAAAAATTCACACAATCTTTAAGAACCTTGAGCTGGGAAATGTATTTTTCTTGGGTTAGTTTCTTTTTTGGAACATATATTTCCTATCCAAAGAACTACAGTTGGTTAAAGAAAGAACAGTGATTTTTTTTTTTCAAAATTATTGATTGCAGTATTTTAAAAAGAAGTTTTTTTCTTCCTATGTCTCTATCTCTTCTCTTTCTCTCTCTCTATATATGTATCCTTCTCCCTCTCTCTCTCTCTCTCTCTCTCTATCATTTAATATCCCTAAGAAAAGAAGTTAAGTGGAATCCCTATCTTGGAAAGAAAAAAAGGGGGGGATAAATAATTATCTCATAATTTTATATTCTTAATCCATCTTCTTTGTGACCAGATTTTAGATATAAAGCTGAGGATATCAGAAATGCAGATTTTCTGAGACATTCAGTTAGTAAGTGACACAAAACACCAGGATTTGATTTCTTTAAACCTAGGGCTTCTTAGATTGTAGGAGGAAAAAAAAAACCAGAATTGCAATTCAAATCTTAATCACTCCCTTGCTTGTTTCTTTGTGGTCTGATCTGAGAATGTAAGAATGGACATGGTACCTTCTGAAGCCTTTTCTAGTCCTGTGATATTTTTCATTTGCAAATGTAATACAAGTCTAAAGAAGACAAACATGCCCAGCTTTTATTTTTTAACATCTTTATTGGAGTATAATTGCTTTACAATGATGTGTTAGTTTCTGCTGTATAACAAAGTGAATCAGTTATATGCATACATCTATCCCCATATCCCCTCCCTCTTGCATCTCCCTCCCACCCTCCTTATCCCACCCCTCTAGGTGGTCACAAAGCACCTGAGCTGATCTCCCTGTGTTATGCAGCTGCTTCCCACTAGCTATCTATTTTACATTTGGTAGTGTATATATGTCAGTGTTACTCTCTCACTTTGTCCCAACATGCCCTGCTTTTAACAGGTGCTTTGTGGTGAGTGCCACAGTGATTTTACTTTACTATCAATTCTCCTTGCTGTCCACACTGACCCTCCTCTTTCCAGGAGGCAAAAAAGTAATAAAATACATAATAACTTTTCTGCTATTTACCATCCACTCCCTTTAAATTGTTACTTATATCAGCAAATAGTTTATTGGAAAGGGAGATTACTTTGTGGAAAAAATGTAGAACAGAATGATGTAAAAAACTCAGTTATTGCTACCTTGAGCTGAAAGAATGGCTAGTACCTTTGGTCAGTTACCTTTGCATGTTTGGATATAGTAAATATCACTAGCTTTTTTGTGAGGGGAAATATCTCTTAATAGAACAGCAGTGCATTGTGAGCATTTCATATAATATGTCTTTAGAAAACGAGGTCAGGTTAGTTCAGTTACATCACCGAGGAGAAAAGCCAAGTGACCACAGAAGAGTGTCATATGTTTTGCCTCACTTCTTAGTTCAGTAGCTGATAATTCTCTGAGGATAGGCAACTAATCTCTTGATTTGGAGTGTAGCTCTTTGGTTGCATCCCCACACATCTGCATTCCAAACTTCAAGCGCCATTAGCATGTAGAATACTAGGTAGAGTCCTGATGAAGGTTTAGTTGGCACAGTGTGCATCCGGTTATGCACAAGTGCCTAAAATTAAAATAATAATTTCTAGTTGATTTCATGCTTCCGTAGCTTAATGGTCTCCAATGCTACATGTCTTTGCACAGAAAAGATGAACTGAAAGGAAATGTCAGCTTTTGAATAAACCTGTATCCAAATTTACTCCAAAATGAAATTGAAAAGAAAATTGGAAATATGACTTTATGAAGGATTTACTACTCTCTCTTTTCTGGTAATTTGATACCATGGTATTCATAATGATCAGTGAAGTACTAAGGACAATTTTGTGCTCATCTCTACACCAATCTGACATATCCTGTTTTTCCTTTAAGTGCAGTAGAATATAATTAGCCAAGAGCTTGGGGCTTGATTAAAATGTCATATTTTATAAATTTATGGTCATCTTCTGTGCCTTCCTGAAATTGAAAGACTCAGAATTCGACTCGACCTACGTGCCCGGTAAAGGTATTCCTTCGTTAAACAAAAGGGAAATGGACTCCCTGGTGATATTCAGGAGTTTCCATCAACCTGTCTATAATGTATATGTAAATGATTTATAAAAAGTAAGCCTTACATTATTAAGTGTATTTTGATTGCTAATTTTTTAAACCAAAAGCTATCAAATTTATCTCCCCAATTATTCAAAAGTAATGTTAATAGAACTAATAATAAAATTAGAGCCTGCTTTCTGATTGCTCTGAGCCTCCAAATATGAAAGCTAGAGATGGTATGATAGATGGAGTCTTTAGGCTCAATTTTTCATCCCTTCCCAAATCCTTGCTCTTTGCCATGAAACCGTGCAATTCTTCCGAAAACACGTGGAGTGTGCTTTCCACTTCTTGGCCTTTGTATATTGCATGAGACTTGCTTTAGCCAGTGGAATGTGGAAAAGTGACCATGGCCAGTTCTGAATCTAGGCCTTAAGAAGACTTGTCTATTTGCACTGGCTCTTCTGCAATCAAATGAAAAGATCTTTCACTGGGGAATGGTTGCTCCTTCACAGGGAGCAGACCTAAGTGAGGAGTCAAACTCAGCCAGACCTACAGCTTGTTGTGGGGTCACTCAGGCCGTCTCTCTCTAGCTGAGTTGGCCACCAACCAGCTGACCCAGAGACATGTGATAAATAATTGCTTATTGTCACCAACAAGATTCCATGGTTCTGGTTAAGCAACAACAGTTGATTGGTACAGAAATGGAGTAAAAGGATATTTGGAACTAACTAAATAGTGCTGCTCATGGAATTCTGGTATCTAGCAGAAACAAGTAAATTACTCATTTTTGGGGTAGATGTTTTAAAAATTTAGCACACGTTTTAAAAAGGGTGCTGGGAGCAGAAAGTCTCTGCATCGAATTTTATATCTATATCTATATAATATATATCTACATAATTTATTGTTTGCTATTACTAATTAGTATGTATTATATATAAATATATATGTTTACCTATTATATATATGTGTGTATATATATATATTTAGAAGTAAGCACTCTTGAGATACTAGATATTTGCTTGATTGAACAATAGGACAGCTTATTAAAGTGAACGCAGACTAACTTCAGGATTTTCTTCACCTGTATCATACTATACCAGTCAAGGTTCTCATTTGAAGAAACAGAATCCATACATTCTTACTAGATTAAGCACCAAGGGATTCCTTAAGGGGCTTCAATAGCTGATAGAATGTTTGGGAAGACTGAAGAAACAAACTCTGTTCTGAGCTTCTAGGAATGATTCTCAAAACTCATTATAGTACTGGGCCACCAAAGTAGCTGTTGCCTGAGCCCTGACCAGGAAGGTGCTGCCCTCACTGCCAGCTCCAAAACCACTCACCCCAAGTGGTGAGTCACGCAAATAACACAGTTGCCTTTTTCTCCACCTAACTGTTGTAATCAGAGTGATTCGTGGAGCACAGAGATAGATGGAAGTCAGTATTTGTAGAACGACTACAATGCCTACAATGTACCAGCCACTGGCTTAGGTCCTGTCCTCATGGAGTTTACATTCTGGAATGGAATTAAATAAAATATAAAATATATAGTGTAATGGATGATGACAACTCCCCCGGCTGAGTGAGGGTACACAATTTAAACTCTTTGGTTAAAAAAAACCCCAAAAACTCACTTTAAAAGTAACAGCTGAGCAGAGTTTCAAAAGAGGGGAAGAAGTGAGTCATGCAGACATCTGGAGGAAGAGCATTCCAGGAAGAGGGAACAGCAAGTTCAAAAGCCCTGGGAGTAGGGGTGGGGGGGGGCATATCTGAGCATTTAAGGAATGTCAAGGAGACTGGTGTGAAATGAAAAAGGAAGAAAGTAGAACACAAGGGCCAGAGAGAAGTGACAGAGGAGCAGACTGTGTGGGTTCTTTGCAGGGCATGGTAATGCCTTTGTGTTTTACCATAAGTGGGTTGGGAAGTTATCAGAGGGTTTGACCGGATGAGTGATTTGAACTGCCATTTTTCCCCCGCTTAGAAAAAATGGTAAAATCCAAATAATATAAAATAACCGTCTTAAAGTCCACAATTCAGTGGCATTTACTACATTCACAATGCTATAAAACTGCCGCCTCTATCTAGTTCCAAAATATTTTGTAACCCCAAAAGAAAACCCTTTCCCTATTCAGCAGTCATCCCCCATCCTTCCATGGCATGGAAAACACCAGTCTGCTTTCTGTCTCTATGGATTTACCTGTTCTAGAAATTTTATATCAGTAGAATCACACAATATATGACTTTTCGTGTATGGCTTCTTTCACTTAGCATAATGTTTTCAAGGTTCATCCACTTTGTAGTGTATATCAGTGCTTCATTTCTTTTATGGCTGAATAATATTCCACGATATGTGTAGTCTGCATCTTGTTTATCCAGTCATCAGTTGATCCATTCATCAGTTGTTTCCACCTTCATGTACAAGTATTTGTTTGAGTACCTTTTTTTCAGTTCTTTTGAGTATACACGTAGGAGTAGAATTGTTGGGTCACATGGTAACTCCATATTTAAATTTTTGAAGAACCACCACCCTGCATCTGCATCATTTTACATCCCCACCATTACTGTATCGGGGTTCTAATTTCTCCCATCCTCACCAACACTTGTTATTGTCTATCTTTTTATTATAGCCATCCTAGTGGGTGTGAAGTGGTATCATTTTGCTGCCGTTTTTCCAAAATAAAATCACTCTGGTTGTTATGTTGAGAACAGGCTGTATGAAGGCAAGGGTGAAAGCATAATAATTGGAAGAGTATATATACTTTTCAATAAAACCTACTCTGGTAGAATGGAAAACAAATTTGCATTGTCTGTTAAAAAGATCTGTGAATATATAGAATGAAAAATCATGACCGTATAGATTTCCATAAAGGGAAAATTATGTGTAGTGTTAAAAGAAAGAAAAGTAAATGTAGGAGATATGGGGATGTATGTATATGTATAGCTGATTCACTTTGTTATAAAGCAGAAACTAACACAACATTGTAAAGCAATTATACTCCAATAAAGATGTTTTAAAAAAAAAAAAGAAAGAAAAGTAAATGTAATAACATCCTTACAAAATGACCCCAGAATGTTGTACCCTGCATGTTTGAAAGAGGTCACACAGTTCTAGAAGACAAAGCCTGTGACTGCGAGAGAGAATTTAGGCCTCTGTATTAGTCGTTTTCTCTTCAGTTGTAAGAAACAGAAAAGCCAAACAAAAACTGGATTAACTAATAATGGAATTAATTGTCTCATGCAACTGTTATCCTATGAGAGTAGGAGTGGTGTTACACTCAATTCAGGAAGAGGCTCAAGAGATGTCCCCACAGGAACCAGTTTCTTCATCTATCTTGTCTTCATCTAGTTCTTCTTGTGTTTACATATGATGTTAGCACTTGCAAAACTTATCTTTAACTCAGATTTAAATCCTTCAGGAAAGATGTGAGTTCCTTTCCCAGGTGTCCTAGCACATGTGCTATGGCACCTTGTTGATTTCAGTCTATCATGAGCCATCACAGGCTGCTCCTGTACCACATGCTCTCCCCATGGAGGCCCCACACCTGCTGTACAGATGGTAAGTGGAGGAGGGGTGGATTGCCAAGTGACTGTGAGCAGAAGGCAAAATGGATGCTAAGTTACCAAAATACAGCAAAGGCAGATAGATCTGGATATATTTCCTGACTCTACTAGTTATTTGTTCTCTAAGTTTGCACGTGTTAATATTTCTGAACCTCAGTGTCCATTTTTAATAATTGGAGATGGAATTCTCTGTCCATATGTTTACTGGGAAGTTGAAATGAGATAAAGTATGTAAAATCCTTTATATATCTCAGGAACTGGACAAATGTTATCTGCTTTTATTTTTATAACAATGATTATAATAACCACAGTTAAATTGAATAGCACTTAATGTTTTACATTTCATCACTTATCCTTGTGCTGTGCCCATAATCTACACTGAGCAGGTACTGTTGAATTGGAAATTGTCTGCCTTTGCTTCTT
Source organism: Balaenoptera musculus (assembly GCF_009873245.2). Taxonomy (NCBI): domain Eukaryota; kingdom Metazoa; phylum Chordata; class Mammalia; order Artiodactyla; family Balaenopteridae; genus Balaenoptera; species Balaenoptera musculus. Next base: position 87,945,955 of record NC_045795.1, read on the forward strand.
TTTATTTTTTCCACTTTTATTGAGAAATAATTGATATACATCACTATAAGATTAAGGTGTATGGCATGATGGCTTGATTTACATATATTGGTAAATGATTACCACAACAGGTTCAGTTAACATCCATCTTCTCATATAGATACAAAAAACATTCTGCTTGTGATGAGAAATCTTAGGATCTACTCTCTTAACAACTTTCCTAAATATCATACAGTAGTGTTAATTATAGTCATCATGTTGTACCTTATATCCCTAGTACTTATTTATCTGAAAACTGGAAGTTTGTACCTTTTGACCATCTTCCTCCAATTTCCCCTAACCCCATGCTGCATTTCTTTTTTTTTTTTTTTTTAAGATTTATTTATTGATTGATTGATTACTATGTTGGGTCTTCGTTTCTGTGCTAGGGCTTCCTGTAGTTGCGGCAAGCGGGGGCTACTCTTCATCGCGGTGCGTGGGCCTCTCACTATTGTGGCCTCTTTTTGTTGCGGAGCACAGGCTCCAGACGCGCAGGCTCAGTAGTTGTGGCTCACAGGCCTACTTGCTCCGTGGCATGTGGGATCCTCCCAGACCAGGGCGCGAACCCGTGTCCCCTGCATTAGCAGGCAGATTCCCAACCACTGCGCCACCAGGGAAGCCCCCCATGCTGCATTTCTGATAATCAAAAATGTGATCTCTTTTTCTGAGTTTGGTGGGGGTTTTTTTGTTTTTAAGTATTTTAGATTCCACATATAAGTGAGATCATGCAGTATTTGCCTTTCTCTTTCTGACTTATTTAACTTATCATAATGCCTTTAAGGACCATCCATCCATGTTGTTGAAAGTGGTATGGGTTCCTCATTTTTTATGGCTGAATTATATATATATATGTATATACACACACACACATACTTACACACATACCACAAGGTCTTTATCCAGTCATTCATTGATGGACAAAACTTAGTTTATTTCTATGCCTTGGCTATTGTAAATAATGCTGCTATAGACATGGGGGTGCAGATACCTTTTCAAGTTAGTATTTTTGTTTCCTTTGGATATATATTCCTGGAAGTGGAATTACTTTATGGTAGTTCTAGTTTGAATTTTTTGAGGAACCTGCATACTGTTTTCCATAGTGGCTGTACCAATTTATAATCTCCCATCTTTGCCTATTTTAACTAACACTGACAATGAATTTATTATATATATTCACTGAATGGAATTCAAAATCCTCTCTCTACAAGTACCTTACAATAATTTCTTCTATTGTACTTGTTATTCTTATTCAAAAGACATGATCAGTTTATCAAATACAGATTTCATCCCATTCTTAAGTTTATTCCTTGACTTCAGTGTTTATTTCTAGGCCACTAAAATAATTTTCATTTGTATCACTGTTTCATGGAGACCTTTTTCAGAGGGTATATCTTAGATTGGATTCCCTCAGAGCAGAATGTAAGACAAGGATTTGAATGCAACTGAACTCCTGGGAGATGATTTTAGGAAATGCTGAAAGAGTGGAGAAGTATGAAAGGGAAGGAAAGGCAGCCGATAAATGTTGCATTTCAAATCATCTACCACATGAGTAAATGGAACTTGATGCTTCTGTGGAAATTCTGAGACAGGATGAAACACACAGCTCTGAGTTATCCCACCCAATGGGCAAGGATTTATCCACCAACACTCATGCGTATGTATACCAGATCTCATGAGTCACTGGGTTGAGGATGCTCCCAGTGGGGGTCAATTTTCGGCCTATGGTGTATGTAGCAAAATGCACTCCAATGGAAAGAAAATATTCTCAGGGAAAGAAGAGTGGGAACTTACAGTCAGAAGAAAACAGGTTCTTCAAGGTGATAAGGGTCAAAATATGAGTAGGGCACAGATAGCAACTGCTGTTGATATATCTTAGAAAATAAAGTTAGAGAATTTAGTCATTTGTGGGACTTAGAAGGGAAACCTCTTGCAGTGGCTTACTAAGCACAGTGTGACCAGTGATGGGCTACAGGAGAGAGTGCTGAGCCTGTCACACTGAGATGTGGACCAAGACAAGGACAGAACAGTGATCAATTGCCACAGTGCAGGTAACTTCACACGGGACACTCAGAATCTCATTTACTCATTTTTTTCCAACAAACTGAACCAACATATTCAGAAGTTACTGTGTGTCGGGATTTTTCTGGATTTGGGCTATCCAATGCCAGTATCAACAGCCATGTGTGGCTGTTGATCACTTGAAATGTGGCCAGGGCCATATGTAGAAATTATAGTATTTTACAGATACATTATATTTTTACATGTAATAAATATATTTTACATTTATTTCACCTGTTGCCTTCTACTGTTTTAATGAAGCTTCCAGAAAACTTTAAATTATATATGTGGCTCTTATATTTCTCTTGGAGACTACTCTTCTACACATCTGCAAAGACTCTGTCCTCTTAGACTTTCAATTCTAGTGGAAGAAATGAGATAATCAACAATAAACCTAAGTGAATTATATGGTGTGGTAGAAGTTGGTGAGTAGTATGAGGCAAAATAAGAACTAAAGCAGCATAAGAGGAATCAGGTGTAGTGTAGTAGGCTGTTTTTGTCAATGTGAGTGTGAGGGCAGGTAGCTTTAAGAAATTTGAACATTTGAACAAAGAATCATGCAGGGAGAGGAAGAGTTGCACAGGAAGTACCAAAGACCTTAATGTGGAAGCTTGCCTGACTTGTTTGAAGAACAGCAAAGAGACCGAGGTGTGTGGAGCAGAGTGAGATTAAAGAGAGCAGTAAGGACTGAGGTCAATGAAGCCAGGGGTGTAGGAGGTGGGACAGACTGTGCGTGTTTGAAGACCTAGACATTGATTCTGAATGAAATGGGGATCCAGTGGATGGTTTTTAGAGGAGGAATGGCCCAACTTACTTTCATTTTAAATGGATTGCTCTGGCTAGTATGCTGCAGCCAGTTTACAGAAGAGTCAAGTGTGGAAGCAGGAGACTCATGTGTAGGCTCTGAAGTAATCCAGTTGGGAGATGAAGATGGCTCAGTTCAAGGGGGTAGCAGGATAGACTCTGAGAAAGGGTCAGATCTCCCAACCATTCAGCTCACCAGAAAAATACTTTCAAACCTTCAAGCTTAGGACAAACTAGAGAGATCCTGAAGTTCTAGGGGGTATCCCTGCCAAAATAATGTGGAATTTATTTCTTGGTCTGCTTGTGTACAGATTTGAGCTCTGTTCCTTTTATCCCAACACAAGCTTTGAGTTATTTATATGTTACTTAAATAGGTTCAAGTGTTTCTCTGGGAAACAATTATCGTTAGGAGTCAGGAGCTTTGCATATTTGATTATCAGACATGCATTTCCTGTTTGGTGTCTTTCTATTTTCTATGAAACCTCAGATGGATGGTAATAATAAATGTTTGTTCAGCAGCAGCTGGTCCCAGATTGTTTTTCTGTCTTGAACATATTTTATTTATTCATCTTCATTTTTTTAACCTCTTTTGGTAGCCTTTCCTTTTCTCTAGGCATTACATGTGAAATAAAAATGTGTAGCACTTAATGCGTTCACTTTCACGTTTCTCTCGCTGAATTAAGTACAACTGTATTTATATAAAAGGCCTTATGATACCTGCTGTGCATCATTGTGGATTTAAATAAGAACCTGAAAAATGAAGAAAAGGTCTTTCAACATTGCATAATGTTAGGACAAATTTTCCAGTTTTTAACCTGTCTTTGTGGGGAGGTCTTTAATGTTGACTTAAGAGAATCAGTTGCTTTCAAAAGAATTAATCTAGTATTAGATTTGAAAGAATTTAGGGAAAGAATGAAAGAAGACCCCGTATCCATAAAGCCTACTATAGCATCAATACTCTTACCTTGTACTAAGTGAAATGAATTTTTTTAACTGGAGCATAGTGCTCTGTTTATGCTTATTTCAACCAGACTGCAAGCTTTATCTTATAATCACATTATCCAGGTCAGTTTTAGATAGCATTTAGCAGCCAAAAACCCTGGAAGTCATTTATTCTAATGCCTGTGTGATTTATGGATTATTTTTTCCTAACTAGACTTATCTAATCTTAGTGTGAATGACTCAATTGTTCAAATCCATTAGGAAATACCACCAAATAAACCAATAAATTAAGACAACTTGCTCCAGACTTCTGATAGCATGCCTTTTGAAGACAGGATTGAATAGGAGGTAAGGCTATGGTCTTTGGTGGCAAATATCTAAATTCTGACCCCAACTCTCTAACGTTATCAACTTTGGAACCTTGATGAAGATATTCAGTTTTTCTTTTTTTTTTAAATAAATTTATTTTATTTATTTATTTATTTTGGCTGCGTTGGGTCTTTGTTGCTGTGCGCTCAGGCTTTCTCTAGTTGTGGCGAGCGGGGGCTACTCTTCGCATTGCACAGGCTTCTCATTGTGGTGGCTTCTCTTGTTGAGGAGCACAGGCTCTAGATGTGTGGGCTTCAGTAGTTGTGGCTCGCGGGCTTCGTTGCTCCACGGCATGTGGGATCTTCCCGGACCAGGGCTCGAACCCGTGTCCCCTGCATTGGCAGGCGGATTCTTAACCACTGTGCCACCAGGGAAGTCCCGATATTCAGTATTTCTAAGCCTCCGTTTTCTCAATTATGGAGGTAGAAAGCCTTCCCTTGAGTGTTGCCATGAGCATAAAGGGAAATAGTGTTTGTGCATTAGCTTCCAATTGTTGCATAATAAATTACCACAAACTTGGTATCTTAACACAACACGCATTTTGTTACCCCACAGTTCTGTAGGTCAGAAGATCAGGCAGGCTCAGTAGGGTGATCTGCTTAGGGTTTCATGAGGCTGAAATTAAGGTGTCATGTCTTGGCTGCCCTGTGCTCTCATCTGGAGGGTCTGGGGAGAATCTGTTTCCAGGCTTATTCAAGTTGTTACAGGAATTTGGATCCATGTAGTTGTAGGACTAGGGTCCTCATTTCCTTACTGGCTGTGAGCCGGGAAACATTCTCAGCTTCTAAAGGACACCTTCATTCCCTGGCTTGTGCCCCGTTCATCTTGAAAGCCAGAAACAGCACACAGAACCCTTCTGTGTTCAACATCTGTCTGACTTCCCTTCTAGTTCTACCTGTTAGAGCTCATGTGATGATACTGAGTTCACCTGGGCATCCAGGCTACCATGGCTATTTTAAGGTCAACTCATCAGTAGCCTTCATCACATCTGCCAACTATATTACGCATGTAACATATTCATGAAGGTAACACCAGAGGGCAAAGTCATGGGAGCTAAAATTCTGTCTGTCACAGTTTGCAAAGTACTTAGCATACCCTGCTTGAAACAGAATGATTGCTGACTGTTGGCGTTTACAGCAGCAGTGAGAACAGCACATCTACCATGTGTGGGTTTATATATTCTAAATGAATATGCTACCCTGAAGTAAATTCCAAGGCACATTACTATGTTTGTATTCAAGGTGCCTTGTTATAATGTTGGATGATACCAGAGAATTTCAATGGCAGCTTTATTCACCTGAAACTGAGGAACTAAAATCAGAGAGAAGCTATTAACGCTTACACCTTTTCTGAAGTTTATAGGAGCTGGGAACTGAGCGGATTGATGATTAGACAGAATCCCGCTCACAGGGAAGGGAACCCGCGTTCCTGAAGGGAGCCCTTAGGTTAGAAATCACTAGATAAAACATGACAGGAGACCATGGGATGGTGACAGTAATTTTAGCTATATACAGCAAAGAAAGATAAGGGATTTCTGCAAGAGCATAATGTCTCCCTCAAGAGAAAAGGACATTCCAAGGAGACTAGTCGAAGAGCAGTGAAAAGGAAGCTTACTTGAGTGGAAGTGTCTTACCAGAGTGAAAAGACATAAGGCAAACAGCAGTGTGTACATGAAATATGGATGGATTAATTGGCTGTTTTTGATGTTTGCAATATTGAAACCACAACAGCACTTGGAAGAAAATTAAACAAACACACAAAAAAGTGAAGCTCGTAATATGGGAGCTACTGTTGATGCCCTGCCCTTATTTCTTCATCACTCCTCATTCACCTAAACCAAGATTTCTCAGCTTTGGTGCTGTTGACATTTTAAGCAATTTAAGTCTTTATTATGGAGCTGTCCTCTTCTATGTAGGGTGTTTCACAGAATTCCTAGCCTTACCCACCAGCCAGTAGTACTCTCCTTCTCCAAGTTGTGACAACCAATAATGTCTGCAGACGTTGACAAATGACCCCTGGGGAACAAAACTGTCCCTGGTTGAGAACTCCTGCCCAGACCAGTGGCTCACACACTTGAGCGGCATCAGAGTCACTTGGAGGGCTTGGTAAAACACAGATTGCTGGGTCTCAGCTCCAGCGTTCCTGTTCAGCGTCTTGGGTGCTGCTTGAGAATTTGCATTCCTAATAAGTTCTCAGGTGATGCTGATGCTCACGGCCCAGAACCACACTTTGAGAAGCAATGCTGTAGAAACCAAAAGCTTCCTGCTACAAACACCTGTCACTCTCCCTGGGGGCTTTCTCTGGCCACAGGGAATGCCCAGACCCTCCATAAGGCAGGCATTAAGTGCCAGAGAATCAATGACCTCAGGAGTAGCTGCAAGCAACTAGGGAGGGAAGTTGGTGAACAAATACCTCAGGCCCCTCACTTTTAGGGGGACAAAACTAAGGCATGTTCTTCACAGTCTCCCAGGGGTCCTGGTAGGATTAAGCCCCAGTGGCATATGGCAGTAATCTGTTCATTAACTAACCTCTACTGGCTTCTTCCCTTCACTGGCTCACTTTCCTCCTCCTCTTCTGGTACTTTCTGGGACTACCTCCCAAATAAACGACATGACATCAAATACTTGCATTAGGGTTGTCTTCTAGAAGAACCTGAATTAAGGCAATATTATAACTATAATTTCTAGGTTTTATTTTTTAATGGCCATTACTTTTTCCCCTTTTAGCTCAGGGGTTCTCAACTGGGGGCAGATTTGCCCTTCTCTGCCAGAGGACGTCAGCAATATCTGGAGACACTGTTGGTTGTCACAAATGTGGATGGGAAGTGCCACTGGCATCTAGTGGGTAGATGCCAGGGATGCTGCTGAACATCCTACGATGCACAGGACAGTCCCAAATATTAGCAGGGCCAAGGCTGAAAAACGAACTCTACTCTAAAGGATCTGAGGACGATGCATTCCCAGCACTATGCACTTATCATTTCTGGAATTACAGGCTTGAGGTTCAAGTTCAGGGACTGATAAGATTCTGAAATTGTAGCCATTCATCTGCCTCAGAAATAGTAATCACATTTATTCTGTGGCATTTTTTCTTACCCTGTGAATTGGACTATTCCTAGATAAACTTCCAAAAGATCTCTGAACTCCTTAAAATATGTTTCCAAAAGTAAATGTTCAGTTTTCAATGGATAAAATTTTATGAAGGATGAAAATAAAGCAGTTAATGTGTTAATAGTTACTTTTGAAAGTCTTACCTTTCCTGTCTTTCTCTCATTTTCCTTTAAGGAAAAGTAACCAGCTGCTTCTTATCTGTGTTTAAAGTACATTCCAGGTCAATGTATTATGCAACTGTATATGTGCAGCAGAGTGTCCTATAAAATCTCCTATAAGGACAGTGATCACCAGGTTGTTTCTACAGAAATATCAAACTAAGTTCTGGCAGAAGATTGCATCGCCATTGCACAGCTGGAAGTTGGTATATTTGGATAACTGTCTGCAAGTTTTCTCATCTGTTCATATTGTTACCATTCAAATATGTTTCTGGATATCTGACACATAGGGCTTTTTTTTTTTTTTTGGTCAGTGTAATCTTTTGAAATATTGAATGCTAATGAAAATGTTCAAACCAATCAATGCAAAAAATTTAACCCTGATAAAAGTGTAATAAAAGATAACTGAAGAAAGAAAAGAATTATTGCATAAATTCAAGTGCTTCTTTTTTAAATACAAAAGTTTGAGATAAGTAAGTTAACTTGTGAGTTACTGATTTTAAAAAAGAGAAAAAATAGCAGGACCAATATTATTATTTTCAACTGTTATCAGTGTCTTAGTATTCTAGACGACTTTAGATTTAACTGATTTTTAATCCTATTTATCAGAAATCTGACATCAGTAATTCAAGGTTTAAAATTCAGTTTAGGGCTTCCCTGGTGGCGCAGTGGTTGAGAATCTGCCTGCCAGTGCAGGGGACACGGGTTCGAGCTCTGGTCTGGGAGGATCCCACATGCCACGGAGCAACTGGGCCCGTGAGCCACAACTACTGAGCCTGCGCGTCTGGAGCTTGTGCTCCGCAACAAGAGAGACCGTGACAGTGAGAGGCCCGCGCACCGCGATGAAGAGTGGCCCCCGCTCGCCACAACTAGAGAAAGTCCTTGCACAGAAACGAAGACCCAACACAGCCGAAAATAAAAAAATAAATAAAAATAAATTAAAAAAAAAATTCAGTTTAGTATTTCTTTTCTAACATCACACAGCCTTTCACACAACTGTTAAATAATCAGCTACAATTCCATTTGCAATAACTATTAGAAAAAAAACCTTCTTAATAACATTTGGTTGCGGATTGAAAGAGAAGGTCATTCTATGTCACAGTACTTGATTCAGTCAACTTTTTGTTATAAAAATGTAGTCATAAGACAGCCACTATATTTAAAACCATAGATTATTTGTGCTCCCCCATATGGAAGATAGTGTTTTACATTATAGCTTTTCTAAAGACTATACAGTGAAGTAATATGAGTGCATGAGCAAGAGAGGAGTCGGGGAGGGGGGGAAGAGAGAGAGATAATGGATGAGAGATGTGGTTTGAAGTGTCTGATTAGGCACAAAGATTTTAGGGAGTACATTTCTGCAAAATACCTTAAAAATACAAGTTTTACTCTGTGGAAGACGTTACTTTTTTCCTGCATATATATGAATCAAAATGAAGTGATTATGTATCCAATATCACTCAGGAATTATGAATAAGTAATATCAAATCAGGTCTTATTTAATAATCGAAGAGAATAAGTGAAAACATTTTTTTAAACCTATATAATTTAGATGAATAGCTATTCCATATACACATTTTATTGTGATTTATTTTTCATTAATCAGAATAAAAAGATTTAATATCAAAAAATGAATTTCTGAAACTTTGACATAGAAGTGGAATAAAAAATTAGCATTCTCTATGACAGAAAACAAACAAAAACTTAAATATTCCAACTTGGACATGCCATTTCACTTTCTGTTTTTGTTTTATCCTGAAGAAGAGGGATACATGTCCCAGGCTCTTTGGGCATGCTTTTCCCCAAGTCCACCCAAAATCAGAAAGATGATGACCATGTTTATAGCTTTAGACAACAGTAATGCAAGGCAATTGCTCTGGGAGGGACCATATCTAACTTGAGGATGTACAGCTGATGAATGGAACACAGCATGGAAATTTTGAAACACACAATAACCATTAAAAAAAAAATCCGAGTAAAAATGTATTTGGTATGATTCCTATGTCACTACATGAAGTCAGCTCATAGATTGGGGGCATAAATTAATACAATTTATCACCTCTTGAAGGCTGCTTTGGAAATCCACATAGCTCTGTCTATCTAGAATAGACTAATCTAAACAAATGTAAATATTTGCCCCCTTTGAAAAACCACAATCTTCAAGTGAAGGGTGGGAATTCTAGTCTTTGGCAGGGAAAATCTGTTAGATCATGGGTGAGCTTTGTCTCAAAATAGTTATGCATACAGCAAGTCAACCAACCATTCAGAGAAAGAATATTACCACCTGGAAAATTATATGCTAAAATTTAACATAAGGTTACCTTGTTAAACAAGCATGATCAGATTCTCTACTACTCAGGGCTTATGTCAGCCCTTGGTAAAACATATGCCGGGAGGTATGCCACTTCAGCAATCATGCACTGAGTAATATCTGCTGCCTACGAAAGTAATTACACATTTGTAAGCATTCAATATCTATTGGAAAACAGGGAGACACTGACTATATTTAAAGAAATGGTTTGAACACTGTGAAAAAGGAGGCAAGGTGTTGCTATTGTTTTGAGTATTACTATTCATTAGAAGCTGCCCTTAGTGGATCAGGCTTGTATATGAGGCAAAGGTCCAGCTAAACACTGCTTGACTGATCTTGTGACGACACATTCAATAAAGTGAAAATCCAGTATGGAGATGTGAACACAATGCTTGTCCACTCCTACCTAATCTGCAAATTAGATGTGGTTATGGTTGACTTCCTCGGGTGTAGAACTATATTTAATGCGGCAGAAGCCATTGTTGAAATGTGTCCAGATTAGTTGCTAAGAATTATTTCAAATTTCTTCCTTTGAGGGTTCAGTGAGAGAAAAGATGACGGATAAATAAGAGACTGGGTGGGGCTGGGGCAGGGCAGAAATTGAGGTGCTACAAAGTCAATGGAGATGAATGGAAAAACTGCAATACGTTCTGAGTTAGTCATTTTCTTCAGTCATTATAGGAGTCAATTAGGTCAGCCTCTTCAATCTCTAACAGTGTTGTTTCTATTTAAAGGGAATCCAGATGCATCAGAGTGAATGGGACTATCTAACAAGTTGGCTAAAATGGGATCTAATAGAACTATTTTTATACTGTAGGGGAGAAAAAGTAATTTTCCCTCTACCATTGTGAGATCCCTGTAACAAAAAGAGAAATTAACAAAAAAACAAAAACAAAAACAAACAAAAAAGTCATTAACCCCTGCAGCACACATCCCACAGGAGAAACCGAAACCGAGATTAACTCAAAATGGTGCTTAAAATTGCAGTTTATATAGCATCTTCAGCAAAGAACAATAAATTTGTAAAGAAATGACAAGACAAAGGAAAGCAGTTTTAGGCTTCAAAGGGTAGCAACCTTTGAGCAAAAATATGGGAGGAAACTAATGGAGTAATGTTTGTCTGCAGATTCCTCCGGTGCTATCTCTGGGCTAGTAAGAATGTCTTCTTTTCTCCTGGTACAGGGAGGGTGCCCTTCCCAAATAATATATGGGAATATTATTTCCTGATTTTAGGAAGAAAAATGAGGGTCAGAGTGAACTTCCTGAACCTGCTGTTTCAAAAGTGCTTTTAATTCAAAATAATCAGTGTTCCAAAGTAGCATATTTTGGGGTGACACATTCTGATTTCCTTCAGTACCTTACCTCATCTATATTAAAAAATAATACAAATAGCCATGGCTTTTTCAGATGTGAGAATTCAGAGAATTACGAAGCATTCTGGTGCTTCACCTTTATGTCTTACACTTTACTAGTTTTAGGCTGAAATAAAAGTAAATTTTTTGACACATTGAGCCAAATTTTTTTTTTTAACATTTTTATTTATTTATTTGTTTACTTTTTGGCTGTGTTGGGTCTTCGTTTCCGTGCCAGGGCTTTCTCTAGTTGCGGCAAGCGGGGGCCACTCTTCATCGCGGTTCGCGGGCCTCTCACCATCGCGGCCTCTCCCGTTGCGGACACAGGCTCCAGACACGCAGGCTCAGTATTTGTGGCTCACGGGCCTAGTTGCTCCGCGGCATGTGTGATCCTCCCAGACCAGGGCTCGAACCCGTGTCCCCTGCATTAGCAGGCAGACTCTCAACCACCGCGCCACAAGGGAAGCCCTGAGCCAAATTTTTGATGCTGTCCTTCAGTGAGTGAAACAAGAGGACTGAGATAAAAATATAACACGTTCTTTTTAAATGTAAAGCATGAGACCCATTTTCAATGTGAAATATAAAACCAACCCTTTTGGCTAGCAGATATCACGCAGCTTCATTTTTATTTCAGTCCTTTGGCTACAAACAAACAAAAAGCCAAATAATTTTATTTCTTTTTTGATTCCCTGCTTGAAGGGAAAAAGGAGATGAGGGTATTAGAAGCAGTATTTGGATTGAGTTTTTTTGTTTGTTTTTTCTTATGAAAAGACTGCAACATATTCTGGATAATAAAGTGAATAAGGTTGGAATACAAAATGGAAAGTATTTTTCAACCATACAGTTCTCTTTCAAAACCAAGACAAGCTTATGTGGGCTACTGAGATCTCAGCCTGTGTAATCAGAAGCCATTAGAACTGAATGAAATTGATTTGAAGAGATGAGAATGTTGTTATTGCTTAGACCTAGGCTTGTGTTTTTTGCTCCTGCCTTATAACTACCCTTAATACTCTGTTTGCTCAGTTGTAAAACAAAGCATTTGAATCCGCGAGACAAAAATTAAAGAAGCAAAACAAAAAGCCACAAGAGCCAAACCTGCTACTGGTTGTAATGCAGATCAAGCAATTGTTTAGATAAATCCCAAATGATAAATAACATTTCACTGGACAGCTTTTCTTGGAAAAAGCCCTCATTGATTTATGTTTTAGTATGCTAATCCAGTTCTGAAAAATCCAGGGCATAAACCTTTTGTTTAACTGAGAGAAAGTTAACTGCTGTTTTAATTTTAAAGGAAATTGCAAAGGTTAGTGGTACGTTTTAGGAACATAACATGCGCGATTACAGCAGGCATGACGGGCCAGAGTGCGTTATATTGTACACGTAATTAGTCTAGACACATGGTGGAGCCATGCGTGAGGGCAATCTGGCTGATTTTGCTAGCACTTTCTTCAGTTCTTGCACACTCATTTTTAAAAAAGTATTTGCCTTTGATTTTTTATAGTAAAGCAGTTTTTGTAATAATATTGGGTAAATAAATAGGTATCTTCCAAAGCCATATGTTATCATAAGTAACCTAAGTCATTGTTGATTTATTTTCCTATAATAAGAAATTTAATAGTTGGGATTGTATGTAGTTGCTATAGTAACTACACAAGTCTATCTCTTGAAGGGGAAGCATACGATTAATTTGTCTTTTAAACTCTTATATTTTATTATGAGAACATCCATGAAGTGCAGTAACAGAGATCTGTAGGCCTAATAATTTAATCTTTTTATTGTAACCCTCTAAATAATCCTTTCTGATTAAAAACGTTAATTAGTAGAACTATTTTGAACTTGAGGAAAAATAAGTGTATCTTCTGTTAAATAAAACTTCTAAAATGTTCAGAGTCCTCTGTATTATTTTACATTTTATGGAGTTCATTAATGTTCTCCCCAAACAAATTTTAAATTTATGAGTCTTTTATTACTTAACATAATGCTTTTATTTAAAGTAAAAATATCATTCAACTTAAGGTGGAAAATGTACCATTGCTTCAGAGTATATTAACATATTTTTATATCATGTATCATTTGGCTTAAATTGTCATGGGCACATGTCTCTGTTTCTGTGTACATATACAGGGTTCTCTCACAAATACCCCTTGCTGGAGTCTTCATAATCTAATGGTAAGTAGTTCTCTAATGTTTTTGATAATCTGATGTTAACCTCTACTTCTAAGCCAGGGTTGTAAACGTAAAAGGCTGTAGGAGCTAGCCTGGCAATAAAAGCAAGTGAAGAGGACCAGGCGGAAAACAGTAAGGAGGAGTGAGAATGGGAGGTCAGATACCCACGAGAAAGATGGCAGCTCCTTCTCAAACCCTGGTGAGTACTGATGTGTGGAATGTGTAACAGTGTTTACCCAGTTTTTAAAGAGAAGCCAGAATTCTGAGTGTTGCGAAATCTGTTTGCATATAAATCTAGGAAACAAAAGGCATTTAATTTTTGAAAAATGTCCCATGAAGAGTCAAAACCATCTGCAGTGTTAATCTGGATCATCAGCTGTCATTTTGCATACTCTATTTCCCTCCAGGGGCAACTACAGCCTTGGGAACACAAAACCGTGAGCTGGTGATATCTGTTGAGCCACTGGAAATTACCAGAATTTACATTCTTAGTTTATAGATGCAAAAATCATCATTGATTGCTTGAAATTCACACCATAAATCAGAGGAAGTCTTAAAAGAATGGATTCCCTCTTGCTATTATAAAGTGAAATATGATATCGGATCTGATCCTTAAAATTCTGTTGAGATGAATGAAGGCCTCTGGGGTGGGGCAGAAATATTGAGGAACAATAAGATGGTTTGGGTTTGTGCTATTGGGGCAGACATTTGAACAATGCAAAGGGACTTTGAGGAGTGGAGCTGTGTAGAGTGACTGGGCAGAGAGTGATTGTGGGGGAGAAAGGACAGGAGGTGAGGATGTCACTGGAGGAGGAATATTGAGAGGGGAGTTGATTGAGGAAGATAAGGAATTTTGCTATTATTAGTTCAGGTTAACTTCATCCTAGTCTTCTAATATCACCTTCCATAAAATCCAGATTATACTTCAGTGCTTTCAGAGGTGGGTATAGGTTGGTAACTGTTTGCCTAATTAATCTTGTAGTTGCTTGATAGTACAACATCCTGAAATTAGCCTCATGGAAAAAACAGGTTACCTGAGAATGCCCAATTATGCCAGAGTTGCCTTGGGTTCTATATCATGCTATTTTATTAAATAAGACACTACTTAGAAAGGAATAGTTTTGAAATGGTAAGTAACAGAGATACAAGGCTAGAGACTTACTGTAGCAGCTGAGTATATGGGGAAGGAAGGAAGGAAAATTGAACAGAGAGGGTGGAAGGAGTCTCACCATATGGCAGAATTTTAAGAGTCACTGTACCAGCCCTGGATGGAGGTAATATCTGCCACTACATTTTTTTTTGCTTCCATCTATTATGGTTTTCTTAAACCATGTTCCTCTCAGACTGATACTTTAGTTCATAATATACATCCCAACCTCTGAGGATGAAAGTTCATTCTACCCTCCCTTCATTCTAATACTGAGTAAATACAGTATATGCAGGACTCCAACAAGATAAAATGTGATTGGCAATGGAGTGGGGTGAATTAAGTCCTAGGATAGAGTTTCACTAAATTTGTTAAGGTCAAGAGTAAAGACTTTGGCGAGAGGGGGATCAAGATGGTGGAGTAAGAGGATGTGGAGCTCACCTCCCCCAACCAGCACATCAAAAATACATCTACATGTGGAACAATTCTCATGGAAAACTAACTGGAAACTGGAAGAATTCCTGTACAACCAAGGCTGCAAGAAAGATTGCCACATAACTGGGTGGGACGGGAAAAAAAGCATCAGGTCCGGACCTGTGCCCCTGGGAGGGGTCTAAAAGGAAAAAGGAAGAACACATGAGCAGAGACTCACCCTGGGGAGTGAGTGGGTTGAGCCACAGACTGGGCATCCCAATCCTGGGGTCCTACACAGAGGAGACAAGCCCCTTTGGATACTGGGAGAACCACTGGAACAGAAAGAGGGGCTGGAGAAGCCTAGACTCCACTTGCCAGGAGCATGCAGCTGCTGGCTTGCCAACAGACAGGATGGAGAGAGTTCTGCACTAGCGGCTGCTGCCTCTCCACACTGGGGCGAACTGGGCAAACACGCTGGCTCCACTCACTCCACATCAGGGCTTGGTGTGGGATCTAGGGCAGCCAGGTCCTAGGAAAAGACTTGATCTAGCAACACAGAGGCAACAAGGGGGGCCTGGGGTGTGCTATGGGTGGGGAGGCAGCAGCCATTGCTGGCACATATGCAAACAGTGCCACAGAGGCAGCCCAGACCCCTAGTGGCAGCACAGTCGCTTGAGCCCCCATGACCAACAGGCCACAACCCCCACACTCAGCCCAGCAAACACTCCAACCCTGCCCACTCCACGCCACAACCTTGCACTAAATCTGGGATGACCACAACAGGGGAAAGGACACAACATTGTTCCGCATCTGAGTGGAGCCACAGATGCCTACACAGACAGTACATCAGAATGCTGGGAGCAGGGAGCCTCACTTCCTTCAGCACTCCCCTGCAAAGGCCCCGGTGCGGGGAGAAGGAAAAACACACACTTAAAGGGAACAGAGCCTGCTCAAGCCCGAACCTCAGGGCTTCTGCTCCAGCAAATGGGGATCAGACCCTGCCTCTAACAGGGTGGAGATAGCCATGGAGCAGAGAGGAAGTCCTGCCTCACACCCTGAGCAGGCTTTATCTGCTCCAACACAGACCACACCCCTGTCAAGGTGACAGTGGCCAGCATACCCTGTGGAAAGGTGTGGCTGGCATCCACATCAGATCCAGCCCTTGTACCAAAGACATTGGGCACATGCAGTCTACCTTGGGATGCTCCCAATAAAACATAAAAACACCTCTTCAAGACCAAAACAGATAACTGTTTCACCTAACTTCATAGAGACAGAGAAAGTTAAGTAAAATGAAAAGGCAGAGGAACTGCTCCCAATTGAAAGAACAAGAGATAAACCTGAAAAGAATAATGAAACAGAGATAATTAGTCTACCAGACACTGAATTTTTAAAAAAAAGTGATAATAAGAATGCTAACTGAATTAAGAAAGAACATTGATATAAACACAGATCATTTTAACAAGGAACTAGAAACTATGAAGATGGCCCAATCAAAAATAGATAATTCAATTTCTGGCATAAAAGGCGATCTAAAAGCAATAAGTAGCCAAATAAACAACACAGAACACATAAGTGATCTGGAGGATAGAATAATGGAAATCACTCGATCAGAATAGCAGGCAGAAAGAAAAATGAAAAAGGAAACAAACCTAAAGAAACATACGAGATCTGTGGGATAATAGAAAATGTGCCAACATATGTGTAACAGGGGTTCCAGAAGGAGAGAGAGAAGGGGATCAAAATATGTATGAAGAAATTATGACTGAAAACTTCCCAAAACTAAACCTGTAAACAGATATCCAGGTACAAGAAGCAATCCTAAACCTATCCTAAAAGGAATGTTGAGGGTCTTCTCTAAATGAAAACGAAGGAAGAATCTATAGGAAAGGGAAAAATTCCAACCGGAAAGGCAAATATATAATGAGGATTGAAGATCACTTAAATAAGTTCATATGCATATTAAAAAACAAAACAAAACAAAAATAAAGTAAAAGGTAAAAGTAGCAGTAACTACAACAGTAAAGGGATAAGCATGAAGGTGTAAAATATGACGTCAAAAACACAAAATGTGGGGTAGGGGAGTAAAAAATGGGGATCATTTAGAAGGTGTTTGAACTTAAATGAATACCAGTTTAAATCAAGTAGATATAATTATGGGCCAAAATATATGAACCCCACAGTAACTACAACACAAAAACCTACAATAGATGCACAAAAACCAAAAAGAAAGGAACTCCAGCATACTACAAAAGAAAATCATCAGACCACAAAGGGAAAAACAAAAAGAAGAAATGAACAAAGAAGAACTACAAAAACAACTGGAAAACAAGGAATAAAATGGCAGTAAGTACACATCTATCAACAATTTTAAATGTCAGTGGATTAAATGCTCTGATCAAAAAACATAGGGTAGCTGTTTGGATAAAAAAGAAAAAAAAAAGACCCTTCAATATGCTGCCTACAAGAGACTCACTTCAGGGTGAAAGACACACAGACTGTAAGTGAGGGGACAGAAAAAGGTATTTGGTGCAAACAGAAGTGACAAGGAAGCATAGGTAGCAATACTCATATCAGATAAAACAGTCTTTAAAACAAAACCTTTATAACAAAAGACAAAGAATGGCATCTTATAATGATAAAGGGATAAATACAAGGAGAGAGCTATGGAAATCAAAACAGCGTGGTATTGGGGAAAAAAAAAAAAAACAACAGACAAACATCATCAATGGAACAGAATAGAGAGCCCAGAAATAAACCCTTACACCTACAGGCAATTAATCTATGACAAAGTAGGCAAGAATATACAATGGAGAAGAAACAGTCTCTTCAACAAATGGTGCTGGGAAAAACTGACAGCCACATGTAGAGCAATGAAATTAGAACATTCCCTCAAACCAGATACAAAAATAAACTCAAACTGGTTCAATGACCTAAATGTCAGACATGAAACCATAAAACTCCTAGAAGACAACATAGGTGAAACACTCTGACATAAACTGTAACAATATTTTCTTGGATTAGTCTCCCAAGGCAAAATATATAAAAGCAAAAATAAACAAATGGGACCTAATTAACCTTAAAAGCTTTTGCACAGCAAAGGAAACAGTCAGCAAAGCAGAAAGACAACCTACAGGACGGGAGAAAATATTTGCAACTAATGTGACTGACAAGGGGTTAATATCCAAAATATACAAACAGCTCATATAACTCAATACCAAAAAAAAAAACAATTCAATAAAAAAGACTTGAATAGACATTTTTTTCAAGGAAGACATACAGGTGGCTAACAAGCACATGAAAAGATGCTCAACATTGATAATTATTAGAGAAATGCTAATCAAAACCACAATGAAGTATCACCTCACAACTGTCAAAATAGCTGTTATCAAAAAGAACACAAATAACAAATGTTGGTGAGGATGTGGAGAAAAGGGAATACTCATACGCTGTTGGTGAGAATGTAAATTGGTGCAGCTACTATGGAAAACACTATGGAGGTTCCTTAAAAAGTAAAAATAGAACTACCATATGATCCAGCAATTACACTCCTGGGTATGTATCTGGAAAAAATGAAAACACTGATTCAAAAAGGTATATGCACTCCGATGTTCACAGAAGCACTATTTACAATTGCCTAGACATGGAAGCAACCCATGTGCCCATCAACAGATGATTGGATTAAGATGTGGATGGGGAGTATTGGGAGTCCTAACCAGAGCAGTTAGGCAGGAAAAAGAAGTAAAATGCATCCAAATTGGAAAGGAAAAGTAAAACTGGCACTGTTTGTGGATGACAAGATTTTATATATAGAAAACCCTAAAGACTCTGCTAGGAAACTGTAAAAACTAATAAATCCATTCAGTAAAGCTTCAGGGTACAAAATCAATATACAAAGGTCTATTGCATGTTTATACCCTAACAACTAACTATCAGAAAGGGAAATTAAGGAAACAATCTCATGTACAATTGCATGAAAAAGAATGCAATAGCTAGGAATAAATCTAGCCAAGAAGGTGAAAGACCTGTACAATGAAAACTAAGACAATGATGAAAGAAACTGAAGACAACACAAAGTAATGGAAAGACATTCCATGCTTATGGATTGCAAGAATTAATACTGTTAAGATGCTCATACTACACAAAACAATCTACAAACTCAATGCAATCCCTATCTAAAAAATGGCATTTTTACAGAACTAGAACAAATAATCCTAAAATTTGTTTGGAACCACAAAAGATCCCCAATAGCCAAAGCAACTTTGAGAAAGAAGAACAAAGCAGGAGGTATCATGCTCCCTGATTTCAAACTATATTATAGAGCTATACTAATCAAAACAGTATGGTATTGGTATAAAAACAGACACACAGATCAATGGAACTGAATAGAGAGCCCATAATTAAACCCACACATATATGGTCAATTAATTTACAACAAAGCATCCAAGAATATACAGTGTGGAAAATACAGTCTCTATAATAAATGGCGTTGAGAAAACTGGACAGATGCATGCAAAAAAGAGACTAGACCACTATCTTACACCGTAAGTAACACTGAACTCAAAATGGATTAAAAACTTGAATGTAAGACCTGAAACCATAAGAGTTCTAGAGGAAAACCTAGGTGGTAGGCTCCAAAACATCAGTTTTGGTGCGGAATTTATGTATGTGACCTCAAAAGCAAAGGCAACAAAAGCAAAAATAAACAAGTGGGACTACATCAAACTAAAAAGCTTCATCAACAAAACAAAAGTGTAACCTACTGAATGGGAAAAAATATTTGCATACCATGTACCAAATAAGGGGTTAGTACTCAAAATATTTAAACTCAACTCAATAGCAAAAAAAACAAATAAGCTGATTATAAAATGGGCACAGGAACTAAGTAGACACTTTTCCACAGAAGAAATACAGTTGGTCAATGGGCACATGAAACTATATTCAACATCAGTAATTTTCAGAGAAATGCAAATCAAAACCACAATGAGATATCACCTCCCAACTGCTAATATGACTGTTATCAAAAAGACAAGAAATAAGCATTGGAGATGATGTGGAGAAAAGGTGTGAATGTATACTGGCTCATCCATTATGGAAAACAGTATGGACAGGCCTCAAAAAATTAAAAATAGAATTACCATATGATGCATTTCTTCCGCTTCTGGGTATTCATCTGAAGAAAACAAAAACACTAATTCCAAAAGATATATGCACCTTTATGTTATTGCAGCATTATTTACAATAACCAGGATATGGAAACAACATATCTTGAGTGTCAATCGACGGATGAATGGATAAAGATGTGATATATACCCATCTACAATGAAATGCTACTCAGCAATAAAAAAAAAAAGAACGCATTCATGCCATTTGTGACAACATGGATGGTTCTTAAGGGCACTATGCTAAGTGAACTAAATCAGACAATTGCCATATAATTTCACTTATACGTGCAATATAAAAAACAAAACAAATGAACAAACAGAACAAAATTTATAGATACAGAGAACAGATTGGTGTTTATGAGAGGAGAAGTGGGTAAGGGGTGGGTAAATGGCTGAAGGGATCAACTGTATGGTGATGGATAATAATTAGACTTACTGTGCTGACTACTTTGTAGTGTACACAGAGGTCAAATTATTATTTGTACACCTGAAACAATGTTAATCAAAAACAGACATGTAATTCACTGCATTTAACATCCCAATTTTAAAAAATGCTGAAGAAGATAAGCTTGGATGAAAAAATTATAGACGAAATATTAGCCCAAAGTTAGGGATATAATGTATAAGATATATTTTTCTGGGAGGCAATTTTCTTTCATTTAAAAAAAATGTAACAAACTAAATTAAAATTTTTCTTCCAAGTAGACACACTTTATGTTTGTATATATTTTAAATGAAATTATGATGATCTATTCAAGAATGTTGACAAAACTGCTTTGACAGCTGAAAGGAATAAGACAAGTTTAACTGAGAAAAGTCAGCCCCCACTCAGTGACACAGAAAGAGAAGAGAGTGAGGGGGTCACCTCGAGCTTAGCACCCTTCACCATGTGGAAACTTGAATTCCTTTTAATTTTAAATTCTCCTTTCAACTTTAGGATGAAACTTCCAAATAATTCCATTTACTTATCAATCATTTGTGGGCTTCTTTTTATCCATCTGTGTACTTACATGTTATTTGAGTCTCTGTGCTAGATGTCATTCTCATATTAGGAGCTTTCCCATACTTGAGAGAGAATCCAGAGAACAAAGTGATGCCCTTGTTCTACCAGATGACCCATATTAATAGACATTCTAAAAGGAGAGCATAACAGAAATTGCTGGTTTAAATGAATGATACCCTGTCTTAAACAAAAAGACTTTCAGCTATTTCTATATGAATTCAATAAACCTCAATTACTACACACTTGAAAAATTTCAAGTCGTTAATCCTATGGAACAAATATTTTCAGACTTTCTACCCCTTTAAAGTCTTCTACAATGAAAATTCTGATAGTTAGCTATTCGTCAGAAATCGGTGAAAAAGTGGCAGTGTTAGCATGATTGTTCTTTCTTTATAACACTATTTTGAAAGTTGTTCATTCATGCATTCATTCAACTAGCAGTGTTTGAGAACTCAATCTATGCTTGGCGTTGTACTAGACACTAGTTATGGATACACAGATTAGTAGGCTAGCGTGTATGTCCCCAAGTAACTCAAAATTTAGTTTGTTACAAAGAAATATTCATGGTGTTTCTTATATGATGCTTTAGGCTACAAGAAACAAAATCTCTGCAGTTCTGCACAGTAAAAGTTGGAAAATCCAGTAGCTCAAAGGTGAGAGCAATGCTTAAGGGTTGTTGTTTTTTTTCCCATCTTTTCTCTCAGCCATACTTAGTGAGCTGTCTTTACTCATAGCCTTTACATTCACAGCATCAATGTGGCTGCAGCACCTCCAAGCATAACAACCTCACAAAACAGCATCCACAATCCAGAAGGGAGAGGGAGAATCATAAGTCATAACTATCTTACATTCTTTTTAAAAAGTAAATAAAAATTGCTCACACATCTCTCAGCAGACATCCCTCATTTTTCATTGATCAGAATTGTATCCTATGACCATTTCCAAACTCATCATTAACAAGGGTGACAGAAATACTAACTGGTTTTCAAGATTCAAAATTTCAACACTCAAAATTCACCTTATGAGTTTGCTGTGGGGTTGGGGAGGGACTTAACATCAATTGAAGCACACGACTACCTGATTTTTGAACAAGTATTAACAAAAAAGAAGGGTATGGAATGTGTTTGCATGGTCAGCCAGAAGTCTAGTGCATGGAGATAATTGTAATCCAAGATGATTAGTGCTTTAGTAAATGTATGTACAAGATCCTCTGAAATTCTGCAGAACAATATGAGGATGCAAAACCTTAAAAAAATTTTTTTGCTAAGTTGATTAGTACTGACGACAAGTGCAATAACAATTCACAGAAGGCTGAACAAATCTAAAATCCTAGCCAGTTTTTATCAAAACATCATTCCTTTGTTAACAAAAACCTCAATTCCAGTGGAGTGGAAAGAACATTAGAAAAAGAAAAAAGAAGAAACAGATTTTCTAACTCAGCTCTATTTCTGAGTCTGTATCAGTGGTTAATGTCACTTAACTCTCTCTAAAGTCTGGATAAAAATTCTTACCTCCTGAGTGGATTATGAAACTTAAATGAGATAAGTGTATAAAAGCAATTTGTGAACTGTAATTTGTGAACACAGATTTTCTTTGTACATATGATATTTATTAACGTGGATAGATCACATCTTTTCCTATGTCCATTTTTCCATCTTTCTCTCTGCCCAGCATATTCAGTCAATATCAAGGTGACGCCACACCTGTTTTTACAATATCCTCTTGTTAGTTAATGCCATGTAATGAATTCACAAAGCTGCCCGCAGTCAATTCCATCATAATTTTCAGAAAATCAAAACTGTTAAGAGGGAATAAAATCAAAGTATCTTTTCAGCCAGAGAAAACTTCTGCATCTAAATGGTATATTAACAGCTCCGTGTTCCACAGACAGGAACGTGATTCTCTGCTGCCTTACAGTACCTTTAAAGAAAATAAGAAAGCACTCTGTAGGTAATTAGATACTTGTCCTTGCCTTGCCCTGTGCAATTTTGAAGTTTGGGTAAATTTTTTTTAAAGCAGTTACTAACTTTAATGCTAAGACAATAAATACTGGTCAAAGAAACACTTAATGAAGAGCCCTCCAGGCCCTATGTTATGCTTTCAATTATACAAATCCTTAGAATGCATTTTATTTACATTGCTCTTTTTTCTAAGGAGCCAGAGTTGTCTGTTGAGACAGATTCACTTCTTCGATGAATCTGATAGGTTTTATTAAAAAGGCCAGGGATTTACACATGTGAACTGGATGTCTACAGTAATTGTGTAAAAACAACATCATAAATTCATCCACAACATATTAAGGTTCAAATCTCATTCTTTTCCTTTTTCAACTGAGGTATAACCAATATACAACATTCTATTAGTTTCAGGGACACAGGATTTTACTTGGTATTTGTGTATACAGTTGACCCTTGAACAATGTGGAGGTGGGAGCGCAGGCCCCCGTGCAGTCAACACAGCGTTGTAGTCGGCCCTCTGTATTCTTAGTTCCACATCCTTGGATTCAAACAGCCATGGATTCTGTAGTAGCATAGCATTTATTTTAAAATTCTGAGTAGAAGCGGAACTGTGCAGTTCAAACCTGTGTTGTCCAAGGGTTCACTGTATTGCAAAATGATCACCACAAGTCTAGGTAACATCCATCAACATACATAGAGATTTTGTGTGTGTGGTGAGAACTGTTAAGATTTATTCTCTATTAGTATTCTCTTTAATACTAATACTTTATAATATTATTAACTATAGTTGTCATGCTGTATATTACATCCCCATGACTTATTTATTTTATAACTGGAAGTGTATACCTTTTGACTTCCTTCACCCATTTCACCTAACCCCCATCTCCCACCTTTGGCAACTACCGATCTGTGCTCTGTATCTATGAGCTTATTTTTATTTTTTATTTTTAGACTCCACACAAAAGTGAAATCATACAGTATTTGTCTTTCTCTGTCTGATTTATTTCAGTTAGTATAATGCCCTCAAGATCCATCCATGTTGTCTCAAATGGCAAGATTTCCTTTTTTTTTTTTTTTTTCTGGCCGTGCTGCGCGTCTTGCAGGATCTTAGTTACCCAACCAGGGATTGAACCCAGGCCCTGGCATTGAAAGCACCAAGTCCTAACCACTGGACCACCAGGGAATTCCCAAGATTTCCTTCTTCTTATGGCTGCATACTATTCCATTGTGTATATATACCACATCTTCTTTATACATTCATCTACCCATGGACACTTAGGCTGTTTCCATATCTTTGCTATTGTAAATAATGCTGCAGTGCACATGGGGTTAAAGTTAGTGTTTTCAATTTCTGCGATAAAATACCCAAAAGTGAAATTGCTGGAGCATATGGTAGTTCTATTTTTAATTTTTTGAGGAAATTCCATACTGTTTTCCATAGTGGCTGCACCAACTTACAGTCCCACCAACAATGCACAAGGGTTTCATTCTCTCCACATCCTTGTCAACACTCCATATTTTTTGACTTTTTAACCATTCTAACAGATGTGTGGTGATATCTCACTGCTATCTTGATTCGTTTTTCCCTGATGATTACTGATGTTGAACATCTTTTCCTGCACCTATTGGGCATCTGTATGTCTTCTTTGGAATAAATGGCTATTCAGATCCTCGATCTACTTTTTAATAGGGTTATTTGGTTTTTTTCCTATGGAGGTGTAGAGTTCTTTATATATTTTGGTTATTAACCCCTTATTGGATAAATGATTTACATATATTTTCTCTCATTCAGTAGGTTGCCTTTTCATTTTGATGATTTTTCTTTTTTTTTTTGCTGTGCAAAAGCTTTTTAGTTTTATGTAGTTCCACTTGTTTATTTTTGCTTTTTCTGCCTTTGCTTTTGGTGTCAAATTCAGAAAATCACTGCCAAGGCTATGTCAAGGAGCTTATGACCTCTGTTTTATTCCAGGACTTCTACGATTTCAGTTTTACATTCAACTCTTTAATCCATTTTGAGTTAATTCAAATCTCATTCTTATTTGAAAACGAATTTTTATAAATCCTAGACCCAATAGCTTTTTTGAGGTGCGTAAGAACTGGTAAGAAAAAGAGAGAAGCCTGAATTTATTGGCTCATGTTTTAAAAATATCATAGTATATTGGTTTCAGGCATGGTTGTATACAGACATTTAAATGACAGTATTAGAAATTTTTGTTTCATTCTCTGCACCCTCCTTTCCCTTGTGTTGTCTTCACTCATAGGCAACCTACTTTCATGTGGTAATCCTCAGCACCTCCAGGCATACATCTTCCTAGCTTTAACACCAGAAAATCTTCTTTTCTTGACACTATCAACGAAGGTCCCTAGGTAGAGACTGGCAGTGAATGGCCAGGTCTGATTCACTCACTTCTAGAGCCTGCTGTGGCTTCAACCCCAAACTAATCACAGGAGTTGAAAGTGGAGGTTGAGGATTTCCTCAAAGTAATGTAGATTCTGTTATGAAGGAAGGTGCATAGATTCTGGGAAGTCCCTAAACAGATTTAGACCAGTGTGCCAGATACTACTTGTATGTCACTACCAATTACTTCACCACTTTTGTGGTGACCAGTTCTCTTACAAACTTGGACAAGGGGCAACCTAAGAGAACCTCAGCTCACACACTTATTTCATGTTCTTGAAATAAGCTCCTCAGCACTCAATCTGGAGATGCAAAGAACTTAACCCTCCTTAGGTTACTCTTGATCAGTGAGGGGCAGGAGTTAATAGATAATGCTTTTTATCCCCCAGCATTCTGCATGACTGAGTATAAGTCACCCTCAGTTCTGGATTCTTATATTGGCCTTCCCTCCTGTTTCTGAATCATTCCTGTTATCTGAATCATTCTCCCCGCAAACTACCTTAGCACCTGCTTTGGAGAATCCCAGCCTATAAGTGGTACCAGAATTGGCCCTAGAAAGAAGAACTTTCCAATGGATTTGGGGACTGGATCACTCACTGGGCAGATGGCAAGTATGGTTGTGAGAAGTGAGGGAGTTACTCCTGGCCTGTGCCAGTACACTGGTTACTAAGATACTCTTGCCTGGATTGGGAAGAGGTGAGAGAAGCAGCAGCAGCATTAAGTTCTGAAGTAGCTGTGACAATTAAATGATGTGAAGGCAACAATAATTGTATGAATTGTGTAAGAATTTTGGAAATCTTGAAAAAAATGATAGCCTAACATCATGATTCAATAAATATCTCCACCCAATGCTAGAAGAAAATGCCCACAAATGAAATATATGTCTTCGGTATTTTTCTTTTTATTTTGCTTGTTTGTATGTTTTTATTGTAAAATAAATACACACACACACACAGACAGACAGCATTCAAATGCATATATCAGGTATGAGAATATATAGTGAATGATTTTAGTGTAATAGAATATTAACAGCTCCCTAAAAGCCCCGATTACATATATAATACTGTGTGTTATCACCTTTTAAGCCACTCTCTCCCTTCTTAGTAACTACTACCCTGACTTCTGTGGAAATAATTTTATTTTTAGTTGTATCAATCATGATGCTTCCCTAAAGAATTAAATTAATTTTGTTCCTGAACTTTATAGAATATATATTTATATATTCTATATAAGTATACTTATATAGATACTTATATAAATTTATACAAGTATTTTTTCTTTTGAGCAACATGATGTTTCTTGAGATTTATCCAGTGCTCATTGATATTCTTCCAGCAGATCTGTTTGAGTCATTAATATCTGGCATGTTTCCCATCTGTTCAAAACCAATGTCCTATCAATTATTAACTATTTGCAATATAATTCCTGGACTTGATTTATCCATGAAGTTTTGTATAGCTGTTGCTCATTTATTTTCAGTGCTATATAGTTTTCTTTCATGAGTATGCATAATTTTACGTTCCCTCTATTGTCATGGACATTTGGGTTATTCTTGTCTGGTATTATCATGCATAATGTTGCTACTGACGTTCTTACCTGATCCTGGTTCAAATGTACAGGTGTACTTCTAGACTGTATACCTAGCACTGTGTCTTAGGATATATATATATATAATCAACTTTAATGGTTAATGTTGTTTTTTAAAGTACAACTTATTTGTATAATGTAATATGTTGTACAAACAATATATGAGTTCTCCGATGTTTCATGTGTTCACAAACACTTGCTGCTTTCAGACGCTTTAATTTTTTGCCCACTTGATGGTGTATACTGATAGCACATTGCAATTTCAATATTTATTTTCTAATTTGCTAAGGAGGTGAGCAGAGTTTAATTAGCTTATTGGCCATTTGGATTTCATCCTTATGAAATGCCTTTTCAATTTTTGGTCAATTCTTTTTCTACTAGGTTATCTGTCGTTTTCTTATTTATTTGGAGAGCTGGTTTTTATAGATTAAGTGAGGCTTCTTTGTTTCCAAGTTACAATTATATTCTGTCATTCTGTGGCTTGTCACTTTACTCTTGACTTAGGTGCAATTTTTACCGAAAAACTTAATCTTAGAGCTAGCATCAATGACTATATGTTCCCACTAACAATGCAGATAAGTTATCCTCATTTTGAAAGAGTTGCACACCTAAGGGTCAGCTTACCTGCAGGGTGAATAATGAGTCCTTGGCTTAAGAGTCTTCATAAACCCTGAATGACGGGCTTAGTGAGGAAAATAGATTTAAATAATCCCTTGTCCATATTCCATGAGTTTAATTTTGCCTCCCACCTCTGGATAGGAATAAATATGCTATTGCTTATGGAATAAATGAATGGTTGTGCATGTGTCTATGGGCTTTGTTTTGCTTATTTACTTTAGGAGGACGATAATCTCCCGTGCCTAAAAATGAGTATGCTTCATTATTTGGCCTCATATATTCTGTTTCCTAAAGGGAAATAACTGGGTTCTCTGGAGCTGAAAATTGAAAACTGAGTAGCTCTTTAAAGAAGCAAATTGGTCTCAAACCTCACATGCTAGGTTTTTGGATGCATCACAAGATTTGCAAGGGGAAGTTTTGGCATCCATATGGGTATATTAGCACTCTTTTTCTCTTTCTGTAGCTACTCAAGCAAGTGACAAGTAGTTATGTCATGACCACGTGACACATAAATTACAAGTTCTCCTGCCCCTCTAAAACTTTAGTCAGCATCAACCTTTGCACAATACACTAAGGCGTAATAGCTGATAATTTATGAGTGTAATTTGAAGGAAGCAATTCTCTTTTGTGATTACGGTAGTAAATAAAAGATTCAAATCCTCATTGACCCAACATCAAATTCAACTTTACCTTTTTTTTTTTCTCCTCCTGTCATTTATGGAAGTAAGCAAGCAGGGTCCAAGAAAGGTGACAGATTAAAGAAATGCAGTGATTGCAAAGGACAAAGACTGTGGTGTTAAAAATGAAGGAAATTATTAGAAGAAAATAAATGGGAATACGTCCGAATTTTACATTTTCGATTTCTTTTTTGCTGTTGAAGGACAGAGCTTTGGAAATGAAGGTATGATAGGTGATATAACTGATAGAAGCAATGATGAGAGTCTAGAGGGAAGACTTGGATAGAACTGCTGTATAATTTCATGATTAAAATACTTGGAAGAATTCACTTCCTTGATAAATGAGATATACTGGTGTGGGCCAAGGGCTTTACCTGAGACTCTCTCAGTAAAATATCTGCCCTTCAGACTACAAGAGCAGCCAAAATTTGGCAGCAATTAATTATATTTTCCTTGGAATTTTAAAAATAGGTTTTTCTCCCCAATTATTCTTTTAGGCTAGAACTCAAGTAGGAATGATAAAACCTTCGTGAATATGAAAAGGTGTGTAAATACTGAGCTTGCCCACTGGATCCATCCCAATTTGCATTAGCCTGAGGCCTGGGTTCAAGTTCAGATCAATTTAGAGATGAAGTGAGATGAATGTGAATCTACCCACATACGACAGCATGATCTGACGTGGAAACCATGAGCACACATGCCTTGACAAGGGCACTAGGCTTAGGAGTTGACTGATGCGTGACTTTGTTTAAAAGTCTTAGAATCCCATCTTAGTAGCACTATATTTTGCTTCTCTATGATAATTAAAAATAAGTGGTAATTAGTAATTTTGTTACATGACATTCCTGCCAAGATGAACGTTTGGCTTACATCGGTTACTCTATAATAAAACAGTGCCTCGCATAAAGACTTGCTTGTTAAATATTTGTTTAAGCAGTCATTGCATGATAATAATTTGCATCTATCCAACATTATTTTATTTTCTCTTGAGCTTTAACATATACTCATAACAACACTGTGAGGTGTGGAAATTGAATCAGAGCTATGTAGTAATTTGCCCCATCAACATATGTACTAAATGGCAGAACTGTGACTAAAAGGCAGAATTATTTTCCTCTAAGCCAGTGTAATTTCTTTACTATGTTTCCCACAGAAGATGATTTTAGTAACAATAAAAGTAGCTAATGATTAGGCTACTATAGCCAAGTTAAAGATGAATTATAAAGTATCTGCCTAGTAAGTACTCAGTATATGGGAATTATCTTTCCATTTGGTGTTTTGCTAAGTCTCCATCTTAGATCTCTCTCCATATCTTTTTCCACTTTCAACCCCTCCACTTCCCAATTCTGCCTTCCATTCTGCCAGCCAGCCACACACACTCAGATATCAGTCAACTAACTGTTCCTCAAGGATCACGTAATAAGTTCTCTCCAAAGAGTGTTTTCATTTAACAGGCGCTTAAGAGAAACTTCAGGATACTCAGGGGCTTTACTCAGTAACATACTCAGAGGGGCTTTCAAGTTCCACCCACATCAAAAATTTTATGGAGACAAACCGTAGAACAGTATTTTACTCTTTCCTGTCTATGAAACAGGTGAAAGGGAGGGTCCGATGGTTCCTTTCCCCTTTCTCTGAATTTAATGTGTGCGTTTGCAGCATGGTGCAAAGGAAAGTCCATGGGGGCCAAAACTCTGCCCTTTACTGAGCTCTGTGACCATGTGTACATATATTTCTTTGTCTAAGATAAGGCTGCAATAGTGCCTACTTTGCATACTTGGTGTGAAGGATAAGAAGGATCACTTGTTGAACGTGGCAGATGGGAGTACCATGTTTCTTTTGTCTTTGCAGTTGATGCTCTGGTTTGGTCAATCAGACAAACACACCTTTTGGACTACATCCAGTGGAATCACTATACATATGACAGAAAGAACAAGTGTTCCAAGGCCTCGGCATGTACAGCAGTAGCAAATCACATTTACTGAGCACATGTCATGAGCCAGGAATGGGTGGTGCTAAGTGTTTTACATGTATGATAATATTTAGTGTTCACAAAACCCTATCATGCCCATTTTACACAGGAGGAGGCAGGCCTAGAATATTAAATAATTTGCTATTTGTCAGTCAGCCAAGAATTGGGTCTTGAACTAAGGTTGTCTGACTCCAAATCCTAGAATTTGTGAATACTGGAATTATTAAAAACAAGGTTTCATTCTAGGACACACTGTGTAAAAGTTTAACATTTCTGAAAATTTTCTCATTTTGTGATAATGAAATGAAAGCTGATCTCTATTTCTCTCATGATTTTAGAAAAGATTTAAACGTTGCATTATTTGTTGCAAAATCTATATCATGTTACCTCTTCACAAACACGGATACATTGTCCCCAGCAGATGTTTGTATTTTCAGGTGAGTTTAATTGATTGACTTTCCCGTTGTAAATTAATTAATATTAGAGGAAGTTGCTGGGGGTTTGAATTTCTCTTAACATATAAGTCCAGTTATTTCAAGGATCATTCAAGATCAGTTATTTCAAGATTCAGTTATTTCAAGATCAGTTTAAAGATTTTTTTTCTCTTTCATGTCCACTAAAAATAATCTTCATGAGTAGTAATCATTATTATCATTATTTAAGTAATAACTAAGCCTAGAAAAGACACTAACAATGTCAGAAAAAATGAGGGTGAATAAATGCCTTTTTAAATATTCTGGAGTATTTACAGCATAAGATAAAACTACTTTCCTTTTTTAAATAGAAAAAGAAAAGTGTGCCTAACATGGAACTTCTTACCATTAGATTTGCTCAAATGCCTCCTCTATTTGTATTCTTTTTCCTTTATAAAAATAAAGAAAATCTCAGGGAAAAACCATTTCCTAGGACATTATTTTGGAGATTGGTTTCTTTCTCTAGAGGAGTAAAATTCCACTGTCATCTTTCACGGGATAATTTTTTGGAATATAAGCAGGAGACTTTAAATTTATTGCATTTTTTGGCTTTAGGTGGGAAAAAAACCCTTTATTGATATAAACTGGAAATAAATTTGGAATGAGTTGCATTAAGAAATGAGAAGGTGTTTGCTGGTTCTAATATACATATGTATATATTTATATTTGGTAGCTGGATATATATGTTGTTAGATGATTTAAAGAGAAGAGTTTTTGAAGGACTAGGGAGTTAGAGGGCAAATGAGAATTTTAAATTTTATTCTGGGATTTTTTGGGAAAAATATTTTCACAGAATAGTTAGGCAAACTGAAAAGAATTTATATATATAAAAATTTGAAGCTTGTTTTTCTTACATACTATCTGTCTAAAAGCAGTAGAACATAAAATAAAGTGGGCAAAAAATACAAAGTCAAATAAACCTGGATAAGATAGAATTAGGTAGGATGCATGTATTCGTCCATAGGAACTCACATATGCGTTACAGCCAAAAGAACAAATGATGCCCAGCTTAAAGCCAGGGTCTTACTTTCTTTGGTTAATGGACTTGTCAAGGGTAAAGATTGTTTAGTTATGAAGTGTGACTGGCTCATGATATACAAAGTGAAAATAATGTAAAACTCTATGGATGAAAGATGGAAGAAATAAGTAGGTGAAAGATAATGCTTTCCGGAAAAGAAATTTATTACATTAGGCAGTTTGTGATTTTACAGTGTATTAGAGGTTTATCTTCTGTGATGAGGATACCAGCTCAAGAGGAAACTTATCATTCACCTTGCATTTTCATCCTAGAAGAAAATTTTATGTAACAATACTAGATGATATGGCACAATATTATTCTATCTGAAAAGCAAAGCTAGGAAAGGAAAGTTTTGCCTTTCTTTTACAGGCTGTATCATTTGTTCAACGGCAAATTAATATAAACATATTTTTTGGAAGACTGGTGGGCATGTATTTCAAAGATGGAGATGCTAGGACATTTAGACAGCACTAGTATTTCAGCAGCTAAATATATTACTTTCTGTATAAAATTAACAAAAAAGTGCACTAAACCCAGAGCCAACTCCTTAAAAGATGAATTGTTACATGAAGTGTTAACTAGAATACAATCATTTCTCAGTGATATTTCATGCATTTACATCTTCCTTCCTTGATTTACTCAGCAGTGGTTTTCCATTCTCTCAAAATAGGAATTATTTAAATCTTAAGTAACTTAAGCCGTTGCTTTTAAATTAACTTAACATCATTCAATCCTTGCCACTCTCACCATTTGGAAGGCCATAAAATAATTTAAATATGTGACCAGCTAAAATGAAGATGATTTTATTATTCATGAATAATTTAATATGAACACTTTAGAGCCTGCATTCCTCCATTATGTTGAATTATGGTACAACATAAAACTGTCAGACTAGGTTGCAGACTCATAGTCTCCATGGAGTTTCCTTATGTTTTCTCTTAAGATTTCTTTTTCTATAAATCCAATTTTTTGTTCATACGTTTCCTCTGATATTCTAAAGCCTTGTTTCATTGACCTTTTCCCTTTCCTTGGATTTGATGCCAGAAACTAATAGTGTCTTAGAAATAACATTACTATAATAACATAAAAATCCAATAGAGGTTAATAGGCCAGGTTAATAAACTCTTAGACTTGGAGTAGATTTTGGGGATCAACCCTGGTAAAATGTCTCCCCAGGGTGAGGTGGCCTTTTCAAAGGAAACTTTCCCTGTGACCCAGTACTCAGGGTAATGTGATACCTACAGACCTCCAAATATATCTACTGCCATGAAGAATGGTAGTTACAAGCATTGGCCTTGGAGTGAGACAGAACTGTATTTGGTCTCTTTCTAGCTCTGTGATCTGGGACATACCTTTTGAGCTGTGGCTTCCTCATTTATATAATGAAGCAGATTGCAGCTCACCTACATAGTTGTTGTGAGCATTAGATAATGCAGTTCAATCAAAGCATCGAACGTGGTTCCTGGTACATGGTTTTTATTGTAAGCGGATCTGTACGCTATTGAGCTCAGAGACCACATCCTTCCTTTCTCTCTAAAATCTCAAAGTCTAGAATTATTGGTTAGAACCCTAGGAGGATTTGCTGGAATGATTATATGTTAACCCTTTATATGATGATGTTATAACATATAATCCTTCAGGTGTTTCAGGTTGGTTTCAGGTTGTTCCCCTGGCCCCTGGGTCTAGAGAGTTCAGCACGCATGTGCTGCCTAGACTTGCCACTCATTGTTGAAGGGCTCAAGGCAATAGTCCCTTACGCAATATACCAAGAGGCTCACCTACCATAGTTCTAAATGTTTAAAAATTATAAAATAAAGGTAACAAAACGTCAAATGCAAAGTTCTATCCTCTTAGCTTGATAAGTATACCTTCAATATCACTAGGAATGCCAAGTTAAATTTTAAAATGCTTCTTGAGTTCCTTCTAAACTCCTTGAAGTCCCATCCTGAAACACAGTGGTACAGGGAGGACTAAAATGTGGCATGTAGCCCATCCTCCTTCCCTGCCTATCTCAGGCTCTATCCTGGACAGTGAGGAGCTTTGCATGGTTACAAAGGATTCTTCTGTATGTACAACTAGGCTTGGTTCACAACTTTGCAGGTGGTGCTCTTGGTTGAGTTTTAGTAGTTTGTCGTACTTGACAACTTGGTCCATTTCTTTTAAGTTGTCAAAATCATGAGCACAAAGCTGTTTGCTGTATTCCATTATCTTTTTAATGACTATAGACTCTGTAGAGATATTCCCTATTTCATAGCTGATATTGGTAGTTTATGTTTTCTTTCTTTTTGTTTTTTTTTTAATTTATTTATTTATTTTTGGCTGTGTTGGGTCTCTGTTTCTGTGTGAAGGCTTTCTCTAGTTGCAGCAAGTGGGGGCCACTCTTCATCGCGGTGCGCGGGCCTCTCACTGTCGCGGCCTCTCCCGTTGCGGAGCACAGGCTCCAGACGCACAGGCTCACTAGCTGTGGTTCATGGGCTTAGTTGCTCCGCGGCATGTGGGATCTTCCCAGACCAGGGATCGAACCCGTGTCCCCTGCATTGGCAGGCAGATTCTTAACCACTGCGCCACCAGGGAAGCCCTCTTTTTGTTATTTTTACTACACGTTTCTCAAGTTTAGTTAACTTTTTTGAAGAGCAAGTTTTTTGCTTCATTGATGTTCTCTGTTGTTTTCCTATTTTCAAACTCCATTGAATTCTGTTATTATTTCCTTTATTCTACTTGCTTTAGGTTTAGTCTTCTTTCTCTAATTTCCTATGGTAGAAACTTACATTGTTGATTTGAAATCTTTCCTCATTTTCAATATAATCACTTAGTCCTATAAATTTCCCTTTTAGTACTGCTTTAACTGTGTGCCACACATTTTGATATGTTGCAGTTCCATTTAGGCCCTGTATCGTCCCCTTCTTAAATATTATTATCTTGAGTATCAGATGGTGTTATAATTGTTTCTTTTCATCTCAAACATGATTTATAAAACTCATGAGGAAGAGGAGAGTCTATTTTGTGCCCATAATTATGCTCTCTTTGTTGTTCCTTTTTCCTTTCTGATGCTCCTAGACTCCTTATTTTATTGTTTTCTTTCTGTTTGAAGAACTTTCTCTAGTCAGTCTTTAAAGAAAGATCTACAAGCAACAAATTCTCTTAATTTTCCTTCATTTGGTAATGGTTTTATTTCCCCATCATTTCTGAACAATAGTATTGACAGATATAGAATTCAGTTGGCAGGTTTTTTTTCAACAATTGCAAAATATTGTGCCACTTACTTTTGGCTTCCCAAGGTCTCTGATGTCATTCAATTTGGTCTTTGCCTACTGGTAATGCATCATTTTTCTGGCTACTCTTAAGATCTTTAGCTTTATTTTTTAAAAGTTTAAATACAATGTGTCTTGGTATGGATTTCTTTTAGGTTTGTCCTCTCTGGAGTTCATTTGTAAACGAGCAGGGACCTATAGAGTCTTTGTGGGATAGACCCCTCCCCGCATGTCCTCTGCCTGTTTATAAAAAAAGCTGTAGTCTCCCAGGACAAGTCACAAAAGCCTGGCTCAAGAATTAATGATTGAAAGGATATGAACATGCAGTGACAAAAGTAGCAGTTGGGCCAGGAGAACTGGTTACAATTTAAACAGTAAATCAGCCATGTGGCAGTCACAGAATCTTTGTTCCTCCCTGAAGTACCTAAATAATAGTTTCTGATGCAAATATCCTTAGTTATTTTACAGATGCTAAAACCCCCATCAAATACAAGAAGTTAACTACTTGATGACTATCAGCATGTAGCCCCCAGACCTACTGGAGCCTGATGATTGATAATAATGAATCCTGTGACACCACCCTGTTACCTCACCATCGACCAATCAGAGAATTGTGCACAAACTGAACACACACCCTGCAACTGCTCTCTACCACCTTGCCTTTAAAAATGCTTTCCTGAAACCCATCGGGATTTTGGGTTATTTTGAGCATTAGCTGCCCTGGACTCCTTGTTTGGTACCTTATAATAAATGTTGCACTTTCCTTCACCACAAGTTGGTGTCAGTAGATTGGCTTTACTGTGGGAAGTCGAGTGGACCCAAGTTTGATTCGATAGCACATTCAACTTCTTATGTCTATAGATCTGTATTTGTCAAATTTGGGATGTTTTTAGCCATTATTTCTTCAAATACTCTTCCAGCCTCAGTCTCTTTGTCTTCTTCTACTGTTCCAATGATATGAAGATTGGTCCTTTTGTCATTGTCCTACCTTTTCTTGTTCTGAGTCTGTTTTTTTCTTCATTATATTCCATCATCATGTTTTATCTTTCAATCATTTCACTTTTAATTATCTTAAACCACAGTATAAAAAATAAAGAAATCAAGATAAGATCAATAAAGTTTTTTTTTTAAAATGAGGCCATTGAGAGGTTCAAAAGATATTTAGGACTAAACACCACATTATATTAGAGTATAAATATTATCTTCTTAATTTCATGGTAAACATTTTTTGCAAAAAAAGTAGGAAAACAAAGAAAGTTAAAAGAAGAAAGTATAGATAGCCTCATCCACCAGAGGGCAGAGAGCAGAAGCAAGAAGAACTACAATCCTGCAGCCTGTGGAACAAAAACCACATTCACAGAAAGATAGACAAGATGAAAAGGCAGAGGGCTATGTACCAGATGAAGGAACAAGATAAAACCCCAGAAAAAAAAACTAAATGAAGTGGAGATAGGCAACTTTCCAGAAAAAGAATTCAGAATAATGATAGTGAAGATGATCCAGGACCTCGGAAAAAGAATGGAGGCAAAGATCGAGAAGATGCAAGAAATGTTTAACAAAGACCTAGAAGAATTAAAGAACAAACAAACAGAGATGAACAATACAATAACTGAAATGAAAACTACACTAGAAGGAATCAATAGCAGAATAACTGAGGCAGAAGAACGGATAAGTGACCTGGAAGACAGAATGGTGGAATTCACTGCTGTGGAACAGAATAAAGAAAAAAGAATGAAACGAAATGAAGACAGCCTAAGAGACCTCTGGGACAACATTAAACGCAACAACATTCGCATTATAGGGGTCCCAGAAGAAGAGAGAGAGAAAGGACCAGAGAAAATATTTGAAGAGATTATAGTCGAAAACTTCCCTAACATGGGAAAGGAAATAGCCACCCAAGTCCAGGAAGCACAGAGAGTCCCATACAGGATAAACCCAAGGAGAAACACGCTGAGACACATAATAATCAAACCGGCAAAAATTAAAGACAAAGAAAAATTATTGAAAGCAGCAAGGGAAAAATGACAAATAACATACAAGGGAACTCCCATAAGGTTAACAGCTGATTTCTCAGCAGAAACTCTACAAGCCAGAAGGGAGTGGCATGGTATACTTAAAGTGATGAAAGGGAAGAACCTACAACCAAGATTACTCTACCCAGCAAGGATCTCATTCAGATTTCATGGAGAAATCAAAAGCTTTACAGACAAGCAAAAGCTAAGAGAATTCAGCACCACCAAACCAGCTCTACAACAAATGTTAAAGGAACTTCTCTAAGTGGGGAACACAAGAGAAAAAAGGATCCACAAAAACAAACTCAAAACAATTAAGAAAATGGTCATAGGAACATACATATTGATAATTACCTTAAATGTGAATGGATTAAATGCTCCAGCGAAAAGACACAGCTTGCTGAATGGATACAAAAACAAGACCCATCTATATGCTGTCTACAGGAGACCCACTTCAGACCTAGGGACACATACAGACTGAAAGTGAGGGGATGGAAAAAGATATTCCATGCAAATGGAAATCAAAAGAAAGCTGGAGTAGCTATACTCATATCAGATAAAATAGACTTTAAAATAAAGAATGTTACAAGAGACAAGGAAGGACACTACATAATGATCAAGGGATCAATCCAAGAAGAAGATATAACAATTATAAATATATATGCACCCACCATAGCAGCACCTCAATACACAGGGCAACTGCTAACAGCTATAAAAGAGGAAATCGACAGTAACACAATAATAGTGGGGGACTTTAACACCTCACTTACACCAATGGACAGATCATCCAAAATGAAAGTAAATAAGGAAACACAAGCTTTAAATGACACAATAGACCAGATAGCTTTAATTGATATTTATAGGACATTCCATCCAAAAACAGCAGATTACACTTTCTTCTCAAGTGTGCACGGAACATTCTCCAGGATAGATCACATCTTGGGTCACAAATCAAGCCTCAGTAAATTTAAGAATATTGAAATCATATCAAGCATCTTTTCTGACCACAACGCTATAAGATTAGAAATGAATTACAGGGAAAAAAACGTAAAAAAGACAAACACATGGAGGCTAAACAATAAGTTACTAAATAACCAAGTGATCACTGAAGAAATCAAAGAGGAAATCAAAAAATACCTAGAGACAAATGACAATGAAAACACGACGATCCAAAACCTATGGGATGCAGCAAAAGCAGTTCTAAGAGGGAAGTTTATAGCTATACAAGCCTACCTCAAGAAACAAGAAAAATCTCAAGTAAACAATCTAACCTTACACCTAAAGGAACTAGAGAAAGAAGAACAAACAAAACCCAAAGTTAACAGAAGGAAAGAAATCATAAAGATCAGAGCAGAAGTAAATGAAATAGAAACAAAGAAAACAATAGCAAAGATCAATAAAACTAAAAGCTGGTTCTTTGAGAAGATAAACAAAATTGATAACCATTAGCCATAACCCATCAAGAAAAAGAGGGAGAGGACTCAAATCAATAAAATTAGAAATGAAAAAGGAAAAGTTACAACAGACACCGCAGAAATACAAAGAATCCTAGGAGACTACTACAAGCAACTCTATGCCAATAAAATGGACAACCTGGAAGAAATGGACAAATTCTTGGAAAGGTATAACCTTCCACGACTGAACCAGGAAGAAACAGAAGATATGAACAGACCAATCACAAGTAATGAAATTGAAACTGTGATTAAACACCTTCCAACAAACAAAAGCCCAGGACCAGATGGCTTCACAGGTGAATTCTATCAAACATTTAGAGAAGAGCTAACACCCATCCTTCTCAAACTCTTCCAAAAACTTGCAGAAGAAGGAACACTCCCAAACTCATTCTATGAGGCCACCATCACCCTGATACCAAAACCAGACAAAAATACTACAAAAAAAGAAAATTACAGACCAATATCACTGATGAATATAGATGCAAAAATCCTCAACAAAATACTAGCAAACAGAATCCAACAACACATTAAAAGGATCCTACACCATGATCAAGTTGGATTTATCCTGGGGATGCAAGGATTCTTCAATATACGCAAATCAATCAATGTGATATACCATATTAACAAATTGAAGAATAAAAACCATATGATCATCTCAATAGATGCAGAAAAAGCTTTTGACAAAATTCAACACCCATTTATTATAAAAACTCTCCAGAAAGTGGGCATAGAGGGAACCTACTTCAACATAATAAAGGCCATATATGACAAACCCACAGCAAACATCATTCTCAATGGTGAAAAACTGAAAGCATTTCCTCTAAGATCACGAACGAGACAAGGATGCCCACTCTCACCACTATTATTCAACATAGTTTTGGAAGTCCTAGCCATGGCAATCAGAGAAGAAAAAGAAATAAAAGGAATACAAATTGGAAAAGAAGAAGTAAAACTGTCACTCTTTGCAGATGATATAATACTATACATAGAGAATCCTAAAAATGCCACCAGAAAACTACTAGAGCTAATCAATGAATTTGGTAAAGTTGCAGCATACAAAATTAATGCACAGAAATCTCTTGCATTCCTATACACTAATGATGAAAAATCTGAAAGAGAAATTATGGAAACACTCCCATTTACCATTGCAAGAAAAAGAATACAATACCTAGGAATTAACCTACCTAGGGAAACAAAAGACCTATATGCAGAAAACTATAAGACACTGATGAAAGAAATTAAAGATGATACCAACAGATGGAGAGATATACCATGTTCTTGGATTGGAAGAATCAATATTGTGAAAATGACTATACTACCCAAAGCAATCTACAGATTCAGTGCAATCTCTATCAAATTACCACTGGCATTTTTTACGGAACTAGAACAAATCATCTCAAAATTTGTATGGAGACACAAAAGACCCCGAATAGCCAAAGCAGTCTTAAGGGAAAAAAACGGAGCTGGAGGAATCAGACTTCCTGACTTCAGACTATACTACAAAGCTACAGTAATCAAGACAATATGGTACTGGCACAAAAACAGAAACACAGATCAATGGAACAAGATAGAAAGCCCAGAGACAAACCCACACACCTATGGTCAACTAATCTATGACAAAGGAGGCAAAGATATACAACGGAGAAAAGACAGCCTCTTCAATAAGTGGTGCTGGGAAAACTGGACAGCTACATGTAAAAGAATGAAATTAGAACACTCCCTAACACCATACACAAAAATAAACTCAAAATGTATTAGAGACCTAAATATAAGACTGGACACTATAAAACTGTTAGAGGAAAACATAGGAAGAACACTCTTTGACATAAATCACAGCAAGATCTTTTTTGATTCACCCCCTAGAGTAATGGAAATAAAAACAAAAATAAGCAAATGGGACCTAATGAAACTTAAAAGCTTTTGCACAGCAAAGGAAACCATAAACAAGACGAAAAGACAACCCTCAGAATGGGAGAAACTATTCGCACACAAATCAACGGACAAAGGATTAATCTCCAAAATATATAAACAGCTCATGCAGCTCAATATTAAAGAAACAAACAACCCAATCCAAAAATGGGCAGAAGACCTAAATAGACATTTCTCCAAAGAAGACATTCAGATGGACAAGAAGCCCATGAAAAGCTGCTCAACATCACTAATTATTAGAGAAATACAAATCAAAACTACAATGAGGTGTCACCTCACACCAGTTAGAATGGGCATCATCAGAAAATCTACAAACAACAAATGCTGGACAGGGTGTGGAGAAAAGGGAACCCTCTTGCACTGTTGGTGGGAATGTAAATTGATACAGCCACTATGGAGAACAGTATGGAGGTTCCTTAAAAAAATAAAAATAGAATTACCATATGATCCAGCAATTCCATTACTGGGCATATACCCAGAGAAAACCATAATTCAAAAAGACACATGCACCCCAATGTTCACTGCAGCACTACTTACAATAGCCAGGTCATGGAAGCAACCTAAATGCCCATTGACAGACGAATGGTTAAAGACAATGTGGTACATATATACAATGGAATATTACTCAGCCATAAAAAAGAACGAAATTGAGTCATTTGTTGAGACGTGGATGGATCTAGAGACTGTCATACAGAGTGAAGTAAGTCAGAAAGAGAAAAACAAATATCGTATATTAACGCATGTATGTGGAACCTAGAAAAATGGTACAGATGAGCTGGTTTGCAGGGCAGAAGTTGAGACACAGATGTAGAGAACAAACGTATGGACACCAAGGGGGGTAAACCACAGTGGGGTGGGGATGGTGGTGTGCTGAATTGGGCAATTGGGATTGACATGTATACACTGACGTGTATAAAATTGATGACTAATAAGAACCTGCAGTATAAACAAACAAACAACAAAAAAAAACAACTAATACTAAAGTTTCTTTAGGTTATTTGTATGGAAATATGTTAATAT
Source organism: Balaenoptera musculus (assembly GCF_009873245.2). Lineage (NCBI taxonomy): Eukaryota > Metazoa > Chordata > Mammalia > Artiodactyla > Balaenopteridae > Balaenoptera > Balaenoptera musculus. Next base: position 87,987,336 of record NC_045795.1, read on the forward strand.
AAATGCTTCAGACATTACATGAAATTTCTAAAAATCTTATATGTTCTGGTATAATGTTATAAGTCATAATTCTAGTTATTACTTTAAAATGTATATCTCAGAAATAACTAAATTTCCTTGTCAATTGCATTATTTTGAACTTTCATCAAATCTTTAACCATGGTCATTTTTAAGTCTTTTGTCACTTGCAGACAGTTCTGGGTGTACTCTGATGCTTTCGCAAAAATGTTCCTATAAAAGGGTTTCATATTCAAGGAATTCATGGAAAAAACTCTGACAAGTACAGGTTTCTGGTAACTGACTATACTGCTGAACTGAATGAATAAGCATTTTCAGAACTCTAATGGAAAACTGATGAATTCATAAAAGTGCTAACAAAAGATCAAGATGAAAAAAAAATTAATTACATGGGACTGAGTGAAGTGATGAGGATGATTATAATTTTTGTGACTTTCTGTTTGAATTAAAAAAAGATCCCACAAGGACTCAGAGGCAAAAAATATACAAATCAATTTTCACTGCAAAGTAAAGGAGCTGTTACAGTGGAGATTACTGGACTGAATGTCAATATTATGACATAGTATGAGTGTGTTACATTGTTTGGTAATTGCAATCATTGTTGCTTTCGTTGTGGTCATCCATTTACAATGCTTGGTGTCAGTTTATTTATCTCTTGTAAAAATAAAATACAGTGTGTGTGTGTGAAAAGAAGAAAAAAAGGAAGTATATACTTTTTAGACACAGTTTCATCACTTAGAGGTGACCACCTTTCCTTTTTCCTTCTAGAAAATACAACTGGACTGATTTTTACCTTTCTTACACACATATACAAACACACATTTATTTTCTTGTCTTTTTAATACATTTGGAATTTTGCCTCATTGATAATTTTAATACTTTTTAAAGAGTACTCTATTCTTTTGAATTTCATCATCCTCTAGATCTCCACGTTTAAAGCAGTTTACATGAGCCAATAGTGTTAGTAAATGAAATAATTAGACGTAAAAATCTGAATTAATTATCACAATGTCATGATAGGGACAGAAAAGAATGAGATTCTTTATGTTACTTAAATGCCACATTAATGGCTATGCCTACCTAATTAATTCTAAATTTAAATTTATGGAAAATAGAAATTAATCTATAAGAAAATAAGGAAAATAAATGAATAGTAGTTCACAGAAAATAATATTAAAATTAAGTAACGAGCATTCTAGAAAGAAGCAGAGTATAGTTATGGGTGCAACTGTAATTCTTTGTTGGAAGGATGAACTGGAATTGATGGTAATGCATTGTCCTTTGGAATGTTTGGCAGATGTATAGTTTCCTGTATATTATTGTATTTCATGTGGCCCTGGTGAGAAATAGAATTATAGAAGTATTCCTCTATATTTACAGTACCTTGTTTTGATATTTCTTTTCTGCCTTTTTATGGATTCTGTGCTTCTACTGAACTTATTCAAGCATTATAATGATACGGTTGGAGTGAGTCATTAATGCAAAATATAGCTACCTAGATATTTATGACTCTGTATTTGATAAATGTTTTTGTTTACCACTGTGTTCTCTAAGTTTAAAAAAAGGCAAAAACCTTTAAGTTGATTGATTTACAATATTTTGTCAGCTGAGTCAGGGTTTGAGTTAGGAATACAGCACTCTCTAACTTGCCAAAGTAAACTTTACAGGTTGTTTTCCTGTGTCCTTACATCACCTACATAACTTGGAGAGCTGCAAAGACATCCAGCCTCAGTTCCTTTCATCCATTTGTTCATTCACCCATCACACATCTATTCAGTTTCTACTGTTTTTCAGGCTCTGTGCTAGCTGCTAGAGATAGAGTAGTAGATAAATTACTAATATTTCATACTGACAGATTTTATACACACACATATATCTATTAGCATATAATTTTATTTTATTTGGACACACACATGCACCGATATATATGTAATTTTAGCCTGGTATCTTAGATTCTTACAATGACCTTTTATCCTGTGCCATCTTGGACATTTATCAGATCATCACATTGAAAAGTACATTAAGAAAAGATAAGTCAGAGCAGTTCCCTTCTAGACCTTATTAAGGACTGGTATTTCTGATGCATCTTCCAATGATTATTCTCAAAAGTTGGAAATTCATATTTTTAAATGGTAAACTACATCTAGAGTTTCTAGTACCATTTGAGAAGAGGTACTGGGTGGTACCTTGCTGGACTAAATTGTGGCCTTCCAATCGTATTATTTACCTTGAGCTTATGACAGAATGATCATGTGATGTGGTGGACATCTGCCTTTTTTTTTTTTTTTAATATGCCCAGTGTTAACCCCCACCCCGCTTCCCATCACAAACTCTTCATGATAACTTTTCTTTGTATACAACTCCTTCTATACTCCCAGTACGTGTTGCTTGGGTAGGGCCAATTCATTCCAGACCTGGCCATCAGATTACCTTATCTTGTTGGCCATGGTTATTTGTTCAGACATGTGAACATGACCTTATAAGAGACCAATGTAGCTTAGTCACAAGCAGTTGCCTGAAACTACTGGGAAAAAGGGAGGCATATTCTGTTTTCCTTGTATTTTTAATTTAGTAGATGTATGTGAGAAGTTGCTGGTTTCCATCTTTGATCCCTTGAAGGGTTGCGTGCCAAAGGACAGAGGAAAGCAGACTAAAAAAGTGAGAGGGAAAGACAGCATCCTGATGACATTACATAAGATCTTAAATCAAGCCATGACTTAAACAAGCTCATCCTTGAAAGGCAACTTTTAATTGCCTTTCTATTATGTGCAACTACCAGAAATTTTACTAATACAGTGTCCCTCATCCACCTCTGTCTTAGTCCCTAGATAAAGGGTCATGGAAGTTTATGTTTTAGTTTTGTTGGTACTCATGATTTTTGCTCTAGTCCACTGACTGTATATTTATGTGTCTGCCTATGTGTCCATATACAACATACGCGCAAATGCCTATACAGGCTTATGTATAATTTCACAAAGGAAATTATAAATGTCTATATCAAAGAGAAACTGTGGTCATCTGTGGCTCTGATATAGGTAGACTGTCCATGGCTGTTATAGTAGCATCATTATGTCAACAGGCGCCAAGACTCCTTCTGTCTGTCAGTTTGGCATATAGTTTAGAGCTCATTCTCATGCTTGTTTGATGGATGCTAGATCTATCACCATCACAATTATGTTCCAAGCAGGAAAAGAAAGAAGCGTGCATGGTAAAAAGGACAAAAAAAAGAAATATGGGAAAAGAAAATCAGATTAACAAGCCAAAATTTGTCATGTTTCAAGGATTTTTTTTCTCAGGAGCTGTATCAGAAGGTTCTGTTAGATCTCATTGACTAGGACTGTGTCACATCATGACTCTTACATGTAGAGACTGAGAAATAAAGTGTTTTGCCTGGAAGTGAGGAAGAAAGACAGAAAGGGTGTTGAGTAGGCAATTATCAGTCCTGCCATAGGGTATATTTTATTAACTGGTGTTTTCTCATTTATAAGATGAGTGGTTTGCACTGACTAGATAAACAAACTTAGCTGGTTTACAACCCTAGTCTCCAACAAAGGCCCTGATTGAATCAGAATCTCTAGTGCTGGTGGTCAAGAATCTTTATTTTAATAAGCTCCCACAGTGATTCTCACTATAACCCCAATTTGATGGATTTGAGTAGGTGAGGATTAACTTTCCATACAGTACTTAAATGTAATTCTGACTATTAACTTTATAACTATCTGCTGTTTTGTTTCATATATATTGTATTATTAAAAGAATAAAAACATCCATAGTAAACACCCTAAACTATCCTACAATTTCAAGCTTGTATCATTGTATTGTGTACTATTTATTGCTGTATCCTGGCTGATCTATCTTGAAATCTAGTAGGATGTTTAAAAGAAGATTCTAGCTTTTTTTTTTTTTTTTTTTTTTTTTTTAAGGAATTCCTTTATTTTATTTATTTATTTATTTATTTATTTTTGGCTGTGTTGGGTCTTCGTTTCTGCGCAAGGGCTCTCTCTAGTTGTGGCGAGCGGGGGCCACTCTTCATCGCGGTGCGCCGGCCTCTCACTATCACGGCCTCTCCCATTGCGGAGCACAGGCTCCAGACGCGCAGGCTCAGTAGCTGTGGCTCACGGGCCTAGTTGCTCCGTGGCATGTGGGATCTTCCCAGACCAGGGCTCGAACCCGTGTCCCCTGCATTGGCAGGCAGATTCTCAACCACTGCGCCACCAGGGAAGCCCAGAAGATTCTAGCTCTTTACAATCAATCTGTGAAAAGTATTTATTTCTCTTAACAGAAAGAAACAGACCGAGGTAAACTCCATGAAAGCAAAAAGAACAGGTTGCTCAGGAGGCTGTGTCTGTTTTTTCTGTCATTGAAACTATAGATTTGGAAATGGAGGAGACTCAACAGTCCCACAAAATCAGCAGTGTAGGCAGAGGTGAGAATCTCGTGCTCTGTGGGACACCTCCAGAGCCCAGCTGGTCTGATGGTCTCACCCAATGAGAGCAAGTGACAAAGCTCATTCTTTTCGTTTGGAAATAGTTTGCACGTCAGAGGAATATCAGAAAGAGAGCTAGTTGCTCCTTTTGAGGCAATAGAGAAAAAATAGTCAAAATGTGTAATGCAGAATCCCCAAATTTGTCAAAGGAAAAAGTGTCCTTTTTAAGAGTATAATTCACCTAGCAGCAGGGATGAAAACCAGGGAAACAAGAATGTCATCTAGTAGTTTTGGCATACCTTAAGCTCAGAACTGTGGCCTTCAGAGAGGAACAAGAGTTATTCAAATGCTGTGCTCACTGAAGTACTGAGAACAAGTTATGCTGTTGCTGTTGATTCTCATTTATTTTGCATTTATCCTTTAATAATGTGCAGTTGGTTAATCTGTATAGATATATTAAAATATTTAGGAACTTTTTAAAGCCATAAACAAGGGTGACTCAAAGAACTAAAGACATAAATATGAAGTATAAAACTCTAAAGGTAATAGATAATTTAGGTGAGTATCTTTATGACCTAGAAGTGACAAGGAGCTACTTAAACAACACCTACAAAACATATATTACATAGAAAATAATCGATTAATAACTGGCCAGAATTAAGGATTTCTGTTCAAAACATGATACCATCCGCAAAGTTAACAAATAATAGATTGGGACATGATATTTGCAATGTCTCAATTTGATAAATTGATTTCAAGAATGCAAGAAAGTCCTGAATGGAATTAGAAAAATAGGAAAAGGATACGATCGGACAATTCACAGAACAGGAGACCTAAAGCTCATGAAGAAATCCCAATTCATTAGAGAAATTCAAACTAAACCATCAATAAGTTTCAAACACTTAACAAATGTATAAAGTAGGGCTGACCAAGATGAGGGTATCTAGAAAATCATGTGCATCACTTTGGAGAGAAATCTAGCAGTTCTGTCTGTTTACATATGAGCCACACGACCCAACAAACCTACCACTGTATATAACCCAGAGAAGTTATCTCATATGTCAATAAGGGGACTTGTCTGAAAACGCTTATTATATTGTGTTGAGTAGGCAGTTATCTGGAGTTCAACACTGGAATCCATCACTAGGGTAATGGGTTAGTATAATGAAGTGGATGGAATACTCTCTTAGTTTGGGATCACCTAGATGCAGACTATGGGACAAAGATACTCTTGGGGGATGTGTAAGAAACAAGTAGGAGAGTAGAGAAGTGCCAAATGAATGGGAAGGCAGCAGCCAATAAAGAATGAATCATTAATTCAACAACCAGCTACTGGAGCTTAACTGTTTGGGGAAACTCTGGAGGTTGGCCTAGAATACCATACGGACAAGAGAAGAGGTTGCTGGAGAATTCATACACCAACTCTGGTCATTGAGGATTGATTTCAAGAAGCATAATGTCCTTAGCTCTTTGGGCATACTGTGGACAGCAGTGTGGTCTCTGGAGGCCAGGCCCTCAGGCAATGAAATGAAGGTGCAGGTATTTGCAAGTTCACAGATCTGCACTGATACAGTAAGAATAGAGGACATGAGTAGGACACTGTGTCTGCAATAAATTCTAAGGAGCAGTTAAAAGCAGTGAAGTACATACCTACAGTTAACATAGAAAGACCTTGAGAAGAGTGATAAGTGAGAACATACAAAACAGAATAAGATCTATGGCACAATTCCATTTATGTAAAGTGAGAATACTTTCAGAGGAAAAAAAAACACATTAATACAAACTTCTTAAGAACACATATAAATATGGGACAGAAATCTGAAATAAAATGGTTACCAGGGAACAGAAAGGGGAATGAGAGTGGGGAATGGAGAATAAAAGAAAGGGTCTTTCAGTTTGCTATTGTGCCATTAACTGAGAAATATAACTAGCATAAACATCCTCTCTTAAGCCCCCCAAAAGGAAAAAAACACTAAGGGTTTTAGTTCCATTGTTTCAAAATCTCTTCTTCTGTACTGTTTACCTAAGTAGATCTAAAGTAAATGGGTCTACTCTTGGTATACAAAGTAGCTGGAGATGATTACTTCATATTTAGTACTAGGTTTCAGTATAATAATAAAGGAGGAAACTTAAATGATTTTAATGTGTACAAGGAGAATGAGCTGCTATACCTATGAATAATAATAATAAGAATAAGAATATTACCATTTTCAAACATGTACTAAGGGCTTACTAACTTGACATTTCTGAATTACATTGCATTATATGCTTATAAAAACCATAACAAAATAAGTACAAAGATAAATTTGCCCCCTAAATTTAAACTGTTTCTGTTGCCTAATTAGATACAACAAACTGCATATATTAAGGTGTTATAAAATATCTCTTTGCCTCAAGAGACTCTCCTAAAAAATTTCAAGAAACTTGACAGTTAAAGGAAAGAGATATATTTACATAAATTATCTCAGAAGTATATACACATTCATATAGGTAAGAATATCGTATGTGTCAAATGAATAAATCCATTAACTCTTTCTTTTAACAAGGGAGTTTAATCCATTTATATTTATTGTCGTTACTGACATATTTGCTTCTTCCACAGTATGTCTCATTCCAGTAAATGGTAACTCTGTTTTCCATTTCCTTAGGCTGACACCCTTACAGCCATCTTTCATTTTTCTTATTCCCCATGTGCATTCTCTCAGCAGCTCCCTCCAGAGCCCTGTCTAATCTGGCTTTTATTCTCACTCTGCTTCAGTATCCCCATCCTCACTCTGCTCAGCCACACTCATCTGCCTCTGTTCTTTGGATTTGTGTAGCTAACTCGACCATTTCAGAACTTTTGCACTTGCTGTTTGCTCTTTCTGGTACTATCTTATTTTGGATTTGAAATTTCACCTCTTCAAGTATTTTTATAATGTCATCTACTTAGTGAGTTTTTTCCCGGACACCTTTTTATAGATACTCCCTCCCTCTGGCACTTTCTATTTCCTTTCCCTGATACATATTCTCAGTGTTTAGAATAGTTCCTGGAACCTGATAGGTGCTCTGTAAACATTTGCTGGATAAGAATAAATCATTACTGTCCCCTACAAAATATTTTATTTGCCTTGCTTATTTACTTGCTTTCTATTGAACTGATCAAGTTTTACAAACTTACTTTACTCCTCTCTAGGTCTGGAAGTTTCAGATTTTACTATATTTTAAATGATTATTTCTATATATTTTTGTTATTTTAACATAAAGCACTTTGACTTACACACACAGAATAAGTGAAACATCTGGTTAAATGTCATGAAGTGAACACATATGTGTAACCAGCATGCAGATGAAGAAATAGAATATTCCTAGAACCCTACAAGCTATTTTGTGCTCCCTTCCAGTTTCTATCTGTCCCCCAAAGTTAACATTGTTGGGACTGCTCAACTCCATAATTAGTTTTAGCTATCCTTGAACTCCATACAAATACAATCTTTTAGTATGTGCTCCTTACTGTCTGACTTCTTTCGCTTAACATAGTGTCTATGAGATTCATCCATACTATTATGTTTATCATTAGTTTATTCTCATGCATGTGTAATATTCCATTGTACAGATATAGCACAATTTATACATTTGTCTCTGGATGGACTTAGGTTTATTTGGAGTTTTTTGATATTAATAGTGATTGAATGTAATTGTGCATTTATATAAAAACATGTGTCCATTTATATTACATATATAACTAGAAATTGCTAGGTCATAGGATATGCATATATTCAGCTGCACATTCATTAGACTTATGAACATACTTTACTGAATTCTTTTTTTACTATTTTATCTTTCATTCTTTCCTTTAACTTGTGGATCACTTCCTCTGAATAAAGCACATCCTTTAGTAGTTATTTCTTTTAGGTCTATGGATGGTAAATTACCTTGGCTATTATGTATATGGCAAGTTTTTAATTTTATTCTCTACTCCTGCTTTAGCTGGTATAAAATTCTAGACAGTTTTTTTTCTTATGTTTGATGATATAACCCCCCTGTCTCTATTGTTCTGATGAGAAATCTGCTGTTAGTCCAACTGTCATACCTTTCTAAATAACATATTCCCTCTGGTAGCATTTAAAATTGCTCTGTATTACTGATGTTCTGCAGTTCAACCAAAATATTTCCAGGGTTTAAATTATTTTTATTTATCCCATTGGAGTGACAAAGTGCCGACTGCCCAGGTTTATTTTTGCTAATTTAACAACCTCAATTAAAAGAGTTCCTTTTTCTCTAGTGTCCCAGCAGAAGTCCTAGGATTAGTGCTCATTAGATAAATGTATTGTCTTTGAATAATACCTATAGCCTGGGAGTTGGAATATAATCATTGGCAAGACCTGAGTCATGTACCTACCCACACCTGAGGTGAGAAGGTTTGTGCTCAGCCCACCCTAACTGCATATATTAAGAGATAGGGAAGAGACAGTCCACAAACCCTCTTGGGGTTCTGAGTGGAATTACAGATACAGGAGACTGTTACCAAACAATGGGGATATGGATGTTGTTCAAGAGTCAATGGATAGCCCCTATAAAGAAGGATTAAGGAATATTTGGTCTAGGAGTTATTAGCATTTGAGTAGGGAGCAGTGTTAAGCAGAATCATGAATCAGATGTTTCTGCCAGGATAGAAGAGAGACCAATTCTTTTAGTTGTTTTGCAGATCAGATGTAAAGATGATATTGTAGTTGGAAAGGTAGGCTGGAAAATAGAAGGATATGAATGCCAAGCTATACATTTGAACTTCTCTTTGGAAACAGTGGAATTCATTGAAAGATAATCAGCAAGAGAATGATGTGGTCAGGAATGTACTTGACAGAGGAGAAAATTTTGTTTGGAAAAGGGGTTTGGCATAAAGAGAAAACTGGATAGTGTCTGTGGCAGAATTTTGTTTCCTAAAAATGTGTATGTTGAACCCTTAACCCTTAAGTCCTCAGAATGTGACTGTATTTGGTGATAAGGGCCTTTAAAGATATGCTTAAGTTAAAAAGGTTGTTAAGGTGCATCCCAATCCAATCTGACTAGTGTTTTTGGTGAAGAGGAAATTTGGACAGGTAAAAAGGTACTTTAGAGGCCCATGTGCACAGAGGAAAGACCATGTAAGGACACAGTGAGAAGGTGGCTGTCTGTAAGCAAAAGAAAGAAGAAGGAACCAAACCTGCTCACACCTTGATCTTGGACTTCTAACCTCAACAACTATGAGAAAATTAATTTCTGTATTTTAAGCCACCCATCTGTGGTACTTTGGTATGGCAGCTCTAGCAAACTAATAAAGGGAATGATTTCAAAATTTCTAATATTGTAGTAGTGATAGCAGGGAGAAGTTATTTTAGAGGTAAAATCTACCAGACATGCCAACAGACTGGATGCTAGGCATAAGGGAGAAGCAGCAGCAACCCTCTGTTAAATATCCTTTAAAATTAAATTATAAAGCAAACTCCCACATATTGTTTGGTTGATAAATTCTTAGGGTAAGTATGTAAAATCTGTGGTGACGCACCATGTGGCAGTGCCAGTCCATTGTATCTCTTAGCATATATGAAAGTTTGTTGATTCCTAATCTTGCTTAAAGGCAGGAGAGATCCATAAAACAGCACTTCACATTTATGATCCTAGATTCACCTCCCTTGAAGAGTAGGCTCTGCCAATGCCTGGAAACAAAAGCAAGCTGAGTAGTTTTACAAAGGCTCAGGGTTGCTCCTACAGCTGCAGCTTGATAGTGGTACTGGGAAATTAAAACTTTTTAGCTCTCCCTAAGCTGTTTTCTTACAGATGGTACTGGGAGTTGATTTTCGTATGTGTGTTGTATATGATGGTGTTTCTGGCCAAGAAGAAAAGTCTCATAAGACTATCTACTCTCTCATTCAATTTCCGAGAGCAAGAATCAAATTAAGATAAGAATATTAACAGGTAACTGCAGTTTTTTTAAATTATAGGTTTGAATGGAGGATTTTAAGTGACTTCTTTGGGGTTTACTTACTTCATATACACTCAGTAAATCATGTAGGCATTTATTACTACTGTAAAATGGAATTTGTAGAACCGACTGTATTTACTCATAAGTTTGAAGTATACATTTTCTATAATATATAGACTGGTTTATAATCTAGTGTACATAAAAATGACATAAGGTATATAATGAAAGAAAACTTTCAAAATCTGTGATTTCTTCTATTGTAGATCTTTTTATTTTTGTGGAGGGATTACCATACAATGCAGTAAAACACTGTGCATACCTCTCATTTTATACTTGGATATACTGGCCAACCTCTCAACTGAAAATATTTTTCTTCAGAGGAAGAAGATAGGCTTTGGATTTCTTGTTTGTACTCACTCTATAAAAATCAATGCCAGGTTGGCAGGTTTGTAAATATTTACTCTGGGTAGCAGTTCCAAGGCAGCCATTTTCCCCCCTGCACAATGCTATCTGTTAAGTCACTAATAAAAATCTGCATGCAAGAAATTCTGAAAAATTTTATGAATCAGGGAATAGTATTTGTTGAGAGACCTGTAGTAAGGATTTCTATTAGTCTTCTAATAGTCTTAATAAGAATCTGCTTCTGTGCCATGCTTTGGGTTTACGCTTTCAAACAATTTTCATGTATCATTAGTTTTGCATTTACCCCTTTGAAATAAGATATCCATGACAGATTTTCTATGGCTTAGGAAAAATAAGATTTTAAGAATTCATGAACTATTTTTTAAAAATGAAAAGGACAGGAATCAATAGCATTGGAGTGGGCCCTACATTTTTACCCAAACATCAAGTTTAGAAACAGAAAATAATTGCATATTTAAAAGAATGCTAGAAAATATAATATATAAGAACATTATTTTGAATCAGATTTTTAAATTGGTAATACATCTAGAATTCCTAAAATTAACTTATTTATAATATTTTTCACATTTTGAGTATATAATTTGAATATAAAATAAAGAAGTGGTTACTATTTTAGAGTGTCGCACTGAACTACATGTTTCTCTTCCCTTCCAGAATAGTCTATTTTGCTATATGTATTTTCAGAGTATATACTACTAGAAGACATCCACAATAATCTCTTTCAAGCAATAAAACATTCATTCTCTTTTTTTCTGTTAAGTAATGTTATTTCTCCTTCCTTTTTTTTTCTTAAATAATATTTAAAACATAAACTTGCACTTCAAAAATTAAGATAAAATTATTCTGTAATGTGTAACAACCCATTACCCTTATTAATAGCCTGGCAGTTCCTGAAATGTAGTCTGTATCATGCATCAGATAATTATGATTTTTAGGGACCATGAATGAAATGCATGCTGACTACTAATTCTTAGTGTACCCATATTAATCACCAAAATCTAGTTCCAGAGGGCAAAGTGTGAAATATCAATTTTAAAAATGTAATATGGGAATGAGAAAAGAATCTTTTCACTGACAAGAAAAGCAGTAAGAAAGAGCTATTAGCTGGGTGGAGATGAATTTCTGATTGGGGCTCCTGGAGCTCTTTGATGTATGTTAGACATAAGATGGCTTTGAGGATATGTGTAACCAAATTGTCCCTTTTGCCTGTTTAATGAAAAAGGCATAGTGATGTATTTGTGCTGTTTTCAAACTGAGGGCCTTAAATACCTGCTCCAGTGACCAGAAATCACATGTAGCTCCTTAAATGCTAAATGTAATGGTACTTAGGAACAAAACAAAATGTGGTTCAATTTTGCTGTTTTCTGAAAAGACTAATGGTCTTGTAACTGGTAAACTGATGCCCCTAAATAAATAGTTATAATGAGAGAGCTGACCTAACACAGAGCAGTGGATTCTCATGGAGGTAAGCTTAATGACAGATATTTGCATTGATTACTTGGGTCAGGATTAAATCAAATCCTGTTGATCAAATTGACTAATAGTGAAAAATGTGGAGGGATGAGGCCTCCAAGTAACACTCTGGGTAATGATTTGTTACTCACATATGGTGGTGATCCTGAGGGTGTCCAGTGACATGACCCACCCTCTCGGTCTGGCTTCTGAATGTATTTTAAAATAAGACAAAGGAATTATGCAGATGGGGGTCAAAATATATCCTTTTCTTGTTGATGAATTGATATTGGAAAATGTGTTTTTAAATTTGCAGAAAAATGAGATTTCTAATACAGAAACTCTAGCTTAGGCTGATTTCCCTCCCAGAAACAGGAGTTGACAATCCCAGGCTGTCCCTTGTAAACTTGCAGAATTGCAGAGTAGGAAAGACAGAAAACTTTATGAGGAAAGCCCTGCTCCCAGAAATGCTGGGACTGGTACGCACATTCCCACATTCTTCCACAACCCTCAAAGCAGAAAATTAAATACACTCCTCTAGGACTGAGGGAGTGAAAAGGAAGAGAAGGGCCAGTTGTGTTACATGCAGGAGCTTCCTCCTCAGAGAGGAAAAATAGAGGAGAAATAGTTTGCTTAATAATGGGCTCTATCTAATAGTATTTTGTTACTCCAGATAGGAAGATGTGTAAGATTATTGAAATTGTGTCCAGAAATATCAGATCCAAATTGAAAAGTACACAACGTGATGGTGAACCACAATTTCTGAGAAAGTTGGTGGGGGTGGGTAGGGGAGATAAAGAGGTGGAGTTATTTCTCCCTAAACTATTAAAGCCCATTGTTTTATGGTTATGGTTAAAAGAAAAGCCATATATCCCTACTCAGAATGTATGGAATGAGACATTCCACGTACTCCGTGCGTATAGAATAAGATTTACCTTCATTTCTGGATTGTTGTGTTTAACTTGGGTTAAGAAGACCATTTATAAACTGTATTCAGACAAGAGTGCTCTAGATATGGCATCACCTTAAAAATAAAGGTATATTATGATGACCTGTTTCAACAGGTGAACCTTCAGATTTACACACATACTAGGCAGGGAACATAAATGAGTGAAGAGCTCTAGGTTAAGAAAAACAGCAGCATATATGTGATGCAAAACGGCAGTTGACACTAAGCTTCATAATAGGGAAGGCAGTGGGGTGTGAATGGTAAACTCATACTCAGTCTAAATGGATCAGCCAGTAGTAAGGCCCCTATGCTTTTCTTAATTTTTCAATCTAAAAATTTAGATTTTATATAAAATTTGCATTGGCAAACTCATTTAAAAAGGATCAGCGCTCCAGAAATGCGAGAAGCCCAGAGTACCATAATGTTGTTAAGGCAGGAAAAATCTGGTCAGCACACCCCAGTGTTACAATGAAGGGCTTCCAACTTTCTTTAATTCCTTGCATTACTTGCTCCAGATTCAAAATCCAGATGAACTCTGGCAACATTCTGTAAACTCAACCTTTTCCATTTATCTTAGAGAATGGAGTATAAGTTTCTGATCCCTTTAGCTTCATTAGTAAGAGTAAGCAGTTGAAATTTTACTTACAAGTTCAAACACAAGGTTTGGCAAACTGTGGCCCATGGCCACATCCAGATCATTGTTTTTTTTTGTTTTTTGTTTTTTTGGTAAATAAGTTTTATTAAAGCATAGCTATGCGTATTCGTGTATGAAAAGTCTATGGCTGCTTTCCTGCTCCAAAGGCAAAGTTGATAATCGTGGCCTAAACCATTTGGCCTACAAAACTGAAAATATGTATCACCTGGCCTTTTAAAGAAAAACTTTTGCAGACTTGCGAAAGAAAAGGGGGGATTAATAATTAGCAGCAAAAAATGACATATACCCATTATACACCCCAAATACGACGTGGCTTTAAAATCTACTCCTAATACATTCATGCAACACATAGCAAATATATATGTAATATGTCTTTCCTTTGCAAAACAGTGCTAAGAGCTGAGATTAAAACCAGGTGCTTACATTCAAAGACCTCATGAACTAGTCTGAAGAATGGACTGAAACAACTGATTATAATTAATTCTATTTCAGGTAAGTGGAGGAGAGTCAAAAGGGCACATCAAAGATGGGAGGAGGATGCAAAACAGAATCTAGCCTCTCAGCGAACACGAGCATATTTGTGTTTTCACCAAAAATATCGAACATCTTTGCCAATAATTAAAGCATGAATAACAAAAAAAATTTAAACTATACCTTTTCATTAAGTTTTTTTCCTCAGCTTTTATCTTGTTCTTTCACTTGGAACATATTCCTGTTTCTTCACGTTCCTCGACTCTCGGTGCTGGTTTCCGTGCATTAAGTGAAGCAGCCACCTTCCTGGTCCGCAAGGAGAGGCCTCGTGTAGATGGACTTTATCCTTCAGTCCTGCCCCGGCTCTTGGCTGTCTCTCAGGCTTTGTGACCGTCCAGCAGCCTATTTCATTTTTTGCGGCTCCCAGTGGGTGAGCTCTGCCCAGCCCTGTCAGCGTCCTGAAGGGAGGGGAGGGCTCAGCCCGCACTGACTCGGCTGACTGGAAGCCCAGCCTCGGGCGGCAGCTCTTAAAGAAGCGCACATACGCAGTCCTGTGGTGCCGCGCGCGGAAGCCGCCAGAGCCAGGCCGTCTGGAGGTGCCCCCTGTGCGGCAGCGGCAAATACCAGGGTTCCAGAGGAGCGTGGAAGCTCCTGTGTGCGGGACACGGGCGAACTACGTGGGCAGAGGGGCCGCCAAGATGGCGGCGTCTGTCAGCAGCCTCTGCTCACGTCAGACCTGAGCTGCCCTCAGGCCAGAGCTCCTCACAAGCAAACAGGCCTCTTTCTTAGAAAGACGGGGCGTATTTTAGTTAGCTGTCTGTGCTGAGCCCTGGGGGTGCTGAAAACTATCTGCAGTGATTCCTGTCCCATGGGACTCGGGAACACAAGCTCCTCTAAAAGATGGTAGCGCTCGGGAGCGCAGCTGTGAGAGAGCTGCAAACAGCCTCCAAGGTCTCTGGAAAGGATTACAGTCGCCCTTAGCACGTGTTTAATTAGAAGCCGCCCCTCAGGCTGCAGCTGTGAGGATAAACGAATAGGCCTCTTTTCACTGAAAGATGGGGTGCATCTCAGCCCGCTGTCTGTGCTGAGCTCTACCCGGGCGGCCTGCCCAGAACCGTGTCTCTGGTTGTTACAGCCCTGCGGGACCCAGGAACACAAGCCGCCTCAGCCTCCAGAGTCCAGGGTTCCAAGGGCGTCTCGCAGGCGGCCGTCGCAGAAACCGGGATTACCAGGCAAGTCACGCGGAAGAGCCACCTCCCGCGAGACACGGGCGCTCAGTCAGAGGAGCGCGGGAAGATAGCGCCCACCGGCGGGAGGAAGGCAGAGGGAGAGGATAGATGGCACCTGCCCGGGAAAGGAAATAGAAAGAAAGAAAGAGGATGCCCACCAGCCAGGGCACAAAGATGGCGCCTGCTGACTGGAATGAAGCAGAAGCGGGTGTGTAGATGGCGCCCACAGGAAAAAAGTTTTGAGAAAAAAAAAAAAAAGAAGATGGTGCCCGCTGACAGAGGGAGATGTGAATTTGGTGGCCACCAGCAGCAGGGCCCTGGCTGTGGGCTATTGAGAGGCCTGCCCCTCAGGCCGGGCTTGAAGATGAGCAAAGGAGCCTCCTTCACAGCAAGTTTGGCGCCTCTGGATGTGCAGCCGCCTCTGCCTGGGCCCGAGGGCAGGTGAGTCCCCGCACCAGCACTTTGAGAGCCTTTCTCCGATGGTCACAGCCTGTGGGTCTCGTGGACGTGAACCCCACTGGTTTTCAGTTTGGGGAGGGGGGCTCATTTCTCAGGTGCAGGTCTTAAAAGTTGGGGCACCTGCTGTGGAGTTCAAGCCCTTTGCTCCTCAGGGAGAAGCTGGGGCTTTTGAGTCCTCTCCCATCTGTGTCACTGTGCAGGGGAAGGAGTTTACGGTGAGGTTGTGTCCCAGCCTCCCCTGCTCACCCTGATGTGGGCCTTCTCTAGAGGCACAGCGGTTGCTGAAGTTTTAGGTTTTTTTCCCAGAGGAAATTGTTCCATACGTAGCTGCAGATTCACTGTGTCCGTGGGAGGAGGTGAGCCCCAGATCCTTCTCTATCGCCATCTTGAACCCCAACCAGTTTGTCTTTAACGATACCTTATTTTGAACTTAAGCATTTTCCACCATTAGAGTCTCTCTTGGACTACCAAAAACGGCCAGGAGTAGTCCCATCACATGTGAATTTAACCCAAACCATTAAACCTGGCCATTTAGTGGTTTGGGTTAAATTTATGTGTGATGGGACTACTAACTTGAAAGAAAATTGCTAAAAATTAGAATAAAACTGTGTAATAGCTATAGGAATTGCATGTGAAAGCAGCCAAGAAAAAAAATCTGACAAATAACGTCAAAAACAGTAGAGTGAATTTGCCTTGGGCAACAGGAAGTCCAGAAATCAGAGTCCAGCGTTGGCACAGTTGTTCAATGATGTTATCAGAGATGAGAGACCCTGGGCACTTTATCTGTCTTCACCCACTGGTCTCTTTGGTTCACAGGTTTTATCCTCATGGTCTCTTTATGACTCTTACACATCCATAACTCACATTTGTGTTTCAGCTGAAAATAGTCTGGTAGGACCAGAGGGAAAAAAGGACCCTGCCAACCGTGGTCTCCCTCTCCCTCACTCTCAGCTCTCTCTTGCTTCCTCTCTTTTTCTTCATCTTTCTCTGTTTCAGTAAACTTTAACTTCAAGTATAACATAATTCTAGTCTTAAGCACTCAGATAGTTGAATGTTCATAGATTGAATGCACCTGTGTAACCAACACCCAGATTGATTTAAAACATTACCAGCCCCTGCAAAGATCCCCATTTCCATTCCAGACAGTGGTAATCACTGTCTTGACTTCTAACTGCATAGCATAGTTTTTCATAATTTTGAACTTTATATAAATGGAATTATACAGTTAGTACTCTTTTATGGCTGATATCTTTTACTAAATATTATAGTTCTGATATTCATCCTCTTTGTTGGGTATAGCTGTAGCCTGTTTATTCTCATTATAGTACAGTATTCTATTTTATGATTATTCATAATTTATCCATTTCACTGTTGATGGACATTTGGGTTGTTTTCTGTATTGGACTACTATGAATTGTGCTATAAATAGTCTTGTGTGTTTTTGTTTGTTTTTTGATAATCAGACATACGCATTTCTGTTGGGGATATACCTAGGAGTGAAAGGCCTAATTCATACTTAATGGGAAATATTAGTAGATGCTGCCGAACAGTTTTCCTAAGAAGTTTTACCAATTTATATTCCCACTGACTGTCTGTTCCACGGCTCCACATCCTTGCCAACATTTAATATGACCCACTTTTTTTTTTTTTTCATTTTAGACATTATGGCAGTTGTGAGATCTTTTAGAAACTTCATCCAGGAAATACTGCTTACAAATCATGGGCCAGAATTATGTCATAAAATCAATCCTAGCTGCAAGGAACTAACATTTTTGCCTCTGTTGTGGGTGAAAACTGAGGAGAATATGAATAACTTCTGGGGTGCCAAACCTCAGAGACTTTCAAGAGGGAAGAGTCTGAGAAGTGGACCATAGGGTCACCACTGGAGTGTTAAGCAAAGAAGACCTTAAGTGCTATGATTCACTTTGCTTCTCCTTACTCACTCCTAGTGAGAGAGTGACATCTCCTATGAAACAGGGATGTTGAAAACTAATAGTTGAAGCATTAAGTATTTGTAACGACAAAGGATCATGTACAAAGATGCTAGAATCTTACTAAAATGAAAAGGAAAAAGAAAAAAGCTAGGAATCAGAAAAGAGATGGAACGTCCATAGGGCCACGACAGGAAAATTCTTCTGTTATTGCTTTGGGATAACAGTGGTTTTGAACTTCAATTATTTATTTATTTTTTACTATTTTTTAAAATATTTATTTATTTGGCTTCATCAGGTCTTCGTCGCAGCGTGTGGGATCTTTTAGTTGCGGTGTGTGGGATCTTTAGTTGCAGCACACGAACTCTTAGTTGTGGCATGTGGGATCTAGTTCCCTGACCAGGGATTGAACCTGGGCCCCCTGCATTGGGAACATGGAGTCTTAGCCACTGGACCACCAGGGAAGTCCCTGAACTTCATTTAGTATAGCATGAAAGGTACTCCATCTAGTAAGTGTAGTTTAGATTCCACTCATGGAAAAAATATATTCAGTGAACACAGAGACAACATACACTGTATTGATTCAATCCTGGAGCACTTCAGAGGTAGGACACTTACAAAAATCCTACCACCGTGAAAGCAGTTGGAAAGTGAGTTGATGATCTGAATCATGTTATAGGAAACACACTTTCCTTCTGAAGTTGATCTTCACTTTAATATGGCAGGGAAGCCACTTGGAATAGTACACAAGTCACAGACTCAAATGTCTGCAGTGATGAGAGATGTGACCCAACTGAATCAAATAGGCCTGACGGGGACAGCCACGTATTCAGAAGGGTGTACCTCTTCTAAAGTTTGTAGGACTACTTAAATTAGAGAACTTTTTAGAAATTGGGGTCCATAGTTGCTAGATTTTCTCATTTTTTTCCCAGATTTTCATCTTTGAATATCTAAATCTTAGCATATAATTCAATTTGTTAGAAAAAGAAAACACCACCAGCCAAATAAGCCTGTCTGCAAGTGTAATAGGAGCTCCAGTTTGTGACCTCCAATGAAAGAAGAGAATCCAGAGTGAGAAGCTTGGGTTATGCTCTCTACTCCATACCAGTTATGTGATTCTTATAAAGGCCTTAACACTCTCTAATCCATCACTGGTTTCCTCCATGTCAAATGAATGATTAAACTAGTTCATATCTAAGGGCCCTCCTAGTACTTGAATATGATGATTTTGAGATGCCTGATATTCTAGTTTGAGGCTTTCCAGAAACATAATGGTCTCTTTCAAGTTTTTTGGCCCACATTTTAAGGAATATTTTAAGGGGTTTCTGTCCAGCTTCACTTTAGCTTGGTGAGAAGGTCATTGTCTAAATACTTCCAGGATAAAATTAAGACAATATCATTTTCTAATTGTTCTGTACATGATAACCCCTTTTGGACATCAAGCAGAATATGCAGGTTCTTGGGCAAAAAGTGTGGAGCCTTAATTCTTTCAAGTTGGCTTTCTTGAGACAGTCTAAAAGAAGGGAGTAACGGGATGTTAGCAAGCATATCAAAAGGCCACTCAGGAGTTAGGCAAAAATGTTCAGGTTGTGTTCTTTTACATCTGTTCAGAGATCCAAAAACTTCACTCTGTAGGAAATGATACTAGTAGGATTGCTATATACACACACACATATTTATTTATATATATATATATATATATATATATATATATATATATATATATATATATATACACACACACACACACATATACATATATATGCTTAAATATATAAATATTTATAATGCTTAAAAGTATGATGGTAAGTATGGATAATTGCTGCATGTAGGTGTATATATATATATGTATATATATATATATACAGACACATATATATAAAGCATTTAAACATGTGACTACAGTTTGTATACAGTTATGTATGTGTATATATATATATATATATAGGTAAACACAGATGTGTAAATATTTTTAGGATTTAGAGTTATTTTCATTTTTATCTTCTGTGTATGTTTGTGGTTTCTATATTTTCTGGTTTGTTTAATGAGTATACATTACTTTTAAAATTAAGAAATACTACACAGTATAAGATATACTTAAGTTATCAGTATAGCTTATGCCACATAACATGTAATGTCACATTTTTATTAAAGATCAAGATGAAAAGAAATCCCTATGTTAATATTACTAATTCCACCATGCATTTATTGACTATTAGCAAAGCCTACTACATACTCAGCTATAATATTTTCATAAATATACTAATATTGCTTTAAATTACAAGCAAGAGTTAAGGTAGAGAAAGTAAATTCAGATTCCACACACGTGTTGCTAACTGTATAAAGAGTGGCATTTGTTAAGTGGGATAAGCTCAATGAGAAATAATAAAAGTATGTTAGATTTCTCTACAATGTCTAGATGTCCAAAGGGGCAGGGGTGAAAAGAAAAGTGACTGTGGATAGCAAATTAGATGTGAGTTGCAGTCTGCGCTGCCAGTTAAAAACTGCTATGTGACTTGGGGTTGAAAAGGCATCCTGTCATGAACCAAGAGGAGAGGCAATTGCCTGCCTGTCTCTGCTGTTGGGCAGAGTGTACCTGGAATACCATATGTATCGCATAAAAGTATAATACCAAAAACCTGAAATTATAGCAGTTTTAGAAAAGAACATAAAAGTATGAGAAGAAATGAGGCTTTAACTGAAAATTAAAAACTAATTGAATTAAGTATGCCTAAATAAATTAGTAATATGGTCATAAGAGAAAAGAATTATTAATGATGAGAAAATGATGAAAGGGAAAAAAATAAATACAGAAAAATCTGATGAAAATGTTTACAGAACATTTTATGACAATTATAAAATTAGTCCTTGGAAATTTTAGAAAAACTACTGATCATGAGTATTACTGGCCAATATGCTGTTTTGTATGTGTAATTTGTTTATTTATTGATCTTTGATATACTTATATTGACCGAATGGGTTGAAAAGATTATATCCATGTAGCATGTTAATGGAGAGAGTTAAAGAAACCCTTTTGTTCTCCCAGTATTTATAAACAACAAATACAATTGAGAGTTCTGTACTATCAAAATTTCAGTTGGATGAAATGATAGCAATAGGATTATTGTTATTTTAAATTAGTAATAATCAGTATATTTACAGTAAAATGAATGACCAAGAGCCTGCAGGTATTGTTCAAAATATATTGGCCACAATGCCTGCCATTCTGAAGGTTACATGCTAAATAAGTGAAAACATACTTATAACGAAAATTGATGAAGTTCAAATAACATAACTCTTAATAAGACATGGAAAACTTATATATCACCCTGGCCACAGTGAGAATGTGCCTCTCAGACCTCCAGTTACAAAGATTTTAATCTAGGGACTCAAGCATCTCACAATTTCATGCCTGTAGTGAAGCTTCATGTCACATGGGCGACTCCCAGTGAGTGAGTGAGCACACAGGGATACCAAGGCGTATGCAAGGACTCCCCCAGAAGCCCTGCCAAGGTGGTTTTTTTTTTTGAACTTGCACACCATTGAGGATTCTTTTATTTAACCTTCCTCCTTTCTTCCCTTTATTCAAGGTCAGTCCTGCTCACAGTTTGTTGACTCCTCCAGCCTTTTCCAGCTTCCTCTCCATTTCTCTCTTTAGTGTTGCCCTTAATCTTCGCATGTTTAATCTGCCTCATGGAGAAATCACATTTCTTAAGTCTACACCTTGCTGTTGTTTTCTTTAAATAGCTCCCAGGTGTGGATGTTTTGCCAGTTAGTGTTTTTTGAATTCAAAAATGTTTTTGCAAAATTAAGAGAGGTTAGATTAAGATAATGGACTAAGCCCAGAGTTACTTAACTGCAGCCAAAAATTTTAGAATTCAGGGAAAATAGATAAAATATGTCCACTGCAGTTCTGAAAAATATTAAGACCAGAAATCATGAGGAACTGAAGGAGAGAAATTAGATAAGAGTAAATTGGAAAATGCTGAAGAAAATGTAGTCCAAAATTGTGAGAAGGAAAAGTATTTGACAGTGTGAACAAAAATATGAAGGTATAAACTTAAACAGATTTAAGAGAAGTTTGGAATGAATTTTTTTAAAGACAAAAATTTGTTTACAAGTATGTTAAAAACTAAGTATATATCTTAGAAGACCTATACAATGAAGAACAAATTAAACAAGAAAAATATTTCACTTTGATAAAAAATGCAAGAAGATCTAGAGTGATCTCTATAGAATAAAAGATACCATGACAGAGTTTAACGAAAAATAATGATCTGGGTGGAAATATCCGTAAAAGACTTATAGTGAGAAAATATAAAGAGCTTTTACTAATCAATAGAGAAATGCCAGTAAAGAGCAAAATGGATGAAATTTATGAGTAAGCAGTTTGAAGAAAAAACATTGGGTAATAAACATATTAAAAATGTTTAATCTTACTAATTACCATGGACCTGGGAATTAAAATAACAATTTGGCAGTAAGTAAAAATTAGAAAATTTTAGATATTTTGATTATGCAATTTAACTTCTGGATATCTATTCTAGAGAAATATCTGTCCATGCTCCATAAATCAGGGCTGATATTGAGCCAGTACACTCTGTTATAATATGTTTTCTTTTTATGGCTAGCTAGTTCTGAGTGGTAACGCATGTATTCTTATTGGGTAGTATCCAATTATTTTGAATATTAAATATTTTGAATATCATTCTTGGCACCAAAGTTATTTACAAAGATATTCATTACAGCATTGCTTATAATAATAATAATTTTAAAAACAAAAAACAATCTAAGGATCCCTCAGTAAGGGAATGAACTAATAGATTATGCATATTCATATGAGAATGTGCTATCTAGTGCAGTTAAAATAAATTAACTAAATCAAGATATGACAGCATGAATAAATCTCAAAGCCAATACTGGATTTTTGAAAGTTATAAAATGATATATACAACTTGATTTTATTTATTTAAAGTCCTGAATCATAAAATAGCAGCTTGTTAAATAAATTGTAATATATAATCGTAATGTAAAAAGCAGTCTGGAATGTATTCATACTACATTCACAATAGTGGTCAATTTTGGTGAATTAGTTTAAGCAGGATTCTCCAGAGAAAGAGAACCAGTAGCATAATTTTATGAGAACGTGGGGTGCCTATTGTGTATTTCCCAGTCTGAGGTCCTGAGTAGATGAGATGAAATTTCTCAGCTAAAGCAGGCAGGCAGGAAGAAAAGGGGGTGAATTTCTCCCCCCTCTGCCTTTTCTTTTATTTAGACCCTCAACAGGGTTGAATGATGCCCAGCTACATCCGGGAGGGCAATGTACTTTACAAAGTCCACCAACTCCAGTGCTAATCTTATCTGGAAACACCCTCACAGACACACCCAAAATAATGTTTAATCTGGGCATCCAGTGGTCAGTTAAGTTGACACATAAAATAACCACAATTAGATTACCTTGGGCTTTAACTAATTATGCAATATTTAGTGTTTTATTGCTTAAGCTAAAATGGAGCAATTATGGCAAAGTTTGTCTTAAATTTTATGTCATTTTCATATATTTGAGATTCTTCATCATTTAGAAAAAGAAAAATGAATGGTGAAATGCTTCATTTTTGTTTTTAGAATTCTAATTCTTTGCAAAATTTGTTCAAATATTTAAGCATTTTAAAATTTAAAATATTATAAATATTATTCTCCAGGGACTTTGGTTTTGGAATCTATGTTGATGAAAGTAGTTTAAAGCAGATGCTCCTACATCACAGCCTTCCTGTTATTCCTTTGGATGTGGAATGAAATTCCTATTAATTCTTTGAAGTGCTTTCAGAATTCACCTGTTGTATCTCTCAGTGGTATATATTTAGAATAGGAGACCTTTGAAATTCATTGTTTACATAAACATTGTGACACAGATTGTATCAGTAGTTTTTAAAGACTTGTTAAAGAGATTTTTTTCCCTAATAAAATTTCTTAGCACTGTCGTAATATGTATTTTTAAACTGAAGATAACGGGGAGGAACCAATTCAGAAACAGTGACGTGGTGGCGAATAAAGCTCTGGTCTGAGAAATGTAGACCAGTAAGAATTATTGCATGCTTAAATTTATTTTTAAAGTGAAAAAAACTTCTCCATATGTTTAAAACCTTAGGCAGAAGTCTTACTGACATACTCAAAACAAAATTAAGCATATATGTACCTAAATTTTAGCAAATATCTAAATTTGCTTATTAAACTTAAAAGAATATTTGATTTAGAGCAAGATGAAAAAAATCTAAATGCCTAGACACAGATTGGTGCCTTCCCTAGGAAATCAAATGAGTAATAAACACTTAACTCAATTTTTAGTTTATGTTCTGTTTCTCTTTGTGTTGAATATATTTATAACTTTTGACCATTTCAGATGTTGCTTTGGTACACAAAACTCGATTGTATCTTCTTGACAGTTAATGACTTCATTGTAACTAATTAGGACTTATTACAATCTTCACTGCTGTAGATGTCATTTTAGAAATAAGATGTATCTCTAAGTTTACAAAGTGTCTCACTTTTCAGTTTCAAAAATGGGACCCATTTTTGGACTTCTGACATTAAAAATATTTTTTTTCATTTCTGTTCTTTTTCCCTATATTCCACACAAAACATACATATATATACACACATATATACGTGTGTGTATGTATACACACACCCCAAGTCAGAGTGTTTACTTTGATGTATTTTCTATGTAAGATTCTTAAGAATCATTAAGACTTGGTTTGATCATAGTATGGTGAAATGCATTTATGTGATATTAATTTATTCAATAAGAACTTGTTGATTACCTGCTATGTACGGGACTCAGTACTAAACGTTAGGTATACAGTGATGCAGAGAAAACTACACAGTTCTAATAAACATAAGAGCTATGTTACTTCTTAGAGAGTCATGCTTGGCTTGTATAGAATAATATATAATTGATCTGGGAGTGATTTTGGTTTATTAGAAATATAAGATAGTATTTTTCACTTTCTAATTAGCAGTATTACATTTCTTAAATCTGATACGGCTAGACTGAAATGATTACTAATTATACTTCCATAAAAACTTCCTGTTTCACACTTCCAGATGAGGTGTGCGTATCACAAAGTCCTCATGTCTTTTGGTTCTCTGATTTGGCTATTCAACTTCTGGTCCCAGCTGGAACTAAGAACTTCATGTTTGTTCAAAAATGAATAATGAATTTTTACGTTTACTTCAGATCGACTTGGAGTAACGATTTGAGTTCGTTCCCGTATTATTCAGTCCAAATTTGTCTTCCATTACGGAGGCCCCTATATTTCAGTTGAAAAACCAGCTTATGTTTACAGGTTCATCACTGGTATTTTTATTGTTTGCTTGCTTTCTCTGCTTTGCTTTCTGAGAAATTACTTGCTCTGGAAGTACTAGCAGCTCAGTTCAGAAACAGCAATCGCCAAATGTCATATTCTACTTGTTCTCTGTTTTTGTAAATCTTTACGTGGGGGAGCTTGCCAAATTGTCAGATTGCTTCATTGTTTTCTTGTAATGTGCTTGCCAAGTTTAAATATTAATAGCTAAGGAAGTGGGATTTTGTGCAGTGCCTACCTAGTATTAGCTGACAAGTAATTGCTACTTCTTTCATTCAATTTCTGTTCTTTTTTGCTTATTAAACTATTTGACACTTTTTGGGAAATCGCTTTGTCTTTCGACTAAAGATATTTATCTTGATAATGTGAGGAAACTAATATGTAAAATAGGCTTCAAGCCCCAGTAAATCCAAGAACAGCCCCCTTTATCAATGCAGCAGGGTGGCTCTGTTTCAGTTAGCTATTTACCTATTTTTCCTCCAGTTTCTAGCAGCATATTTGCTTTGCCATATCTTCTCACAGAGTGCAGCAAGATCAAGAAGGTGGGACACTCTAAGATGCTATTCCCCTTGGGTGCTTCCACTTCCACTAAGGAGGGTTGCTGATTTGCACGATTACTGCTGTTGTTCTTCTCCACTCCTCTGCTTTAATTTCCCTCCCCTGCTGCTCTGCGTATTGAACAATAATGAATGTTTTCTGAGCTCCCACTGCCCTCTCACCTACTCTCATTCCCAACAAAAAGGGAAAGTTTTTGAAGCCGGTTTCGTTTTATATTAAATTCTACAAAAAATGTGCTCAATTGTATGTGGATTTCCAATGACTATTTATTTATCTTTCCTTGAAAATGTGGATTCAAAAAAGAATAATCACTTTAAATTAGCTTTGGCTGAAACATTGCAGAAAGGGTTCAGTAATGTTATCTTGATTGTCTTTTTGTTTATGTAAACTAAAGTGATATATAAATGTTGCTACCTAGGTAACTCCCAGTTTGCTCGTGAGGATTGACTGGAAAGGGGCTGGATGGAACTTTCTGGGGTGGAGGGAGTGTTCTACATCTCGATTAGGAAAGTGATTACATGATGTATGTATCATATATATATTTGTAAAAGTCATTGAAGTCTATACATAAGATCTGCAAATCTACCATATACCAAGTACTGTCTTCAAATGATTAAAAAAAGGAGGAAGCTGAGAACACAGACATTAGTCCTAAACAATTAAATATGTGATTAAAATTCAATAAGTAGTTTGAAGGCATGACAGGATATTGTCAGAGAAAATATAAGCCTTGTTTTAATATAATTAAACATGAATCACAGCCAAAATATGAAGCTGTGATCCACAGCAATTTTATCTGTGAATATGATATGTATATAGGTACATTGATGGGGTTGGTGGATACATAGGATTGAGGGAGACTATGAAATAAGATTATGTTCTGCAAAAATTCACTCAATTGCCTATGGATTTCCAATGACATTTTAATTTTTTCCTAAAAAGCAAAAAACAAAAAACCCAACAGATTTTAGTAGAGTATGTACACATTGAAGCATGAGAGTGAAGGACCTGTGGAGGGACAATAAAAATTGAAGTGATGTATTTTCCAGTATGTTTCAACAGTTCTTTATTTAAAAAAGAAAGATAATACTGATAGGCATTTGCAAGATATGATGGAAAATTAATAACTTTAGGAGCTACTAAATTCAATGCAAAAGAGGAAAATTTATTAAAGTTCAGTATTTGGCTTTGCAGGAACTACTTACTAGTCATAATATATATTTGTAATGAATTTACATAAGGAATGATAATTGTTATGAATAAATATCAGAAATTGATAAACCAATAATTTAGCAGTATATTAATTATTATATATTATATTAATATTAATCATATTAATAAAGTGGAGATAAATTTCAGAAGAAGCAATGGAAAAATTATGATTTATATTTAAACTATTTACATATATTTATTTGGTAAAAATAAAATTTAATTTCAACAAAGGGTACTGGAATACCTGAACATCCACATGCAAAAAAAAAAAAAAATCTAGTTACAGACCTTACACTTTGCACAAAATTTACCCCAGAATGGCTCATAGAACAAAATGTGAAATGCAAAATATAAAAATCCTAGAAGGTAACATAGAAGAAAACCTTGGGTATGATGATGACATTTTAGATACAACACCAAAGATAAAATCCATGAAAAAAATTGATAAGCTGGACTTCATTAAAATTTAAAACTTCTGTACCATGAAAGACAATGTCAAAGGAATGAGAAGACAAGCCACAGACGGTGAGAAAATATTTGCAAGAGACATATCTTATAAAGAACTGTTATCCAAAATGTACAAGAACTCCTAAACTCAATAAAAATACAAACAACCCAATTAAAAATTAACAGACACCTCATGAAAGAAGGTACACAAATGGCAAATAAGCATATGAAAATATGTGTCACATCATAGGTCATCAGGGAATTGCAAATTAAAACAATTATGAGAGATACCACTACACACCTATTAGAATTGACTAAAACGTAATACGCTACCAACAGCAATTCCAGACTCTCATACATTGCTGGTGGGAATGCAAAATGGTACAGCCACTTTGGAATACAGTTTAGCAGTTTCTTACAAAACTAAATATGCTCTTACCTTATGATCCAGCAATTATACTCCTGGTTATTTATCCATTTTTCGGTGAGTTGAAACCTTTTGTCCACATAAAAATCTGCCTAAGGATGTTTATGGCTGCTTTAATCATAATTGCCAAAACTTGAAAGCAGCTAAAATGTCCTTCAGTAAGTGAATGGATAAACTGTGGTACCTCCAGACAATGAAGTATTATTCAGTGCTGAAAAGAAATGAACTATCAAGCCATGAAATGACACGGAGGAATCTTAAATGCATATTACTAAGTGAAAAGGGGCAATTTGAATACACACTGTATGATTCCAACTATATGACATTCTGGGAAAGGCCAAACTATGGAGACAGTAAAAGGATCAGTGGGTTGCCCAGGAGTTAAGGGGGACTGAGGGATGAACAGGCAGAGCACACGGGATTTTAAAGGCAGTGAAACTACTCTGTATAATACTATAATGGTGGATGTATGTCATTACATATTTGTCAAAACCTATAAAATATACAACACAAAAAGCAAATCCTAATGTAAACTATGGACTCTAGGTATTAATGTGTCAATGTAGGTTCATTGATTATAGCAGATGTGCCACACTGGTGTGGGCTTTTGAAAGTGGGGAAGACTGTGTATGTATATTGGGCGCAGAGGGTATATGGGAAATCTCTGTACCTTCTGCTCAGTATTCCTGTGAACCTAAACTTAGTCTAAAAAATAAAGTCTATTTTAAAAAATCAATGAAATAAAATTTAATTTAAAAATAAAGGAAACGCCTATCTTAACAGGAGCACTCTTGAAGCTGGAGCTCCCAAGTTTTACATCTCTCAATATCTAAGAGAAATTCCTAAAATTCATCCATAGGTGTCTTTTCCTTTCCTTACACAATCTATACCCACTCTACTTCTCTCATCTGCCTTTATCCCCAGCTCTAATTTATTGGAACAAAGCATAGTTGGCTGTGTTCTCATGGACAAAGATTTCAAGGTATTTTCACAACATAAAAAAATGCTATTTATAAAAGGTAGAAAATATTTTTAAAGTTATATCTGCATTGTCATATGAGCTAAAGAAAAAGCTTGTATCAGAAAAGAAAAAAAGACAACAGTGCTTATAGTAGTAGTTTTAATGTGGTAAGCTATCAATCATACGTATTTTTTTTTTCTTTTGTGCTATACTCTGAATACACTATAACTGAAAAGATAGCTTTCTTTATTAGAACCAATAAAGACAGAAACGTCCTTCAGTGTTTTCCACTTACTTCTCCTTGGTCCCTCAAATAGCCACTAGGCATAGACATACAGCCCTAGTTTTATTCCCCATTCACAATTATTGAAAGTCTCCACTGCAGTGAGATCTCTTTGCAACCATCTTTTTTTGAGTCATGTGCTTATTGCTATCTTCAGACCCCAGTGGCAATCCAGACCACAGGTGCTATTGTCACTGGCCTTCATCCTTGCCACCTGGTTCTATTTCACACGTCCGGCCAGTTTTCTTGGCCCTTCTCACTGGGAGGGCAAGTTCTCTCATCAGCCTGTGAGCCTTTTCTGCTAAGAAGTATAATCATTGCAGGGCGGAAGGTGGTATTCACTTTTACCAAAGGTCTCTAGAGTGTTTGCTGTTTTATTGTTTAATTATATTCATGTATGTTATGGGTAGCAAGTGTTTTATAAAAAAGAACAAAAAACAAACCAAAACTTTCTAAAAGGGTGCCTTTTAACTTATGTCATGGGCATTTGAGACTGTGGTAAAGTTAATTTAATGTAAATTTGAAACTTTCTTTCCTCTTGGGTACCTCATTTCTTTGGCAACTTTTCCGCACTAGACCCTAAGGAAATGGTATCATTGTCCTCATAAACTCTGATGTTTAGGCTGCAAATTGATTTATCTGCATATACTTTTAATTCAACTTGGATATAAGATTGTGATAGTCTGGAAATATTAGCATCATCTAAGAAATAAACTGGTAAGAATTCTACTTTTACTTTATGGAAATGTAGTAAAATGTAAATTGATGTAAAATAAAGTGTCAGAGTAAAAGCAGATTTTTACTCTCTGCTTAGAAACAATAGTAAGTTATGTTTTTAATCACCTTTCATTCAGGTGACTTGGGTGTCAGTTGTATTTTGGATGAATCTGATTTATGTACACAATGGCATGTTTAAAATATTTTAATGATTGGAAATTACATAATTCATTATTTTGTGCAAGTTGCAAATTCTGTAGCTTCAATTATCTTGCTAATTTTGTGAGCCATATGGTCATAAAATCACAATGTGACCCAGTGATTATTATTCCAAAGTTATTTTCTTCTCCCTCACTTTTTTTTCTTGCTTTCATGCGAATATGAACAAATAATGATTAAGATTATTCAGACTTCCACAAACAACTAGGAGAAAGGCAACACTTCCACCTCACCCAGACCAGCTCTCCCAATCAGCGCTTGCATTACAAAGTAACCATTTTGACAACCATGTTTATTTATGAGCATATTGTTCTGGATTTTTTGCTTTGTTTCTCTTTGTAGCAGTGGCTGTGGGTGAAGGAATGTCTGTTTAATATGCATGCTCCTGGAGAGACTGTCATTTGAACTAACTTTTCAGAGTTCCTATCACTGCCCAATTTTTAAGGTGACTGAATACTTTTTAATAATAGGTAACATTAAAAATACAGGAATGATCCTACTGTATAGCACAGGGAACTATATTCAATATCCTGTGATAAACCATAATGGAAAAGAATATAAAAAAAGAATGTATATACGTGTATAACTGAGTCACTTTGCTGTACGACAGAGATGGGCACAACATTGTAAGTCAACTATACTTCAATAAAAAAAAAATACAGGAATGAAACAATCCATTTCTTCCCTAGGATACACGAGGTAGAGGAAGTAACTCACAGGATAAGAATAAATTTGGCACTTGTTGCTATAACCCTTAGAGTGAATCCTTTTATCTTCCAGGGTGATCATGCTAAATAAAGTAAAACAGCTCCCATTTTAAATAGATCCACAATCCGTTCTTACCCCTTCTCTTCCTTGGCTCCACATCCATCTGGAGCTTCTATGGGCCCTACTAAACACAGATCCAGACAGTTTTGAGGACTAATGTAACAACTGAGGATCTGATGAACTCTATGAATCATCTCCCCAAGTACATGCACCGATGCATACAGCACAAAACTTTGCACATAATTCCATTGTATCAGAAGCCTAGTCGTGGAGTCCCATGACTCTGGCTTAGCTAAAACTGGGTTGATAACTATGTTTACCAATATCTACTTTACCTTTTTTTGGAAATAGCTTCTGAGTTGTGTTCTGCGGAATCCCATTTTTCTGCTCTTTAGTCCTTAAGCTTTGGGAGAGACTGATCCAATCTCTTGCTCTCTGTGGCTAGTTTGCTCAAACTGCTATAACAAAACACCATAGACATGGTGGGTTAAACAACAAAAATTTATTTCTCACAGTTCTAGAGGCTGGAAAGTCCAAGATCAAGGTGCTGGTGAGTTCTATTCCTGAGGCCTCTTTTCCTGACTTGCAGTTGGCTGCCTTCTTGCTGTGTGCTCACATGACAGAGAAAGAGGTGGGGGGCTCTCTGCTGTCTTTTCTAATAAGGGCACAAATCCTTTTGGATCATTGTCCTACCCTAATGACCTCATTTAACCTTAATTACCTCCTAAAGACTCTAAATATAGTCACACTGGTCAGCGTTTCACTATATGAATTTGGCGAGGGGAATACAGTTTAGTCCAGGGCAGGCTGTCATGTGATCCAGGCTTGGGCAGTAGATGTATTCCCTCTCTTGACCACATGATTAGTTTAGACATAGTCATGTGACACAAACCGTGTATGTGAGCCCCAATTTGGAGAATCTGGGGAAACTTCTGGGAAAAAGAAGCTTTTAAAAAATGTTATGGGTCTTCTGTGGTGGCACAGTGGTTAAGAAAACGCCTGCCAATGCGGGGGACACAGGTTCAAGCCCTGGTCCAGGAAGATCCCACAGGCTGCGGAGCAACTAAGCCCGTGTGCCACAACTACTGAGCCTGTGCTCTAGAGCCCTCAAGCCACAACTACTGAGCCCGTGCGCCACAACTACTGAAGCCTACGCACTTAGAGCCTGTACTCTGCAACGAGAAGACACCACAGTGAGAAGCCCGCGCACCGCAACAAAGGGTAGCCACCGCTCGCCGCAACTAGAGAAAAGCTCACGCGCAGCAATGAAGACCCAACGCAGCCAAAAATAATAAGTAAAATAAATTTTAAAAAATGTTATGATCTGTTATTAGTACAAGTGAAATAAGTTTGAACATGCTGGCAACTGCCTTGTTGGGTCTAGGATTAAGCCAAGAGAGAGAAAATAAGAAAGGAAAAAGAGGGGGAAAGAGAGAAACTGAGGTAGGATGCCATTATTTAAGCCCCTGAATTGAGCAATACCTAGAATAAAATATCACTTATAACTTCTCAAATGTATAAGCCAAGACTCCCTTCTTGTGCTTAATCCAATTTAATTTAGATTTCTGTCTCTTGTAACCAAGATTCCTGACCAATACACTCAGCTACTGGTGGAGAAGTGTGATTATGTACCAGAGAAATGGATACAATTGTAAATGGAAAGGAAATACCTAAATGGAAGATGGCTTTTGACTATGTAATCTTGAAGGAGAACATGAATCTCAATATATATTAATTGATTTATATAGGCCTGTTTAAAAGCATTAATCTTCAGATTTCAGAATCTGGGTAAGTAAAAATGAAAAATGAAGCACTTTTCATGGCTCTTATACTATTTTTCATTTAAAAAATATGAATAGAATGATTAAATTTCTATCCAACTACTTAAAATATATAAAAATGTCCAAAACTCAGTATGAGTTACAGCTGATATAATGCATGCCTTTGAAAAGTCGAATGGTCATACAGTTTCAAACAGTAGTTTTATGTCTAAAATATCATGGGAACAGGTATTCAAGAAGAGGGATGCCCAACCATCGTAATCAACTTTTAGGTCATGGCACATCAAAACTGGGGTATAGTGTAGAGTTAAATAGAAAAATCAAGTTGGCAAGCAAAGGAAGTAACCCATACTTATGTTTCAGATACAAAGTGAAATCAAGATCTGAGATGACAAGTTTCAGTTAGAAGTCACTCACAGCAAAGAGGAAAATGATTATTGGGAAACAGTAAACATAGTAGACAAGAATGCAAACTTATTTTCAAATAAACTTGGGTTTGATCCCTGCTTTGCCATTTATCAAATCCAAAATTCACGACTTCTACAAGTTATTTTATATTTCTAAGCCTCAATTTCTTCACCTGTAAAGGAGGATAATAGTACGTACATCATAAAGTTGTCTGTGAGAATTAATTGAACTACTGCCCACTGCCTTATTATTATTTGAGTTTAGACCATGAGATGATGCACACAAGGTGCTTAAGAAAGCCCTTAATCAAGAGTTAGCACTCAGTGAGTAGAAACTGCCCTTTTTTTTTTTTTTTTAAACATCTTTATTGAAGTATAATTGCCTTACAATGGTGTGTTAGCTTCTGCTTTATACCAAAGTGAATCAGTTATACATATACAATATGTTCCCATTTCTCTTCCCTCTTGCATCTCCCTCCCTCCCACCCTCCCCATCCCACCCCTCTAGGTGGTCACAAAGCACCGAGCTGATCTCCCTGTGCTATGCGGCTGCTTCCCACTAGTTATCTATTTTACATTTGGTAGTGTATATATGTCCATGACACTCTCTTATCCTGTCACATCTCACCCCACCCCCTCCCCATATCCTCAAGTCCATTCTCTAGTAGGTCTGTGTCTTTATTCCCGTCTTGCCACTAGGTTCTTCATGGCCTTTTTTTTTTTTTTTTTCCTTAGATTCCGTATATATGTGTTAGCATAGTGTATTTGTTTTTCTCTTTCTGACTTACTTCACTCTGTATGACAGACTCTAACTCCATCCACCTCATTACAAATACCTCCATTTCGTTTCTTTTTATGGCTGAGTAATATTCCATTGTATATATGTGCCACATCTTCTTTATCCATTCATCTGTCGATGGACATTTAGGTTGCTTCCATGTCCTGGCTATTGTAAATAGAGCTGCAATGAACATTTTGGTACATGACTCTTTTTGACCTATGGTTTTCTCAGGGTATATGCCCAGTATTGGGATTGCTGGGTCGTATGGTAGTTCTATTTGTAGTTTTTTAAGGAACCTCCATACTGTTCTCCATAGTGGCTGTATCCATTTACATTCCCACCAACAGTGCAAGAGTGTTCCCTTTCCTCCACACCCTCTCCAGCATTTATTGTTTCTAGATTTTTTGATGATGACCATTCTGACCGGTGTGAGATGATATCTCATTGTAGTTTTGATTTGCATTTCTCTAATGATTAATGATGTTGAGCATTCTTTCATGTGTCTGTAGGCCATCTGTATATCTTCTTTGGAGAAATGTCTATTTAGGTCTTCTGCCCATTTTTGGATTGGGTTGTTCGTTTTTTTGTTATTGAGCTGCATGAGCTGCTTGTAAATCTTGGAGATTAATCCTTTGTCAGTTGCTTCATTTGCAAATATTTTCTCCCATTCTGATGGTTGTCTTTTGGTCTTGTTTATGGTTTCCTTTGCTGTGCAAAAGCTTTAAGTTTCATTAGGTCCCATTTGTTTATTTGTGTTCTTATTTCCATTTCTCTGGGAGCTGGGTCAAAAAGAATCTTGCTGTGATGTATGTCATAGAGTGTTCTGCCTATGTTTTCCTCTAAGAGTTTGATAGTGTCTGGCCTTACACTTAGGTCTTTAATCCATTTGGAGTTTATTTTTGTGCATGGTGTCAGGGAGTGTTCTAATTTCATACTTTTACATGTACCTGTCCAATTTTCCCAGCTCCACTTATTGAAGAGGCTGTCTTTTCTCCACTGTATATCCTTGCCTCCTTTATCAAAGATAAGGTGACCATATGTGTGTGGGTTTATCTCTGGGCTTTCTATCCTGTTCCATTGATCTATATTTCTGTTTTTGTGCCAGTACCAAACTGTCTTGATTACTGTAGCTTTGTAATATAGTCTGAAGTCAGGGAGCCTGATTCCCCCAGCTCCATTTTTCGTTCTCAAGATTGCTTTGGCTGTTCGGGGTCTTTTGTGTTTCCATACAAATTGTGAAATTTTTTGTTCTAGTTCTGTGAAAAATGCCAGTGGTAGTTTGATAGGGATTGCATTGAATCTGTAGATTGCTTTGGGTAGTAGAGTCATTTTCACAATGTTGATTCTTCCAATCCAGGAACATGGTATATCTCTCCATCTATTTGTATCATCTTTAATTTATTTCATCAGTGTCTTATAATTTTCTGCATACAGGTCTTTTGTCTCCTTAGGTAGGTTTATTCCTAGATATTTTATTCTTTTTGTTGCAATGGTAAACGGGAGTGTTTTCTTAATTTCACTTTCAGATTTTTCGTCATTAGTGTATAGAAATGCAAGAGATTTCTGTGCATTAATTTTGTATCCTGCTACTTTACCAAATTCATTGATTAGCTCTAGGAGTTTTCTGGTAGCATCTTTAGGATTCTCTATGTATAGTATCATGTCATCTGCAAACAGTGACAGCTTTACTTCTTCTTTTCCGATTTGGATTCCTTTTACTTCTTTGTCTTCTCTGATTGCTGTGGCTAACACTTCCAAAACTATGTTGAACAATAGTGGTGAGAGTGGGCAACCTTGTCTTGTTCCTGATCTTAGTGGAAATGGTTTCAGTTTTTCACCATTGAGGACAATGTTGGCTGTGGGTTTGTCATATATGGCCTTTATTATGTTGAGGAAAGTTCCCTCTATTCCTACTTTCTGCAGGGCTTTTATCATAAATGGGTGTTGAATTTTGTCGAAAGCTTTCTCTGCATCTATTGAGATGATCGTATGGTTTTTCTCCTTCAGTTTGTTAATATGGTGTATCACATTGTTTGATTTGCGTATATTGAAGAATCCTTGCATTCCTGGGATAAACCCCACTTGATCATGGTGTATGATCCTTTTAATGTGCTGTTGGATTCTGTTTGCTAGTATTTTGTTGAGAATTTTTGCATCTATGTTCATCAGTGATATTGGCCTGTAGTTTTCTTTCTTTGTGACATCTTTGTCTGGTTTTGGTATCAGGGTGATGGTGGCCTCGTAGAATGAGTTTGGGAGTGTTCCTCCCTCTGCAATATTTTGGAAGAGTTTGAGAAGGATAGGTGTTAGCTCTTCTCTAAATGTTTGATAGAATTCGCCTGTGAAGCCATCTGGTCCTGGGCTTTTGTTTGTTGGAAGGTTTTTAATCACAGTTTCAATTTCAGTGCTTGTGATTGGTCTGTTCATATTTTCTATTTCTTCCTGGTTCAGTCTCGGCAGTTTGTGCATTTCTAAGAATCTGTCCATTTCTTCCAGGTTGTCCATTTTATTGGCATAGAGTTGCTTGTAGTAATCTCTCATGATCTTTTGTATTTCTGCAGTGTCAGTGGTTACTTCTCCTTTTTCATTTCTAATTCTATTGATTTGAGTCTTCTCCCTTTTTCTCTTGATGAGTCTGGATAATGGTTTATCAATTTTGTTTATCTTCTCAAAGAAACAGCTTTTAGTTTCATTGATTTTTGCTATTGTTTCCTTCATTTCTGTTTCATTTATTTCTGACCTAATCTTTATGATTTCTTTCCTTCTGCTGGCTTTGGGGTTTTTTTGTTCTTCTTTCTCTAATTGCTTTAGGTGCAAGGTTAGGTTGTTTATTCGAGATGTTTCCTGTTTCTTGAGGTAGGCTTGTATTGCTATAAACTTCCCTCTTAGCACTGCTTTTGCTGCGTCCCATAGGTTTTGGGTCGTCGTATCTCCATTGTCATTTGTTTCTAGGTATTTTTTGATTTCCCCTTTGATTTCTTCAGTGATCATTTCGTTATTAAGTAGTGTATTGTGTAGCCTCCATGTGTTTGTATTTTTTACAGATCTTTTCCTGTAATTGATATCTAGTCTCATAGCATTGTGGTTGGAAAAGATACTTGATACGATTTCAATTTTCTTAAATTTACCAAGGCTTGATTTGTGACCCAAGATATGATCTATCCTGGAGAATGTTCCATGAGCACTTGAGAAAAATGTGTATTCTGTTGTTTTTGGGTGGAATGTCCTATAAATATCAATTAAGTCCATCTTGTTTAATGTATCATTTAAAGCTTGTGTTTCCTTATTTATTTTCATTTTGGATGATCTGTCCATTGGTGAAAGTGGGGTGTTAAAGTCCCCTACTATGATTGTGTTGCTGTCGATTTCCCCTTTTATGGCTGTTAGTATTTGCCTTATGTATTGAGGTGCTCCTATGTTGGGTGCATAAATATTTACAATTGTTATAGCTTCCTCTTGGATCGATCCCTTGATCATTCTATAGTGTCCTTCTTTGTCTCTTGTAATAGTCTTTATTTTAAAGTCTATTTTGTCTGATATGAGAATTGCTACTCCAGCTTTCTTTTGATTTCCATTTGCATGGAATATCTTTTTCCATCCCCTCACTTTCAGTCTGTATGTGTCTCTAGGTCTGAAGTGGGTCTCTTGTAGACAGCGTATATATGGGTCTTGTTTTTGTATCCATTCAGCCAGCCTGTGTCTTTTGGTGGGAGCATTTAATCCATTTACATTCAAGGTAATTATCGATATGTATGTTCCTATTCCCATTTTCTTAAATGTTTTGGGTTTGTTATTGTAGATGTTTTCCTTCTCTTGTGTTTCTTGCCTAGAGAAGTTCCTTTAGCATTTGTTGTAAAGCTGGTTTGGTGGTGCTGAACTCTCTCAGCTTTTGCTTGTCTGTAAAGGTTTTAATTTCTCCATCACATCTGAATGAGATCCTTGCTGGGTAGAGTAATCTTGGTTGTAGGTTTTTCTCCTTCATCACTTTAAGTATATCCTGCCACTCCCTTCTGGCTTGCAGAGTTTCTGCTGAAAGATCAGCTGTTAACCTTATGGGGATTCCCTTGTGTGTTATTTGTTGTTTTTCCCTTGCTGCCTTTAATATGTTTTCCTTATATTTAATTTTTGACAGTTTGATTAATATGTGTCT
The DNA here is from genome assembly GCF_009873245.2 of Balaenoptera musculus. Classification (NCBI taxonomy): domain Eukaryota; kingdom Metazoa; phylum Chordata; class Mammalia; order Artiodactyla; family Balaenopteridae; genus Balaenoptera; species Balaenoptera musculus. The sequence continues at coordinate 88,025,365 of NC_045795.1, forward strand.
TGGCGTGTTTCTCCTTGGGTTTATCCTGTATGGGAGTCTCTGTGCTTCCAGGACTTGATTAACTATTTCCTTTCCCATATTAGGGAAGTTTTCAACTATAATCTCTTCAAATATTTTCTCAGTCCCTTTCTTTTTCTCTTCTTCTTCTGGGACCCCTATAATTCGAATGTTGGTGCGTTTAATGTTGTCCCAGAGGTCTCTGAGACTGTCCTCAGTTCTTTTCATTCTTTTTTCTTTATCCTGCTCTGCAGTAGTTATTTCCACCATTTTATCTTCCAGGTCACTTATCCTTTCTTCTGCCTCAGTTATTCTGCTATTGATCCCATCTAGAGTATTTTTAATTTCATTTATTGTGTTTTTCATCATTGCTTGGTTCCTCTTTAGTTCTTCTACGTCCTTGTTAAATGTTTCTTGCATTTTGTCTATTCTGTATCCAAGATTTTGGATCATCCTTACTATCATTATTCTGAATTCTTTTTCGGGTAGACTACCTATTTCCTCTTCATTTGTTAAGTCTGGTGTGTTTTGACCCTGCTCCTTCATCTGCTGTGTGTTTTTCTGTCGTCTCATTTTGCTTATCTTACTGTGTTTGGGGTCTTCTTTTCACAGGCTGCAGGTTCGTAGTTCCCGTTGTTTTTGGTATCTGTCCCCAGTGGCTAAGGTTGGTTCAGTGGGTTGTGTAGGCTTCCTGGTGGAGGGGACTAGTGCCTGAGTTCTGGTGGGTGAGGCTGGATCTTGTCTTTCTGGGGGGCACGTCCACGTCTGGTGGTGTATTTTGGGGTGTCTGTGGCCTTATTATGATTTTAGGCAGCCTCTCTGCTAATGGATGGGGCTGTGTTCCTGTCTTGCTAGTTGTTTGGCATAGAGTGTTCAGCACTGTAGCTTGCTGGTCATTGAGTGATGCTGGGTCTTGATGTTGAGATGGAGATCTCTGAGAGATTTTTGCCGTTTGGTATTACGTGGAGCTGGGAGGTCTCTTGTGGACCAGTGTCCTGAAGTTGGCTCTCCCACCTCAGAGGTACGGCCCTGATGCTTGGCTGGAGCACCAAGAGCCTTTCGTCCACACGGCTCAGAGTAAAAGGGAGAAAAAATAGAAAGAAAGAAAGAAAGAGGCTATAATATAGTGAAGTAAAATAAAGCTATTATAAAGCAAAGCTATAGAGACAAAATCTCACCCAGACGCATATACATATACACTCACAAAAAAAGGAAAAGGGGAAAAATTAATATATCCTGCTCCCAAAGTCCACCTCCTGAATTTGGGATGATTCGTTGTCTATTCAGGTATTCAACAGATGCAGGCACATCAAGTTGTTTGTGGAGTTTTAATCCGCTGCTTCTGAGGCTGCTGGGAGAGATTTCCCCTTCTCTTCTCTGTTCGCACAGCTCCTGGGGATCAGCTTTGGATTTGGACCCGCCTCTGCGTGTAGGTCGCCTGAGGGCGTCTGTTCCCCGCCCAGACAGGACGGGGTTAAAGGAGCAGCTGCTTCGGGGGCTCTGGCTCACCCAGGCCGCGGGGAGGGAGGGGTACAGAGGAGGCGGGGCGAGCCTGCGGCGTCAGAGGCCGGTGTGACGTTGCCCCAGCCTGAGGTGCGCAGTGCGTTCTCCCGGGGAAGTTGTCCCTGGATCACGGGACCCTGGCAGTGGCGGGCTGCCCAGGTTCCCGGGAGGGGCGGTGTGGAGAGTGACCTGTGCTCGCACACAGGATTTTTGGAGGCAGCAGCAGCAGCCCCAGCGTCTCACGCCTGTCTCTGGGGTCCGCGCTGATAGCCGCAGCTCGCGCCCTTCTCTGGAGTTCGTTTAGGCGGCGCTCTGAATCCCCTCTCCTTGCGCGCCACGAAACAAAGAAGCAAGAAAAAGTCTCTTGCCTCTTCGGCAGCTGCAGACTTTTTCCCGGTCTCCCTCCCAGCCAGCTGTGGTGCGCTAACCCCTTCAGGCTGTGTTCACGCCGCCAACCCCAGTCCTCTCCCTGGGATCCGACTGCAGCCCGAGCCTCAGATCCCAGCCCTGCCTGCCCCGGCGGGTGAGCAGACAAGCCTCTCGGGCTGGTGAGCGCTGCTCGGCGCCGAGCCTCTGTGCGGGAATCTCTCCGTTTTTTCCCCTGCGCCCCTGTTGCTGTGGGATCCGTGCTGATAGCCACGGCTTGCGCCCGTCTCTGAAGTTCGTTTAGGCGGCGCTCTGAATCCCCTCTCCTCGCGCACCAGGAAACAAAGAGGGAAGAAAAAGTCTCTTGCCTCTTCGGCAGCTGCAGACTTTTTCCCGGACTCCCTCCCAGCTAGCCGTGGTGCACTAACCCCTTCAGGCTGTGTTCATGCCGCCAACCCCAGTCCTCTCCCTGCGATCCTACCGAAGCCCGAGCCTCAGCTCCCAGCCCCGCCCGACCCAGCGGGTGAGCAGACAAGGCTCTCGGGCTGGTGCGTGCTGGTCGGCACTGATCCTCCGTGCGGGAATCTCTCCGCTTTGCCCTCCGCACCCCTGTGGCTGCGCTCTCCTCCATGGCTCCGAAGCTTCCCCCCTCCGCCACCCGCAGTCTCCGCCCGCGAAGGGGCTTCCTAGTGTGTGGAAATCTTTCCTCCTTCACAGCTCCCTCCCACTGGTGCAGGTGCCGTCCCTATTCTTTTGTCTCTGTTATTTCTTTTTTCTTTTGCCCTACCCACGTACGGGGGGAGTTTCTTGCCTTTTGGGAGGTCTGAGGTCTTCTGCCAGCGTTCAGTGGGTGTTCTGTAGGAGCAGTTCCACGTGTAGATGTATTTCTACTGTATCTGTGGGAAGGAAGGTGATCTCCGCGTCTTACTCTTCCGCCATCTTCTCTCCTCCGAAACTGCCCTTTTTATGATAATTATAATCATTGTAATAAACCCAAGCAATTAGATCCTGGTTTGCATAACCCATTCATAATTAGCCCAGTTCTTGCTCTAAAGGTCATTATGCTCTCAGCATATGCATATTAGTTTTCATTCATACATCTGCAACCCAGACAAATAGTGTATGAACAAAATAACAAGGTTTTCAAGAGTTATAATGATGCTTGTAAACAAGCTTTTGTAGTAAAAACCTGAGTATTTATGCTGCCTTTCACATTGTATGTGATGCGAATTTCACCTGAAGTTGCTCTAAATGATAATGATTTCCGTCTGTCTACTGTTCAGGTTTCTCATTATATTTTAAGATTCTCCTTCTTTAAGACTTGGTGTGGCAAAGCAAAATAGAATTTAGCCAAAGATGGAGTTGAAAAAGAGAAAAGTCATGTTCCAGACCATCTGCTTTTAGATATGATTCTTAGAATGATGATTTCATTTGAGGTTCTTTTCAGGTACCACTTTAAAATATGACATTTCACAATTCATTCCTAGTAGCCCTAAGAATATTTAAAAATAACAGTTCTGATTCAAAATAAAGAAAACCAAGATAATATTTAAAAGCTAAACATTATCATTATGATTACTTACTGTATTTTCAACCTTAAAGTTGAACAAGTGAAAAATTTCAGCAGGAGAAATGGAAATTCCATCTAAATAAAAATGAGATACTTTGTGGTTTTAAAGGGATCTGAAAGAAAGAATAGCTATTTTTTAAATAAATGAAGGTCTTTATTGGCTAAAATTGATTTAAATGGTATATATGTACCATTTAGGTTAGAATGATGTTTTGACTTTGATACAAACTGATAGAAAAATTATACTAAAACTTGTTTGGAAATTTGTTATTATTGGCATCTGTACTTTGATAAAATTCCAGAGGTTTCTTACTCTTGATTCTTGGTTTTCAACATATGTTGTCACATATTTATTTAATTTGGTGACATAAATATTAATTTTTCAATTAAATTTATCATGTTGTAAATGTTAGGTTACATGTAAAGTATTTTTGAAGACTGTAATGTTCTTATGGAGCATTATTAGAGTTATTCAAAGTATGACGGATTTGAATGGAAGCTCCCAAAGTTATTTCATATAATTTTCTAAGCAAATTATCTAATGCTAAAACAGATAGTCCTTATGTCACAGGTTGTAATGTTTTCAAAAGAAAATACTGGCTCAAGCATTAGAGACATTATAATAGTTGATTTGTTCTGCACAATTTTTACAGCAAGAAAATGTCCAAAATAGATCTACTTGGCACTTTGAATAGCAGTCCAAACAAAATCACAGTTTAGAAAAGAATCTTTCTGAAGAAAGTTCCCAGAAGCATAGAGAAATGATGATGATTTATTTGATTTACAGGAAAGAACTTTCTTGTCAGTGCCCTCTGTTCATCTTTATCACTTTATTATCCTCAAAGCACTTATCAATGGTTGTTATTTTTCTCTCTCCCTCCTTGCTAGAATGTAAGCCCCTGAGGGTAGAGATTTTGTTTGTTTTGTTTCTCGGGGTATCCCCAGTGCCTAAAACAGTGACCGGCACATGGTATGTGCTCAGTTAATAATTTTAGATAAATATGTTACGAATTAAGAATTGCATGGAAGCTTGTCTTTCACAGCAGTGATGGGAAACTGGGGGTCTTCCAGTGAGTCTCTGGTAAGCCATTTAGTGCTTGGTCTGCACATAGATTTTTCTCTCTGTGAGTAGTAAAAATACAGTTAAATGTGGATTTGTAACTTTTTTGTATTGAAAAAGAACACTAAAATCCTGAAATGCTTTTAGATCACCTGTTCTAAAGAATTTAATACTTAATTGTCACCATAATATTTTAAGTGTTATAGAGATAGGCCAAATTTAGCTTTGGGCAAGATAAAAGACTTATGAACAATCAGATTTGCATGGAGAAAAATGTTAGTTTATTTGCTAGAATCAAACTCATGTGATTAGAAAGTACAGGTATTGGAGGGGGGCAGAGATAGTATTTATTTGTCAAGAATCTTCTAACATTCTTCTCCAGAGAAGATGCTGGAATTAGTACACATGCCATGAAATCTTAGATGCCAATGAAAATTTAAAAACAATTTGCATGTCTTAAAAGCCAATTACATTGCCATAGTGCCATATTTCTAGTTTCAAGGTTTAAGTATGTTTTCCCCCCAAGTGATTGTGTGAACAGCAAGTATTTACACAAATTTTAGAAATTTTTTAGAAAGGTCAAAAAATCTTAATCTGCTTTAGAAAACATCTTCTTCAGGAAGCATGTGAACGTTAAGTTTATAAATTGCTTCAGTAAAATTGCATCTTCCCCGATGATATTTAAGTTCAGAAAATGAATTAAAGATGGCTCTACCTTAATCAGTTACTATTATTAAGGGAAGAAAAACAATATCACTGCATTAGCAATACCCCTTACTGGCAGAGCTGGTCAGAAATAACCTCATTCCCGCACAGTCCTAGGTTTCAAACAAGCAAGTAGTTAGTATCGCAGCAGCGCATTGTAGTAAGTATGGGAGCAATCTAGACCAAATAATGATGAGAAGGGTCCCCTCCAATAAAAAGCCAAATGTTTAAAGGTTTAAATAAAGTTAAATAACAAAATGGTAGTAGTAGTAAATGATTAAATAATGACCGATTTTTTTAAAAGCCATATTTATTCTAGACGTTCATTCTATGACAGAATTAATCAATTTTGGCCTTGACTTGATCTGAATATTGATTTAAAAGTTTGGCCCTAAGTAATTTGGCCAAAAAAATGCATTTGGTGCATTTCTAGTATATGGAAGTTTTCAGCTGGTATAATTACTACCTATTTTGTTTTAGTACTATTGATAATCAACAAAGTGTTTTTTCTTAACCCTTTTGACAAGAAACCAATTTTCAATTAAGCTCTGTAGAAATCACCAGTACAATTAATAAATCTGTGATTTCTTTTTTAAAAAATTAGGGTAGATGAGATACCAATTTAAATCAAAATTAGAAGGACAGTTTAAAAATTTCTTTGATAATTGAGTATGTTCCTGTTTTCCTTCCCCTGTATTTCTTACCAACTATTCAGACTTCCCATGCTACAGGGTTGGGTAAACTGTGTTTACCCTCCATTTTGTAGTTTGAACCTGTATTACTGTTCATCCTCAGGGTGACCTGCCTCAGCTCTGCTTCCTCTGAGCTAGTATTGAAGTCCTTTGGAGAAGATGTCAAATATAATTGTTGTTCTCTCTCTCTCTGTGTAGGGTGACTGTTCACATTGATCAGAAGCTAACTTCTGTCTGATGATTTTTCTTCAGTTAATATCAAGGCTGCATAAGTAAAGCTATTATCAGCCTCTCCTTATAACCATATCCTTCTTTTATCGACAGGAAATGGCATATGTCCATTAGATGAAAGCAATAAAGTAGACCCTACTTTTTTTGACTAGATACGTTATCCATTTTTTCTTGGTGTTTTGTGTCATCTCCCGCCCAACTATGAAATATGAGGAGATACATTGTTACAAATAAGCCCACTCCACATGTAAAACCTCAAGTTGTAAAGTGATTGAATAAGAAATAACCTTGTGCTCTATTACCCTCATCGGATATAGATTAGCTTGACAATTTTGAATCTGTCCTCCTGCTGTACCCTTGTTTGTCCTTAAATGCCAGTATCTATTCCTGTACCCAATGAACAGGCAGTATAATGCAGAGTGGACTAAAAATAAAAGCTCTAGAGGCTGATGAAATGAGGCCGTTCTACTGTGAATATTTAGAAAAAGAAAAAAGTAATGTTGTTGTATTGAAACTTTCCAACTTTCTTCAGCTTTTCGGGTGTTTACTGGAATCTGAGGACAGCGTCTGACTGCCAGAGTTATTTTGGTTTCTATTGCTTCTGTTATTTCATGGCTGTGCCTGTAATTGCATACTTCCCCAAATTTCTTAAATTCTAGAGGAAAATGAAATACATGCACTCTTATCCCTCTCTTAACTTCCGTCTTCACTATGGGATCTCATGCATGGGTTATATAGGAAGTAGTAATGGAAGTGACACTATACCACCACGGTGGTTTGTGAGTTGCTCAGGGATCAGGCTACCAATTCCATAAAATAAGCAATCCTATAAAGACAGAAAGTAGAATATGTGGTGTTTTGCAGGGCTGGAGGGTAGAAGTGGGAAGACATAGGTACAGGGTTTCTTTCTGGGGTAATGGATACAGTCTTTCTTTAGGGGGTAATGAAAATATTTCAAATGAGATTGTGGTGATGGTTGCACAACTCTTTGAATATGGCAAAAAAAACTATATTTTAAAAGGAAAAATGTGATATGTGATTTATATCTCTATAAAGCCATTACATTTATAAAGCAGGTTTTAAATATAATTTTTAAAAAATTGTCAACATCCCTAAGAAACAGAGTTCAAGTAATTATCACTTGATCAATTTACAGATATTTCTATTCCCTCCAAAAGGTGTTGGCATTCTTACCCTTAATGCTTAATCATGCTATTAGAAAGTGGTATTGCTACATTGCTAATAGAAAAACTCCTTTTATTTTAGAAATTGTGATAAAGCCCTTTTATATATAAAGAATGACATGTTATCGTATTTGATAAACCAACAGTGTGTATCATGAACCCTTTTCATTATTTTGAAAAATACATTTGGATCTTACATTCATGCTCTAATTCACAAAGTTAGGAAAAAAAAATAGTCTCAGTGTTTCTGGCCTGGATTAATGAGGTTCAAAAATATGTAAATGACACATTGAATTCCAGAGTCTGTTGTTCCAATTCCCTCTAAAGAAACGGCGTATTAAAATAATCCAGCATGATCATGTTTTTTAGCAATGTGTTTAGGTATTGGGATTTATGTGGTAAAGAAAAATATAGAGTGTGCTTAATGGATAGAAGATGTCATTGTATATTCAAATATTTACTGAACATCCATAAAATTTGCATTACAATAGGGTTACATAGAATAAGAAAAGCAACGACTCTCTTTTTTAGAGGCTGTTTGAATGCCCAAGAGAGACAAGCACACACACACAAACATACACACAAAAGAACACACAGAAAAAGTACCACACAAGCTGTTAGGCAAATATATACCCACTAACATAAACGTACAAATACTAATAAGAGTATCAACATCAACCACATGTGCATTCATTCATGCACACACACAATGAAAAACAAACAAAAAGGGAGAGATTGAGATTATTCCTCTCTGAGGGGTCAGGGAAAGGTTGAGGAAGTGCCTCTGTTAGTCTAGATGATGTGTTTGGAGACTAGGAAGAATACAGTTTAGGTTTGGGGGAAAAATTGTTGAGAAATCACAAAACTCTTAGGTAAAACTAAAACCAACAACTGTGTGTATGTTGGGAGTGGAAAGAGATCTCTTGACTCTTAGTGAAAGCACAGTGGTTTTGGTAGGTTTGAGAATGGATGTGATATTCTCAGGCAACAATGTTCGTGATGAGACTGGTTAATTCAGTAACAGTGATTATCCAGAGTTTAAAATTGGCAAGATAATGATAATGTTAAATTTGGGTGCTAAATTCTCCTAAGACAGCCCTGATCACGGGAAGTCCAGACTGAATACAGAGGCTAAAAAAAAAGTAACAAGAGAAAATGGAAAGACTGAAGGGTGGTTAAGTGTTTGTAGAGAGATTGGGGGATTTATCTTCCTGATGCCATCTGTCAGTGTTATTATTTTTGATATCTGTCATGTACTGGGGCACTGCGCTAGGCACTGTAAACACATCATCTTTTCTAGCTGTTGAGCTGTATATTATGATTATTAACCAATTTTGGTGGATGAGAAAGTTGAAGTCTGAACAGACTAGGTATATACTCTTAGCTAACAAGTGGCAGAGCAGAGATTCAAACTGAGGATGATCTGATCTCAAAATCTGCCCTATTTAGAAATTCCCATGGTTTCTTGTTACAAATACCTGATAAACATAAAAGTCATTTTAACTGATTTTACAGTGAATCATATTAATCTTGATTTTAATTTAATTCCAATCCCTGGTTGCATTTTGAAACTCTTAGCCTAAGACCTTTTATATACCAGTGATTCCATAATATGTCTCTTGTTTTTTTAAATTTTCACATCTTCATCCTTAAAAATATTTACCTTCCCTTGGTGAGATTTTGAGGCTGTTATGCAAATAAGCCCAATGAAAGATCCTGTTTCTGGAACTCAGAAAATATGATCTCTTGGTAATCTGCATTATATGTATGAACAATGAGATTTAGCTGATTAAAGGTCTTCCCTACAACTTTATTGCGAAGGTGTTGATATGGAAAAAAAGGAGGTGGACCATCAACAAGCCCACTAAGAATAATAGTAGCTGACTTCAGTACAATGATTTGTATTTCCACAGTGTTTTCACACAATCTGGCCTCTCTGCAGGTTGTATGATCACCATTTTACAGGTGAGAAAACTGAAACTCAGACAAGTTACATAATTTTTTAGTGTCATACAGCTGAGATTTAAGTGCTAGCACTCTGACAAGGTATGCACATATTTTGATATACTCAGCTGTTCACCTGACTTTGTAAAACCAGCTTTGAAAGTCAGTACAGTGGAACAGTGAAAACTAATGACTAAAGTTTTGAGACCTAGAAAGAAGATCCTTTTCTTATGTGATGTTGATATTAAACTAACTTTGATATCTGTGAGATGTGATTAATAATAATCTTGTGGAGTCAATAAATTGTAAAATCTAAGCAAGCATGGAAAAGTAGAGCACTTATGCCAGATCCAATTTTGTCAAATATTTGTAACCAAATGACATTCAAAGGGGTTTCCACTATGTGTGGAGTTGATGAATTATCAATATCAGTGACTGTCACTAAGTCTTTATTTTCCTTAATCCAAAAAAGTATTATGTTTATACTTGATGCTATAAGACAGAAATACTGAAACGTAGTATACTATGTGTGTAGATTTGACACACAATTATGAGTTTATAAGATGTCCTTAAAACATAAATCTAATGTATCTACCTCAACATAATTTATTTAATAAATATTGATTATAGGCTATGTTTCAGTTACTGTGTTAGATAGACATGAGTGAAGACCAAGTTTTAAAAAAAATGATGATAGATAACAGATTAATTTAATCACTGTGGCAGAACCTGACTATATATCCACCCAATTCATTTTCTCTTCGTCCTGGGCACATAGATAGACCACATGTCCCTACCTCCATATAGTTACAGGTAGCTATGTGACAGAATTCTGGCCAAAGGTTACCAGCCACGCTGTGGACCCACCGTGCTGTGTACCTGCCGTGTACCATTCTTCTGGCTCTTTCCTCTTCTGGGGATGACCTTGAAAGCCAAGTATTAAAGATGGTAGAGTCACAGGAAGAATCCTGAGGTTCTGGGATAATATGCCCTTAACTAATATAATCTCTATTATAACAGAAATTATATACAGAAATTGACAGAAATGTCTACAGTCCTTCAGGTCAGAGAATAGTATGAAAATAGCTTCCAAAAAGGTTAAATGTGTGACCTGGTTTTCCTTTATCTACTTAAAATATGTATTAAGCTCATACTATGAACTAGGCATTGTGCTAAATGCTGGGGATAAGCTAGAAAATAATACAGATAAAATCCCCTAATTTGTGGAACTGGCACTCTGTTGTAGGGGAGAGACGGTTAAGAAAAAAGAAACAAATAACATAATCATTGATTATTTAAATGCTTTGAAGGAAATTAAAGGGGTAATATGATAGGAAATGACAGAGTGGTCAAGGAAGTCTTCTTGGGAAAGTGATAGTGAAGCTAAGGACAGAAAGTAGCTGACAACAGAACCAGAACAGTAGACTTTCTTGACTATTAAACCAAAGTTCACATCTAATTGTAGGAAACAGCTCCAACCCATTGAACTAATCGGACCCTAACTAAACTCCAAAATGTCATTTATTTAAACTTCACTTTGAATGTCCATAACATGGCACTATTGCCCTTTTCAATAATATCATGTAAAATGGAAAATTTCTATCCATATATAAACACCCACAGGAGTTGAAGGTGCTTGACACCTAAAACGACTCTTCTAATTAGCATAGTTTACTATTTTTAAGCTCCTTAAATTTCACATGCTCAGTTATTCAACTGAGCTGAGACTGACAGCAAGATAAATCTTTTTAGTTATTCATGATTAACTTGAATATCATCATAGTTAATATTCCTTAAAGCAGATTTAACTCTAGGGAAGCTGAATTGAACAGAACTCTGGAAGGCACTTTTTTGGTGAAGATGATAAAAGGATACTCTTAAACTTAACCGTAGGTGTGTTTGACTAATGAAAGCATTTCTACACTTATTAGAAAAACTATAGGAGCAAGTTCATGATCTTTCTTATAGTCACATGTAGGAAGGCATTTATCACTCCTCTCTATGGCTGGTTACAGAAGTTTATCTTAGAGAACTTAATAAAGAAGAAAGTACTAGATAGGAGATATATATATGAAGTTATATTAAGAAATCTCAGAATCACACTGGATGAGGTTTTTAAGATATCAGAATAGATTTCTGATTTACATATTTTATCCAAGATGCTACAGAAGGGAGCTTTTAACTTACGGATAAATGATTCTAGAATCTTTAAGTTGTTGGGTTATTTGAACAATTTATAAATGAGGAGGTAACACTCAGGTTGTGAGTGTGACTTAGGTACTTGGGAGCAAGGGACGAAGAGGGGAATCTGGTCCAGGTTCTCTGAGTATGTGCTCCTGGCTTTTTTCCACCACGCCTCCCGTATCTTCCCAAGGTTTTATTTATTTACTTATTTACTTTTTCCCTGTATGCTGCTCTTACTAAGTACTGTTAATGTTGATTTATTTCTGATTTATATTTTTGGAAAGTATAATGTCTCCAAATATTTTGAAAATATAACCTTTTTAAAAATTCATAACAAAACAAACAAAGGAAATAAAAAGGAGTTTCTAGATGCAATTAACGGATATAATATTAAGGTCTACTTGAAAAAAAATCAGTAGCATAATTTTAGTAACTTAGATCCATAACATTCATGTCTTCCTATTTAATACTTCATATATAAGTAGTTTATTAGAAGAATCTTACCACAGAAAATCAATGTCACTTTTTGTGGTAATAATTAATTGTTTTAGATCTATAAAAGACTATGGACAGCTTTGGATTTTATTCAGAGGATTTTCTCACAGTGCCAGACACTTATAGCAGTTACATTATCTTATAGTGTCACTTACATATATAAGTTAATGCTCACAAAAATCCTGTAAATAAGTATTATCATTATTACCCATATTTTAGAGATTAGGAAACTAAGGCTCAGAGTGGGAAAACAAATTGTCCAGTATCACACAACTGCTAAGTGCTGGAGCTTCTATTTGGCTTTAGCATTCTGATTCTAGAGCTTATATTCTGAATTTCTAGGTGGTATGATTTCCCAATATGGTTTCTCTGTTGCCTTCAGGGTTATTTATTAACTAAATGCCAATTCTTTCAAGTTTGTCTCTCTCTCTTTTTTCTTTTTTGCTTTCAATCTTATATATGACCACACAAAAACAAACAAATGGCAACAAATACAATAACAAAAAAACCCTAAGAACTCAAACAGAAAACCTAAACAAGGATTTTTTTTTCCTCACATCATGACAAACATTAGGTGTTTCATTTGACACCTCTTTTCCTTCAGTCTATTGCAAATGCCAGACCATTCATCTAATGGCAATAATACAATGAATACTATCTATCGAGTTTCTCCCATGTGTCAGGTGCTTTACAAGCGTTATTTTGCTTTTTGAATCCTCACAATTTTTAGCCCCATTTTACAGATGATGAAATCCAAGAGTTAAAGTAAACATAGAATTGAAATAACTTACACAAGATCAATTACCTAGGCTAAGTTCTGTGGGTTTTTTGTTTTTTGAGGTTTTTTTGTTTTGGGGTTTTTTTTTGCCTCCGAAGTTTGGGTTCTTTCCTCTCTGAACTTGCTAAGGAAATATCCCTCATCTGCACTTTAACATGATTCCCAGGTGCTTCACTTGCACGTTAAATTGGAGAAACACTGTATTAGGCTACACATAATGCTGCTTTCCTTTTCTAACCAAGGATTAAACAGAGAGAATGAAGGCACATAGTATAATAAATATATAAAATAAACAAAAACCCCAAATCACTCCTAGTTGTTACTACCAGATAGATTAGGAGATATATTTCATCTAAAAAAGGCCAAACAGAATGAAATACAAATAATAAGAAAATAAAAAATAGCTCTTAGAATTTAAAAAATATGATTAAAAAAATCTTAACATGGATTGGAATATAAAATTAATCACCTAAAAATTAGAACAAAAGAACAAATAAATAAAAACAAAAAATAAAGAATGGAACCAAAACTAAAATACCACATCTGATTACTTGGATTTCCAGTGGGAGAACAGAATTATACAGAATTAGCAAGGGCTGATGAAATAAGAAAGAATAATAGACACTTTGCAGAACAGATTTTATGTTAAAATGCTCCACACAGTGCCTAGTCAGACTGAATAAAGACCTTTACTTGACAAGGCAATAGGAGCTTTCAGGAACTAAAAAGGATGAGAGAGAGAACTATTAAAAGCTTCAAGAGAAAAAGAAGAGACCACAATCAAAACAATGAGTAATAGCATGAGATTCACACCAACATCACTATATGCTAAAAGTCAACAGACACACTTCTTCAAAACATTGAGGGAATATTTTCAAACTTGAATTCTATAACTAGACAAACTTGTCATTCAAATGTGAGGACAAAAGAAAGGCATTTCAGATATGCAAAGGATCAGGAAACCCTGGAATCAAGAAAGCACAGAAAAGCAGCAAGGGGATTCTGCATGAAGAAAACCACATCACTGTGTAGAAATAGTCAAGAATAGAGCAGAAGCACGAAGACATCCAAGACAAAGACCACTATGACAATCAAAGGAATTGATAGTATGATAGAGAACTTAAAAAACCTTAAGGAGATAAACAGTAATTGATGGAGTGTAAAAACGTTGAATACGTTTGAACTGCACTCTATTAAGTGATTTAAAACTTAGGACATTATAAGAAGAGGGAAGAAAATATACCCTGAGCATCCTAATTGGCTTTATTATGTGTATTATTTTCCTGCTCATAGTGATGTGCAAGCAGTTTTAAGAGTTTACATCTTCTAAAATCAATGGTTATGGCTAAACACAGAACATGTGGCTACAGTTTCAGAAAAGAATATGAAATTTAAATTCAGGTAACATAAAACTAAAAATACAGATGAAAGCTGAGAGACCAAAGATGGTGAGCAGAGATGGGTGGGGATTGTTAGGCTAGGGTAAGATTGCTTATGTCCTCATGTTGGAAAAGTTACTTTGTGTAAGTTAATGGAATGAAAAATTGAGGTTTAAGTATTTTGTTTAAAGTTCTAGGCAGGAACTAAAAAGTGATGTGTAAATATATTGAGAGGGAAGGTGGAGATGGTGTTGGAATATTTGAGCTAACTTTCAACTATCACAGCAGAAAGACTATAAATGATAACTTGTAAATCTTATATAGTCATATAAGACTTTTATAGGCAACCATAGGAAGAATCTAAAACCCAAAAGAGTCAAGTTATGAATTTTATTCAACTGGAGAAGGTTGTACAGTGGGAGAAATATGGCAGGAGACTATTTTCATTATAAGCCCTTCTACAGTGTTGGAAAATTATAGCCCTACGCATTCATAGCTTTGTTAGAAATAAATCTCTTTGTTTCATATATGTTTCAAACCAAAGAAAGTTAAATCCTTACTGAATATATCTGAAAGATGATTCACTACAAATTAATTTTAGTGAGTGATATTTTATATAATTTTCCTTTATTTGTAGGTAAATATAGTCATGTTCTTATAAAAATGTTTCTGCTACCAGAAACATAGGCATTCAAAAATTTCCATTTGTGACAGAATTTAATATGTTTTGAAATACTTAACAATATTTTGATGTTGCCTTTGTCTTTGAGTTTGCTTTAAGGTACATAATTTAACATGCACATTTCTGATACTGTATACAAAGATGATAAATAAGGCATTCCTGTTCCCCAAGGTGTACAGTCATTGTATTGTGACGGCAACATTGACAATAACATACATAAAGTATTCAAAGTACTGTGGTTTCAAAGATATCTGGATTTTGTTATAAGGCACAAAGTAGAATGAAAGAGTAAGAAAAGGAAGTAGAAGAAAGATCTTTAATGAATTATGAATGAATACTGGCAATTATAAATGGGGACTTGTCTCATTTCTTCCAATAAGATGAGACTAACGTAGGAGAGAAATGAAAATGTGGTAAAATAGGCAAGGTGCCCATAATTTGATGTCAGCTCCTCATCTTTCCCCTGCTTGAATACTCTAAAGAAAAGCCAAATTACTAAATTTTCTATTAGTACTATTGACTGACAATAAGCACCTCAAGAAAAACTGTAGCAGAAAATACCCTTTCTCAAAGTAATGTTTAGACTGCAGCAAAGTATCCTTAAAATGAATATTGAATTTCATGTGTAGAACTGTCCTCAGAATGTCTCCGTATAACTCCTAGTGATAATAAAATGGCAGTTGTTTTACCAAACTGTAGTTTTATATGAAATGTCTAATATTTGGTGGCTTTTTACCTACAATGATGGAAGTTTCATATGTTTTAAACTAATGTATGGATCTCTTAAAAGTAATTATTATTTGAAATAATATTTTTATTTATTTTTGTTTTTTTCAATAGATCTTTATTAGAGTATGATTGCTTCACAATACTGTTAGTTTCTGTCGTACAACAAAGTGAATCAGTCGTATGGATACATATATCCCCATATCCCCTCCCTCTTCAGCCACCCTCCCACCCTCCCTATCCCATGTCTCTAGGTCATGGCAAAGCACCAAGCTGATCTCCCTGTGCTATGCTGCTGCTTCCCACTAGCTATCTATTTTACGTTTGGTAGTGTATATATGTCGATGCTACTCTCACTTCGCGCCCCCCCCCAACCCCGTGTCCTCAAGTCCATCCTCTATGTCTGTGTCTTTATTTCTGCCCTGCCACTAGGTTCATCAGTACCATTTTTTTTTTTAAGATTCCATTTATATGTGTTAGCATACGGTATTTGTTTTTCTCTTTCTGACTTACTTCACCCTATATGACAGACTCTAGGTCCATCCACCTCACTACAAATAACTCAATTTCGTTTCTTTTTCTGGCTGAGTAATATTCCATTGTATATATGTGCCCCATCTTCTTTATCCATTCATCTGTTGATGGACATTTAGGTTGTTTCCATGTCCTGGCTATTGTAAATAGTGCTGCAGTGAACATTGTGGTACATGACTCTTTTTGAATTATGGTTTTCTCAGGGTATTTGCCCAGTAGTGGGATTGCTGGTCATATGGTAGTTCTATTTTTAGTTTTTTAAGGAACCTCCATACTGTTCTCCACAGTGGTTATATCAATTTACATTCCCAACAACAGTGCAGGAGGGTTCCTTTTTCACCACACGCTTTCCAGCATTTATTGTTTCTAGATTTTTTGATAATGGCCATTCTGACTGGTGTGAGGTGATACCTCATTGTAGTTTTGATTTGCATTTCTCTAATAATTAGTGATGTTGAGCATCTTTTCATGTGCCTCTTGACCATGACCATCTGTATGTCTTCTTTGGTGAAATGTTTATTTAGGTCTTCCACCTTTTTTTAATTGAATTGTTTGTTTTTTTGATATTGAGCTCCATGAGCTGTTTGTCTATTTTGGAGATTAGTCCTTTGTCCATTGTTTCATTTGCAAATGTTTTCTCCCATTCTGAGGGTTGTCTTTTTGTCTTGTTTATGGTTTCCTTTGCTGTGCAAAAGTTTTGAATTTTAATTAGGTCCTATATGTTTATTTTTGTTTTTATTTCCATTTCTCTAGGAGGTGGGTCAAAAAAGATCTTGCTGTGGTTTATGTCGAAGAATGTTTTTCCTATGTTTTCCTCTAAGAGTTTTATAGTGTCTGGTCTTACATTTAGGTCTTTAATCCATTTTGAGTTTATTTTTGTGTATGGGGTTAAGTAGAGTTCTAATTTCATTCTTTTACATGTAGCTGTCCAGTTTTCCCAGCACCACTTATTGAAGAAACTGTCTTTTCTCCATTGTATGTTCTTGCCTCCTTTGTTGTAAATTAGGTGACCATATGTGCATGGGTTTATCTCTCGGCTTTCTATCCTGTACCATTGATCCATATTTCTGTTTCTGTGCCAGTACCATACTGTCTTGATTACTGTAGCTTTGTAGCATAGTTTGAAGCTGGGGAGCCTGATTTCTCCAGCTCTGTTTTTCTTTCTCAAGGTTGCTTTGGCTATTCGGGGTCTTTTGTGTTTCCATACAAATTGTAAAATTTTTTGTTCTAATTCTGTGAAGAATGCCGTTGGTAGTTTGATAGGGATTGCATTGAATCTACATGTAGATTGCTTTAAGAATCAATATTGTGAAATTGAAATATTTTTAAATTTCAGGTGTACCTATATTCTTTGTTTCTTCAAATTCACTTAATTGTAAGGGAAATGTATTAAGTAGAGCGACCCCCAAATAGAGAATTATGAAACACCTCCACCCATATTTTAAGTTTTGCAGAGTAATTCATTATTTTGTACTCTTTATCTTTATTGCATTTTTAATAATAATATTTTAGCATAATTTTCAAAAGACTGAAAAAATGTATTTCGATTTGATAAAACATGCTTACTTTGAGTTATAATTTAGTAGAATTTATAATTTAGCAGAAAACTAGTTTTTTAGAGGTTCTTATTTGAAAGGAAAAAATGCATAGACTGTTGGACTAGAAATGAATTGCATGAAACCAGCATTAATCTAATATTTGAAGCATAAATGTCTTCAAGGGGAAAAATTCAATAGAATGTGAAATTCAGCAGGAGAAACAATTACACAGGATGTTGGCTATCATTGCTTTCATTTTTAAAATTCATCTAGTTATCTTATATTTCGTTTGTGTAGTCTAAATATTTTCTGACAAGTACCCTTGCCATTATGCTACCAATGATGATAGTTTAAAAGCCAAACACTTTTGGATCTGTAATAACCCGAATATCTTTCTGGAATTCCTTACTTCTTCTCTGTTTATTTTTAGGGTAATATTCCTCTGCCACACTTAGTCCAAATGGTTCTGACCAGTGTAGATGGGGCTAAATCTTACCCTGCCCTGACCCTTACTCCCTAGGGCAAGTAAATAAAAAAATGTCTCACCAGTTAGCATACTCAGCTTCAGGAGCTATAGGAACTGCTTAAGGCATGTGTCTGTGATCCAAGGTAATGAAACTGATTCCTGGAGTTTTGGTGGTACTAGCTAATGAGAAGTGTTCTGTTCAGTAGAATTGCTAAGTGAAAAGATAGGACAAGCCTAAAGCTGTCAGAGGTCAACATGTGAAGAAAGACAGAGATAGAATGTTGAAACATTGTTTGATCTTCTGGATGCAGCTGTGCCTGAAGCTAGTACTTCTCCAGACTTTGCATTCTATACCAATAAGTTCTCTTTTTAATTTTAACATTATGATTATGAATAGATGAATAAGACATGACTGTGAATTTGCCTGAAGCTCAGAGTCTGGTAGGGGGAAACATATAAATAAAAGACTCTAATATAAATTGATGTAAAGAACTGGGGCCTAATCTTCACCTCATTTTATCATTTAAAATTCTGAGGCCCAGGGAGTTCAAGGTGCCATGACAAGTGCTAGAGCTTTCACATCCTTTCATGGATCTACCCTATTTTCCCAATAAAATGACATTTACCTTATTGGCAAAAAAGTCATTCTGTCCTAAAAATAGTCCTGTCTCATCCAATTTTCACCAAGACCCAAATTGAAAAGTCTAAAAGAATAATATTGTGCTGTCTTTGTGCTCTGAAAAGGCATATGAGGTGGTAAAAAGGATGAAGTGATGATTAGGAAGTGAAAACCCTGGTGTCCTAAGTTGAATTAAGATTTGTCAGCCAAGTGGAATTCAGTGGATCACTTATTTTTTGAAAGTGATTTGCACAATTACCAAAATTTAGTCTATTTGGTTGCTAATTCTTTATCTTTCTTTCTAGAAGTCATATCACTCATCCAGCCAGCATTCCTTTATTTAACAAAAAGTGTATTGAGTACTTTCTTCTGGGGAACTGTGAGAATGCCATTTTAATGTGTTGATGGGATAATATTTGCTGCAATGGGATAGCAATAGCAAGAGGGAAAAAACCACATTTATATAGAAAATCATAAGACCTTAGACTTGGGGGGTATCTCGTCCCATGAAAGAACCTCCTGAACTATCTTCTGACAGTCGTCCGTGATTTCTGCTTGAGTAAGCTGAGTATAAAAAGCACATCGCCTTGTCAAATAGTAGATGCCCATATATAAATGATGGAAATTTGCCACTTCACAAGGCACATGTGTTCCTTGTTGGTCCCTAAAAGGTGGCTTATTTCAAAAGCACAGGCCCCTACATCGCAACTACACAGGATTACTAATAGATTAGTCTTTGCATTTGACTCATTTCCTCCTATCCAGACCTTGTGGTCCTCTCTTCCTCTTTGCATTTGCCAAGAGGAAAGTAACAATTTCAATCACTGGTCACTTAAAAGGAAAGATAGTATTTTTTAATCAGCATGCCAGTCCTATCAAAGAAAGACAAGGTTCCAGCTTCAGTGAGTTTGGGGATCTCACAGAGAACCTCCTCTTTACTTGTCATCATAGTGTATGCTGGCATCCAGAAAAAAATGTTGGCAGGAAAGGAAACTCAGAGATGATGTTGGTAAGGTGATCTTTCAACCAACTTCTTTTGGGGTGACTAGTTTTATAGATCTGTAGAGCCTGAAGATCACCACCTCCAAGGGCTCTGGCCAGTATTCATTCTTTAGCCCCAGTATATAATGCTTTTGCTCCTCTAGCTCATAGCAGATGTAGAGAAAATAGGGAAATCACCTCCAATGATTGGTTTAAGCCACAGGGAGTTCTGGATTAGCTCTGCTCCCAGGGAGCAGCTTTGTTTGACATTAGAAACAAAAACAGGTGATAAAAGAGAATTAAGATTAACACATAAAGTTTATAAGGATTGGAGAAGTAAGGGGAAAATGTGTTCCTATTCTGTATTTATTGCTAAAATGTCTCCTCATTATCTATTGGCCTAAGAATGAAGATCAGTTTAAAAAGGCTGACTCCTCCATGCAAAGGCGCCAGAATGATGTTGCATTTAAAGCATGTTAAGTGATAATGTAAGCCTTTTGGGCTGTGGCTACGGTGTGTGCTTTGCTTTTCAAATCTGCCTTGGGGCATGCTACATTAGTCTGTTTCCTAATTGAACAGTTTTTTAAAAAAAAATTATTTATATTGAGCTGTCATTTACCTCTCATATCTCTCACCTATAGGTCTCAGTTCCACCTTCTGGAACCACTCACAGTACATCTACAGGGGCTTCCCTGGTGGGGTAGTGGTTAAGAATCCGCCTGCCAGTGCAGGGGACACGGGTTCAATCCCTGGTCTGGGAAGATCCCACATGACACGGAGCAGCTAAGCCCGTGCGCCACAACTAGTGAGCCTGTACTCTAGAGCCCGGAAGACACAACTACTGAACCCCGCGTGCCACAACTACTGAGCCCACGTGCCACAACTACTGAGCCTGCGTGCCACAACCACTGAGCCCGTGCACCTAGAGCCCATGCTCCGCAACGAGAAGCCACCGCAGTGAGAAGCCACGTACCACAACGAAGAGAAGCCCCCGCTCGACACAACTAGAGAAAGCCCATGCGCAGCAATGAAGACCCAATGCAGCCAAAAATAAATAAATAAATAGATAGATAAATTAAAAAAAAAGTACATCTAAACACTTAAACATGCTTATATTTGTGCATCTGAAGACAGCTCACACTCTTGCAAACATCTCAAATGTATCTTTGCATCATTCCCAGCAAATCGTTTTCAAAATAGGAATTTGTGTAACAGTCTTTTTTTTTTTTTTTTTTAGAAATTCACGTTCTTATTTATTTATTTATTTTATTGCTTGATTGATTGATTGCTGTGTTGGGTTTTTCGTTTCTGTGCGAGGGCTTTCTCTAGTTGTGGCAAGCGGGGACCACTCTTCATCGCGTTGCGCGGGCCTCTCACTGTCGCGGCCTCTCTTGTTGCGGAGCACAGGCTCCAGACGCGCAGGCTCAGTAATTGTGGCTCACGGGCCCAGTTGCTCTGTGGCATGTGGGATCTTCCCAGACCAGGGCTCGAACCCGTGTCCCCTGCATTGGCAGGCAGATTCTCAACCACTGCGCCACCAGGGAAGCCCCAGTCTTTTTTCTATATTACATTTTACTCATATCAACAAAGCAATTATCAGTATATATACACACACACATACTCAGCACACAAATAAAAAGTACTCTCTTTTATTCAAGGCTATAATCATAATAATGTTAGTATTAGTAGTAGGGTAACTAACTGTCCTGCTTACCTGTACTGAGGGGGTTTTTGTGATGTGGAATATTTAGTTTTAAAACCAGGACAGTCCTAGGCAAACCATCCCAGGTTGCCTGTAGCTAAGGGTTCCTGGAACATGGGGTCCTCCGTGCTACAGCCAGGAAAATCTCAGGCAAACTTGGAGGAGTTTGCCTGACACACTGTCACACTAACAGACTGAAAGTGATAAAGTAATTTATCCATGGGGATTAAGGTCATCTGTAATCTGAATCTCCAGATTTCTCTGACTATAAATTCTACACACTTTCCATTACAATTAGAGACCACCTGAATCAAATGTCTTCCTTATTTTTGTATTTTCCACTTTTAAATAATGGCCCAAATAAATTATGTAATAAACTCTAAGGATATATCTTCACTGAAGCTTATATGGTGTAGCATATAGCTTTAACTAATTAGATTATATTCAGACCTCTGATGGTTGCCCTCTAAGGTGGCATCCCAACTGATTCTCTACTTTCTTTATATTTTTGTTCTTATTTTATTTTCTTGTTCCTTTATATATATAATATGAGGAATCTAGAGGAATAAGTACTATAATTGACTACCCAGAAAGTAAAGAAGTAATTGTAGATTTTATTTTTATCAGAAATAACACCAGCAAAAGCTTTACAACAGTTCCTCATTTGGAGCTTCTGTGTATTCAAACATTTCTAAATTAATATTCAAATGTATAATAATTGTTCAAATCAAACTTGTGTGTGGGGGTATGACATAGCACATGAGTATATACGTGTGTGTATACATATCTGTGTACATATACATACATGTATGTGTGGGGTTTTGTTTTTTTTTTGCTTATTTATGCAATGCCATTGCTTCCAGGTATGCGTGCCATTAAATTAAAAAAAAATTTTTTTTAATAAAATAAATTAAAAAAACAAAACCCAAAAAACACAACTTAATCCATCATACTTTCTTACGTATTCCCAGGAAGAACCAAGGCTTGGAAATAGTCATTCCATTTTTCCGTAGCATTTGATACTCCTTTACATAAAAATTTAAACCTCTTTCTTTGCTTTCTTTTTATGTCATTGTACTCTGCTGATGTCTCTGAATGCTTCTTTCCATCAGTAATATTTGATGATTCTTAGCTCCTATTTGTGTTATGTTTTTCGTCCCGTCTCTGGAATAATAATGATAGTTACCATTTCTGAGGTCAACAAACAGGTTGTATGATAATCTCATTTAAACATCCTCCTACCATCAAATGTAGATTTTATAACCTCTATTTTACAAATAAGTAAATTTAGGCAAGGGGGAGGTTAAGCAAAGTGCACATAACCGATAACTAATAGTTAGCAGAGATGGGATTTGAATTTAGATCTTTGTGACTCAGAGTTTTTACATTTAAACAGTAAAGTAGATCCCTTTACTAAACTGGCTGGTAAACAATCAGTTCTACACTGACCATCTTTGAGTCTCTCTCAGCATTAACACAGGGACTTATATAAGTAGATAATCAGTAAAGATGAAAGGATGGATTGATGAATAAGAGGATGGAGGGATGAATAGATTGTCAATTGTCTGGATGAAGTGATCAGTGATTGTGTTTAGCTGGTTAGGAAACATTAGGAATGACACTTAAAACTATAAAAATGACATGCGGGATAATTTTATCGGAAAGATCATTTATAATCATTCAACATTATGGCATATTCTGAGTTTCACATGACCCTTTGTTCTTCTTTCTTTGTGATGTTTTTCTTGATTTCCTGTTTGTAGTTCAACCAAGGGTCAAATGATATCCTTTTCCTGTAATGATTTAAGTAAATATTCCAGTATATGGATGACCAGCGTCTTGGCTGAAGTAAAGTTATTAGAACTAGAATCAGAATTGTGGGTTTGGCTTACATTAATAAGAATATTTTTTTCTTACACTATAGTTTCTCATGGTTATATTTCAATATTTTGAGAGAAATTAGTTTAAGAAACAAATGTGAAATTCTCCATGTTTCCTAAAATTACATTGACAATATGGAAAACGTTTCTACTTACTGATTTAAAAAAAGAAAGAGTCTCTTAAAAGTGAAGGGACTCACAGCTCACTCGGTTTACATTGCATGCCAGATATAACAGTAACCTGCATGGAAAAAGCAAACCTCATCAAGTATAGAAAAGATGAAACAGTAAGCGTGAAAGACAAGAGATACTCTGGAGAATGAGACTGATTTTATGAAAGCTAGAGACCAGAATTCACATGTAATCTAGCAAGTTTTCTCTAATGCTTTTCCAGAATTCTTCGATATTTAATCTGTAGGATACACAGAGAGCCTGTCCACAGGAACCAAGAGGCCTGGAAAAGGAACCCATTCAGTGGCCAGAGGTAGATGGAATTAGAAATGTATTTTGTGATTATTACAAAACTGAGTGGGAAATGGACAATCGTATTGGCCCAAGCCAGTGCCTGAAACCAAAGATGAAGAAATGTCTGCTGAGGATATTTGTTGACAATTTATTTTGACGTTCAGTGAAATCTTAAGAAGTCTAAGGTGTTTTTCTGAAGATTACTCTATTTGCATTTAAATCAACATGTGGTATTTAAAAAAAAATCCTATTTGCTGATAGTGGAACTTGAAAAACCAGACTTTTTTTTTTTTTTTTGTCCCCTCACCAGTAACAGTTTTTTTGTTTTTGTTTTTTTAATTACCTCAAAGTAACTTGTCAGCTGAGTTTATGTTAGAAAGCATCATGGCAGAAACTAACATATCTATTCAAATAACGTGTCTTCCCAGTAAATGTTCCTTACATTCATTGTGTTCTTTATTAAAAGTCAGAGTGACTGGGGCATATGGTATTCACTTTTAAACTTAGACTTAACAAAGGAGCATTAGGAAACTTTTGGAGATGATGGATATGGGAATTATCTTAATTGTGGTGATAGTATTGCAGGTATATGCATACATCCGAATTCATCAAGTTGTGTACATTAAATATACAATTTATATCAATTATACCTCAATAAAGCTGTTAAAAATACTTTCAGATAGAATGAATTTAAACCTGGGTGACTTGTCTTATTATGGAAAAGTACAATTTAGTTTTTTAGAGAAGTTTGTAAGCTTTTCACAGGGTCACTGTAAGGCAAATCAATAAGATAGCCGTAGATAATGAATCATTAAAAACATCAAAGGTTTCAAATAGTATAAAGAGCAAAGAACATGTCTAAGTATGGACTATCTATAACATCCAGTCTGCTATGTCATTGTTTAATTTGATATTTGATAATAGCAACATTAGTATACCTGAAATCTAATTTATTCCTGGTCACCTGATTATTTTGGAAAGCTGAAATTGATAATTAAATTGAGTTTAAAAGTGATTTTTTTAAAAACCTCAGAGCACTATTGTGTTATCACAATTGTAAAGTTTTTATTTCAGGCATTCTTTATCTTAATTGTTAAGTATAAACATGGAAATACGTTACAGCATGGTAATGTTTCTTATCTTGGTTGAGGCAAGGATGTGCAACTAGATTTGGGATTGACTCTTGAACTTTGTGTTCTCAAGCTCTGTGATATTTAAAGTGAAGCAGGAGGAGGAGGAGGAGGAACAGAGATTTAGGCATTTTGCATGCATTGCTTATGACAGTCCTGAGAGAAAGATATTTTTAATTCTCGTTTCGTAGGTGAATAAACTGTAGGTCATATCAGTTTAATGATTTATTTACAAAAGTTTGCTGTCTGAATAAAGGCATGGCTGGAATTAGATCCCAGTTGTCTTTGGCTCAAAAAGTCAGTGCTTTCTATTCACTAAACAAGGCTGCCATGCCAAAGAGTATGTTATTTCACCTCCAAATTTCACCAAAATAATTGCAAGTACGTGATCACAGTGGTTGTTCTTCTGGGTATCCATTGTCAATTTGAACTTATTAGGCCATTAATTTCCATGCTATCTGGAGATAATCCTGAAATATTTTAACATAAGTCTCTTTTCTTGGGGAGCCTCTTTCATTATCCATGAAGTAACTTATGGTTAACTGATGGAGTTGAATTTAAGGTTGGAGCCAAATCTGTCTGATTCCAAAATCTGCTATCTTCTCATCTCCAGAGTATAATGCCTTATAGTTAAATGTATGAAATACGAAGCCCAATACCCAGGGTTACTGTTATTAAACTGTGGTGTGGGATTCTCCATGAGGCTTTCTACTCCCAGATGAGAAATGATAGATGGAAGCAGGCAATTCTTTGTTCTGTTTTCTATTTAGGTTCAGCATTCGTAGCTTTATTTCTTCATGATTCAACAACTACGTTTCATTTCAGGGTGTGTTCATTTATTTTATGATTTCTTTCATGTGGTTTATGGAATTTTGATGAGCATTTAAGCAAAAATATAACAAAGCATAGATTGGCTTTAATTATTAATGAGGTATGCAGTTTTTGTACCCTGTTCTTATTGTTTCTCTTAGGATTATAATTGTATCTTATTTTATAGGAACTGTAAACAAATGTAAAGTTTTCAGCTAAACACAAATTTGTAACATTTCAAGGGTTCATAATCATTAGGAATCATGTGGATTTTATTTTATAAAAGATATTCAGAAGCTAATTATATTATGCCGTGGGCAGTAAACTTACTTTTAAAGTAAAACAAAAAATGCCTGTTTTAGACAATAAGAGTAAGTGAATCACAAGAATTTCTGTCCTGATAGGTAGAGAATTGGAAGGAGTGTTGATCTTGCTCTTAAAATTAAAAAAAAAAAAAAAATGACTAACTTTAAATTCATGACATTTTTTTGAACCCATTGGCAGAACATCCAACTAAGCGAAAGTCTAAGGAGAGAGAAGTGAGTACAGGAAGGACACTGAGCACTTGCTCACCTGAGCAGACACAACCAAACTGGTTAGAAGAGTTTGGCAAGACTAGATGACAGATTAATGAAGGCAAAGTATGGGAAATTCTTGTGAAAGGACAGTGGGAAGCACTTGTGGGCTACAGAAATTGGCTGAATTTGTTCCTTCTTTGCTTGCAAGATCTTTCTTCATAATCCCCTCCAGGCTCACACACCAAAGATTGGAAAGAGCCCTCACACTTCATTGTGAGGTAGACCTGGGAGATGAAACATAATATATTGTTCTCTTAAGTGGATGTGGAAAAATTCCCCAACCTTGTGCTGAAAGATTGAATTTTTTGTCTTTAAGATAATACAAAACTCGAGGGAACTTTGTCTCATCATTCCTACTCAAAATCATTTTTAATAAAGTTTTAGCCATTACAAAATAAACAGATAAAAAGCATACATACATTTTGGGAAAGAAGAAATACAATCATCTCTATTTGTGGATGGCATGATTATCTATGTCAGACATCCGGAAGATCTAAAAAAAATTCCCAAAATGAACAAGTGAGTTTTATAAGTTTGTGGATAGCAAAAATATGTACTTCTATATGCTAGCAATGAGCTACAAAAAATAGAAAATTTAAAAATCAGTATATTTCTTAAAAGCATCAGAAAATGAAATAATAGATATACATCTAATAGCATAGGTACAGAATCTTTACTAAATCCACAAAACACTGATTAAAGAAATCTTTTAAAAAAGACTTAGATAAATGCAGAGTTATACCGTGTTCATGAATTGGAGCACTCAGTATCATTAAGATGTAAGTTCTGCCTAATTTGATCTCTACATTCAATACAATCTCAATCAAAATCCCAGCAGGCTATTTTTTTTATTGCTGTTGATAGATATTTCCAAGCCAATTCTATGGAAAAACAGAGAGACTATGATAGCCAAAATGATTTCAAAAATTATGTAAAACCAAGTCTAGCTTATTTTCTCAGAAATATGTAGAATTGTTTTAACTGTAATGGGAGTTTGTGGGAATTCAGTCATGATGTATGTTATATAAGCCAATTTCATAACTTACAGAGCTGCAGTAATCATGATTTCGTGGTAGTGCTAATAGAACAGACACAGAAATTAATGGAAAAAAATAGAGATACCAGAAATAAATTCAGGCAAATATAGTCATTTGATTTTTGACAAAGGTACAATGCAATGAAAAAATAAAGGTATTTTAGAAAAATTATTAAACAAAGTAAAATATTCTTTATGCTAGATTTATCTCAGACAGTTTTAGTTTTAGAATCACTGATCTGGATCTAAGATATTGTGTTAAGAAAGTTTTGGTCTTTGTTAATTTGAAATAGAAGGAAAAAGAATTTATAAAAGTTGAGTCTACTTAGGAAAAAGAAAGATTAATGTGTGTAATAAGAGCTTCCATGGAAAACATCCAGAATCTTAAAATTGGATTACTTATCGAGTTCCAGGATATATAGAATACTATATGTACAGAAGTGAGGAAGGCTTTGGACTGGTGTGTTTTACTGCACAGATGTGTAGAGAGAAACTCTTGAAAAATCTAAGATGGCTGTAGCTTAGAGTTAGATGCACATTCCCCCTAACTTCAGTGCCTCTTCCAGAGTAAGGGAGAAGGGAACAGAGATGGAGAGATAGAGACAGAGAGGGAGAGGAGAAGAGGGGAAAAGAGAGAGAGAAAAGAATTCCTGACAGAGAAATTGATCACAAAATAGGACAGTCCCTGCTTTTCCTTCTTCCTAGACCGAATGTCACATTATTTTTAAAAAGCAGCTGGATGCTAAGAAATAGAAAAAAAAATCTATTATATTTGATTTTCAAAAAGGCTTCAAAAGTGGCACAGACTACAGTAAGGAGGTATTTGAATGATCAATTGAATTGATCAAAATTAGTATCACACAGATACGTTATATTCTTTATGATTTCTTAGAATCTCCTATTAATCCAATTGTATTCTGGAACAGAGGCCCTGAGAAATGAACTCTTGTGGGATCCACTTTTGTCACCATTTCCAATAAAAATGATTAAAGGGCACTGAGGAGTTTTCTCTTGCACTACCTATCCAGATATACTTACTGAACACAACAGGTGTTGGACCAGAGATTCTCCAACATTGTCGTTAGTTTTGTCATGTTCGAATCTAGAAAAAGACATGTTATTTTAGCAGTTTTCTGTGGAGCCCAGGATTCCACAGAACAGCCTTAGGGGACGCCCCAGGAAGAGCTCAAAAGGGAGGGATAGAAGGGGGTCTGTTCATCTCCTTCAACCAGAGAGGCCTAGTCTTACCTGCTTTACGTCTTAAAACTCTGTGTAATGTATTATGTTGTGCTGTGTTATGTTACATTATTTTTTTTTATTTTTGAAATTGAAGTATAGTCGATTTACAATGTTGTGTTAATTTCTGCCGTACAGCAAAGTGATTCAGTTATACATATGTATACATTTCTTTTTTCATATTCTTTTCCATTATGGTCTATCACACGATATTGAATGTAGTTCCCTGTGCTATACAGTAGGACCTTGTTGTTTATCCATCCTATATATACTAGCTTGCATCTGCTGATCCCAAACTCCCACTCCATCCCTCCCCCACCACATTATATTTTAAAAATAGGGGGAAGGGAAAGGAAGGCTCTGTGGGTAAAAAGTCTAGAAAATTATAGGCCTTTGTAACTATGAAGTTTTGTACTTGCAGCTTAATAACATATATCAAGACTGAAATCCTATAATTCCCATTAGAGTTAACATAATTTTGTATATAATCGCAACTTGGTTTTACTCACATAATGCTGAATTAGAAATTTCAAAAGGTGGTTTTAAAGTGAAGGGGATCTGCAGCAGCAGAATTAGATACAGGATTTAACATTGAGTTAGTGACTGGCTTATTGTGACATTAGCTCATACGTGATAGATATTATGTATGAATAAATAATCATAGCTAGACATATTAATGGCTACAGTGTTGTCATGGGATTATTTAAACAATGTTTAATAACAAATTATTTCAAACTTCAAGGTAAAATTACCTAATAGGCAGAGACATAAACTAAGTCCTACTCAGCATACACACGTGTAATAATTTAAAAATGCAATTAGAGCAACATTTCCCTCAGGATATTGCAGAAGTACACTTTTAAGGATGCTTGGAAAACAGAAAGTTAAAATGGTTATATATACAGAAGGATAAAACTTTAAACAATGCATATCTAGTGAAGGGAAGACAAAGAAAATAATCTTATAGCAATGTAATTTTTAAAAATGTGTTTTCTCTCTAATTATGATGCTGCCAAGACTGACTCTAAAATTATATAAATGTGGAATAATCTATGGAGTTTAAATACTGTTCAAATTAAAGAAATAATATTTATTATGTTAGAGGCATTTAATACAGAATCTCAGGATTTACCATAAAAAACACCACGTTCTCCTCCCCTCAATTCTG
The DNA here is from genome assembly GCF_009873245.2 of Balaenoptera musculus. Classification (NCBI taxonomy): domain Eukaryota; kingdom Metazoa; phylum Chordata; class Mammalia; order Artiodactyla; family Balaenopteridae; genus Balaenoptera; species Balaenoptera musculus. The sequence goes on from NC_045795.1 coordinate 88,055,004, forward strand.
GCTTAATATATCCTGTAGGGCAAGACAGAGTAAAAGTTAACTCCTATTTTTTGGCATTTTTCCAGATTTTTATTTAATAATTATTATGTTTTGACTCTCATGGAGCTGCCCTGATTCTGTCAGGCTTGCAAACCTGGCAAGGTGCAGATTTTGTTTGATCCCTGTAACAGTTATTGGGATTTAGCTTACCTAGGTAAGAGCAGCCTAGCATGGTCATTATACAAAGGACTATGAAAGGGACAGTCCTGCAGTAGTTTCTCATGCCTCCTCCTTTGCTCACATACATAGTTTGTTCTGAAGAGCATTGATTCATGCCCTCATTCAGTAAATGAATAAGAGACACATACCGTTTTCCAGGAACTGAACTAAGGATTCTTCTGTGACATACTTAGAAATTTACATATCAAATATATGTTGGAGTCCTTTTAATTTTTGATATTGTTTATTCTCTGAACTTTAACCAAGATCCTTACTAAATCTGGTAGTATAGCACTCTTACTGTCATTAGCTAGCATTTATTGAACAATGATTATGTGCGCAGCACTGTGGGATGCACTTTATGGTCATTATTGCTTTCATCTTGTTTGTTGCCTTCTGAAGTCCTTTCTTAGGAGGATGACAGTCATACTGTTGGACATTTGGATTGTTAATGGGAAGACCTTGTAAAGAATAAGTTGCCATCGATCCCTTGTGCAACTTTCCAAGCACTGAAATTAGCTGGCATTGACTTTTGAGTAAAAGCCACTGTCCATGACCACATGGTCCATTGTTTTTGTATTGTAAATTAGGCTTTGGTTCTCAACCCTGTCAGAGATTTGTTTTGGAAAATGGCATTAATTAGTCACCGAATAAAACCATAAGATGCAATTTGAGTCTGATGGAGAAACAATGAGATTGGTTTAGGGAAAAGAGTGAATCACTTAACTTTAAAGTTCCTAGACTAATACTAATGCCTTAGTAACCCTCACCTCTACCCTGAACATGATAGATGCTGTAATTAGTAGAATAATAAAATATCTGATAAGTGAACAATACCAGATAGAGTTTACACATCTGTAATTCAATTTGGTCCTTCTATAACAGTGGTAAAATACTATACACTGAATAAAATAATCAGTGATGCAGTATGACAGTGAGCAAAATTAATGTAGAAGTGGCTGTTTTAAAATTATTATAAAAAATTAGGCAATACTCCATTGGTTTAGTAATTGAAATAATGTAGTGAAAAATAGTAATGAACATGACAAAGGTCATTTTTTTATGATAAGAGAGAGAAAAATTATCAAAATATAGGTATATTCATTTTTCAACATCACTTTTATCATTTCCCCCAGTATATCATTACATCCTTCTTTATAAATCTTCAAAATGTTTTAATATGACATATTAAAATATACACTTTTTCTTCTAATATATGAGATTACTCCTGCCTGTAAAACAAAACACATTTTCTAACAAATGTGTTGACTTTGGAGAATAATGTTCTTTTAAAGATATCTCATAAAGCACCAAGTTTTTAAAGTCATAAGAATGATGGATCTTAAACAAGGTAAATTTTCACTACAAACTATTTTTAGAACAGTTGTTTATAAACTGTAGTTTTGTGTGCCTGTATATGCATGTGTATGTGTAAATATATAATGGATTTAATAGAGTAGTTAAGATATTTCTCAATGATCTTTCATTTTCTCTTATTCTTATAGCAGAAAATACTAAAATTTAAGAGGTAGTTAGAAAATTATTATTCAGAAAATTATGAGTCCTAACTATGATGTACTTGCAAGAAGTAGTAGTGCCTTGCTGTGCACTGAGTTGTGTTCCCTTCAAAATTCATGTTGAAGCCTTAACCCCTAGTGTGTTGTATTTGGATATGGGTCTTTCAGAAGTAATCAGGCCATGAGGGTGGAGCCCTTATGATAGGATTAATGCCATTATAAGAAGAGACATCAGAGAGCTAGCGCTCTCTCTCTCTCTCTCTCTCTCTCCCTCTCTCTCTCCCTCTTTCTCCATGAGCACATAAAGAAGAGATCATATTTGCACAAGGTGCATTGGTGGCCACCTACAAGCCAAGAGAAGGCCTCAGAACAAAACCTATGTTGCTGGCCCCTTGATCTTGGACTTCCAGCTTCCAGAACTATAAGAATAAATGTTGTTTAAGCCACTCAATCAATGGTATTCTGTTATAGCAGCCCATGCAGACTGAGACGTGCCTTTAAGGCATTTGTGTGGAGACCCTGTATGAGATGAAATATAAAGAGATAAGTAGGCCGGTAGAAGCATACTGGTTTTCAGAGAGAATTCTTCAGAGCCTCCGTGGAATCCACTCTTACCTTCCTGCTCCTTTCCCACTGGTTGCAAATTGTGAGTGGTTTCTACATAGTTCCTCCACAGCCTTCCGCCTTCATCACAGGCATTATCCTGCATGTTTTCCCTGCACCTATGCTGCCCATTTCCTGTGAATCAGTTAATGTCTCAGTTTCACATATAGTCCCCTGCCCCTAAGCTCTGAAGTTCTCTGTTTGTTTGTTTGTTTTACCCCCTCACATTGCTTACTACTCTCTGATTTCAGTTGGATTTGGGATGAATATCTTTTTTAATTGAAGTATAGTTGATTTACAGTGTTGTGTTAATTTCTGCTGTACAGCAAAGTGATTCAGTTATACTTACGTACATTCTTTTTTATATTCTTTTCCAGTATGGTTTATCACAGGATATTGAATATAGTTCCCTGTGCTATACAATAGGACCTTGTTGTTTATCCATTCTATATATTAGTTTGCATCTGCTAACCCTGAACTCCCACTCCATCCCTCTCCTACCTTCCCTCCCCCTTGGCAATCACAGGTTTGTTCTCTATGTGAGTCTGTTTCTGTTTTGTAGATAGGTTCATTTGTGTCATATTTTAGATTCCACATATAAGTGATATCATACGGTGTTTGCCTTTCTCTTTCTGACTTACTTCACTTAGTATGATAATCTCTAGGTCCATCCATGTTGCTGCAAATGCATTATTTTATTCTTTTTTATGGCTGAGTAATATTCTATTGTATATATGTACCAGGTCTTCTTTATCCATTCATCTGCTGATGGTCATTTTGGTTGCTTCCATGTCTTGGCTATTGTAAACAGTGTTGCTGTGAACATAGGGGTGCATGTATCTTTTCAAATTATAGTTTTGTCCAGATATATGCCCAGGAGTGGGATTGCTGGATCATATGGCAACTCTATTTTTAGTTTTTTGAGGAACTTCCATTCTGTTTTCCATAGTGGCTGCACCAACCTAACATTTCCACCAGCAGTGTACGAGGGTTCCCTTTTCACCACACCCTCTCCAGCATTTATTATTTGTAGACTTTTTAGTGGTCATTCTGACCAGCATGAGGTGGTATCTCATTGTCATTTTGGTTTGCATTTCTCTAATAATTAGCAATGTTGAGCATCTTTTCATGTGCCTATTCGATCTGTATGTCTTCTTTGGAGAAATGTATATTTAGGTCTTCTGTCCATTTTTCAATTGTGTTGTTTGTTTTTTTATTGTTGTTGAGTTGTATGAGCTCTTTGTATATTTTGGAAAACCTTGAAGTCCTACGTCTCTGGTCAAACTCTTAGCCCAAACTTCTTGCCTCTCTTAGTTTTCTATGTTTGTCGTTAACATCACCATTCTTCCAGTAACTCAAGCTGGGTCGTTGTCACACCTTTTATCTTTCCATTGCCCAGAATTCATCCTTTTTTGTCTTTTATTTATTTATTTATGAGGAGATTGAGATTGGAAGTATTAAGATGTGTGTCTTGGGTTTACATACACAGCTAGAAAGTATGAGAAGCAAAATTTGAACCCACTCGTTTTAATTCCCAGACCATCACGTTTATTACACATTCGCTGTTCCCTTCCTGGCCTCTCTACATCTCTTCTCATTCCCATCAATCTTCCAGAAGCACAGAAGTGAGTAGGTCATGGTCTTAGAAAAAAAAAATCATGATTTCGATACCCAAACTCCTTTTCAGTCTAATATCACAGTCTAATCTCATCCTAGTGTTCTGGTTCCATCTCCAGTCTGTTTGACATGAGTCTGCACTCCAGCCACCCATATTCTTTTCCATTGCCAGCAAGGGCTCTTTTTCACATAGGGTGTCATCAATCTAGCTCTTTCTTTCTTTGCAGCATTTTTAACTCTTTGCCTTCCTGGCACAATTCTACTTCTCCTTTAAGACGTATCAAAAATTATAAGCAAAACAAACAGATAAATCAGGTAAATAAATAAGTAAATAAATAAATAGATAAAACACTGAATGTTCTGTGTATCAGCCACAGTAGAGCTCTCTGTGCCTTCTATGTGTTAACTCATGTCATGGATATAATATAACCACTGGCTAAGGCTTCCACAGAAAGCATGAATTATTCTTTTATTTATGTCCTTCTTGCTGTTTATGCATTCTTCTGTGATAGCATTCTAAAATTAAAATAGGCTTTATTTCTTAGAGTATTTTAAGTTCTACAGAAAAATGGAACATAAAATAGAGAGTTCCTATACACTTCCTACTTCTTCTCCCCATCATACCTCCACACAGTTTCCCCTGTTATTAATATCTTATATTGGTGTGGTAAATTTGTTAAAATTGAAGCACCAGTGTGGATGCATTATTACTAACTAAAGTCCATTGGAAAAATTAGGGTTCACTCTGTGTTGGATAATTCTTTGAATTTTTCCGAATGAGTAATGCCATGTATCCACTGTTCCAATTCATACACAATAGTTTCACTGCACTAAAAATCCCCTGTGCTCCACCTATTCATCCCTCTTTCCCTCACTCCAAAACCATGGCAACCATTTTTATTTAATTTTTGTGTATTATAGCGCTACTTTGTATCCAGCTCTGAACTTTTTATAACTAAGAAGGTTTGGCTTCTACACAAAATGTTGCATAATTTCTTCTGGAAGAAACCGTTTTACTCATTTAAAATTATGTATCACTTTATGTGCTTTTCCTTATGGTATTGATCTTGTTATTATATACCTATATCTAGATCTCTCTGTGTACATACACTTGATAAACAATACATAAATATATTCTAATTTAAAAATCTGAACATTACTGGTAAAACTATAATTTTATGACCATCTCCCCGGTTCCCGTATTTTACCTGGAGGACACCACTGTTTTCATTTCATTTATGTCTTTCCAGAACTTTTCCCTAATCATTCCTATACATGTTATATGCCCATAAATATATAATATTTATGTGGCCATGTTTATTCAGCAACTTGCTTTATTCACTCAAACTCTGGGTATTGGGATTGTTTTGTGAGCTACTTGCTGCTGATATGCTATTACACTTAGTGAATAATTCCTATTATTTTAGCCATTTCTCTCTTTATGGACATTTATGTTCCCAGCAATTTTTTTTTTTCACATACAAAGCTGCAATGAGCATTTTTTACTCAGTTTTGTGCACATATGCATGGGGTTATCTTTTTTTATATCTTATTCTCTTTATCAGCACATAACTTCCTTAAGAGCATGGTCTTTATCTTTAATCCTCCACAGCACTGAGCCTGGTGCTTTCCACATAGTTGGTATGTACTGATATGTGAATGAGTGATGGACCAATAGATTTTCTAATAAATATCTTGTGGCAGTCTTTCACTTTAGCTTGCTGTGTGCTTCAAGATCATTTAAGATTTTTGTAAACATGTGACTATTACTAGAAATTAAAAACATTAATTTAGGTCTAGAAATGAGCTAATTCAAAGCTAGTTTTATCTTCTTTTGGTTATAATGCCCTTTTAGGTTTGCTTCCCTTTAAATTGGTAACATATCCCAATGTTAAGCATTGCTTCCTAGTAACAAGCGCTTTCATTAAGATAATCTTCCGTGATGCTGGACTCTGTGTTGGTGAAGAAGAACTGACAGGGGTCCTCAGTAAGCTAATCTACTAGATAATGATATAGGTTTGGGAATTCATCATTAGAGATGATCTTTCATCTCTTTACTTCTGGGGTAAGTTCTTTTTAGTTTTGTTTTTCGAGAATTATGAGTTAAACATCAAGTTGACTGGACTCCATGACCATAAGAAATAAAAATAAAATTGAAATGAAACTACTGAAGTGTTTATTTCCAGCTAGTTTAACCAGATAGTCGTGAAAGGTTCATTGCTCATTATCCTGTCCCTTCTTGTAGCTCCACTGAGAAATTTTCCCCAGCAAAATCATTGGCCTTTTGCATAAAATCAAACGAATGTGAGTCAATATGCTGAAGTATAAAGTAAGTCCAGCCTGCCTCTACACTCTCTTAAAGCACAAAAGCAAGAAAAAATAGAGTACTGCAATTTTCCTTCTTATTCTGTAGTTTCTGTTAGATACTTTCTTGAAGAATGTGCTGTTTTTTTCCTTTCCTCTGTCAGTTTTGCTTATCTCTTGCTGCTGCTACTACTTCTCACTAATGCAAAGAGATGATATATGAAAAATTGACTAGCATAGTGCCTTCAGCATACTGTGTTTTTATTATTTATATTTATTTTTTAATTGAAATATAGTTGCTGTACAATATTATATGTTACAGGTGTATAATATAGTGATTCACAAATTTTGAAGGTTATACTCCATTTATAGTTATTATAAAATATTAGCTATATTCCCCATGTTGTACAATATATCCTTGTAGGTTATTTTATACATAATAGTTTGTACCTCTTACTCCCCTAGATGTATATTGCCCCTCCCCCCCTGCCCTCTCCCCACAGGTAACCAGTCAGCTGTTCTCTGTATCTGTGAGTCTGCCTCTTTTTCGTTATATCCATTAGTTTGTTATATTTTTTAGGTTCCACATGTAAGTGATATCATACAGGATTTGTCTTTCTCTGTCTGACTTATTTCACTTAGCATAATGCCCTCCAAGTCCATTCATGTTGCTGCAAATGGAAAAATTGTGTTCTTTTTTATGGCTGAGTAGTATCCCGTTATACATATGTATACCACATCTTCTTTATCCATTTATCTGTTGATGGATGCTTAGGTTGCTTCCATATCTTGGCAACTGTAAATGATGCTGCTATGAACATTAGGGTGTATGTATCTATTCGAATAAATGTTTGGGGGGATTTTTGGATATATATCCAGGAGTGGAATTGTTGGGTCATATGGTAGTTGTATTTTCAGTTTTTTGAGAATCCTCTGTACTGTTTTCCACAGTAGCTGCACCAATTTACATTCCCAGTAATAGTGTACAACTGTTCCCTTTTCTCCACATCCTCGCTAACATTTATTATTTGTGTTCTTTTTGATGATTGCCATTCTGACAAGTGTGAGGTGATATCTCATTGTGGTTTTCGTTTGCAAGACACTGGTAAAAGAAATTGAAGACAACACAAACAGATGGAAAGATATACTGTGTTCTTGGATTTGGAAAATTAATATTGTTAAAATGATCATACTACCCAAGGCAATCTGCAGATTCAGATTCAGATTCATCCCTATCAAAATACCAATGGCATTTTTCACAGAACTATAACAAATAATTTAAAAATTTGTGTGGAAACTCAAAAGACCCCAAATAACCCAAACAATCTTGAGAAAAAGAACAGAGCTGGAGGAATCATGCTCCCTGACTTCAGACTCTACTCCAAAGCTACAGTAATCAAAACAGTATGGTACTGGCACAAAAACAGACACATAGATCAATGGAACAGGATAAAGAGCCCAGAAATAAGCCCACACACTTAGGGTCATTTAATCTATGACAAAGGAGACAAGAATATATAATGGAGAGAACACAGTCCCTTCAATAAGTGGTGCTGGGAAAACTGGACAACTACATGTAAAAGAATGAAATTAGAACATTCTCTAACACCATATACAAAAATAAACTCAAAATGGATTAGAAACCTAAATGTAAGACCATATACTGTAAAACATAGAGGAAAACATAGGCAGAACACCCTTTGACATAAATTGCAGCAATATTTTTTTTTGGATCATCTCCTAAAGGAAAGGAAATAAAAACAAGAATAAATAAATGGGACCTAATTAAACTTAAAGGCTTTTGCACAGCAAAGGAAATCGTTGACAAAAAGAAAAGACAACCTACTGAATGGGGGAAAATATTTGCAAATGATATGACTGATAAGGGATTAATATCCAACATATTTAAATAGGTCATACAGCTTAACATAAAAAAATAACAATTAAAAAATGGGCAGAAGAACTGAATAGACATTTTTCCAAAGAGGAAATGCAGATGGTCAATAGGTACATGAAAAGTGCATGTTTTTTAAAAATGTGTACTACCTTAAGTTAGCCTCTTCCTCTCCTTTATCTATAAAATGGGGCATCCATCAATTCAACAAACATTAAGTGGCTCCAGTGTGCCACAGCTCGTTTTTAACATTGGGGTAACAAAGACCATAACCTCAGGATAAACTCTAGTGATTGAGTTTATATTCAAGAAGTGGCAGTAGTGATGATGAGAGGAAAGATGATGATGAAATGAAGAAGGGAAGAAGAGCAGAGAAAAAGTAACTTGATGTGAGTTGTGAGGGTTAAACAGGATAATGAATTTGAAAATGCTCTGTGTAAAGTAATGTTTACTACAAGCACTATATACTATGGTGTAATAATGTAATTAACTCATCTTTAAAATACTATTTATAGCTGTTTAAAGAAACGTTGCATAGTGGAAGGAAGAATGGACTGGGTTAGGTGGTCTTTGATGTGGTCCTTGCTTTGTCCCTTGCTTGGTCAGTAATCCTGGGCAAATCACTCCACTTTTGTACCATACTTCTTTACTTATGAACATGCTGGTTGGACTAGATCATTTGCTTAAGGCAATATTAACAGATATTACAGAAGTAAAAGATTGCATGATCCATTGAGTTTAAATATATATATATTTTTTCCTATAGTCACCTTTGAAGAGTCATGGTGCCTGTGAGCAATTTAAGGCTCTTAGAATGGTCATGCATAATCAAAGCATATTTCACTCTGTTTAAACCAACATTTCACTGCGTCGTTCAGCCTGGATGCTTATAAATCATGGGATATGTCTTATTGAACTAGTTGTTTAGGGAATAGAATTTGTAAAGGCTGGACTAGAAAAGTCCCTTCCAGCTATAACATTTGTAAGAATTTTCATTTGCTTTTCTCCTTATTGTTGATACTTCTTATCCTGGTCAAAATGCATAGCAAGAGATATATTCATAAATGTCACCAATACAGAAATATAGTACCAAATCAGTTCCCGTGCATTTAAAAGTTCTTGTTCCCTAGTAGACATTGCTGTTTGTATCCTAAATGGCGATAAAGAAGGGAGCCCATCATTTATAGCTTTTAGGTTGGTTTGGAATACCTTGTACAGGGCTCTCAACCTCAGCACTACTGAAATTATGTATGATATAATTCTTTGTCATGGAGGACTTTCAGGTGCATTGTGGGATTTTTAGCTGCATCCCTGGCCTTCCACCCATGTGATGGGCATCACCCCTAGTTGGGACAATCAAAAGTGTCTCCAGACATTGCCAAATGTCCTGTAGGAAGCAAAATCGCCCCAGTTAAGAACCACTGTGTTGGATCCAGTACAGATGGAACGTCCGACTTTAGAACTGGGCCTAGCACTGTAACTAAAATCCCCAGATGGCATCCTGCTATGGAAAATTTTTGCTTTGTGGTAGCATTAATGACTGTTTTGCCACCTGTGTATTCTTGCTTGGAGTCATGCTTCTGTTTGCAGGTTGAGCTGTAGCACTGACATTGCTGCCAATCGGATTTAGCAGGAAATGAAAAGCAGCTGCAATATTTCAAAGCACTGGACAGATTGGGCAGAAGGTATGTGGACAAATCCTATTAACAAATAACAGGATTTGTGCACACACAGTGCCTCCCACACTGTGCCTTGGAAACCCACACCAAGCTGTTTCCATCGCTGTTGTGCATAAATCACAGAAATTATAATAAATTCAGGAAAATGTTCTCACACACATGAAGGCTCAGCCTACATTCTGATGATGACTAAAGACATCTTGAAACATTTTGTTAAAAAAGATATCTGATAAAACAAACCTTTAATCCAGCTAAGTTTTTAAGCAGCCAGCTCTCAATTTCTAATCTTAACCTTAATAATAATAATAAATTCATTAATGAGAGTCTTTATAGGAAAGAAAAATTATAAATAATAAAATTCCCTGAGTGGGACAGATGCCACTGAGAGGTTTGGACAGAATGACCTTTAAGTTCCCTTCCAAACCTGAGCAACTATTAATTTCCCATCTGGATTCCTAGGAGACAAAATTGTTGCACACAATTAGTATCATCTTCCCTTCCATTTTTGAGATGCTCTAGGCTTCCAGTTATTTAAAGTGATACATTTACTGTGTGAAGCTGGTACCTTTCCTTTAATGCTTTGTTACCACTGTAGACATTGCCTGGTGGAGGACCCAGTTTCAGAACTGCATCTGCTGGTTAATACATAAACTATGTGGTGGATGACTTGTGATGGGGTAGCATGGTTAAATTTTCTGAGCATCTTAGTTCTGAGTATTTGGGAAAATCAACTCCGTGTATTTGGTCTTTACAATCTAGTATAATGAGTCAGCACATTAGAAATGAAGAAGTGTGGCTCTAAACTGAGTGATAACTGATATTTGATTAAGAAGACTGGGTAAACGTCAGTTCACTCAGAGAGCCTCCAGAGCTCCTCACTACGTCATATGTAGCATGTATACGTGTAGCTCTACATGCATCCTTCCTCCTTCTCTCCTTCCTTCCTCCACTCTTCTTCCTTTTCTCTTACTCCATTAGCCCTTTATTCATTCTGTCATTCATTTTAAAGGCAATATAATGTCCTGTAGTGTAACAGATAAAAGCAGGGACTGCTTGGATCAATATCTCAGATCTTCTTCCTACTAGTTGTGTGAAACTTGGGTGACTTCCTTAACTAACTTCTGTGGAATGGGAGTAGTATTAGTATATGGCTCGCTGGTTGCTATGGAAATTAAATAAAGCATTTGGCATAGTCTGTGGCACACAGTAGGTTCTATAGAAGTTATAGCTGTTTCATCCATTCATTTGTCAAGGAACATATGTGTACCACTCTTTGACATCCAAGAGGTATAATACTGGTGATCAAAATGGTCCTTGTTCTCATGGAGCTTTCAGTTTCATTGAGGAGACAGATATTCAGCACACATATGAAATGAAATAAGATCTTTGAATTTGAGTAACACCATTCTAAGAGAGTATGCAATAAAGGAAAATGCCTTAGCTAGTAGCAGGGATTCAGTGTGGGGGAAGTAGCTTAGTAGGTAGGAGGAAGATAGAAGAACTTTTAAGTAATTACAGTAGAGATTTAAAAAGTGAATGTAGTAGATGATGTGGTACTCCCACTCAAATCTCATGTACTTCGCAGTGCACCCATCACCAGCTGCTGTGAAGGTTGGCTGCGAACAACTCATAGATGCACTCTTCTGAGAATTGCCCTTGGTTGAATGTAGCCATCTTGCCCAGAAATGTCTAGGAGGTTATCCCCCGCCGCAGGGCATTGAAGGCTGATGGATGGGGGCTACGAGGGGCCATATAAAAAAGCCTGAACATCTTGTTTCTGCCTCAGGTAGTCCACCTATGTAGTGCCATTTGTGTTCCAGACTCCATATGGGTTGAGATTGAGGCTGGAACTCAGCAGAACCCAGGCCCTTGCCTCACTTCTTACCGTGTCCTATCCTGCTTTCGTCACTCCTTTATAAATCACTTGCTTAGAATTCTTGTCTCAAGCAATATCACTAATGAACTTGACCTAAGAGCAAATACGCTGGAAAAATCTTGGCAAATTGAATTGCCTGGCAGGGCTCATGACCTATTGGAAACTGGTGATCATAAGTATATCTGACTCAAAGCTATCTAGTAGGGGTCTATATCCAGTAAAGCTTGGATTTTAAAATGCAGGCATAGAGAAAGGATTGGTCAGGATTAATTTAGGGTGACATTTTGCCAGAGGCGTATGACCAAAAGATATAAGTGCATTGGAGTTTGGATATTGACCTAAGTGTAGGAAAGTGGCCTGTGGTATCTTAATGAGTAAGAGAAGACATCAAAAAAGGAAAAGGCTGAGGCATAAGGAAAAATCAGAGGGTAAAAGATGAAAAGTTCCAGCAGGGTCAAGAATTAAGGTCGAAAGAGTAAATAAAGAATTCAGGTGGAAGGAGTGAGGGCAGTAGCAAAAATGTAACAAATATGAATTTATGATTAAGGAAGTGGTTCCATTTCTGGTAATAAAGTCCCAGGTATAACCTCTACAGTATGTGGCTGCAAGGATGTCAGAGGCTTAGAGGTCAAGGAAGTAAGAGACCAGGTAATGAAAGGATGGGTTGACTGTGTGGATGTTGAAGGCTTTGCTCTGGTTCCAAAGATTCAGGTCAATAGATGGAGAATGAACAGGAGGCTTTAAAAATGATCACATTTTCAAAGAAGGGGGAAGAGTAGCCTATTCAAATGGTTTGGTACTCAAGGAAACAGGAATTATTTTACAAGAGGCTAAAAGAAATGGTCTAGAAATGGCAACGAGAAACACGGAATACAATAGACCCTCCAAACCCTCAGGCACGTAGTGAGTAGCTGGCAAACAAAACGCTGACGGTCACCTGAGAGGTGACCTCCCTAAAGAGTGGTGTTTTCTACTGAGAGCCAGATTTCAGTTAAGATAAGGCCAAATAAGAACTGAGCAGTGGGTTAAGGTAAAGCAGAGTTTGCTGGTCTTTCTGTGAGCTAGGTGGTGAAATATGGGCAATGTAGCATCCAGGTTACATGTGTGTGCAGGACCAGCTATGTAATTTGTGGGGCCAGGTGCAACAAGGAAATGCAGGGCCCCTTGTCCAAAAATTATTAATAATTTCAAGACAATGAGAAAAGAGTATTAATTTTGGGGTCCTTTTGTATGTGGAGCTCTGCCCAACAGTCAAAATCACAATTGGCCTCTGGATTCAGACTGCCTGCACTCGAATCCAGGCTCTGCCTAGTGCTAGCTTCAGCAAGTCACTTATTTTCTCAGTTTTCTCCTTTTTAAAATGATAGTCTTCGTATCAAAATGAAAGTATTTGGGTGGAAATTAGATGGATTCATACGTGTGAAATACTTGATATGTACTAAGCACTCAATAAATTTTCTGAATTTTATTATTATTGGTGATAGAATACACATCAGCTCGCATAAGCCACTCGCCAATAATATTAGTCATAAATTTTGAAGTTTTCAGGGGAGTTAAATTGCAAAAGAAAATCAGTTCTCATTGACCATTGACTGTAAACCATGAGGACCAGTTTAAATTTATGTTATCTCTGTATTTTCATACAATAGCTTGATCTTTTAAGTGGTCATTACTTGAAAGGGGCTGCCGTATTCTATCTGTCCTCAAGAGAAAAACTTAAAGTGTAGTTTGGTCAGTTCTGAGTCTTCTATTTGTGAGAATAATGGGATTCTGCTGATCTCACAAAAGCAAAAGTTTGGGTATTATGGGATAGTTTTGCCATTGTCATGAAGCTGGTGGCAGAAGGTGACTTAACATCCTGCAAATTGGCAGCCAGTACTGCCCCTGAAGACTGACCCACTAATGTAAAAGAATGAGCTGCCCACTGATTTGTGTCCCTTCCCAGATCCCCCTGAAAACCTACAGATTTTATTTTTTCCTAATTGTAAAACTCCTTAGCTACTCAAGGGATAACACTGCTGGGAATCTTGACTGTGAATGGAGAGTTTTGTGTGGTCCTTAACTGGGAGAGGAACCTGCCAAAAATAATATATTCACAAATACTCTGAACCATTATGGGCCTGGCAACACTATAGAAACTGTCACACGGCTGGTGGCAGGTGGGTTGATCTTTCAACAACACTAAGAGCTGACAGGGATGTCTTTCAGAAATCTACTTCCTTGAAGATTTCTAGTTAAGGTATTAGGAAAGGTGTGGAGGGTATAAGGGGAGACAGGATGGGAATTAGATGGCTGGGTAACTGCTGTGAAATATTTGAACTGTGACAGCTGATTTCCGTTTAATTTGGGGTAGCAACTAATCTGCTTTGAAATCAGAAGTTTTAGTAAGTTTGAATATTTCTTTGCTAGATTTGAACTGTGGATCATTTGGGGAAAACTAATGAGAGAAGAAGCAGGGTAATCTAAGAGAGGATAGAAGGGAAAATAGAGGGAATGTGCCATTTGTGTTTTTATGAAAAGGCTGCTACTATTTATGCCCAGGACAGTGGCTGATTTGTATGTCACTTTTGTTTCTGTTCTCATGGAAATCAGTGTCTCATGTCCCTTTGCTTCCTGCCCTCATGATAAGTTTTGGCCATGTAGACTGCTCACTGCATCCTGCAAAACTGCAAGTCCTTTCAAGTGAAATAGGGACAAAAATTTGAATGAATAAATATTTGCTGCCATTGTTCCTCCTCCTCCCTAGTTTTAAGGGTTTTTAAACTTGTTTTGTGCCACAAACTTCTTTGGCAATCTAAAGAAACCTGTGTATTACTTCTCAGAGTGATGTTTCTAAATGCATAAAATAAATGCATAGGATGTAAGGAGAAACCCAATTATGTTGAAATGCAGTCCTTTCCTTGAATCCCTTGGAAGAGAACCCCTGCCCTAGTTCTTGGACCTTTTTATGCAGATCATGCTAATCAGTGGAGGGAAGAATCAGAATGGGGAATTTGAATTGTGTCAAGAGTAACTTCTACTAGGGATAAGAATAAAGAGAAATATTACAAAGGAAATGAAAAAGGAAAGACCTCTTGGGATGAACTGTATTTTGATGCTGTGTAGAGAAGGAGAAACATGAAGGGATACTTCAGGGGAAGCAGAAGGGGGTAAAACATAAAGAATGAAAAGGATGGCAGAAGTAGGTTTTATTTTTTATTTTATTTTTTTAACATGTTTATTGGAGTATAATTGCTTTACAATGTTGTGTTAGTTTCTGCTGTGTAACAAAGTGAATCGGCTGTACGTATACCTATATATACGTGCATATGGCTTGCTGGCCGTTGGGTGGAGCTGGGTCTTAGCGTTGAGACGGAGATCTCTGGGAGAGCTCTCGCCATCTGATATTATGTGGGGCCGGGAGGTCTCTGGTGGTCCAATGTCCTGGACTCGGCTCTCCCACCTCAGAGGCTCAGGCCTGACACCTGTCCGGAGCACCAAGACCCTGTCAGCCACACAGCACTCTTGTTTCCAACAGACCCTGCAGGCAGAGATCCAGGAGACTGACTGATGTGGTAGGAATTCTCAACCTCTGCTGGCTTCTATCAGGTGTCCCAGCATCTCTTACTGCAACAGCTTTGGGGCAAGTAGTGTCCAGCCAGTAAAGTTGCATCCCATTCTCATCTCAGCTGTTGGGTAGGAAGAAATTGCCCTCTACCCTTCCAGGTTCTCCTGGCTGGTCAAAATGACTGCAGAAGTAGGTTTTAAATGGAGTGCCTTTGATGTTCTTTGAGAGACAATTAAGAAAATTAGAATTACTTTCTTATTGTGACTGGAGTCTATTTGCTTGAAGACTGGGTCACAGGAGGGTCAGAACTTTATTCAGGTTGTACATGGAATTTACTCTAGTTTTCACAGTCTAAGTCCTCCGTACAATCTTCTCAAATGTTAAGAACCATATATATCTTCTATGATCAGTCTTAAATTCTAGCTCTTTAGTAATACTTTTCCAACACATTTTCCCATTTTCCCTTTCTCACATCCTTGGAACTGTCTCTCCTTCAGTAACTGATCTCTTGCTTTGCGTTGTGGTCATGTGTGTTGATTTCCTTCTTGTCATTGGCCCCACTGCCTCAAACATTGTGGTGAATGAATGAATTAATTAATACATTTATTGAATGCATAATGGATACATGTCAAAATGTCTGCCTACATTTTTGGTAGGAATGCTTGTAAAAGCAGAAGACATTGTCATCATAGGAACTATAGTCATGGACTGAGGGCTTTTTAGGTACCAAATTGCACGCTAATCTCTTCATAAATATCTCTTACATCACAACAACTGTAAAAGAGAAATTTCATTAATCCTATATTAATGATGAGGAGAATTAATGATTCAAAAGTGTGGCTATTTTTCAATTGATCAGTGGAGGTTTGGACCTGAATATACATACTTCCTTCTTATTTCAAAACCTAATTATTTTCCACTATATCAAACTGTCTCCCTTATGATAAAATGGACAATAATCTCTCAATATTTTTTCATTAGTATTCTTATTGATAATTGTGCTTAGTATTAACAAGAAACATTATATTTTAATAACTAGAAATGTAGTCTTTAACCTGGAAATCACATAATTCTTTTGTGGTCTTTATATTAAAAAAAACTTAATATCCATCTTGATCTGCTATTTTTCAGTAAACCTTCAGAGATGCAGTCTGTTACTTTGGACAACATTGATAGGCTATCCAATTGGACCTCACTTAATCATGGTTTTAAATTTACCTTTTTTTTTTTACCACTGTTATTAAAACACCATTAACTTATATGGCAGAATTATAACATTTAAAGTATCTTTTATAAATTGGTTACTGTTCCTGACATCTGTGGTAGCCACAGGATTTTTAAAATTAAGACCAGGATCGAACCCCCCTAATAACATCAAAATAATGCTGAGTATGCTCATTATACACTCCCAACAGACCTGTAAGGTAGGTACAAGGATCCTTATTTATAGAGAGAAGTTAAATGCAGGTTCAGATAATCCAGTTAAGGGAGCACAGTTAGAAAGAGCTGGAATATGGATTTGAAACTATTTTTAAATAGGGATTTCAGATTTTCTCAAGTGACTTTGTCATTTATACAATCAAAAATAATATCTGTCTTCAAGAATTAGGGTGATAAAGGCCTATCTGTCATTGAAACACATGAGATTTGTAGTTACAAATAGTCCCTGACTTACAATGTTTCGACTTATGATTTTTCAGCTTTAAAGCTGATGGGAAAGTGATATGTAATCAATAGAAACCCTACTTCAAATTTTTAATTTGGATCTTTCCCAGGCTTGCAATACACAGTATTGTACCCTTTCATGATGCTGGAGGGTGAACCACAGCTCCCAGTCAGCCACGTGATCATGAGGGTGAACAACAGATACACTTACAACCATTCTATACCCAGACAACCATTCTATTTTTCACTTTCAGTACAGTCTTCAATAAATTACAGTAGATATTCTATACTTTATTATAAAATAGGCTTTGTGTTAGATGATATTGTCCTGTTGTAGGCTAGTTTATGTGTTCTGAGCACGTGTAAAGTAGGTTAGGCTAAGCTGTGATGTTCAGTGAGTTAGGTGTATTAAATGCATTTTGACTTACAGTACAAGCATACCTTTGTTTTACTGTACTTTGCTTTATTGTGCTTCCCAAATAACTGTGTTTTTTACAAATTGATGGTTTGTGGCACCCCTTCATCCAGCAAGACTATTGGCGCCATTTTCCCAACAGCATTTGCTCACTTTGTGTCTTTGTGTCACATTTTGATAATTCTCACAGCGTTTGAAAACTTTCATTATTACTGTGTTTGGTATGGTGATCTGTGATCAGTAATCTTTGATGTTACTGTTGTAATTATTTTGGGGCATGATGAGCTGTACCCATACAAGACGGCGAAGTTAATCCATAAATGTTATATGTGTTCTGACTCCTTTATGGACCACCTGTTCCCCCTATTTCTCTCCTCTCCTTGGGCCTCCCTATTCCTGGAGATACAACAATATTGAAATTGGACCAATTAATAACCCTACAGTGGCCTCTAAATGTTCAAGTGAAAGGAAGAGTCAATTGATGAGGCAAACTTCATTGTCTTATGTTAAGAAATTCCCACAGCCACCCCAGCCTTCAGCAACCACCACCCTGATCAGTCAGCAGCCATCAACACAGAGACAAGACCCTCCACTAGCAGAGACATATGACTTGCTGAAGGCTCAGATGATGGTTAACCTTTTTTAGCAATAAAGTACTTTTTACTTAAGGCATGTACGTTGGGTTTTTTTTGACATAATGCTATTGCACACTTAATAGGCTACACTATAGTCTATGTTACACTATAGTGTAAACATAATTTTATATGCTCTGGGAAGTCAAAAAAATTGTGTGACTCACTTTATTAAGATATTTGCTTTATTGGGGTGGTCTGGAACTGAACCTGGACTATTTCTGTAATATGCCTGTATTTTCCATTTACATGGACTTATCAGGATGTAACCCCGTTGTCAGTTGAGGGAGATCTGTATTTGAACGGATGGTTGGAGATGAATGAGGGGTAAAAAATAACATATAATGTGGGTATTATATTCATACAATTACTTTCATAAAGAATTTGTTAATGCCATAACAAATCTGTTTAAGTAGTTTTAATGACATAAATACACTATCTATTTTACCATGTGTAAAATAGATAGCTAGTGGGAACCTGCTGTATAGCACAGGGAGCTCAGCCTGGTGCTTTGTGATGACCTAGATGGGTGGTATTGGCGGGGGGGGGGGGGGTAGGTCCAAGAGGGAGGGGATATATGTGTGTATATATGTATGTATGTATATATATATGTATGTATGTATACATATAGCTGATTCACTTTCTGTACAGCAGAAACTAACACAACATTGTAAAGCAATTATACTCCAATAAAAAAAAGAAAAAAATAAAATAGTTTATGTAAATAGATTATCTCCCTATTTTACTAAAACAAAGTAATATTAGCGATGTAAATTTTCCATATAAATGAGCTAAATCGATAATGTGCCAATAGAAAAAATATTTTTGTGACCTCAGAAAAGCTTTGCTTTTCTAAAATAGTCTTTTTGTTGATATTCCAATTGAATTATAAGATGAACATTGAATTCACTTGTTTACAATAGTCCAGTAAATATTAATAATAATTTGAGGAATAATTTGTGGGTATTCATTTTTAATGTTTTCATGAATATTCTTATTTAATATTTATATAATGTAGCTTAAATGACAAAAGTTGTAAATTCTTTTCAAGGTTGTTAAACACCTCCTATGTGCTAATCATAAATTTAAGAAATAAAACTTTTTAAAAAGCCCTGCTCTATCTAGACTTGCTAAAGTTAAAATCTTTGTAATTCCTAATAGGCATTATTAATTTTTAAAAATGAGACTAAATTTGTGTCCATAAATTTTTACACAGATTTTGATTTATCAATATAGCTGATTTTTAATTAATAATGACTTGAAAGCATAGGAAGCAAATAAAATTAAAAAGTCACAGTTAATTACACAATTTAGTTTTTTTTATTTAAGATCTAGCTCTTTTCCCCCCAAATTTTAATTTTTCCCTTAGAACATAGTTAGAATTTTACTTTGTATTCTGGTCCTGAAAACTTAGTGGTCTGGATAGGAAAACCCTTTTTTAAAAACTCTGGAGATCTCTTTCTGTATTAGAATCAAACTAAAGTTGGTAGTATCAGATAACATACGGCCACCTTGAGATGATCTAAATTTTCATTTATAGACAAAATTGAGAATTATAATAAACTTAGGGGGAAATAATGAGGTATATCCTGGTGAAATTAAAATAATACTTCAGTTTCTGAGAGACCATAAGACTTAAACCAATACTTGAAGAAAAAAAAGTAATAAAAATTTATAATAGTCACACCAAGGTAAATGGGTGTGGAAAACGGTAAATTTGTTGTACATTTAAAAGTGGGCGGGGGGGATTTCAGAAATTTTTATTTAGATCATGCAACCATATCCTTATTCACAAGGAAGACCACTCTAACCCCTCCAATCAAAATTTACAGAGACATTGCAAACGGAGCTCACTAAAAGAGAAACTCATACATAAGACTTACAAAAGGAAGAAAGGATCTTTCTTCTCTCATAGTAATGAGCTTGGTGCTCAAGAGGCTAGGAAGAATAAGAACAGAGTCAAGTCTAGAATATTGCTTTAAGAACATGGAATATTGGTTTCCTCTAAAAAACACATATCTACCCTGAAATCCCCCAATATTTTGCAATGTTAACGCAAAATTAATTAACACAGTAAAAGATTCCATTTTTCCCCAGATTTATTGATATATAATTGACAAAATTATAAGATATTTAAAATGTACAACATGATGATATGGTGCATGTATCCGTTGTGAAAGGGTTCCCTTTTACGGTTTATTAACATATCCATCACCTCACATACTTTCCATTTGGCAGGGGCAGGAGGGTAGAAGCATTTAAGTTCTGCTCTCTTAGCAAACTTCAGTTATACAATACAGCGTAATCATCTATAGTCACTGTGTTATATATTAAATCCTCAAAACTTATTCATCTTCTAACAAAGTTTGCACCCTTTTAATAACCTCTCCCTCTTTCCCCCACCCCCTAGCCTCTGGAAACTAGTTTTCTACTCTGCTTCTTTTATTCAACCTTTTTTTTTAAAAATAAATATTCCATATATAAGTGATATCACATGGTATTTCTCGGTCTGGCTTTTCCCACTTGGCATGACGCCCTCCAAGTTCATCCATGTTGTCACAAATGACAGAATTTCCTTCTTTTTAAAGGCTGAATAGTATTCCATTTGATGTATATATCACATTTTCTTTATTCATTGGTCAGTGGACTTTGAGGTTGCTTCCATACCAAGTATTGTGAATAAAGCTGCAATTAACATGGAGGTATAGATGTTTCTTCAAAATAATGATTTTGTTTCCTTTGAGTATGTACAGTCTGCCCTCTGTATCTGCAGGTTCTGCATTCTCAGATTCAACCAACTACAGACTGAAAAGCGTTTCATTCCACAGTTGGTTAAATCTGCAGATGTACAGAGGGTCAACTGTAAAAGACTTGATGGTATCTGTGAGAGGTTCCTGGAATAAGTCCCTCGTGGATACCAAAGGATATTTGTACCTTTGCATAAGTAGGATTTCTGTATCATATGGTAATTCTATTTTTAATTTTTTGAGGAACTTCTATACTATTTTCCAAAGTAGTTGCACCATTTTACATTCCCACCAACAATACACAAGGGTTCCCTTTTTTCCACATCCTTGCCAGCATTTATTTCTTGTGTTTTTTTTTTTTTTTTTATAATAACCATCCTAACAGGTGTGAAGTGACATCTCATAGTAGAATCGTGAAACAACTTTACATACACACTGGGATCTATAAAATAAATAAATAGAGCATAAATGAGAGCCAAGTTTCTTACTATTGCAGAAACTAGTCACAAATAAACAAAGAAGGGATGCTAGAGTAGACTCTTCGGTGTGGATTAGAGTTGTCAGCATCAGTGTAAATTCATATTTATTTTATCTACAGAAATATAAATATATACAGAAATAAATAGAGATGTGTGTATATACATGGGTCTGTAATATATACATACATATCCTAACTGTTCTCTTAGGGTGCTTAGAAACAGAGACTTGAATATGCATATGAACAATGGCCAGAGCATGGAAATAAAAATAGAACTCTGATCCATAATTTCAGCAACCAGCCCAAGAAACCCATCCATTATCTACAGTAACCAGCCTAGGAATCCCGCCTCCTACCTGTAAGTCAGACTTGTAGGAAGTCAGACTGCTATCTCTAGCAGCTGGTGCAGGAAGCTAAACAACAAACCCTGTAAGAGTTGTCCCAGAGTGGCCATGACTTGCTTAATAACAGGCAGATTCTCTAATTTTTGTCCCTGCCTCCAACTTACGACCAGCCAGAGAAAACCAAATATTTACCCTTAACCAGTCACATAGGCTGTCCTGCTTTTAGTTAGCTCACCCACCTAAGGCTTCCCCATGTCATCGCCTCCAAAAAGGGCATAACCGAAGCATTCTCCTCCT
Organism: Balaenoptera musculus; assembly: GCF_009873245.2. Lineage (NCBI taxonomy): Eukaryota > Metazoa > Chordata > Mammalia > Artiodactyla > Balaenopteridae > Balaenoptera > Balaenoptera musculus. Next base: position 88,076,817 of record NC_045795.1, read on the forward strand.
TTCACTGTAAAGCTTTTCTGCTCTTCTACCTACCTACTTTGAGCCTCTGTCAAACAGGTAATGGGGGCTGACTCCCTTGCTATAGCAAGCTTTAAATAAATAAACTTTGCTTGTTCTCATTTGGCTGGTTTCATTTATTTCCACAGCAGTAACACCACAGTAGCAGTGAACACACCCAGGGATCAGATCTTGGTCTCTAGAAATTATCCTCCAATAAAAGGAATCAGGGTTCATTACAGAGATAGTTGATTTCTGGGCTTGAGCAGGGGAAATATAAGATGAACTTGGTGCATCTTATGATGCCAGAGAAGGAGGAGGTGCTAAAAATGAGGAAGGAGGAGGAGAAGGAGAAAAAAGATCATGGGGGCATGTCAGATGGGCACAGGAGCAGCTTGAAAACTCTCCCATGGCCAAAGCTGGAGCAATATAAGCAGCCGATTAAATAATTATATATAGTATTAGAATATAGCCCAAAGAATAAAATGGATATTCACAAATCTATACTGATATAAATAAGTGATTGATTGAATAAATAAATGTGGAAAAGAGAACTGTTCCTTATAGAATTATTCTAATTATTGAATATAGACAGAATGAGGGAAATAACCACCTTTAGATCATGATATTAGTCATTGCTGTAGGCAAGGTCCACTGGTGAATGATTAAATTAGTCGGCAAAATTTCAAGGACAGTTAGGACAGTTGTATAGTCTTAAAGTGTTATACTCAATATATTTATTAATCACTGTGATAGTGTTAACATATGTCCACAAATTTATTGAAACTCTTCCCTTGGGAAACGTTACCTAATTTCCCTCCCCCTAAGTATGAGCTGGACTCAATGCATCACTTCTAAAAAGGAGATTATAGAAAAAGAAAAATAGTAACTTTCTGTTGAAAACCCTGGCAGAAACCGTCTTAACCAAGTGGTCAAGCTTAACATTACTAGTCATAAACATATTGATATTACTTACCCTCTGATATAATGTCATTAGAAGGGCACATCATGGCACTATTTCCAAAATTACATAACCTCAGTCTAATCATGAGAAAGTGTTGGACAAATCCAAATTAAGGGCTATTCTACAAAATGTCTAACCAGTATTCTTTTGAAGTGTCAACTTTATGAAAAAACAAGGAAAGACTAAAGAAATTTCAGATTAGCAGAGACCAAGGAGATATAATGACTAAATACAACATGATAACCTGGATTGGATCTTGGAACAGGAAAAAAAAGACGTTAGTGGAAAATGTGGGAAAATCCAAATAATGTCTGTAGTTTAGTTCATAAAATTGTACCAATCTTAATTTCTCAGTGTTGATAAATGTACCATGGTAATAAGATCTTAACAATGGGAGATGCTGGCTGAAGGGTATATGGAAACTTTCTGTGCTCTCTCTGCAACATTTCTGTAAGTAGAAAATTACTTCAAAATCATGAGTTTTAAGAAGTTGAAGTCTAGAAACAATTAAATGTTTATTTTTTAAATAAGCAAAAACAAATGAGTAATATAATGGCAAAAATAGGATAGGTATAGTGCTAAGAAGGAGAAGAGCTTAAGCTATTCACAAAATGAATATTACCTAGACTCTGTTTTAGGGTCATTCCAAAATGGTAACATTATAAGTAACTATTTTTGGCTAAAGCATTAATGTTTTATGTTTTAAGTAAAGTTATGAATAGAGATGAATCATGTCCAGGAAAAACCAGTGTATGTTTTCAAAAATATATATACATTTTGAAAGATTTGGTAACAACAGAGTTTAGATAAATCTAATCTTTTAAAAAGCTGTTATTAAAATTATAGAGAAGAAAATAATTGTTCCATCAGATATGAAGAGTTTTAAAATACTTTAAAGCTGATGACTTTCATTTGTGTATGTAAAGATGTAGTAGGCTATTAAGTTATCTAACAGGCTTTGATGTTTTCCCCATATCATTTAACAGTAAGCATACTTTTGTTGTATTCTCATTGCATGATTGTGGAATGTAGGTTTCCAGTAACTCTACTATCATTCTCCTTCCTTGAAATATGTTCCCATCAAAATAATTTCCCGTACACTCCCTCCTATCCACATCATATCCAAACTCCTCCCTGGAGCCTTTGATAATTACTGTAGTCCTCATTCTTTGTCAAACCTTTACATCCCATTTTTTCTCCCCTTAGTTTGCATGAGTGCCTTAGTCATACATAAGTTTTACACTTAAGCACAGGCACTATCTTGGACTTATTTTTCCCCCAAAGCACCTAGCACAGTGCTGAACCTAAATAGGGCCTTAATGAATGACTGATTGCTTAATTAAACTGAATGCTTGTACAACAAGGATAATCCATTTCTTGACCTGCAAGACAACACAGAAATTACAGTTTATCAGAGGCTGCCCTTATTGCTGAACATTTATTCTGGACAAAATATTAAAGCCGTTAAGTGCAAAAATCATGCCAGTTTAATGGTCATCCCTGTATTACATGTCAGAAATTATTTGAGCCAGCTGCAGTACAGTGACTTTTGACCTACTTTCCATTTTTTAAATTAGGTTAGGAGGGAAGCTCTTTATTTTTCCCATCTTTGAACACTCAAACAAATATCAGCACTACCAAAAATAAATGCATAAATAAAATAGAAATAAAATCTAACCAGTTGAAAGGCCATTAAGTTCAGAATTTTTTCTTTTAAAAATTCATTCTCTTATCTCTGGGAAAACTCGCAAGGCAGTGTATTTTCAGAGAAAATTTGACGAAAAAAGTTATGAGTTGAAAGTTGAAGTGAATGGAATTTTCGAAAGACTGGAAAGAGGAGGTGGGAATAAAAATTTAAACTGAATAAAGAAGAAATGGCAAATAGAGGGAATCAATAGTATGTTCCTGATTCTCTTTCTTTTTATAAACTATAAACCTAAATTATTTTCTACTTTCCCCTAAATGGCTATGAACCTCAGAATCCTTTAAACATAGGGAATATGTCCTACGACATTAAAATGGACATCGCAGACATATTTAAGAATTTCAGGAAACATCCATTCTTGATAACTTGAGTTATCAACATGTTTTTGTTTGAGTTGAGCCATTAAAGATCTCTGTAAAGGTCAGATTCCCACTTCAGATGAGAATCTTGCTCTAGGGTGCAAACCCTTATAATGAGATTACTCTAATTTTAATTAATAACTGACATAGAAACCCTGTGAAATAAATAAAAATGGTTCATTTGACAACATATGACAAATGCACACTGTGGGGTTTTCATCGTATTTTGTAACTTTCATGTTGTTGCTACAAGGTAACTGTGGAATTTGGCTGCGGAAGAGACAGTAGGATAAAGGCTGCCCTTTTCAAATATCTGTGTTTCTCCCAGAGAGAGAAATACTACAGAAGTATGCAAAATAAAGAAGGAAAACAAAGATGTTCTTATATAATTCATCTGAGATTTTATCTTGTAGAGTTTTTTTTTGAAATTCATTTACAATTCTAAAGTCTCTGACTCATTGACTTCATTAATTTGGAAAGGAATTAATTTAGCTACTACTACTGCAAGCCATTACCAATACATTTGCATGAGGACACTATTTTTAAAACAGTGGTTAGAAATAAATCACCATTTCAAAGATTCACCTATATATTTTCAGAATGAAATACTGTGGAACAATTATTTTTCATGTATTTTTGTAGAGTTCCAATAACTTTTAACCAGTTTCCTTTGACCCAGAGGCTGTACTGCTCCCCCTGGAACTGGATGGGATTTTTTTTCCTTAGCCCAAAGTTGAAGTATCAGAAATACAACCATTAATAAGACATGTGGGACTTCCCTGGTGGTCCAGTTGTTAAGACTCCGCGATTCCACTGCAGGGGGCGGGGGTTCAACCCCTGGTCTGGGAACTAAAATCCAACATGCCGTGTGGCGAAGACGTGTCAAGCATATACTTTGCTTGAAACTATTAGTAGAGACATAGTCAAGACTATTTAAATTTCACAACAGATTTTAAATACTATACTTCCAAGTAATTTACCATTAGCCAGTGGGTTGGAGTTCTTACCGTCTGCTTCCTTTATTTGACAGAGTGAATGTGATACCTGGGTTACTTTATAAAAATGTTAAAAGGACTTTACTCTTCCTAGGATTTTTCTTTTGTCATTAATTTATTCATTCATTTACTCACTCACTCACTCACATATTCAAACAAGCGTTTATGAGTTGCCTGATGTGAGAGCTGCTTTATCAGTCACTGGGGAAACAATGATGAGAAAAAAAAGGCTTGGCTACTCTTCTCATGGAAATAAGAGTTTAGTAAAGGAAGTGGGTACTAACCAAACTATCACAGAAATAAATGTGGAATTACAGCTTTGATCAGTGCCAGGAAGAGAGGAATGTGGTAACATTTGATGTTGTTAGTCTAAGAGAAAGCTTCCCTAAGTGAAGAATGGAAAGGGAGAGAACGGAGCAGGAACAGGGGGTAGCATGTATTCAGTCATTGTATATTCAACTAGGTACTGGGGTAATAGCCACAATGAGACTTGGAGACTGGCCCTAAGGTATAAGGAAGCACATGGGTTTTTTTAGGAACGGAAAAAAGATTGATGGGCTTTGAGCGTGGGGTGGAGGAGTTATGAATTGGAACCTAGTGGTTGGTGGAAGAAGGGATATACAGAGCCCTGTAAGCATTGTTTTCATCCTGAAGCCAACAGGAATCCATTGAGAGTCAAGCAGGGGATGGGTTATGTTTCAAAAATTACCTTGGGTGCCTATTTGGAGAAGACGTGCATGATGGCAAACTTCAAAGCCCTTCCCAGATTGATTGCTCCTTGAGGAAGCCCTGCCTTTTCTTTATTTTCAGGGTGGTTTGGCATTAATGAAGCATACACAAGATTATCCTATTCATTCTAAAATGCTCCATCCTTTGGAAGATACCCATCATCCTTCCTTTATAATAAATTTCAAGCAGTTCACTTGGATAAACTGAGGAATCCATTTGCATTGGGAACTAGAACACACAAAGTGTGTTCTTTATCTAATGTCTGTGTCTGTGTGTGTATGTGCATACGTAATTCTTTTTTCTTTTGATGAAAAAAGTCTGTTCCTTTAATTTATCTTCATGTCCTCTTTCCATAAAGGACTTGAGTGACTGAAAATCTATTTACCATCTTGATTAGATTGATATATGTTTATTATTTTAACATATTTTAAATGGGTTTTCCCATTTACATTCAATTGGGTTTACTTTTTTATCATGACACATTGGTGGTAGCATTATTTGGCTGTCAAAATGGGCTATGATGATGTGTGTTTGTTAAAACAATAAGGAATTACTAAGAAGCTATGCGTGTCCTCTGCGAGGTGCTTGTGTAGCTCTCATAGCTTTTTATCAGATGGAGTGTTTATCTTGTAAAGATCCAGCTAGTTTCATACACACACAAAGCAGCCAGTATTTTTCCATGCACAGTGTTTTTCCTCTTCTGCCTTGAAAAAGAGTTCACTATGTCTCAGGCAAGTGTGTAGACACTGAAGTAGATTTTTCTGTGAGAAAATCAAACATGTTACTATGTTATTTCTCTAGATATAACTGAATTCTGTAGTGTAAATGTGGGCTCACCAGCATGTTTTCTATAGCCAGACTATATGTTTAATGCTTTCAGCCAATAATTTGTAGAACTGAGAAATGAAGCCACAGATGCCATACAAGAAAACAATTATCTTTGTGGAAATAAAGAGCTATAAAACAATTTTCAACTAAGGAAGGAAAGATTTCTTTCCACCCAGTGGCTTGGAAGTGGATCTATGTACAGGAGAGGCAAAGTAATGCAGGGGTTAAGTATGTGTTACGTAGAGTCAGGCTGGATGGATTGTAATCCCATCTCCACCATTTATCACCTGCATGACATTGGCCAAAGTCCTTATTCTCTCTGTGTCTCAGTTATCTGGGCTCTGAAATTGGTACAATAATAGTGTCCACCTCATCTATTTCTGGTGAGGATTAAATGAGACAGGGAATGCGAAGATATTAGAAGAGTGCCTGGCACATAATAAGGGATAAAAATAACCTTAATTGATAGTAATCACATCACATCGATTGAGTAAACTGTATGATTCAGACTCAGGCCTTATAGAGAGCTTTGCTTAGTTCCCCACTGTTTGCCTACAATTCTCTGAGTGACATTAAAGGAAGAAAAAAAGATATAGGGAAAGATTGACTTATGAAATTCAAATAAGTGGCATTTCAAACTACTGTTTAGTTCTTCCTCACTGAGAAACAGCTTATTTTTGCATATTTAAAAGATGAAAGAAAATGTATGCATATTAATTTTCAATTAGGCTTTCTAATGGCAGTAGAACTTTTCAAGTGATTTCCAATGGTGGGAAGATGAAGCATTCACACCCAGGTGAACATTTTAGTGTTTCAGGCTAGAATAAATTAAGTATTGCAATTGAAGGTATACCCAAAGCTTCTCACATTTTGAAGAAAAGATTAGGCATATATATATATTTTTTTTTTTCTCAAATACTGGATTAAAAATAGGTATGATGACCATACTTTTTCTCAATGGTTTATCAGCAGTGAGGATTTTTAGATTTTTTTTGGTAACATTGAGATTACTGTTATCAAAATAAAAGTAGGCTGTTGGTTTTCCATCCAAAGGTGCTATCTAAGGATTTTAGTTGGATTCTCTCAAATACACTTCTCATTTGTATTTTCCTAAGAAGCAACTCAGATACTATTCTGGAGTAAAATAATTGTATTAATAATTAAATCATTAGATAATGTTTACATCTAAGTTCAATAAGCTTCAGTGTCCCAAGTGCTTTAAATCCTTTTGCGATGAAGTTATGGAGAATTTGAACACCGCAGGTTGATCTTGTACTTGGTCATGGTGTATTAATATACTCATCTGGGACGTCTCTTTCCTTTCTAGCTTTGTAAATTCAACCAGTCCATCCTGGTCTGTCTCCAGTACTTCCTATTCTATGAAGCCCTCCACCATTCTCTGCTACTAATCATAGTAATCATAATGTTTTATAATTATAATAATACTACTAATACCATTATTTCTACTATTACCCATTAACATCACTATCATCATTGTCTTCATCATCAGTACTTACTGTGTGCTAAAGGTAAGGAAGTTCTATGTCCATCATTTTATTTAATCATCTCAATAGCACTCTGTAAGATACAGGTTACTATTATTCTCTACCTATGGATGAGAAACTGAGGCTTGGAAAGTTTAAATACTTAACCAAGTTCACAAATGCAAATAAAAGATGGACCCAAACTTGAAATCCATGTGACCTAACTTCAAAGCTCTCACTTATCCACCCTGATTTACTATCCAAAATAATAATTGAAAAATTAGATACTTAACTTTTACTTTTTCTATGTTTTGTCTTTATAGCTGGGACTTCTATTTTCCCCCAAATATCTTTTCTCTCTTTCTTGCTTAGAATCGGAATCTTTAAAATTTATCTAGGCACATGGTCATGAAGAATAAGGACTCTATGTCCTAAATTTCCTATGCATCTATGTGAATTAAGTCTGTCTAATCAGATGTCAGTGTAAGTTCTCCTTAAAAAGAAGTTTATCATCCTTTCATCCTTTCTTCACTCTGTCAGTTGTATTGGGGACCAGGGTGGGGTGGGGGGCTGGCAATGGCCTAGCCATCTCAGTATATGATATGGAAACCACATGCTAAGGACGTGGAATGCTAAGCATTGCAGAAGAACTCTAGGTCATTGCCTCTGTGCCACACTGAACAGCCCTAAACTAACCCTTTCCAGGCTTATTTTACTTAGGAGAAATAAGTTTCTATTGTGTTTATATCTCAGTTATTTTGAGGTTTTGGTCTCTTAAATGCAACCTCATCTTACCTAATATACACTGAGAGGTCAGAGAGTCTTTTATACAAGTATGAATATGCCTAACATTTAGAAGGTACTTGATAAATATCAGATTGCTTTATGATAATTATACATTTCCAAATATCTTTAAGGTCTAAAATCGTGAAAATCACATGAAGTCTATTATACATAAATTTAAAACTGTAGTATGTTTGAAACTCTTAGAACTGGATCTTTTATTGGGCTAATGTTTATTTTGCAGGCACTCTAATCACTTCTTTCATATTAACACATGGTAGAGTTGATATAAAATGCTATTATACATAGTTGGGCACACTCCCACTGCTGACAGAATAAGGAAAAACTACACTTAAAAAAGTGCTCTTTCTGGGGGCTTCCCTGGTGGCTCAGTGGTTAAGAATCCTCCTGCCAATGCAGGGGACATGGGTTCGAGCCCTGGCCCGGGAAGATCCCACATCTCACATGCCACGGAGCAACTGAACCCGTGCGCCACAACTACTGAGCCTGCGCTCTAGAGCTCGCGTGCCACAACTACTGAGCCCACGTGCCACAACTACTGAAGCCCGTGCGCCTAGAGCCCGTGCTCCGCAACAAGAGAAGCCACTGCAATGAGAAACCTGCGCACCGCAACATAGAGTAGCCCCTGCTCGCCACAACCAGAGAAAGCCCGCGCACAGCAACGAAGACCCAACACAGCCAAAAATAAAATAAATAAAATAAATTTTTAAAAAAGGTGTTCTTTCTGAATTAATGTCATCTCTTATTACAGCAGTCTTAACTGTTATTATTATAGTAAAGAAACTGTCAGCAATTACTATACAAATCTTCATTCTCATAGTTGTGTACACTCTTGTTCACTAATCGAGCTTATTGTGATGCAGCATTACAAAAGAAAACTTCTGGAAGTTAGTACAAACTAAGTCAAGAGGGAAGGCGGTCTAAGAAGTGCCTTCCAACAAGAGCTATCAATGATACAGAGCCGAGATGCTAAACAAGAAAATTCACCATAAAATTATTAAAGAATCAACTCTATACACCTCAGTGTGGCTTTTGTCTTGGGAAAGTTGTCTAATACATTACTTTCTCAGAATAGATGACAATCTGACATTAAAATAAAGTGGGAAAAGCATTCATATTCAGTTGTTCCTTCTTTTATTTACTATCTCAATTCTTTAGTAAGTATTTTCCTAGCCCCTAGGCTAGGCACTGGTCTCACCTCTGGTGATGTAGGAATAAACAATATTGACATAAGTCATGCCTGCCTGGAGCTTACTTTCTGATGGAAAAAGACAGACAATAATCATAAATAATTGAAAGACTAAGATATTTTATTTTTTTAAGATGATTTTATTCATTTTATTTTATTTTATTTATGTACTTTTGGCTGCGTTGGGTCTTCATTGCTGCACACGGGCTTTCTCTAGTTGCAGTGAGTGGGCGCTACTCTTTGTTGTGGTGCGCGGGCTTCTCATTGCGGTGGCTTCTCTTGTTGCAGAGCATGGGCTCTAGGCATGCGGGCTCAGTAGTTGTGACTCGCAGGCTCTAGAGCGCAGGTTCAGTAGTGGTGGCGCACGGGCTTAGTTGCTCCGTGGCATGTGGGATCTTCCCGGACCAGGGCTCGAACCCGTGTCCCCTGCATTAGCAGGCGGATTCTTAACCACTGTGACACCAGGAAAGCCCCAAGATATTTTAAAATAGTGGTTGAGGTTAACAAGATAATGAGATTGAAAGTGATCAGAGATGAGGGAAGGTCAGGCCAGATTTTCTGAGGATGTGTGATTTGGGCTGAGACCTAGATGACAAGATATGCCAATCTTATGAAAATTTGGGGAAGAACCCTTTAGACAGGGGAAATAAGAAGTGCACAGGCCTTGAGGCTGCAACAAGCTTCACTGACTCAGGAGACTGGAGATAACTCCAGAGCTTGGAGAGCAAAGTAGAAATGAGGAGAATGGTGGGTGCTGACATCAGAGGGGTGGGCAGGACTGGATCGTATAGGACCTGGAAGGCCGTGGAAAGATGTTTGAACTTAATTTTCAGTTCTTTCAACATGAGAGGCAGTGGAAGTAACAGTTTTATGTTAAAGACCTATTGTTCTTTGGCCGTTTATAGCTTCCACCTTAAACTTAGATTTTTAGAATGTGAACTCCTCAGTTCTCATATCTATATAATTCAATTGACCATCATTGCCAGAAATTGTCTGGTGTTTCACAAGTGCTCATATTAATGGGAATATGAAAGCTGGAACAAGTTATGGATTCCTGTGACCTGTGATAAATCATGAATCTTACTCAATTATGAGCTTCTTTTAATTCATACTGAAAGCATTCAGAAATAGTAAACTCAGCCTCACCTGTCACTAATATATTAAGTTGATTAAATATTGAATTTTAATTTTAGATCTGTCATTTTTTATTTAATAATACTTTAGATTTGCCTTTTCCTATTTATTGCTCTATATATCCATCTTTTAAAACATATCATAGGGAAAGCTGTAGTAAACTATTAAATACATGGATAAGAATAGGCACATGGAGACAAAGTAACATCAAATTGTATGTTTGTGAAGATGTTCTTATATAGTTTGCAAAGTCTGCGAGATATATTCTGCTCATTGGACTTATGTTATGGAATTAAGCGTTAAGAGGCAGATACGCTGCTTTGTTTGCAGTATTTAAGTCAGAAACAATAAATATGCACTCATATCGCCTGCACCTGCAAGGAACACAGACATCACCAGTCAGCTTCCTCCTGTAAAACCCAGCCTCAGCCTCAGAATCCTTTTCATCATTGTGTCCTAAGCAGCCACTACTCATCAGCGGGGTCTCAAGAGAAACTAGCTGATCAGTTGTCCTTGCCTTAAACCGACAAGGAGCAAAGAAGATATGCGTCTTTTCCAGGTGTGAAAATTCTTGTTTACTTCTCACAATACGGGATAAAGAATATGGGCACATGGGACTTAGGGTAAGATTAACAAAATGCTTCACATATGGGAGGTGTTTAATAAATATTAGATTCCATATTTTTCCTGGAAACTCAAATGATACTATTTTGGTCTCAGAGGCCCAAAAAGGTTTTTATTCTCAAATACGACCCTGTCCACTCCCATTATCTATAGAATCTGGACCCTTATTTAGAGGAACATCCAGAGGAAAATACACACACACAAACACACACCAACTTATTTGTTATTATTCCAAGTCAGAACTTTATTGCTTTTGTCTAAATACCTTTACAAGACTTATAGATACTAAACATTGTGGTCTTTAAATGAGTTTTAAAGAAGAGAGAAGAGGAAGAAGGGAAAAGGTGAAAAAAAAGGCCATTGATTTAGGTGAAGAATACAGAAAAAAAAATAAGATTTTAAGTTTTCAATATTTGGGCAAAATATTAAAGACTTATTTTTATAATATATTAAAAATAAGATTCTAGCATATATTATTTGGCATAAGATGTCATCTACTCCTTGTGTGGTTTCTGTTAAAGAGGAAATAAAAATTGGGGTGAGTTCCCATTGTTAAGATGCTTTTTTATAATGGGATATATTTCTACATATTTTATGTAACTTTTTGAAAGTATCTTTGATAGTAAATGCCAAATTAAAAGCAATCCGTTTTTCTCCCAGTTTTATTGAGAAATAATTAACGTGGGTCACTGTATAAATTTAAGGCAAACAGCATAATGGTTTGATTTATATAGACTGTGAAATGATTACCACAACTAGGTTCACATAACATCCATCTTCTCATATAGATACTATAAAAAGAAAAGAAAGGGGAAAAAAATCAATCCTTCTTATCTATGTTTTCTGTTCCTAAGAGGTTATTATTTTAATTTATTAGAGGCTTTTGAATTCTTTAGTTTATAACATCTGAAAAATGTATGGGACTCCCAGCTCCATATCAAAAAATGTTAATTAAGAAAGGCTGTGGGGACTTCCCTGGTGGTCCAGTGGTTAAGACTCCCGCTCCCAATGCAGGAGGCCAGGGTTCGATCCCTGGTCGGGGAACTAGACCCCACATGCATGCCGCAACTAAAGATCCCGCATGCCGCAACAAAGACCCAGAGCAACCAAAATAAATAAATAATTTTATTTTTTTTTTTAAAAAAAGAAAGGCTGTGATGGACTGAGGTAGAGGATGGAGCTCATGTTAAAATTTTCCAGTGGTTGAGAGGCATGTGGATAATTCAAAAATAATGTTATCTCTTTTTAGTAACATTGTTGCATTTGTTTTAGAATTTAAATAATTTTAAATAATGGTATAGGAATCCCATTTTATCAAAATGTGGAGTGAGCTAAAAATAAATTGATTCAGAAATGCAGCACCTTGAGAGAAGACAACTTTTATTCATTTTTGAGCCCTCACTTTCATGCTGGACACTAAATAAATGCTTGTTGAATAAATGAATAATCTGAATGAAGCTTTACCTTTTAGAAAATGAGATGACTTTTGTCCAAATAAAATATAAATGCAAAAAAGTACCTAGATAGATTTTTATTTCCCTATAGACTCCTAAACTGCAACAGCTGTTTTATATAGTACAGGAATATTGCTCTTACTCACTAACTCTGACCCTGAAAATGTCTGTTAGAAATAACTGAGCTCTCTAGTAGTTCATAATGACCCTGTCCTCCGGGCAGAACTAATCAGCGATTTGGAATCAAACTGGCAATTCTATAAATGAGACTTATTGATTTTTTATGTAGCTATCATCTTTGTATTAAAGAAGACACTTGCAATATGTTAGCATTGATGAATATTAGGAATAAACTTTCAAACCATGGGGTTCTGTGATTATGACCTACCATGATGTTAATTTCTTCTTAATCCCTAGTGCTAATTGTTTGCAGTGAGAGAGCTAATATTACATGGGAAAACTCATAATTCCACTTAAATTGATATATTTAAGTTTTTTTTTTACCCGCCTTTGAATTGTTTATGGTAACCTAATGAGTTTACTACCTATATCAAGCTTTAAAATGTTATTAAATAGTAGTTACCAAATTTGCCATACTCATTGTGTTGACTGATGGTACATACAAGTGTCTTGAAACATCAAGAAGAGATGTTGGAGATTCCTCAAAAAATTAAGAGTAGACCTACCATATGACCCAGCTATTCCACTTCTGGGTATTTATCCAAAGAACACAAAAATACGAATTTGAGAAGATATATACACCCCTATGTCCATTACAGCAAGATATGGAAACAACCTAAGTCTGTTGGTGGATGAACGGATAAAGAAGATGTGGCATATATATACATATATAAATATACACACATATATATACATATATGTATACACACACAATGGAATACTACTGAGCCATAAGAAAAATGAAATCCTACCAACTGCAGCAACATGGTTGGACCTTGAAGGTATTATGCTACATGAAATATGTCAGATGAAGAAAGACATATACCATATGACTTCACTCATATGTGGAATCTAATACAAAACAAAACAAATGAACAAACAAAGCAAAAGCAAACTCATAGATATAGAGAACAGATTAGTAGTTACCAAAGGAGAAGAGGGTTAGGAGTGCATGGAATGGGTGAAGGGAGTCAACGGTATGGTGATGGATGGCAACTAGGCTTGTGGTAGGGATCACTTAATATATACAGATGTCAAGTTATAGTGCCATATGCTTGAAATTTGTAAAGTAAAAAATAAGAAAAAACAAAAAAGATGTTGATAGTTATTTTTTGTAAGAAAGAATTCATGTTGTTCCATAAATTGTTTGTAGAAAATACCTAAACCTGTTAGCTTGCTTACAGAGAGCAAAGAGGTCAGTGCCATAAAATCATTCTCATGGGGACAGTTAGCATCACATAGAGAAAATCTCTTGACCAACTTGCAACTCATATCCTAAACCACGAACTCAGAGACTGAGGCTGCGATTCAGAGAGATGTTAAGGAGTTTAACTGGCTTAATGTAAAGTCACCAGTATAAATTATTTAAAAAAATAATAAAACATACAACTTAAAGTTGGGTCAGAGTAATGTTACCTTCACATTTGATAGGTGTTCTAAAAGTGGTATATATTTTAAATGATTACAGATTCCAAATCCCAGATGGCCTAGGTACTAAAGTTACTGTACTCTTTTATAGTGAATAAATTTATCTATGGGAAATCAATCTAGACATGTGCTACTAAACTCTGGGTACCTATCTCCCTCAGGCAAATTTTGATCTCAAATACAAAACAATTAATCTCCTTTGTTTTCCTTTCTGATAGCCATGTGACTTTGAGCTAACGATCTATAACTTGATATAAGAAAAAAAGTAATTGTCAGGTTATTTTCTATTCAACCCAAAAAATGACTTTTCAATAAATTTTTATAGTGCATCTAGATAAGAGCTAAATCAGTATGTATTCTCTATCATTGAAAACATCAGAGTTTAAGAGCATATATTACCCATTGTAAAAATATGTTTTCAATTATCTTTCCTCTTAAAAATTTAAAACCTATCTATAAATGTAACATAGGACTTATCTATTACTTTTTATATTCAGGTATGTGTCTAATTTTTTTTTTGAGGTTGCTTTTTATAGAGATGCAGACGTAGAGAATGGATGGGTGGATACAGGGAGAGAAGGGGAGGGTGGGATGAATTGGGAGATTAGGATTGACATATATACATGTTAATTTCTGCTGTACAACAAAGTGACTCAGTTATACATATATATACATTCTTTTTCATATTCTTTCCATTATGGTTTATCACAGGATATTGAATATAGTTCCCTGTGCTACACAGTAGGACCTTGCTTGTAGAAGATTAATTGTCTATAGGTGTGTGGATTTATTTCTGGGCTCGCTATTCTGTTCCATTGATCCGTATGTCTGTTTTTGTGCCAATACCATGTTGTTTTGATTACTGTAGCTTTGTAGTATTGTCTGAAGTCTGGGAGGGTTATGCCTCCTGCTTTGTTCTGTTTCCTCAGGATTGCTTTGCCAATTATAGGGCTTTTATTGTTCCATATAAATTTTAGGATTATTTGTTCTAGTTCTATGAAAAATGTCATGGGTAATTTGATAGGGATCTCATTAAATCTGTAGATTGCTTTGGGTACTATATGCCTAATTTATGTGTGGTTTTTTAACAATGAAAATAATTCCTTATAATTTGGATATTTGTTTAGCTGCTCAAGTTTTACTGTCAATGTACGTTTATTATATTTTCATCAATTATTCTTGAAGAATATTTGAATAACTGTATGGGACCAACTTAAAATCTTAGTAGACTGTCTTAGAGGATTTTGAGGGTTTGTCAAAATCAAACTTGAAAGAAACAGTGTTTTAGATTGAACCTTTTTCCAATTACCACCGGTCACATCTCATAGATCTCCCAGAACAGATAGGAGGGAAATAGGTGTGATCCATGTCATACGTCACAGTCATAGTCATTTTATGAAAACGTCCTCATCACAGAAGTATTGACAATTCACCAGGAAAGATCCCTCAAGATATTTAGTTTTGCTGATGAAAAGAAGAAGATGCCAGTCAACTCACGAATTAGCTGCCTTCAGTGGAACATCACATGCATTCATTCAAATTTATTGACACAGCATTTGAATGGAGTTTTAGAAATACAAACTGTGTTGTGCTTGGCATTGCTCTCTGAATGCTTTTTAGCACTCAGGATTGTATGTGGCAGAAACGGCCTTGATTATATCCCGTAATGAGGATATGTCAGAGAAGTTACTTATACTTATGAATCACTAGGTTGGAATAACTAGTACCTGAAGTTGGCCATCACTGTTTCAAAAAGTACATACAATGGGCTTCCCTGGTGGCGCAGTGGTTGAGAATCTGCCTGCCAATGCAAGGGGACACGGGTTCGAGCCCTGGCCTGGGAAGATCCCACATGCCGCGGAGCAGCTAGGCCCGTGAGCCACAACTACTGAGCCTGCACGTCTGGAGCCTGTGCTCCACAACAAGAGAGGCCGCGATAGTGAGAGGCCCGCGCACCGCGATGAAGAGTGGCCCCCGCTTGCCGCAACTAGAGAAAGCCCTCGCACAGAAACGAAGACCCAACACAGCCAAAAAAAAAAAAAGTACATACATATACTGTGGATAACTGATGTTTCAGAAATTGTTATTACTCAACCATGCTTTTTTTAGTACCAAGTTTGTGCTTTAGAATATTATAATCCATTGTAATTCCAAGTTACTAAATAGATTAATTTTTTAAAAAATCATGATCCTCCAAAGGCCAAGTTTCTGGTCTCACTTTCAAAGGTTAACCATACTGACAACACAATCACTTAGGAATATTGTGAAGAAGGTGTGTAACAGAGATGTGGCAATATATAATATTTTATTATAGAACCTTTAAAACAATACTTGTCAAAAGTGGAAGTTTTTTTTATAGTGGTAGGGATGAGCAGCTGTTGAATCAAGGAAAATGATGTCAGTGAAAAAACAGTATTTCATGTTTATAGTGCTGAAGTTGATTCATAAAGTAACCTACTTTTTTCAATCAAGTATCGATAGTGTCAAGTTCAGTTAGTAATATGTACAAGGGTTTCTTTGTGAAGTGAGACATATCTTTATTCAATTTGACATATTCCAGCCATTCTTAGTCAATAGCTCCCTCTTTAGACCTATGGGAGTTAGCAACATTATTTATGCCTTGGAAAATCAAATGTCCAGGGACTTTTGTGTAAGTACCTTTTTAAATCTAGTCACTGTATTAACTTTGGAACAAAAAATGTTCTTATGGAACAAATAAAATCTGTGGGAATAAAGGATTGAAAATGAATGATACTAGTAAAGTACTGAAATTAAAGTCATGCTTAAATAGATTAATTCCATACTTTTATGTAATGATTCCTGTGGCAATAAAACCTAAACACTTCAGGGACTTCCCTGGTGGTGCAGTGGTTAAGAATCTGCCTGCCAATGCAGGGGACACGGGTTCGAGCCCTGGCCCGGGAAGATCCCACATGCCACGGAGCAACTAAGCCCATGCACCTCAACTACTGAGCCTGCGCTCTAGAGCCCGTGAGCCACAACTGCTAAACCCGCGTGCCACAACTACTGAAGTCCACGCACCTAGAGCCTGTGCTCTGCAACAAGAGAAGCCACTGCAATGAGAAGCCCGCGCACTGCAATGAAGAGTAGCCCCCACTCACCGCAACTAGAGAAAGCCTGCACAAAGCAACGAAGACCCAACACAGCGAAAAATCAATCAATTTATTAAAAAAAACAAAACCTAAACATTTCACATGCTGTAGTCTATTTTCAATCCACCTGATGAATTAATATATCAAATTCTAAGATTTTGGGCTTATTTTTAAATTTGGCAATGTTTTACTCTCTTGTTTGTCAGGTTTCTCAGTATGTTTTCATCTTTCTTTCGCTCTGCATGAGCACAACCATACGAAGTTATGTTCTTATATGTGATTGGGTTACTCTCCCTTAGTTTCAGTGATTATATATTTCTATCACCAGCTGGAATATTCTTTATTAAAATCTGAAGCTGTTATTATGCTCAATAAATAAGGTTGCTTCTGTCTTTCTCTTTTCTTTAGGTAACATGTTTTTTTCTCCAAATTAGAAATCCAATATTTTAGAGACTTTTTTAATATTTAAAATTGTCACAGAAGTCCCAAAAGGAGATGAATTTAAAATCATTATTAATTATACCACTGTACAGCTATAACCACACAATATTGAAAGAACTTCCTTTGGTCTGTTTTTCTATAAATGTATATTTTTATAAAATTGGGATGAGGCCTTCCCTGGTGGCGCAGTGGTTGAGAATCTGCCTGCCAATGCAGGGGACACGGGTTCGAGCCCTGGTCTGGGAAGATCCCACATGCCACGGAGCAACTGGGCCCGTGAGCCACAACTACTGAGCCTGCGCGTCTGGAGCCTGTGCTCCGCAACAAGAGAGGCCGCGACAGTGAGAGGCCCGCGCACCGTGATGAAGAGTGGCCCCCGCTTGCCGCAACTGGAGAAAACCCTCACACAGAAACGAAGACCCAGCACAGCCATAAATAAATAAATAAATAAATATATTAGGAAAAAAAAAAATTGGGATGAAGCTGGAAATATGGTTTTACATCTTTTCAAAAAAATAAATATTATAACAAAAGCCATTAATGATACATTATATGAATTTCCCCCATGTAATTAGATATCTTTTAGAAATATAATTGGAAATTTCTGAATAACATTTCATCAAATGAAAACACCAGATCGATTTAGACATTGTCACACATTTAGAATATTGCCGCAATGAATGTCATTACACCTATATCTTTGAATGGCTTTCTGATTATTTCAGAAATAGTTTCCTGGAAGTGAAATTGTTGAGTGGAAGGACAAGACACTTTTGATATATTGCCAAGTAGCTTTTCAGAGTGGCTGTACAAAGACTTACTCTTAAAAAAGAGATTCTGAGTTGAATGATCTGATTGATCATTTTAAGTTAGAATTTAATTCACCAAGCCCTCCTCTCCATACCCACACCCCGCCACGACACCCCCCCGAGCATAGTAACCATCTTATTGACTAACTGCTTATGAACACACTGCTTTAAAGGGAAGAGAAAATACATATCTCTACTAGAAATATATAATAGGTATCCTGGTGACATTTAACTGAGGTGTTTCCAGTTATTATTTAATTTGCATTTTAAAAGCATTTATTATAAGTTAATGAATCAATTGATACTCCAGGGAACATTTAATAAGATTTATTGCCTTATAAAATTTATATGGCTCTCAGCTAAATAACCAAGATTATTAGCAGTTGCATAATTATATTTCTGGTAATTCTAGAGATTACCCAAAATAGGAAATATCTATAACTTTTTACATTTTACGTAGACATAGATGGCCTTAACACGTGATTCTGAAACATATGCATAATTTCAAAGTACTTGTATTTATTTTCTTTAATTTGAAAGGTGTTAAATCTATTGACATAAAATATAACTCCTTCATAGTAGCAGTAGGGCAGAGCAACTGAAAGGGCAATTAGTTAGAAAATGTTAAAATCCGAAGAGTTTAAAATGCCGTGTTGCCCAAGTAACCTGTAGCTCCCTCGGCCTGGAAGGTAGAAGGCTCTTAACCTTCCACAACATGTCTTCTGAGTGTTTTGTAAACTGTTCTCAGACCAGTTCTACTCATTCATTCTATATTGCAGCCCATGGGACTCCAAGAATGTAAGCAGCTCCATTACTTAATTGAAAGCATTTTCCCTTAGCTACACATCCTCCCTCCTCCCCTCCTTTCCCTCTGTTCAACTGCTACTGTGAGACCCATTCATATCACTTCCTTCGTGAAACCTTCAGAGTCATTGTCTCCTCTTAACATTGCCTTCCTGATCTTTCACTGTATTCTATCTTATCTAACACCTTCCTGTCCCTATTCCTTCTGCCTAGTAACCCTTTCTTCATGTATATGGGAGAGGTACAGTATGATATGGTGCAAAAGCCTTGGCCACCCAACTTGCTTTGGCCAATGGGACATGAGCAAATGTGATACAACCAGAAGCTTGAAAAGCACTTGCTCTTTGCCCCGCTATTGCTGCTGGAAACTCTTCCACTACTGCTCACCTTGCTTACCTGTGAGGATGAATGACCCATGGATCACAGATGGGCCATCTTCGTTAATGCTTCCCATACCAGTCACCCCACAGACTATTTAATATCTAGCTGCAGCCACATGAGTGACCCCCGGGAGAGACAAGCAGAAGATTTCCCCTGCTGTACTGGACCAATTTGCAGGCAAAAAGAATCATGAGCAAGTAAAACGGTATTGAGTCATTAAGTTTTGAAGTATTTTTTTAATGTAGCAAATTGTTGCAATTATCTTCCAAACTTCTCAGATCTATTTCCTCATCTATACAATGAGGAATCAAAACCCCTGCTGATTGGTCCAAATGACATAATGACATTGGTCCATAATATCCTAGCCCTTAGAGTAGAGCATCTAGACTCATAGTGTCTAGTTTCAACCTTGGTTCCATTCTGTACAAACTGGGTTTCCTTTTTCTTATTTCCTTAAAATAGCAAATTATTTTAAGATCTCTGTACCTCAGTTTTCCCATTAAAAAATGTATATAATAAGAGTATCTTTATATCAGTTAGGAGTCTTTTGCTACAAGTAACAGAAAACCTGATTTAAATTGGCTTAAGGAAATAGGAATATGTCTCAGTTAACTGAAAAACGAAAGGGTAGCCTGTTGCCAGGTCCTTCTGCTTTCAGGAGTTTAAATGACACCATTAGAATGTTGTCTCTCTCCATGTATCAACCACTGTCCTTCATGTCGCTATCATTGTCAGTCTCCATGAAGTATTCAGATGGCTGCCAGTGTCTCTACATCTACAACATTTCAGGTCAAGTTCAGTGAAGGAGGAAAGACTTTCAGAAATACCTACTTAACTGGAGGTCTTAATACCTCCAGTTAAGTTGTGTGCCTATCACAAGGCCAAGACAAACAAATCTGAAAGTCTGCTCAACCTTGAACCTATAGTTAGGAGTCAATCACCAGAGGCCACAAAGACAGGGTGGTTATCCAGAGGAATATTAGAGTAGTGTTACCTAAGAAGGCCAATTGATAAAAACAATGGCTGTCTCTGCCATTTATTCTGTAGAGAACAGTTATATCACCAGTGAAGGTAAATGCCTAGTGCTGAGGATGGTACATAACAAGAACTCAATAAATATCATCTGTAAATATTAATGTGAACATGCACAAAAAAGCCCCCACTGGCTGTTCTATATCTTTACTGTGGTGATGGTCACATAAATTTACACATGTGATAAAATTACACACAACTAAATACACATGCACACACGCACACACACACACACACACACACGAGTGCATGTATAGCTGGTGAAATAAGGTCTGGTTAAGGTCAGTGTTGATTTCTTGCCTTGATACTGTACTATAGTTATGCAAGATGTTACCATTTTGATAACTGAGTGAAGAGTGTACAGTCTCTCTGTGTTATTTCTTAAAATTGCATGTGAATCTACAGTTATCTCAAAATAAAAACAAAAAAAAAAGCATCAGTTATAGGATCTGACACATGGTTGACATGAAGGGCCATTATTATAATCACTATCTGAATTCTAGAGTAATGAACATCTTTCCTTAAAAAGGGAAACTTACTTCTAACCTCCTCCAAGCAGTCTTCCTGGTTTCCCCAGCTGGAACTCATTTGTCTTTCTGTTGTGCTCTTTTTCAAATGTCACTGTAACACTAACCAGGGACAGTTGAGTATCAGAGTTCTCCATGTATGTCTCTGTCTCAATAGATAATGAGTTCTTGGAAGGCAAGGAATATCTTATTTTTGCATGTTTATCCATTCATGTGTTCATTTGTATTTTGTATCTTACCAAATCTCTTAGCACAGGTGTTTTCCAATGTTGCACTTTCAGAAAAATGTTAAGATTTGATATTCACATGAACATATATTTTTCATGATTATAATGACTATCAAAGCAAGACATAGGCATAGGCATATTTTTTTAATTGCACTTATATCAGAACTATTGTACGGTGGCTCGTTTCTTTTTACTGAACTGATTGTCTTTGGGTGTTTTTTTAAAAATCAGTGTTCAAAGAGATTCCGAAGATAGGAGATGTCTACTGAGAAAGGGTTTTTTTTTTTTACAGGAACCTGGGGATCTGAGATTAGCTATTGAATGATCATCACAGTGGAGCTTCAATTCCCTTTTTATTTAGGTGTTGTGGGTTTCTGTCATAGAGATTTTAAGTAGAAAGGAGTTCATGATCTCCTCCTAAGGAGTTTGCGATTCAAGTGAATTTTTGGAAGCAATGAAAAGAAGGGCCAAGTGAGTTTTTTAATAGAGCATTACTCTTGCAGAAGTCGACTGTAATTCTCATATATATAGGTTCTCTGACCATGGCTGAGTGAGATAATAGCCTGTTTAGAAGCATTCGCCTTTGTTCAGTGAAGGGCATTCTGTCCTCCCACCACCCAGCCTTTTTTCGTTCATCACGCCCACCAAATAAGAGTGATGCCAAGTTCACAAATAGAAAGCAAGACTATTAACATATCAAGCACTTCCAAGATCAAAATACTGCATATGGCATGTGTGTTTTAATGAAAATCTAGACACAGCAGCAGCTGAAGTCTGCATTGTGTGTGGTTCCAAGTTAAAAGTGCGATTTCAAAGAGAAAAGAAACTTTTAACACTCACAGTAAAAATTGCTTCTTACATTTGGTGCCAATTAGTTTCCTATGTTACAATGTATGCATCAATGCCAAACTACTTTTCAGAGGGAGACAAAGTGTGCATTCCTCTGCCTGAACTTCCTTTTGCCTAGGGGTATCTACCTGCTATGCTCTGGTTCCTGTTATAAAGTGTCCTGAAAGTTGGTTATTTCATTTATTTGGAGCCCACTCCTCTTGGGGACTAGTGTTTCTGATGGCCTTATCTGTTACCCCTTGATTTTGCATTTCTTCAGTTGATGGCTTTGAAGATAATGTTATTGATCACCATGGTAGCAGGGCTTATCATCCTGGAGAAAATGAGTTTACTGGCTCCATTTCCTTTTGTCTAGCATATGATTTGATGAGGTCATGTATTTCTTCCCCTTTCTTTCGTTTTTCTGCTCACCTTCCTGACACCTTACTTATAGAGGCAGGGGGATACAATCTCAGGCATGAAAGGTTAGGGGATTACAAAAGAAAGGGAAAATTTGGAGGCTGGAGAATTTCATCATTTTTCCTACCAAAAAGCTGTATCAGTTTTCTATTGCTATGTAACAAATTGCTATAAACTTAGTGGTTTAAACCAACATACATTTATTATTGTGAAGTTCCCATGGGTGAGGGGTTAGCTGGATCCTCTATTCAGGGTCTCAGAAGACTGCAAATCAAGGTGTCTGGTGGTGGGGGGAGGGCCACTCTAAGCTGAGGCTCAGAGTCCTCTTCCAAACTCATTGAAGATATTGACAAAAATCAAATCCTTGTGGCTGTAGGACTGAGGTCCTCAGCTTTCAGAGGCTTCCCTCTCCCTAGGCACATGGGAACTATTTGCTTTCTTCCTTCTGGCAAGCAGGGAAGTCTCTCTAGAGCTTTGCCTTCTTCTAAGGGCTCACAAGATTAGGTCAGACCAACCAGTTATCATCTCCCTTTTGATTAACTCAAAGTCAACTGATTAATAAACTAATCACAGGAATGATATCTTCTCGTTATTTCCAGGTCTCACCTACTATTAGGAGGAGGTTTATACAAGGGCATGAGTCATCAGGGTTGGGGGTCATCTTAGAATTCTCCTTACCACAAGATCAATACCTGCCTTGTTCATCTCTCCCTAATTCTTAGAACTGAACCTAACACATTATATGCAAACCATAAAAATTTACTAAAAATTGAATGAATCACTCTTCTCACTTTTTGAATTATTGCAAGAGATAGAATTTCAAGTTCTTTGTTACTGATTGCTTATCTTACAGATGAATCATTCCATTTGGACTGACAAGTCTCCCAGATTTTTGATGATGGCTTAGTATAAATATTTGCCACTCTACACAGAGCATTTTAAGCTAGGCAATGTCTGGAATGATTAGCTAGTACATTTTTAAAATTTATTCTGTTAAAGGGACAGAGCCCGTGCTTGCTTTTCATTCATCAAAACTAGCGCCCATCTCCAGGTACAGATTTCTCTGTTCAATCACTAGAGAAATAGGAGTGGCTATACGTTTACTTCTCTAGTTTTTACATGTTTGCATGCTGGTAGCTGACAGATGTGCCATGTTTTTGAAGGCCTTAATATTTGCTAGGGCCTCCTTTTTTCTTACGGGTCATGGCTCAGCGTGTAGGTTTCTGCTTTCATAAATTGCAAAAGGAGTAAAGTCCTGAGCTCTCTTTTAGGTTTCTGATAGTGCTGTGAATTGTAGACTTGGTTTTAAAAGAATAGTTAGGGAGACTGACCACATTAGGAAATAGAGCATTCTTTTGGTGACAGGTACTTTGGGAACATATATATATATATATATATATATATATATTCAAGTTTGAATGTATATATATTCAACTTTGAATATATATATATATTCGTTTATATTTCATACTCATTTATAGCTTATATGTTTAACATGACACTATTTCATATTCCTATATATTTCCATAGAGATAATTCATATATGTGTGTGTGTGTGTTGTGTGTGAGTGTGTGAGTGTATGTGCATGTGTTTTACACAGCTTAGTAAAGTGTGAGTCCCCTTAGGAATGAGGCTCTGATTATAAATGCAGACAATCTGGGTAATTCAAGGCCACTGGCTGAAGGAAGAGTTCTTGTACCTGTAAAGACCTTTCTCAACTTTTTCAGATTGGATTCCACACCTGACTGGAGGCAACTGTAGTGTTAGGAACACACCCAGGCCTAGAATTAGGAGAAACTGTTAGCTAGCTACCAGCCTTCTTCAGCCTGAGAGTCCCCATCTGTAAATTAGGAGACAATAATAGCATTACTTTTTTAAGAAGACATTTGCAAGAATAAGTCAGAACACATATACCTCTGAAGTTCTTAGCACTTAATATCTTCAAGCCATAGAATCCCCACCTCTAGTACATGGTGAGTACTCAGTTCAGTGGTTGTAATTGCTTATTGCTGTTGTTAAGAAGAAAGTGCTTTGTAAATTGAAAGCCCCTTTACAAATGTCAGGACATATTTCTAAATACAAAAAGAAAAGCACCTTACAAGAAATACCAACTAATTAGGCTTGTTTTGCATTAACATGTTCACCTTAAAGTGTCCATGAAAGCACTAAGTGGGTTTGAGCTCCAAAGTGTGTCTCAAATTCATTTCACATTCTTTCTGTCTCCAAGACCAGTACCCCTAGTCCAAGTCACCCACCTAAAACAAGCATCTCTAAGGTACTTGCTAAGAGTTATTTAACATTTCTCGTCTTTACTTTCCTCATG
Source organism: Balaenoptera musculus (assembly GCF_009873245.2). Lineage (NCBI taxonomy): Eukaryota > Metazoa > Chordata > Mammalia > Artiodactyla > Balaenopteridae > Balaenoptera > Balaenoptera musculus. The sequence goes on from NC_045795.1 coordinate 88,101,597, forward strand.
GGAATAGTAATAGCACCTACCTTGTAGGATTTGTCATGAGGCGTTAATAAGTTATTAGAATTAAATAACTTTGACAAGTACGTAGCACATGGTAAGTCCTTACTTAATCTTAGCATAAAATGGGGATTTTAAAAGCTAAGTCTACAGTTCAGGATCCAGGAACATGTATTCCAACAATAGTTGTTAATACTTTCATTTCTTTTCAAAAATTTCATTTGCAGCTATTTCATTTAAACTGCTGATTTGTGTTAGCATATATATTGTTTATAATTATCTGAACATCTACTATGAAAGTTAAATTGTAAATAAAATTAAACTGAAAACTTTAAATCTATGACCCTCCTGCCAGTCTAAGCCAGAATTCTCCGGGCAGGTGGGCTTTGCATGCCCATGCATTGGCCAAAAAGGCTTCCTTTCCTCACTAAGTTAAAGGTTACATGGCAGAGTGCCTAGGGGCATGGCCTCTGGCCCCAGGGCCCCTGCATTTTATCCTAGCTCCATCTCTATTAACTATGCACCACTGGACAAGTCACTTAAGACTATCTCCACTTCAGATTTCCCCATTTTAAAAAATGGTTTGATAATAGTATTGTCTACTAAGTAGAATTAATATGAGGATTATATAAGTTGGATATTTGTAAAAGTTAGAATAGTACCTGGTACTTACATGCTATATAAGTGTTTGTTAATCATAATGAAAATGTCTGTTTTAAACAAATATTCCTGCAGACATTGACCTCAGTTAAACCTCTCTGTAAACAGTTCTCTTAATGGCAAAAGGATATAATTTATGCTTCACACTTTCTGGCATATAAAATCTAAATTTTAGAGATGTGGGCGTTTGTCAAGGCTTCTCACTATGAACCCTTTTCTATATCATGTGTATGTTGTGTTTTGGGCACAGCAGGACTGCCCAGGAAAGAAGATTAAGATGGGAAACTCCAGTTGTCTCTCCTAAAAGGGGCATTTCACCTTCTCCATTGCCCCCAATAAGGAAGCCAGTGACTGTATTTTGAAGTTTGAAGGTGATAGATTTCTTGGCAGGGACTTACGAATTATTATACCTTTAGAACTTATAAAACCTTGCAGAAAGCTTTTCTCTGAATTAGGATGGGACTGAGCTTTTCCTCATTCTCATGGTGTGATTATTCTACACAATCATAAAACCTCATGTCATGGCAAACATCTGTTTTTAAATTTACAGCACCCACAATCCCCAGGGGCATAACTAAGAAGGGAGGAGAATGAGGTCCTGGAAATTGTGACACTCAGCATTGCCCATCCTTTCCATTCTTTCCTATGTACCTCTCCCTTTTTGTTCCTTCCAAACTCCATGTTCTCTCACTTTTGCTATTCTTTCTGCTGCAGCTAATGCATTCTAAATTCTCCCCTAGCCTTAGATTCCCCATGAAAACCAAACAGTGAGGAGTGAGGTAGAAAAGACATAGTACAATAATTTCTTTTAATCTTGCAGCCTAATTTATTTTACTTGACTTTCCTTAAGCTAATTTAAGCTCCGGATACATTTGCCAATGCTTATTTTCAAAATACATCCATTTTCACAAATACAAACAGAAGTATAGTCAAAATTACTTTTCTTTTATTTGATTCTCAAAATAACTTTGCTTAATTTGAAGGAAAAAATAAGAGTATTGTTGCAAAATCACTAATGAAAGGGTTCAGGTTATAAAAGGGATATTATTCCAGTTCAAAGGAATTTTATTTATTTATTTATTTATTTTTAAATAAACTTATTTATTTTATTTATTTTTGGCTGTGTTGGGTCTTCGTCACTGCGCGCACGCTTTCTTTAGTTGAGGCGAGTGGGGGCTACTCTTCGTTGCGCTGCGTGTGTTTCTCATTGCGGTGGCTTCTCTTGTTGTGGAGCACAGGCTCTAGGTGCATGGGCTTCAGTAGTTGTGGCGCGTGGGCTCAGTAGTTGTGGCACATGGGCTTAGTTGCTCCGCAGCATGTGGGATCTTCCCAGACCAGGGCTCGAACCCATGTCCCCTGCATTGGCAGGCAGATTCTTAACCACTGTGCCACCAGGGAAGCCCGGCATTTTATTTTTGAGAAATTGCATAGCATTTAAATGTTTGAGAATTGTTATATTAAATAAGTACCTATTTGCTGACTATATAAAATCATACTTTTTTTTTTCTACTTGTTTATTTTGTTTTTTTAATCCTCTCATTAGAATATCAACTCCAACAAAGAGAGATATTTTTTCTTTTTTTCCCCACTGCTATATCCCTAGGGCCTAGAACAGTAGCTGGCACAGGTGTTCAATACATATATTTTTTTTGAGTTTTATTTTATTAATTTTTTATACAACACGTTCTTATTAGTTATCTATTTTATACATATTAGTGTATACACGTCAATCCCAATCTCCCAATTCATCCCACCACCACCACCCCCCCCCACCAGCCACTTTCCCCCCTTGGTGTCCATAGGTTTGTTCTCTACATCTGTGTCTCTATTTCTGCCCTGCAAACTGGTTCATCTGTACCATTTCTCTAGGTTCCACATATATGTGTTAATATACAATATTTGTTTTTCTCTTTCTGACTTACTGCACTCCACTCTGTATGACACAGTCTCCAGGTCCATGCACGTCTCTACAAATGACCCAATTTCGTTCCTTTTTATGGCTGAGTAATATTCTATTGTAAATATGTACATACTTTTTAAAAAAGGGCAGGTTTAGTTGAGAGTCAACACCTGATCTGGGTCACTACAAAAGCAATTGCTCACATATTTTAGAGCGTTTACCATTGCCAGCATTTACCACTGTTCTACAAGCTATCCAGGCCCTCTCTCAGTCTACACAACCAGCTGAAGTAGACAATAAGTAATATTGCTTAGGAGGGCTGTTGGTTCTATCAGAAAAAAAAAGGATTTCTAAGTTAAGTATTAACTCCAAAAAATATTATATAAATAAAAAGTGTTTTTTTCAGTCAAACAAATGTATACTTATATAGATACACATATATATGAAGACATTTTGAGTTTATATGTACTTAGTAGAAACAACATGTGATAAATTGGTGATGTTAGGTCATGGGACATTTGGCCAGATAAAACAAGCCACTAACTAATGAAATGAACACCTGTATAGTACGAAACAACATTCCTGTGAGCTTCACTTGGAGCAAATTTAAATGGAGTTTGGGATTAGATGACGAAGAGTAGATGACATAAGTGAGATCCGTTGGGGTAAGGCTTGGGTGGGTGGGGAGGTGGGTAAAGGAGCGTTAATAAAACCATGTGCCATGAAGGGTGTTGTGCGTGACATTTGCCCGTCCTCTCTCCTGCTACTACTGTGAAACCAGTGGAAAGAAATCAGTAGCTCATGGATGCTCCTTGTCTTGCATCTCCTGCATGTTATTACCATTTCTGCTGCACTAAAAGAAGACTAGAGTGGGAAATGGTTCATTACCTTGCTAACTAATTTGTTTGGGTTGATGGCAGTTTTGACATCTTTCAGTTGATAGGTGTCTCTGATACTGCTAAGGAGGCTCAGAATTGCCCTGAGGGAATAGAGTGGAAAAAAGGTCTCAAAAATAAGTATAGTAGTCCTTGGTATTTGCAGGGAATTGGTTCCAGACCCTGGTGAACACTAAAATCTGCAAATCAAGGCCCCTATATAAAATGGTATAGTATTTGCATATAAGCACACCCTCCCATATGGTTTAAATAATCTCTAGATTACTTATAATACCTAATACAATGTAAATGCTATGTAAATAGTTGTAAATACAATGTAAATGCTATGTAACTAGTTGCCAGCATGTCAAATTGAACTGTTGCTTTTTTGAGCTTTCTAGAATTTTTTTTTTAATATTTTTGATCCCAGGTTGGTTAAATCAAGGAATGTGGAACCCAAGGATATGGAGGGCTGACTGTATTGAAATTGTCTTCAGTTTGAGAAGACCAAAACTTAGACCTCTCAGCTTTGGCTTCACAATGGAGTCACCTGGGGGGCTTTACATTTGCCTAGGACAGACCTCCAAATATTCCGATTTAATTGTTCTTGGGTGCTTGCTGGCATGCTGGGCCCTGGAAATTTTTAAAGCTCCCTAGGTTAAAGCAATGCAGAGCCAAGGTTGAGAATTACTGACTTAGAAATGAAATTAGAAACCAGAGATAACCCCAGGAAGCTTGATTTCAGAGTCTAGCTTGAGCAGTGTGGTACTGAGCAAAGGTAAACAAGGACTTTTGCAGTTTCTACAATATGCAATTATAGGAGGTGCCATTTGTGCCGTAGACCTGGGAGTCCAAATGGGAATACTGTGGCAGAATTCAGAGCTCTTGTAAAAGAATTAAACAGAAAAGTATGAAAAGAACAGGACAGAGACACGTGGAGTCAGGCTCAAAAAAGACTCGCTGGCTTAACAGTTTCCTGCACTGTGTGCAAGTAGCTGTCTTTATTCACATTTTACCAGAACAGGAACCATTCCCTAAACAGGACCTGCCTGAGAGCTTTCCAGGAAAGCTGATGGCAAACAAATGGGAGCTGTAGGTGGTGACAAGAGACTATATGTCATCCTTATCCCAGACAATTCTCGACATCAGGAAAGCAGTATTAGAAAAGTTCTGCAATTTTAACTTTGGGATTTGACTGGAAATGATAAATTTTCTCATAAGGTTGTGTGGCAATTAAAAACCAAACAGAGGTTAATATGTGTAGCAGAGAACAGTTAGCATATTCATCAATCAGGGTCCTGTTTACACATCTGCTGTGAAGGATATTTACTCATTAATTTAAATGAGACCCTATGTTTGATAACAGCTGTCATTTTGTGACAGTGTTGACTCTACCTGATTCTACAGGCCTCAAAATCTGAGACACATGAAATGCACACATTAAATATTAATCTCCTTTTTTGTAATTAAAAAATTAATATTCTTGTTGTAAAAATTATGCAGAAAAGGAGAAAACTAAAGTATGCCTTCTAACGACTCTCCTCTGTTAATTTTTTGGTTTATTTTCCCTTATATTTACTGTATTTGTCTGTGAGTGTGTTAATGTATGTGTTTAATTACAGAATTTGTAAAATGAAACTTTATATTCATAGTTTTTAAAGTTTGAATACTGTTTTTTTGTAAGTGAGCAGTTGCAAAATAGCAGTTCATTGTTTCATTATTCGTCAATGTATGAAAATGATCCAGCATGGTTAAACATGTTTTATTTTTTCTTTGTTGATGTTTGACATACAGCATTGTATCAGTTTTAGGTGTACAGCATAATGACTTGACATTTGCATGTATTCTGAAATGATCACCATAATAAGTCTATTTACCATCTGTCACCATACAGAGTTACAAAAATTTTTTTTTGTGATGAGAACTTTTAACATTTTCTTTCTTAGCAACTTTAAAATTGACCAAATATTATTGACTGTAGTCTCCATGATGTACAGTACATCCCCATGGCTTATTTATAAGTGGAAGTTTACACCATTTGATCCCTTTCCCTCATTTCACCCACCCCTTTACCCCCTCTCCTCTGGCAACCAGCCATTTGTTCTCTGTATCTGTGAGTCTGTTTTGTTTTCTTTGTTGTGTTTTCATATTCCACAGATAAGTGAGGTCATGTGATATTTGTCTTTCTCTGACTTATTTTACCTGGCATAATACCCTCAACGTCCATCCATGTTGTTGCAAATGACAGCGTTTCATTCTGTTTTATGGCTGAGTAGAATTCCACAGTATACACATATACCACATCTTCTTTATCCATTCATCTATTAATGGACTTAGGTTTTTTTCATTTCTTGGCTATAGTAAATAATGCTGCAATGAACATAGGGGTGCATATACCTTTTCAAATTAGTGTTTTCATTTTCTTTGGATGAATAAGAAGTAGAATTGCTGTATTATATGGTAGTGCTCTTTTTAATTTTTGGAAGAACCTCTGTACTGTTTTCAATTCCCACCAACAGTGCATGAGAATTTCCTTTTCACCACCTCCTCACCAACACTTGTTATTTCTTATCGTTTTGATAATTACCATTCTGACAGGTGTGATGAGGTGATAACTCATTGTGGTTTTGATATGCATTTCCCTGATGGTTAGTGATGTTGAGCATATTTTCATGTGCCTGTTGGACATCTGTATGTCTTCTTTGAAAAAATGTCTATTCAGATACTCTGCCTATTTTTTAATTGGATTTTTTTTTTCTGTTAAGTTGTATGAGTTCTTCATATATTTTAGATATAAACCACTTATCGAATATATGACTTGAAAATACCTTCTCCCATTCACTAGGTTGCCTTTGTATTTTGTTGATGGTTTCCTTTGCTGTGCAGATTTTTTTTTTTTTTGGACGTGGTCCCATTGGTTTATTTTTGCTTTTGTTGCCATTGCCTTTGGAGTCAGCTAAAAAAAAAAAAAAGAAAAAATCACTAAAAGCAATGTTAAGGAGCTTACCACCTATGTTTTCTTCTAGAAGTTTTATGGCTTCTGGTTTTACATTCAAGTCTTTAATCCATTTTAAGTTAACTTTTGTGTATGGTGTAAGATTGTGGTCCAGATTCAGTTTTTTACATATGGCCATCCAGTTTTCCCAACACCATTTCTTGAAGAGACAGTCCTTTCCCCAATCTTTATTTTTGCCTCCTTTGTTACAAATTAATTGACCATATATGCATGGGTTTATTTCTGGGATCTCTGTTCTGTTCCATTGATTTCTGTATCTACTTTCATGCTAGTATCATGCTAGTTTGACTACTATGTCTTTGTAATATAATTTAAAATCAAGAAGCATCATGCCTTCAGCTTTGTTCTTCTTTTTCAAGATTTATTTGGCTATTTGGGTTATTTTGTGGTTCCATACAAATTTTAGGTTTTTTATATTTCTGTGAAAAATGCTATTGGAATTTTGATAGGGACTGCATTGAATTTATAGAATGCTTTGGAGTATGGACTTTTTAATATTAATTTTTCCAATCCATGAACATATAATATCTTCCCATTTATTTCTGTCCTCCTCATTTCTTTTACCAAATTCTTACAGTGTTCTGTGTACAAGCCATTCACCCCTTGGTTAAGTTTATTTGTAAATATTTAATTCTTTTTGGTGCTATTGTAAATGGGAATTTTTTTCTTAATTACGCCAAATGATTTTTTTTTTGCATCTTTTGAGATGATCATATGATGTTTATCCTTCCTTTTTTTTTTAACATCTTTATTGGAGTATAATTGCTTTACAATGGTGTGTTAGTTTTTGCTTTATAACAAACTGAATCAGTTGTACATATACATATGTTCCCATATCTGTTCCCTCTTGCATCTCCCTCCTTCCCACCCTCCCTATCCCACCCCTCTAGGTGGTCACAAAGCACCGAGCTGATCTCCCTGTGCTATGCGGCTGCTTCCCACTAGCTATCTATTTTACGTTTGGTAGTGTATATATGTCCATGCCACTCTCTCACTTTGTCACAGCTTACCCTTCCCCCTCCCCATATCCTCAAGCCCATTCTCTAGTAGGTCCATGTCTTTATTCCCGTCTTGCCCCTAGGTTCTTCATGACCTTTTTTTTTTCTTCTTAGATTCCATATATATGTGTTAGCATACAGTATTTGTTTGTCTCTTTCTGACTTACTTCACTCTGTATGACAGACTCTAGGTCCATCCACCTCACTACAAGTAACTCAATTTCGTTTCTTTTTATGGCTGAGTAATATTCCATTGTATATATGTGCCATATCTTCTTTATCCATTCATCTGTTGATGGACACCTAGGTTGCTTCCATGACCTGGCTATTGTAAATAGAGCTTCAGTGAACATTTTGATACATGGCTCTTTTTGAATTATGGTTTTCTCAGGGTATATGCCCAGTAGTGGGATTGCTGGGTCGTATGGTAGTTCTATTTTTAGTTTTTCAAGGAACCTTCATACTGTTCTCCATAGTGGCTGTATCAATTTACATTCCCACCAACAGTGCAAGAGGGTTCCCTTTTCTCCACACCCTCTCCAGCATTTATTGTTTGTAGATTTTTTGATGATGGCCATTCTGACTGGTGTGAGATGATATCTCATTGTAGTTTTGATTTGCATTTCTCTAATGATTAATGATGTTGAACATTCTTTCATGTGTTTGTTGGCAATCTGTATATCTTCTTTGGAGAAATGTCTGTTTAGGTCTTCCGCCCATTTTTGGATTGGGTTGTTTGTTTTTTTGATATTGAGCTGCATGAGCTGCTCATAAACTTTGGAGATTAATCCTTTGTCAGTTGCTTCATTTGCAAGTATTTTCTCTCATTATGAGGGTTGTCTTTTCGTCTTGTTTAGGGTTTCCTTTGCTGTGCAAAAGCTTTTAAGTTGCATTAGGTCCCATTTGTTTATTTTTGTTTTTATTTCCATTTCTCTAGGAGGTGGGTCAAAAAGGATCTTGCTGTGATTTATGTCATAGAGTGTTCTGCCTATGTTTTCCTCTAAGAGTTTGATAGTGTCTGGCCTTACATTTAGGTCTTTAATCCATTTGGAGTTTATTTTTGTATATGGTGTTAGGGAGTGTTCTAATTTCATTCTTTTACATGTACCTGTCCAGTTTTCCCAGCACCACTTATTGAAGAGGCTGTCTTTTCTCCACAGTATATTCTTGCCTCCTTTATCAAAGATAAGGTGACCATATGTGCGTGGGTTTATCTCTGGGCTTTCTATCCTGTTCCATTGATCTATATTTCTGTTTTTGTGCCAATACCATACTATCTTGATTACTGTAGCTTTGTAATATAGTCTGAAGTCAGGGAGCCTGATTCCTCCAGCTCCATTTTTCGTTCTCAAGATTGCTTTGGCTCTTCGGGGTCTTTTGTGTTCCCATACAAATTGTGAAATATTTTGTTCTACTTTTGTGAAAAATGCCACTGGTAGTTTGATAGGGATTGCATTAAATCTGTAGATTGCTTTAGGTAGTAGAGTCATTTTCACAATGTTGATTCTTCCAATCCAAGAACATGGTATATCTCTCCATCTATTTGTGTCATCTTTAATTTCTTTCATCAGTGTCTTATAATTTTCTGCATACAGGTCTTTTGTCATCTTAGGTAGGTTTATTCCTAGATATTTTATTCTTTTTGTTGCAATGGTAAATGGGAGTGTTTTCTTAATTTCACTTACAGATTTTTCATCATTAGTGTATAGGAATGCCAGAGATTTCTGTGCATTAATTTTGTATCCTGCTACTTTACCAAATTCATTGATTAGCTCTAGTAGTTTTCTTGTAGCATCTTTAGGATTGTCTATGTATAGTATCATGCCATCTGCAAACAGTGACAGCTTTACTTCTTCTTTTCCAATTTGGATTCCTTTTATTTCTTTTTCTTCTCTGATTGCTGTGGCTAAAACTTCCAAAACTATGTTGAATAATAGTGGTGAGAGTGGGCAACCTTGTCTTGTTTCTGATCTTAGTGGAAATGGTGTCAGTTTTTCACCATTGAGGACAATGTTGGCTGTGGGTTTGTCATATATGGCCTTTATTATGTTGAGGAAAGTTCCCTCTATGCCTACTTTCTGCAGGGTTTTTATCATAAATGGGTGTTGAATTTTGTTGAAAGCTTTCTCTGCATCTATTGAGATGATCGTATGGTTTTTCTCCTTCAATTTGTTAATATGGTGTATCACATTGATTGATTTGCATATATTGAAGAATCCTTGCATTCCTGGAATAAACCCCACTTGATCATGGTGTATGATCCTTTTAATGTGCTGTTGGATTCTGTTTGCTAGTATTTTGTTTAGGATTTTTGCGTCTCTGTTCATCAGTGATATTGGCCTGTAGTTTTCTTTCTTTGTGACATCTTTGTCTGGTTTTGGTGTCAGGGTGATGGTGGCCTCGTAGAATGAGTTTGGGAGTGTTCCTCCCTCTGCTATATTTTGGAAGAGTTTGAGAAGGATAGGTGTTAGCTCTTCTCTAAACGTTTGGTAGAATTCACCTGTGAAGCCATCTGGTCCTGGGGTTTTGTTTGTTGGAAGATGTATAATCACAGTTTCAATTTCAGTGCTTGTGATTGGTCTGTTCATATTTTCTATTTCTTCCTGGTTGTCTCGGAAGGTTGTGCATTTCTAAGAATTTGTCCATTTCTTCCAGGTTGTCCATTTTATTGGCATACAGTTGCTTGTAGTAATATCTCATGATCCTTTGTATTTCTGCAGTATCCTTCCTTTTGTTAATGTGGTGTATCACATTGATTGATTTGAATTTGCTGAACCATCCTTGATTTCCTGGAGTGATCCCACTTGATCAAGATGTATGAATCTTTTAACATACTGTTGCATTTGGTTTGCTAATAATTTGTTGAGGACTTTTGCATCTATGTTCATCAGAGATACTGGCCTATAATTTTCATTTTTTTGTTGTCCTTGTATAGTTTACATATCAGAGTTATGCTGACCTCGTAAACTGAGTTTGGAAGCATTTCCTCCTATTTAATTTTTTGGAGAAATTTGAGAAAGAGACGTATTAAATCATATTTGAACGTTTGGTAGAATTCACTGGTGAAGCATTCTGTACCTGCACATTTGTTTGTTGTGCGGGTTTTTTGTTTTGTTTTGTTTTGTTTTGATTACTGATGCAATCTCCTTACTAGTAACTAGTCTACTTAGATTTTCTATTTCTTTATGATTCAGTTTTTGAAGATTGTATGTTTCTAGGAATTTATCCATATAATTTCAACACATCTAGGAATTTGTTGCCATATAATTTCTCACAGCAGTCTCTTGTGATCTTTTGTATTTCTTTGGTATCAGTTGTAACTTCTCTTTCATTTCTAATTGTGTTTATTTGACTCCTCTCTCTTTTTTTTATCTTAGTGTGTCTAGCTAAAGTTTTGTCATTTGTGTTTATCTTTTCAAACAACCAGCTCTTAATTTCACTGGTCTTTTCTGTTTTCTTTTTCTCTCTCTCTCTTTTTTTTTTTCCTCTGTTTCATTTATTTCTGCTCTGGCCTTAATTATTTCCTTTCTTCTATTTACTTTGCATTTCATTTATTCTTCTTTTTCTAGTTTCTAAGGTGGAAAGTTAGATTGTTTATTTGAGATTTTCCTTGCTTCTAGAGATAGGCCTCTATCACTATAAACTTTACTCTTAGAATTGCTTTTACTGCATCCCATAAATATTGGTATATTGTATTTTCATTTTTATTCGTCTCAAGGTATTTTAAAATTTCTTCTTTGATTTATTCATTGACCCTTTGGTTGTTCAGTACATGTTATTTATTCTCATATTTGTGATTTTTCTAGTTTTCATCATGTTTTGATTTCTTGTTTTATACCATTGTGGTCAGAAAAGATGCTTGATATGATTTCAGTCTTCTTAAAATTTTTGAGACGTATTTTGTGGCCTAATATGTGGTCTGTCCTAAAGAACATTTGATGTGCCTGTAAGAAGAATGTGTATTCTGCTGGTTTAAGATGCAGTGCTCTCTATATATCTATTAAGTTCTTTCGATCTAATGTATCATTTAAGGCCAATGTTTCCTTATTTTTTGTCTGGATGATCTATCCATTGATGTAAGTAGGATATTAAATCCCCTACTATTGTGTGTGTGTGTGTGTGTATGTTTTATTTTATTGGATCATAGTTGACTTACAATGTTATATTAGTTTCAGATGTACAGCAAAGTGATTCAGTTATACATATACATATATTCATTCTTCTTCTGGTTCTTTCCCTGTATAACTTATTACAGAATATTGCGTAGAGTTCCCTGTGGTATACAGTAAGTCCTATTTTATATATAGTAGTGTGTATATGTTAATCCCAAGCTCCTAATTTTTCCCTCGGCCCCTCCCCACCCCCCACATTTCCCCTTTGGTAACTATAAGTTTGTTTTCAAAATCTGTGATTCTGTTTCTGTTTTATAAATAAGTTCATTTGTATTTTTTTAAAAATTAGATTCCACATATGAGTGATATCATATGATATTTGTCTTTCTCTGTCTGACTTACTTCACTTAGTACGATCATCTCTAGGTCCATCCATATTGTTGAAAATGGCATTATTTTATTCTTTTTGTGGTTGAGTAATATTCCATTCTATATATGTACCACATCTTCTTTATCCATTCCTCTGTTGATGGATATTTAGCTTGCTTCCATATCTTGGCTATTGTAAATAGTGCTGCAGTGAATATTGGGGTGCATGTATCTTTTCGAAGTATGGTTTCCTCTGGATACATGCCCAAGGGTGGGATTGCTGGATCATATGGTAGTTCTATTTTTAGTTTTTTAAGGAACTTCCATACTGTTCTCCATAGTGGTTGTACCAATTTACATTCCCACCAACAGTGTAGGAGGGTCCCCTTTTCTCCACACCCTCTCTAGCATTTATCATTTGCAGAGTTTTTGATGGTGGCCATTCTCACCGGTGTGAGGTGATACCTCACTGTGGTTTTGATTTGTATTTCTCTGATAATTAATGATGTTGAGCATCTCTTCATGTGCTTTTTGGCCATCTAAATCCCCTATTGTTGTTGTATTGCTGTCAGTTTCTCCTTTTAGGGCTGTTAATATTTGCTTTATATATCTAGGTGCTCCTATGCTGGCTGCATAAGTGTTTCCAAATGTTATATCTTTTTGATAGATTGAACCATTTATCATGGGTAATGCCCATCTTTCTATTTTTTTACAGTTTTTTGGGGGGTTTTTTTTTGCCTTATATAAGCCTAGCTACCTTAACTTTCCTTTGGTTTGCATTTGCATGATTCATCTTTTTCTATCCCTTCACTTTCAGTCTATGTGTGTCCTTATATCTGAAGTGAGTCTCTTGTAGGCTGCATATAGATGAGTCTTGTTTTTTGATCTATTCAGCCATTCTTTGTCTTTTGATTGGCAAGTTAACCCATTTACCTTTAAAGTAATTATTTATAGGTATGTACTTATTGCTATTTTGTTAATTATTTTCTGGCTGTTTTGTAGCTCCTTTCTGTTCCTTTGTTTTTCTCTTGCTTTATTCCCTTATAGTTTGATGACTTTCTTTAGTGTTATGCTGAGGCTCCTTGGTTCCTTTCTCATTATCTTTTGTGTATCTTATATTACCATGAGGCTCACATATACGAGCCTCCATATATACATAAAAACAATCTGTTTTATTTTGAGAGTAAATTAAGTTTGAACACATTCTAAAACTCTAAATTATTACTCCCCCCAACACATTTTATATTTTTGATGTCACATTTTATGTGTTTTTATTTTGTATATCCCTTAACTGATTAATGTAATTATAGTTATATTTACTACTTTCATCTTTTAATCTTCATGCTAGCTTTATAAGTGATTAGTTCACTACCTTTACTATATATCTACCTTTACCAGTGAGGTTTTTTTTAACTTTCATATGTTTTCTTTTTTCTTTTTTTTTAACATCTTTATTGGCGTATAATTGCTTTACAATGGTGTGTTAGTTTCTGCTTTATAACAAAGTGAATCAGTTATACATATACATATGGTCCCATATCTCTTCCCTCTTGCATCTCCCTCCCTCCCATCCTCCCCATCCCACCCCTCCAGGTGGTCACAAAGCACCGAGCTGATCTCCCTGTGCTATGCGGTTGCTTCCCACTAGCTATCTATTTTACGTTTGGTAGTGTATATATGTCCATGCCACTCTCTAACTTTGTCCCAGCTTACCCTTCCCCCTCCGCATATCCTCAAGTCCATTCTCTAGTTGGTCTGTGTCTTTATTCCTTTCTTGCCACTAGGTTCTTCATGACCTTTTTTTTTTTTTCTTAGATTCCATATATATGTGTTAGCATACTGTATTTGTTTTTCTCTGACTTACTTCACTCTGTATGACAGACTCTAACTCCATCCACCTCACTACAGATAACTCAATTTCGTTTCTTTTTATGGCTGAGTAATATTCATTGTTTTCTTTTTACTAATTTGTGCCCTTTTTTTTCAGCTTAAAAAACTCCTTTAACATTTCTAGTAAGGCCAGTTTAGTGGTGATTCACTCCTTGAGTTTTTGTTTGCCTGAAAAGCTCTTTTATCACTGCTTTAATTTTGGATGAAAACCTTGCCATGTAGAGTATTCTTGGTTGAAAGTTGTTTTTTTGTTTGCTAGTTTTTGTTTGTTTTTTGGTTTTTTTCCTCTCAGCACTTTGAATATATCATGCCACTCCCTTCTGGTCTGCAAAGTTTCCGCTGAGAATTCTGCTGATAGTCTTATGGGGGTTCCCTTGTATGTAACAAGTTGGTTTTCTCTTGCTGCTTTTAAGATTTTCTTTCTTTTGACATTATGATTATACTATGACATAGTGTTGGTCTCTTTAAGAGCATCTTGTTTGGAACCCTCTGAGCTTCCTGGATCTGAATGTCTGTTTCCTTCACCAGGTTAGGGAAGTTTTCATTCATCATTTATTCAAATAAATCTTCTACCTCCTTCTCTCTATCTTCTTTTTCTGAACCTCCTATAATAATGCAAATGTTATTCCTTTTGATGTTTTTCCTTAGGTCCCTTAAGCTATCTTCACTTTTTAAAATTCATTTTTCCTTCTGCTGCTCTGTTTGGGTGAGATCCACTGACCTGTGTTCCTGATCTCTGATCCTTTTCTCTGCTTCATCTAGTCTGATGTTGAAGCCTTCCAGTGTATTTTTTAGTTCAGTTATTGCTTTCTTCAGCTCTGAGACTTCTGTTTGGTACTGTCTTATATTTTCTCTCTCCTTGTTGAATTCTTGCTATGTGCATTCATTCTTCTCCTGAATTCAGAGATAAATTTTTTGACTATTACTTTGAACTCTTTTTCAGGCAAATTACTTACCTCTATTTCATTAAGGTCTTTTTCTGGGGTTTTATCTTGTTCTTTCATCTGGAACATATTCATTTGTTTCCTCATTTTGCTTACCTCTCTAGGTTTATTTTTACATATTAGGTGCAACAGCTATCTAGCTATCTCTCCTAGTCTTGAAGGAGTGGTCTTGGATAGGAGATGAGCCTTATCATTTAAGTATGCCCTCACCCATTGTTGTCTCTTAGAGCCTTTGTGATTGTCTATGCAGCATGATTTTTTCTTGAAAGGTCCTGATTGTTGAGGGTGCCTAGAAGTGCCTCTTCAGTAGTTTCAGACCCATGGAGTCCAGAATTGCAACCCTGCCCCTATCCTCCAGAGCCAGGTGCTCTAGTGGTGTCCTCTGTGTGCTCTGTGCATGCCCAGCTGACTTTGGTGGGACTGCAGGAGCAGAATGGGGGATGGATGTGCCCATCAGCTCTAGAGATTGCAAAAATGGTACTCTCCAGTGCCAGGACTAGCAAGGTAGATGGAGAATGTAAAAATGGCAACTGCCAGTGCCTCTGTTCCTGGAAAAGATCCCAACAAATTCATGCTCCTCCAGCAGTTGCTGTAATACTAACAAATGAATCTCCTTCTCATGTGTTCTAGTTGCTATTCACACTGTTGTTTTTGCACTGGGTCCTGGGGCAAGTGAGTCTGCATGAGCCCTTTAAGAGCAGACTCTCCATACCATATAGCCCTATGGTTCTCCTGGACACAAGCCCCTTTGGTTTTCAAATCCAGGCATTGTGGTGACTCATCCCACTGATGCAGGTCTCAAGAGTTGGGGTGCCTGATGTGGGGCACAAACCCCTCACTCCTCATGAAGAAGCTTCATATTTTGAAATCCCTCTCAATTGTGAGTTGCCATGCCAAGGATGGAGTTTTTGGCAAGACCACGTCTCTGCATCTCCTACCCATATCGATGTGATCCCTTTATCCTTTGTTGTGGAAGAGGTGTTCAACTAGTTTTCAGGTCCTTCCCAGAGGGAATTGTTTCACATGCAGCTGTAGATTTGTAGTGTCTGTGAGAGGATATGAGTTCAGAATCTCCCTATGCTACCATTTTGAACCACTTCCCTTGAATACTGTTTTTATTTATTTCATTATATCATGGCCATTTTCCCACCTTATCATATCCTTATGTTAATTATTTTAAATGACCTTTTAGGATTTCACTTTCTGGGTATACCATATTATTTGTAACCAAATACCTTTCATGTTTGGTTATAAAATTGTGCTCTCTTCATAATGTTCCTGTGAGCTTCCTTAAACATCACTGATCTCTGACTTTTTTCCTTCAGTACAAATTCATAGAGGTGGAGCATTTTACAGATTTTATGGACTTTAAAGCTTTTCATTTATGCTGACAAGTTGCTTTCTAGGAAAATTGTACCAAGTTAAACTTGCAGTATCTGCAAGCATGCCATTCTGCTATAGCATCTCCAGCACTAGGTTCTGCTGTATATTAAATATTTGTCAGTTTGATTCAAGATCTACTGCCAAGGACAAATGCATAGCCTTTGTATGTCCCAATTTTATCATTTATAAAAACTATTATAATAATAGTACCCACCCTTTTAAGATGGTTGTATTAAATGTACTAATACATGTAGAGCTTTGCACAGCACCTTCTTATAGATTAAATATTTAATAAATATTAGCTCAAATTCTTATCAGAAAAAATGGCATCTAGTTATAAATTTCATCCTTTTCGTTTGCTAATAAACTTGAGATTTTAAGTATGCTTGCTAGCTACATGTATCTCTTCTTTCTTAAATTACCTGTTAAGGTCATGTGCCTCTTTTCTATTATAGCGTGTGCCCTTTTTCTATCCACTTATAAATACTCCTTATATATAAAGATAATTATTTTATGTCATGTTTTAAAATTATTCCCTCAAGTTGTACTTTCTGTTAACTTTCCCTATTAAATGTTAGGGCACTTCAAACTTATATGAATATAGGGAAGGAATTGATGCTATCACTCAGCAGAAATCTGTGAGAAAGTCTGCCATATCTTCAAGGCTATGTATACAGATATGGTGAATTCGCCTCTAAAAAAGGTTTGAAAGCATTCCATGTGACTTAACATGCTGTGCTATCACTTTTAATTTTCTAAATAGCCTCTAGTTGTCTTTCAAATTTTTTTTAATCAAAATTGATACCCAAATAAGTCTCAGATTGTTATCCAGTTTCCAAGTAGTTGACAAGTGGTTAAAACTTTGCTGCTAATATTTAGTGTTATTGCATTGCAAGCACTATGGTTAAATATTATGTATTATCTTTTTGTGTATTTATGAACTCAATCATATATAATATATTATTCAAATCCTCTATGTCATTGATTTTAAATGGTGATGGAGCAGAGGAGGGAAATCATGATAAGAAAATGAATATGGCTGAGCCCCATCTACTTCCCATTCTCTATTCAAGGATGGATCAAAATCTCTGGATTTATGAGGCTGGGAGTAGAGTGAGGATACAATAACAGACACCTTGAAAAAAAAAAAAACTCAGATAACCCTGCTGTTATCTCCATATCTTTCCCTGTATCTCTGGAGAAGCATGGCACTAGAGTCCTCTTTATTATGCTCTACTTGATCTGTCAAAAATGCTGAGCTTAAGACCTCACAGTGATTGCTGATGTTGACGTGGACTATTGGCCTTCCAATAGGCCTTCTTCATCAAAGGATCTAACTCTTTCCCACTTCAGTCCAAGTGGGTCTGGTTAGGGCTCAATTTCCAGCCTTTGGATTGCAGCAAGAAATCCAAACTTTTAGCTCCATATACAACTCCTGCTCTTTCTCTTCACCTTGCCTTTTTCTTGCTTTTACCTTTACCTAGAATTTTGGACCATCTCTCCCAGATCTACTATTGCTTAGCTGACTAACTTAAATTGATATTTTATTATTTAAATCAGTTGTCAACTTCTCAGAGTAGGTTTTCCTGAAGGTTGGGTCGGGTCATGAACTAAAACATTCTTTTTTTTTTTTTTTCCTGCTTTTATCACTAAACTTCCACACTGTGCTATAATTGTAGGTTTATGTGTCTGTCTCTCTGAATGTACCGTGAGCAGCTAGATACTATCACCTAGTACATTCTCTCACACATAGTGAATATGAAGTGAGTGTTTGCTGAAGGACTATTTTCTAAAAGGGAATTAAGAAGGTGAAAGAAAGAAAAGGAAAGAAAATAGAGATTGGTAAAATATGGTGGATATGAAAATAGAGATGCACGGGTTCTGAGCTACTTGAGGATACTACTTTTACTTTATGCGTCAATATGTCTCCTCCTACTGACAAAGTTCCTGGCACGTGGAGGAACTCCATAAATATTTATAGAAAGAAAAAATTAGTCTACAGACATCTAAGTAAAACCTGTCTCATACTGGGGGAGGACTTGTATAGCTTCTTTGACTTTCTTCCAGATCTGTTTTGATGATCAAATAAAGATGTCGGTCTACTTGTTGGGAAAATTGTGATTTTTTTCAATGGAATTCATCTTGTTATTGGAATACCATCAATGGTATTCCAGTGCTTAGAATTACAAATTTGTTTCCATTGCCTCTTTACCGTCATGATTCTTCCAAAACCAGGGAAGATATTCTTAACTTCTGGTTTTGCTTTCTATTGCACACAAATCTTTATCACCATCCAACTTTCATTCTTTATTTTATGTCAGTTCTATACATGTAATGTCTTATATAAAATATCATATGCTCCAAGCAGGAAATGTACACAATCAACAGGCTGCACTTTGAAGGGGAAAGAATGCCCACAATCTTAGTATCTCCCCAAAATGAATTGTAATGATACAAACTCAAAAGCTAAGAACTAATATGAAATGGTTGAATATAGATGTCAACACTTTTAAATGGATTGCCTTTTTTTATTGTACGCTACACATTTTTGTCAAGGGAATTTGATAATTATAAACTGCAACAATAATGAGGTTTTGAATATTCATAAGCAATTAAAATGCCTCGGTGAATTTTAGCAGTGCCCTGTGGAAGTGTTACTCATTTTTAGAAATAACTGGGCTGTAATAATCAAATTCCCAAATATTCTGTTAAAAATAGACAGGGGAAAATCCTAATTTAGTAATGTTTTCATGTAATAGAAAGGTTGATGCTTGACTTATTCAAGGTTGCTGTTATCATGCTTAATTTATGGCATTTGGGGTCATTTTGACATAACATAATGCCTATATATTTTTACATTCTGGAAGGTCACAGATATGTCTTTGGTATTAAAAAAAACCGTCCATCTGCAGTTGTATAAACCTCCTCAAGTGTGGAGTGGTGTGGGGACAGGATGCACTTTTCATTTGGCATGTCGTGGCAGAGACTGGCTAAGCTCTCACCACATCAGCTTCCTTTTCTTCCTGAGGATACAACCTGGCAGTATTTCCAGCCTACTTTCCGTTGCGGTGTCACCATGTTGAAGTTGCTACTCACAGAATGGTAGCAGGAATGAGACGCTTCATTTCCAGTGTGGTCCATAATAACCTCTCACTCATAGTCACCCTGTTCTTTCCCCTCCCAGGGGAAGATGGCAGAATCAAAAGATGAGAGGAGACTGGAATCCCTAAATCTCAGCCTACAAAAAAGCCACTTAACTAAAACACCCACATTAGATTGTTACAACTCAAAGTAAACATTCATCGTACCTCTGAAATTTGGGAGTTTGTTTATTATAGTAGCTAACTTTAGCCTAATAACGCATGAGGGATGGAGGGAGAAACTGCCAACTCTGGCTTTTTTCCAACCATACCCGAAATAATGACTATAGTTGCAGCTAGAGTGACTCTTTGAATTCTTCTATAATGTGATATTTTGAAGGTTTTTAATCTGATATCTTTGCAAAATTAATTTCACCAAATTTAAATACATATGTTTCCATTTAATACATTGGTTGGCCCTCTTCAATTTTATTTATCTAGAGTTGTAGCAAGACAATTTAAGGGCCATTCCATTGATACTCTCTTTCTCAGTGAATGCTTTCCTATAATCATTTCTTTCTTTATTAATTCTTTTACCATTTACAAATAGTTTTGAATAGATCTTATGTGCCAGACCCTATACTGGAATTAGGGAAAACAATAGTAAATAAGGCAGATAGGGTCTTTACCCTCATGAACCTTGTGGTTTTAGTAGAAGAAGCAGACCTTATACTACTAATCATATAAATCATATAAATGACATTTACTTGGTATTATAACAAATGCTATGAAAGGAAAATCTAGTCACTGTGGCACAATGTAACAGGGAGGCCTAAATCTAGGACCAATAGTGGTGGTGTCAGGAAAGACTTCCAAAATAAATGTATTTAAACTGAAACCTGAAGGCTGAGTCAACTACTTAGCTGGGGTAAAGAGGGAGAGAAAGCAGCAAGAAAAGCATTGCAGAGTGAAGGAACAACATATGCAAAGGTCTTAGTAAAATTATTAAGAACTAGTATTCATTGTTTGCTTTTTAGAAGCTAAACATTGCTCTGATTTAATTTAATGTATAATCCTCATTTAATTTCTCACAAAAGGGCTATTGCATGAATAATAATACTCTCCCATTAGAAAAAAGAAAGCTTATCATTGGAATGAAATGTAGTGTGTTGGAGCATGCGGAAAAAGAACAGGGCGTAGAAGAAATTGATGAAGGAAGCAGAAGCAAATCATGCGGGGCCTGTGCCACGTATTAGAGTGAAAGGGTGTACTTTAAGCAAGAGAGTTTGATGCAAGAGAGTTTGATAATATTTTTAGTAGTCTTCTACCCTCTCTCTTTAGGTAGAGAATATTACAGGAAATAAAAATGACTTACTGTAAATTAATGAATTAATTCTATCTAGCTAGCTAGTTATTATTTATTTACTTACTTATTTGCTTATCTGTCTATCTATCTATTTATATTAGAAGATGCTCTACTAACCCAACATTATGATAGATACTTTCGAGTATACAAGATAAGAAAAATACCTTGTCTTTGCGCTCAAGGATATAACTCTCACTTGCTCACTAGCAGGAATTCAATATTACCCTATTTTAGGAATGAATAGTTAAAACTTCCTGTATTAGTTTTCTTTTACTGAGTAACAAGTTACCACCAGTGTAGTGGCTTAAAACAACACACATATACTAGCTCACCATTTCCGTGAATGTGGAGTCTGGGCACAGCAAGGCTTAGCTGGATCCTCTGCTCAGGTTCTCGTAGGCTGCAATCAAGGTGTTAACCAGGGCTGTTGTCTCATCGGAGGCTTGGGGTTCTCAGCTCACTTGTTTCTGGCAGAAGTCAGTTCCTATAGTTGTAGCTTATACAACATATATACGTATACACACACATATATATATGCATGCATGTATATAGTCCCTTAGCTTCTAGAAGCCTTCCTTCCCTGACACAAAGAAGACTTCTAGAAGCTAAAGGACTATATACATCTTTATAGTCATTTGAACATTCTTTAGGAAAGAGTAGATACCACCTTCTTCCTGTTATTTAATATCCCTAGCAGCCATATGTCCTAACTTGCCTTGGACAATACTCACACCTATTGTCCCAGTGTAATTTTTACAGTGTTCTTTTAAACTCTCAAGAATATTTCAGTTTTTTATTGTCTATGTATTTATAGCCCTGATGTAGGAAGAAAATAACTCCTTCAAACCTGATGCCATTCAATATTTGTGATTCCCTTGTTCTGATTCCAGGGCTCACTAAGCAAACTTCTGACAATTTTCATGTCTATAGGAAGAAAACTCTGGTTGGACTAACATCACAGCTAGATTCACTCATTGCTTGTCTTTCTCATTATAAATTAATGAACAGACTTTCTGATTTATAAACTTCAATCCCTTACTAGTAAGACATTTCCTGATACTAATCAATCTCAGAATCCTGAGCAGACAGAGTTGCAAAACCATCACATTATGGTTGAGGACCAAGATGAACTCATTAAGTCAAAGGATTCCCTGCAAAGCCATGCATCCAGACCACTGACCTTTGGCAGATTCACCTTGACCACTCTTTGTGGGTCTTTATTATAAACACTTCCAGTAGCTTAGACAGTAAAGTGGAAGAGATAAGTGGAGATCTGAGTTGTTAGAGACGTCGAGGCAGGCTTCCTAGAGGAGAGGTGTAATATGAACTAAGTCTCCAAGATGGAGTGGGTTAGATGAACAGGCAGAAAAAATCCATAAGGTCACATACATTCTTCAGTAATTTGCCATTCTTTGTTAGCTGAGCGTTTCCAGTTAGCTAGAGCATGGGCTGATTACTCCATGAATAACGGTTTGCTTTCCAACTGTACCACCATGTTCAAGAGATAGACAACCTCCCCTGCTTAGCCACAGATCAACTTCAGACCTTGGTAGTAAGAAAGTCATATTCTAGAATTCTGAGATAGTTAGTGGATCTATTTATTCATTAAATATTTATTGAGCACCACTGTGAAGCAGGTGCTGGGCTAAGGTGCTGGGAACACAGTGGTGCAGAAGACAATTGCATGCCCAGGCCTTACAGCCTGCAGAGGAAGACTATCTTAGTTCATTTGGGTGGCTATACAAAAATACCATAGACCGGGTGGTTTACAAACAGCATACACTCACAACAGTTATATGACTGGGGGTTGATAGGATGCTGTGGAGGTGTATATGCGGAGGGCTTCGGAGAAGGCTAGACAGAGGGACTGACACCATCACGGAAATCTGAACAAGATTAAGCAAAGAAGAAGGAAGGATGGAGAGTTCTTCAAGCAAACAAACAAAAATTACAAAAGCCCAAAAGTCAGGAACAAAACAAAACAGATTTTAGGACATTATTCAATATGCTCGGATTGGTGAGACCCAAGATTAGGGAAGTAAGATGAGAGTCAAGGGCATTTTAGGCCCATTCTGATGTTTTGTCCTGACCCCAAGAATATTGGGGAGCAGCTGAAGGGCTCCTGCAGCATGGATTCATGATACCAGACACCCAAACCTTGCAATGCCTTGGAATTTGTTTGGGTGAAGGGGAGGGTAGTGGTCAGGACAATTGCATACCTACATACATTATTATCAATTCTATGGGAATTTTCTTCTGGCATTTGCAAATATATTTATGTTTTTCAGAAATAAATTCACATAGCACTTTTTGCTTTATGACAAAAGAGATGCAGTCGTATTTGGGGGAAAAAAACTTGAATGAAAAAGATTTCTTGGACATAGTCCCATCTTCTGTCCCTTGTAATAATGGTTTTGGTTTGGGAATCGATAGCCCTGTACTCCTATCTTCTAGGAGTGTTTTGCACTGCTCAGTAGCTGTCAAGTTAATAAATTTCTTGGTATTATATTTTATATTCTTTACCTGGAATTTACATTTCCTTTTTGTTTGCGATTTCAGTTTGAAATCAGTGTTACAAACTTTCCATTAGATAATGAATGAAGGAAGAATACAGTCCCTCTTGCCCATAACCATCCTACATTTGCTCCTCTTATCAATTTGTCTTGGGTGTTTTTTATTCTTTCACCCATGCAGTCAAACATACAAAAACTATTTGTCATCTGTTATGCGCTCTATTTCTAAAGTAATCACTGTTTTGTGTTTAAAGATCTTTGTATTAACAGCCCCTTCCCTGATTTCTACTGGTAGTGTTTCATTATAAAATTCATCCAGAAACAAAAAATACCTTCTCGATTTAAATTCTTGCAGAGTATGGTCAGCATTCAGGGGAAATGACTTTATTATAATTGACAGAGAAATGGGCCCAGGAAACGCAAAAGCATGCAAAACCTTTAAAGTTTTTTTTGCAGATTCAGTCTGGGAATGGGTGAAACCATCCTGACGATATTTGAATACTTCCTAAGGAAAAGTGTTGCGTTCCCTCAAAGCACTGAAAGCGTGAACACAATGAGGAGAACAGAGTGTCTTGTGTTTCTGTTTGCAGGTGTTTTATGTAGGACTGGCAGCTTACTCTACCACAGTGTAACTTTCTAACCGTTTCTTGCTGTCATTATAACTAGCATAAACGATATTTTTATGGGAATTGAACCACTCAAATTTTCATGAAGATAAGTAAAAAGGAGACAAGTTTTGTAAAGAAATAAATCTACAAGTGATAAATTCTTCAGTAGTCCTTCCCTGGAAACATTAGAGATGTGATATACCAGTTGTACTTTAATAATTTAAAAAGTGTCTACCTTCTCTTCACTAACTAATGCTTAACCTAGCAATTCAGGGTCCCACTGCCAGAATACATCCTTACAAAGTGATATTTTTCTCCTGTGAAGAGGCACGCAGCCAGCCCCAAAAGCTCTAAGTGCAAATCAAAGGTGCCTTTATCAGAGAAAGGGGAGGTCTCTAAAGTTACCTTAAATTGGGAAAAAAAAAAACAAAAACAAACTCAAGAAAAGGATATTAAGAGGAAATGACTCAGTATAAATTCTGCCATTTTGGGCTTCAGTGCTTCACTGATACACAGAATAGATCAATAACCAAAAAACACCAGGCAAGGATGAGTTGCCTTTGGTCCCAGTATGAGGAAGTATGAGAAAAGAAGGAAATATGAGCTGTTCTTAAATCATAAGACCTTAACAACTGTGAAAGATATTTTAGTGTATAAGCTTATTCATATTATTTGTTCCAAGACTTATTCCATTCTACAATTTTCCTATGAACTTATGATATATTCATATATAGATAATTATTCTATATGTTACCCCAGACATATATATTTTCTCACTTCATCTCAAGAACAGATACATTTATCTCAAGAATATAATACATTTATTCTTTTCTACAATCATTTTTTGATCTTATATAAGCATCCATCAATAAGGAAAAAAAAAGATATTATTTGATGATGTGATTATGTCTTTGCCTTAAACTTACAGTGACTCAGAGTCCCTATCTGTAAACTAAGAGTAATAATAATAATAATGATACCTTTATCAGGAATTAAATGAGTTAGTATTCATAAAGCATTTAGAAGATAGCATGATTCAATATATGCAAATCAATCAATCTGATACACCATATTAACAAATTGAAGAATAAAAACCATATGATCATCTCAATAGATGCACAAAAAGCTTTTGACAAAATTCAACACCATTTTATGATAAAAACTCTCCAGAAAGTGGGCATAGAGGGAACCTACCTCAACATAATAAAGGCCATATATGACAAACCCTCAGCAAACATCATTCTCAGTGGTGAAAAACTGAAAGCATTTCCTCTAAGATCAGGAACAAGACAAGGATGTTGACTCTCGCCACTGTTATTCAACATAGTTTTAGAAGTCCTAGCCGTGGCGATCAGAGAAGAAAAAGGAATACAAATTGGAAAAGAAGTAAAACTGTCACTGTTTGCAGATGACATGATACTATACATAGATAATCCTAAACATGCCACCAGAAAACTACTAGAGCTAATCAATGAATTTGGTAAAGTTGCAGGTTACAAAATTAATGCACATAAATCTCTTGCATTCCTATACACTAACAATGAAAGATCAGAAATAGAAATTAAAGAAACAATCCTATTCACCATTGCAACAAAAAGAATAAAATACCTAGGAATAAACCTACCTAAGGAGGTACAAGAACTGTACTCAGAAAACTATAAGACACTTATGAAAGAAATCAATGTTGACAAAAATAGTTGGAGAGACATACCATGTTCTTGTATTGGAAGAATCAACATTGTGAAAATGACTGTTCTACCCAAAGCAATCTACAGATTCAATGCAACCCCTATCAAATTACCATTTTTTACAGAACTAGAACAAAAAATCTTAAAAGTTGTATGGAGACACAGAAGACCCTGAATAGACAAAACAATCTTGAGGGGAAAAAAACGGAGCTGGCAGAATCAGACTCCTTGACTTCAGACTATACTACAAAGCAACAGTAATCAAGACAATATGGTACTCGCACAAAAACAGAAATATGGATCAATGGAACATGATAGAAAGTCCAGAGATAAACCCAGGCACCTATGGTCAACTAATCTATGACAAAGGAGGCAAGGATATACAATGGAGAAAAGCCAGCCTCTTCAATAAGTCGTGCTGGGAAAATGGAACAGCTACATGTAAAAGAATGGAATTAGAACACTCCCTAACACCATACACAAAAATAAACTAAAAATGGATTAAAGACCTAAACGTAAGACCGGACACTATAAAACTCTTAGAGGAAAACACAGGAAGAACACTCTTTAACATAAATCAGAGCAAGATCTTTTTTGACCCACCTCCTAGAGAAATGGAAATAAAAAAAAAATAAATGGGGTCTAGTGAAACTTAAAAGCTTTTACACAGCAAAGGAAACCATAAACAAGACGAAAAGACAACCCTCGGAATGGGAGAAAATATTTGCAAACCAACCAACGGACAAAGGATTAATTTCCAAAATATATAAACAGCTCATGCAGCTCAATATTAAAAACACAAACAACCCAATTTAAAAATGTGCAGAAGACCTAAATAGACATTTCTCCAAAGAAGACATACAGATGGGCAAGAAGCACATGAAAAACTGCTTAACATCACTAATTATTAGAGAAATGCAAATCAGAACTACAGTGAGGTATCACCTAACACCAGTTAGAATGGGCATCAACAGAAAATCTACAATCAACAAATGCTGGAGAGGGTGTGGCGAAAAGGAAACCCTCTTGCACTGTTGGCAGGAATGTAAATTGATACAGCCGCTATGGAGAACAGTATGGAGGTTCCTTAAAAGACTAAAATAGAATTACCATATGACCCAGCAATCCCACTACTGGGCATATACCCAGAGAAAACCATAATTCAGAAAGACACATGCACCCCAATGTTCACTGCAGCACTATTTACAATAGGCAGGTCATGGAAGCAATCTAAATGCCCATCGACAGACGAATGGATAAAGAAGTTGTGGTACATATATACAATGAAATATTACTCAGCCATAAAAAAGAACAAAACTGGGTCATTTGTAGAGACGTGGATGGCCCTAGAGACTGTCATACAGAGTGAAGTAAGTCAGAGAAAAACAAATATCATGTATTAATGCATATATGTGGAATCTAGAAAAATGGTACTGATGAACCGGTTTGCAAGGCAGAAGTAGAGACACAGTTGTAGAGAACAAACGTACGGACACCAAGGGGGAAAGCGGTGGGGGGTGGGGTCGGGGGATGATTTGGGAGATTGGGATTGACATGTATACACTAATACGTATAAAATGCATAACTAATAAGAGCCTGCTGTATAAATAAATAAATAAATAAATAAATAAATAATTTTTAAAAAGATAGCATGGGACATAGTAAGTACTCATAATTATTAGCTATTATTATCCATGGGTATTCCCATGGATATCATCTAATTGTCATATAACTGTTATGCATTTTAGGATTAATAAAGCTTGCTTACTCTCATAATGAAATTCAGCATAAAGTGAAGTTTGACTTTGTTTTTTCCTGTTGTTACTTCTCACAATTGCCTTGTAAATTAAGCAGGTCATGAAGTGTAAAGGAAAAAGGACTGATAATTACAAAGCTTAGGTTCTCATTTTACATTCCGCTAGTCAGTTTTGGTAAGTTATGTTATTTGCCTAGGCCTCAGTTTCCTTGTAGCCAAAATAAGGCCTATATGTTTATAGTTCTGTAGAGGCATTTATTGCTTATGATGTAACATATGCTAAAAGAATCAAGTATTTATCCTCTTCCTAAAAGTCTATTTTTACCTAATTTTTAAATTTTACCTTGCTATGAGAACAAAAACCCACAATTAGGGACAACTCACAACAGACACTTAGCAGCTCACCAGGGATTAATTTCTGTTACATATTGTGATACATTTTTTACATGACAGAATGTTACATTGTTCCTGGATGTCCCAGCATGTGGCAAATGATTATAACTTCATTGCTGATGTTTGAAAGATTTTGACTGATAAGGTAAGCCTTATGCTTTCATATTTCTTTTGTTTCTGCTTCATTCTTCTTATAAATAATTCATTGAACAAAATTACTGTCCCAGAAAAATAGTCTGTTTCTTCAGCCCTTTCACACTTTATAGATCAGTGCATATAATATTTAATACATATCCATGGAATTTAGAAATCTCATTTTTCACTTTGCTCCACAGGACTTTAAAGGCATATATTTTTACAAAATATATTTATAAACTCTATATTGCAAAAGCATTGTGCCTAATTCCTTCTATTTATGTCCTAAATCTCTTTGATACAAGGACAACTTTCACTCATTTGCTATAATAATAAAAAATTGCTGTCATTTATTAGGTACTTATGAACTCACTCATTACCTCATTTTTTTTCTCTTTACAACAATACTGTGAGGTAAGTATTAACATGAGCATTTTACAAGTTGAGAAACTGAGCTCACAGAAATTAAATAATTTGCCCAAGGTACCTAAAGAGTTAGTGCTGGAATCAGGATTTAAATTCTGAGTGTTCAGATACCTGAGCTCATGTTATTAAGCATTAGACACAGTTCCCTTTTGGAATGAGGCCAGCCTGAAGGAATGGAATAGATTCCAGCCCAGGCTGCTGGAATCTGCATTTCCACTATGCTGTTGCCCAAGTAATTGTTGTTATTTAGGTTTTAAACTATCCTTCCAACGTGATCCACTTGAAAGTTTCTAACAGGTATTAGAAAATCCATTTTGTATTTCCTGACAAAAACAGTCTACCTAGACTTCAGTCTATCTAAACTCCCCATCTTATTTTTTTATTAATTAATGCTGCGTTGGGTCTTCGTCACTGCACGTGGGCTTTCTCTCTAGTTGCGGCGAGCAGGGGCTACTCTTCATTGCGCTGCGTGGGCTTCTCATTGCAGTGGCTTCTCTTGTTGCGGAGCACAGGCTCTAGGCACGCGGGCTTCAGTAGTTGTGGCACTCAGGCTCAGTAGTTGTGGGGCACGGGCTGAGTTGCTCCGGGGGCATGTGGGATCATCCTGGACCATGGCTTGAACCCATGTCCCCTGCATTGGCAGGTGGATTCTTAACTGCTGTGCCACCAGGGATATCCCTCCATCTTATTCTGACTGAAGGTAACTGAAGGCAAAGGCTGAAGGGAGTTGTGGTGACCAGCACAGAGCCAACCAGGCCAGCCAACCAACACTGCCAATCAGTGGGCAGATCCATGCTCCAGGGGAAGAATCACATCCTTGAAACAGGAAATGCCAGAATATTGAAAAGCAGTGGGGAAAATGTCATTACAGTAGGAATGATGGAATTGAACAGTTTAAGAGGGGAAAAAGACAAAGAAATAAGAAAGACTAAACAAAGAAATTTGGAGCCATGAACAACCACAACAAAATCAAAGTCCTCTCTCTTCATTACATCGTATTACCTCTTTAATGTTTCCACAGATGTGCTTTAAAGAAACATATGTTTGTTATTTGTTTACGAGATCCTCATAGAAATATTTTGTGAGTGTGGAAAGAAGACAGACTCTAGTACAATGGATAGTTTTATGGAAAAGTTACTTGTGAATTTCCTTGCATGTTTTTAAACTCTATTGCCTTGAATTTTAAGTCTAGATTCCATTTTCTGAGTCACCATTTCCATACAGGCAATGAAAATTACCTTCTAATATAATGTTGATTTAAAATATTTCCATTTGGGCTTCCCTGGTGGCACAGTGGTTAAGAATCCACCTGCCAATGCAGGGGACATGGGTTCGAGCCCTGGTCTGGGAAGATCCCACATGCCACGTAGCAACTAAGCCCGTGCGCCACAACTACTGAGCCTGCGCTCTAGAGCCCATGAGCCACAACTACTGAGACTGCGTGCCACAACTACTGAAGCCCGTGCGCCTAGAGCCCGTGCTCCGCAACAAAAGAAGCCACCGTAATAAGAAGCCCGCACACTGCAATGAAGAGTAGCCCCCACTCGCCGCAACTAGAGAAAAGCCCGCACGCAGCAACAAAGACTCAACACAGCCATAAATAAATAGATGTAAAAATTAAAAATTCAATTTAAATGAAGTTCTGGAAGATATTACAGACGCCCCCAGCTTTTATTTTATTTATTTATTTACTGATTTATTTTAAATTGAAGTACAGTTGATTTACAATGTTGTGTTAGTTTCTGATGTACAGCAAAGTGATTCAGATATATATATATATAATATATATATAATATATACATTTTTTTCAGATTCTTTTCCATTATAGTTTATTACAGGATATTGAATATAGTTTTCTGTGCTATACAGTAGGACCTTGTTGTTTCTCTGTTTTATGTATAGTAGTTTGTCTGCTAATCCCAAATTCCTAATTTATCTCTCCTCATCCCTTTCCCCTTTGGTAACCATGAATTTGTTTTCCATGTCTGTGAGTCTGTTTCTGTTTTGTAAATAAGTTCATTTGTATCATTTTTTACATTCCACATATAAGTGATATCATGATATTTGTCTTTCTCTGACTTACTTCACTTAGTATGATAATCTCTAGGTCCATCTATGTTGCTGCAAATGTAAAAAAAAATGCCCCCAGAGAGTTTTCCAAGTACATGTTCCAATTTTTCTAAGTCATCAAGAGACAATAAGCAGTGAATATTTATTTAAAAGATTGATATTTTGTTAGAAACAAGAAAGAAATTTTTTTTAATTTAATAAATGTGTAAACTTATTTTTTAGGAAAATGGAAATGGAATTTTAATTGTTACATAGCTGTATATTACCAATGCTATCCATCAGGCCAGCTAATTTATAAGTAAAACTTCCTATACTAGGGAACTCAAATACTTGTTAAATCAATGCATTTATTAAATAAAATATAGATGTTTTCTGTCTAGATATTCTCTATAATTATAGCTTACATCTCTAATAAAATGAGGTAGAATTATGCACCACCGTTAGTATTTCTTTTTGAAATGAACAATAGCAACTAAGATTACATCATGCTTTTTTCACATTTAGCTGTTTTTTCCTTTGCTTTCTTTTTAATATTTGATTAGTTCTTCAGATGTGCGTCTTCGTAAGTTTTTAAAACATTAGATATGATACCGAAGCTAATGTTCTAGAATGTGAAATAAAGATTTTCTTTATGTATTAACATCAGTAGATTTCTCTGTTTTTAATAAAGATTTTCACAAGTACCAGGAAAAAAAATCTTGCATTAGCTGTTACATGCGGTATATGTTCCATATAATAAAATAGCTTATTATGTTCCAGTCACATTTTAAACCTTGGAAATAGGGTCAGCTATATTAAAAAAATAGTCCCAACTTTTGCAGAAGCATAACAATATGAAAGACAGCTTTGCATCGGGTTAATCTTTTATAGAGTCAGGTTGTTGTTCCGTGTGCATCTCTTTCAGAATCTGTTACTGCTAGAGTGGAATTTGCCCATTCTTTCATGGAATTCTCGCTCTACGATATTTTCTAGCTCAAACGATCCAAACCCAGGTGAAGATTAGTAGCAGTGAGGTTCAAAGCATGCTTTCTTTCTCTCCTCCCCCTCTCTCATCCTAGTGATAGGGATAGAATTTAGAGAAGAGATTCCAAAGCCAAAGACTAGAAAAAGTCTCTCAAGGAGCTAAATGTCAGACAAAATCTGCCAACCCACATGTCATCATTGGTCTGTTTATGGGAAGATTATAATTGATTCTAAGAGGTGTTAATCATGTTACTGACGACCGCAGCTTCCCGCAGTTCACATAGTATGTTGTGATCATGATCACTGACTTTATAATGACAAGGTTCTAGGAGATATATGTGTGTGTGTGTGTGTGTGTGTGTGTGTGTGTGTGTGTGTGTATACACATATATATGTTCAATAACATTATTTGGTAAATCAGTACACACCTGTTGACAGTTTCATTCAGTCCCTTTTTCCCCAACTAATCAAATTATTTTAGTATTATTATAGCCCAGGGACCCATAGATACTTGCTTTTTGTGTGATTTCATTGGTTGGAAGTGAGAAGAATCAGGTTATAACAGTCTTGTTGCCTTTTGTACTCAAAGTGTGGTCCATGGACCTGCAGAGCTTGTTGCAACTTCAGTAGCTTCTGCTGTGCCCCAGATAAACTAAATTCCTTAGCTTAACAAGACCTTCAGGTGATACTTATGTACTTTAAAGTTTGAGAAGTATTAAACTAGATCAGTGAGTCTTAGAGCCAGCTATAAATTATAGTCATCTGGGGAAATTTTAATAACTATTATGTCTGGGTTTCATTTCTGACCATTTGAATCTAATTCTCTGAGGCAGCTCCTGGGCATCAGATTTTTTAAAAGGCCTACTAGGTGATTCTGTTGTGCAGCCAGGGCTGAAAATCACTGCACCTAAACAAATGACTTTATTTGTTAAATATTTATTATGCATCTATTATGGGCCAGTTTTTGTGCTAAGAGGGATGCCATGTTGAACAACAAAGGCAGAGCTCTTGGCCTCCTAGAACTTTTAGTCTAATGACTTGCAGCCACAGTTATTAAACAACAACAAAAACAAAAATATAAAAATCTTATGACCTTATATTATTATGAGTGCTAAGGAAACCTGGGGAAACACTCTAGTTTGAGGAAGTCTTTACTATGTACATAGTGAAGAATGAGGATGTGGGAGGAAGATGACAGAAATTATGGAGGACATTAACTCAGAGGAAGACACATCACAAATTGTTGAGTAGGAGTGCCCTACCCGAGGACCTCCAGCCCAGGGGGTGCACCTCACAGGATATATCTTACACTCGAGGGAGCGCTTCTATGCACCTAGGCTGTGTTAGAGGGGACTTGTTATAATTTATCTTTCCAGAAGTTGTGTCTTCTCTTAAATTCATCAGCCCAGAGGCTAGCACTGTTTTCTAATTGTATGAGCTTGCAGTAGCCCAGCTCTTATCCTTCCGTAGACATACCCCAACTCCCCAACCAGCTCTCCCTTTTGGGTCCACAGAACATTGTAGCTATAGTGTGGTACCTGCACAAGATTGCACAAGATGATGGTGAGCAGATCTTTGTACAGAACCATCAAGGCCTCATCAAAATTTTGGATTTTCACTCAGCACAGAAGAGAACCATTGATTCTTCCATGTATATTCTATTTACCCTCTGATTTACATTCTTAAAGACCTGAAGAAACTATTGAGATTGAATTAGAGTACGATGGAGTGGTAGATGAATGGATGTGGAGAAACTATTTGGAGTCAGTTACAGTAATTCAGGTGAGAAGTGATGATATTTAGACTTAGATCAGCCACAGTAGAAATAATGTGAATTCAAGATATAGTTTTAAACTAGGTGAGGTCTTATCCAAACAAACAAACTATAGTGACAACAAAATTCTCACTGAAATCCATCAACCTCTGATACTAGAGAATCTGAAGGCAAAAATATGAATTCAAAATTCTATGAATTCAAAATTCAAGAGGAGTAAAAATCTGAAAATAGCTTAGGCTATACTGGAGATTCTGAGCAGGAAAAGTATGTGATATATGTTAATTGCCTTTTTTTCCTCAGGAAGTGTAGCCACACACGACAAGCTTTTTTATCATCATTTGAATTAGTACTTTGAAACTTTTCCTAGGAAGCTATATATGGAAAAGAGAGGAGGTAAACATAAGATGTTCCTCACTTCCTTGGCCAGTGTAGTGCTGTGAGTGATGGGGAATGTACACGATGAGGCTGGACAGATATTATAGAGCCTTAATGCCTTGCTAAGGATCCTTGGGAACCCAACTGTATAATTGAGGGGAAGATGGGGCCCATAATATGTGTGTTACCCTAAAAGCACATGACATACAGAGGAATCCATACCAGGGTCTCCATTACTCCTAACTCTGGTTTCTCTTCATGTCCTGACATTGTCTCCAATTAAATAGTACTTTCTAAGGAGACGTAAAGGAATGTAGTACATTTTTTCTCCCAGATTTTCCCTTCTCTAGCCACTTGCTGTCTCTGTTCATCTACAGCCACTTAAGCCACAGAACCAACATAAGATTTATCTACTCCTCCTTTACTCCCTCTTTAGGGTCCTCATTCTCCTTTTAACTAATTTTCTGATTCAAAATAAAATTTGCTTTCACCAACTAAGAACTCTTTTTCAAATATTTAACAACATTTATATGGAATTCAATCATGGCTGAGAACTTTTCTGTCATCTATACATTTCTTCTAGAAAATCTGGTTGGAAATTTATTTCTCATTTAATATTTTCTTGCTTCTCAACTCTTTGAAAAGTGAAATAGATTTTACTGTGAAAAGCATAGTTATTGTGAAAATAAGAACCTTTAAAGGAACTCTCTGTGGTTTTAACCCATAGTATGAGCTACCGTTAATGTTCTATACTAAAAATAGGTATTTACACATGGAATTAAAAACTCCTGTGGGATTATTCTGCTGGAAAGGCAAACAGATGATTGTTCAAGTAAAACTGAAGCATGAAGTGTGGATGATGTATTTTCAAGTGGATATAAAAAGACCAGTTGGCAGTTGCTTTGAAAGGATAGACATCAGAAGTGAAACATTATCCGTGTCAGAGCCTACTGTTAAATTTTAAACAGATCTTTCCAAGTGCTTTTCTGTTTTCTTCACCTCCAATTTGGTCTATAGACTCTTAAGCCTCATAGGTGAGAACCTAGACATCTGAAGACTAGTGAAATACTTGGAATTGAGTTTTATCTTCACTGTGAATGAAAAGGATGGGGGACTTTCTAGTCTGAAGTCTTGAGACAATTTAACAAACATCTCTCCACAACACATAGTGTAAAATAGGGTTAGCATATGATTTAGATTATCTAAAGAGCTTTATTCCCTGGATGTGCTCAGAAGAGAAATTGTAATCATGCATTTGTTGCTATTGTTGTTTTCATTATATTTTTAAACAATAATACAGTAGTCCTGGGTATAGTGCTTTTTGTTTCTATCAAAACTTACTCTCTGAAGGAAAAAAAGGGTGGGGGAGTTTTGGTTAATTTTGGTTAATGCAATTTTAAAAAACATATGTAAAACATTCTGTCATGTATTTATAGCAGGGAAGACAGGATTTGGAGACATAAAGACCTAAGTTCAGGTCTTAGACCTACCATTTTTTAATCCAGGTGATCTTGGCCATGTCACTTAATTTCTCTTTACTCTAACCCTCATTGGTTCAGTAAGGATAATATGGTCATTAGGATTAAATTACATAATATGTGGCTATTTAAAAAGCTTAGGAGGCGGATAAATAAACCGTGGGACATCCAAACAATGGAATATTATTCAGCGCTAAGAAGAAACAAGCTATTAATCCGTGAAAAAACAGAGAGTTGCAAAGCAGAAACAGAGACACAGATATAGAGAATAAATGTATGGACATCAAGGGAGGAAAAGGGGGAGTGGGATGAACTGGGAGATTGGGAGTGACATATATACACTAATACGTATAAAACAGATAACTAATGAGAATAGCACAGGGAACTCTATTTCCACTCTAGAACAGTAGAAACTAACAGAACATTGTAAAACAACTATACCCCCTATAAAAAAATAAAGAAAGAAAACAACAAGAAGGAGACTCAAATGTATATTACTAAATGAAAGAAACTAATCTGAAAAGTCTACATACTTTATTATCACAACTATATGACATTCTGGAAAAGGCTAAACTATGGAGACAGTAAAAGGATCAGTGGTTGCCATGGGTAATGGGGGAAAGAGAGATGAAAAGGTGGAACACAAAGGATTTGGGGCAGTGGAAATATTCTGTATGATATTATAACGTGGATATGTGCCATTTTACATTTGTCAAAACCCAAAGAAGGTACAACACAAAGAGTGAATCCAAATGCAAACTATGGACTTGGGGTGATAATGATGTGTCAATGTAGGTTCATCAGTTGTAAAAACTATACCACTGTGCTGTGGGATGTTGATAGTGAGGGGGGTTGTGCATGTGTGTGGACAGGGTGTATATGGGAACGCTTTGTGCTTTCCACTCAATTTTGCTGTGAACCTAAAACTTCTCTAAAAACACAGTTTATTAATTAAAAAGAGAAAGGTATTAGCTATTATTGTCATCATAAACTTTTAAAGTTATTGAACAAGTCCTCTATTGAAGAATATAGTGAATAATGGAAAGATGATTTGTATCATTTATATATTTATATATATGTATGACAAGGCAAGGAGGAAATGGAAAATGACCTATGAGAGAGGGAGAGAGAGAGAGAGAGAGAGATTAGGCAGAATTAATTTATCACATGCTTCACTTCCCTGAATTCAGAAAATGCTTCTTCTTGGGAAACCTTTATGCTGGTGGCAACGTAGGTAACAGTTGAACAACTTGTCTTCCTTTGTGGGGCAGGGCCCATTTGCTTTCTGAATCTAGGGCCCAAATTTATAGTCTGAAGTCTCTGACTCCATGTTTCTCAGTTTTTTTTTGCTGCCACTGATTTTGTCTTCATTGTTTTGGGTGTGATTATCGTATATTTCTGTCTGAATTCCATGGACTTCTCTGAACTGCCTAGTCCTCTATTGTTGACTTACATCCTTGGAGTAAATCTTTCAAATGTTAACTGCCTTGAAAAGGTCAGGTATTGAAAACCTGTAGATAATTGGTCCTTTGGGCAGGTGTGTATTCTATCCAGAATAAAGGGAATGATGGAAGGAAAATCCTCTCATTGAGTTAAATGGGCAAAATGGGGGTAAGAGATGGAAGTGATTTCTTCTTATTATTTATATAACTTTAAGGAAAACTAGAAATTACCTGAAAGTTGGCTAATCTAAACTACTTCCATGAATTTTAAAAATCATTGGCTTTCAAAGTTTCCTTAGGACTGGAA
The DNA here is from genome assembly GCF_009873245.2 of Balaenoptera musculus. Taxonomy (NCBI): domain Eukaryota; kingdom Metazoa; phylum Chordata; class Mammalia; order Artiodactyla; family Balaenopteridae; genus Balaenoptera; species Balaenoptera musculus. The sequence goes on from NC_045795.1 coordinate 88,138,115, forward strand.
AATAGTTTCATGGTTTAAACATCTTTTTTCTCTTTTACCTTAAATTTCTAATTGTGTCCTGATTACCATTCTTACTGGAAAGAAGACTGCTCCAATCAGAACAAATATGTATGGAACAATTACTGTATGCAAGGCTTTGTGCATTGTTCTATCTCTCCTTCTAAGAAACATAGGAAATAGCTACTATGATAATCCCTATTTTACAGATGTGGGAACTGAGTCATAGATGTTCCATAACTTACCTGAAGTCAGTCAATTATTATATGGTGATATTAGGATACAGAACCTAACTCTGCCTAACTTAATTATGCTGCCATGCTTCCCCCACCAAAGACTTTGAAGAAATAGTTCTTAATTCTGCAAGATAGGAGTAAGAAGGACTTTATGATGAATTGATTTTTCAAAATGAAGAGTAACTCTAGCTAGCAACATTTACTTCTATGAACCACCAGGAAATTTAACAGCACCAATTCAGTATCTTGTTAATAGTTCCCATTTAATATCACTGCTTGACATGATATTGACTTGCTTTTTATCATATTTGATCTCCAGTTGAGAGTTTTGAAATGTTGAAATAACATCACCATATGGATAATTACTAGATGTGCATTTTTGCAGCTGTTTTGAAGAGAAATAATTAGATGCAGTGTACCACTTGCTTGTTTTATTTGTCTTTGGTATTGTTCTGTAGGTCTTATAAAAGAATTAGAAGGAAATGCACTGTTAAAAAAAACACAGAATAGGTCATAAGTTTTTACAGAGAGATTCAGGGGAGTGCCATTGAACTATATCCCTGAATTAGAGGAAACAATCATTGCACTGTAACATAGTGTTAAGAACGTAGGCTTTTAAACCAGATTGCCTCTGCCTTTATCAATGTTCTTTGCAAGTTAATTTTTCACAGCTTCTTCCATCAAGAGGTGGAATCTATTTCTTCATGCACTGAACCTGGTTGGCCTTGTGGTTGGCTTTGGCCAATAGAATGTGACAGAAGCAAAGCTAGGACACTAGTCTTGCATGTTTCCTGTCCTTCTTTCAGTATTCTGCCACCATAGCCATGAGAACAAGCCTGGGTTACCTTGCTAAAGGATGAGATACCATGTGGAACAGAGATGAGCAGTCCTAACTGAACTGTCTTAGACCAGCCAGCTCCCAACAGACATGGCAGCTGACCACAAACACATGAATGATCTAAGACAAAATAACCAAGCCTGATGGAAAGAATCATTCACGTGAGCCTAGTCCAAATGGCCAACCCACAGACTCATGAACCAAATAAAATGTTATTTTAAGCCATTAATTCTATCTGGGGGGAGGGGAGTGGAGAGGGACGTGGTTGTTATGTAGCAAAATTGATAAATCTGGGTTCAAATCCCAGTTCTAACATACTACATTTGTGACCAGGTTACTTAACCATCTAGTGACAGATTTCTCATCTGTAAAATGGGGATAATGTGGTGGTGATTAATGTTGTTTAGATATTTGTAGTCCTTTTCCTCTGAACACCTGATACAACCACAGCTTCTCTCTGGCCCCTTGAAGTTAGGTGTGGCCAGGTGACTTGCTTTGCTCAGTGAAATGTGAGTGGAAGTCTTTAAAAGTGCTTGTGAAATTCAAAATCTTTCTTTCCCTTATAATGACAATGTTCCATATAGAGAAGTTCTGTCATCTTGTGTCCTGAAGTAAGAAGAAGATAATTCTGAAGCCCTTTTCCAACTCAAAATGGACATTGAAAATTTGAGATTATTTGTTACCACTGTAAATTCCAGCCTATACTGGTTGGTACAGAAATTAATAGTACTCTTCTCATAAGGTTGTTTTGTGACAATATGAATAAACCTAACCCTAAGCACAATTCCTAGCACATCTAAAGTATTCTATAGTAACTAATCTTAATACTGCCTTACCAGATAACAAAGCAAAATCCTTGGGAGATAGGATGTAAAGGTTTCTTTTAAAAATAGTTATTTTCTTAATGGATATTCATGCACCATTTTAATATCATCCTACGATAAATCAGGGTTCAAAACTTTATCTGTTCACTGTTCCAAGAAAATACAGTATAATTGGAGCTTAATATTATTTGCTTCATCTTCAGCTCTATAAACTTAATATAATATTAGTTCTTTCATTTTTAAAAAAAATTATTTACTTTATTATTATCATTATTTTTAAACTGGTTTTTTTTTTTAATTAATTAATTAATTAATTAATTTTTGGCTGTGTTGGGTCTTCGTTTCCGTGCAAGGACTTTCTTTAGCTGCGGTGAGCGGGGGCCACTCTTCATCGCGGTGCGCGGGCCTCTCACTGTCGCGGCCTCTCTTGTTGCGGAGCACAGGCTCTAGACGCGCAGGCTCAGTAGTTGTGGCTCACGCGCCTAGTTGCTCCGCGGCATGTGGGATCCTCCCAGACCAGGGCTCGAACCCGTGTCCCCTTGCATTGGCAGGCAGACTCTCAACCACTGCGCCACCAGGGAAGCCCAGTTCTTTCATTTTTTAACTCACAATAATTTTAAAATTATCTTAGGGAGTTAAGGATTATGATTAATATATATTTGTAATATTTTTCCAGTGTTTTAGATTACTTTTTAATTTATCACTATCACTTTACTGTAGCACTCCAGAAAGATCTGGGTATGAAAGTGAATGTTTATTGCACATTTATATGTGATTTCGGGAGGACAAGGCTTTGACAGTCTACTCCAATTTCACAAGGTTCTAGTTTCTATGGCATGTAAAGGCTCATCCTCAAATATCTGACTTGTGAAAGACATGTATATGCTATATAGCTATGTAACATGTATATGCTATATAGCTATGTATCTATGGGCCATGATTACAAAGAAATATATTTTAGTTCAATAAAAGAAAGAATGGTTTAAACAATAGAAGTTTATGATAGTGAAGACCTGTGTTCTCAGCTGGAAGAAATGTTGCCTCTAGCAGATATTAGGAAATGTCTGGAGGCATTTTGATTGCCACTACTCAATGGAAGATGTAGTTACTGACATCCAGTGGGTAGAGGCCAGGGATGCTGCCAAACATCCTCCAAAACACAGGAAAGCCCCCCAGTAAAGGATTATCTGGCCCAAAATGTCGATAGTGCTGCTCTTGAAAAAACTCTGGTCCAGAGCCTAGACTTTGAGCCTGAATATGTTTAAGCAGAGGCTGTCAGAGATGCTATATTATTCTTGAGTTGAGTATAAAACCCCTTTCAATACATGAACAACAACCATAATGATTAGTTCATTCCTGGGTGTTTGCTGTTTTGTAGGCAGCAATTATGCCATTTCATCCTCACAACGTACTAGGAATCCCTAATTCTTCTATTTTATGGGTTTTCACTATCATTGGGACTAGATAGAGAAACAGAAGTTTGCAAGAAGAAACCAATCATATTAGTAGGGGTTTCTGTGACTCTCCGTGCCTTGCCTTTGTTTTTGGCATATTTCTTTCCTAGGCCAGTCTTCTATCCTCCTCACTGATAATGCAACAGGGAGACAGAGTGACAGGCTGGAAAAGTCATGGTCCACAGGAAATACTTTCTGAGACTGGTGTTCTTTACCTAGCACCATACGACAGTGAAGAGGTGGACAAGTCTTGATGGAAACTCTCTAGAATTTCTAGATAACTGGTGTGGCCCATTTGTCCTGGAGTAGAATGCCCAGGTCAATTTTCCTTCAGCTGTATTCTCAAACAGATGGGCCTGTCTTTGTGTCCTCCATACCAACTTCCCTTTCTGTGAGGTTAAGTGTATCAGGTTCTACCATGATTGTCATCTTCTCTCACTTTATTTCCAAGTGGGTGCCAGAAGACATGGAGAGAAATAGAGATGGGAGTGGTAAATGGTTGGGGGAAAAAGGATCAGAACTCAGCCTGAAGAAATAAAAAGAGGGAATTCCCTGGTGCTCCAGCGGTTAGGACTCTGTGCTTCCACTGCAGGGGGCACAGGTTCGATCCCTGGTCGGGGAACTAAGATCCCGCAAGCTGTGTGGTGCGGCCCAAAACAAAGAAAAGAAAAAAAGAGAGAAATAGAGGGATAGATCAGTTCAACACAAATTTACTAAGCACCTGCTGAATACCAGTTTCTATATTAGGTCCTGGGTGGGGATATGTAAAGGGATAGGATGAGGTCTTATCAACAGGGAATGTAGCAAAATTAGTATCTTACAGGTCTTATCACTTATTCACATGAGCAACAGATGTATCATGATACATGTTCATTATTTCATTCAAAAAACATTTACTGGATTCTTAGTATATGAAAAGCACAGCCCTAGGCACAAGAATATAGGCTAGAATGATGTAGGCATGGTTGCTATCCTCATGGATCTTACGCCGTGTGGAAAGTTAAGTGACAGGGGTAAACACAGGGTGTTAAAGACACACAAAGATATAGCTTTAATCTAGTCTGAGTGTGCAATGTGGGAAGAAGGATAGGGCAGGCTACTTGGGATGGATGTTGACCAATAATGAATTTTGAATATTAGGAAATAGTTATTTAGGTGAAGGAGACAGGGAATGGAATTTCAGGCAGAGTATTTGGAATAAACAAGTCATGAATATGTGAAATGACCTGGTGCCTGTGGGGTAACTACTGTGAGTTTAGAAATTATAGAACTCAAAAATGGAAGTTGAAGAATGAGAGGAATTATAAAGGTAGATTGGGGCCAAGTTTTTGCTATATATTTAGATAGATAGGTATATGGATGGATGGATGGATGGATGGATAGACGATAGATCAATTGATTGTGTTGATTGTGGTGTGTTCAGTCATAACAGAGGGACTAGTGATATAATTGAGGTAGGAAGCCACACTTCAGGGTTCATTATTATGGCCCATAATTGAGGACAGAATTGAAGCAGGGTTGTTAAAAATGGAGAGGGACAGACAGGATTTCTAGAAATATCAAGGAAGTAAAATTGGTCACGTGCCCTGGTTATTCGTGGGGGTGGAGCATACCTGGACTTTTCTCTCTTCCTTTCTTTCTGTTGTATACCATTTTTTTCCTTTACTACTCATTGAGGACAAAATAAGTAGAGGACATTATAAAAATCCAAAGTACTCTCACACCTCTCACAACCCCACCCAGACATATATGTATTTTGCAAACTTCCAAAGTTTTGGACCAAGAACACTAACGCACAGGTATTCCAGTAAATTCACAAGACAGTCAACAGTTATTTTTATAGATAGTAATGTCCAATATACATTTAAATTAATAAATCCACATCTGTGATATTAATATTCCACATTTGAGTTTCTGACATTAAAAAAACATGTCAACAATGAGAAAGCTTCACCTAGAGTGTGTGTAGTATATTCAATTTATTTGAACATAAATCTCGTGGGAAATCAGGCATCTCTGAAAAGTTTCCTGTAGGTAATGGAAATAAAATGAGTCTTCATTTTGAAATACAACAAACATTAACACATACAAAGCGTCCCAAGAAGGGATAGGCATAATAAACTAGTCAACATACATTAACCTATCAAATGCTGCCTATGATAATTAGGTATTTTTATGACTGATAAGTTTTTGGCAATTTTAAGTGTCAAATTGAGCCCAGTTGGAGGTGGACTATTTTTGACATTTAGTAAATGGCAGCCCAGTTTTATAATTGTAAATATGCTCTAAAGTATAAAAGTGTCTACAGTTAAGCCCCATACTATTTTAACTTTTTTCCCAGTGGTATCTAAGCCTGTAATAAATAAGGACTCATCCCAGATACTGCAAAGTTAATTTTTATAGACTTGACAGGGAAAAGGTTGAAAAGATCAAAAGATTTTCTGAGGCTTCCTTTTTTAATTTTTACTCTTCTGGTATTCAGAGTAGTTTTAAGAATGCTTATAAGTACTATAGAAAGTATATAATATAGAGGCTATATATAGGGACAGTATATATGCTTCTTTCTTTAGCATCTTTAGCAGTTTTTCCTGCTTCTCTCTTTCACTTGAGATGCACATTTGTTTGCTGTGACTATCATTATTTCAGATCTATACTTCTATGACAGAGCATTTTAGTCACAGTATGGTTCTTACTCTAATTACCAAATCCTAGTCATTTGGCTGGTCCCAAACATTAACTAGGGAGTGACTTAGTATCCTACCAATGATGTTATGAAAATAGCTTTTGAAGGTTAAAGAGCCACTCTAACACCTTTGTCTCATAATAACTCATAAATCTGTTTAATCTGATGAATATCATTCATTCAGTAATATTTATTGAGCATATATAATGTGCCATTCATATACATTTTTCTTATTATCGATAAGAAATAGATATAAAAAGGTTGTGATTTTATCTAAGGTTATATTTTGGCGCAAGCCAAGGTAAAAATAAACAGCTAATAAATCACAGTGTCACTTTGATTTTCATGGGCCTGGCACTGTGCCACACACTGAGGGAGATTAAAAACATGTACAAACCACGAGCTGTGTTCTCAAGGACCTTAGGATCTATTTGTGAAGGGAGATCTAACATATGTAGCAACTAGGTTATAATGTCAAATAGTACTATGTAGTATTTAAATGCATCCTGACTATGAGTATCAAGAGAGAAGGCAAATTAGTGTAAGAAGATTACCTGTCATGCATAGCCACTTTTGGTTTATTCTGCATGGTGATAGGATTCCTAGATTTTTCTGAAAATATTATCTACCACACTATATCCATATTCTCTCATGGTAACTAGCTGATGCTAATTAAGTGAGGTGCCCTTTAGACTAAGCATGTGCTTCTCATGTTACCACAGTCTCCACCAATCCCTATTGCCTTTCTGACACCAGGGCTGAGCATCAGTGGCTTTTGATTATCACGACTGTGCTGCTGTTTCTCTTATATAGAGCATAGTGGTTCCTTTATGTGTGTCTGCAGTAAAAGCGAGGGAAAAAAATATAAGAATTTGGCAGATCCTTGTGTTTTAGATTAAAATGAGAGCCCATTAGTTTCCAGGGAGAAATTATAGTCCTCCATGCTCAATATACAAAAGTATGCTTTTATGTTGCCCATTTCACTCTTACGTGCATTGTCCCTAAGGACATTTGATTTTGAATTGCTGAGGTAGAAAAATATCCTGGAATTTCAAGTAATTAGAAAAATCTTATGTGTAGAACATAAGCCAAGCATGACCTTGAGGAATGAGGTAGGCAGGCTTTACAGAGGAATACAGACATACGAGGAGACTGAGCATGTGGAAAGGCTTGGTAGTGAAGCAACTAGTATGGTGTGCTTATTGTTTATAGAAAAAAATCATCTAGCATGAACAGATGATTCATAATAAATAGTAGCAGCAGCAGTTATGGTTGGCTCCTCAGGGAGTGTGGATAAAGGTTAGAAGGTCTCAAAAGTCACATAGGGGACTTGGAACGTGGGATTCCAGGTATTAAGAAATGACTATCAGTACTTCAGCAGTGAAGTGATCTGATAAGTGTAACGCTTACAGAAGACAATGCTGGAACAATATTGGGATGAATTAGACAGGGACTAACATTATAATCAGGGAATTCCCATGGTCTGGAGATTATTGGAGTTTAGACATGATGTGATAAAATTTGATAGCGATAGAAAATATGTGCAGAATGTGCTATCTGGGAGAAACATTTAAAGGAAAGAACAGAATGAGGACAGATGCAGAGAAATGCACCTGGGGTCAGTGCCTCAAATTTGTTAGCAGAAAAGAGGAGCTAGATATCAAGCAAAGGAAATAGAGAATTGCAGAGAAGTGGGGAAGAAAGTAAGGTCAAGTATGTCACAGAAGCCAATAGAAGAGTGAATTTTAAGCAAGGAAGATGCGGTCAGTAGTGTAAACATATTTCAGACAGGCCAAAGGTGAAAATAAAATTAAATATATCCTTGTGCGTTTGAAATCACATCTGTGGCCAATTCCTCCTAGAGGGTAAATAGCTACCAGTGTACTGGTTAGGCTTTCTCAGAAGTGCAATAATCCTTTCAAGTTATTGAGCTAACTCTTTCCTCACTGTGCTAGTTATGAATAAGAAGAAGCCTATTAACCCAAAAGGTTAACCTAATTTAAGAGTTCTTTCCCAGCTGCCTTATATAAAACATATACTAATGAAAGAAAGGGCTTTCTGAACATCCCGGGAAATGCAAGCCAAATTAGGGAGTGAGAGTTCATTATGGGTCGGAATTACCAGGGGAAGTTCACTTGAAAGTGTGAGGTCGGAACAGGATTTTGGAAGATGGGTGGGAAATGAAAAAGCTGTGAAAGGGCAGGGATAGTGCCTCATCAGCTGTGCTTGACTTCAGTTAAGGTGAGGGAGGACACAATGAAAATTCAAAACCAGAGTTATGTTATTACTTTTTTTTTTCTGAGAGTCTTTCCTGCTATTGATGAGATTCAGTCTTATCTATAAAAGTTGAGAGTGGTTTTATTTTTCTATTTGACTTAACTAATCATGAAATTTTATCTCCCACCAGCATGCCTAGAGTCTTTGGCTGGATTTTTCAGCTAAAGGAGAAGCAACTTTATAACCTAATAACCATCCTATGCTTTCCAATGCAATGGCCTCTAGCCACATACGGCTATTAAAATTAAAATTAATTAAAACTACATAAAGTATAAAATTCACTTCCACAGTTGCCCTAGCCAACATTTCAAGTACTTATTAGCTATATGTAGCTAGTGACTACTGTATTGGACATTGCAAGATGATATTGGAAATAAATGAACATTTCCATCATCAGAGAATGTTCTACTGGATAGCACAAGCTGCTTACTTATGTTAGTAGCTGACCTGTGGTTGAAGACGGTTGATTTTGCTTCTAAGAACAAGGTTACAAGAATTGAGACATAGGAATCATTTTTGTACTGTGATTCTAGGTGGTTTATTTAATCATTGATTAGTTTATCAATTCAGCAAATATGCATTGGGAGCTCACTCTGCATCAGGCACTGGGCTTGACTTCTGGAATACAATAGTTACCCCAGAAGAGATAGATCCATGTCTTTCAGGGAACTTTGGGTCCAATAAGAGAGACACACTTTAATCAAGTTGTCACTCAAACAAATGTAAAATTACAATTGCTGTCTGAAAAGGAGAAATACATGGTTCCACGAGAGGATAGCTATTTGTCCTGAACAGTCAGGAACTCCTCCCCTGTGAATATGAGATGAAATCTGAGAGTCAGGTAGGACTTTCCTAGATATGAGAGAATAATATAGTAGGAGGACTGGAGAGGCATGGAGGAGACTATTTTTAGCAGAGAAAACTATATATAAAGTCACTATGGAAGGAGAGAGCAAGGCACATTCAAAAGGCTGAAAGAGAGTTCATGCCTGGTTACTTCTTTGGTTTTAAATTTAATCTTATGAAAGTTGGCCTCAGCAGTACGAGTTCAAATTGGGCATCCCATCAGTTTAGTAAGAAGTGTTTGATTTTCAAGTCAACATTAGAATACTAGACACTAGGACTTTATATTTTCCTAAAACAACACTGGGTACTGAAGTCCCAACAGTGGTTGATAGTTAAAGATAGTTACTGTTGATCTGTAAATAATTCAAAGAAATAGACATTTCTTAGTGATACTGTTGATCCATAGTATATTTGAAGAAATAGACACTTCTTAGCAATTAAACATTAATCACTTTCTTCAGTAAGGCTTTTTCTCATTGTGTTCACCTCTTAACGATCTTGGCCCAAATCAGTCTTCCTACAGAAAATAATCCAGTTTCAAGTCCTGTTAAATTACTACCATCATCAATGAGGAAATAACCCATGCGGAACACACTCTGGAGTGGAAAAACACATTTATACTAATAATACAAAAGCTGTACTGTGAAATTAGGGTATAATGCTACAGTTACTGTGGTCAACCTCCTATCCTCTGTAGTGGAAAGTCACGAAGACACACTGTATTACAAACCCATTGACAAAGGGTTTCCATGGTTGCGCAGGCAAATAAAATGCAGCTCTTGATAAAAGAGTAAAGGTGACACTGGGACTTGTTCAAAGCCAAAGTAAAATTGTGTTGCACAACTTGCTCACAAAACAGCCTTTTATTTATTTATTTATTTTTAATTTTTTAAATTAATTAATTTATTTATTATAAAACATCTTTATTGGAGTATAATTGCTTTACGATGCTGTGTTAGTTTCTGCTTTATAACAAAGTGAATCAGTTATACATATACACATGTCCCCATATCTCTTCCCCCTGCATCTCCCTCCCTCCCACGCTCGCTATCCCACCCCTCTAGGTGGTCACAAAGCACCAAGCTGATCTTCCTGTGCTATGCAGCTGTTTCACACTAGCTATCTATTTTACGTTTGGTAGTGTATACATGTCCATGCCACTCTCTCACTTTGTCCCAGCTTACCCTTCCCCCTCCCCATATCCTCAAGTCCATTCTCTAGTAGGTCTGTGTCTTTATTCCCGTCTTGCCCCTAGGTTCTTCATGACTATTTTTTTTTTTTAGATTCCATTTATATGTATTAGCATACAGTATTTGTTTTTCTCTTTCTGACTTACTTCACTCTGTATGACAGACTCTAGGTCCATCTACCTCACTACAAATAACCCAATTTCATTTCTTTTTATGGCTGAGTAATATTCCATTGTATATATGTGCCACATCTTCTTTATCCATTCATCTGTTGATGGACACTTAGGTTGCTTCCATGCCCTGGCTATTGTAAATAGAGCTGCAGTGAACATTTTGGTACATGACTCTTTTTGAATTATGGTTTTCTCAGGGTATATGCCCAGTAGTGGGATTGCTGGGTCGTATGGTAGTTCTATTTTTGGTTTTTTAAGGAACCTTCATACTGTTCTCCATAGTGGCTGTATCAATTTACATTCCCACCAACAGTGCAAGAGTGTTCCCTTTTCTCCACACCCTCTCCAGCATTTATTGTTTGTAGATTTTTTTTTTTTTTAAAGAGCAGGTGATATACAAGCTGGCTTTTTATTTTTATTTTTATTTATTTATTTATTTAAACACTATTTTTTTTTTATTTATTTATGGCTGTGTTGGGTCCTCGTTTCTGTGCGAGGGCTTTCTCTAGTTGTGGCAAGTGGGGGCCACTCTTCATCGCGGTGCGCGGGGCCTCTCATCATCGTGGCCTCTCTTGTTGCGGAGCACAGGCTCCAGACGCGCAGGCTCAGTAACTGTGGCTCACGGGCCCAGCCGATCCGCGGCATGAGGGATCCTCCCAGACCAGGGCTCGAACCCGCGTCCCCTGCACTGGCAGGCAGACTCCCAACCACTGCGCCACCAGAGAAGCCCCTGTTTGTAGATTTTTTGATGGTGGCCATTCTGACCGGTGTGAGATGATATCTCATTGTAGTTTTGATTTGCATTTCTCTAATGATTAATGATGTTGAGCATTCTTTCATGTGTTTGTTGGCAATCTGTATATCTTCTTTGGAGAAATGTCTATTTAGGTCTTCTGCCTATTTTTGGATTGGGTTGTTTGTTTCTTTTGATTTTGAGCTGCATGAGCTGCTTGTAAATTTTGGAGATTAATCCTCTGTCAGTTGCTTCATTTGCAAATAATTTTTCCCATTCTGAGTGTTGTCTTTTCATCTTGTTTATGGTTTCCTTTGCTGTGCAAAAGCTTTTAAGTTTCATTAGATCCCATTTGTTTATTTTTGTTTTTATTTCCATTTCTCTAGGAGGTGGGTCAAAAAGAATCTTGCTGTGATTTATGTCATGGAGTGTTCTGCCTGTGTTTTCCTCTAAGAGGTTGATATGCCTGGCCTTACATTTAGGTCTTTAATCCATTTTGAGTTTATTTTTGTGTATAGTGTTAGGGAGTGTTCTGATTTCATTCTTTTACATGTACCTGTCCAATTTTCCCAGCACCACTTATTGAAGAGGCTGTCTTTTCTCCACTGTATATGCTTGCCTCCTTTATCAAAGATAAGGTGACCATATGTGCATGGGTTTGTCTCTGGGCTTTCTATCCTGTTCCATTGATCTATATTTCTCTTTTTGTGCCAGTACCATACTGTCTTCATTACTGTAGATTTGTAGTACAGTCTGAAGTCAGGTAGCCTGATTCCTCCAGGTCCATTTTTCTTTCTCAAGATTGCTTTGGCTCTTCAGGGTCTTTTGTTTTTCCATACAAATTGTGAAATTTTTTGTTCTAGTTCTGTGAAAAATACCAGTGGTAGTTTGATAGGGATTGCATTGAATCTGTAGATTGCTTTGGGTAGTAGAGTCATTTTCACAATGTTGATTCTTCCAATCCAAGAACATGGTATATCTGTCCATCTATTTGTGTCATCTTTAATTTCTTTCATCAGTGTCTTATAATTTTCTGCATACAGGTCTTTTGTCTCCTTAGGTAGGTTTATTCCAAAACAGCCTTTTAAAGAACAAAGTGGTTTTCAGATGTTCAGTCATTGGGATTAAATTAACATGACACTATGGGATCCCCTTTGTGATGTGCGATGCATCCTTTGTGGTGGTAGAAAAAACAGGTGGTATGATAAATTTTAAGACTGCTTCAAGAGTCAAGGAATACAACAAAACCAATTTTTTCATGGTGTTATTGAAGTGACTTGATAATCTACTTTAGAAATACTGATGGTCAGAATTGTAATACACTGAAGGAATCTCAGTCTCCAAAGGCATCTCATCCTTGCCAGTTCTCCCCTCTACTTCAGAATTCCCTCTTAAACAGCCTTATCAAGTAGTTGTGCTGTATTTGAAAATTTTATACCCACCATCAATGGCATCACTATTTGAACCATTACTAAATGAATTAGAAAATGAGTATATTACATATATGTCATCTGTAACTTCAGTATCCAGGAAATGAGCAAAATATATCTTTTGCTTTGAGTGTACACACAATATTTTATATAAAGACATAAATATTATATTTTAGGGTGTTGTCTCTCTCTCACACTTTCCTTTTCAGTTCATTCTCTGATTCCCTTATTCTTCCTCTATCCCTTTATCTGCCATCCTCTACCAGGGAAATCATGCCAATGACTTAGTATGTATCATTCCAATTTAATTGTGTGTGTGTGTGTGTGTATGTGTAATTAAGTGTATTTTTGTGTATATCTGTATGTGCATGTATTGGTGGTTTTATAAATGGCATTATATTATGACAATTTTTAGTGTTCTTTCTTATAACTTCCTTTTATTGACCCTATAGGATAAAAGAAAAAATCCCAATCCTTGTTTCACTGTCAAATGACAGTATTTATTGACCATGAAAAAGTGGGGAATTTGTTTCATTTATACCAATATGATAGACTATTCTTATATAAACTTATATTTTATGGTAGATAGTCTTACAGGCTGTTTTGGGTACAGCACCAAAAAGCACTTGATCAGGTTTTGTAAAAGGATATCTTTTTCATACATAAGCTGATTATAAAATAGAGCAGACTACTCAGAGGCCGGAAGTGACCTGTTTCTGGGTGACCTCAAACCAGGATTTTAATGAATCACATTCAAATTTATTCATTTCTCATCAGGAGACAAAGCCTTGTACCTCAGAAAAAGAAAGGCTGCATCACGGACCCAAAGGAAAGCTAGGTCCTCAAGAGAGTGATGTGCTCAGAGAGTAAACTAGAAAAAATTTTGTCCCTCCACAGCAGATTATGCAGACGTGTGTCTATCTTGGCAATAGCTTTTCTGATAATTCCTAAAGAAAAGTCAGGAAGCATATAAATTTCAGGAAATAGATATTACTTGTGTAAGCTCAAGCAAAAATTTAGTTTCAAGCAGTTTTGGATTGAAAATCATGAACACTTGGCAGAAGCAAACAGAATTTTTTTTCTAAAAAAAAAAAAAGCACTAGTAACCAAAAAAAATCTTCAAACAGTTTTCATAGCTAGAGTTACAAGTATGAATTTACAAATAAATAGGCAAATAAGTAACAAGGAAACAAACCACTCTGAAAGTCAGCAGAAACAGTGGATCAATCCCGTAGAATGTATAGGTAGTAGAATGTTCAATACAAAACATAAAATAAGTGGGTTTAACCATTTTAAAGATGTGAAAGATATGTAAGAAGAAGCAAATGTTTCATTATGAAAATTGACCAGCGGTGTTTGAAAAAAAAAGAAAAATTTGAAAAGTATAACAATTAAAACACAAGCTCAGTGGATATGTTAAACATCAGATTAAGCACTGGTGAAGAAAGAATTTATAAACCAGAAGATAGATCTGAATTACCCAGGATAGATGTTAAAGACAAAAAGATAAAATATGAAAGAAGATTGAGGCCTAGTGGACAGAATAACAAGTTTAAAGATAGGTCCATTGGAGTTTCAGAAGGAGACAGTGGAGACCAAGGAGTATTCAAGAAGAAATTGTCAAGAATATCAAGATGAGGTGAGAGACATTAATTCTTAAATTCCCAAAGTTCCAAAATATTAAACAGGACAAATAAAAATAAATCCATCCTAGACAAATAAGAGTGAAACTACAGAACACCAAAAACCAAAAAAAAAAAAAAAAAAAAAAAAAAAAATCCCCCATCAGATTTTAATGGATGTGATGAAAAAGACAGGTGACTTAAGAATAACAAAAATGAACTGAAAAAAAATATTTTTAAGAGCAAAAGTGAAAGTGACATGACTATAATACTAATGTCAATTTGTTACACAGTCTTTATTTTTTAGAAAAGTTTTAGCTTTATAGAAAAATTGAGCAGATAGGATAGACACTCCCTTTGCCTTCCCCCCATCCACACAGTTTTCCTTATTATTAACATCTTGCATGAGTGGTATATTTTTTCACAATTAATCAACCAATATTAATAACTTATTATTAACTAAAGTCCATAGTTTACAGTGAGGGTCAGTCTTTGCATTGTACAGTTCTAGCCCAAAGTAGATTCCACATACACATTTAATTAACTGAAAGTCTTTTGGTGTGTTCTTTCAACCAGTGTTGGCATTTCCCGTCACTGAATTCACAGATCCACTTCTTCTCAATGATATTATGACAAACTATGCATTTCTAAAAATGTATGGACATTTTCTTAAAAAAACCACACAGTGTCATTAACACTCCTAACAAAGTAATAAATATGTTTGGACACTAAAAAAAATTACTCAAAAAGATGATTAGCTGTAATGACAGAATAGAAGAGGAACAGATTTATGTTGAATAATACTTGTTACCTATGTGTCCATGTTTTCCTGTCAATTTTCTATTTCAGAAGAAGCAAACTGTTTCTTTCCCTTTTGGAAATAAAATCTGTATTTCCCAAATGGATATCAGAGTGTGTGTTATAAAGGCAGTGTTGGGGAAGGGAGGATACAGAGAAGATGTCACTGGACATGAGGTTATGCCAATTAGGATGATGAAAGTTTTTTTTAAAAAAATAGTTGGATGTATTATAGATCTTTTAACAATTGAAATTATGTCAACGAGTAATAGGATACAATTTTCTCTCATAACATATTTTGTGTTTCATCTTTTACTGTTTACATGTTTGAAGGTCATAGACATGGTAAAGAATATTAAATGGAAATTAAAACTATTTTTCTGCAGATCATTTAGGTTAATGAAAATGCTGCCTGTATTACTTTTGGAAGCATTGATTGACTGAAATTCGAAGCACTTTTACACTCTGATTTACAGTCCACTCTTTCTACAACCATTATTGATTATGGTAATATACTTTGCTGGTGATAATGTTCATGGATGAAAGATGTTTGATTATCATTCGAATTCTTCTTCTTTCACATTTGTATGCCAATCAAACTGCTTTATTAGTATCAGGGTTTAGGTGAAACAGGCACTTTTTTTGATTACTTTCAAACTTTCATTTAAAAGTTTTTAGGTAGATGCATTTAAAAATTTATACTCATAATTAAAATTTGATAAATATGTTTACAATACTTTCAATTTATTTTTACATGTATGTGAATCATTTTCACCGTATTACCCCAAAATTGGAGCAAACTTTTTAAAAAGGTGTTTTTTTCTAAGTTACCACCATCAATTTAGGCAACAGTCTCAAACTCTTCACAAACTGTCTTTGGATGATAAATTAATTCTTATTTTCATCCATGTTCAAGCTCTCAGTGCATGTTTCAAATACATTTTAAAAGTAACTCAAATTGTTTTCTAATATGCTCTGGACTCTTAAGATTGTCCTTTAATTTTGTGAGCCAGTGTCTTTCAGTATGGTTTCCTTCCTAATTAGAAAACCAATCATCATGTAAAGTATCAGCTTTCCTCTTGTCAATAAAATCTTCAATTACAGTGATTGCTTTGTGGCTGCTGCAGTTTACTCACTACTTCTACCAACATTTCCGTGGCCCTAGAGGAGAGCAGAGACTTAAGTTTGCCACATGTTCTCAATCCCAAAGTACTGTTCCTTCCATAGAAATCATTTCATTTTATGATTCTATCATAGCATTACTAATTGATTACTAATTGATTCTTCTACATCCTTTTGCCAACTCTCTCAAAATTAAGAGTCTTGGTTAGCATCTAAGTGCCAGGACAAGTGGGAGTTCCCCAAAGTGCCAGTTGAGGCTGCTCATGTGAAAGCATCATGGTTGGTGGACTGCTGCCATTCATTCCCACAGGTCAACACCCAGTGAGCATCAGAACTGTCTAGATGACTCCAGTGTGTATACTTGGTGGTCATCCATGTGTAAATTCACACACTCTAGCAGTTATCATCTGCGTCAACTTTTTTTCTTCCTTTATCTTAGAATAATTCTTTCATGTTTAAAAAAAAAATGCTCCTCTTCAGGGGAAAAAAAAAAAAAGAGTCTTAGACTGGATTTTAGTTAGGTTCGGTTAAGATATACAATACCTTATTTCACAAAATTCAAATGCTAGTCCTAAGAAAGTCCTGAAAAAGTATAATGACACTTGATTTAATTCCAGAACCTCTAAGTATTCAATTAATCATATCCCTTAGAAGGCACAATGTATGCTAAATACAAGAAATTTCATGACGTATTTTTCACTCAGTTGTAAAAATGATCCATCCTGCCCTTAAGATATGTGAAAAAAACAACAATAGAGAGTCCAGATTTTCTACAAAACACCTCAGTAAGCCAGATATAATGTTCCTCTTAAAATAGCATGGACATTTGAGTACTTAAATAAATTCTTTTTTTTTTTTAACATCTTTATTGGAGTATAATTGCTTTACAATTGTGTGTTAGTTTCTGCTTTATAACAAAGTGAATCAGCTATACATATACATATATCCCCATATCTCCTCCCTCTTGCGTCTCCCTCTTAAATAAATTCTTATTTCTGGTCAGTTGGGCACAAAAAATGTGCTTCAGCCATGTCCTGAGATCCAGTATTAAACAAAACACATTTTGAAAAGGCAACTTGCCACAAAATATAAATAGAGTGCAACAAACCTTTCACTCATGTAAAAACCAATGCAGTCAACTCTTGAGCAAACATGTGGGTGAAAGAGAGGTTTGTTCTATCTGAGGAAATTGGCCTAATGCCTGAGCTAGCAGAGCAAGTCACCGAGGAATTGAATACAGCCTTTGGCTGACATATCAAGCATTAAGTAAAAAAAAAGAAACAGCTTAATCAACCTTAGCTGAACCCTGCTCTAGACACTAAAAAATTCCATCTGTTAACTTTGCCCTCCTTGAACACTTTCAGGGTATTTCCTGTAAGAAAACTGCATCCATGGCAGGGGCTCTGTGCCGAAATATGGGCATTGAGAGAGTTGATGTATACACCGAGAGTTCAAATGTATCCTTATCTTCAGGGCTTTCTACCACCTTGTTTCCCTTCCTTCTCTTTACATCCTTTCATTTTGCACATTCCTGGAATTAAATACAGCTTACAGAGGTCATCTTGGGTGTCCTCGCAACACAGTCACTGAGCTCCTTGCATTGTTTCAAATATCCTCGAACCTCGCTCTATCTTATCTACAAGTAGAAAGCATGGGTAATTCGAGCCAGTGTGACTACCAAGACATGTAGGCTGAATAGAGCACATTGCCTGAACTATGCGTGCTTGAAGTTTAAGTTTGAAAACCCAAATTGGCAATCAAAGCAACATTCTATTTTTGTTGGGTCAGTGTCAGTGGGAATGTTACCAATCAGTGCTCTAAGTCAACAATAATCAGACTCCAAATTCCTAGTATTCAATGTTATGCAGTTAATTTGTCCATAAGTTATCTGTTTGTTTCTTCAACACTACCTGTTCTTGTAGCATGATTTCATTCATGAAAACTTTCACCACTAAGAACTTTGTCTAGTGCTCATGGCTAATTGGGAAGTGGGGTAGAAAGTGCCAAGGAAGTTATAACCACATTTTCATAACACCCTTTAATTAGGGTGGGATTGCTGGAGTTATTAGTTGAGTTCTTAGCCACATACAAGGTAGATGAAGGTCCTCAGGTAATTGTTTCTAATTTATTCTAATTTCAGTATCTTCATGAGGACTTTCCACCTTATGTGTCCCTTCTGGTACCATTTCTTAATTTCTCTTTATGCTCTATGAAATTAGTTTTCTATGGCTATTGTAAAAAATTACTTTTATCTTAGGGGCTTAAATCAGTACACATTTATTCTCTGACTGTACTGGAGGTGAGAAGTGCAAAATCCCTTTCATTGTGTTCACACCATGGAGTGCCCAGATAGTTGGTCAAACATTATTCTGGGTGTTTCTGTGAGAGTGTTTTGGATTAGATTAACGTTTAAATCAGTAGACTGAGTAAAACAGATTGACCACCATAATGTGGGTGGGCCTCATCCGTACAGTCGATGGCCTAAATAGAGCCAAGAGGTTGACCCTTTCCTGAGTGAGAGATAATTATCTTCCTGCCTGATGGCCTTTGGATTGGGACATCAGCTTTTCTCCTGCCTTTTCATTTGAACTGAACATCAGCTCTTCCTGGATCTTAAGCCTGCTGGCCTTTGGACTGAGACTCCAGCATTGGCTCTCCTGGTTTTCAGGCCTTCAGGCTCAGACTGGAACTAGGCAATCAGTTCTCCTGAGTCCCCAGCTTGTCAACTCACCTTGCCAGTCTTGGTACTTGTCAGTTTCTGTAATTGCATGAGCTCTTTCCTTATAATAAATCATATATATTTATGTATCTATATGCATATCTATCTATATTTTTATCTCTATTATCTCCATGTCTACCACTATCTATATCTATGCATTGTGTTGGTGCTTTTTCGCTGGAGAAGACTGACCAATACACTGGGTTTAGGGAAGAATCCATTTCCTTGCCTTTTCCAGCTTCTAAAACTTCATTACTTGCATTTCGTGGCTCATAGCCCCTTCCTCCATCTTCCTCTGCTTCAAGATGCAGCAGCATCTTGCTTCAGTTGTAACATTGCCTTCTTCTATAGTCAAAACTCCTTCTGCCTTCCTCTTAGAAATTTAGGCCCTGCTAGTTAATCCAGGAGTATCTCCCTATTTCAAAATCCTTAATTAATCACATCCTTTATAAGGTAACATTCACAGATTCCATGGATTAGGACTTGAATATTGTTGGGAGCCATTATTCAGCCTAACACATTCTACAATGATACTTTTTTTTTTAAGATTATACTGATTACAGGTGATAGAAATCCAGTTGAAGTTTACTTAATCAAAAAAGGGAAACTGATTATAAGGAGACAGGAGAACCACAAGAAGCCAAAGCCCTGGAAGAATGCTGGGAATAACTATATTCAGAGAAGTGAACATACCTGAATCTTTAATTTTTTCCCCTTGTTCCTTTGTACACATCCACATCTTTAAAAAAAAAATTTCTCCTCCCTCCCCCTCCCCATAACATTATTCCTTAAATATCGATAAAGTAAGCATTACTATCTTTTTAAATAGGTGAGGATATTAAAATTCAGAAATGTTACATCCGTAGCTTGTAAAAGTTGGCTATTACAGATCTTCTAGTTTTTTTTTTTAAATTTATTTATTTATGGCTGTATTGGGTCTTCGTTTCTGTGCGAGAGCTTTCTCTAGTTGTGGCAAGCGGGGGCCACTCTTCATCGCGGTGCGCAGGCCTCTCACTATCGCGGCCTCTCTTGTTGCGGAGCACAGGCTCCAGACGCGCAGGCTCAGTAATTGTGGCTCACGGGCCCAGTTGCTCCGCGGCATGTGGGATCTTCCCAGACCAGGACTCGAACCCGTGTGCCCTGCATTGGCAGGCAGATTCTCAACTACTTTGCCACCAGGGAAGCCCCAGATCTTCTAGTTTTAAGATTATTATTCCTTTGGTCAAATAAGCTGAATTAGAGTTGAAATAACACTAGACTAAGAGTTAGTAGGCCTGGGCTTATATTTTGTCTCTGCTATTTACTAGATATGATCATGGAAAAGTTATTTAAACCCCCTCTAGTTTAGTTTACTCTCCTCTAAAATGGGAATAAAAGCTGCTTACATCTGGGATCTAGTTTTGAAGTTTAAATTAGATAGTTTAGGTAAGTCCCTATATAGTTGGTTTTAAAAAAGGAAAAGTAAGTAAATGGCAGAAAATCTTTCTCTGATTATCTGACAGAGCTTCTCTTATTTGAACTGTCCTATTTTGTAAAGAATTATAGGAGTTTGCTGTGCGTTTAGGCTAGTATTCACTAAGAATTGAAGGCAGATTAAAAGTTTCAGTTTAGTGTCAGTGATTTTTATATTATATTTTAATACTGCTACTTATTGGCGGAAGAGAGCCTTTTCCAGGAACAGTTTTCCTGGTGGGTGAGGTGGGCAGGAAACATCCCAAAGGGCCTCACACACTGGATAGAAATCCAGAACAAACTGTTTGGTTAGATGGGCAAATACTTATACTGTCTCTTTTTTTTTTCTTTCTTTCTTTTTTAACATCTTTATTGGAGTATAATTGTTTTACAATGTTGTGTTAGGTTCTGCTGTATAACAAAGTGAATCAGTTATATGTATACATATATCCCCATATCCCCTCCCTCTTGAATCTCCCTCCCACCCTCCCTATCCCACCCCTCTAGGTGGTCAAAAGCACAAAGCACCAAGCTGACCTGCTATGCAGCTGTTTCACACTAGCTATCTATTCTACATTAGGTAGTGTATATATGTCCATGCTACTCTTTCACTTCGTCCCAGCTTACCCTTCCCCCTCCCCGTATCCTCAAGTCCATTCTCTACGTCTGCGTCTTTATTCCTGTCCTGCCCCTAGGTTCTTCAGAACCCCTTATTTTTTTTTTTTTTTTAGATTCCATATATATGGGTTAGCATACAGTATTTGTTTTTCTCTTTCTGACTTACTTCACTCTGTATGACAGACTCTAGGTCCATCCACCTCACTACAAATAACTCAATTTTGTTTCCTTTTATGGCTGAGTAATAGTCCATTGTATATATGTGCCACATCTTCTTTATCCATTCATCTGTCGATGGACACTTAGGTTGCTTCCACATCCTGGCTATTGTAAATAGTGCCGCAATGAACATTGTGGTACATGTCTCTTTTTGAATTATGGTTTTCTCAGGGTATATGCCCAGTAGTGGGATTGCTGGGTCATATGGTAGTTCTATTTTTAGTTTTTTTTAAGGAACCTCCGTACTGTTCTCCATAGTGGCTGTATCAATTTACATTCCCACCAACAGTGCAAGAGTGTTCCCTTTTCTCCACACCCTCTCCAGCGTTTATTGTCTGTAGATTTTTTGATGATGGCCACTCTGAGTGATGTGAGGTGATACCTCACTGTGGTTTTGATTTACATTTCTCTAATGATTAGTGATGTTGAGCATCCTTTCATGTGTTTGTTGGCAACCTGTATATGTTTGGAGAAAAGTCTATTTAGGTTTTCTGCCTATTTTTGGATTGGGTTGTTTGGTTTTTTGATATTGAGCAGCATGAGCTGCTTGTGTATTTTGGAGATTAATCCTTTGTCCGCTGATTGGTTTGAAAATATTTTCTCCCATTCTGAGTGTTGTCTTTCATCTTGTTTATGGTTTCCTTTGCTGTGCAAAAGCTTTTAAGTTTCATTAGGTCCCATTTTTTATTTTTGTTTTTATTTCCATTTTTCTAGGAGGTGGGTCAAAAAGGATCTTGCTGTGATTTATGTCATAGAGTGTTCTGCCTATATTTTCCAGTAAGACTTTTATAGTATCTGGCCTTACATTTAGGTCTTTAATCCATTTTGAGTTTATTTTTGTGTATGGTGTTAGGAAGTATTCTAATTTCATTCTTTTATATGTAGTGGTCCAGTTTTCCCAGCACCACTTATTGAAGAGGCTGTCTTTTCTCCATTGTATATTCTTGCCTCCTTTTTCAAAGATAATGTGACCATATGTGTGTGGGTTTATCTCTGGGCTGTCTATCCTGTTCCATTGATCTATATTTCTGTTTTTGTGCCAGTACCATACTGTCTTGATTACTGTAGCTTTGTAGTATAGTCTGAAGACAGGGAACCTGATTTCTCCAGCTCCGTTTTTCTTTCTCAAGATGGCTTTGCCTATTCAGGTTCTTTTCTGTTACCGTACAAATTGTAAAATTTTTGGTTCTAGTTCTGTGAAAACTGCCATTGGTAGCTTGATACGGATTGCATTGAATCTGTAGATTGCTTTTGGTAGTGTAGGCATTTTCACAATGTTGATTTTACCAGTCTGAAAACATGGTATATCTCTCCATCTGTTTGTATCATCTTTAATTTCTTTCATCAATCTCTTATAGTTTTCTGCATACAGGTCTTTTGTTTCCTTAGGTAGGTTTATTCCTAGGTATTTTATTCTTTTTGTTGCAATGGTAAATGGGAGTGTTTCCTTAATTTCTGTTTCAGATTTTTCATCATTAGTGTATAGGAATGCAAGAGATTTCTGTGCATTAATTTTGTATCCTGCTACGCTACCAAATTCATTGATTAGCTCTAGTAGTTTTCTAGTAGCATCTTTAGGATTCTCTATTTATAGTATCATGTCATCTGCAAACAGTGACAATTTTACTTCTTCTTTTCCGATTTGGATTCCTTTCATTTCTTTTTGTTCTCTGATTGCTGTGGCTAAAACTTCCAAAACTGTGTTGAATAATAGCAGTGAGAGTGGGCAACCTTGTCTTGTTCCTGATCTTAGAGGAAATGGTTTCTGTTTTTCACCACTGAGAACGATGTTGGCTCTGGGTTTGCCATATATGGCCTTTATTATGTTGATGTAGGTTCCCTCTATGCCCGCTTTCTGGAGAGTTTTTATCATAAATGGGTATTGAATTTTGTCTAAAGCTTTTTCTGCATCTGTTGAGATTATTATATGATTTTTACCCTTCAGTTTGTTAATATGGTGTATCACATTGATTGATTTGCATATATTGAAGAATCCTTGCATTCCTGTGATAAACCCCACTTGATCATGGTGTATGATCATGTTAATGTGCTGCTGGATTCTATTTGCTAGTATTTTGTTGAGGATTTTTGCATCTGTGTTCATCAGTGATATTGGTCTGTAGTTGTCTTTTTTTGTGACATCTTTGTCTGATTTTGGTATCAGGGTGATGGTGGCCTCATAGAATGAGTTTGGGAGTATTCCTCCCTCTGCTATATTTTGGAAGAGTTTGAGAAGGATAGTTGTTAGCTCTTCTTTAAATGTTTGATAGAATTCACCTGTGAAGCCATCTGGTCCTGGACTTTTGTTTGTTGGAAGAATTTTAATCACAGTTTCAATTTCAGTGCTTGTGATTGGTCTGTTTATATTTTCTGTTTCTTCCTGGTTCAGTCTCGGAAGGTTGTTCTTTTCTAAGATTTTGTCCATTTCTTCCAGATTGTCCATTTTATTGGCATATAGTTGCTTGTAGTAATCTTTCATGATCCTTTGTATTTCTGCAGTGTCAGTTGTTACTTCTTCTTTTTCATTTCTAATTCTGTAGATTTGACTCTTCTCCCTTTTTTTTCTTGATGAGTCTGGCTAATGGTTTATCAATTTTGTTTATCTTCTCAAAGAACCAGATTTTAGTTTTATTGATCTTTGCTATTGTTTTCTTCATTTCTTTTACATTTATTTCTGATCTGATCTTTGTGATGTCTTTCCTTCTGCTAACTTTGGGTTTTTTTGTTTTTTTGTTTTTTCTCTCTCTCTAATTGCTTTAGGTGTAAGTTTAGGTTTTTTATTTGAGATTTTTCTTATTTCTTGAGGTGGGATTGTATTGCTATAAACTTCCCTCTTAGAACTGCTTTCGCTGCATCCCATAGGTTTGGGGTCGTCGTGTTTTCATTGTCATTTGTTTCTATGTATTTTTTGATTTCCTCTTTGATTTCTTCAGTGATCTCTTGGTTACTTAGTAGTGCATTGTTTAGCCTCCATGTGTTTGTAATTTTTACAGATTTTTTCCCGTAATTGATATCTAGTCTCATAGCATTGTGGTCACAAAAGATACCTGGTACGATTTCAATTTTCTTAAATTTACCAAGGCTTGATTTGTGACCCAAGATATGATCTATCCTGGAGAATGTTCCATGAGCACTTGAGAAGAAAGTGTATTCTGTTGTTTTTGGATGGAATGTCCTATAAATATGAATTAAGTCCATCTTGTTCAATGTATCATTTAAAGCTTGTGTTTCCTTATCTATTTTCATTTTGGATGATCTGTCCATTGGTGTAAGTGGGGTGTTAAAGTCTCCCACTATGATTGTGTTACTGTTGATTTCCCCTTTTATGGCTGTTAGCATTTGCCTTATGTATTGAGGTGCTCCTATGTTGGGTGCATAAATATTTACCATTGTTATATCTTCTTCTTGGATTGATCCCTTGATCATTATGTAGTGTCCTTCTTTGTCTGCTGTAATAGTCTTTATTTTAAAGTTTATTTTGTCTGATATGAGAATTGCTACTCCAGCTTTTTTTGATTTCCATTTGCATAGAATATCTTTTTCCACCCCCCCTCACTTTCAGTCTGTATGTGTCCCTAGGTCTGAAGTGGGTCTCTTGTAGACAGCATATATATGGGTCTTGTTTTTGTATCCATTCAGCCAGTCTATGTCTTTTGGTTGGAGTATTTACTCCATTTACATTTAAGGTAATTATCGGTATGTATGTTCCTATTACCATTTTCTTAATTGTTTTGGGTTTTTTACTGCAGGTCTTTTCCTTCTCTTGTGTTTCCTGCCTAGAGAAGTTCCTTTAGCATTTGTTGTAAAGCTGGTTTAGTGGTGCTGATATCTCTTAGCTTTTGCTTGTCTGTAAAGGTTTTAATTTCTCCATCGAATCTGAATGAGATCCTTGCTGGGTAGAGTAGTCTTGGTTGTAGGTTTTTCCCTTTCGTTACTTAAATGTGTCCTGCCACTCCCTTCTGGCTTGCAGAGTTTCTGCTGAAACATCAGCTCTTAACTGTATGGGGTTTCCCTTGTATGTTATTTGTTGCTTTTCCCTTGCTGTTTTTAATATTTTTTCTTTGAATTTAATTTTTGATGGTTTGATTAATATGTGTCTTGGCTTGTTTCTCCTTGGATTTATCCTGTATGGGACTCTGCACTTCCTGGACTTGATTGACTATTTCCTTTCCCATGTTAGGGAAGTTTTCAACTATAATCTCTTTAAATATTTTCTCAGTCCCTTTCTTTTTCTCTTCTTCTTCTGGGACCCCTATAAATGTTGGTACCTTTAATGTTGTCCCAGAGGTCTCTGAGGCTGTCCTCAGTTCTTTTCATTCTTTTTTCTTTATTCTGCTCTGCGGCAGTTTTTTCCACTATTTTATCTTCCAGGTCACTTATCTCTTCTGCGTCAGTTATTCTGCCATTGATTCCTTCTAGGGTATTTTTAATTTCATTTATTGTGTTGTTCATCATTGTTTGTTTGCTCTTTAGTTCTTCTAGGTCCTTGTTAACCGTTTCTTGTATTTTCTCCATTTAATTTCTGAGATTTTGGATCATCTTTACTATCATTATTCTGAATTCTTTTTCAGGTAGACTGCCTATTTCCTCTTCATTTGTTTGTTCTGGTGGGTTTTTACCTTGCTCCTTCATCTGCTGCATATTTCTCTGTTTTCTCATTTTGTTTAACTACAATGTTTGGGGTCTCCTTTTCAGAGGATGCAGGTTTGTAGTTCCTGTTATTTTTGGTGTGTGCCCCCTATGGGTGATTTGGTTCAGTGGCTTGTGTAGGCTTCCATGGTGGAGGGTACTGGTGTCTGTGTTCTGGTGGGTGGGGCTGGATCTTGTCCTTCTGGTGGGCAGGGCCGTGTCTGGTGGTGTGTTTTCGGGTGTCTGTGAACTTAGTATGACTTTAGGCAGCCTCTCTGCTAATGGGTGGGGTGGGGTTATGTTCCTGTGTTGGTAGTTGTTTGGCCTGGGGCTTCCAGCACTGGAGCTTGCTGGCCGTTGGGTGGAGCTGTGTCTTAGTATTGAGACAGAGATCTCTAGGAGAGCTCTAGCTGATTGATATTATGTGGGGCCAGGAGGTTTCTGGTGGTCCAGTGTCCTGGACTCGGCCCTCCCATCCCAGAGGTTCATACTCGACACCCAGCCATAGCACCAAGACCCTGCCAGCCACACGGCTCAGAAGAAAAGGCAGAAAGATAAAGATAAAGATTAAAAAAAAAGCAAAAAAACTGGACAGACAGAACCCTAGGACAAATGGTAAAAGCAAACCTGTACAGACAAAATCACACAAAGAAGCATACACATACACAGTCACAAAAAGAGAAAAAGGAAAAATTATATATATATATATATATATATATATATATATAAAAGGAAGAGAGCACATATATTAAAAAAAATAAGGAAGAGAGCAGCCAAAACAATAAACAAATCCACCAACGATAATAAGCTCGAAATACTAAACTAAGATAAACATAAAACCAGAAACAAATTAGATGCAGAAAGCAAACCCCAAGTCTACAGTTGCTCCCAAAGTCCACTGCCTCAATTTTGGGAACATTCGTTGTCTATTCAGGTATTCTTCAGATGCAGGGTTTATCAAGTTGATTGTGGGGATTTAATCTGTTGCTCTTGAGGCTGTGGGGAGAAATTTCCCTTTGTCTTCTTTGTTCGCACAGCTCCTGGGGATCAGTTTGGCTTTGGCCCTGCCTCTGTGTGTAGGCCACCCTCAGGAGTCTCTTCCCCACCCAGACAGGAGGGGGTTAAAGCAGCAGCTGTTTAGGGCTGTCTTGCTCACTCAGGCCAGGGGGAGGGAGGGGTACAGTAGTCATAGTTGGAATGCAGAGCGAGCCTGAGGCAGCAGAGGCTGGCTTGATGTTGCAACAGCCTGAGGCGTGCCATGTCTTCTCCTGGGGAAGTTGTCCCTGGATCACGGGACCCTGGCAGTGGCGGGCTGCACAGGCTCCTGGGGTGTGGGGGGGTGGGTGTGGATAGTGACCTGGGCTTGCACACAGGATTCTTGGTGGCAGTGGCCACAGCGTTAGCGGTTCATGACCATCTCTGGGGTCCGAACTGATAGCTGTGGCTCGTGCCTGTCTCTGGAGCTCGCTTAGGCGGTGCTCTGCCCTCTGTGGGCACACTGGGATGGAATCCCCTCTCCTCTCGCACCCTGGAACAGTGGTCTCTTGCCTCTTTGGCAGCTCCAGACTTTTTCCCAGACTCCTTCCCAGCTAGCTGTGGTGCACTAGCCCCCTTCAGGCTGTCCTCACGCAGCCAACCCCAGTCCTCTCCCTGGGATCTGACCTCCGAAGCCCGAACCTCAGCTCCCAGCCCCCACCTGCCTCGGCGGGTGAGCAGACAAGCCTCTCAGGCTGGTGAGTGCTGGTGGGCACCGATCCTCTGTGCGGGAATCTCTCAGCTTTGCCCTCTGCACCCCTGTTGCTGTGCTCTCCTCCATGGCTCTGAGGCTTCCCCCCTGCCACACCCTGCCCCCGCCAGTGAAGGGGCTTCCTAGTGTGTGGAAACTTTTCCTCCTTCACAGCTCCATCCCGGAGGTGCAAGTCCCATCCCTATTCTTTTGTCTCTATTTTTTCTTTTTTCTTTTGTCCTACCCAGGTACATGGGGATTTTCTTGCCTTTTGGGAAGTTTGAGGTCTTCTGCCAGCGTTCAGTAGGTGTTCTGTAGGAGTTGTTCCACATGTAGGTGTATTTTTGATGTATTTGTGGGGAGGAAGGTGAGCTCCATGTCTTACCCTTCTGCCATCTTGAAGGTCTCACGTGAAGAGAGTACATTGTCAGCTACATTATAAAGCACCCACAAAGGGAAGTAAAAATTGATTTGCTTCATCATCCTCCATAACGTCTTGGAGACAACAGGTACCAGACAAAGAAATGAGGAGACTTAGTACTGAAAATAGAAAAATCAACTTAAATCCTTATTTACAAAACTGCATAGCTCTTCCTGGTGAATTTAAGATTCTTTCTTCATCGCCAAAGAGTTCGGAGGTGAAGTAATAGGTAAGAATCAGATTATTTAGAAAGAAACACACTCCACAGACAGAGTGTGGGCCATTTCAGAAGGCAAGAGGCAAGAGTATACTGTCTCTTGAGTGAAATTTCTTCAATGAGTTTTTGTTGCCAGGAGGGAAAGGCAGCCTGTCCATGTAATAGAACCATTGGCAGCAATGGTCTGAAAGGAAAATGGTAAACAGGGAATAAGAAGATGAGAGCCAGCATCTTAGGCATTATTATAAGAAGATGATGTAGATATGTTCTGTTAACAGTTCCAAAACGCATGATTCTTCATTTAATGGAAATTTTTAAATGGCATGGTGATGTTTCTCCACGAAAAACAGATCAGTGTTAGGCACATTGCTTAGTGTTAATGTTTCCCTCTGCTCTCCCTGTAGCATGTGCATATTGGATAGATACACTCAGAAGTTTAAGAATAACGTTGGATGTGGGACTAGTTATACTATACCTTAGGTTGGATAAGCTTGGGGAAAACATCTTATAAAATAATAAAGATTAAAATTACTGGAACATATAGAAGTTTATCATCTAGGTTTATCATCTAGGTTTCCCAGAGTAGTACATCTACCAGTAGCTTTTAAATAGCTTTTTAATTTGTTACATGTTTCCTTTGAATTCTCCCTAATACATTTGAATAACTTTTTTTTTTCCCTCAAGGGCAACTATAATTGTTGTTTAATTAAGCATGCCAGTTAGGTTTTCTTGTCTGGTCGACTTGAGCCAGTTCATGTCATATGCATTCTTTCTATAGAGAAAAGTAAAGAATAATTCTTGAAGTAAAGTTTAAAATTTTTTCTAATAGACTCACAGACAGAAAAACTTATGGTTACCAAAGGGGAGGGGAGGAGAGGGATAAATTTGCAATTTGGGATTAACATATACACACTACTATGTATAAAGTAGATAAACAACAGGGACGTACTGTATAGCACAGGGAACAACATTCAATATATTGTAATAACCTATAATGGAAAAGAATCTGAAAAGGAATACATATTTATAAATATACATGTATAAATGAATCACTTTGTTGTATGCCTGAAACATTGTAAATCAACTATACTTCAATAAGAAAACTAAAAATTAAAAAATGCAATAGCAAAAAAAATTCTTTTATTAGTTAAATCATTAAATGAGAGCAAAGAGGAAAAATCTAGTCACAATTATATAAAAAATTAGTAGTAATTGTATACATTTTTAAAAGTTGGAAATTCAAAACTAAATAAGTAAGGTAGTGGATAGATTCTTAAACTCATAATATTGAACAAAAACTTGACATGATTTAGATTTTTTTTTTTTTTTTTTGAATAGTTAGATTTTTATTACTTTATTATTATTATTATTATTAACATCATGATAAGAAATTATCACTTTAAGAATCAATGTTGATGTTGATGGTGCATCGCTAAGATTTTTTTTTTTTTATAAATTTATTTATTTATTTATTTTTAGCTGTGTTGGGTCTTCGTTTCTGTGCGAGGGCTTTCTCCAGTTGCGGCGAGCGGGGGCCACTCTTCATCGCGGTGCGCGGGCCTCTCACTATCGCGGCCTCTCCTGTTGCGGAGCACAGGCTCCAGACGCGCAGGCTCAGTAGTTGTGGCTCACGGGCCCAGTTGCTCCGCGGCATGTGGGATCTTCCCAGACCAGGGCTCGAACCCGTGTCCCCTGCATTGGCAGGCAGATTCTCAACCACTGCGCCACCAGGGAAGCCCCGATTTAGATTTTTTTTAAACATCTGGCAGAAAAAAATATAAACTAAATTAACATTGATAAATCTTAATTGCTACTTGAGATCTTAAAGATAAAATATTTAAACAACTTTCTTCACTTTTCATTCAATTGTTTTGTTATCCTGCAAACAATAAATCTTCATAAACAAAAATTAATGTGTTAATGCTAGTTAGTATGTGGTGGGGTAATCCATCTCCTATAGTACTGATTGATATAACATGTATTTTGACTCATCATGTCAGCTTTTAAGAATTGCTTCTAGAGCTTGCAGTTCCAGAGAAGAATGAGTCAATGCATGCCACCTTATTGCTCCTTCTGATTACAGCTAAAACTCCTGGACACAATACATAAGGCAACTCTGAAGTTTGCTCATAAAAGTTCCGAAAGGTCGACTAGCCCTGGGACTTGAGGAATGATCAAGTGACAAGTTCCCTGGGAGTTTTTGGTGCCTCCTATGCATTACAGCCTGGGAACTAGCAAAGCCCACAACCCAGAAACACCAACAACAGGTACAGACAAAAAAACACCAAATGAAACCCATTCTCCCTTGCCAAAGGAACGGGAAAAGGGTAGCCAGGCCTGAAGAGAGGATGCCTTTCAACTAAACCCACCTTCATCCAGGCTAGCACAAGGAAGAAAGCAGTGCCCCTCCGTCTCCACACACTGGGTGCTGTGGAGACTTCAGGGCAAAGTCTGCTCAGTCCCTTCTCAGATCCCTGCCATTACCCCTCTGTATGCACTTAGTTCAGGGAAACTTGTTCACAGGACCTCTCTCCTTGTCTTTCTAGACTACTATTTATCCCAGTCAATGATATTTTTCTTTCGATAACTACATTTTTCATTTCTCTAATTGTTTATTTATTAAAAGACCTGTTCATTTTTCATAATATCCTGCTTGCTTACATTTCTTCCTTTAGCTCTTTGAAATAGCCAAGGAAATGGATTTCAGGCACTTTACCATTTTTGTTTGTGCGCTTGTTTTCAGCAGTAATTAACCTTATATATTTGTGTTACACATGCCTGGGGTGTGGGGTCATACCAATGGCACTCTGCAGGGTTCTAGATCACTATTAATTTTAGTTTCTATTCCATGGCGGTTATCGTTCAGGCAGATCCCCTTGACATAACCAAAGATTTAGGTGATTCAAGGTTGTTGGGTCTCAGAGGAAACCCTGAGGCCCCTCCTCCTTGGCAGGCTCTGAAGTCCAATATTTGTCTTCTCAGCATCAAGAGGCTGCTGAAATTACACCTCAGCTTTTGAATCACTGTCCTTTTTTTTTCTTTCTTTCTTTTGATGAGTGTTTCCTTGGTGTATATCTCCATCTCTCTACCTTTTCTGTGTACTTATATTTAAGATGTGCCTCTTGTAAAGGCTTATGGTTGGAATATTTTCTTCAAATCTAATACGGGCATCTTTATTTTAAAATTTACTACATAACATTTTATTCAAATGCAAACTTTATATAATTATGTTATGAAACAAAAGTTAATACCTCTAAACCCATCACACAACTGAAGAGGCAGAACATTATATATTTGAAGGTACTTTTATACCCAGCCCTGACCCTCATCTATTTGCCTCCCCTCAGTTTTTCATTTCTTTGGTAATGGCACTTATAGAACATTCAACTGAACTTCTGCCGCAAGGAGTCCCTTTTTTATAAAGGAAGTCTGAGAAATTTAAATTCTCAGTTAAAAACAGAACATCAATTAGGATAACGCTTCAGATTCCCACATGAAGGCTTTCCATCTATCAAAAATTCCTCAAAATGCTTTTGTACTTCTCCTTACATTGTTAGGATACCATCCAATTAGAAATAAGAAGATTAAATAATCAAATGTTTCTAGATTTCTACATGAAAAGCAGTTATTTATAAGTTCTTTAAATGGTATATTTTAAGCAGTTTGTGAATGTAGCAAATTTTAAAAGACATATATTCCACCTTGATTAAGACACAAGTGATGTTCTCTCAGACTTTTTTTTTCTTAATCTAGCAGTTGCTGTGGCAACCAGCTACACTCAGGTGCACTGAGAACACCACTCCTGGCTGTACCTAGAATCTCTCTTGCTTTCCAGCCTAGGAGTTTCCTGTTGCTTCTTACTGAGATGTCTGTAGAAAGCCACTTAGCCATTCTGAAGTATTCAAAATCAGGCAGTGTGAGGTCATTAGTTGTCCCTGAGTCTGCCCTTGACCAATGGGGGATGGAAGCTAGTGGATAAATACTATCCTCTTTTGACCTTTAGGTGAAGAATTCTGGGGTACATTTTACATGACTCCTCTGGGGTCCCCAGTGGGAATGAGCCCCAGTTGTCCACAACAGCTCAGGTCTGCCATTCTCTGTTGGCCTTCTCACTTCCCCAGCATCACTTTTTCCATCTCCCACTCCTGTTCCTTAGGGTCACTTCCCAACACAAGCACCCTTTACACAAGCCCCTGTCTCTGGTTCTGCTTTGAGGGATGTGATGATGGAACTTAGGCTAAGACACAGCTCCACAGCTCATATGAATAATTTTCACCTTCTCCTAAATATTTTAAATATGTGGACTTTGCTTTGACAAATTTAATAGATAATTTATAGTTAGTAATTCTGGAGAATGGCTAGAATTTTTGTGGTGAAATAAGCTGCTATGGCAGTTGTCTAAATAGCAATTAATCTACCTTGTATGTGTGTGTGAACATTGTCTTTACGCAAAATAATCAGTAAAACTAGTATTAAATCAAATTTATATAAAAGAACATTTTTTTCATTGAACTGATAGTCATTGGAAACTCACTATCTGCTGTGCACTGTGTAAGCCCAGAAGCTAAAGATATAAAAGGTATTGCCCTTACCCTCAATAATTTTATAGTTTACTAGGAAAGACAAGAGAATAAACCAGGGACTCTAATACTGTGATAGATCCTATTGTTATGGTAGGGGTGCTATGGGATCACAAAGAAAATGAACACATGAGTATTAGAGAGGGTTTGTGAGAGAAAGGTGTATTTTGGTAGAGTTATGAAAGACAATGCTAATACTGAGAACAAATAGTTATTCGGTGTGAGCTAGGTATTGGTTGGTACTAATGGTTTACGTGTATTATTTGATTTATTAACAATCTTATATAATGGAATCTGTTAACATTCCCATTTAGCAAATGTAGAAAGTGAGACTTAAAGAAGTCCAAATACTCGACTGAACATGGGTAAGAAGTAGCCAAGTGGAGAAAGAAGAATGGAGTAACAGATTTTTGAAAGGACTATGCAAAGACACAAATGTTCAAGAAAACTTACCACTTAGGAGAACTCATGCAAACTCTTCTTAAGTTCAGAGCCTAGGCGGATACTAGGAGATAAGGGTAGAGGAGAAGCCAGGAGGCAAGTCATAAAGGGTCATGTCTAAGTAGCCTGAAAGCTATTCGAAGGAGATGGAAAGCCTCTGAAAGATAGTAAGCAGAGGACTGACCTGCTCAGATCTGTGTTTTAGAAAAAAAATCACCCTGGAATGAATTATAAGTATACAAGACATGATTCCATGACACACAGTTTGCTTGTTTGTTTTTCTACACGCTAGCCTAATTTCTTTCAGACACAAACCTATACCTCTATACTCTTCTTTGCGATGCTATGGATGGGATGCGGAATATTATACTTCTCCTTTTCCAGCTGATTCCCTGTTAGGTTTCCAGTAGCGTAAGGGAAACTGAAGGCAGGCAGAGGTTAAAAGGGGCCTGTTACTTCCTGCCTAGTTCCTTACAGTGCTGTTGTCTCAGCAGTGGCCCCTTGCCCTGGCAGATGCAGCTGCTTAGTCTGTAGTTTTTGTTATTGCTCTCAGAACCAGGCTCATCCTGATGAAAACTGAAATTAAGGCAGAGGCAGTGGGGCTGCTGCATGTCAATTTTTTATGGAGAAATTAAATAAATACCTTTCCCTTATAAAATATTAAGAAAGTGACTTAAATTTGTAGAAATCTGATAGCCAGTTATGCAAACTGAAGGAAGTTTTTGATGTTTCAGTAATTAAACATGTATGTAAGACATTTAACATGTTCATTCACTCATGGATGTATTCATTCTTTAAAACTATTATGACTTTCAATGTGTTCAAGAACATACATTGTATGGATACAGACATTAATAGACAGAAATAATTTCTTCTTTTGTGCAACTACTCTTTCAGTATGGGGAGAGAGACAGTAAAACCAGTGAGCAGATTTATAAATAAGATACTCTCATATGGGGAGAAATGTTATGACGATAATGAAAGAGATCAATAGGATAAAATGTTGTTGGTTGGGAAAGTGTTTGGCTGCAGGTTACCTAAAAAGACAATAAACCATGAGGATGTTTATAGTTGGAAGGTAATCGGTCCCAGGGATGGGCTGGTAGCTCAGTAATATCATTAAGATTCAGGCCATTGCTAACTTTCAGCTTCCCCATTCTTTTGTGTATTGGCTCTTGATTCTCATACCTGTCCACTTATGATTACAAGATTCCCATGCCTGCAAGCAACGTCTTCTCATGTCAGGGAGTGAAACAGAAAGTAAAAAGCAGGGGCGAAAATCTAGGTGAAAGTCTTATTTATGGAGGGTAAAACTATCAGGACTAGTTCAAGGAACGATATGTCCATGAGTTTGTGTTTGTGAATGCGTATATGTATTTTGTTACAAAAATTAAAGTGCATATAGAGGTATAATCAAACTTTCTTTTCTCAAATTTATACAAGGTTTTCATGATTTTTAGTGTTTTTTTTTTTAAAACAGAGAGTATTATCTTGATATTATTTTTTTCTAAAAAAAAGTCTATGTAACAAACCATGCAAGGGTTGTTGAATTGCAGGTGATGAGAGGCATTAATAATCTTCCCAGGATGTGATGCCTGAACTACTAATGGTGACATTCAGTTTTGTACGTGTCCTGAAGAAACTGGCTAAATCCCAAGTCTGACAATTCACTTCCATATGGGAGCTACCCACTGTGGGAGGCATGGCTATCCCAGCAAAATGACCTTCTGGTCTTGATTATCTGGATAACCTTGGGTTTGTAGATTAATAGTTTTTCAGCATGCTGTCTTTCTGGAAATGGGTATAATTAAACTTGTCACTCAAGGGTACTGTATGATTTAATCACGTAATATTAAGTAAAGCTCTCTGAGATCCTTAAGCAAAGATCCTATGCAGATGCACAATATCATTATGAAGACACAGTTCTAGCTGCTTGCTGAGCTCTGAGAAATTACACTGCAGAGACTCTTTCTAATACCCACAGAAAGCTGCCCTGTAAATGTTAGTATTTGTAAAACATTTCAATGTATACTAAATACATTTTAAAGGAATATAGTTATGGTGTAAATTAAGACATTAACATAAATGCCATTCAACATTTGTTTCTGACAATGGATAGTATTACAACTTTTTAGGCATGTAATTCATTTAGAAATAGCTTCACATGTACCCTTTATTTAATAGTGATTCATTCAACAATAGTATTTAGAAATTTTGGAACATGTCAAATTCCTACTTCTTGGAGTAAATTTATTTCCATATGCCTCTAAATATATTTTTATTTCTATTTATTCCTCTCTATATGTAGTATTTATTAATACATATCTGTAAAATTCAAAATGCTTTACACATTTAAAAGCAAAGGCTATAGTCTAATTTAATAATATATGGGAATAGTCTAGCAATTATTTATTTCTTGAAGCACTTGAGAGAAATCTAACCAGAGACAGAAAAACCTTACCCAATGTCAAAGACTTTGTGGGAAAGGAAAGAAAGCAGTGGAGAATGGTAACGATTCCATAACCCTGCCCTAGGTCGCATTGCTCCCTTTTATGCTAATAGCCTTCATAATGATTATTGTAGGCTTTGAAAGCTTAATAAGCAAGAGTACACATATATTTTATGCCTGTGGTGAAAAAGTAGCTTTATGTACACAGATGATTACAAGTGTATCATTTCCAACCTCTATTTCTAGAGAAAAATATAACTTTTTCCCTGGCAATTGGAAGAGCTGTGTTGTGTAGTGTTGTATAGTGAATTACAATAAAAAGTTGAAGTACAAAAATATATCTCTTACTAATGCTTCCATGAACCATGCTGTTTCTCGGTGAGTGTTTGACATTTATATATCTACAGTTCATAGATACTCTACAAGGCTAGACACTAGGGAAAAATATACCCAGTAGGTATTGCACATATATTCTCTATTCTGTTTATAAAGAGAAGTGACATATTAATACTACGTCTTGCTGTGGTTATCCAAAAAATGCCTATTTGCATCAGAACTGTTCGGTATAATGGTCACTGTTTTTGTATATCAGCCCTGACACTTTTGGTTGATTTATGTATAATGGAGACTTTGATAAATGGAGTGGGCATTAGTTACTATTATTCATTTAAATTTTGCTAGGCAGACATCTATAATCATTTCATGTGCTGAGCACTTAATTTAGGTATCATGAAATTCAGCAAACAATATACCTATGCTTAGAGAACTTGCAGTATTATGGAAAGAAATGAGAGGAAGATAGCAGGAATTTCAAAAAGCTGAAAAAGAAAAAAAGAAAGCACGGTCCCATCTGTGCTTGTATATTTCTGAAGCAAAAATGCCTCTCCAGGATAAGAAAAAAGGAAAGAGATGATCTAAGTCTCATCACATGACCAAAGTTATATTGACCTCAGAAAGTATTTTAAAGAGAAATTATATTCTTGTCAGTTTGGGGCTGTTGCTTATTCTTCATATAAAACCTTGCAATTTTTGTTTTTCCTATTAGCTTGCATTTGGCACATAGACATATTTTGTTTTTTCCACACTTTGTTGACTAGCAATTTAAAAATATTTAATTGGTTGCCAACAAATTTCACATAAAAATTTAATTTCCAGCTCTTCTTCTTGGGCAATCCTGAGCCTGTGTTTGCAACAGTTGAGTATCGGATACCACGGGTAGATATTGAGGCAGGTAACTACACCCTAGGATCCCCGCATTATCTCCCTGACCTGGTTCACTCCACTCATGCACATTCTCTGCCTGAGCCTTAGAGATGTCTGTGTTTGGGACCTATAGTTTATTGAAAATTGCTAGTTGCTTCCAGATGTTCTCTCTGTTTATCTATCCATGTTAAAGATTATATGTTTCAGTCTTTACTGAGCACTTTTGATACTCTAGCAATAACCACCATTTATTGAATGTTGTCTGAGTTCAGCAAACCCTACCTTTATCTGAAAAGGAAGAGA
This sequence comes from Balaenoptera musculus, assembly GCF_009873245.2. Lineage (NCBI taxonomy): Eukaryota > Metazoa > Chordata > Mammalia > Artiodactyla > Balaenopteridae > Balaenoptera > Balaenoptera musculus. The sequence continues at coordinate 88,175,315 of NC_045795.1, forward strand.
GAGTAAACATTTTAGGGTTTGTGGGCCATATGGCCTCTGTCGCAACTAGTCAGCTCTGCCAAAGCAACCATAGATCGTATATAATGGGTACAGCCTGTTCAAATAGAACTTTATCTATGGACACTGAAGATTGAATTTCACATAATTTTCACACGTCATGAAAAGTTATTCACTTTTTGATTTCCTTCTAACATTTAAAAAAAGATAAAAATTATTCTTAACTTTCAGGCCATAGAAAGCAAGTGGTAGCCTGGGTTTGGCCTGTGGGCCTTAGTTTGCGCATTCCTGATCTATGAGACAGTATTCTAATTTCTATTCCTGGTAATTGTAAGAAATAACAATTGCTGTTTAATTTTACAGTTAGAAAGGTATAGTTATCTAACACTGGGAATCTACTCAATGTTGAGCCCAGATAATTGAGATGGAGAGAGAGGAAGAGAGGAAGGTGTGATGGAGTGAGAGAGAAAGAGAAAAAGAGAGGGGAGGGGCTAGGTCTTTAATAACTCTGGACATTATTGTCCGAACACAGTGGATTCTTCTAAGGATAAACTATGCAATCAATAAAATTGTTAAATATTGGTTAAAAGATGAGTATGAGTTGAAAGTCCTTACCCAAAATGCCTGACTTTCCATTCTTTTCCATCCTTTGCCTTCCAGGCAGTGTTCCAATATGTCTAGTTGTTTCCCAGGAGCACAGAAAGAAAGGGCTCTTTTAAGTCAAGCATTTATTTACATTCCCTCTTGGCAACCTCGGCCATATGAGAATGCTTGCTAAAGAGCTAGTGTGGGCACGTTACCTAGTTTGAATTCCCTGGAGGAATGACTCCTTATTATTCTTATTTCAGCCCAGTTGTAATGCGTGTGAGTGTGCATTATTTACACATGAAGGATTAAACCCTTCCACCTTAGTGGCTTTAGTCATCTGACATAACCTCTGAGAATCCTTCAATACTTAAATCTTTCAGTACAAGTCACTTACAAATCCATTTCACATGATGCTCAGGAAGAGGCATTAAATCAAGCCAGTGTTCTTCACTGTGGATACAATGAGACAGAATTTTGCCCTTTAAAAAGAGTCCATCAGCAATATTATAACCAAGAAAATGATTATTTTGTATATTTCTTTATCCACTTTATTGCAGGGAAAGGATAATAAATAATGAGCCCAGCTATGTCACTTATTACGCCATAACCAACACCAAGTAGCTACCGTTTGGCAGAAAACATAATTCTTTTTGACGTTTGCTTTTTTATCACCAATCAAGCCAGCTGGCCTGGTTTAATTCTTATAGAGAATCAGAAGAAATGAATAGTCCACGTCAGCAGTTCACTCTCAGCTGTGTTGTTTTAACAGCTATGGAGGGTAGGGGTTTCCCTTTTCTTCTCTCTCTAAGCGCAGAACACCTCGGCTTCTCATGAAAGAGGAGAGCCTTCACTAATTGCAAAATTGTCCCGATTAGCCAGGCTGTGAAAGGAGTCAATGATTCTGCCACAGAAGATTGCATTTATCTTTTAAAATTGTTCTTAAATGCTTCATAAGGAATAATCAGATAGCATCTGAGAGTAACTCCATCTGTGGATCATTCTTGATTCCGAGTAAATAAAAAACTTGCTTTCAATAAGATACTTGAAACTTATTTTCACTGAAGTGTCTCATTTATATTGAGTTGGGTTTGAATGATAGAAGGTGAGATTCCATGTAAAAAGAATGAACAATTGGATGGAATTCGTAGATCGTTTCACAGACATTTATCTCTTTTGTTAGGCGTGCTGTTTGTCCAAGGTTGTATAATCAGACTGCTTTTCCCTTCAGCCGGGGACACTCAGAAAAGGAAAAGATTGCTTTCAACCTACCCCTAAGATTGTTACCTCCCACAGAACCTTATAAACACTGGAAGCAGAAAAATCACTCACTAGCAGCCAAAGGTTACATACAGTATCTTCCCTGACATGTGTGCACACACCCGAACAACAGCTTGGATGGAAGGAATAAGAAACGGTGAACAATTAGTTGTAGCATAAATGTTCAACAGTGCAAAGCTGAAGACAAGCTATGGTGAGGAAACACAATGAGGTGGAGTGGGAGAGTTCCAGGAAGGAACTGATAAGAAAAATAAAGATAATGAATACATACAACAAGATGAAGTTGAGTGTATATGATGGGATCCTGTGTTTATATGTATACTATAAAAATTTATAGTATATATAGTATATAAATATAGTATACTATATATACTCAAGTAAAAATTTAATGAGTAACTGTATAATTATATGATTTTATAAACTATAATTCAAACATATATAGTATAATTTTATTACAAATTATATAATTTTATTTATATTTTATATACTATATACAAATATACTTATGCAGATTTAATTATATAATTATACTATTAAGTATATATTTGACAATGTTATCATTGGAATGAACATATGTTTAATTATACGTATTTATATTTACATTTTAATGTCTTATAGGCATACTACAGATTGAGTTTCTGTGTGCAGTTTATGCTGCAGTTGGTTGTTCTGGAGGAAGAGGAGTGGAGGTATGTCTGTCTGAGTGTAGAGCGGCTGAGCTTTGGGAAACAAGTGGGGATGGGATGTAGTGGGGAGGGCTGCAGGCACTTCCTTCTTCACTTTATATGTTTGTATGTTACTTGATTTAACGTCAAATATGGTTATTTTGATTTACTTCATAATAAAAATCACTTAAAAGGTTTAAAAATATGAACAGCAGTAGCTGTGCATGTGCTGTTCTCAACAAAATTCCTAGGAGGAAAGGCAGTCCCACCTAAATCTAACCAGCTCTGGAATAGCAGCTGGAAAAACGAGGAGAGGCATTTGCCCACCTTCACGTAAAACCCAGAGAGATGCCCTCTGTGTCTAGCAGACAGCTCCATCCCTAATCCATGGTTTGAGAAATGTGTTAAGTAATTAACTACGTATTTTTTAACCTCTGTAGGCATCTTGAGAATTATCTCCTTTTTCTAACTGTACTTCCAGACCCTCTTGGATATATTGAGTCTTAAAAATAAAATTTACCTTTCTAATGTGTGTGGGAAATTTTCAGGATTTTGGAAAAATATTCAGCTTTCTTTGAGTTAAATAAAATATCTGAGGTGTTTTGTTTTTCTTTTAGTTTTATAGAGCTGGATAATTGTCTTTTCAGTTTTCCTACCTTTGAGTATGTAAGGATATAAATCCATTCGAACCTGTTAAATTTGAAATTAAATATTAATGGCTTAAACAAGAGTAATGGCAAACTCTGACAAGAAAACATCCTTTGTGATTGTATATGAGAATGCCCTAACTTAACTATAAATTCTAAGTCATAATCTCCCATCCCTATGGCCATAATTGGCATAGAGAAACATTAAAGGGTCTTTCAGTAATTGTTGTTAAATTACTGAATCATAGGTTTTCTCAGCTTGATAATTAAAAGTATTTCAAATACCAAACTTAGTTTTAAGTATTAAGCCATTCCATGATAACTAGACCTTGCTTAGCTATTTTTAAATTTTTTCCACTTAGTCATTTTAGTTATGACTGTGAGGTGTAATTTATCAAAAGCACAATGAGAGGTTATCAAACGCTCATTTCAGTAAAAGAAAGAGGAACATTACCCTCAAGAGATAAATCTTTCATTAAACTTTACAAAGACCTTAAGCAGTCTCTACCCCATTTATCATTTCTAGTTCTCTTAGAATGCACCAGCTGCCTATGTTTAGAAAGCAGCACAGGGCAGACAGCCAAAATCAGGGTTGATGGCTGGTGGAATGGATGAAACTTCTGTTCCATTTTTTACATGTTCATTCACCTTAGAAAATCATTTTAGAATCAGCCATGTTTGGGGCTAAATTTTGGTAACGCACTAAACTATTAAATAAATCATAGATTTTCGGAACTATGGTAAAAATGACTTTATCACAAAAGAAGTGTGTTCAAAAGAGAAAAAAAATCCACAATTTCTTTTACATGCTCATTAAAAACAAAAACAAAAAAAAATACTTGTTTGATGTCAGCATTCTTGTAACAATTTGGTATTTTTCTTTGCTCTCAATATATGAGTAGAGTCTTTATGTTTACAGTCACTCTAAGTTTTTCTCTTTTCTTTCTTTCTTTTTTTTTTTTTTCTGGCCACACTGTGTAACTTGAAGAATCTTAGTTCCCCAACTAGGTATTGGGGATTTCACTGCCCTCAGTAGTGAAAGCAAAGAGTCCTAACCACTGGACTGCCAGGGAATTCCCTCTAAGTTATTTTCTTAGGAGCACTTGTTACAATTTGAAATTATCCTGTTTCATATATCTAGTGCTTTTTATAGTCTGTCCTCCCCTGTAGAATGTAAGCTCCTTGAAAGCAGGGACTTTGGCCCATCTAGCTCACTGCTGTATTCTGAGCACCTCTAAGGATGCCTGACACATAAAACACATTCATCATATTTTTCAGTATATGAATTGAATGAATGAATGGAGGAATGAATGAGTGAATCAAAAGTTTTAAATGCAGTACATCAAAAGACTATTAATCTCAAGAGCAGATATAGTCCAAATTTGAAGGTTTTCTTGGTTTTATATGCAAGGGCAATAAAATGAAAAATATATTTTAAGGAGAAATTGGATATTAAAGCACAACTTAAGTAACATTCTTTTTTTTTTAATTTTTTATTTATTATTTATTTATTATTTTTATTTTTGGCTGTGTTGGGTCTTCGTTTCTGTGTGAGGGCTTTCTCCAGTTGCGGCGTGTGGGGGCCACTCTTCATCGCGGTGTGCGGGCCTCTCACTATCGCGGCCTCTCTTGTTGCGGAGCAGAGGCTCCAGACGCGCAGGCTCAGTAGTTGTGGCTCACGGGCCCAGTTGCTCCGTGGCATGTGGGATCTTCCCAGACCAGGGCTCGAACCAGTGTGCCCTGCACTGGCAGGCAGATTCTCAACCACTGCGCCACCAGGGAAGCCCCAAGTAACACATTCTTTATATTATTTTATTCACTGAGATTACTTATTGAAGTTTTAATTTCTATTTTTACTGTCCATTCTAATTCAACAAGTTTGTTTAATATCTACCCAGTATTTAGTAACTACATTAGGTGCTGGAGTCCAAGAGTAAAATAATACAAAATCCTTGTTCTTGCAGAGCTCGTAATTTTATGGGGAAGATGGAAAAATAAATAGAACGTCGCAATAAGTGTGATAAAATGCTCTGATAATAGCAAGTAAAGTGTGATATAGGACAACAGAGGAGAAGCATGTGTGAATGGGGATGTCAGGGGCGGTTTCTTGGAAGACGTGACACTTCGATTAATCAGGAAGGACAAATGAGAGTAATTCAGATGAAGAGATCAAAGTAGAAAGACATCTAATCAAAAACATTATTCACAAAATTCAGGCAGTAAATGAGAGGTGAATGTGAATTGGGAATAGCAAGAGGTGAGGAGAGACATGAAATCTGGAGTATGGAGGCCTTTACATGCCTCGGGTAGACCTTTGCACCCTTTACGGAGGATTACAGTGAATCCCTGAAGGATTTTAAACAGACGTGACATCTATTTTTCACTTGCTTATTCATCCAAAAAATAGTTATTAAGCACGTGCTTTACACAAGTCACTGTGATAGGTGCTGGATATATGCTGACAAATAATACATAGTCCTGACACTTGAGAGATGTGTAGAATTGTGAAATTTTAATGCACTACACTGTTAGCTGAATGTGAGTGTAGATGAAACAGAGTTGATACATAAAAAAAGTGTAGTCCAAAGGATATTTGCATTTTAGAAATATCACCCTGACAGCAAAGTGGAGAATGATTTGAAAACCCATGATGATGCTGTTCTAGAGATCTAGGCTTGAACTAAGGGAAGGAGAGTGAGGATGGAGAGAAGAGACCCCCCATTTGAATGTAGGATGACCAACTTCTCAAGTTAGTCCCAGGAAGTTCCAGGGTTTAAGGGAAACTCTCATGTCTCAGGAAACTCTCAGTCAAGATGATCAATCAGTATGGTTGATCACTTTAGTTGAATATTGGCAATGAAGAATGTTTTTCTCTTTAGTATATGCCTTGAAAGGTTGGATAGTGGTGGTATGCCAGCGAATAGAAAATACAGTGTTAGAAAACTTGTGCAAGGGTCAGGGTAGGAGGTAAGGATACGATAAGTTTAGGAAAATATGAATTAGAGGTGCCTATGAGATATTGAAATGGGGATGACCACAAGAGAGTTTAACATGAGTCCTAAGCTCAGATAGGTCATCTGATTGAATAGCTTTTTAGAAATCATCAACAAGAAGATGGTGGTAGAAGCCATAGGAAAAGATGAGATCAAGTAAAGTGAATATGTAGAGAAGTGCGCTTGGGCAGGAACCTGAGAAATAACAACAAACAGATCTATCTTTCCTTTCATGATGTAACTACAAGTTGGGAGACTATGTATTTAAGATATATAGTTTCCCTGTATGTTGTAGTTTTGTTTTATCAGGATTTGCATTGTTTTCCCTAATTTCCATAATTAATACTCTGATATTCGGTGTTGGGTTTGTTTTTAAAAACGAAGTAAGTGTTATAATAAATCATAGCCTCCTTAATGATTGGTGTCTGTAAAATACATACCAAATCTAAACCTTCCATTTAGATTGTCTATGATTACAATAGGCTTCTCTTCAAAATCTCTATTAAAACTCAAAGTTAAAATTTTAAAGGACTGCCCATGACTAGGTTATGACTAGATTTTGATTATAAACCTGGGTAAAGATGCCAATATGTTGAATTACCAATTACTGCACCTTAATTCACTATCCACCTACCCAAAACAGCCTAAGGATTAATCCAGTTTAAAAAGAATTATCATGCTTTGGGAATCATAAGTCAGTAAAATGTCTCCCCTCAATTTGGGAAAAATCATAGGATTTCAAATTTTTCTTTTAAAAAGTAAGTTAAACCAACGACAATTGAAAAAAGGCTATTTGCCACTGTCTCCATAATTTTCTGAAACAATGCACAGGATAACCCCCTATTTTCCAACATTTCTTCTTTCAAGTCTTTTCCATTCCCCACCCTCTTAGATGTTTTCTAAATAAAGTGAAGTCTACAGAAGGTATGTGGCCTTTATACAGTACTCATGTTTCTGCAAATAAACAGAGTGAGTCCTGAAATTTGCAGGTTTTTTCACATCATCTAACTTTTAATAATTATAAATGCAGTGAAAGTTTGTATATAAATCTAATTTAAAAAGACTTCAAGTCAATGATCTTCCTCTCCGAACCCTACTCCTGGTCTTCCCCCCAAGGTAACCAATATTAGCTGTTTTACCTCCTAATCATAAATATATATATTTTTAATATAAATGTAATATATGTATATTTATATAAATATATATGACTTTTTAAATATATCCAAATTCCTCCTGTTCAATATATATATAATATATATTATATATAATTATATATCCTGTTCTTTTTTATAGCTGCATAACATTTCACCAGTATTTATTCAATTATTTTCCTATTGATTGGCATTTAGATTGGTTCAAGATTTTGGGGGACACACAAAAATTCTCTAATAAACGTCCTTATATACACAGATCTTTATATTCTATTATTTTTATTTTTGAAAGAAAGATTCTAGGTTTGAGAGTCTTTATATTTTAACTTTAATATATTTTCCCAGATTACTTTCCAATAAGATTGTGTCAATGAATGCTCTCTTAAGCAATGTATAAATAAAATGACCATTTCTCTTGAGAAGGAGTTGAATCTTTAAAAAAGCCACACAAACATTTTCTTAGCATTTGGAAACTCATAGCGAGGCTGATTACTACCTACTATCACCACTACTATTATTTACTAATATTCAATACAACCAATACTCCTAAAATTATTATTACTAATACTATATTCATATGAAAGCAGGGGCTATCATTTACCATACAGAAAATACCATTTTTATAATCCCTTTACAAGTAGCATTTTGTTTATTCTTCACAGTCATTAGATGAGCTGGACATTAATATCTCTATTAAGCGGGTGAAGGGTTTGAGCTTCAGAATGGTTGAACAATACACATAAGATCATACAGTCAGTAACCCCTACCTCTGTGATTTGAATCAATTTCTTTGCCTCACTGAATCCAAAGACAGTATTCTGAACTCTTTGCAACAGTGGATACCAGGTTTCCTCCTCCGTCCCAAACACACACACCTAGAGCAAAATGACCTGAGGCACCAAAAGTGCCTTCTGGTCTCTACTAAAAATCATTTACTAAGTGGATAAGAAAGTCCAATTCACTTGTTGTATTTTAAATATTATTCTCAGATTCATTGTCTCTTTTCTTTATACCACCGTCATCTGATGCTCTAAATTTAGGGCTCCATGAATAATTTGTCCCATGTAAAGATAAGACACAAACATATTTCCTCTTCTGCAGATGAAATATACCTTCTCATATGTAACCATGTGATATTTACAAGTTGTTGCATCTCAGGAATTGATACCAGTCCCTGGTTGTTGAATAGTCTGAGGTAACATATCTAGCATAGAAGCTTGCATTTAACAAAACCTAAATAAATGCGTTACATGGCGGACCAGTGAAGAAGTATTTGATGGAGAACCAAATTCTTTGATTCAATATATGAACCTCCTTAGTTGATCCAGGGTATGTGGAGGCATGTTGGAACCAAATAATTGAGAATGTTGGGTTAGGTTGGGTCAGACGAAATAGTCAAAGAAGTGAACTAAGTTATAAAATCTTCAAGGTGAAGTAGCGTAGAAACAGAGGTCAAAACATAATGTATTCCTAAATCTGACAAATAAGAAATGTTGTCTGAAGAATGTAATCAAAAACACAGGGGAGGAAGACAGATAACTCCCTAGACAGAGCCCCAAAATTACAGAGTTGTTTCTAGATTTGAACCAACTGTGGCTCATTGCCAAGTACTATCATGGTGATGGCCTGGAAGTGTATTTGGGTGTTCCAACCCAGGGAAATTTATTGTGATCTTACTGTAACCTCATATTGGAGGCAAGAATGGTAGGATATGGGCAGAGGCTTATAACTGTTGGCCTGATTCATTTCTATACTTGGAATAACTAGATACTCCAAGATCTAAATAGAAGGTCGTTTTCTAAAGTCCTTAATCAGTTCCTTAAAGGGTTTTCGGAGTCTTTAAATGTGTCATTTGATCAAGGCCATGAAAATATCTTTATGCAAAATGAATCAGTGTAACACAACCTGCTCTAGCTATTGTTCAACATAAAAGTCTCTAAGAAATTAGATTTTTAAAAATTTCTACTTTTCTTGAATCCCCATTATTACTTAATTTTGTGCTTCTGTTTTGAAACATCTTATTCTACCACATTGTATTTCATGTGCAAAATATGCCACACATCTTTATTATTCAAAATAAGATTGTGTTTAACTCTCAGGTACCATTGACCCTTTTCAATACAACACTCAATGTGGGTAATTTTCCATAGTTTTACACCCTTCCCATACACACCTGCTTTAGAATTCTGTGTACCTCAGAGGCAAATTTTAGGAGCAGATTGAAGATCCTGGCCTCTGCAGAATTCCTCGCTCCTCTGTGTGCTCGGGATCAGAAAATCTAAACATTTGGTCAATCCGTTTTACCTCTCATTTATCACCTATATTCTTCTTGGATAATCTTGCTTGAATGTGCTAGTTAAAGATCTGTCTGAGATCAGACGAGATTGGGCGCGTTCAGGGTGGTATTGGGATTGACATATATACACTAATATGTATAAAATAGATAACTAATAAGAACCTGCTGTATAAAAAATAAATACAAGAAAATTAAAAAATAATCTGTCATTGACGTGATGTTGCAAAAGACTGAGTGCAAAGCAGATGTGAGAGTACAGCTGAGTTCCATGTAGCCAGATATTAATGAGATTTACAAAGATGTAAACAAAGTCACTCTATGCTTTGAAAAATATAGTTATTTTTACTAGAAGTATTTGTTAACATGTAGTTTATTACTATTATTTTAAATGAATTAATAAACAAACAAACAAAATGATCTGTCATTGGGAGGATGATTACTCAGAGCAGCCTAACCCTACATAACTAAGAAAGAAAGAAACAAAAGTCAACTTTCTCCCAGGGCCCAAGGATTCCCACATTCACAAAGGTAGTGGAACCTGGTTACCTTTCCTACGAGTAAAGGAAATAAAAAAGTCCACTTATTTTTTTTTTTTCTGCTGCTAATTCTGTTCCAGTAAAGAAGCAACAACAGAATTACTTCTGCTTTAAACTGTTATCATGACTTCCTGCCATACAACCATGTTGTTTAATCTTTTCTTCTTTAGGACTATAACTATTTAAGAGCAATGACTATCAATTCCAACATAGCAAACACTCATTGTTTGTGCAGTGATTCCCCTTTTGCCTAAATAATTTAGTCAGATAACATGCATGGATCATATCACTGTTTCCCATAATTCCATTCATAGCCTCACAGTACTTCTTAAGAGCCCCTCAGGCTACTATAATCATTCAACTGGAGTGGACCAGTAGATAGAACATGTTTTCCACACCTGGCTCATTTGGTGTCTTCTAAAGCAGCCAAACACATTGCTTTCAACATTATAGACACCCAGCCCTGTTTAATGAATTGCCTTGAAGTGAAACAAACAAAATAAGCTCAATCAAATTGCAGAAACTTTACCGTTTCAAAGGAAGTGGATATTCAGTGTTCACATATAACTATTTTTTCAACTATTTTTTTCCAGTGAGAAGCTTATGCAGCTTGAATATAAATTCAACACTTGCAACCACACACTTAAATTTTGTTGAAAATATCCCATATACCACCTGAACCAAGGAAGAGAGCAAAGTCAGCTTTGTAAAGGATGTTACCTAGGGCAGAGTCAAAGGTCTAGAAGAATGAGAAAAGAATATGTTACACTGACTGTGCAGTACTTAATTTAATGTTCTATTCAGAACTTGGAAGAGACCAGACTTAACACAAATTGAAACTTGAGCTTAAAGAAGCATGGCAGAGCAGCAACTTCATTCCCTTTCTTCAAGAAAAAGAAAGCTCAGTTATCTTTCTCCACGGCTGTCAGTGCTGACTTCAGTAGCATAGCCCATCATTTTATGTGTGTGTCCTGGAAAATTTTGAATAAAGATATAATACTCCTTAGAAAATAAAATATTGTTTCAGTACTGCAAACCCATTATAGAAGTGTCTGAAGTTTAAGTATTTTTATAGGTTTATTCTGTAGCATTGACATTTATAATGTTTTATGTATCACTCTTCTACCTTGCTGTCTTTAAATAGTATTTATGTATTTTTATGTTTACATTTTATTTTTTAATTTTCCTTTATGTATATTTATTGTTTTTTATTAGTAGCCTCCATTTATTTAGCATTTTATTTTGCCAGGCAATATATTAAACATTTTACATGGATTTAAAAAATTTATTAATTCATTTAGTATATCAACAGATGTTCATGAGTGGTAACACTTTCAGACTCTTGGATACAGTGGCAACTAAGACAGGGTAAGGGACGTACTCTTATGGAGTTAATATTCTAGTATGGTAAAAAAAAAAACGTAATAGTATAATATCTGATGGAGATAAGGGCTGTGACAGAAATAAAGGAAATGAGTAGGAGCTTTAAAGGGTAGGTGGATGAGATAGGACATGAAGATGGCCAAGGTGGCCAGGAAAAGCCTCTCTGGGAGGGAGATATTTGATCTGGAATCTGAAGGTTATGTGACAGCATGTGATGAGCAGGGAGAAGGAAAGCATTTAAACAAAGTGAACAGCAGCAGGAGGTGAGCATAGAGGTTGTGCGCAAAAGAAATCAGACCAACATGATGAAGCATAGTAGAGAGGTACGGTGTGGAATGCGATGAAGTTGCAGAGTAGAGGCAACACAGGTCATGATTAAATGTTTTGATTTCAATTATTTTGCAGTGAGGAGCCATGTGAAAGGAAGTTGCCTGATTTGTATTCATTTGAAAAGTATCCTTTGAGGGAAAAAGGGTAGAAGTAGGGAGATCAAACAGAAAGCTACTACTGTAGTCAAGACATAAAATGATGATTTGAACTAGGGTTACGGTCATAGGAATGGAGGCAGTGAAAAGTGGTTGAATTTTTTGGTTTATTTTAAAGATAGAGCTAATAGTATTTGAGTGTGTTACAGGTAAAAGTATATCAAAGAGCCAATAGGATTTGAATATGAGAAGTTGAGAAAAATCAAAGATGACAACAAAGATTTTGGTTTAAGCATTTGGAGGAACAGAGGTTGCCTTTTACTGAAATGGGAAGACAGAAAAGAAAGATGCAGGTTTGAGGGGAAAATCGAGTGTGTTTTTAGACATATAAAGTTTTGCTATGTCAATTATGCTCTTGTGTATATAAATCTGGAAATAAAGGGATTGGTCCAGGATAGACGTATACATTTAGGAGGATCAGTTTATTAATGTCACCTAAAACCATGGTGCTAGAGGAGATCACCCCGCAAGCAGAGGAATAAAAGAAGTCACAAGACGAAGCCTGAGAGCTCTCCAGATTTTAGATGTGGGAAAATGAGAATATTCAGCAAAAGAAACAGAAGAATCAGCCAGATGAGAAGACAATTAATCAAGAGAGGATGGGACCAAATGCAAGTGAAGGAGAAAGTGATTCCTTTCAAATGCTGCTAAGAGGTCGAGTGTCAATAAGATAAAGTAACCATTGGTTTCCCCACTTGCAGCGTAAAGTAATTTCAGTTTCAGTGTTAGGTAGGTATGTAAACTTACTGGAGAGAGCTCAAAGCAGACAGGAGAAATGGAGTGAAAACTCTAGGAACTGGTAATTGTCGTGATGATTATTGCTGCAAAAGGAAGCGTTGAAGTGGTGGTGTAGCTGGAGGGAGACATGGAGTCAAGAGATAGTTTTTGTTTGTTGGCAAGTGATTGCAGCGTGCTTAAATGTTATTGAGGTTAATTTTGTAGAACTGAGGTCAGAAAACGTTTGCTGTAAAGGGCCAGTTATTAAATGTTTTTAGCTTTGCCAGCCAGACATCTGTTGCAACTATTCAACACTGCTATTGTAGTGTGGAAGCAGCTGTAGGTTATAAACCAGTGAGCAAGGCTGTGTTCCCATAAAACTTTCTTTATGGACACTGACCTTTGAAATTCATATAATTTCATGTGTCATGAAATATTATTATTTGATTTTTTTCAACCATTTAAAAATGTTAGAATCATTTTTAACTTAGATGTCCAGCCAGGTTTGGCCCCATGAGCCATAGTTTGCTGACCTCTACAAGACAAAATTTGAGGCTGCAGGAAGAGAGAGGAAGATTTCGGGAGCCAGATCCTTTGATGGGATGAGAACAATAAACGATAGAACAAGTGGAAGGTTGGCCTTAGATAGGTGTTTCTGTCTTGATAACGGAGAAGGGGAAGGCAGAGTATGTGGATACAGATGCAGGTTAATTGGTAGGTTGGTAGTGGAAGTACATGGACGTCTTATTCTGATCTTATATTTTCTTATGGAAAAGTTTAAGCAGCACCTTTAGCTGAGAGAAGCAAGTAGATGGAAGTTATGGAAAATCTGAGCAGAGAATAAAAGTTTCCTAATAGGAGCCATGTAGAATGAGAAAGTGAATTGACTAGGGAAAGGTACTTACTGCTAGGCAAGCACTAAGAGCCCACTCGAGATTTCTGTCAAGAATTTAGTGCAACGCCTGTCAGCTTGGCTGCACATTTTTCTTCAGGAATATTCAGCTGCTTAGACATAGGCCCTGAGTAGTCAAAGGCTTGGATTTAGCCAGACTTGGTACCTTGCCAGGTGAGATGATGGAAGGATAGAGACCACGTGAGTTGAGAGTATTTGCAAGGGAGTGATTACAGTGATTGACCACGTAATTGAGCTGGGTAAGAGCAAAAGTGAGGACATAATGGGGGTGATGGAAAGTGGAAAGGTGGAAAGGCCAATAAATTGGAAGTCACAGTGAGAAGGAAGAATTTCTGGAGGCAGGATACTAGAGAGACTGAAATGGAAAGCGGGGAGGGAGGTTTTAGGACAGTGTTTGAAATACAGATTAAGGCATGGATATGTTTATTGTTAATTGTAAGATCAGAGGTATAATCACAGAAGTAGGTGGCAGAAGTGTGGAGGATAGGATTTTGAAGGCAGCTGAGGTCTAAGAAGAGAGACTTTAGAGAGACTAATGCATTGGAATCTCATCGATGAAAATGTTGAGATCACTAGATTATACAAGAGTGAAGGGTGGGACGTGGAGACAGGTATCAATTCTTCAAGGGCTAATTCTTAAAGGATTTGTCACTTGCACAATTTAACGCATATGATAAGTGACAGAGTCGCGTGGGGAATTCAGATTTCTAAAATAATGCCCATCTTTTTAAGCATTATAATATGCTGCTTCCAGAAGGTTATGTCTGCATGATGTAATTTACACTAAAAGGCAGGCTATATCTATTTAGGAACAAACACCTGAATATTCCCATTTAGTCTGCCTATGTCTATCTCAGTGCACATACTGCTCACGACCTAAGGGAGTCGTCCTCCTTCCTCACCATACCTCTTGCCTTCCATATTTGTTCTAGGCATCAAGTTTTATCTTCTTGGAATCTTGAAACTGCCCTAAAAGTCTCCTCCTGCACCTTCTTTATCAAAATCTGACTCCCCTCCATCTCCTCCTCCTCCTTCTTCCTCTTCATCCTGCTTAATTCCTGTTGCATCAGGAGTCTAAGAATATTTTAGTTGTTTCCAAACATCTCTTATATGTTACTCTTGTCTTTCTAACTATCCTGTAAGTTCTGTGAGGGCAAGAATGAAGTTTTTACTTTCCATGTCCCACTCAAAACTTAATAGGCTCTAATCACATAGAAGTAGAACTTTTGATTGATTAAACTTGTCATCAAGCAATATCACAGAAAAATTTCAATTATCACTTAAATTCACTAAACTATAACTGACACCTAAAAATCTGTTAAATCAATAAATAATAAATTTCAGAAATGGCATAAAGCACAGACAATATTAAAAAGGCGTCATAGCAGACATTTGGTATTTGGTAAAAATGAACTTAATTATAATTCTATGAATTCATATTGGATGCACGATTGTACTTGTAAAAAAGTATTCATCTTGTCGCCTTTTTTATTATTTAAGAGGAAATCTTAAGGCCAAAAAATTTGTGAAGTTTAATAATTAAAGTCAAGTAAATGTTCTGTCTTGTTATTAAGGTAATTGGAAATTGGAGGCAATTTTGTGAAATGGAACACTAGAGAAGAGTTTTCCGAAGTAGAAAGTGTAAATGAAGACAGAATGACAAAAGACAAGAGCTATTCCCAAATGGCTTATCTTTCAGTTTTTGAAAGATAGAAATTTGGGTTGGTTCTTACTTATTTCATATTGTCTCTAACAAGTGCTGCAGGGGGTAGTTGAGTCAAGGGTAGTCAGAAAAAACAAAGAAAATTTTGTCTTCAAGTCCAGTACAGACCGGTGCTTGGCTCATGGTCTTTTCTTTACAGAATGTGACAATAATGATGAAGTATCAAATGGACCTTTATTCCTTTCTTTCTGTAGGAAAGGTCTCAAATTGTAGTTATGTGATTAATTGACTCTGTCATAAGTTATATGGAATTATATTTCTTTTTCAGATTTTACTTTTTCCCTCCATTTAATAGTCTGATTTATTTTAATGGCTATAATGTATTCTGGCAAAATCCATTTAATTTTGCATTATCTGTATTGAATGCCTCTAATAAAAGTATTAATCAAAAAAGCATGGGAGAGTATCCTGAAAGTGATAAATGAAGCTTAGGGTTTGTTTTATGAATCAGTCCCATTTTAATAATTTTTCAAATTTATATGGTTTAGATAAGAAACCTGAGACAGTGGAATGTCCTTCAATAAAATCACACTGGCCAAAATTACTGTGACAGAGAGATATATTTCTTTCCATTTGTTGTATATATTTATTCTTATTAAGGTCTGGAGTAAATGAATATAAGAGAAGAAGTTAGCTAATCTAGAAGTTTCTCATAAACAGTAGCTACTTTATTCAAATAGAGGTAGTCAAATATTAAAGGATATATTTTTTGTTATGTGGGAGGAATTTTATTTTATATTTTTCATTGGTTTACAACTTATATTCATATATACCTTATTCACTCTCTTTGCTTCTGTTTAATTTGACCCAGAAAGCCTATGGCAATAGTAATACAAAAACAGCAGCAACTTTGAATAATTACGTAGCAATTAACTTTGTGCCAGGTCCTGTTCCAAGAGCTTTATACCTAACGAGCGCTCTCCAACAAAATGCCTTCCCTAGAGCGTGAAATGCTGTAAATATAGTGGAAGGCAAAGGCAGTGTTCTTCCTTGATGCTTCCTACATCTTTTAATATTGAGGTTCTTACCTGTAACATCATCTGCAACATCCAACCCCGTGGATTGTAGTCACTGCAATGAGGTTTTATTGTCTCTGAATTTTTCTTCTTCCCAGTATAGTACTTTAAGAAATTTTACAGGGACTTCCCTGGTGGTCCATTGTTTAAGACTCCACGCTCCCAGTGCACGGGGACTGGGTTCGCTCCCTGGTCAGGGAACTAGATCCCGCATGCCGCAGCTAAAGATCCCACATGCCACAACGAAGATCCTGTGTACAGCAACTAAGACCAGGTGCAGCCAAATAAATAAATAAATATTTTTTAAAAAAAGAAATTTTACAGATAAAATCATTAGTAGTGACTACAATCCTTTTGGGGGTATGTCAGGTTGAAAATAACTTAGACCAGGAGTATTTTTTTAAATATATGTTCAGCACATTGGTATTTTATTTCAGGGTTCAGAAAGACTTTAGGTAGTTTGTGTAGCTCATTCATCCAATTAGTTCTAGAGCATCTTCTTTTATACCTTTCTGTTTGCAACTTTATTTCTCACATCTAGCGTTTTAGGCCAGACCTGAAATAATGGACCTTCAAATAACACTTGTTGAATGAATGAAGACGGTGGTCATTCAGAGCATTTCACCTTCTCTGGTAATGGACAACTCATTTCTCCAAAGGAATCATTTGCTCTTTTGATTCCTGTAGACTGCTTTTACAGGATACCCAAGAGTAGGCCCCCCCCCCAAAAATCATAAAGCTTAATCAGTAAAGCATTTCCAAATGTCTTATTGGCATCAGTCAAAAAAGAAACTTACATTTCATCTTAATTCCTTTTTAATTTTGATAGTTATTGTTAGGTAGACAAGATCAACAACAGCTTAATAGGGATCAGGAGCTGAGTGTGTCGACATGCACTGGAATGCGTGTTGATCAGAATTGCTGTTTTTTTCTAGAAAAAGTGTAGAGTGAATGTTTTTATTCTTTGGTAGGCAATGTAATGTAATTTATATTATTATACATGTATTTTCACAGATTTTCTTGATAATCATGATCCAACTTGGCACAAACATGTTGCTTCTCCAAAAACAAACAAAAAATCATATATCTGCCCACATTTTTTTTCTCATTTTTTGACAATCTAAAGCAGTTCTTTGTTTATAAGTCTGAAGTTAAGACATTGAGGTAGATTTTTTTTTCTAGGTTTTTTCAGGATTTTACCTTTTACTAGGATAAAGTGGTGACCAATTAATTGCCCAGTTTATAGAAAACACTTTCACAGATTATAAAAATATATGCTTAGTTTCACACACTTGAAGTAATATAATCCTTAAGAAAAATTACTCCCCTTCTACATTCTTTATTTTCCAGAGTCATTCTTTTGTCTTTTGAGGAATTTTTTCTTTCCTTTATATTATTGTTTGATTTAGAGAAGTTTGGTAAGTAGTTCCTAGTTCAAGAAATATTTGGCGGGGGAAGAAGTAATTTATATAGATTATAGCTATTGCCTTGGAGAAAGAAAATACTAGGTATTTATCTTTGATATATCAAACTATGAGGTGATTTGATTGATTTAATTGAGCAACAAGTTAATTTTGTGAGATGTTAATTGAATGATTAATTTGGGACAATGTGTGTAGACCTCAAAATCCAATTGCTTTGTGTGAATCCCAGAAGATTTTATTCCCGGTTCAAACTCAACATTTACTCATGACCTTTGGACAAATCACTGTCTGTTCAACAAACATCAACTGACATGCCAGATGCTTTGCTGGATTCTAGGGAAAGAAAATTATCAACCACATTTTCTGTCCTGTTCAGGGAATTTAAGTTCAGGTTTGTGTGGAGTGGTCAAGTTTCCCCTATTTTCTTCTTCCCTTAGTCCAAGGGTCTCAAACTCCCATTACTGTTTCTACCAGGATCATGCAGATAAGCTGAATGACTGAAATAGATCTCATGCCACATCATAGGATGTGGCAGGGACCCTGGCCTCAGAAAAGCAGATGATCCTTCTGAAGTAACAATAGTCCCTCAAATTGAGGGCATCATTGCCTTGCGGAACCATGTGCTTAGTGCTGATACATTGAAGTTTTCATGAAAAACTAGAATTGCAGAACTTTATTTGAAATACCTTGATTTCTTTAAACACTGAGAACCAATTCTAAAATTACAAAGCAATTGGTAGACCAAATATTTTCCTTGGTGCAGACCAAGGGAAATATTTCTGGAACTAGTTGTATCTGGGAGCTCCCAATTCATTATTTTCATAGACGCTCTGTTGGACAAGAGTGGTTCAGTGGATTTGCTCCATTGTCTTGCTTTGGGGGATTTCCTCTGAACTGGAATAACACGATCAGGATGTTATTCCTAAATAACATCTTCCTAAATCTGTATCTTATTTTCTTGGTTCTGTGTTTAACTCCTAGTGTTTGGTTACAAAGTGTTAGCTTATTCTCCAGTTTAATTTATGAGCCTAGCCTCTCTAAATATGTAAACAACAAATGCTTGGGTGAGTTGTAGACATTTAAATTGTTTGCTCTTGTGCCAGTACTTGAAATGTTTGAAGTCAATATCTTATTGCTATCTAATAGTTAATTCCCTGGGTTTTACAACTTCTAATGGTGAGTTTTCAGACTGCACTGGAACTATACATACATATATATATATATACACACACACACACACATACACACCGTTGTTTAAATTCTACTTCATATGGAGCTTAAATTAGACATTTCATTTAATGAGCTACTTAAATAATTTTCAAGATTTTTTCATTGTCAGCTTAATTATCCCTGTTACTTTAAGTGGTGCATGTTCATGTTTTTAGTTGATGAGTTCATTCTAGAACAGTCAGGATGCCTTGACTTTATTTCTGTTGAATGAAGATATATGAGTATTATAAAATCATACAAGATTCAACCAATAATGGAGTATATAAAGAAATAACTGCAAGAAATAAAGATTCCAAAGAGATTGTTCAAAAATTATTTATTTTGGATCATTTGATTTATATAGTACTACTGCCGAGTGGCTGAAAATAAACCATTATGCACAAAATCTATTTAATATCAGTCTGACAGCACTAGTTCCAAAAAAAGTGGCAGAATTATATTCTTCTGTCATCTTAACAACAGAGACTGATGTTGACCATAATTAAACTAATTGAACAGTAAGTGGGTGCTGTATAATTCAATTAGTTCATAAAATAAGAGAATTCCAGCTGCTTTCTTTTGTTTTCCTCTAGAATATGTTGATCTGGAACTTAATTACAATTCCACATTGATTTTATTGTGTTTTCAGTGTGTTTGAAATTACTTTTCAAAATAAAAAAGTATTTTTAGCAGGCCAGCTGAAAGACCAACATGGAAAAAGGTTGCAACTCTCTTTTATGGAACAAAATCTGTGCAAGCTGAAATTCTCCTTTTTTAACATGTATGGGCACTCATTTAGTGATTGAGCAAAAGCACTCTGAGTCAGAGTATTCAAGTATAATTTACTAGCTCTGTTGTCTTGCCTAAGTAACTTAATCTCTCTCAGCCTCAGATTTGAAATAGGATAATAAAAACCTCTTCCCTGGCTAGTTGTTAGGAGCATTAAATGAGATAATGTGAGTACACTGTCAGGTATTAAACCTCGGACATAGTAAATGTGAAGAAAATTTTATCTCTCTCTCCCTCCATCCACCCCTCAACCCTCCCTCCTACATCCATCCATCTATCCATCCATCCATTCATCTCCTCCTCATCCTCACCATTTGTGGATTTGGAGAGGTAGAATAGGCATTTTTATGAAGAAGATGATTCATTACATTGTCTTCTGATAATTTCAATTTGCCTGCATTTCTCATGTATAAAGTTTTTATTCAATATTTTTCAACTAAAAAATACCCACATATCTTAATTCAACAAGTACAATTAAATATTTCTAGGGTTGGGGCTGAGTTTTCTTTTCAAGACTATATATTTTTTAAAGCCTAAAGAAAGGCTTTCCATTATAAAGGTCTTATTTCAAGAATATATGCTTTGTGAAATTTGGGATCATTAATTCATTTTAAATAACAAATATTTATTTTTTTTATTTTTATTTTTATTTTTTTGGCTGCGTGGCATGTGGGATCTTAGTTCCCCGACCAGGGATCGAACCCCCCCGACCCCCCGCAGTGGAAGCGCAGAGTCAACCACTGAACCGCCAGGGAAGTCCCACAAATATTTATTGAGTATACCTGATACCCAAGGTATTACACTTGCTGTAGAGCTGTAAAGGGGAGTCATGATACATCCATTTCCCAGAGAGCTCTTTTAAATGTCTTGAATCCCAAAACTGAATAGATTAATGGACATATTTAAGAAACAAATGGGCCAAGTCCTCTACCTCTGGAGTCTGAATTTGACCTCAATTAAAATATGATGTTCCCTTGGGAAATTCTGAGTATACAGCAAAACTGTAGTTAGTAACTTTATACATAAGTTCAATAATTACTGAGAACCTACTAATGTTATATAAA
Source organism: Balaenoptera musculus (assembly GCF_009873245.2). Lineage (NCBI taxonomy): Eukaryota > Metazoa > Chordata > Mammalia > Artiodactyla > Balaenopteridae > Balaenoptera > Balaenoptera musculus. The sequence goes on from NC_045795.1 coordinate 88,196,189, forward strand.
TGAGCCAAAGATAGCCTCTGTGTATTGGCCTCTAGGTTATTATTTCTTTACTTCAGGCTGAGACCCTTTAGCTCAAAAGCCTGTTGATATCAAACTCAAATTTTTACACATCCAATTATTTTTTAAAATAACCCAAACAAATTGATTTTTGAGCCGCTTAGAGATGCCTGCTTTGTATACCTCAGGAAAATTTTGCTCTGCAGATGTTACCCATTGATAAGATAGAGCCTTGAGATAAGGCCCCAAGCTGATACCATCCTTTGGTGCTCTCTGACCCAGAGACTCCAGCCTTGCTGCTGAGAGTTACCACCTGAAAGCACCCTCTTCTCCCACCCCTCCCCCGGGATTCTCTTACCCTCTCCCCCTTCCAAATGGTAGCCTCTGGAAGGTCTTATGCTGTGAGGTACCTCTGCTCTAATGCAATCCTATTTAAGTGCCACCCAATAGAGCTTGGGTCATATCACCCATATCACTTCTCCTAGTCATATTCTTTCCTTGTTCAAGCCCAAATCAATTGAACTCCCTACAGCTATGTGCTAACTACTGTGCAAGGCACTAAGATAAAAAGGTAATGTGACACAGTCTTTGACTTTGAAAGAATGTATAGTCCGGCTGGGGAAACATATTTATGAATTCTTACTCTCTCTTGCAGAGAGGTATGCAGAGATAAAAATGTGGAGCACAGCTCAGTCTGGGGTATTGTAAGGAAAAGCCTCTTAAAGCAGATAAAATCTGAGCTGTACCTTAAAGACTAATGAAAATTTTACCAGGTAAAATGAGAGAATACAAAATTTTTAGGAAGGAGGAAAACAGAAACAAAAGAATAGCAGTGAGAAACTGCTTGATATATTGCCATCATCATTTCCTTCATCATCGTCATTACCATTGACTGAAAGTCTACATCAGCATTCTACAAAAACTGTCCCATTTCTTTCTCATAATAAACAGTGAAAGGCAAATATTATTATTCCTGTTTTTAATTATGAGGAAATATGCTTAGAAAGTTAATTAACTTGGCCAGGGTCACAGTGAGTAGATCAGTGAGCAGTAGAGAATACACAAGGTCATAGCTGTCTCCACTGAAAATACACGTTCGCTGTTCCCAGGGCTCGTGGTTCTTAACTATTTTGTCGTCGTGGCATTATTTGATCATTTCTATATAAAAATTGTTCACAATGCACATAGATCATATGTCTTATATTGTCAAGGAAGTGGCTGTGTCCCTGCTTACAAGTTACTACTTTACCATAAAGTGTGATGTAGGAAAAGATGAGAGATTGTATGAGAAGGATACATAAAGACTACAGCATTGCTCACGTACAGCTAAGGAGATTGGTCCCTTCTGTAAGACTTAAAGAAAGACTGATGTGGTAAGACTATTCTTTGTCTGTGTATGGCAGGATATGAGATGCAGTTGGGAAGGGAAAGAGAGGAGGTAGAGGACCTGATAGGGATTTGGTACAGGAGGTCCAAATGAAAGTATCAGGGTCTCATTCGTATGAGATGGATTCACACATAAAACGGTGAAACCACTTTAAAGGTGATTGATTGAATGGGTTGAAAGAGAGTGAAGAAGGGAAGTCTAGTTTATGTCAAGATTTTGAGTTAGGGTCACTAAATGGAATCTGAGATTGGGAATACAGAAGGAGGTCAATGGGGTAGGGAGATTGCATGTTTGCCTGTTGGGAATGGACTGGCTCACACAAGAAGAGCATGCAAAGTGAGTTAGGCCAAAAAAATGGAAGTTCAGCAGTTACAACTGTTGTGAATCACTCAATGGCTGTTTATTTTTGGCTTCTCCTTTCACATTCAAAAGTATCCCCATTGGACAATAAACTGTATTAACTTGTACAAATCAGTGAAACCTGGAGAAGCCCCGCTTTTAAAATATATTTATTTATTTATTTATTTATTTATTTATTTATTTTGGCTGTGTTGGGTCTTTAGTGCTGCACGCGCGGGCTTTCTCTAGTTGCGGTAAGAGGGGGCTACTCTTTGTTGCGGTGCGCGGGCTTCTCATTGCGGTGGCTTCTCTTGTTGCGGAGCACAGGCTCAAGGAGTGTGGGCTTCAGTAGGTGTGGCTCGTGGGCTCTAGAGCGCAGGCTCAGTAATTGTGGCTCACGGGCTTAGTTGCTTCACAGCATGTGGGATCTTCCTGGACCAGGGCTCGAACCCGTGTCCCCTGCATTGGCAGGTGGATTCTTAACAACCGCACCACCATGGAAGTCCGAGAAGCCCCCACTTTTAACTAATGGGTGTTAAAACTAGTAGGAGGAGATCATGAAGTAGTTGGAGAAAAGCTTTCAGAGAAGTAGGAAGCAAAACTTTACTTAGGTAATTCTTCATAGCCAAGGAAAGCTGGTTCCAGGAAAAGTTTCCTTAAAGTGAATCTACTTTAAAGTGGAGGTGAGTATGTCATGGAAATTCTGAAAAATTGTTTATTGGCATGTTACCTTGAAAACTGAAGGTAATATTATGAAAAGGTTTATTTTCTTTTATATTATGTTTTATCTTATATTGATTCTATTTATATATATTTGTATTTTATTTTATATATAAATGTTTATTTTATAATATTTACAATTTTTCATTTTATATTTTATTTTATAAAATGTTGGTGGGAGTGGCAACTGAAAGCTGATACCTAAAATAAGCAGGATCTGAGTTATATTTATTTTTTCCTAGAACATTTTTGTGAGAAAATTTTCTCGTGGTGTGAAAGAATATTCTTCACTTTTTATTTTCACAGCAAATGATACAGAACATCATATTTTCAAAAATATTCAAGGACTTCTTGAGCTTTCCCAAGGACTTCTCTGAATCTTTTTACATTTAAGTCATTTTCTTTTGAAATGATAATTGTGTCATCATCCCTGACAGCGATTACATAATCATTAACTACTCTACTTGCATTAAAATACTATTTATAAATGGCTTGAGGTTTAAAGAAATCCTCCAATATCACTTTTGTTAACTTCATGAAATCCTGCATTTGTTGCAAGATTTGCAATTTCACCTTAAACTTTCATTGTACTGTATTTAGCTTGGATAGGAGATTCAGCAGAGATACAAGCCAGTGTTAAGTGGTGGGAATATTTTAATGGAGATTAATTTTATATAATCAGTTAGAGAGTAAGCATCTTATTTTATAGCAGTGTTCATTTCACAACCTCGTAACTGTGGATATACCCATATTGAATCCTCAGATAAACACAACCACTTGATTTTTTAAAAATTTGTTTCAGGCAATTGTGAATTTAGATATTGCTGAAAGGACTATAACTCTTGACTTTATATGATGTTTTCGCTGGAGAGTGTCATTCACTTGCTATGCTCCAAACTTACGTTCTTCCTCCAGAATATAGATCTCTCCTTATTAGTATATTACACTTGTGTTATTCATCACCATCATCACAGTTTTACAACTCAAAGGACACTAGAATTAGTAGTCTGGATTCTACTGATCACATGGGTTATAAACTCTTTTGGAGCTACATATCTTTTGGTAGGAAATATATTATCATCTGGTTCATACATTTTCAGTGTCTAAATAGTCTTGTTAATGTAGAAGTTTATCTGTAGTATTGCTCTTGCAGAAATATCAGTCACATGGAAAGCGGGGCATCCTAATTAGGAAGAGTTAGCTGAGTGGGAGATCCCACTTCAATCTGCCCCTTGCCAGAGAAACTGAAGACATATGCAGTGTATATGGAAATACGTTTGTGCTATAGCTTTTGATTTTGTGCCTGAGCACGAGCATGCATTCTAGGACCTAATTGTAAGGGCAGCGATGAGGATTATAATGAAGGGGAGAGTTGGCTGTTCATCTTTTAGAATCAGGATTGAAAACAAGCTTCCTATGGTTTTGAAAGAAGGCTTTGCCTTATGTTTCCCTGTGCTTTTAAATACATGCAGTTGATTTTTCTTCTTCTTCTCCAGTAACAAGCATGTGAGCTTTAAAATGAATGCTGTGGTTGGAAAGTCTACCTCTGTGTCTAATGAATTTTCACTCCAGAGGTGCCTTCATCTCCTCCCTGTTTTTATTCTCCATTCACCCATAGGTGGACTGTTTGAATCTCAGAAATGATTATCATATTCATAACAAATGTGTACACAATGAATTATAAAAAGTTATAGAGAAAGTGGAAGGGAATGTTATCACAGCTGTTAAGGGCAAAAAATTTGCCTTCCATTGAGGTCCATCATATTCCTTTATTCAGTTCCTTATTCCTTGATTGAATAATTATTTATTGAGTGCCAACTGCATGCCAGGCAGAACGTTCATCCTGGCCCATAAAGCATGCCTTAAGTGCTTGGCAGACTCCTGAGAGAAAGAGGCATCAATTAAATACTCAAGTACATAAATAAATATTTGCATTTTAAATAAATATATAAATAACAAGTATACTTTATTTTAAAACAAATATGTAATACATGCAAAGAAGGGGAAATACAGGGAACCGAGGGCAACTGATGGATCTTTGTTGGCAAGATCAAAAATCTTCCCAGAAATAGTGACCTCTGGGCTGAAGTAAATGTATAATTAATATTTAACCAGGTGAAAGTTGAGGACAGCCAGGATAAGCTCCTTGAGAAGAAGGAGTTGTTTATTCTTTGTATTTTTTGGAGTTTTTTGCAATGTCTTCAGCTTAGGATCAGTTGAAGTTATGTGAAATCCAGAAGCAGAAAAATAATCTGCAATCTCTAAAATGTTTAAATATTTAAATGCTAAAATTATTTAAATATTTTCTCAATATTTATTTAATGAGGATGAGGGTAGGTGCAAATTATGATTTTGTTTTAAATTACTATTCATTCAGGGTGGTGGTCTTCATTTTCAGAAATTTGTATTTTGTCATTTATGAAAAAAGACTCATGGAAAACTGAGTTCAGAAGTGTGCTGTTTCAGATTTATTATGGTGATATTTTAGCTTCAGTTATAGATTGTACCTTGGGTAGCTGCCCCCTGGCCTGCTACTTAATCTAGTTCTGTTTAACGTAATATATACTTGGCAAATGTTTTCTGAATTGGTTCCAGACCTGCAGACATCCCTAGGTGGAAATAGTATAATAACACTGCTAATAGTGTTTTAGGAAGCCTCTTTGTACTTCTCAAAGAAATTCTGGCCTTTCAAATTAAAAGACAAATGCAACTGCTCTTAATCAGAGCTTGGCAAATTACAGCCCATGGGCCAAATGCATCCTGCCACATTTTTTTTCTGTATGGGCCCATGAGCTAGTAATGGTATTTACAATGTTAAGTGGTTAAAAAAATCAAAGGAGTAATATTTTGCTACATATGAAAATTAAATTAAATTCAGATTTCATTCCATACACGAAGTTTTATTAGAACACAGCCATGGCCATTTGTCACATATTCTTGGCTACTTTTGCAACTATAATGGCAGAAGTGAATAGTTGGGACAGAGCCCCAAAAGACTGAAATTTTTCTTTTTAGCGTTATGGAGATGTAGCAGTAAAGAAGACAGGCAATGTCCCTGCCTTAGTGGATTTTACTTTCTGTTGGGAAAGACATATTAACTCATGAATAGATAAGAATAATTCAGATGGTGGTAAGTGCTAGAAAGAAAATATAGCACAGTTATGGCACAGAAAATGCCTAAGGACAGGGATTGTTGCTAGGTTAGTGAGAAGGTCAGAGTAAGACGCACGAAGGAGGATAAGATCCCTGAAGGAGGAGGAGAGGCAGCCGTGAAAATACGAGGGACATTCCAGAGAGAAAGTACAACGAAAGCAAAAGTCCTGAGGCTGGCAGGAGCTTGATTTCTGGAGAGAGAAAAGAAGCCCAAGGTATCTGAAGAGTTTAAGATGAAGAGGAGAGTGATGCAAGGTGTAAGAGAAGATGAAAAATGGGGTACAATGTTCCAAGTACACTTGGTAGATTACAGTCTACCAAGACTCTCCCCCCAGAGATATTGATTCAGTCAATCTAATATGTGGGCTCAAGCTCTACATATTTTAAATCTTTCCAGGTGATTCTGTTGTGCTACCAGGTTTTGCAAACCACAAATGTTTGCTCTTATAGACCAGGGATTTGAATCTTAGACTAAGCCCAATGAGAAGCCACTGGAGAATTCATAGTAGCAGGTAATATGACCATATTTATATTTTTAAAAGTTCCCTTTGGCTGTTGTGAGGAGAATGGACTGTAGGAGGAGGGGGCAGGAATCTGGAGGAGGCTGCTGTTGGAGTTGTCTGGCCAAGAGCTGAGAGTCACTTGTATTGGGGTAGCATTGATGTTGGTGAGAAGTACACAGAGTCAAGCCACATCACAGAAGTAGAGCCAGAAGGACTCTCTGACGGATTGGAAGTTGGTAGTAAGGGAAAGAGAAGAATCAAGCAGCTCAGTAGCTGGGAGGGTAGTGGTGCCATTTATGAAGACGGAAAGAGTAAAGAGAGGAGCAGATTTGGATTTGGGAGATGGGAATCCGCAGTTTTATTCTGCGAAGTTAAGTTGTAGATACTTATTGGATGGTATCATTCACTGACTCAACAACAAAACCAAAAAGTATTGAGGACTTACTATAGGTCAGTCACCGTTCTGGGCACTGGGAATTATATCAGTTAAACAAATACAGATAAAACACTCTGCCCTTGTGGGATGTCAGATGGGTGTTGAGGTGCAGAGTCTGAAGCTCAGAGAGGATAGGCCATGCGGATATGAATAGATTTACAAGTCCTCTTGTTAACAGATTGCTTTGCATTTATTTTTTGATGTCAAACTATATGAATGTTTTACAAAATGGTGTGTGCCATTCAAACAAAACGCAACTTGAGTGTGGACTGTTTTCTGGAGAAATGGGCTGTTGCAGATCTCCCGGGGATGCTGTTCCCTTTGTGCCTGCTGGTGGTGGAGCCACACTGAACTTGAACAAAGCCACAGTTAGGAGAGACAAAGCACAAGTAGGTTTTCATCCTCGGTTCTTGTCATGGGAACTGAGGAGAATTTTTATTTTATTTTTTTCGGTTAGAATGAGTACTGAGCTGACAGACAAAAAGGTCCTGCTGCCTCAACACCAGTATGAAAGAGTCAAGTGCAGCAGTAAGTGGATTGAAAGGCGCATAACTAACTTTATATGTTAGTGCGGAGACGTCAACTTCGAGCCAGCCAGAGCAGCGGGGCCTGTAAGAACCCACCAGTGCCTGAGCGTGAATAATAATGTATACAATAATACTCTGCATTTATATAGCATTTTTACACTTGGATCTTCACAATAACCCAGAAAGGTGGGCTGAGCAGGCATTATTATATGCATGTTACAAAAATAGTCCCCAAAAGCAGAAGCAAGTAAGGAGAGGGGTGAATGCATGTAAGTGTAACAACATGAAGCTAATGAGGCTTGAAAATAAGATAGGAAATGAGTGTGTTTAGAGAAGGAGGTTGCTTGCAATAACTATGGTTTGTTTTTAGTTAATCCCTGCTACCTGTTTTATTTATTTTCTAATTAATTATATCAAATATATAATTTTTAAACTCAGGGTGACTTAATAATATGTTTGCTTACAATAGTGGGTCTCAAGTTCAAAGACCCAGCAAGGTTAAGCAGACAACCTGCATGAACGAAAGAATGCAGGTTAGACTGTGCAGTGCACCAGTGATAAAGTGCAATGGTGACTCAGGTCCAGCGAGGTGCTTTGCAGGAATTTGGGTACAGGGTGGAGATGTCAGAATTTTTTGAGAGAAGCTGAAACACAATTCTGGTCTATTATAGGGAATCTCTCAATTTTAGTGTTTGTAACTAATTTTTAAAAATTATTTTAACATCCAAAGACACTCCCCTCCTCCCCCCAAAAAAATCCTTGGAGATAGATTTGGCCTATATGCTGCCATTTCTCAACCACTGGCCTGTGAACTCAGAAATGTCTATGAATCATACACATATGAAAGTCCCTGTAATCTGTTCCCAGAGAGAATCTTGCCTTGAAGACTTACTTTCACTCTCAGTAGTGACATCTTTAAATTGAAGTTGGGTCTCTGGAAGGATCTTGAGTATTTCCAAGACTATGAATAAAGCTTATCAAAGCTCTTTACAATTACATGACCTATTAACTACAACTCATGGTCTTTAACACTAAAAATTAGGTAAACCAATAGCTATAGGAGACATAGACTGTTTAAATAAATATGTACCCATGTCAGCAGAGTAGCATTGCCATGCACGTGTCAGTAGGTTTTCCTTCAATTCTGCGAAGTTATAAGTTCAAGTAGTCAATGGAAGATAGTGAAAATGTATTAATATTTGTTATAAAAAGAGGCATTTGATCTGATTTAACCACTGAGCTAAATTTAATACATAATAAAGGCAGAACGTTTGCAGTGTTCCCTCTATGTGGGAATTCAGCATATGGCAAGAAGTATGGATTTGAGTTATCAATAATCCAAAATGTATACCTGTAAGTGAAGAATCAGCTATCCAGGTGATTCCTCCTTAGCCAATATATCTAGAAGTGAAATCTTCGCACAGCAACTTTGTTTTACAAATAGGGAAACTGAGGCACAGCAAAGCAGGATGTGAATTTCTCAAATTGAAAGCACTGATGAACTGGATGGCTCAAACAGAATTTTTGTTATTTAGTCTCAGTCTCTAGGCAAACATAAAAATAAGCTCTGGGCCCCAAATCTACACACATACATTCATACACACAGGCACACACGCCTGTACAAGTACCTTGGGTAAATAAATTAAAACATCTTGGAGTAGCTATAGGAAAATCACTCCTCTCTCTTTCCCTCTCATCTTTGTTTTCTTCAATCCTTCAATCCTTCCTTCCTACCTACTTTGCTCTCTCCCTTTTTAGGTACTTTGAATTAGAAGATGAGAGAATAGGGATATCATTATGGTTGCTGGAAGAAAACACATCAGATAAACCTAATGATAGAGGAGGATACAGTCAGACATTGAAATCATTTGAAAGCGCCTAAAACATTTCTTGGATGATTTTCAATTACCAAAAAGTATAATATCCTGAAGGAAAGTGTGCTAATAAAAGTAAGAAAGAAGGAAAGAAGAAAGAAACTCCATCACTAAGAGAGAACTACAGTTTATATTTCAGTATATGTCTTCATGAGTTTTCCCATGAAAATATATATGTTTACAAAAATAGATTCATACAATATGTTATTCTCAACCTCAAGTATTTTCAAACTGTGAGTTATGACCAGTTAGTGGATCAGAAAATTTGTTTAGTGGGTAATGACCAGCATTAAAGTAATTAATTTAAATAGCATATAAAGAAACAGACTAAGTGCAGAATCAAGCTGAATATGGCTTCACTTGTGTGTGAGAGAGAGAGAGTGTATGTGGGGGTGTGTGTGTGTGTGTGTGTAAATGTATCTGGGATTATAAAGCATAATGATTTTCTAATTGTGAGTTAAAATACTTGAAAACCACTGCTTTTCCACTTATTAATTTAAAATTATGAAATCTCTTCCTTTTTAACAAATATTGTTACACATAATCATTTTAAATTCTACCCAAATGTTTCACTAACCAATCCCATATGTTGGACAATAGATTGGTTCTAATTTTTCATTACTTAAACACAACACTGTCATGAGCTTCTTTGCATAGGCTTCCAGCTATTTCAGTCGAATAATGTAGCACAAAGTATTTCCATAACCTGTGAATGTTGAAAACCTGCCCCAGACAGTGTGGTATCACTTAAGAAAGCATGTTCTCTTAGGTTATTGCTCTCTGCTTTGTGAAAAGGTGGTATACTTTGCCTTGGAGGGGCTTACCCCAGTTTCATTGTTTATTCCCACTCCAATCTCATCCTGTGGGAAGAGTCTTCCATTGACTTTGATCATACTAAAGAGGCAACAGTTCCCAAGACATCATATTTCTGCTTAAGGTGGTTTGGGATCTAAGTCTAACTCTCCTCTGGGCTGATGTTTATTGGTACAGCAATCTTGCAGCAGAGCACCATGGGATTAGGATTCCTCCAGCCCAGACAGCTGAGATCTTGAGATTATTTTGTCCTCATGTCCATCATTAATGCAAGCTGATTCAAGAATGAAGTAGGCTCTTTATATTGCTTGCTATTGTATTTTGTTAGGGTAGATGCTGTATTGGCTTCTTACATGTAGTTCTGCTTTTGTCTCTGTGTTTTGTAGACTCTGGTTTTGAAAAGAAAAACAATTATGATTTGAAAAGCAATAGGTTTACCTGGTATTTTCTCTTCCCTTAGCCACATTTTCAATTCAGTCTTATGGATCACTGCACTTCGTTGATGATCCTTTTTTTCTTCATTTGGCTTGCAGGTTTCTTTGGGCCACGTCAGAGAATTAATCTAACTTCCGAGGATTAGTTCGCAAACTGGGTGACCTCCATCTGTTGTGGGGGCAGTGACCACAACTCATCCTAAGTGCTGACTTTTCTCAATAGAACACCCTATCCATTGGTCACTAACTCTGTCTTCTCTTGAACCAGGGTGTGGGATTAAAGGCCATGGAGAGGGTTGTTGTCATTTTATTTCCATGTTTTAAGACTCATCTAGTAAAGGACAGTTTATAAATGTTTGCTGAAGCGATCTCAGAATTGCCTTATCTAGACACACAGACACACACACACCACACACACACCAGAGTCACACACACAAAACATTGTTAAATTATACACTGTAACAAGTTTCTGTATGCAGTCTGCACATAAGACAAGCTCCCTAAAATTTGACATAATGAATAACGTAACTGTATCAGAAGATCAAGAAGTTTTCTCTAGAGTTTGCCTATGAAAGTTGTTCCTTTGAATTAAAATCTCTGTTTTCTGTGACTCGATAAGACTAGGGCTAAAAATTGCCTATCATAATAATTATTTCCAGTTGATAGGCTCACCACAGTTTTCTTTCTTTTTCAAAAAATAAATTTATTTATTTATTTTTGGCTGCGTTGGGTCTTTGTTGCTGTGCGCAGGCTTTCTCTAGTTGCGGTGAGCGGGGGGCTACTCTTTGTTGCGGTGCGCGGGCTTCTCATTGCGGTGGCTTCTCTTGTTGCGGAGCACGGGCTTTCGGCGCACAGGCTTCAGTAGTTGTGGCACACGGGCTCAGTAGGTGTGGCTTGCAGGCTCTAGAGTGCAGGCTCAGTAGTTGTGGTGCACGGGCTTAGTTGCTCCATGGCATGTGGGATCTTCCCGGACCAGGGCTCGAACCCGTGTCCCCTGCACTGGTAGGCTGATTCTTAACCACTGCGCCACCAGAGAAGCCCCTACCACAGTTTTCTGCAAGCTGCAAAGAACATGACAGCATGTGGTCACTATCTTTAAAGGGCATTCATGTTTTCCATCCTCCCTCAGAAGCATGAAAAACTGTCAGATGAACTCTATAGAGCAGAGCAGTGAAACTAACATTCTTGTATGTAAATAAAATAGACTCACAGGCATAGCAGTTTGGTTGTTGGTGCCACTGTCCTCTGTTAGGGTCATGGCTAGCTATCATGTCAAATGCAGCAAAATTTCACTAGGTTGCATGAGCAGGCAAGGAATTGAAAGCAAATAAATGCTATCTCATTTCAGGAATCAGAAATAATTCAGGGTGGAGAGACCTCTAGTGGGCATTTCTGTTCATATTTGTTAATGGATCAGCAAAAGATAAAAGTTGCTTTAAAAATCACTTCTGTATTTCTGCAATGATACATTCTTTTTTTACATAAAGTACACCTTACCAGGATAGGATACAGGATAGAGCGTAGATGATCACTCTTAAGAAAAAAAAAACGAATTGAAATTTTAAATCTGAATGCATATACTCAAAAGCCAACTGCATTTTTCCTTTTAAGTACCACAAAACCAAAATATAAATGTCAGTAAAAAATTGACAAGCAGATATTTTTATCCACCTTATTTTTGCTCTCACTAAAATCCTACTTAAAATTAATTAAAATATAATCCATGTATAAAACTCTCATCTGTTATTATCTCTAATCAAAGTTTAACTGAACTGCAACACGGAAAATTTTGCAAAATGGGAAACGACCAATCAATCAAAACTCCCTTCAGTCACGCCCTTGACACAAGGTTTCCCAAGGTAATATCTGGCATATTAAAATTAGTAGCCTGAGTAATTATGAAAAGTCAAATAAATAAGTCATTGCCCTGCCCTTAGGAAGTTGAGAGTGTCTTGGAGAAGAGGCAACAAATCACAAGAAGATGGGGGTGCCCAAGGCAAAGATGTCCTACAAGGAATTTTGAGCTTCCCAAGTTATGCTCGAAACTAAAAAGAGAAAATAGAGCCTGGCAAATTTTTTAAATCTGTAGAAATATTATTAAATCTGATGTACTCTTATTTCTACCCATTATTAAAATGCACATTTCAAATGATTTCATGATGTAGTATAATTTATGTGGGTTAGTGCTTAATTGTTTAGTACTTACCTCTGGATGGTTAATCTTTTTTTCCCTCCCAACTGCAAGATCTTTGAAAATAAGGATGGCATCTTCTTACCTTCTTACACCTCCTTGCTAATATATTGCTCCCCTGCTTCTTTACCACCCAATTTATGTACTTGCTTCTGTGCAACCCCTCCCCCACTATGGACTTCTTGCAAAGGCAGTGTTATAAGGCAGGGGTTCCCAACACCGGGCCGCGGCCCTGTATCCGTCCGCGCCTGTTGGGAACCGGGCTGCACAGCAGGAGGTGAGCAGCGGGGAAGCAAGCGAAGCTTCATCTGCTGCTTCCCCATCGCTGGCATTACCGCCTGAACCATACCCGCCCCACCCCCCGCGCCGTGGACAAATTGTCTTCCATGAAACCGGTCCCTGGTGCCAAAATGGGTGGGGACCGCTCTTATCAGGACTCTAGAGTGCATGGCTAAGGGTCTGGGGTAAACATTCAGCCCTTGCCTCAGACCTGAACATTTATTATTATTGCTGATGTTGATAGCATTTAACTCTCTCCTTTGAATGCTCCCTTTTCAGGCAATTTTGTTTATAAATAGGAGCTAACTTCCAGGAACAATGATTAGAATAGAATTCTTTACTTAGATCAGTGACCCTGAATAAAAAAAAAATCCATGTTATCACAGAAGGTTAGCATTTTCTTCCGTTAAGAATATAAGTGAAAAAAATATCCCACACCTATAATATTAGCAGTATCTATGATGTTATCAACAACAGAAATCGTAGATATTTTCATACCATATTATAATTGTGGCAGATATATCAAATATTATTTAGACACTATGTAATTATAGTTATTATACTTGCCACTAGATCTTGGCCTTAAAAAAGAAGCTTATGTATTATCTCACAAATTTGTATTTCCTATAATATATTGATAATTACTTCGATATGATTATTCCTTTTCACTCCTGTGGATTGTGTTTTTTGCTTTTGCACATACTTTGAGAAGAGCGGCCAGGGCTCCATCAGAAATATTTCTTGAGATTCAAAAACCTAATTGCTTCCTCTTATGTATTTTTCCCCCATTCTCTTTTACCCCCACCCCCAATAAGCGACAAAACATTGATATATGAAGGACCCATGCATGATTAAAGAGCCAAGGAAAGAAGCCACTGAGCAGACTGCTGCTCTGGAGGTGGTCCTAGGTAAGAGGAGAAATGGAGAAATGGCACAGGTGGCTGCTGCTTTGAAGAAGGGCAGGGAAAATCTGAATTCCTGGAGGCAAGCTGAAAGAGAGATAAGGGTGAGTGCCTTGGACTGACTGAGAACCACCTGATGTCCTGCAGACCCGGAGGCTGCCCCGATAGCTGAGTGGTCATATGCTGAATGGTCGTCAGAACCTGTTGAACCTACTTCAAACCAACATCGAAGGAGCAGGTGGTAGAAGAAATTCTGACTTAAAAGGAATCACATGTTTGAGTCCTCACTCAGGTATCATCTAGCTGGGTGGCCTCCTGCAAGGACTTCATCTCTGTCTCTGTTTCCTCTTCTGTGACATGAAGGAGACAAATTTGATCGTTTTCCAAGTTCCCTTCCAACTCTATACGTTTATGATGGATTCTCTGACATGCCTTGAAACTATAAACCATTATAGAGGCTGTTTTACCTGAACTGGCAAAACCTAAGCCATTCCAGAACAATGCTACTAAACACCCTTTTTACAAAGGGTGTGGGGTTTTTTTTTTTCAGTGATTTTTTTTTTTTCGTTTTTTTCTTGAGGTATCTTACATACAGGAAAGTGTTGAGATATTAAATGCACCAAATGATGAATTTATACAGAATTACATCCCTGCGTAACCATCTCCCAGATCCAGATATAGATATAGAAAATCTACTATAACCCAGAAGGATTCCTGTGTTCCCTCCCAATTTACAACCCCTTAAGAAATAGCATCTCTCTATCCTCTGTCACCATAGTTTGCTCTTGCCTGTGGTTGTACTTTATATAAGTAAAATCATACAGAATGGATCTTTTGTATCTAGCTTCTTTCAGTCAATATTCAGTTTATGAGAGTCCTTCACATAAATGTATATAGGAGTGGATTATTGTATTTCATCGCTGTGTGGTATTCTGTCATATGAATATACCACAATCCATGTATCCATTCTACTGTTGATGTATGTCTGCTTTTTTTTTCCTTATTGGGGACTATTATGAACAAAGATGTTATGAACATTCTTGTACGCATTTCTGTGGGGTTCACAGAGTGCACACGTTTAACCACATTTCATTCTGCCAAACTATTTTCCAAAGTTTTACCTATTTATCGTGCCATCAGCCGTGAGTGTTCTGCTTGTTCATATCCTCTCTGACACTAAATATTATCAGTTCTTTTGTTCTTATTCATGCCAGTGGATATACAGCAGAATGTTATTGAATTTACATGTCTCTTATAAACATTGATATCTTACTCCAAAAGAAAACAATATTTGGAAAAAAATAAAAACAGCCACCACTTCCTCAAGATGTATTTGCTTTAAGTCTTCTTGTTTTAAATGTATTAACAAATTAAATGTATAATATATAATCACACAGTATTAATTTGATGCTTTAAAGGAGTTCTTACCTGTTAAAATATAAATGACTGGGACTTCCCTGGTGGCGCAGTGGTTAAGAATCCACCTGCCAACGCAGGGGACATGGGCTCCAGCCCTGGTCCGGGAAGATCCCACATGCCGCGGAGCAACTAAGCCTGTGCACCACAACTACTGAGCCTGCGCTCTAGAGCCCGAGAGCCACAACTATTGAAGCCCGCGTGCTCAGAGCCCATGCTCCGCAACAAGAGAAGCTACCGCGTTGAGAAGCCCGCGCACCGCAACGAAGAGTAGCCCCCGCTCGATGCAACTGAAGAAAGCCCGAGCGCAGCAACGAAGACCCAATGCAGCCAAAAATAAATAAATAAAATAAATAAATTTATTAAAAAATATAAATATAAATGACTAAAAACTGTCAGTACTTAGGTTTCATCAGAGAGACTTCCTTGAAATTGCTATCATCCTCCATTTTTATCCACCCTTTGAGTCTACATTACAGGATATCAAAAACCACTTTGTGCAATATTGGAAATTATTCTTCAGTTATGACTACACTGTGGCTGAGGAAGAGATCTTCTTTAAAAAGTAAACCTATCTCTGTAAAATAATTCCTTTGCTTGGATGCTTCCGGCACTGACTCTCTCCTGTAAGTGGTCTACTATATATCAATAGTAGGGATTATTTTTGCTCTTTCTCGTCATGCCCTGAGTATCCACATTTCCTTTCCCCAGGCCATTACTGTCATATCGATGATAGATCATAGACCACCCATTCATTAAAATTTGAAAGTGCTCTTTTGCTCTTGCACCAATCCAGGACACTTCCATTGTTTGCTGTCAAATATTAATAGACTTTTTGGATTTGAGGGACTAGTTCAACTGTCAGATAGTTAAAGTGGCTATCCAATATGAGAAATTGGATCTGAGTTGATTATTTTAAAGTACTGTGCAAAAATTTTTGAAAGATACCTTCCTATATGAACATACAACTCTATAGAATTAAAAGAAAATCAACTGTCCTATGCATGACAAAGCCTCATGCTGACAAGGCTACTTATTTTTTAAAGTCTGTTCATAATTGTCCAAATATAAAATGCATATTTATGTATTCTCACAATCACTACAAACACCTCAGTGAACAAAAGTTTCATACTAACACCTGTAAAAATTTGATATTACATTAATGCATTAGTGTGTTTCTGAAACCATTATCTCAGTTAGTAATAGCCATACCACTGTTTATCTACAATGACTGCACATTTACAATGGAAATATCTTTAAAATTAACAGTGTCTAATGCTTATAGTAACTGGCTTATCATTTACACTAAGCCAAAATATTCTGTGTGCATACTATTCAAAATTTCACGTATATCTGTAAAATATCCACTTTTCTTCATGATAGCAATTGTGTTTACACCAATGTTGTGTTTACACCAAGCTCCCTCCATTTCAATTACTCAAGAATGCATTATACAAATTTTAAATTTATCTATTTAGGATGAAATTGCTAAGGGACTTTAAGGCCACTTCTTGAGACTCTAATTTTCTTACATTTGAAGTTAGAAGCTGGCAACCATACAGTGCTGGCTTGTAAACTGTTAAAAACAAAAATAGAATCGAATTGTTGCCCAAACATAAGAGTTAGAAGTTTTCACATGCCCTCCCACAAAAATACATACATAAATACATACTGATACAGATTTCTAGTTGCTTTTTTTTCAGGTTTTTTTGAGAAATGATTACATACATCACTGTCTAAGGTGTACAGCATGATGGTCTGATTTACATATATTGTGAAATGATTATCACAGTAGGTCAGCTAACATCCATCTTCTCATATAGGTACAATAAAGAGAAAAGAAAGAAGAAAGAATAAAGGAAAAAATTCTCCTTGTGCTTAGAATTCTTAGGATTTTACTGTCTTAAGAACTTTCCTATATATCATACAGCACTGTTAGCTATAGTCATCATGTTGTATATTATGTCCCTTCCACATAGTTATCTTATAACTGGAAGTCTGTACCTTTTTACCACCTTCCTCCAATTCCTCCTCCTCCCCACCTCTGCTTCTGGTAACCACAAGTCTGATTTCCCTTTCTATGAGTTTGTTTGTTTTTGTTTTGTTTTTTTAGATTCCACTTATAGGTGAGATCATACAGTATTTGTCTTTCTCTCTGATTTATTTCACTTAGCATAATGCCTTCAAGGTCCATCCATGTTGTCACAAATGGTCGGATTTCCTTTTTTCCATGACTGAACTACATTCCATTATATACGTATATACCACAGCTTCTTTATTTATTTATCCATCAATGGACAGTTAAGTTGTTTCCATGTCTTAGCTATGAACATGGGGGTGAACAACGCTGCTATGAACTTGGGGGGCAGGGGGGTGTAGATATCTTCTCGAATTAGGGTTTTTGTTATTTTTGGAAATATTCCCAGAAGTGGAATCGCTGGATCATATGGTAATTTTTTTTGTTGTTTATTGTTTGTTTGTTTTTAGTTTTTGAAGCTCCTCCATACTGTTTGCTCTAGTGGCTGTATCTGTTTAAAGTCTCACAAACAGTGCATAAGGGTTCCCTTTTCTCCCCATCCAAGCCACCATTTGTTTTCTCTTGACTTTTTGATGATGGCCATTCTAACAGGTATAAGGTGACATCTCATTGTGGTTTTAATTTGCATTTCCTTAATGACCAGTGATGCTGAGCATCTTTTCACGTAGCTGTTGACCTTTTGTATATCTTCGTTGAAGAAATGTTTATTCAGGTCCGTTACTTATTTTTTAATTGGATTATTTGGGGGTTTTTTTTGCTATTGAGTTGTGTAAGTTTTTTTATATGTTTTGATTATTAACCCCTTATTAGATATATAGTTTGCAAATTTTTTTTCCCATTCTGTAGGTTATCTTTTTACTTTGTTGATGGTTTCTTTGTGCAGAAGCTTTTTTAGTTTGAAGTAATCCCACTTGTTTATTTTTGATATTGTTACTTGGCTTTTAGGTATGATTTCAAAAAAAATCATTACCAAGACTCATATCAAGTTTGTTCCTTTGTTGTCTTCTAGTATTTCATGGTTTCAGGTCTTATACTTAAGTCTTTAATCCATTTTTAGTTCATTTTTGTGAGTGGTGTAAGATATAGGTCCAGTTTCATTCTTTTACATGTGAATATCCAATTATCCCAGCACCGTTTATTGAAGAGACTGTTCTTTCTCCATTGAGTAGTATTGGCTCCCTTGTCAACTATCAGTTGACTGAATATGCATGGGTTTATTTCTGGGCTCTCAATTCTGTTCCATTGGTCTATTTTTTTTTTTTTTTGCCAGTACCATACTGTTTTGAGGACTATAGCTTTATACTATAGCTTGAAATCAGGAAGTGTGATACCTCCTGCTTTGTTCTTCCTTCTCAGGATTTCTTTGGCTATTTGGGGTACCGTGTAAATTTTGGGGTGTTTTTTTTCTACTTCTACATTCAAAAAATGGCATTCAAATTTTTATAGGGATTGCATTGAATCTGTAGATGGGTTTCAGTAGTATTGACATTTTAACACTATTAATTCTTCCAATCTATGAACACAGTATATCTTTCCATCTATTTGTATCTTTAATTTCTCTCATTAATGTCTTGTAATTTTCAGGGTAGAGATTGTTTACCTCCTCAGTTAAATTTATTCCTAAGTATTTTATTGTTTTTGATGCTATTGTAAATGGGATGAATTTCTTTTTTTCTTTTTCAGAAATTTGTTTAGTGTTTAGAAATGTTACTGATCTTTGTATTTTAATTGTGTATCCTGCAACTTTACTGAATCCATTGATTAGTCCAACAGTGTTTTTGTTGTGTCCTTAGGACTTTCTACATCTAAAATCATGTCATCTGCAAACAGAGATATTTTTAATTTTTTATTTTTAATTTTGATAGCTTTTAATTCTTTTTCTTCACTGATTGCTCTAGCTAGGTCTTCCAGTACTGTGTTGAATAGGAGTGGTGAGAGTGGGCACCCTTATCTTATTCCTGCTCTTGGAGGAAAAGATCATCATTGAGTATAATGTTAGCTGTGGGCTTGTCATATATGGCCTTTATTATGTTGAGGTATGTTCCTTCTAGGCCTAATTTTTAAAGAGTTTTTATCATGAATGGATGTTGAATTTTGTTGAATGCTTTTTCTGTGTCTATTTAGAGGATCATATGATTTATTTTCTTTTATTCTATTAATGTGATGTTATACATTGATTGATTTGCATATATTGAGCCATCCTTGCATCCCAGGGATAAATGCCACTTGATGGGGGAGAATGATCATTCGTGTGCTACTGAATACTGTTTACTAGTATTTTAATTGAGATTTTTTGCATCTATATTCATCAGAGATGTTGGCCTGTAGTTTTGTTTTCTAGTAGTGTCCTTTTCTGGTTTGGGTATCAGGATAATGTTGGCCTCATAAAATATGTTTGTGAGTATTCCCTCCTCTTTGATTTTTTGGAAGAGTTTGAGAAGAATTGGTGTTAATTCTTTAAATGTTTGGCAAAATTCACCATTGAGGCCATCTGGTCCTGGACTTTTCTTTATTGGGAGATTTTTGATTATTGATTCAATCTCCTTACTAGCAGTTGGTCTACTCAGATTTTCTTTTTCTTCCTGATTCAGTCTTGGTAAATTGTATGTTTCTAAGAATTTTTCCATTTCTTCTAGGTTGTCCAGTTTGTTGGTGTATAGTTGTTCATAGTAACCTCTTATGATCCTTTGAATTTTTGTGTTATTATTTATAATGTCTCCTATTTTATTTTTAATTTTGTTGATTTAGGTCCTTTCTCTTTTTTCCTTGATTAGCCTAGCTAAGGGTTTGTCAATTTTGTTTATCTTTTCAAAGAACCAACTCTTAGTTTGGTTAGTGTTTCCTATTATTTTTCTGTTCCCTATTTCATTTATTTCTGCTCTAAACTGTATCATTTCCTTTCTTCTGCTAAGTTTGGGCTCAATTTCTTCCCTTATATATAACTTCTCTCTTTTCTCTTGATGGTCTTAAAATTCTTTCTTTGTTTTTGATTTTTAACGATTTAATTATAATGTATCTTGGTTAGCCCTGTTGTTGTTTACTAAAATTCCTTAAAAGGACTATTCTGAATTCTTTGTCTGACAGTTCATAGATCTCCATTTCTTCAGGGTCAGTTATTAAAACTTTAAAATTTTCCTCGGGTGATGTCATATTTACCTTATGGTTTGTGACCCTTGATTTTTTTTTTACACTGGTATATACACATTTGAGTAATGGAGCTCTTCCTCCAGACTTTACCAATTCGCTTTAGCAGAGACAGTTCTTCACCAGTCAGCTCAGTTTGGGTTTCTGGATGTTCTGCTGGTAATGTCTTTGGGCAGGTAGGGTCTGCTATTATGGTCTATTTTGGGTGAGGCAACTGTTTGAGCTCTGAGGATGGGGATGGGTTATAAAAGTGTGTGCCACTGACTAAAAACAGATGGATATGACTGCTGGCTTGATTCCCTGCACAAGTAAGT
Organism: Balaenoptera musculus; assembly: GCF_009873245.2. Classification (NCBI taxonomy): domain Eukaryota; kingdom Metazoa; phylum Chordata; class Mammalia; order Artiodactyla; family Balaenopteridae; genus Balaenoptera; species Balaenoptera musculus. The sequence goes on from NC_045795.1 coordinate 88,216,656, forward strand.
TGTAAGATGGGCTCTGCCGTTGCCTGAGTTCTGTGGTCAGGCTTACTAGATGCTCAGGAATGGGTACTATATTCAGTAGTAGATGGGGCTGTGAATTAGCTTCCCTGCCCTGATAGGGCAGCAGGCCAGGGCCCATTGCCTGTACAGCTCATTGTTTGGTGGCTCAAATCAGGCCTGACTGTGCACCTGGTCAGGTGAGGCCACCAGCTTTGCTCAGCAGATGGGGGGTGTCACTGGCTATGCTCGGTGTTCAAGTGCCACTGTTCATAGGGCTATTGAATGGGCCTTGTAGCTACCCATGTGCTCTGGTTAGGTTCTCTGGTCAGACTGGCTGAAGGCTTTATTTAGAGATGAGTGGGACTACGAATTAGATTCCCTCCCTAGTCACAGCAGGAGAAACCTTTCTAAAACTGGTAAAGCTCTTCGTTTTCTTAATTCAAGCAGAACTGCTCCCCAAGTTCCCTGTCCAAACAGGGCCACTGGCTTTGCTCTGCAAAGTATTGGCTCTGTCTGCCCTTCTCTTGGCTCGAGCCCTGCTGGGCTGCATAGCTTTCAGGTGTTTTGCCAGCCCTTCTGGTCAGATGGGGCCTGAAGACACTCTCCACAGTGGATGGGGCTATGTCTGAGCCCCCTTGCCTGAGAGGGAGGGAAAGGGGCTGCTCCAGGCTACTTTCAATTTCTCAAGTCGGCTCCCTGGTTAGGAGGGGCAGGGAGCTACCCTCATCCTTGGCTATGAATTAACCCCCCTGCCTCCGTATAGCATGGGAAGCCTCCATGCCTAGTACTGGCTTTCTTTGCTCTGAGGGAGATCAGTTCTGCCTACCTGCCTCTCAGTTCCAGTGGTGCTGGGTGCACTTCTGGTCAGAAGGGGCCAAAAGACATTCTCCACTGTGGGTGGGGCCGTGACTCAGCACCTTGCCTGGGCATGGGCAAACTGGACTTTAGGGCCTGCAAAACTCCTCATTTGAGGATCCAGATCAGGCAGATCTGCACCCTTCTGAGTTTCCTGGTCTGAAAGTGCCCCCAACTTGGTTCTGCAGATGAGCAGAGCTGCTGGTTGGGATTACTACTTGGGTGCTGCAACTATGAACTCAGGCTAAGATCCATGTGCTGGCTGTTGGAAACCCCTCCCCCTCTCTGTCTCACAGTCAGATTCCCAATAGCTGGGTCCTGCAGATTTCCCTGCAATCCTCGTGGTGCAAGATCAGAGTAGGGGCTTCCACAAAGTGACCCATAATGCTGGGAAGCTGGTTGTCCCCATTGAGTTCTCTTTTTCCACTGGAGACCAGAGGCTCAAGGAAGACCTTCCTGCCTGGTGATGTGCGGATCTGGAGGAGGGGCAGTGTGATCAACGTGTAGTCGCTTCTTTTACCATCTAATGAAGTCTGTTTAGGTCTTTGAGGTACAGGGGGTGCTCCAGTCTCATTCCCTCATTCTAGGATTCTCTCAGTGGTGTCTTGTTCTTGAAGAGATGTTAGTTGTCCTTCTTGTGAGGGGCAGCGAAGTCAGAAATGAACTATATAACCATCTTGGTGCTGTCACTCTGATCTCTAGCTTCTCTTAAAAAAAGCAGGCTATCCTGCAAACTCACCCTTTACCCTGCCAGGCAGCTATCATTTAGAGCTTAGTGGTATTCCCCCACTTGCTGCCCCACCACCGTCTTTTGGAGACAGGGTAATCCAGAACTTTTGGTTTTCTCTCACTTACATTTTCCCTGCCCTAAAGGCATTTACAATTGAGCTAGATAGTGTTTCATTATGTTATATCTTCAGGTCCTTCTAATAGTCTGATGGTCACATTGTTTATTTGATGATAAGATGCCTTGAGATAGACCATCTATTATTAGACACATAATTGACTGAATAGCATTTCTTTTTTGTTAAATGATAGTTCACTCAATTCTTTTGACGTTTAGATTATAAAACACATCCTGATTTCAAAAAAAGAAAATGAAAAAAATCTTACACTTAATAAAATATATTTATCCATAATATAGAAGTGAGGATGTTTAAGTAGGAAAAAAAGCCTAGAAGCGTTGGCTAAGGAAGTCATACAGCTGTAGGTAGGAAGAAATTGCAGATCTTATGACTTCTGACTCTATGCTTTTACCAGAAACTTGCCTATATACTTGGATAGATTTTTTTTCAACTTTATTGAGGTAGAATTGACAACTAAATTGTAAGATATTTAAAGTGTACAGTGTCATGATTTGGTATGCATATATATCGTGAAAGGAGTCCCACCACCCCCGCATTGAGTTAATTACCATATCCATCATGGATAGGTACTTTAAAGCTGAAGTACAAAATCTGTTTTTAGAATTTAGGCTCTATCATTTGTAGAACTTTCATAATTGTCATCAGAGCATATTGAAGTTTATTTTTCAGGTCTCTGATTTATAGCAGCCTCCAAATAGCAGAACATTTCTCATGTATTTAATAACAACTTTATTATGATTGTCAATATTTTAAGGCACTAAGAATGAAATAAGAATTAAAAATATGCCAGCTTAAATTACAGGATTCATGAGTAATCTTCCTGTACTGTGAAAATGATTTCCAAAGGAAACCAATGTGGATAACCAATATGAAGACCAATTTGGGGATGTACTCAGGGAGAGAGAATATATCTTGCTCACTATGGTAAAGGGAGGTGGTAATTGGTAGAAGATTAGATAAAGAAGAAGAGCCAACTAAACACAGGGAGCCATGTGAGATACACAAAAGGTGCAAAAATACAGAGCATAAACAGAGGGTATTACCTGGATCTAGGGAAATTTTTGATAGGAGGAGTATTAAGAACTAAGTTTGTGCAAGAAGCTTGCGACTGAGTTAAGTTTATTCTCTTATTACCACAAAGTAACTTTTAAAAAAGTCATAGAACATTTTTGGAATGAAAAAAGATGAATATGTTGAGTTATGCAGTCAAACAACAACCATGCATTTAGTGGACGATGTGAAAATCTGGTTTAAAAGACCTTGGTTCCAAAATGAATATAAGATGTAAGATATCACGTTAAAAGACTTCGTGATAATGAATGCATGTATATAGGTGTTTGTGAGAGAGTTACAGAGCAGGAGAAGAAGAGAAAGGGAGGAAGAGGAGGAGGAAGGGGAAGGGAGGGGGGAAGGGGGACAGGGGACAGGAGAGAGAGAAAGAGAGCACTTTCCCAACAATGACTGCACTGAGACAGTGACCACCAAATTCATTCACAAAAGGGGACAATCATTTACAAGTTGCCCACCAGTCTAAAGGTATATTCCATCCTATGGGAGCACCCAGACATCTGCAGATGAGAAGAAAACCAGGCCCTTATTAAGCAAAGTAAGAGCCTGGACTTTGAGTCAGGCAGATCTGGAATAAATCTCTGCTCTCTTGTTTATCAGCAGTGTGAAACTAAACGATTTCTTAAACTTAGAGTCATCTTCAAGTTTTCCTATTTTCCAACATCCTGTAAATAAATTCATAATCCTTTCCCTTGTCATTCCTCCAAGGCCACCCCCCCTCCGCAGGCCAAATTACCCCTGCCGCCCTCCACCCCCAGCACTTGTCTGAATTGTTGCAGTACCACCTATCCATCCCCTGGCCTTTTCCTTTGCTTCTTTCCATCAATTCTCCTGCCATCAGCATGATTTTGTAAACACCTAAGTCAAATGATGCATGCTTCTGCTCGAAGTCTGCTATTGGCATCCCATTTTATTCAGTGTAAAACGTAAAATCCTCTCACTGACCTAAGAAACCTACGTGATGTACACATATGAGCCCCACTCCCTTGATATTCCTCTGATCTTGCCCTCTGCTATGCTGCCCCATGCTGACTCTACTTATTCTAGTCACACTATAGTTCTTGCTATCCCTTGAACACCTCGATTATGTGCCTTCCTCAGGGCCTTTGCACTTGCTGCTTTGTCTACTTCAATTATTCTTCCTCTGGTTATCTACACGGCTGGTATTTTCAGGTCATGACTCAAAGATCTCTCTCACAGTGATTTGCATGATCACCTGTATAAAATTCAATTCCTGCCATGTTCTTCCTTCTCTGCTTTATTTTTGGCTAACGCAATATTATTTTAGTTGTTACTGTCTGTTCTGCCCCCACTGGAATAGGAGCACCATGAATGCAATCTTTGCTCATTGAGTATTACAGAGCCTAAAATAGTTCCTGGTACACAGTAGCATTTAAAATATTTATTGATGAGTAAATGAATAAAGGAATGAACCACTCTCAACCATGGAATATGTCATGGTAACCCACAAACGGTTAATGTAAAAAGAAAACATAAAATAATGTTTGTTAAGTGTTTAGCATAGTACCCAGATATATTAGGTAAGTGAATAGATCATAAGATTAATTTGACCTTTTTAACACTTTCTTATGTGTAGCTCCTAGAAAATTCAAAATTACATATGTGGTTTGTGTTATATTTCTATTGGACAGCACTGGCTTGGAACCTGTGAGATTCAACGTGAATTCTCTGATGGCGGAGATCCTGGTACATCATGTAATAGCAACCAGCTCATATGGAAAGTCATAAAAAGCAGAACTTGATAAAAGAAGAAGAGGAAGAGATGGAGGTATGTCAGTCAGTTTGGAGGGGTAAGCAGACGGCACATCAAAGCAAGGTAATATAAGGATGTTTGCTAAAGAGATTATTTACAAAACTGTGGGCAGAAGGTAGAGATATCATAAGGGGATTTTCAGTATACAGATCTTCCTTGACTTACAATAGGGTCATGGCCTGATAGACCCAATGTAAGTCAAAAATACTATAAGTCAAAAATGCATTTAATACAACTAACCTAAGGAACATCAGAGCTTAGCCTCACCTACCTAAAATGTGCTCATTACACTTACGTTAGTCTACAGTTGGGGAAAATCATCTACCACCAAAGCCTATTTTATAATAAAGTATTGAATATCTCATGGAATTTATTGGATAATGTACTGAAAGTGAAAACCAGAATGGTTGTCTGGGTACTGAATGATTGTAAGTGTCTTAGATGTTTACCCTCGTGATCCCTGGCTGACTGGGAGCTGTGCTTACTGCCACTTTCCAGCATCAAAAGAGAGTATGGTACTGCATATTCCTAACTCGGGAAAAGATCAAAATTCAAAGTACGGTTTCTGCTGAATGTGTAAGGCTTTCCCACCATTGTAAAGTTACAAATCATAAGTCACATTGTTGTGAGTGGAGGACCATCTGCACTTAGGTCTGAAGGATTGAAGGGAAGGAGCTAGAACTAGAACCTGGAAGGAAAAGGGAGCCATGTAGGGAGGGTCAGTTGTTAAGAGCGGTTACCTCCAGTTAAGGCTCACCACTAAACCAAGGGAGACCCTACAGAGAGGAAGGGCGCCTGGGGAATAAATACCCTGACTCATTCTCTTCCCTCCCTTGGGGGCTCCCCATTGCCTGAACTGAGAGGAAGCCAGAGGAAAAGGAGTCCTTTGTCATTATCTGCCATATCTGTACAGGACAGCCTCATAGGACAGAGGTGTGGAAGGGTAGGGGATCTTGAGGAGCAAATAGGAATTATCTGGCAAAGAGTCACTAATTTTCATACAATCATGAATCTCCTAAGACCGCCTGTAATTTCCTTATATTTGATGTTAGCCCCTCATGCATGCAAGCACTGAACAGGAACATCGAAATACGTGCTTCTAACTTCCAAATGAGCGTATAACACTGGAATGTGAGTAGCCAATAATAATAAAATTACGATTCCATGCCAAATACAGTTCATATCGTCTTTCTCAGTCTTGGACTAATTCCTTTACACATAATAACTGTAAGGAGAACTGTGTTTGTTCCACTGATAACTACAAATGAAAATGTTCTACTCCATTGAGTTTCTACAAGGCTACCTTACTGTTCATCAACAGACGTACAAGTGTTATGCCAATATTAATTCTCTGAAGACTCATATTTAGGTGCTTCTGTCCCTTCTCTAAAGCTCCAGCTGAGAAACTGCTGGATCACCAGAAGCAGTAAGTGGCCTGCACAAAAGACATATTGCAAACCGCTGTCAGGGCGGTGATTAGAATTTCAAGTTCCTGATTTAAGCTTAGGAAGATTGGCTGCACAGGCCTCCAGAGAGAACTGCAGCTGACTAGCAACCTGGCTGAAATGCAGCAGGGTCTGGTGTAACCTCAAGTCCCTGAAAGGATTTCCCTGGGGAATCCAGGACCCTCAGGGAGCAGCCTGTGACTGGGCTGATTGCAGCAGACCTGGTCCAAAGCACCCACAGCAAAGAGCAGCTTTCCCGGAAAGACGGTTCAGTGGTTTTGCTTCATTGTACTTCCCTGCTTCCATTTCTGTGATAAAGTCACACACTGATCTGCAGCTAAACACATTGCTGTTTAGGGGAAATCACGAATTAATGAAATGTGCCTCAGCATTTATTGCTACTTGGAAAATGTGTTGTACCGGCGAACAGAAACACCACAGTGATTACAGTTAATAGAACCAGGGCTCCCTATGTTTCCCTCAAACTGTCCTTGTTCGCATCGCTATAGAAGCAACTCAAACAATTTGGAATGTCTGATGCTGGAGAGCTCAAGCCCAGTGATGACTCTGGTAAGAGCTCATTTCCATCATTATCTATCATTATCTCCTCTGAAAATGTATTGGTTTAGCGTTTAGTATCTCTGAACACAAGTCTGGCAACTTTCTTTGCATCAATGTCCAAAATATTTTTAAAATAGCAGAATGGCAAAGCATATCAGGGTTGCTTTCACCCATCCACAGCAGTTAGTAGATCAAAGGTGCTGATCTGAATTTTCTGAAGAGAAAGGACAAGCAGATGCTATAGGCTGACAAAGAAAGTGCTTTTCAATATAAGTGAGTAGATTAACTTCTTTTTTGTTATGTAGTAACGCCCTAGGAGTTGATCACTCTTTTGAAAGAGTAAGGGAAATTTATTTAAGGCCTCTGCTGAATGGTTATCATAGAATATGTAAAATTGTAAAAAAAAAAAAAAATTAGATGTAGTCCTGCTCTCAAGAAGTTTACAATCTTGTGAGAAGGACGATTCTTGATTTAGTCATCAGTTATACCACTGAGCACCAGCAATGTGCAAAGCTCCACACTTGTAGCCAGAATTACAGTAGGAAAAGAGACTCTGTTTGCCTTCAAGGTTCTGGCAGTCTAGCCATAGGTGTGTATGCTTTAAACCAAATAGGAACAGTGTCTTAGGACATGTTCCCTAGAACCAGACTCAAATGGGAATTTGTATGAAGAAGGTTTATTGGATAGTGGTGTTTGGGAACAAATCTATATGGAAATGAAGAAAGCAGGATTGGGTAAGATGGAACTGAGGCCATAGCCCAACTCACAGGCTAGAATGGGAATGACCTTCAGAATTGTTTCAAATGGAAGCAAGGGCTGATGTCCCAGAGAGGAGCCTGAACCATGGATGAGGTAGCTCCCCTCATGAGAACAAAGTTCTGAGAAGGACACAGCTGTAAGCCATCAGTAATATTCTCTGCAACTGGTGGCATGAGTAGCTTGTTCAGAAGGCCACATCTGGTGATAGTTTTATATAGTATAGGTCACCCCTTGTTAGCTTAAATCCAATTGCTTTGTACAGTATGTTCATCCTATCTGTGAACAGCTTCTCTGGGATTCTGGTTGGTCTCCTTTCCTGGTGAGACTTACTAGAATGAACTGCAGCTTATCTGACTGCTCCTGGTCTGGAGCTTGCAGCTGAGTTTCTGGTCACCATGCCCTTCTCAGGCCATAGCTGCTGCACTTGTGCATTTATCAGTCAAATTCAGCACGGAGCGCCTAGCGTCTCCCCTTCGAATCACCAAGTGCCAACCTACTCTCTGCTGCCCCTTTATGTAACAGCAGCCCTATCTCCTTCCCATGATCAGAGCCTATTAATCTTGCCAGTATATTGATTCCTTTCCTTATCTTTGCACCTCTTGACATGAGGAGCACAAAGTGAACTAATAGCAGCCATGACTGTAAGTTCAATGAGACATGTACTCTGCCCCTTCAGACCACAGAACCTAGAGTTGCTGAAGCAAGAAGCACAAATTCCCAAAGGCCAACTTGGAATGATGTTAAGTGAGATCTGCTGTACTTTTACCCTATGGAAACTGGACCCAGCTAGTTTATCTTTTGGGGATATAGAACCATATCATTTTAGTTGATTTAGGGCATATACTTCATCATGGAAGACGACACCCTGTCTTCACAGGGAATGCTCTCCCAGCTTTTAGCCTAGCTGCACGTTGAAGAACTATTTCATCATTCATAGGGCAGGTGATTTCTGAGTGGTGCAGTGTGGTTAGAACAAAGAGATACAGTAGTCAGGCGCACACTGCTGTGCCTCCTTTGCTATAAAGTGGGTCACTTTAGTCAAATGTGCAATGTATGTGGGATCCTATGTCAGTGAATCTCTCTTTATACTGATGGTACATCTTCCAGCTTTTTTCTTTTTAAGATTGAGTTGATTATTTTTTGACTCTTTAAATGTTCATATAATTTAAAATCAGTGTGTCAATTCACACACACACTTGTTTATAAAATCTAAATAGGATAATATTAAATCTCTAGATCTACTTGAAGAGAATTGACATCTTAACAATACTGAATCATCTATAAACTCAGTATTTCTTCATTTATTTTTGTCTTTAATTTCTCTCAATAATTTCTGTGTAGAGATTTTATATATCTTTTGCTTCTGGGTATCTGAGGTATTTATGTTATTTATAGGACATATTTTAATTTGATTATTTTTATGTACTTGCTCTATAGAAATTTGCTTATTTCATATTGACTAAATATTCAACAAACTTGCTAAGTTCATTCATCAAATCTAGTAGTTTGATTGCAGATTCTTATGGATTTTTTTGTGCACGGTTGTGTCATATGTGAATGATGACATTTTTATGTTGTTCTTTTCTATCCTCATATAGTTTTTCCCCTTGATTTATTCCATTGGCTTGGATCACTAAGACAATGATGATAAAAGTAGTGAGAATGAGCATCTTTATCTTAGTCATGGTCTCCAAGGAGAAGATTTTAAAATTCATCACCATTAAGTATGCTGTTTACTACAGGGTTTTTGTACCTATCTTTTGTCAGATTAAGGAAATTCCTTTCTATTCCTAGTTCAATAAGAATTTTGTTTTTTTAATCATAGATTGTATTAAATCTCATCAATTGGTTTATAATATCTTTTGAGAAGATCATATACTTTTTCTCCTTTATTCCATTAATGTGATAAATGAGAACTACTGATCTTTAAAAATGGTATAAAAATCTTGGATTCCTAGAATAATCATATCTAGGTGTACTTGATTGCCATAGATGGATGAGATTTTCTGAATCTTCCCATGAATATAAGGATATTTTGTGTGTAGGAGTGACACAAATAATTTCGACCAAGAGAATAAACTGCAAGTGAGTCCCAGCACTATTTACCCTTCTCTTCATCTCCTGCCCCCATTAGTATTAATTTTCCACATAGTTTCCATGGCCCCATTGATGATGGAAAGTACTTGCCAACTCCTTCACTTTGAGCTTTGCCAGGTGGCTTTGGTGAATGGGTGCTTAGTAGAAGTGATATCAAAGAAGTTTGAAATGTGCTTGCATGGTTGATTATGCTCACTTATGCTTCTGGTTAACTGTCAACCATTCAGTGTGGACTGCAGAATAGAACAGGCAGAGCAGAACTATCCCTGATGATGTCTAGACATGCAACCAAGAACAGAACTACCTCAGCTGACGTGCAGACCTACAGCCTCAGGCAAAACCACTACCAGCCAACTTGTAGATGAGAAAGGAAGAAAAGAAAAGAAAAGGAAAGAAAGAAAGAAAGAAAGAAAGAAAGAAAGAAAGAAAGAAAGAAAGAAAGAAAGAAAGAAAGGAAGGAAAGAAGAAGGGAAGGAGGGAGGAAGGGAGGAATGAAGGAAGGAAGGAAAGAAAGAAAAAGAAAGAAAGAGAAAGGGAGGGAGGGAGGAAGGAAGGAAGAAGGAAGGAAGGAAAGGAAAGAAAGAAAGAAAGAAAAAGAAAGGGAGAGAGAGAGGGAGGGAGGGAGGAAGGAAGGAAGGAAGAAGGTGCTCATTGTTTCATGCTGCTGAGATATTACGGTTGCTTGTTATGTAGCATAATTGTGGATATAGCTGGCTGATATATTTTGTATGCATACATTTTTCAATTGAATGCCATACATTGAATATGAACTATTGCAGAGACCCAGGATGATGGGATTTCCCTCCATAGAAGAATTTACTCTATCCTTTGACATGCAATAAGAGTAGGGGCAGATCATCTGAACCTAATCAAGGACTGAACTAATCTTAGGCTGAATTATAGTTTGTTTTTCTTTTTAAGTTCTCTCTATCATTGATATATTCCTACTTCTGGAGTGAAGCTCTTCAGGATTCCAAATGAGAGCTTTGTGTTTTTACTAGGATTTGTTCTTTTTGGCATATCATAAACTAGTTTTGGTCTCCCTAGAAATGTGAAACTTCTGAAAAGAACTTTGCTTTTCAGATAATTTCTGCTTAGCTTCTTAGACTTTCACACTGTTTAGCTAACATTCAAGAAATGCCCCAAGAGGGAAACCATTGTGATGGCAGTCTCACTTATATGTACCTTGATTTTCTCCAGAATCTTAGCCCCTCTTGCTGACTGCCTTTGCAGACCAGAATGTCCATGTTTGCCTTTCGAGAACATTGAAGATACTGAAGGGTCTGTTGATTTTTCTGACTCATAGAATCTTGGATTCCCCCAGTTTTTTAGCCTCTTGTCCTCCAAAAATCATCAAATGTTCTTTGGGGGAAACAGCATGTACTCACCTCAGTAAACTTCTCTTGTATCCAGAATGCTGACTCCTCAAATGCCAGCAACTTCAGTAGCTCACCAATGCTTCAAAATATTTTATTTTAGATAGATTTTCTAGCCTTTTACAAGCTAATTTATTATAGCTGAAAGGGAAGTCATATGACTTTTATTTTTTATATTCTCTAAGATTTACCAAGATCTATTTATTTTCACTGGCATATAACATTCTGTTGTGTGAGTATATTTAATTTATCCATTCTTCCACTCTTAGACATTTTTAAACCTTTCGCTAATATAAACAAAGACAATATGAATGCTTTTATATGTTTTGGTAGACATATGAAATAATTTCTCCAGGGTAAAAACTTAGGAGTAGAATCACTAAATTTTATCACTAAGTTTTAAGATATGTGAATATTCCACTTAAAACATAATGTCAAGCTGTTTTCCAAAGTGGCTGTTAAAACTTATACATCTTACCAGCAAACACAGTTTTATTTTTCTTCTTATAATTTATCTACTAATACTCTATCATATATTAATACACATTTGTTGGTTTTTTCCCTAGATTTTTGCTCTTATGGACAAATGATGCTTTTAACAGTTTTGTATACATGCCTTGGTACATATGAAAGAATTTCTCTTGGCATATACTTGAAAACAGAATTTCAGGGCCACAGGTTATAGCAATGTTCAAATTAAAAAGGAATACAACACTTTTCCAAGGTGGCTAAATTTTTACTCCCTACTGACAGATACTGCTTGCTTACATTTTTCTCTTTGTATTTATCCCGATTCAATATTCTATTATAGGACTTCCTACTTTTTAAATTTTTCTATGCACTCATTAGATTGTAAGATCCTTTAGGGAAGAAACTCTTTTTGTTTACACTATCACCACACTTAGAAAATTAAGTAGCACCTAGTAACCACTAGATAAATATTTGTTGAATGAATCAATGAGTGAATCAAAATAAGAGACTTGTGGGAAGAATATTTGAGTGAGGGAAGATAATTAATTTTATTTTGAACATGTGTGTGAAATATCATGCACAAATCCATATGGAACGTTCCAACAGGCACCCTGACAGAAGGTGAATTTGAAGGCTGGGAAATAGATCACTGTTTTTTTCATTATGTATTTTTAACCAGTTCACCTCTCCATCAAAATTATTCTTGCTTTCTCTGGGTTTACGCTACACAGCCTAGTACATTTAATTATCTTTAATTTTATCCTGTCTCTTAGCATGATCATGAATGTGTATGCTTGTATGCTGTATACTGTCTGGTATTACTTCTCTGTGGTAGTAATACAATATTGTGGTTAACACTTGTTTCAGCTCTTGAGTTCATCTGCCTTGATTCGACTATTAATTCTTCAAAAGTCTAGGTTCAAAAAAGAAAATAGAGTCACTACAAATACTATGAGAATAGGATATTAATATGAGAATCAATAATTAAGCCAATTATAAAAATAGCCACAAATTCTTCTCCTCTTCATTCATGCCCTTGGATGTACTCTCTCATAGTGAGACTGGGTTTGGCCATGTGACTTGCTTTGGCCATTGGTATAGTATCAAATGTGATGCAAGCAGATATTTGAAGAGTTCCTGAACGAAGGAACTTCCTGTCTCTCTCTTGCTGCTGTTTGTAATCCTTTAACTGCCTTGTGAAGAAGCCCAAGCTGTTCTGCTGCAGGATGATAAGCCATGTGGAAAAGAAATTAGGCACCCTGGTAGAGAGCCTTCTAAGTGTGGAACATGTAAGTGAGGTCAGCCAAGATCATCCAACTTCCAGCCAATCTGGGATCTGACCAAAGATACATGAGGAAACCTAACAGTGACCAGCCAAGCTGGCCCAGACCAGTGAATCACTAAGCTGCCCCCAATGACTTGTGAGCTAAATAAAATGGTATTGTTTTAATCTACTAAACTTTGGACTGCTTTGTTTTAGAGCAAAAGCTAATTGGTATAATGCTTACATGAAAGAGTAAGAAACTGCAAGCCTAGTTGGAAATCAGACTTTCACTAGCAATTCTAGTGTGAAGCACTGGAGTCTCTGGAAAAAAACAGAGGTTAATAGAAATTTATAGAAGCCACTGTGTCGAGCACCAAAGTGGGATCCTGTAGTACACATTTCAGCTCTGTTACATCACCTTGCATGAAGAAGCCAGTGCATCAGACCACCACAAACTTCTGAAGAGAATACCTTTTCCTCATTTACCTGAAGGAGCCCAAATACCCCTGGGCCATGCCAGTAACCACTAATGTACTAAGTTGGGCATGTCCCTTTCTTATAGCCTCAGTGAAACTGTGCTTGAGTACCACTCCTTAGTGCCCCAGGGGGGCGCAAGTTGCTGTCCCCAAATTATCAGGAATTTGTGGCTTCTCCCTCTCTTTTTTGTTGTTTTCTATACATAACTTGCCTGTGCAATTCTAGCGGGAACTCCACCTGTGGAACTAAAATACACTGAATTCCATGGGTTAGCATTTTCCCTCCACAGTGTAATTCCCATGCTTTGTACTGACAGGCTTGGAGTAGCTGCTGCAGGGAATTCTATGTGGAGTTCACCAGAGATGGGTAATGCTTCCTTAACAGCTTTCAGTGAACATGAATATGTACCATGAAGAATCTTCATGTATATGCTGTGTTCTCTTGCCAGTGTCTCTGCAGAGTGAGAGGGGTCAAAATTGACATTTAAATTAATTTTTATACCTCTATTATGTAAAGGAATTTGTTTTCCAACTCTATTAAGATTTTAATTTTGATATCATTTTTACTGTTTTTTTCTAAATTAAATGTTATATTTTTACTTGAAATTTTCAAAAGATAAGAAAATGGGTAACTTCTGAGTTCAGACAATGTTTTCTCTTCAACTTTTGTAATTTTCATGAATGTAAGAATTGTGTGATAATTGATGTCGGGCTATTAATCAAAAGAGATCAAACCTATTTTTAAAAAAAGAAAGAAAGAAAAGGTATCCTCACACTATGGTGCTGTGCATGAAACTGTCATAAATATTCAACTAAGCAACAACGATGTAGTGACATAGTAACTACTTCTCTGCCCCACCTGCAAGACTGACATTAAAGAAAAGTCACTCAAAGGAATTTAGAAATTGTTGAGGGGCTCTTTCAGCAGATTGGCAAGGATAGAAACAAATTAGAAAGGAATGAAAAATATTGAGTAGTGAGAAATATAAACTACGTATTTGAGACATAGAAAGGGAAATGGAAGAAAACATTGGAGAGAAGATGATGAAGTTCTGAGATAAACGGAAAATTTTCTAGGCTACCAACCTAGAGAATTTGGACAAACCCAGTGATTACACTTGAGAATTCTGAGTACTGTCTTTTCAAGTGGAGTTCTAGAATAAGTACACAAGAGAGTGCTTTAATGTGGGAGACCTAACAATCACAGAACTTGACGACCATCAGGTATTTTCCAGAAGTCTCAAGAAATTTCAGCCAAGATCAAGATTTGCCTTGTATTAACAGCTTTTTTTTTTTAACATCTTTATTGGATTATAATTGCTTTACAATGGTGTGTTAGTTTCTGCTTTACAACAAAGTGAATCAGCTATACATATACATATACCCCCATATCTCTTCCCTCTTGCGTCTCCCTCCCTCCCACCCTCCCTATCCCACCCCTCTAGGTGGTCACAAAGCACGTATTAACAGCTTAAAGCACCTGTTGAGGTTGGACTTTTGCCTCAGTCTTTGGAAGCCCAGTTGCCGACTTTAATATCATTTCTGTCATCTTTGAACTTGCGCACTGGCAAAAATCTTCTGATCCTTACTGAGAAGTGACAAAAATACTATGGCTAGTACTTTTATATGCCATCTGCTCTAAAGAGCTTCATATCATTGTACTCTGGAAAGATGGTAAAATTGGTGTGTAAGCAATGTGGAATCTTAGATGATCTTGTTTCCTAGACAGCCAATGTTGCTACTTTGCCAGATTTCTAGGTTAAAGGTATAAGGAAAAGTTATCCCAAGAGATTATGAGAAGCAGCAAATACTTGAAATATTAGTCCAAAAAAAAAAAAGTGAAGAAAACAACTTTGAATCAGCTTCTGAAAATGTGCTAAAAGTATTTTCTTCAAGCAGTACAAAAATGTTTAGTTTGTGGGATTGATTCAGTGAGGTTTCAGTTTTACTACAGAGCAAATCTTCAAATGCAGGAATGGAAGTGGAGAAGAGGAGGAAAGTTTACGTGTTCATCTACCATATTAAGTCCATTTTATTTAGATGAAGGAAATTTGAATAATTAGGTGAAAACATCAATATCAGCAGTATGTAATGCCAGCAGAGCTAGCCAAATAATATATAGGCCTCCAACAATCTCAGGTGCAAGTTACCTACTATTTAGTATTACAAATGGGTAGAGGAGTGATCCCAGTGCTGAAGAATATTTGTTTCTGTCATCCAACATCACAATATTAAAATTTAATGTCCAAAATATTTATGAATACATTATTTTAATAATTACATTTCTTTATGAAACTTAGATTTCATTTTGTATCCCAGAACTTCCTTTTATTATGGTGATATTTGTTTTTGACATTAGCCTCGGTTCAAACTTAATTTTGTTTTTTGACTTTTCAATATTTGGCCAAATGTGTATTTGTTGTAGTTTTAATGTTTTTCCATATATTTCAGGAGCTCAAGGAAAAGACTCGAAAAGTGGGGAAAAATTAATTAATTAAACAATGGTTTTCAGGCGTTGGACAATAGCCAGTGCATGACTATGATGACTAGGAGAAGGAAATCAAATGAGATGATTTCTATGATTGACATAGTTTATGGCCTAAAGGCAGTTCTCAGGCCACAGTGCAGGGAGGAGAACAAAGCCTGGAAATCCTACTGAATCAAGAAAATAGAAAGCTGAGTTTGGATAGGAGAGAGCTCCAGAAAGAGAGAATTCTAGAGATTTGTACACAGGGTCCCTTTGAGTCTTTGGGTGAGAACCGATCTACACACTAGTGGGAGAAATTTTTCCAAGACCAGGAAAAAAACACTGAAAAACATTAGACTGAACAATTCAGTACTCACACAGGACTAGAAATATTTGCATGTCCACTAGTCTAAGTGGAAATGTCTTGTAATACAAGAATTGCTAAAGTTTTCTGAAGGGACACACATTAGTAGCAGGGTAAATTAGCCCTAAATTAAAATCTACACTGGACCTGTCATAATGAGGCTTAAAAGAAAGCCTCAAAAAGATAAAATTGATCCACAAGTAGCTACCTCTATGGAAAAACAAAATCGAACACCCTTTGAAGCAATAAAACAAAATCCATCACCCAACAATATAAATTAACAATGCTTAGCATTAAGTAAAACCAGACATTTCTATAGAATTAGACCCAAATATAAACAAGAACTTTGAAATAGTTATTATAACCCTAAAATATGTCCAAAGATGTGAGAAATAATATGACTATATTAAAAGAGAAATAGAAGACATCAGAAAGATCTGAATGAACTTCTAGAGATGAACAACTCATTATTAGAAATATAAAAATTACATTGGATAAGATTAACAGAAGAACAGGGACCCAAGAGAAAAGATCAGAGAACTTGAAGGCCTCGTAATAGAAAATATCCAAAATAAAGCACTGAGAAAAAGGACTGAACAAAAAAAGGTACAGAAAGTTAGTGAACTGTGAGGCAATATCAATCTGTCTAATAAATGTGTTATTGGAGACCCCAACGTAGGAGGTGGACAAAAATAAGATATAAGGAAAAATAATGTAAAAATAGTTTCAAATCTGATGAAAACTAAAACCACAGATCCAAAAGTTTTAACAAACCCAGGTAGAAGAACATTAAGAATACCACACTAACTTGAATAATAACCTAATTGCTGAAAACAGGTGATTGAAAAAAAATTCTTAAAAGCAGCCAGAGAAAAAAGACACATTACAAAAGACAAAGATAAGAATTACAGAAGACTTCTTACCTGAAACCATGCAAGGTAGAAAATAATAGAGAGGCATTTATGAAGAATTGAAAGAAGAAACTGTTAATCTAGAATTTTTTAAACAGGACATGTTTCAGAAATGTAAGGGATATAAATACATTCTCAAACAAAAGCTGAGAGGATTCATTACCAGCATATCTGAACTCCTTGAAATGTTAAATGAATTATTTTTTCAGGCAGAAGGAAAATGATACCATGTGGGACCTTCGATTGACACAAAGGGAAAAAAGAATATCAAAAATGACAGGCCAGTATTGGTGTCCTCATGGTCTAGATGTTTTACTGTTACCCATTAACCAAACTTTCACTGAAAACACTCAACAGTGCCTTGTAATTCACTACAGATACACGCAGTTCAGTATCAACCAGGTTTTTACTGCTTGTTCAACAGTACTTTTTTCATTATTCTTTGATTTCTGAGTATATTTCCTACAGGACTATTTCTAGAAATTGTGCAATCTATTTTGCCATTTTCATTTACTTTCTAATTCTTTCAGCTACCATGGGGGGAAGTTTGAAGATGAGAGAGAATTCTATAACTACTGAACAATCTGTGGTATATCCAGAAATTTAAGGAAACAAAACACAGACGTATGCAACTACATGGATTACTCTTTTTTTCTTTTTTTTTTTTAATCAAGGTGTTGGCTTGGCTATGTCCCTTCTGGAGACTCGAGGGGCTAATCCATTCCTTGCCTTTTCCAGCTTCGAGAGGTTGTTTGCATCCCTTGGCTCCTGGCTAATCATTCTGACCTCTGCTTTCATCGTTAGTCTCCTTCTCTAGATCTGACCCTTTTCCCTCCCTCTTTTATATGATTTTTTAAAAATTTTATTTATTATTTATATTTGGTTGCATTGGGTCTTTGTTGCTGTGCGTGGGCTTTCTCTAGTTGAGGTGAGCGGGGGTCACTCTTCATTGCGGTGCACGGGCTTCTCATTGTGGTGGCTTCTCTTGTTGTGGAGCACGAGCTCTAGGCGCCTGGGCTTCTGTAGTTGTGGCACACGGGCTCAGCAGTTGTAGCTCGCGGACTGTAGAGTGCAGGCTCAGTAGTTGTGGCGCACGGGCTTAGATGCTCTGCGGCATGTGGGATCTTCCTGGACTAGGGCTCAAACCCATGTCCCCTGCATTGGCAGGCGGATTCTTAACCACTGTGCCACCAGGGAAGCCCCCATGGATTACTCTTGAAAGCATAATGCCAAATGAAGGAAGTCAGGAATAAAAGACTTCATAATGCATACTACATAATTCCATCCATGTAAAATTTTAGATAAAGCAAAATTATAACAGAAGAAAGCTACATTAATCAGGACAGTGTGGTATTAGCATGAAAAGATGAATGGAACAGAATAGAGAATCCAAAAATAGACCTACACATATATTGTCATTTGATTTCAACCAAGTTGTGAAGGAAACTCAATGAGGAAGACAATTTATCTACAAATGCTGCTGAAACAATTAAATATATATATATTTAATATATATATTGAACTTAGACCCTTATTGCATATCATATTAACAAAAAATTAACAAGAAATGCATAGGAGACCTAAATATAAGAGCTTACTCTTAAAATTTTATAGGTTAGGCATCTATTTTTCGATATGGCACATAAAGAATGAGCCACAAAATAAAACTATTGATAATTTGGGAGATCATCAAAATTTAAAACTTTTGCTCTTTGAAAGACATTGTTAGCAAAATGAAAAATCAAGCCACAGACAGAGAAAATATTTACGAAACATATTTCTGATACAAGACTTGTGTCTAGGATATATAAAGAACTCTTACAGTTTTATAACAAGAAGACAAACAACATGATAAAAATATTGGGCGAAAGGTAAAAGAAGATATATGAGTGGTAAACAAGTACAGGCCAAAATGCTCAACATTGTTAGTCTTCAGCTATATCCCGATAAAAACCATGAAAAATTGCCACTACCCACTCACTTTCATAACTAAGATTTAGAAGACTGACCACGCCAAGGGTTGTGAAGGATGTGGAGCCCTTGGACCTCCCAGATCTTGCTGCTGGGAATGTAAAAATTTACAATCCCTTAGGAAAACAGTAGGTCAGTTTCTTAAAACTATGCATTTTCCCAGCAGCCCAATCATTGGTATTTACCTTAGAGAATTGAGAATATACGTACACACAAATATGAAGCATCTGTGGCAGGAAAAGCAGTATATCATGAATGAACAACTCCTACTATAAGGCGTTGTGGAATGTCTTAATGAATTTTCAATACACAGATCATACTGTAACTGTGCTGGAAGACCCTAAAGACAAGGATGGGTTTCTGTTTTCATCAACCATTTAGTTGATGAAACCATTAGGCCTCTTTTTTTTTTTTAATCTCATTTTTCATCTTTTCATAGCCAAGTTCTTTTTTTTTAATTAATAGTAATCTTTTATTTATTTATTTATTTTTATATTTATTTTTGGCTGTGTTGGGTCTTCGTTTCTGTGTGAGGGCTTTTTCTAGTTGCGGCAAGCGGGGGCCACTCTTCATCGCGGTGCGCGGGCCTCTCACTATCGCGGCCTCTCTTGCTGCGGAGCACAGGCTCCAGACGTGCAGGCTCAGTAGTTGTGGTTCACGGACCCACTTGCTCCGCGGCGTGTGGGATCTCCCCAGACCAGGGCTCAAACCCGTGTCCCCTGCATTAGCAGGCAGATTCTCAACCACTGTGCCACCAGGGAAGCCCCTAAGCCACTTTTTTTGAACACTAATCTTTTCAAAAGGAAACGCATTCTCTCTGTTCTTTTTTAGACTGCAATAAATCTAATAATGGAAAAGAAAACATTCTAAGAATTACAAATGCTGACATTCATTATACTTTAAGGAAAAGAAGATAATATATATCATTGAACTATTTACATTTCCATAGAGACAACTGGCATTCACCTAGTGATTTCATGATCAAAGATACTCAGATTTTTTTTTTTTTCATCAGACTTCAATGTAATGCTATGGACTAGCTCTTTAACTATAGGCCCTGGAATATTTGTTCTAACCATAAAGGGGTGTTTGTGTGTGTGTGTGTGTGTGTGTGTGTGTGTGTGTGTGTTTTAAGAAGTTATTGATGGCAAGAAATAGAGTTACATGTAACAAAATACCAAGAGGGATTTAGTAGGTCTCATAAAATGCTGCATCCAGTGCTGTGACAAGCCTTATAATGTCAGAGAAATGAGAGGCAATAAAGTCTTCCTTTAATTTATGATTGGTGAAGCATCTGCTAAGATGAAGTACATAAACCACAAGGCACAAGTATGAGAATGTGTATGCCTTACCGTAGGTTGTAGTGGAGAGGGGCATAAAGAAAACATTGCACAAAACAGGAAATTTCACATCTTCTATGTCTAATTGTGCTGAGAATTATTGACTTGTATCAACATGATTTTACACAGTATTTAAAAGATTAAGCAACTCCCTTTCCCACTACTTAGACTTTAAGCACATATTTCATTTTTTTAATTTAATGAGCAATTTATTCTAATAAGTGGGTGTGTTAAGACTTTATCATTTATACTTCATTGTTCAATGTGTGTGTGCATGTTTACAAAATAGAGCAAGTATTATATTCATATACACTTTGTTATTCTCCTCTGGCACTGGCTTTCCTTCAAAGTTAGGTTTGAATGCCTAGCATTTTGATGACTCTTTAATAAATGCATTGAGTGTGTAAGGAATTCGATTTGTTTTATTCAACATTTGTGCATGCCTGGAAGTTAATTAAATGACAATTATCTTAGATCTCTTAAACTGTAGGAATTTGGGGTAGTAACATAGGCTGTAACTTTGCAACATTGTTACAAAATATAAATGGCTTTAGTGTTTAAACCAGTGGTACTTAGGCTATGATTAAGAGCATCTCCTTATGAAGAAAAACCCTCCTTGATTCCCTACTAAAAATCTCTTTAAATTCTAAAACTATTCCTATGTCTGTATTTTAAATAAATGAAAATTTAAATCATGTATAATAGTAAAGTTAAATGAAAGCTCCCACAGATGTCAATTTGAACAGGCAAATTTGGCAAAGTGGCCTCTGATTCGTTTTTGTGATGATATTTGTTGAAGACTTACTGTAAGTAAATCACAGAGAAGTGGATTTGAGCATATTTTAATGTGCTTAATGGATGAGTTTTCTTCAGTTTTATACAGAAATTCCAGAGTATTCTTTTACCCTCAAATGAAAGCAAGAGTCTCCATTTATCTGTGCCAAATTCTACAAGCAGAGTTAAATTTTGATTCCTTTTATGTTAAGCATTGTGCCTGCTGATTCTGCATATGAATATGCTTATTGATGTATGTTTTCCAAATATAAAGTCTCATAAGTGACTATGTTCACAAGCATAAATACAGTGACATAACTCAGTATTGGCTCCTTGACTCACAGACATGGTTATTCCCCTTTCACAGGGGAGCCCTGAGAAATAAAATTATCTGTCCTACGTTACATAAATTGTAAATTGTAAAAATGTAATTCAAAACTAGCTCTTCAATTTTTGAATGCAAAAGATTTATTGTTACTATTTTATTAGTCAAACTATGAATAATTTTTAATTTGAATGATACAATTTAAGCATACAAAAATCAGCTCTTTCCAGGGAAACTGTTTCAGTCCTATGACTGTAAATTGCTTAATGATTCCTATACCTAGCTGTGATTTGGAATCACCTAAAAGAACTTTTTAAAAAATAGTAAACATTCCTGAGGATGAATCCTACCGATTCTGAGACAAGTGTGGGTGGAGCCCAGTGTTCTTCTGTCTATTCAATAAACTCCTTTGGTATTTCTGTTGTGTAGCCAGGTGTGGAGTTGCTGGGGACTGAGATGTCCGACTTCCCAGAACATTGAGTTTTTCTCCCAGTTCCTGTGGCTCTTATTTGCACAAGTATTTTCCCTCGCCTAAGAGAAGGATTGTTCACACAAGGTTGTAGATTAAGAAAGTGCCCAGGACTTTCTAGAGTGAGTTAGGCCATTGGTAGAAATTAAATAAGACAACAATTATTTTCCTTAAGATTGGCCTCTTGTTTTTCATTCCCCTAATAAAATTCTAGTCATATGCATTAGTCATTTATTCACACAAATATTTTTTTAATATATATATTCTTATTATTTTAAGTCAGCAACTATAAATATTTCATATTTAATGAGCTTTTTCAAGCAAAGAGACGCATATAGGATCTGAGGTAACAAATTCTGGACTTCTAGATGAATTATGACCTGGTGACTGTAAACATCAGGTAAAAATACTGGCTGTGGGATTATGTTGTGCAGAAGATACATGATAGCACTTTTTTTACACTGGTCCACTTTATTATTTTAATTAGAAGTTTCTCATTGAACATAACAATTTGTAACTAAGCGAAATACTACGAAGAACATAATCTTTTATATCATACACTGTTTTTTTTTAACAATCGATCCGTCTTTCCAACTACTTTTGGCTTCAAAATTTTCAGACCTACTGAAATGTTGAGGTGGTATAACATTGCATACACTTTCTCTAGATTTATGGTTGTTAACCTACTCCCTCTGCATGTTTGTCTATCTATCTACCCATACGTGCCTTTTTTGGCCTGCTAAACCATAAGAATACAGTTTACAAGAATTAAGATTCTTAACTCTAAAAATTTGGTGTACATATCCTAAGGAAAAGACATTCTCCTCCATGACTTCCATACCCTTATCACACCTAGGAAGATTAGCATTAATAAAATATCATTTAAGATAGACGTTATTTACATTTCTCCCAGTTGTCCCCAGTGGTGTTTATAGCTATTTCTTTTTAAAATTCAGTTCAAACTCAGTCAAGTGTCATGTGTGAGTTTTTTATTTTTTAGTCTCTTTTAACCTAGAATGGTCCCCTTGCTGTTTTTATTACTTTTTCATGACATTGCATTTTTTTAAGAGTCCAAGCTCATTTTTGTTTATCCATTGTTGTTATTGTGTCACCAGTTTTTGTGGAATGTTTCTCATTCTGAATTTTCTAGTCAGTTTCTCATAGTTTGTGATAAGCTAAAGATTTTGGTCTAATACATAGATGATATTAAGTATTTATTATTGCATCATGTCCTGTTTTCCACTGTTGGTGTTGCTAATTTGATTATTTGATGAAGGTAATGACCGTCAGTTTTCTTCATTTAAAGGTTCATTTTTCTCTATGATTAAGAACTAATTTGTGGGGTGGTACAATGAGACTTTATGAAAAGCTCTTCTTTTTTCTCCTTTCTGTCTCTAACCCTCATTTTGTTTCCTTATTAAAAGTCATTGTCTAACATTGTCACATTCAGTGCTTTTCACCAGTGAGAAAAGCTGTAAAACTATTTCCCTGAATGTAGAATGTCCCATTTTCACTCACTATATTTGTATCAGTAAAGGTGGAACACATTATTCTGTGGTGATCACGTGGTCTCCATACCTTGGCCGGCCTCAATGAGATTTTATTATGCCACAGCTGAAGGACAGTAGCTTAATGAAACTTAGTAGAGGTAAAGCTCTTGGAAGTCATTTAGTTTTCTATCTACTAGAGTTTCCTCCAAAGAAATGCCACTGTAGGCACCTAACTCTTATTTTCTTTAAATTTTTTTAGCTTTTTGCTTTGAAATAAATACAGATTCTTTGAAATAAATACAGATTTCAAAGATTTTAAAGGAGGGTCCTTTGCATCCTCATTCAGCTTCCTCCAATGTTAATATCTTGCATAACTATAATACAATATCAAAACCAGGAAATTGACATTACTACAACACACAGGTTGGAGTGGGGATTGAGTTGGCCCACCCAGGCTGTGAAGATACTACTGCAGACAAATCAGCCTGCCTGCTACTGCCTTGGTTGTAGAACTGCCCTGATGGGCTTAGGACTTCTCACTAAGTCTTCGTTGGACTTCCCTTTCCTTATCTTTGGCCCAGGAAAGTAGGCATTCTTGTTTTTCTTGTCTGTACTTTGGTAACTTTGGACTGTAGAACTCTCTGGTGCCCAGTCTTGGAAATATGGGAGATAAAAAGAAAACTAAGAAAGTTCACCACACTATATTTCCTTAAGGTCTGAGTACCCTAGCCAGTCTGACTTCTACTTTTCAGCTTCCAGAGTCCTTTTGTCATTCTCTTTCTATTTATTTCCAGGCTATTTAGTTGTATTGTGAGGAGAGAAATAGGGAAAATTGAATCTATGCCATCTTGTTGTCTTTCCTTAATTTTTATTTTAAGTATTTGTATTATATATTATTTTCATTTATGTCTTTACCCAAAAATGGGACTATCATTTTCTCTAAGAGGAAAAAAGTCAACAATATTCAGCTAAAATAAGGAGAATATGCTGTGATGCTGCAATCACTTTTTCTAATCTCAGGCTGTTTCAGAACATGCAAAATACCTTGCAGTCCCTCATTGCTTTGGGAATTATATGTAGTTGATATCAACATATAGTGTTAAAGGAACTTACTTTAGATTAGAATTTGAAAAATCTAAATTTCTATTATCTTGACTTTGAAACCAGTAAATATTTTCAGTTACACATAAGCCACGTGTTAAAGACTGGCTTAATCAAGACAGGTACCCTGTTAAGGTCAAGATTAAATGTGTGATGTCCTCTACAAACAAACAAACAAATAAAAACAAAATGAAAACTTATTTGGGCTCTGAAATTTAGTTTGTCTAAGAAATCCATGCAGTAGTAAAGCTATTCTAAAGTTTTGGCCTAATCTAAAGTTAATGGACTTCAACATTTGGGGGGTCATGCTTTCTTACTCTGTTTGCTCAGAAACACATTATGGAATGTGTATAGGGTTAGAAGTAAATGGATAGAAAAGTTATAAATGAACATAGATGAAAATGAATTTACTTCTTAAACTCTCTTGTGAAAATGCAAGTATTAATCCCAGAATATTTTGTATTGGGTTGGCCAAAAGCTTCGTTCATTTTTTTCCGTAAGATGGCTCTAGTAGAGCTTAGTTGTCTTTAACTTCATTCAAAACAATTTTATTAGATTGTATTGAGACAGCTGTAATATCAGCGTGCATTTTTAAAAAAATTTATCAAAATTGGTGAATTTTTGTGTAGCCATTTTAATATTGAAGATGGAAGAAAAAAGCAATATTTTCATCATATTATGCTTTATTATTTCAAGAAAGGTAAAAACACATCTGAAACGCAAAAAATAAGGATTTGTGCAGTTTATGGAGAAGGTGCTGTGACTGATTGAATGTGTCAAAAGTGGTTTGCAAAGTTCTGTGCTGGAGATTTCTTGCTGGACGATGCTCCACGTTTGGGGAGACCAGATGAAGTTGATAGCAATCAAATCGAGACATTAATTGAGAGCAATCAGTGTTATACCATGCAGTATAACAACATACTCAAAATATCCAAATCAAGCGTTGAAAGTCATTTGCACCAGCTTGGTTATGTGATTTGCTTTGATGTTTGGGTTCCACATCAGTTAAGCAGAAAAAAACCTTCTTGACTGTATTTCCACATGAGATTATCTACTTAAACGTAAAAAAAAAGTTCCGATTTTAAAACAAATTGTGATGGGCGATGAAAAGTGGTTGCTGTACAATAATGTGGAACAGGAGAGATTGTGGGGCAAATGATATGAACCACCACCAACCACACCAAGGGCTGGTCTTCATCCAAAGAAGGTGATGTTGTGTATATGGTGGGATTGGGAATCCTCTATTATGAGCTCCTTCCGGAAAATCAAATGATTAATTCCAACGAGTACTGCTCCCAATTAGACCAACTGAAAGCAGCACTCGACGAAAAGCGTCCAGAATTAGTCAACATAAAACACAGTCTTCCGTCAGGATAACGCAAAGCCGCATGTTTCTTTGATGACTGGGCAAAAACTGTTACGGCCTGGCTGGGAAGTTGTTATTCATCCGCCATATTCACCAGACATTGCACCTTCGGATTTCCATTTATTTTGGTCTTTACAAAATTCTCTTAATGGAAAAAATTTCAGTTCCCTGAAAGACTGTAAAAAGCACCTGGAATAGTCCTTTGCTCAAAAAGATAAGTTTTGGGAAGATGGAATTATGAAGTTGCCTGAAAAATGGCAGAAGGTAGTGGAACAAAAGGGTGAATACGTTGTTCAATAAAGTTCTTGGTAAAAATGAAGAATTTGTCTTTTATTTTTACTTAAAAACCTAAGGGACTTTTTGGCCAACCCAATAGATTATATAAGCCAACTATTCAAACATGTAGGAGTTAGTTCTCTGATACAGGCGAAGACTATAGAGAGTTTCGGAGAAGAACAATACAGTCAACAATCAAAAAATAATTTTGGCATTTCTGCAATGTAACTGCCCTCAGGGAAACTGCATTCTATGGGAGACTAAATAAGATGACAAATAACATAATGCAATTATATACAGTGCAATAAAAAGAATAGGAAATGGTGAATGGTCACAAGGGTGCGTATTTTAGCTGGGTTTGTCAGGGAAGACCTCTTTAGGGAAACAGGACTTTCACACCTTTAAAAGAAACCTGAAGGATGAAAAGGATCCAGCCATGTTAAGATTCTGGAGGAAAAGTGTTGCATGCAAAAGAAACATGTTTGATGAATTCAAGAAAGGCACGACCTCTTTGTCTGGTTGGAGGCAGGGAGGTTGGGGTTGTGTGGTAGGGAAGGATAATGTAGCGTTATTGAAAGAAGTTTAAGTTCAATCTAGCCATAATTGGAAACCCTTAGAGAGTTTTTAAGAGAAACCCAATATACTCTATGCGTGTTTCTATTTTTAGGAAGTACACCCACTGCTCTGTGAATAACAAATACATGAGAGGGGCTGGAGTCACAACAAGGAAGCAGGAAGCTAAGCAGTAGTTTGGGAAGAAAGATGGCTGTTGCTTAGGCCAGGGTGGTTGTGGCAGAAGTCATAGGATTCTCAACATATTTGGAGGTAAAGCTGCCAGAGCTTGCTGATTAATTTCATGTGGAGTGTGAAGGAAAGTGATGACTGTAGGGGAGTGCTAAATTTTGGGGTTAGGGTGCCTACGAGATTAGCACTGACATTATCTGCAATGGAGAATAACTGAAGGGTGTGGTCTGGAAATTAATTTGGAATTGTGGACATTATGGAAAACAGCATTAAAATACACAAATCTGGAGTTCCAGGTTGAAGTAGGCTGGGTATGTAAATTTTTGGAATTATTGTCTGTTCTGCCTTTTAAAGCCTAGGTTACTGTTGCTTCACTTAAAGAGCAAATGTAGGGAAAGAAGATAAAGTGGCTGAGGACCAAGACTTGGATTTTTGTATCTTTATAGAAGAGAGAGCTAGGAGGGGGTTGGAATATCCATTTATATGTACCAGTATAATTGCTTCTGTGGTCTAAGAGCAGAAGGAGAGTTAACAGGGGAAGGAGACAAGGGTCTCTCTGGATGAGCCATTCTGGAGGGCTCTATTAAAATTGACTGTGGTCAACGATGTCTAAAAAGAGTGAATGAAGCAAAAGACCAAAAGGCTGGCCATCTATGGAGATTCTATCAAGAGTAGAGCAGGTGTCACCGCATCTACTACTAAACTGCAAGTGGGAGCACCCAGTCTGAGTCAGGAGCAATGAGATATTCACGCTTTACATGGTAGAAATAAAGAGGCAGGTCCGAGCAGGGGCAGAATAGGTGAGACCTTCGCAATAACTTAAAGTAGATAGCACAAAAACGTCTTAAAATACAATTAATTATAAAAGATAAAGCTGAAGTGGCATATAACACAACTGATATAATTTCTACTGCATTTTTAAATTTAAAAGATACATGTACATATTAGAAAACTCATTGTGAAAGGAATAAAGTTCACTTTTTCAACTTTCATTCATTTGGCAGTTATTAAGTGTTTTTTCTGTACGCCAAATTCTGTTTTAGGTGTACTAGGTGATGGAGACAGCAATTAACAAGGCTTAGCTTCCATTACAGAGCTGAAAAGAAAGCCTTCCACTCCCAATTCTCCTCCTCAAGGAGGATAAAAAATGTATCAAGTTTTGGTGTATCTCTGAAAAAAAATAAACCAAACACACACGTACTATGGTATATGTGTGTGTGTATGCATATGTGTGTTTGCATACATGTAGATAATACATTTATTGTATATGTTTATATTTATTATTGAAATTTTCTCTACATGATAATAGTAAATAGTGTTAGTAAATAGACCACTTTTTCCTTTACATTTTTTTTTCATTTATTACTGTATTTCAGAAGCTCTTCATGATGCTATGGTAGATCTACTTTATTCATTTTATTAGAAACAATGTATTTCATTATGTAGCTGTACCACATTTTATTTAACCAATCTATTATTGATAAACATTTTTTTCTGCAAATTTTTCCTGTTAGAAATAATGCTGCACCTAGCATCCCAATTCATATATTAAGCACATAATTGCAAATACATCTATTTGTGAAGTAAGTTCTTAGCAGAGAGATTGCTGCATTAAATGGTTGTCTGTTCTTTTTAATCGATCAAAAGGCATTAAAGATGCTCATACAAAAGAAAAAAAATCTTTCTGGCAGTGGCAATATGAGCCAAATATATATCAAAGGTAATTCTTTAAGAATACTCAGGATTTTAGAGTGTTTGGCTTAAAATCATTATCAGTCTTACTTCTTAGATAGAAAATAAGCTATAGGGAATGGCAGGAGATTACAATGAGCAGGTTCATTAATCAAATTCTACTTATGCTGCTGTTGGCTATTTATTTGTTTAAAAATAAATTTAATTTTGATTGTATGTTGCAATATATAAAAGTGAACTTGGACATTATGTACTTTTGATATGTAAGATAGATGAATCTAATTCTGCTGGTAAATCTCCTAAAATAGGGATTGGGCAATAGTAGGTACTCAATAAATTAAAATTATTGAAATAATTTATTCATGGCTCTAGGCACTTGAAAACCATAGCAAGCCTCATTTGGAGATCCAAAGGGGTTTGTTTACTTCAGCAAAGCTGGCTTGTTTCCTTCCCCAGAGCTTCCTGGTTTATAGTCTTGTAGCTAGAAACCTGATTTACCAGCACAACATGGTAGTTTCATGGGGCAGAATCACAGTAGAATCATGGGGCAGATTCACAGTAATCAAACATGCAAGACTTATGTATAGAATAAGACTACAAATACAGTAGTTTACAGTAAGAGCTATAACTGTTGAGAATGCTGAACGATGTCTCAGGTATTCTCTTCTGGGGGCTCTCAGACTCCCTCCCCCATCACCTTTAGTGGAGTTATGTTATTCATTTGAAATCCGGCCAACTCTCAGAAAATTTTTTCCAGCTTTATTGAGATATAATTGACAAATAACATTGTGTAAGTTTAAGGGGTACAATGTGATGATTTGATTACACATGTATTGTGAGAAGATTACCTTTCAGTAAGTTTGAACCTTAAGATAAATAGTAATAGTAATGCTATATAGAATAAACTAATTATCTATAAGTCCAAAATGATGTAAGTGAATGGATGAATGAATGAATGAGATAGAATTATTCCATATGATAGAATGTAAACTAATAAATATAGAAGTAACTATGATATTAGAAAATCACTATTTGGCAAAAACTGGAGTAAAAATCATTTCAGGAAGAATCATCAATTGTCACTACAACTACTGAGTAAATGTTTGATGATAAACATAGTATTTTTCCCCTAAAGAAACATATTAAATTCAAAGAGGAAAACAGGAAATTTATAATAGAGAAACCTGGCAAATACCTCCTTAGCCAAGTGGTCAAAGTTAAAATCACCATTAATAGTGATGTGCTTCCTAAATTAATGCCCTGAGAAGCACACAGCATCTCCTTGAGGTATTCCTGAAAAAAAAAAAAAAAGCATAACCTGAATCTATCTGCCAGACCCAAATTGAAGGACAATCTACAAAAACAAAAACAAAACAAAACCTTATATTCTTCAAAAATGTCAAAGGCATGAAAGATAAAGCCTGAGGAACTATTCCAGATTAAAGAAAATTAAAGAAACATGGCAACAAAATGCAATTTGAGCTCTTGGATGAGATCCTGGACAGGAAAATATATTTCTTCTTTTGCATTTCTAATGCATACACAACATTAGTGAGATAATTGAGAAATCTGAATTTAAAATTTGATCTGAATAATGCCTATAGATTAGAAACTAGTAATGTTTCAATGTTAACTTCCTATTTTTAACAATTATAATGTGGTTATATGAGAAATATTCTAGTTCCAAAGAAATATACACTGGAAAATTTAGGAGAAATGGGGTATCCTGTCCACAATTTACTCTTAGATACTTCAGAAAAAAATATAGAGAAAATGTATCTGGTAAAATATTTATATATTGATATTCTTGGAATCTGGGTGAAAAGTATAGTAGAGTTCCTTGACTAGATTATAACTTTTCTGTAAGTATGAAACTTTCAAAATGAAAAGTTTAAAAGTATTCTAAACCAAATATTCTGACTACTTTATTCTTAAGTCACATGTTATTATATTTTCCCATATGTACAGATCCTATCAAAATACTTTGCAAAAATATATTGTGTTACTTTTTGAAGATACATTAGTTTATTTTTGAAGCCAGTGTTAAATAAATATTGAATACATGAATAAAATATAATTTTAAAATAAAGAAGACAGGAAGGGAGGAAGAATGAGGAAATG
The DNA here is from genome assembly GCF_009873245.2 of Balaenoptera musculus. Classification (NCBI taxonomy): domain Eukaryota; kingdom Metazoa; phylum Chordata; class Mammalia; order Artiodactyla; family Balaenopteridae; genus Balaenoptera; species Balaenoptera musculus. The sequence goes on from NC_045795.1 coordinate 88,247,076, forward strand.
AGATAGAGGAAATGAGTGATGTAGAGAATGGAAGAAAAGAGGTTACAGTAGCCCTCCCCTCCTTTATCCACCATTTAGTGTTCTGTGGTTTCAGTTACCTGAGGTCAACCCAGGTCCAAAAATATTAAATGGAAAATTCCAGAAATAAACGAGTGTAAGTTTTAAATCATGCGCCCTTCTGAGTAGCATGATGAAATCTTGCTCCACCCCTGCCCCCCACCCTGACAGGAAGCATCCCAAGCATCCCTTTGATCCAGTATATCCCACCCAGTAGTCACTTAGTAGCTCTATGGGTTATCAGATGGACTGTCCAGGTACTGCAGTGCTTGTGTTCAAGTAACTCTTATTTTGCTCCCAAAGTGCAAAGAGTAGTGATGCTAGCAATTTGGGTTATGCCAAAAAGAAGTCATAAAGTGCTTCCTTTATGTGAAAAGGTGAAAGTTCTCAACTTATTAAGGAAATTTTAAAAATCATATGCTGAAGTTGCCAACGTCTATGGTAAAAACAAATCTTCCATCGCTGAATTTGTGAGGAAGGAAAAAGAAACTCTGGCTAGTTTTGGTATCTCACCTCAAACTGCAAAAGTTATGGACATAGGATATAGTAAGTGTTTGGTTAAGATGGAAAAGGCATTAAATTTGTACAATAAGATACTTAGAGAGAGACCACATTCACATAACTTTTATTACAGTATATTGTTATAATTGTTCTATTTTATTATTAGTTGTTGTTAATCTCTTACTGTGCCTAATTTATAAATTAAAATTATGATTATAGTTATGTATGTATAGGAAAAAAATCCACAGTATATATAGGGTCCAGTACTATCTGTGGTTTCAGGCATCCACTAGGGGTCTTGGAAAGTATCCCCCATAGATAAGAGGGGAAACTGCTGTACAGGTGTACCAAGGAAATATTGTGGGTTTGGTTCCAGACCATGGCCATAAGGTGAATATTGCAATAAAGAGAGGCACACAAATTTTTCAGTTTCCCAGTGCATATAAAAGTTATGTTTACACTATACTGTAGTCTGTTAAGTGTGCAATAGCATTATGTCTTAGAAAACAATGTACATACCTTGATTTTAAAATATTTTACTGCTAAAAAATTCTGACCATCATCTGAGACTTCAGCGAGTTGTAGTAACATTAAAGATCACAGATCACAGTAACAAATATAGTAAAAATGCAAAAGTTTGAAATATTGTGAGAATTATGTGACAGAGACCATGAAATGAGCAAATGCTGTTCCAAAATGGTGCTGGTAGACGTGCTCGACACAGGGTTGCCACAGATCTTCAATTTGTAAAAAACGCAGTACCTGCAAAGTGTAATAAAGTCAAGTTCAATAAAACCTGGTATGCCTGTAGTGCCTAAATATTTAACCTTTTCTACCAGGTAGAGGGAGTGAATACTGATGTGTCATTATGTATAAGTAAATATGTATATTTATTTATACCAGAGACACTTTTTCACATTGAAAACCTGTATGAACACGATTATTAAAAGTAGGCATTCTGACCCCTTCCTTTTTTTTTTTTTTTTTTAAAGCCAGGCTTTGGTTTAGGTTTTTTTAAAATTTATTTATTTATTTATTTTTGGCTGTGTTGGGTCTTCGTTTCTGTGCGAGGGCTTTCTCTAGTTGCGGCAAGTGGAGGCCACTCTTCATTGCGGTGCGCGGGCCCCTCACTGTCGCGGCCTCTCTTGTTGTGGAGCACAGGCTCCAGATGCACAGGCTCAGTGATTGTGGCTCACGGGCCCAGTTGCTCCACGGCATGTGGGATCTTCCCAGACCAGGGCTCGAACCCGTGTGCCCTGCACTGGCAGGCAGACTCTCAACCACTGCACCACCAGGGAAGCCCGACCCCTTCCTTTTAAAAATTAATTTCCCACTTATTGCAAACACCTGTATGAGATTCCTTTTGCGCACTTGCTGAATTTCAGCTGCATGTTATTTGGTAGCCCAGGGCGATATATTTTATCTAAAACTTTTTTTACTTTTCAAGTAAGATGACTCACCCAGCAAGGAATTTGTGGCGACAGGTATAATTTTAATCTCGTCTTGCTCTTAGTTTTCCTGTCACCCTTTTTCTGAAGGGTGAGAATCCCTTATATTTAAAAGCTTATGCCAGGGGACTTCCCTGGTGGCGCAGTGGTTAAGAATCTGCCTGCCAACGCAGGGGACATGGGTTCGAGCCCTGGTCCAGGAAGATCCCACATGCCGCAGAGCAACTAAGCCGGTGTGCCGCAACTACTGAGCCTGCGCTCTGGAGTCCGCGAGCCACAACTACTGAAGCTTGCGTGCCTAGGGCCCGTGCCCTGCAACAAGAGAAGCCACAGCAATGAGAAGCCGGTGCACCGCAATGAAGAGTAGCCCCTGCTTGCCACAGCTAGAGGAAGACCGCGCACAGCAACGAAGACCCAACACAGCCAAAAAATAAATAAATAAATATATTTTTAAAAATAAAAAATAAATATTCTTTTAAAAGCTTATGCCAGTATTATCTGACAGTCTTTACTCTCTAGTAATCATAATTATTATACTTGTTAAAAATTCTGTTCTGATTCTTGTACTTTCTCTCTACAATCCAACTAAAATATCAAGATGTGCTTTTACTTAGGACTGATGTTCTTCTCTTAGGGTGTTTCTAGGGCTTAGTAACACTAAAACCTTCATGACTTTAAAATGAAAAATGGACTCAATTTCTTCTGAACTAAAAGCTTTCTTCCTTCTAGATACCACTTTTGCTTCTGAAAACTACTGTTAATGTCTCAATGTGCTTTGTGAGAATCTAAACACAAATACGTAGTTGATTGCTGAAACTGAAGCAACTGCAAGGGGTTGAACAGAAGCTACAGATTTTTTTTTTACTGTAGTATCCTCTTTGTCAGGTTTTTTATTTTCTTGAAATTTAGTGCAATAGCATAACACTTTTTTTATAGCTGATACATAATGTATGCTTGCCCATAAATCTGAACTTTGTCTGGCAATGGACATGTTCAAGCACCGCAGTATAATAACTGTATTACAATGACTGATTATAATAGCCCCTCACAGTCTAAGGTCAAAGCATTAGAGCTTTTGGAATTTCCAAAACTTTCTATGTTCCAGTGAATCCATCCCCTTTACCTGTTTAAATGGAAGTAAACTGATTGAAAAGTCAGTTAGTCTATAACTGTTTGACTCACCCACTTCCATATAGAAGACTGGCAGTCAAAAGCCCACTGACCTTATGAAGTCCTAAAACTCCTAAATTCTTTTCATAACAGTAAAACAAGTTAATATCATATATTTCTCAGGAAATGCTGACTTCGAAGAAAATTAAGCTAAATATTCTTTGATGTTCTTAATGTAGTGAACATTAGGTGAATTGCCTTCCCAGTATCCAGCCCTTCCTTTCCCCCAGTATGTGTGCTGAGATGCAGCCTCCAGCTGATGAGCAAGCATGGGTCGGTGTGCCCTTCATAAGCTGTCACAGCAACGTGTCCCTCTCCCTAGACCATTGATTCCATCAACCCAAGGTAAACCTAGAACTTTGCTGGGACACCATGGACTGAGGAGACATCTCTCCTTGACATGGAGATTTGAAGATGAAGCCTGAAGCTCCCAGAGACCATTATGAAAGGATATATCCGAACCCCAGCATCTGGTAGAACAGAGCGAAGCACTGGAGAGGGACCTGGTCTGGATGGCATTGTTTGTAATCCTGGATCCAGCTTTACCTAGAGATTTTCTATTCCTTGAGTTTTCATTCATGTAAGATAATAAATTCCCCCTTCCCCTGACATACACACTCATACATATACACAGACTCCTCTTCCTGCTTAAGCTAGTTGGAGGTGGGTTTCTTGCATCAAAAGTGTCATGAAAAAATACTTTCTATTTTATTGAAAAAGAGGTTGATACACTCAGGAAGGCTCTTATAAGGCTGTTCACAAGCACTTCGCAAACGGCTGGCAAACGGGAAAATTCTGATTCAAAATGTCAGTTAAAAGAATGGTCACATTTATTTTGACAAGGTCACCCAGGTATTTTGGATGACACCCCAGGCTTAGAGTAAAAAAGCTTGAGTTTAAGCCCTATATCCAGCACTTACTGGCAAGTCACTTATTTTCCTAGGGCTTTGGTTATAAAGTAGGAATGATAATTACCTTCTTAGCTACTTTACAGAGCTACTATAAGAAAAATAAGTAATGGATATGTATGAGCTTTTAAAATTATAGAGAGCCTAAAAATAGAATGAATTAATAATAGTAGTCAAGTGTAATTTTCCACTTATATTAAGTAGTTTATTTTCAGCTTTACATCTATCTTTTTCCTTTAGATAATCTGTTCAGGTTTACCATACTCTCAGAATTATTATATTTAGAACTGGAAAACTGTTGCAATCCATAAAGCTAACAGTGAGTAGCAGCTTATTGTGAAGTGCTGAAAAATATTTTCATCTGAACATTTCATCTGAGAGGATCTTTTTCACATCTGCACATTTTGGGAAAATATACTTAAAGATTAATAGGAAGAGAGCTTCTTTTCTTGAGACTATAATAAGTTTCCCATGAAACCAAATAAAATTTGATATTTTTTTAATTTTCAGAAAGTGAATGTAGAACCCAGCTGTTTACTCTCATTAGTCTCTTTCTTTAAACATAAAAAGAGAACAAACAGATGGAGCTGTAACGTAATGTAAATCAAACACTATACATGAACATATCCAAATAATAGGGACTTCCACATCAAGTGATTGGAAGCCCTCATGTGGAAACTCAGAGCAGGAATTTGTGCTGAATCATCTCGGGAATTAAAGTTTTGGGAGTATGTGAGGTAGTTAAAGATTCTGAGCATAACCGTTGAATCCAAATTGATCATTAAGTCCATGTACAGTGATTCCTCTGTCTGCCAACTTTGAGAGCCACTGTATTACACTGCATTAAGGTAAAACAAAATAGAGTCCAAATAACATTGCAGGGGCTTAAAATAAACAACAGTGATAATAATGACAAAATTAAGACACTAATAAAAGATACAACGATATTCCTCCACCCCGACCCCACCGCCATCATCAAAAACTCTGCCAACACAAGCAGCATAATTGCCTGCTTCTCTCTGCCTCTTTGACTACTCATATGATGCCACGGCAATGATGCCAGGCAGTGCTTCCTAACCTTAGTGAGCATTTGAATCCCTGGAGAGTTTGTTCACAATGCAGATTCCTTGGCCCTACCATGTGCCATGTCAAATAAAGGTCTCTAGCATTGGGACATCAAAAGCTGAATTATATGCAAACACCAAGTTTGTTTCTGATTTGACTGGAGGGCCAGACTCTGAGAAACTATGTACTAAATATGACCTTGACTTTTTCAACTTGTTTATGGATCCTGAAGATCAGTAAAAGTTAAGAAAGCAAAGATCAGGCAACTGCAATAATATTATCTATAGATTGATGACTCTCAAATATATACCTTTAACCATGTCTTCCACTGAATTTAAAAGTCATATCCCACCTGGCTTCCTGACATCTTCAGTTAGATGTTGAATAGGCATCATTAACTTACCATGAACAAAATAGAACTCTCATTCCCTTCTTGCGCAGGATGCTCCCTTAACCCAATTGCATCCACCTAATTGCTAAAGCCAGAAAACTAAGAGTCATTGTTCTTTCCTCTCTGTCCATCAGCCCTCCTGGCTAAAAGCTTTCTGCTCGAATTTCTGAACAATTCTTCATTCATCACCATGTCACCCACAAGTTAAAGGCTCTCCATCATGAAGGGTTGGTGGTGACGCTGCTGTGAATGTCTGGAAAAAAGCATCAGGTCCAACACAACATTCGTGTTGTTCACCAGCTCTAATAAACTATAGGACCAATTTTTTTAAGCTTCAAAAAATATTCTCAAGGGGCGGAGTCAAGATGGCATACTAGGAGGATGTGGAATTCGCGTTCCTCACAACTAGGGCACCTACCAGGCACCGGTGGGGGACCGCGGACACCTAAGGGGACGGGAGGAACCCCCAGTGACCGGACGCTTGCAGGATCTTGGTTCCCAGGATGGAGATCGGGCCTGAGCTCCTGTTGTGGGAGATCTGAGTCCAAACTACTGGACTGACAGAGAACCTCAGACCCAGGGAATATCAATCAGAGTGAGGCATCCTGGAGGTCCTCATCTCAGCACCAAGAGCCAGCTCTATCCAACTGCCTGCAAACTCCAGTGCTGGACGTCTCAGGCAAAACAACCAGTAAGACAGGGACACAGCACCACCCATCAAAGAAAAAAAGTGAAATGACAAGAGAATACGTTACAGATGAAGGAGCAAGGTAAAAGCCTACAAGACCAAATAAATGAAGATGAAATAGGCAACCTACCTGAAAAACAATTTAGAGTAATGATAGTAAAGATGATCCCAAATCTAAGAAACAGAATGGAGAAAATACAAGAAACATGTAACAAGGATCTAGAAGAAGTAAAGAGCAAAAGAGAGAGTGATGAACAACACAATTACTGAAATTAAAAATACTCTAGAAGGAATCAATAACAGAATAACTGAGGCAGAAGAACGGATACGTGAGCTGGAAGATAAAATGGTGGAAATAACTGCCAGGGAGCAGAATAAAGAAAAAAGAATGAAAAGAATTGAGGACAGTCTCAGAGACCTCTGGGACAACATTAAATGCACCAACATTCGAACTATAGGGGTCCCAGAAGAAGAAGAGAAAAAGAAAGGGTCTGAGAAAATATTTGAAGAGATTATGGTCAAAAACTTCCCTAACATGCGAAAAGAAATAGTCAGTCAAATCCAGGAAACACAGAGAATACCATACAGGATAAACCCAAAGAGAAACATTCCAAGACACATATTAATCAAACTATCAAAAATTAAATACAAAGAAAAATATTAAAAGCAGCAAGGGAAAAGCAACAAATAACATATATGGGAATCCCCATAAGGTTAACAGCTGATCTTTCAGCAGAAACTCTGAAAGCCAGAAGGGAGTGGCAGGACATATTTAAAGTGATGAAAGGGAAAAACCTACAACTAAGATTCCTCTTTCCAGCAAGGATCTCGTTCAGATCTGATGGAGAAATTAAAACCTTTACAGATAAGCAAAAGTTAAGAGAATTCAGCACCACCAAATCAGCTTTACAAATGCTAAAGGAACTTTTCTAGGCAGGAAACACAAGAGAAGGAAAAGACGTACAAAAACAAACCCAAAACAATTAAGAAAATGGTAATAGGAACATACGTATTGATAATTACCTTACATGTAAATGGATTAAATGCTCCAACCAAAAGACATAGACTGGCTGAATGGATACAAAAACAAGACCCGTATATATGCTGTCTACAAGAGACCCACTTCAGACCTAGGGACACATAAAGACTGAAAGTGAGGGGGGGGGGGGTGGAAAAAGATATTCTATGCAAATGGAAATCAAAAAAAGCTGGAGTAGCAATTCTCATATCAGACAAAATAAACTTTAAAATAAAGACTATTACAGCAGACAAAGAAGGACACTACATAATGATCAAGGGATCAATCCAAGAAGAAGATATAACAATGGTAAATATTTATGCACCCAACATAGGAGCACCTCAATACATAAGGCAAATGCTAACAGCCATAAAAGGGGAAATGGACAGTAACACAATCATAGTAGGGGACTTTAACACCCCACTTTCACCAATGGACAGATCATCCAAAATGAAAATAAATAAGGAAACACAAGCTTTAAATGATACATTAAACAAGATGGACTTAATTCATATTTAAAGTACATTCCATCCAAAAACAACAGAATACACTTTCATCTCAAGTGCTCATGGAACATTCTCCAGGATAGATCATATCTTGGGTCACAAATCAAGCCTTGGTAAATTTAAGAAAATTGAAATCATATCAAGTATCTTTTCCAACCACAATGCTATGAGACTAGATATCAGTTACAGGAAAAAAAAAAACTGTAAAAAATAGAAACACATAGAGGTTAAACAATATGCTACTAAATAACCAAGAGATTACTGAAGAAATCAAAGAGGAAATCAAAAAATATCCAGAAACAAATGACAATGAAAACAGGACGGCCCCAAACCTATGGGATGCAGGAAAAGCAGTTCTAAGAGGGAAGATTACAGCAATACAGTCGTATCTCAAGAACCAAGAAACATCTCAAATAAACAACCTAGCCTTACACCTAAAGCAATTAGAGAAAGAAGAACAAAAAATCCCAAAGTTAGCAGAAGGAAAGAAATCATAAAGATCAGATCAGAAATAAATGAAAAAGAAATGAAGGAAACAATAGCAAAGATCAATAAAACTAAATGCTGGTTCTTTGAGAAGATTAAAAAAAATTGATAAACCATTAGCCAGACTCATCAGGAAATAAACGGAGAAGACTCAAATCAACAGAATTAGAAATGAAAAAGGAGAAGTTACAACAGACACCGCAGAAATACAAAGCATCCTAAGAGACTACTACAAACAACTCTATGCCAATAAAATGGATAACCTGGAAGAAATGGACAAATTCCTAGAAAGGTATAACCCTCCAAGACTGAACCAGGAAGAAATAGAAAATATGAATAGACCAATCACAAGTAATGAAGTTGAAATTGTGATTGAAAATCTTCCAACAAACAAAAGTCCAGGACCAGATGGCTTCACAGGTGAATTCTATCGAACATTTAGAGAAGAGCTAACACCCATCCTTCTCAAACTCTTCCAAAAAACTTCAGAGGGAGGAACACCCCAAACTCATTCTATGAGGCCACTATCACCCTGATACCAAAACCAGACAAAGATGTCACAAAAAAAGACAACTACAGACCAATATCACTGATGAATATAGATGCAAAAAATCCTGAACAAAACACTAGCAAACAGAATCCAGCAACACATTAAAAGGATCATACACCACGATCAAGTGGGGTTTATCCCAGGGATGCAAGGATTCTTCAGTATATGCAAATCAATCAAAGTGATACACCATATTAACAAACTGAAGAATAAAAGCCATATGATCATCTCAAAAGATGCAGAAAAAGCTTTTGAGAAAATTCAACACCCATTTATGATAAAAACTCTCCAGGAAGTAGGCATAGAGGGAACCTACCTCAACATAAAAAAGGCCATATATATGACAAACCCACAACCAACATCGTTCTCAATGGTGAAAAACTGAAACCATTTCCTCTAAGATCAGGAACAAGACAAGGTTGCCCACTCTCACCACTATTATTCAACACTGTTTTGGATGTTTTAGCCAGAGCAATCAGAGAAGAAAAAGAAATAAAAGGAATCCAAATTGGAAAAGAGGAAGTAAAATTGTCACTGTTTGCAGATGATATGATACTATACATAGAGAACCCTAAAGATGCTACCAGAAAACTACTAGAGCTAATCAATGAATTTGGTAGAGTAGCAGGATACAAAATTAATGCACAGAAATCTCTCGCATACCTATACACTAATGATGAAAAATCTGAAAGAGAAATTAAGGAAGCACTCCCATTTACCACTGCAACAAAAAAATACCTAGGAATAAACCTACCTAAGGAGACAAAAGACCTCTATGCAGAAAACTATACAACACTGATGAAAGAAATTAAAGATTATACAAACAGATGGAGAGATATACTATATTCTTGGTTAGGAAGAATCAACATTGTGAAAATGACTCTACTACCCAAAGCAATCTACAGATTCAATGCAATCCCTATGAAACTACCAATGGCATTTTTCAAAGAACTAGAACAAAAAGTTGCACAATTTGTATGGAAACACAAAAGACCCCGAATAGCCAAAGCAATCTTGAGAAAGAAAAACGGGGCTGGAGGAATCAGGCTCCCTCAATTCAGACTATACTACAAAGCTACAGTAATCAAGACAGTATGGTACTGGCACAAAAACAGAAATACAGATCAATGGAACAGGATAGAAAGCCCAGAGATAAACCCACACACATATGGTCACCTTATCTTTGATAAAGGAGGCAAGCATATACAGTGGAGAAAAGACAGCCTCTTCAATAAGTGGTGTTGGGAAAACTGGACAGCTACATGTAAAAGAATGAAATTAGAACACTCCCTAACACCATCCACAAAAATAAACTCAAAATGGATTAAAGACCTAAATGTAAGGCCAGACACTATAAAACTCTTAGAGCAAAACATAGGCAGAACACTCTGTGACATAAATCACAACAAGATCCTTTTTGACCCACCTCCTAGAAAAATGGAAATAAAAACAAAAATAAACAAATGGGACCTAATGAAACTTAAAAGCTTTTGCACAGCAAAGGAAACCATAAACAAGACGAAAAGACAGCACTCAGAATGGAGAAAATATTTGCAAATTAAGCAACTGAGAAAGGATTAATCTCCAAAATATACAAGCAGCTCATGCAGCTCAATATCAAAAAAACAAACAGCCCAATCCAAAAATGGGCAGACCTAAATAGACATTTCTCCAAAGAAGATATACAGATTGCCAACAAACACATGAAAAGATGCTCAACATCACTAATCATTAGAGAAATGCAAATCAAAACTACAATGAGGTATCACCTCACACTGGTCAGAATGGCCATCATCAAAAAAATCTGCAAACAATAAATGCTGGAGAGGGTGTGGAGAAAAGGGAACCTTCTTGCACTGTTGGTGGGAATGTGAATTGATACAGCCACTATGGAGAACAGTATGGCTGTTCCTTAAAAAACTAAGGATAGAACTCCCATACGACCCAGCAATCCCACTACTAGGCATATACCCTGAGAAAACCATAATTCAAAAAGAGTCATGTACCATAATGTTCATTGTAGCACTATTTACAATAGCCAGGACATGGAAGCAACCTAGGTGTCCATCGACAGATGAATGGATAAAGAAGATGTGGCACATATATACAATGGAATATTGCTCAGCCATAAAAAGAAACGAAATTGAGTTATTTGTAGTGAGGTGGACGGACCTAGAGTCTGTCATACAGAGTGAAGTAAGTCAGAAAGAGAAAAACAAATACCGTATGCTAACACATATATATGGAATCTTAAAAAAAAAAAAAAAGGTTCTGATGAACCTAGGGGCAGGACAGGAATAAAGACACAGACATAGAGAATGGGCTTGAGGACACGGGGAGGGGGAAGGGTAAGCTGGGATGAAGTGAGACAATAGCTCTGACATATATACACTACCAAATATAAAATAGATAGCTAGTGGGAAGAAGTTGCGTGGCACAGGGAGATCAGCTCAAGAGCTTTGCGACAACCTAGAGGGGTGGGATAAGGAGGGTGGGAGGGAGATGCAAGAGGGAGGGGATATGGGGATATATGTATGCATATAGCTGATTCATTTTGTTTTACAGCAGAAACTAACAGAACACTGTAAAGTAATTATGCTCCAACAGAGACATTAAAAAAATAAAATCAATACCAAAAAAAAAAAAGCTTTATGTTCCCTGTTAGCAAATCCTGTTGCCTCTGCATCCAAGTAAATCATTCATTGTTCGCACTTATGTGTTTGTTTAGTGAAATAAAATCTTCACTACTGCCACACTCATTAAAGCTACCACTCTTTCACTTCTAGGCTAATGAAAAAGCCTGTTAATGTTTCTCCCTCCTTCCATTCCTACTCCTCCAAAATCCATTGACCGCTCAGCATTCAGAGTAATCCTTAAACATTGTAATCAGATCATAGCTCACCTCTTTACAACTAGCGTGAACATATGTCCCAATTTGCTTAGGATGGTTCCAATTTATATCTGTTTTCCTGATATATTAATTAGGAAAAATACCTTTCTTTCCTAAAAATATGCTGATGTAGAAAAATATATGATCACTATTTACAGTCTTCCGTTCGTTTTCAATTGTACTTAAAATCAAACGCAAATATTGACTCTGTACTTTAATGTGCTAAAGTGTAGTCTGGCCCTGCCTGTTCCTCAGCTTCATCTCTTGCACCACACCCCTCCCTCATTTAACTCCCATCACACTTGCCGTCTGATTCTTCACCTCGGATCTTTTGAACAAGAGCTTTTCTTTTCCTGGAACACCCTTCTTCCAGAGCTCCCCAGGACTAATTCCATCTTCTTATTCAAGGCTCAGTTTTAATGCCACCTACTCAGATAGACTTGCCTTTCATCACTCAAATAAGTTCCCAACTATTATCTACCAATGCTTTGCATTTATTGTTATCTATCTTATAATATACCACCATATGATATTTTTTTTCATCACTTACTTGTTTATTACCTGTCTCTCCTACTATAATATAACCTCGCAAAACAGGAAAATTTATGTCCTGTTCACAATTTTATTCCTAGCACCTAGAAAAGGGCCTGGTGCTGGGGCCCTCAAGAAATGTATGTTGAATGAATGAATGAATCCCAATGGTGAAGTTCTGTCTTACCTCAGTAGAACTTACAGGTTTAGGCAAATTCTGCCTTTCTAGCTGAATCACTAGTTAAAATTTCCAAAGTAAGATTTTAGAAAAAGTCGGTTTTCAGATCTTTTTATTCTGTTTCTCTTGTTTTGTTTTGTTTTTTTCCCAGAATGCTGTAAAACATTACTCCAAATATTTTCTCAATTTAGGTGGATACTGAAAAATTGCAAATCTGTCTTGAATTTGGTGCCAATTCAGTCTCCATCATTCTTCAACTCAGATTCTGAGCCTTTGTTGTGAAAATGGATGTGCCTCTGAAATTTTATGGACTCTGAAAAGATAACTTATAGTCTGTGAATTTTATGAAGTATACCTGCACTGTAATATGGCTGAAGGCATGAGGGATGAAGTCATTTGGTTAACTTTGCTGGACTGCTCAAGTAGTTTCTACCCTACTCACCTACCTCTATCTTCATTCAGCAAGCTGGGGATCATAATTACTCTTACCTTCGTCCTAACCTTCAGAGAGTAGCATTTAACTACCTACTTTTTGTCCTGGGCCTCTTTGTCCTTTGACCCAAACAATACAGAGGTGGGATGTAGCATCCCTGTTGCATTCTAGTTCCCAAGGACATGGGAGAAACAGGAGAACTCAGGGTTTCAGAACAAGGGGCCAGGCTGTCTTACTTATTCTGTCCCTTACAAGTTGTGACACATTGGGCTGTATCCCACTTTCAAAAAGTGGCAGTAATAATAATGCTTACTTCATAAGGTGTTGTAAGGTTATGTGAAATGACTCAGAGTGCTTAGGACAATCATTGGCATTTATTAAATGCACAATAAATATTATTGGTACACCTCTCTTATGACTACAGCTTTATAAAATTTTTTTTCCTTATTTATTTATTTATTTACCTATCATTATTATTATTTTTTTGGCTGCATTGGGTCTTAGTTGCAGCATGTGGGATCTTTCGTTGCGGTGCGTGGGCTTCTTTCTAGTTGTGGTTGCGCACTTCTCTCTAGTTGTGGCTTGCAGGTTTTCTCTCTCTAGTTGTGGCGCATGTGCAGGCTCCAGGGCATGTGGGCTCAGTAGTTGTGGCATGTGGGCTTAGTTGCCCCGCAGTATGTGGGATCTTAGTTCCCTGGCCAGGGATCAAACCTGCGCCCCCTGCATTGGAAGGCGGATTCTTTACCACTGTACCACCAGGGAAGTCCCACGATTGCAGCTTTTACACCAGCCTCTGGCCTGCATGCTTCCTATAACTTATTGCAAGACGTCTGAGGCAGCAGGACCAACACAAATCAAATCCATGTGTTTGACTTGACAGGAAGGCCAGAGGCAGCTATCTGGTTGGCTGGAGCACAGTAGTCAGAAGGGCAGAGAGAGCAGATAGCTGCTCTGTGTGTGTAGAGGTCTGATAACCTACGGAACACCTTCAAGAGTGAATCCAAAGGTTCTTTCAGGCACAAGTTTCTCCTCTGATTCCGTCTAAGAAGAGGCTGGATATGACTTGATGGGCTTTTATTTCATTTTAGAAAAAAAAGAAGTAATAAGGAATTTTCTTTGTTTATTAAAGCATGTCAGATTTAAGTGTATATCAAATTTGGAATTTATTTGTCTGCATACTATTTTTACCCCTCTCTTCCCCTCCTTCCTCTAATCATCAAACCAGTGTCTCTTGAACACTGCATTTTCACCTTCATTTAAATGAGATCGTTGAAGAACTAGATTTGGCTCCTGTCTGACCATAAGTCTTTCCTAAATCTCTCTTGTGTTTCCTTTGAAAGATATGCAGTCAATGGTCAAATATGTTCCTCCTGAAACCACATGATAATTCAAGTGTATGGTAAAGGAACTTTCCAGTTTTTATACTCCAAGCCTGACCTCAAACTTCTAGGTAACAGATTGCTAGGTAATTTTTAGTTAACTCTTCATCCTTAGAAGGATTGGTTATTAGACAAATGTGCAGTTGACAGCATACTGTGCATTATTCTCATTATTTTTTTAATCTAAAGATAGCTCTCTTTATAGTAGTTTCCCAAAAGGAAGTTGGTGCTATTTTATTTTTTAACTGTTAGGCTCAGTAAGAGCTGCTCAGTGCATTCATTGTGCATCATATTTTAAAACATAAAAACATATAAAAGCTACCTGCAGAATGAAACTGACAAAAATAAAATTTTCTTATATTGCTAGCCTCTGTTTTTTCCTCCTCAAGGGAAAACACGATCCTATTTATTGCAGCTACAACAATATTTGTGTCATTTCATCATGTCATTCCATTATCACAACTCAGCAGACTCAGCTGAATTTGAGACAAATTTGTTGAAATCAGTTTTTATTCTCTTTTGCTCTTTCAAACCAAATGTAGATATAATGTCAAAGAAGTACAGAATTGACATCATTAAACTATGTAATATTTTGGAATGAAATAATAAGTCATACATAATTCTCTTGCATAAAACTAATTTTAAAATAAACAATTTGTAATGGATCATTTTTATCTTATTGAGTATAATGTTTGGAAATGGATGTGAGACTTGTTTAATTGGGGCTATGTTTTGCAATGACAGCTCACTCAGAATTTTTTTTTTATTGAAGTATAGTTGATTTACAATGTTTCAGGTATACAGCAAAGTGATTCAGTTAGACAGATAGATAGATAGATAGATAGATAGATAGATAGATAGATAGATAGATACTTTTTCAGATTCTTTTCCACTATAGGTTATTACAAGATATTGAATATAGTTTCCTGTGCTATACAGTAGGTCCTTGTTGTTTATCTGTTATATATATAGTAGTGTATATGTGTTAATCCCAAATTCCTAATTTATCCCTCCCCCCGCTTTCCCTTTTGGTAACCGTAAGTTTGTTTTCTATGTCTGTGAGTCTATTTCTGTTTTGTAAATAAGTTCATTTGTATCGTTATTTTTTACAATTCCGCATATAGATGATATATGATATTTGTCTTTCTCTTTCTGACTTATTTCACTTAGTATGATAATCTCTAGTTCATCCATGTTGCTGCAAATGGCATTATTTCATTCTTTTTTATGGCTGAGTAATATTCCATTGTGTGTGTGTGTGTGTGTGTGTGTGTGTGTGTGTGTGCGTGTGTATAGTCACATCTTTTTTCTCTCATTAAGGCATTTATTTGGTGCAAATTAGATTAAATTTCAGGAGGGAATGTCCACACTAGAAGCCCATATCCATTTGTTAATTTGAGTGCCCACCACTTTACAGTAACCCATAAAACTAATAGTAGTTTCACCAACGTGGAAGGCAAAAATATCAGTCTCTCCCTCTGGAAAACAGTTTTGAAATTACATAGTTCCCCACGTGGTACTTTTGGGAAATATGCATACTGGGGGGAAAAAAGTCTATTGACTGCTATTTTTCAATTTTATTTTGCTTTTCCATTTTGTTTCCAAATTGAATTCCAGTGCTAAGGTATTTCTTTTTTGTGTAACTTGAAGATACAAAGAGTAGAAATTTTCTTGTAAATCAATTTTGAGTGCTGTGCATATTTTTCAACCTAATTATTTTATGAAATTACAACAATTCATATATTTTATCATGAAAATCACATCTTCTTTATCCATTCATCTGTCAGTGGACACTTAGGTTGCTTCCATGTCTTGGCTATTGTAAATGATGCGGCTATTTACACTGGAGCGCATGCACCTTTTTGAATTAGAGATTTTATCTTTCCCAAATATACGCCCAGGATTGGGATCTCTGGATCATATGGTAACTCTTTATTAGTTTTTTAAGGAACATCCCTACTGTTTTCCATAGTGGGTGCACCAATTTACATTCCCACCAATAGTGTAGGAGGGTTCTCTTTTCTCCATACTGTCTCTAGTATTCATTATTTGTAGACTTTTTGATGATGGCCATTCTGACTGGTGTGAGATGATACCATTCTGACTGGTGTGAGATGATACCTCATTGTAGTTTTGATTTGCATTTCTCTGATAATTAGCAATATTAAGCATCTTTTCATGTGCCTGTTAGCCATCTGTATTTCTTCTTTGGAGAAATATCTCTTTAGGTCTTCTGCCCATTTCTTGAATGGGTTGTTTGATTTTTTTGATGTTGAGCTGTATAAGCTGTTTGTATTTTTTGGAAATTAATCCCTTGTCAGTCATATTGTTTGCAAATATTTTCTCCCATTTGTAGGTTTTCTAAAGGTTTTTTAAAGTATATTCTTAAAATAAAAGAAGATCAAAAGGAATAGTGTATGAATTTTTATATGGTTTTATAGTTTGCCAAAGGCCTCGGTCTATATTATCTAATTTTTATTTTTAAGCTCATAACAAAGCCAGAGAATGGTTAAGGTACTTGCAGTAATGACTACTGACTGTTCAGTAGAATTTATGGAAACATGTAAAATAAACGTGTTGCTCAGATCAGTAATTAAATTATCTGGCCTTTTTAAATATAGAATGCCCACCACTTACTAAAAAAAAAAAAAAATACCTGCTTCGTCAGATTTGAATCCTACTCAGGAATTACATATATGACAAAGATGGCATTTCACATTAGTGGGAAAAGCACAGCCATTTCGACACCAGTTGGCTTTCATTTAGGAAAAAATAAAATTAGATGACCTATATTACAAAATATATCAAAATAAATCACAGATGGAGTCAATATTTATCTACAAATAGACTAATCAATAAAAGGTTTAGAAAGAAATAGAAAGGGATATTTTATTATCTTGAGTTAGGCATGGTGTTCTTGAACAAGATTCTCACCCCAGGGAAAATATTGGAAAGTTTAATTGTGTAAGAATTTGAAGATGTCATGGGCCAAAAATACATCAAAAAGACAAGTCACATGTTAGCAAGATAATATTTGTGTAGCACGCTATTAAGTTGGAGGTTCAACCACAACACCAAGATACAACAGACATTCAAAACTGAGGTATCAGGCCAGGATGAACTTCTTTTTTTTTTTTTTTTAATTTTATTTTTTGCTGTGTTGGGTCTTTGTTTCTGCACGCGGGCTTTCTCTAGTTGCTGCGAGTGGGGGCTACTCTTAGTTGCGGCGCACGAGCTCTAGGCACGCGGGCTTCAGTAGTTGTGGCACGCGGGCTCAGTAGTTGTGGGTCACAGGCTCTAGAGCGCAGGCTCAGTAGTTGTGGTGCACTGGCTTAGTTGCTCCGCAGCATGTGGGATCTTCCCAGACCAGGGCTTGAACCCATTTCCCCTGTCTTGGCAGGCTGATTCTTAACCACTGTGCCACCAAGGAAGCCCAGGATGAACGTTTTTAATGGCTATATCTGAATGCCAGTTACACAACTCTTAATCTCCTCACCTGTTTCATGTAAGGATCTGGGGGTGGCCATGGGGATGGGACAGAAATATGTAAACAGACGATGTCTGAAGTGAACTGTTGCAGTGCTGAGAGATCCTACTGTGTTCTCCTCGGTGAGAAAATGCACATTTCAAGACCACTGAGAAGACTAGTGGCTCACGAGGAGAACCTGCAAAGTGTCCACTGCATTTAGAAGTGACAATTGTGCCTGATTCCCACCTGAGAAACGTCAAGGTTGAGAGGTGGGCTTGTGAGCTGTCTCAGAAGTCGCTGTTCTCCCAGAACGTGTCCGGCCCATGAGAGATCAGGATGTGGGTCATATTCTGGAAATAGACTGAGTGATGTCGTTTTACGACCTATCCACAAAGGTCAATCAAACCTTAGTGGAGAGGAACTGGAGCGGAGTTACTGCAGGATTCCCAGGCATTCACACAGGTCAAATGATGAGAGAGCTCAACAGAATGCATGCAAGCCCCATGTGTGAGTCTGTTTTAATTATCTGCCAAGCTGAGAAAACTCCATCTCATCTTATGGTAGTATCTATCAATTAAGGGCTTTCTGCAAATCCTTGCCCGCCTTAACTCCCTTCCTCCTCTCTCCAATATCCCAACCCACAAGGGCCAGAAACTAAAGTTAGTAAGGCTGGGAGAATATAAGAAAGAATGAAAAATCCAGCCACATCCCCTTTCCTAGCTGGAGGCTTCCCTCTAGAGCTCAAACTGAGAGCAGATAGGCTCCAATTTTAAACCAATTTTGGAGTTTTGATTATCAGATGAAAAAGTGCACTTTCTAAATCTGTACTATTTCCATATTATGTATATACTGTTTGTATTTTCTAAATCTGTACTATTTGCATACTATTTGTATACTTTACTCTCTAAGCCTATGCTATTTGTATTACCTAAAAGTGATTAGAAATGAAGTTACCCAATTTTTCACCCAGCGGCTGGGGAAGAACAAGTTTCATTTAAATAAATGTAAAGAGGAAGCAGGAGTGAAAATGGTTGCTTCAGAATTAACTCTTAGAGTCCTGTTTATTTAAATACTTGTTACATTTATAGCATATAAAACAGACAGAAGGGTAAATCTGGAATTCTTAAAGACTGCCTAGAAAATCAGGCTACTCATTAAGAAATACAAGTCACCAGCAAAGATAGGAAAATATGCTCAACCCAGCACGTAATATAGGAAATGCAACTCAAAACGAATTAAGATTTGTTTGGGTTATTAGATTGGCAAAAATTATTCAAATTTAGTTATGTAAGCTGTTTATTAAATTGTGGAAAAACACATAGTTTCATACTATTTATAGGACTGTAAATTGGCCTAACCATTTTAGAGGAGAATTTCATAGAAACTATCAGATTTTATGTGGCGATGCCAGCAGATCCAGCAATTCCACTGGTAGAGATCCCTTTTAGACAAATTTTTAAATACGAGTACCTATAAATATTAATTTATTCATTCAGCGAATATTATAGAGCATCTAGAGTGTCCATGATCTGTGTTAGAAACTGGCAATATAGATCAGAGAATAAAAGACAAAACAAAACAAATAACTCTTGTCATCACTGAGCTTACTTTCTAGGGTGGGGTGATGTACAATATGTATAATTAAAAAAATAGAATGAAATGCTAGTTTGTAGGAGGATAGTGTTAATGGCAAATGTCATGCAAGCTAATGGACATCAGGTTTGCTTTTGTGGGGACAACAAAATATGAAGTGGGTAGTGAGGTTATGCCTGTGAACGAGGTGAGCAGGGAACAATATGGTAATCTGGAAAAAAAGAGATTTCTTCGTAAGGTAATATCTGACACCAAGGCTGTGAGGCAGGAACAAGTGCGGAGTGTTTGAGAAATAGAGAAAAGTACATTTTAGAATCCAGAGAACCAAAAGAGGGGCTGGATTTTGGTGGAAGAAGAGAGAACAGTAGAAACTGCAGGTAAGAAAGAATATATGGGTATAGACCTTCTGAGGTGGGTTGATACAGAGGCTGGAGGTTTTCTAGTGT
Source organism: Balaenoptera musculus (assembly GCF_009873245.2). Classification (NCBI taxonomy): domain Eukaryota; kingdom Metazoa; phylum Chordata; class Mammalia; order Artiodactyla; family Balaenopteridae; genus Balaenoptera; species Balaenoptera musculus. The sequence goes on from NC_045795.1 coordinate 88,266,783, forward strand.
TTTTCTGACTGCTTCAATATCTCAGTTAGGGAGAGGGATGTTGGGGATTTGCAAAGAGAGAAGGAAGTATGAAATAGTCATCTAGGAGACCTGGAGAGGGGAATGACTAGGAAACACAGTGTCACAGCCATGGAGCCTGAAAGACCTGAGGTGTGACTTCATGAATTTCAAGTGAGACTGATCAGCTGGTTGTGATTTTTCTCCAAACATGTTCAGCTACACAGACACAGGCAGAGGGTAGGGAGACATTTGGAGTTACCCAGGGTTGGCGAATGAGTAAAGAGGTACGGGTGAGGATTTACGCAGAAGAGTGATTTTAATAGGTGACTATGGGGGAAGGAGTGGATTTCAGGTCACCAAATGGAAGGATTATAAGTCTCCATGGGGTCTACGGAAGTGTTGATGTTGGGGTCCTCTACACGGAGTGAGCTGGAAGGTAGAAGACATACTGGGAGGGAGAATGTTCTTTACCACATTCTTCTCAATAGTAAAAATATGAGAATACTTACAGGTTATCCATATGGGGACAGTAAAATAAGTTGTGTCATATCCATAATTTATAATACAAAGAAGTGGTTAATAATTATTCAGTCAGGCTCTATATACTAAAGTTTATTGATAGAGTGATAACAGGGAAAACGCAAGGGAGAGGACAACATAAATAGTTGAATCCCATTTATGTGAAAACACACACACAGTCAAAAGGGAATATACATATAAATCATCACAATGTACACTTTAAATATGTCACAATTTTATTTGTTGATGTTACCTCAGTAAAGCTGAACAAAATATATATGCAAAACAATGGATATCAAATGGTATGAAAGGATTTATATCAAATTGATAATCGGGAAGGAGAGTGAAAAACATCCAAACTGAAAGCTCCATGAGGGGAGGGTCCATGTCTCCATTTCTTAGCAGGATGGCCATCACCAGGTGCTGTCCTTGGCAAGTAGGTAGGACCTCAGTAGTGGTTGTTTGAATGAATGAATCAATGAATGAATGACTTTCACCTTACATTCCCTACTTCCCTTTAGTTAAAAATTTAAGACATTGTATTTGTGTACCACTCATTAAATTAAAATTAACTGACAAAACAACCAGCCACTCGACAAATAACAGAAAAAAGTACTCCTAAAACTCTAGGAACAAGCATTGTTGGATTGAAGAAAGTCTTCCAAGATATTATCAGACTAAATACTGAATCTTAAAGGTGATTTCTATTAAAATTAGTTAAAATTTTTAATTCTTTTTTAAAATAAGAAACATAAAGGTATGCTATATCTTCTCTAATGTGAGGATTAGTGAAAGAGAATTTTGTTGAACCAAAGCTTCTGGCAACTTCACATGTAATTCCACAGTGTATCTCCCAGAAGCATTCTCTGCATAGGGTAAAACTACTGCTCACAGACATAAATACAAAGCAACCACATTATGCTGATTAAAATTGAGCCATAACTTTTATAAGCTTTAATGCAACTACTTTTTTAGTGCTACTTTGTCTCTCCTTGTTTCCTATTAATTTATGACTCCTATTTTCCAACTTTACTATTTGATGCTTACTTACACACTTAGAGGAAGGAGTTTTATGGTGACACAAAATTAGACACGGGGGTTACTTCATCTTTAACTCGTTTTTAAAATATGTCTCATGGAGCATATTTTTATTTACAAACAATAAAGAGGTTGTTAATGAAAAAAAAAAAGAGGTCATCATTTCTTGGTGTGTTTACGTGAGTTTGTTAACTACAGAGAACTGCAAGAGAAGAGGGGACATTTAAGGACCCAGGAAAGTGTGAAAATCCTGTATTTGTTACACAAAGAAGGAGGAAGGCAGGGTTTACTTAAACTCACTTTCATCCAGGTTTATAAAATTTAAACAACATTCGCCCTCTGCTGGATTATTTTGGAAAGAACATAAGGAAATGTTAAAAAGAAAAAAAAAAGAGGATGGAAGAATAGAAGGACAGAGAGACAGAGAAAGAAAAAGGAAGAAACAGAAAGGAAGGACTAAGAGAAGAAGGTAGGGAGAAAAGTATGGTCGAGAGGGAAGGAAGAGGAAAATATTTATGGAAGGAACTACATTTCATTTTACGTTGCTGCTGTAAATCTTGAATCCAGTCTGTATATATATGACTCAAATTCTTTTATTTTGTTTTTCCAATTCTAATCTGGAAATGGTTCCCAGAATAGAAGCCAGTTAACATACAACCTTTCTGTGGTACTGAATGTCACTAGACTAACAGATAATTACTACCACTTTAATGGGTGACTGAGTATCATTGTCATATAGAAGTTAAATTTGATTTTGAAAATTTAGCAAGATTTCCCCAACCTTAATTAGTTATTCATTAATACAGTTTAAAATGATTAATGCCTTCCAATAAGTAAAATCTGTGTTTAAATTTGCATTCATCATTTGAAAGGTTAGAAGTTTACTGAGACTATCTACATATTCATAGGCAACCTGGATGGAAAAGTAACAGGTAAATATGAGAGGGAGTACCAAATTCATGGTGGGCCAGGCCAGTGACTCGTAAGTCTTCTTGGGGTTACAGTTAGTGGAGATGGGAAATTTCTATTCTGTCTCAGGTTAATTACCCCAAAGTGACTAATTGCTTAATCTCAGAGATTCCTTCCCCAATACCCTGCCTTTCAATTTAAGCCCTGAAGGAATGGCACTACCAGAGTTTTCTCCCTCTCGTAAGTTTCCTTGTGCTCTTAAGAGAGTGACTGCCCAAGACACTGACCTACTAGTTTCTTTTCCCGGCTTATCTGATTTGGGAGGGGGTCCTCAGCAGAAGAGGTTTAAATACTCAGAGCAGTCTTATAGCATCATCCTCCCCAGCTCTCACCCTCTCACCCAAGGTGTGTTTTCTAAGCACTTCCAAAAGGTTGGAACACTGGTGAATGGAGCAGAGCTCAACTTTCACATCAAGATCTGTCGATGCTAACTTATAATATCCTTAAATCCACTTTGGTTTTCTCCATGTTCCCTGCATCACCATAGTCCAAGCCATTATCTTCTGTCACCTGGATTACAGCCATAGCCATTAACTGGTCTCTCTCTAATCGTGTCCCCTCCAAACTATTCTAGAAGCTTTGGGGCAACACATATAGGGGTTCAAATCTCAGCTCTGCCTCTTATCAGTAGTTGATCATGGACAAGTTAATCTACCTTTGGACCCACAATTTTTTCATCTAAAAATGGGACATATCTGTCTCTTAGGTATATTTCAAGCAATACACACACATATACATACGTACATACACAGGTACACAAATATATAAATATATGTTTACACACCCAGAATTAGCAGATGATTTGACTCATAGTGGTTGCTCAAAATTGGCTATTACTGCTGTGTCTTGTTAGCAGATGTTCTTCAAAAATTTTGTAAACAGGATATGTAAAAATGTAATAATTAGCTAGAATTCAAAACAAAATATGCTAAGTACCTTATGAATGGTATGGAGTTAGTATTCTAGAGATTTGGAGGCCAGGAATATCTTTTCTGGCACTGGGAAGATCTGCCAGGAGAAGCAAAGACTAATAAATTTGTCCTTTTGTCTATTTTTTTACTAGATGTAGGATAGAGTAAGAGAGTGACAGTATTCCCTAAGAGATAAAACAAAACTGTTAAGATAAAGAATCCTGCACCCATAAAATGCTGGAGAAACCATTTATCCCGAGACTCTAATGGGTAAGTTGAAGATAACTGTGTCGGGGGGTGTACATGCACCACACATTTTAGCTTGGATGAAAAACAGACTTGGTCAACTCAGGTTAATTTCTCTGTTGGATACTTTTGGCTGGGAGTAAGAATTGTATCTAGTCTCTATTTTCCCAACAATGGGTGGAATGCTCCCTTGTTCGTTCTCCTGTATTCGTTGTGATTTTACTGTGCTAGGAGAAATTTCTACCTTTTCTCAGACTTGTCTCCAGCTGGGATTCAGAGCACTGATAAAGCCTTTCTTTGCTTTCCACCCACCACCCCCCAGCCCAGCACTCCACCTCCCCTTTGGTAATATCGTTCTTTTATGGTGCCTCTACTTCCGCTGGGAGTAGTTTGATGGGGGCCATTAACCACTCTCTCCCCCTTGCATAGCCATAGTGATTGGCTCAGAAATGGAGGAGGCGCCCAATAGACTTAATCACAATACTTTTCAGACTTTATAGATGGCTATATGGACAGAGATGCCTTTTCTTCTACCCTCTAAACTGGAATGCTTCTTGTTGAAATTATGCTGGGAGGGTGGTTAGTGGATAGGAAAGAAGGACTAAGTCAAGGAGAGAGAGGCAGAAAGAGAAAGGTTGAGGGAGAGAGAGAGATGGAGAGGTTGACGGAGAGAGAGAGATGGAGAGATTGACAGAGAGAGAGACAGACAGAAAGAGATCCTCAAACTGGGATGGGTAGAGATCCAAAAGCCCTGTAGGAACGAATGATCATTCTTTACCTGTAGTCAGGGAGGTTGGAAGACCTGAGGAAAAAATTAAACTCAGGGAGTTCCCATTTTTGGCAAACAACCCCTTACGAGTGTGCTGCCTTTCACAGAGCCTTGCAGTGGTCTTAGACAATTAAGTTATTGACCATCCACCACCATAATGGTCTAAGGAAGGAAATTTCCCCATTGTCCAAGACTGCTGAAAGCCTAGTTTGGCATTTGCAGGCACCGTGCTTTGGAATTTCTAGCTAAAGAGATTGCTGATCCCAGTGCCCACGTCAAAATATCTTTGAATTTTCTTTATAAATCTGAAGCCTACCCAATGCCAATGGGTTTAAATGGCTTACTGTCTACCACAGAGAATGCTGTAAATAAAGATTGGTAAAAATGCACAAAATCTTGTTATTCTTATCATGTGTTGGTGGTTCTGTGTTGACTTTGCAGAAGACCAAAATTTAAGAGAAAAGCCAGTGATCTTAAGCAGCTCAATATTGTTTTTTGTGGTAGCTGATGTTCTTATCAGTTGGCACTGGGTGGGGTCTGGGCCTCATCCTCCTCTTTAGTTAGAGCGTGGACTGAACACTCTGATCTCCTCCTCCTAGGGTCTGGAAAGGCAACTTTTCCTTTAAAGTAGTGGTGGGTTGGGGTGGGTGCGGGGGACCACATGAACACAGCAATGAACAGAATAGAAGAGTGATCGATCCCTCCCTGCTAATGCGTGTCCAGTGCTGACCCCAGGGAGGAAAGTCTGCAGAGGGCTTGCTGAGATGGCCTCATTAGAACTTTCCTGTTGCCTGGACACAACACAGAGCTCCTGAGCCACCTCTCTTGTAAGTCTTTCCTTCAGTATGCTTTGAGTTTTCTGTTTTTTTAAGACTTAGGTAATGAATTTCTTTTCTTCCTCTCACTTTTTTTGTGTATTTCCTGTCATAGCCTCTTTTGAAGGGAAGTACAATTTCAAGAGTAAAACTATTGGGTGAGCAAATGGCAGAAAGATATAATAGAGTTTTGAGGGAACCAGGTGGGCAGTTCAGGACAGAGGGTGGATGTGAAAAGTAATGGCAGGTTTCAGGATGAAGAAACATCAAAATAAATGTTTTCTATTTTTATTTATTTATTTTTTAGTACCAAATGATACTGTAAAAATCAGAAGGACAGATTTGTAGAACTAAATTCTCATGTTTTTCAAAATGTACTCCATTGCAAAACAGTCCTAAAACACTCTCAAGTAATATCAGAGTTCATTGGTTAAATATCTTTATTAAACCTGTAGGTCACCTCTCTGACTTAGAGTTACAATGCACACCAGCAAATGAGACGTTCTAAGAAACTCCTGCAGAAAGGAAACTTGTTTAACCTAGTGGGTTCAAATTTATCTGATCCTATATTCCTTTTCTGGGTAACACTTACAAACATCCTCAGAACTGATAATCCAAGGAACATGCTTTGGAATAGGGCGGTGGAATTCACACAAATTTACCAAAAAAGGTAAAAAAAAAAAAAAAAAAGTAAAGGCAAGCAATGGTGTGTTAATTTCAAGGCCCATCAATGTTCTTATATCACTTACTTCAGTTGGGAAATTGAAATCATGTGTTTATAGAATTCCCTGAAAACTTTCTCCCTGTTCCTAATCTGTTTCCTAGTGTGTGGCTCAGGTGAAAAAGATATGATAAGCAGGTGGGATGATAATACGATGTTTTATTTATAAATGTTTAAAAAGTGATTGTTACACAACAATGTGAATGTACTTAATGCAACAGAACGGTACACTTAAAAGTGGTCAAAATGATCAATTTTATTTTATGTATATTTTATCACAATTTTAAAAATGAAGAGAAAGAAAGAAAGAAAAAGAAAGGAAGGAAGGAAGGAAAGAAGGAAGGAAGGAAGGAAGGAAGGAAGAAAGAAGGAAAGAAAAAAGAAAGAAAGAAAGGGAAAGAAAGAAAGAGAAAGAAAGGAAAGAAGGAAGGAAGGAAGAAAGAAAGGGAGAGGGAGGGAGAAGAGAAAACAGTTTTTGGTAGCAGTCACTCCAAAATAGTATTTTCAAGATGGTGCAGTCTCCCTGTAGAAGTAAAGAAGCAGCATTCCAAAATGCAATAATAAATGTCTCCACTTATCAAAACTGGAAACAGTGTTTTTCTTCAATGCACATCATATAACTTAATTTTTTGGTAAATTATCTTTGCCTTCACTGGTTTTATATAATGAAGTTTAACTCTTTACCTTCTTTTTTCTTCCTTGAGACAATTCTTTTATTTTACAAGGAGAAAGATCAATAAGTAAGTCATCTTTGGCTTGTCAGAGCTCTGACAAAGGGAAGATTGCCTTTCACAGGAGAACCATTTTCTATTTTGTCATATGCTGCTGTTGCACCACATTAAAATGTACTTTTTTCTTGTTGCTTTTTAATAGAAACTTTTGTAGTTTAGAGATTTTTATAAGTTGGAGATTTTTCTTTTTTGCTACGACCTCATTTTAAGATTGTGTTGAAAATAAGATTGCATTTTAAAATATTTTATTGCTATCAGATGATTGAATAATTATGAGATTTTTAAGCTACTGGAGCTTAATGGATGTTGTTGAGATGTTTAAAACCTTCTTAACTGACCTTTGACACCCAATTTGAGAGAGGCAGAAAGAGGGTTATAATAAATTAGAAGTATGACAGAAAAGCTATATATGTCTCAAAAATGAAACTTTAAAATATAAAATCATTGAAATATTTTAATATGATAATTTACCTTATTATAATAAAGATATTACATGAAATCGTTGTGCAGTCTGAGTGTGAAAGAATTGAATAAGCTTACTTATGTGTTTTGAATGATTTTTTAGTTTATGAATCCAATCATAATTAGCAGCAAAAGAAAGATGGAGTACATAGTCACACAGTTTAAGAAAAATTTCCTTTCTTCTCCTAGAAGTATTATTATAGTGCCTCATTCAATCTTGAATAAAAATTTATAAATTTGATCATATTACAACATCATTCCCCAGAGGACTTTCCTTCTGTAGCAAATAACTTCCATGTTCTACAACCTTACCTTTCAACGTTGATATGTCTTCACTAAGAGCAAACAGTTAACATGTTTTTTAGTATGTTCTAGCCTCAGCAATCTGTAGAGAGGGTTTACAGACTTGGAGTTAGACATCTAGTTACTAGCTGTGAAAATGTGGGCATATTATTCAACCTAAATCTCAGTTTCCTCACTTTTTCCTTAAGTGAAAAAGAAAATTGCTATCATGCTTAGTGGGCACTTTAACACTTAATTCTTTTAGAAGGTAGATGCTCTTGGAAAGCATTACCATTATTATTTACCATTATTTATTCATTCATTCATTCATTTGAAAAATATTTTTGAACATATGGCTTCTTTTAGATGCTCAGGATACATCAGTGAATAGAAAGACTTAGATTGCTGCTTTCATTGAGCCCATAGATATAATAGAAAAATAATAAACAAATTTAATATTTAAATGAACTACATATACTGTTAAAATGTGATAAGTGCTATAGGAAAACTAAGAGGAAAACAGAGAAAAGTAATGGAAATGCTAAGGGGTAGAGGTGGCAGCTGGTAACAGAATTAAATAGCGTGCTCCTTATAGGTCTCTTTGAGAAGATGAGATTTGAGCAGACATGAAGGAGGAAAGAATATGGGAAGAACATTCCAGGCAGAGAAAATGGTACAGCAAACTCCACCATAAATAGTACACGTCTGGGCTTTCAAGGATGGCAAGAAGGCCAGTGTGACTGGACTGGAGAGACTGAGAGAGACAGAAGGTAGAGATGAAGTCAGAGAAGAGGGTGTGGGTAGGCGTGGGGGTAGATCTTGAAGTTCTTTCATGGAAAAAATGTGGGAAATTACTCAGTGAAATGGTGAGCCTGCAGAATCCCGAACAAAAGAATGACATTGTTCTAAGCTATTTAGCTAATTATGTCTTCTAGAACAATAAATATTATCTCTGGCCCAACAGACTGCCAGTCAGTCTGTCATTCAGCCAACAAATATTTACTGGGCATAGTTCCAGACACTGTGAGGTGGAGAACTGACAATTGTTTGATAAAATATGCACTATTGGCTCAATCTTCTGAAACAACACGAAGAAAAACAAGAATACCCAATGAAAAAATTCTCAGTATTTCTATTTTCTGAATGATCCAAATAAGTATCACTATAAACACAGTTTAGAGGACTCCACATACAATGTATTTCATTCCCTTTGATAATGTCCTACTACTACACATAAGGTGAAATTATTTTTTGTCAAACCTTCCTTAATCTTGAAAGTCAAGTTTAACTGTATCAGGTTTAATGCTTTCAAGATTGATAGATGTTTTAATACTTAGAGTTCAAAAGCAATTTTAATGTTCAAAATGAGAGTAGTGAAAATATTTGTTTCATGCTAAATTCTTCATAGTACTAAACTACTAGGTTTAGTACTAGTTTACTAGGTAGTAACTCCTAATCAATATTTTAAATATAAATTCAACTTAAGCAAGGGAGTTTTTCCCCCTTGTTTCTGTTATACTTCATCTCATCTGAAAGAAGATGCATGATAGAGCTGAAAGAGTATGGGACCTGGAACAAGTTTTTTAAATTTCTCTGAGTCTTTCCTCATCTTTCATTGGAAAAGAAAATTAATACTGATTTTAAAAGAATTCGTTCAGATAAGGTTTATAAATGTTCTAGCCCTGTGCTCGTAAATGTTAGATTTCTAGTAAATATTTAATGGAATTATTTATTTTAGCTAAAGAAAAGAATTTTTCTTCCACCTGTTTTAAGTGAACCCTTCTGTCTCTGCCTTACGCTGTTACCCTTTTCAGCTCTTTTGCACTATTTTCTCTTCTCATCCTCCAGCACACCTTCCATTAAATCCTTCACCTTTAAATATTTTCAGGATCCATTGTCTGGATAATTTTAGCAATATTTTGAGTGACTCTACCTCCTACATCCCAGCCCATCCTTCACAATCATTTTCACCTGTTGGCTTTATGATTCAAATCGCTGCCAGTACCCAGGATGGCAAAAGGCGTTTGACCTTACGAGAAAATTTTGATAATTTATTAGTACCAAGAATTAAAGAGTCTAAGTTTCTTCCTGGCCTCAGGGAGATGGAGCACTTTGATCAAATTGTCAGGTATGATGTATGACACTGAGAGCAAACTCAAAGGTTATGATGGACTTTGGGTGAAATGATGCGGCAGTGTAAGTTCCTCAGTTATAACAAATGTACCACTCTGGTGGGTGATGTTGATAATGGAGGAGGCTCTGCTCATGTGAGTAGAGGGTGTATATGGGAAATCTCTGTACTAATCCATCAGTTTTGCTATGAACCTCAAACTGCTCTAAACAAATTCCTTAAAAAATTGATGTGTAGTATGGAAGGGCAAGTTGAGGCTCACATTCTGAATATTTGTGCACCCTCACCTTTCAGATCAAATTCAAACTATTTACCCTATTTTTGAAGACCTGTAATAGTTGACCACTATAATCCTTATCCAAATTCAGATTTATTTCAGCTCTTTTCTCCCCCAAGTAAATCCATCATCTTGTCCTTGGAGCGCATATTAAGTTCATGTACATTTCCACACTTATACTGTGTTCCTTCCACTTGTCTGTTGTGGGTGGAATAGTCTTTGTTGTCTTCCCCATCCATCCAACTCCAATCTTGAAGAACTAACTCAAATTTGACCTCTCTTTAAAGGGCCTCTTTTCCCTGCTATAGTTTGTATTTCTCTCTCCCTTCTCCAGACTATTATGGTAATTATTGTGCATTGCTCATTGGAGGACTTAATTTAATGACTTATTTTCACGTCATCTGTCCATAATGTATGCATATTATACTCCCCAGGGCAGTCGACAGTGTCGTAGTTCTAGAGCCCTGCCCAGGGAAACTGGCAGAGATAGGGATGAGGATACAATAATTACTTGCAAATGGTGATCAGTAAGTATTTGTTGATCATTCTCAATGTAACTGAATCAGAATATGTGTCCTCTAACAATATAGGAGAAGTTTTATACTTTGAAAGTACATCCATAGAAACTATTCATTTGCAGAATGAGCTAGCAAAGTAAAAGAATGTGAGAAGTAACATTGTAAGTCATAGCTTTGAGATCTGAAGTTTTTAGCCTTCCCTTAATGCAAATATCTCAAAAATAACTTAAGCAAAGAAAATAAGAATGTTGAGGGACATGGTGTGGATGAATGCATCTTTTGATTTAACTTGTCTGTTTTGCTTTATTCGATAATATATTTTTCCTCCGTTTTTTCACATCACTGACTTTTGGTTTAATGATTTTCAAAGTGTGTGATGGGGCTTCAGAAGTGGATATAGACAGACAAAAAGTTTCTTCATGTTTTTATCCCGTCCCTATATTTTACACAAGGTCAATAACAAGCTTCAGTGTTTTTACAATTACCAAGAGGATGGGATTTGTTATTGTGTGCAGATAAATATGCTGATGCCTCCATTATTTATGGGATGAGATGAAAGTCATGCAGCCTTCTGAGACAAAAGGCAGGTGTATGTTTTATATCTATATTTTTGATGAGTTCTCTCATAGACATTGTACCTTCCATAGACCAGTGACTACCTAGTGTAAATTTCAGGTGGAGTAAAGCTGTCAACATTTAGTATTTTTTATGACTTACATTTATGTAGCTAGGGAACAAACATCTCACTTTGGAAAACTAGATGTAGCAGGTAGAGTGGAATGGTTTGTTTTTATTTTATTTTTTTTAGTTTCTAGCATTTATGTTAGAGAAAAATGACCCAAGCTTGGAGCTCATTTCTAAAGTAATTTTAAGGGCTTATACATGAAAGAAAGACTGGATCTCAATGATTAAAATGCTTCCGAAATACTTTAAAATAGAAAATCTGGCTTCATGGGTTTAGAAAATAGTGAAGTTTGTTTTAAAGTAAATGAAATACATTGTCAGCTACCTGCAAGTATAATATTTTTGACTATCAACAGAAACGTAATCCTTTTTTTTTTTCCTCCTGTAGTACATTTGGGTTTAGGTATGACTAGGGAACAAAGAAAGCTTACTTGTCTTTACTGAGATTGGGTCTATGTTCTCATTTGTATGACTTATTGTCTAATGGAGAATTATAAGTCTCCCATGTCAATGAAACTCACATTTTTCATTTGAAAAATGAGGGAGTAACATTCAAGTGTGCACTTGAGTATTTTTTTTCAATTTCTACCCTTTTAGCATTGTAGAAATACATTTTAGCATGAATCAAATACAGCCTTTTTATAAAACCATCAAGAAGTTAGGAGCTATAATTTCTACTTTCCCTCTAAATAATAATTTACTAATTTAATCTCTTAAAACAGCTACCATAAAATACACACATTATTTTTAAACAAATAATTATAGATTATTAAATTAGTCTGGTAGTGGTTATCTCTAATAGATGAGAATGGAAATATCAGGAAGTAGGAAGGGAGATTTTATTTTTCTGTAATGTTTAAACATTTATCATGACAATGATAATGAATCATAACTTTAAAAAATCTGGTTACAAAAACAAATCTAATTCATACCCAATGTCGGCATGATTGTATGGAAAAAAGGCATTTTCAGAAAATATTGACAGTAATGTAAAACACTGCAATTTTTCTGGGGAGAAATTTCATAATATATACCAGAAAGCTTTAAAACAGTTCTACTGTTTGAATAATTCAACATTTAGAAATTTATCCTAAAGCAATAGCTTATATTTAGTGATAAAATGTAGGCATTTCCTTTGAAATCAGGAAGAAATTTATGCCCATTAATACTGCTTGCAATCAACATTTTATTATATGTCTTCGACAGTGCAATAAAATATGAAACAGAAATGAGAAGCAGATAGATTGGAAAGAAAGAAAGAAAATGTAAATTACAGCTGATATGATTATTTTCATAAAAATGTAAGAGAATCTACAGTTAAACTATCAGAAATAATAGATTTTAGCAGTGTTGGAGGATGTTGGTGGCAAGAAGCTCTACATATCATCAATTAGAAAATAGATTATAATTTTAAAAGAACCAAAGATGTCCACCAGAGCTGTAGGCATCAGCATCTTCATTACCACAGTGTTTAGATTCAAAATAATCAAGAAAATCCTAAATGTAAAGCATTAGGAAAACAGTGAAATAAATAAAGATATATTCCAATAATGTCACATTGTTTCAGCCAGGGACCCTGAAGAAAACGGATAGTTATCACAAATCAAAGCTATTTGAGGAGGGTCTAATAAAAGCGTGGGAAAGTAAACCATAAGGAATCCAACACTGGAATGGTGAGTAAGCAATAAATCAGAATCTGGAAGGCGAGAAGGTCTCTGAGGGGAGCAGCCAATCAGAGTTGACTCAGCAAGGAGAGACAAGTGGAATAAAATTCCCTGACCCCAGGCTTTGTTCTTTGTTGTCCTACCCACTGAAACCAGAGGTCAAGGGAGCTGTTGTATCTCCTATACACAGATTAGCCTCAGAGAAAGAAATCCATGTAGGAAAAATGAGACACAAATTTGAAGGGTGAAATGGGAAATACTGTAGTCATTAAAATTTATACATTGAAAAGTGACTTAGTAAATGTGGATATGTTCCCTCTCCATACAGTGAAAAATAGAATAAAACAATCGTATATTCAGTATGATTCCCACTTCCTCTTTCTCAAACAATCTTGAAGAAAACAAACAAATATGTTTATGGGTTCTACTTAGGATAGTCTTATAGGTGACTTTTGATATTTGATATTTGACTTTTTACTTTCTATATTTTCATTTGTTCTATAATGAACAAATATCCCACTTTGAGTCAGAACAAGAAATTACTGTTTTTGTAAAATTATATCTCTAAACTTGCTTCCCATTTTATTCTTTTCTAAATAGTTTAGGGCTCACAAAATGCTCCAAAGAAGTTATTAATTTTTAGTCTTTTAATTTTTTTCCAGGAAAAAAAATTCATCTAAGAAACAATTTTTTAAAAGCGTAGTAAGTACCCAGTAGAGACAGTGTTTTCAAGATTGACATAGAAATCTTTGATTCTATTCTGAAAGAATAATGGAGTTTAAAAATAATTTCATTTCTGATCCATCACAGTTAACTCCAAATCAAATAAGAGGTAGGAGAGGAAATACCAGACAATTTGAAGCAAATAGACATCAGACAACAGTTATGTCTCCTGGTGTTGACGCTTTTATCACAGGAGATGCGGCTATTTTTTTTGCCATCGATTTTTTTGACTTTAAGTCTACCTTGTCAGATAACAGTATTGCTGCATCAGTTTTCTTTTGATTAATGTTTGCATAATTTACCTTTTTACGTCTTCTCAGTTTCAATGTATATGTGTTCTTATATTTAGGTAGCATATAACTTGTTTTCTTTATTATCCAAACAGGCAATGTTTACCATCTATTAGGAGTATTTATTTTGTTTAATATAGTTAATTACTGACATACCTGGGTGTCAAGTTTCCATTTCTTTTCCTCTCACTTACTTACTGTCCTTTTACTTTTTAACTGCCTTCTTTTAGACTAGGCAAGTGATTTATTCATCCACTCTCCCTACTATTAGCTTGTTAATTATACACTTCTTTATTATTCTTTCTGTGGGTTGTCCTAGATATTGTAATATGCACATTTGAGTTATTAGAGTCTACTATAAATGAGTGCTTTTACCACTTCCCAGTCAATAATAGGACCAAAGAACACATGACCTGCCTTTTCTGTGTTTGTGGTCCTTAATTTTAATTCAGCATATCTTTTAAATGCTCAAGATATTGTTGTTATCATTTTGGAAAAGTGATACTATTTTGTATTTAACTGTACATTTACACTTTCCATTTCTCTTCTTAGCTTCCTGACTTTCTGTGTTTCAGTCTGAGATCATTTCTTTGCTGCCTAAAGAAATTTTAAATTTCTTTTAGTGGGAATCCAGTGGGGACAAAATATCCCAGATTTTGTCTCAAAATGTCTGTTTTACCTTATTTCTGTATTTTCTCTGCATATAGAATTCTAGGTTCGTAGTTACTTTTAGCACTTTAATGGTGTCATTCTTTGTCTTCTGGTTTCCAACTTTCTCCATTTCTTCTTCTTTTTTTCTGTTGAAAAATTAGCAGCCTTATTGTTGCCACTCTGAAAATACTGTCCTTTTTTTTTTTTTTAACGCCTCTGGCTTCATTTAAGATTTTTTTGTCTCTTGTCTTTTCATCCATTAGGATGAGCGGGGGTGTGGATTTCTTTTATATATTCTATTGTGGTTTGTAGTGCTTCTTGATGTCTTTAGATTTGAAAAAGTCTTGGTCATTGTAGTTTGTTTCATTATCTCTTTTCCCTTAGATTGGATATTTTCAATGCCAATTATACTTATGTATGTCACCTTTTATGTGTTTTTATGCTCCTTTCTGTATTTTTCCTTTTTTTTTTTTTTTTTAACTCTGTACTTCAGTCTGGAATATCTTGGTGAAAGTCTGTGTCTTGTCATTTTGTTGTTTTCAGCATAATCATCAATTACTTTAAAATCCCTAACTTGTAATTCTAATATCTGGATAGCGTATAATTTAGTTGATATTGTATAATTTTTTGTTTTTTCTTGGTCTTTTTTCTTGGTTCAGTTAATCATTTTATTTAATGCCAGACCTGGTGAGTGAAAAAATTTTAAAACTATGGCAGGCAGCCAGAGTAAGAGCAGATTACCTCAAATTCAATCAGGGTCTGAGGTGACTTGATGACCTGCAGTCTTTGTCAGCTCTACAGGGGTTACAGCTGAACACTTGAGATGTTTACTAAAATATTCCCTACTTGGTTGTCCTGAACTCCAATTTTTTTCTCCTCATCACACTGAGATCATTTTTCAGCCATTCTCTCCTCAGCTTCTAGCTTCTTGCCGTGCTCCACTTAGGAATTAGAAAATATCTCAGGGGACACTGGCAAAACATGTTGGGGTCCCTTCTGTGCACCTTCCTTCTCTGTAGGACTTGACCCCTCCTAGTTTTCTCCCCATTCTCATGAGATGGCTGAAAACTCTACCAGGAGACTTTTACTGACTGGAAAATCTTTCACTTTGTGCCATTTAAGAATTGGCAGATTCCCTGGATGCAGAGGCAAAACTGAGGCTTACCTCAATTAGTTAGTTTATTTCATTCCAGGATATTGGCTCCTTATTTCCTGACTGCATCAAAATGTTCTCAGTGGTTTCAATCGTATTTTTTCTGTTTTCTTTTACACAGCTTTTCTATTTCATCTTGGTGGGAGTGTTGATCTGATGGAACATATTCCCTTATAATCAAAAGTGAAAGTCTGTTGACCTCACGGCACATTTAGTAAGAAACTCCAAGTGCACACTGGTTGTCTCTAATTTTAGAATGATAAGTCTTAGTAATAAAAGAAATTTCAAAATGTAAAATGCTCCTTTTGACTGATTTTAACTAGTGTACAGCCAGGTAAACAAGAACCATGACAAGTATTACAGACAGAGGGGATTTGATATAAAGAAACCTTTACAAAAGTGCTGGGAGGGCTTGAGGAGCAAAAGGGAAGATGAGGTTACTTATAGGTTAGCAACTGTGGGAAGCTGCTGTTGCCCTTAGGGATGAATGTAATCAAGAGCCCAAGATTACTGTGTCCCTGGGGCTGCTGGATCACCTATTGCTGCCACTGTGGTTTTGGAATGACTGTTGTCCCACCATTTTGAGAGTCAGGGGCCTACTTTCCTGCCAGTGCTTCTGAAGCGCTGAGGTTCATAGGTTCCTGGAGCTGCCTTTGCCATGGTCACTGTGTGGCCAAGGTTGCTGCTGGGCCTGTGGCTGCTGCTGCTATGGAAACTCATTGCCTGAGTATGAATCCAGGGGCCCAGAATTGTCTGCTGCTACTACTGAGACTACATCTTCCTTTCTTCCACTTTCCAATTTCCTGTCACTTCCTCCTATTGGCATCATCTAAATAAAAGCTAGCTGTCAAGGAAATCTAGGAAATGTAGTATTGAGGCCTTTAGACTCCCTGCAAAAGGGAAGAGGGCACAGAAGGGCAAGTATGAAGCCAAGAGCCAACTGTCAGATAACACAGCTAACTAACTGGCGATAGCATAAATCAGACAGGTACGTTATTTCCTTTTTTAAAATAATTAATTAATTAATTAATTAAATTTTGGCTGCATTGGGTCTTCGTTGCTGAGCACAGGCTTTCTCTAGTTGCGTTGAGAGGAGGCTACTCTTTGTTGCAGTGCGCGGGCTTCTCCTTGCGGTGGCTTCTCTTGTTGCAGAGCACAGGCTCTAGGGCATGTGGGTTTCAGTAGCTGTGGCATGAGGGCTCAGTAGTTGTGGCTTGCGGGCTCTAGAGTGCAAGTTCAGTAGCTGTGGCACACGGGCTTAGTTGCTCCATGGCATGTGGGATCTTCCCAGACCAGGGCTCGAACCCGTGTCCCCTGCATTGGCAGGAGGATTCTTAACCACTGCGCCACCAGGGAAGTCCAAGACAGGTATATTATGTCTATATCCACTTTATAGGTAGGTTAATTGAGACCCAGATAAGTGAAAAGATGTGCTCAGTATCACTTGGTACTGGTGGAAAGAGTCAGACCTATTTTCCCTTTACTAGGAATTTCAGGGCTCCCACTGTGGTATAATTCTATTGTAGACAGTGAAAGCAGTCCAAGCATTTAATGATACATGCGCACGCGCGCGCACACACACACACACACATTTAATGGTTTTTTAAAAAGTTATATCTGAGTATAAACATGTTTTCACCCTGTTATAATTTGCAGATCCAGGTCCAAATGTATATGTAAGTAGATAGGTCTGGTATCCCATGTTTTTCTAATTAGAGAGGTATTCTACTAGTCTAAACAGAAAGATACTATGTAACTAACCCTCTGTATCAGGCACAGAAAACCAGGCTACTTATTCAGGAGGAACATCCAAAGTGTACCTCACAACTGCTTCAGCTACCCTTGACCTCAGATACCTGGCTTTTGGCTCATAAGACTAGAATTTCTGCTAGTGGGATCTCAAGAAGCAAGAAGGATGTGCACTATCATGGCAGAAATGGATCAGGCATGATATCTGCTCCTTTGATGTAAAATTTTATAATCAAAGATTGACATGTGTGTATCTAATTGGTAGAGCATAGGTCACAGGCCTCCATCCTAGCTTCAAAACAGATTGAGAACATTAGCTTCTGGCTTCTACCTTGGGAAGGGTCAGATTTCTACGTTGGGGAATTAGCAAGCAAAAGCAGGATATTTAAAGCTTTTAGGCAGTCAAAAAGAAAATCACATAGCAAAACAGACATTGAAAACCCACTTCCTCTGCCCTAGATCAAAAATATAATGTTCATAAAACACATTGTATGTGGCCTTTTATAAAAATTAAAACAGTCTTGGGAGTGGTAACACGTATTCTTCCTGGTGGATTACTGCCATACTAAAACAATTAATGAAAATAGAGTGTATAACTTTCCTTTTAGCAGTCTTTTTACTTAGAAATATGCTTTGGGTCTATCTACAGCTATCAATAGATTTTCCTCACCACAATTATTTTAGATGTATACCGTCAGAGGAAATTATTTCTTGTTCCCAGTAATATAACAGGAACGTTGACCTAAAGAAACACCTTTCTGATTCAACACGTACATCAACAGTAACTTTAATACTGCAGTGAGAAAAATCTACATTTAGAACTGTACAAATTTTGCAGGAGATTAATAAGTAAAACACTTAAGAAAACTAATTTTCTTTCCTATAATGTCTATCACAGTAGCATCTACTAATAGAATTCCTCATTTAATGGTGAAGTTTGAAAATATTGCTATGCTCTATTTATGATAGTTTTTGATCTGCCCTATATAGTCTCTGCATTTAAATTATTTTTAAATTATATGCATAGATTTCTTTTTTAATATTCATTCATGTCTATATAAATATTGGTATCAAGGGCATTATTGATTTTTGTTCCAACTTATGGTTGGGTCTTTAGCTTATTGATTTTAGCGTGACTTCCCAGGTAGACCACTACACAAATTCCCAGAGCCCTACACCTTTCTCCTGGATTTTCTAGTAATTTGGACATGGGGAGAGTTAATCAGAGCCCAAGCAAAGTCTGTGGCCAGTTAGGCATTCCTCTTACCAGTCAGTGAGGGAGACTCTAGCTGCGGATACAATAGTCTGCACAAGACACCTTGGGTAAATTCGGCTTATGCCCCAAAACAAGAGGTAGGAGTGTTACTGACCAGGGGTTTTGGCCTCCTTAATCAATAGAAATTGATCAGAGGCCAGACAAGAAATTCAAGCAAGGTTTTATCAGGGCCTCTGCTGCAGCAGGGGGGAGCAAGAACAAACAACAGGCTTCCTTGCTTGCTCGCTCCCTGAGTCGGGGATAACCTTGTTCCTTATATGGGGTGAGGGTAACGGTGAGTCCAGGGGTCCAGCTGGAGGGGTGGCTTAGGTGGTTTGCCCACCCCTTAGCTGGTGTTGTGTGTTGGGGGCATGCACAGTACCTGCTTTTGCTCCCTACCCCCTGCTTTTGCTCTGGGTTCTTCAAAAGTGGCAGTTGGATTTTTTTGGTCTTTGTATCTTTTGTCCAGAAGTTGCCCTAACTGCATATGCATGCAGTTATTTTTAGTCCCATCTAGTTTCTTTGTATTTTGTTGCTCGAGGAGAGGTGTGTCCAGGTGCAAGCACTGCAGCACTGCAGCAAAGAGTCCCAGGTCCCAGCCCATATCAGGAGGTGGACACTCAGTGAGCAGAGGCGGTGGTTATGCAGTGACTCAGCTCTCACAGGACTGTTGCATACCCAAAACGTTTCTTTCAGGTCCCTTTGTCAGATTTCACACTCAGCTCTTTTAGGGCAGTGGACCCACTTCTTTCTTTAGCAAACTCCTTACTAGACAGTATCCATTTTATCCTTCTGTTTTTTAGTTTAAAAAAAAAAAAAAAACAAAACAACAAAAGGGCTTCCCTGGTGGCGCAGTGGTTAAGAATCTGCCTGCCAATGCAGGGGACACGGGTTCAAGCCCTGGTCTGGGAAGATCCCACATGCCGTGGAGCAACTAAGCCCGTGAGCCACAACTACTGAGCCTGCGCGTCTGGAGCTTGTGCTCCGCAACGGGAGAGGCCACGACAGTGAGAGGCCCGTGCACCGCGATGAAGAGAGGCCCCCGCTCGCCGCAACTGGAGAAAGCCCTCACACAGAAACGAAGACCCAACACAGCCAAATATAAATAAATAAATAAATAAATTTATTAAAAGAAAAAAAAAAGATCCCAGCTTTATGTGGGTACATGGCTGCCCACTGAAAGTACATTTCCCAGCCTTCCTTGCAGTTGGATATGGCCATGTGACCAAATTTGGACCAATGGAATGTGAACAGAAGATATGAAGCAACTTACTTCAAAGTCATCTTCTAAATAAAGATAAGTTGTTTGCCTCTGTCTTTCTCAGTTATCAACTTCCTGAGGGCTGAGACGTGGATGTGGCCATGACCCAGGTTTTACCATAGAGATAAGAACAGCCCTCTAGGGGATGACAGAGCAAAAAGATGCAATAGATCAACCTTACCAGCCTGGAAAACTCAACCCTGTAGTGATATGAGAAAGGCTGTGTGATTTAATTCACTGTATTTTGAGATCTCACAGCCTTAAGTAGCATGACTGGAGTGGGTTCCAGGACCCTGGGGTATCCTTCATCTAAGTTCTCTTCTGGATCCTCCCACTACTATTTTATTTTTAACTTTATACTTCTTTTCCGTTTTTTAAAAATTTATTTTATAATTAATTTTTATTGGAGTATGGTTGCTTTACAATGTTGTGTTATCCGCCACTGCACAGCAAAATGAAATGAATCAGCCGTACACATACACTACTACTATTTGATTCTATTTCAATAACAAGGAGATTCTACTTCTTACTTTCTTCTCCTTTAGTCTCTTCTTTACTTTTATGTTCTCACCACTCCCCAACAGTATTACCATTTTCGTTATAACATCTCTTCAAATCCGATTTATACGATTTTTCTATTTTCTTCTCAGGAAAATAAAAATTCTTTTTTTGTTCTTTCAAAATGAACTTTGATAACCTTTTAAACTGCGAATCAAATTTTTCAGTAACTCCAAAATTAGTTTCTATTTCTCTGAGGGCCAGGAGAGTTTAATCTTCAGATCATTTCAGATACTAAGGGGAGCTATTTGTAGTTTTTCTTCTGATATATGAAAGAAAGGAAAGGAAGATGCCAAACAGCAAATTTCCATATTCAATCTATAATCCAGTATTTTTCCAGTGCCCACGAGTCCCTCTGCATATCTAAAGAGCATATATTACTTACATAATTTATAAAATGCAATAGCATGAATCTTCCACCATTGACTGTAAGAGTGCTTTTTCTTTCACAAAACACTTCTCTTTCTTCTAATTTCCACAGCATATACAGATAGGTTCAATAAAATTCTAAAATATTAGTACAGAGAGAGATTTAACGGAGTATTTGTTTTGGTTTCTGTATTTCCGGGTAAGGGCCTGAGAACCAGACTAGCTGGGCAGCTTACTCAAGCTGATAGGGCGGGGGGCAAACGGCAGGCGGGAAGTGAACCCAGCTGGGTGGCTTTCATAAAATGCCTTCTACTTCTCTGCATGTTTATTGTTCTTGAAGGGTAAGCTTGTCATTGACTGTCAGTGTAAAAACAATAGTGTTATGATAGCAACTGACAGTTTTTTGAATTTTATAATAGCCAGTATATAAATTAACAGAGTTCAAAGGTCCCAGTTTAAAATCTCTGAGGCGTTCAGCACTCTGGATCCTTCTCGTATCTCGTTAATACTGTACTCTGATACAAGCACAACAGTGATTCAGAGTCTGTTTTAATTAATGTGTTCTTCACAATTCACAACCTAACTTCTCTTCTCCTTTGCTTCTTTCTCTCTGTCAGCAGAATATGTACTTGTTGGAAAAACTTCTTTTCCTTTATCTAAACTACACACTGCGTGCTTCTCATCCTTGTCACTTTCATTTTCTATTAAAAAAATGGAGTACAGTTTCTTTTGATCTCCTTTTCAGAAACTTGTCAGTAAGGGTAGCATAGTAACTGTCCTGTGGGCTATGTGCTATGGATGCTTTTTTTGTTGTTTTATAGTTTAAGACTACTGATTGATGGCTTGCATATTCAGTGCACTGACTCTTACATTCAGACAGCTGTTATCTGTAATAACCAGACCAGGGAGGCAGCTTGTTTGCCTCTCCACTCTCTAGTCTCAGCAACAACAAACATCATTTTGCCAATTTTATTCCTTTCTTTCCATAGTAATTTCTTTCCTTTTATTTTCCCAAGCCGTTCATTTTACAGTACTCATAAGCCTCTCTAAATACCTCAAGATTGTCATGACTTTCCCTGTAGGTAACGTGAGGGGCATGCATAACTCCTATGTATAGACGTCTCTGACTTGATGTCCTTTTACTCCCACAGGTAGGGTTTGATGCTGTCCTTTGTGCAATCCTGTGGCCTTTCTCTTTTCGTTCCCTGGCTGCATCTCCAAAACTCTGAGAGCATTTTTTGGTACCCATAGTTTGTTTATCCTGTCTTTTAGAGGGGAGATATAAAAGACATAGGTAAATATATAATCTGAACAAGCAGTGCGTACATTTCCATCACCAATGCTATACTTCAATTTATGTTTTAAGTAAAGGTGTTAAAATGCCGTAAAGAAAATGAAGGTCTCTTTGACTACTCCCCAAATCTCATCACTTATACTCCTTCCCAGAGGCATCCTCTATCAAGGGGTCATTTAATATCATTCCATCCCAATTTCTGTATTTTCAAACATAAATGCATTTGTATAAACCATATATATTGTATTGGTTTGTGAGGTTTCTATTTACACAAATGGTAGCATGGGATAATTATCATCTTGCGATTTGCTTTTTTCCAATCATCGTTATGTTTTTTAAGATCTGTCTACTTCAAGATGTTAACTGTTATATATATCATTCTGTTGTGTGATTATACCCAATTTTTATTTAGTCATTTTCCTCTTGATATACATTCACGCTGTTTCTAATTTTTACTATTACACCAAAGGCTGTAGTGAACACACTTAAGTATGCCACTTAAGTGATTCATATGTGTGTGTATGTATATATATATATATATATATAGAAAGAGAGAGAGAGATTCATATATATATGATCATGATTCATATATATATATAGAGAGAGAGAGAGAGAAGTAAAATGGTAAAATGAATGCATTAAAGGATGTGTGAATTTCCATTTACTTACTTGCCACATATCTTTCCAAATAGGACATGTAAATTTTAACTCTCAAGAGTAGTGTATGAGGGGACTTCCCTGGTGGTCCAGTGGTAAAGTATCTGCCTTCCAACGCAGGGGACGCAGGTTCGATCCCTGGTCGGGGAACTAAGATCCCACATGCCGAGGGACAACTATGCCTGTGCACCACAACTACTGAGCTCACACCCCTCAACAAGAGAGCCCTCGTGCTGCAACTAAGACCCGACACAGACAAAAAAAATAAAGAAAATAAAATAATAAAATAAAATAAATAAATATTAAAATAAAAGAGTAGTGTATGAGAATATCCATTTCTCCACATCCTTCCCAATAATGAATGTAGATAGACTTGTAAAAATGATATATCAATGCTATGGTTTTAATGTGCATTGTTCTTATTAGTTCCTATTAGGAATAGGAAATATTTTCTATTATTTTGAAATATTGTTAATAAATGAACAAATGAAGTGGCAGACATAACCTTAATCTGAATCCTGAAATACCTCAATTTTCCCCTAAATGTAAGAAAGTCTCATTCATTCATTCATTCCTCTACTTCTGTTTATTGAATGCCTTCCAAGTTCCAGAGGTTATACCAGTTTCTAGGGTTAGAATGTTGCACAATGGCCCTGTTCTCTGAAGGAATGTACAATCTAGGGGGAGAAACAGATGTGTAAACACACAGTCACAGTAAAGCCAGATGAGTACCATTTTAGAGGGAAGTTGTAAGTGATGCAGGAAAATGCCTAGGACTCCTAAAGGAAAGAGAAGGTCAGTCATGGTACATAGATAGGAATGAGTCATGAAAGATGTGGGGTGAAGGGAGGTGAGATTGATAAAGCCTAGATAAAAAGTGACCCATGCAAAAGAACAACATGTGGACAGACTTGGAGACCAGGAAGCATAGCAGTTTCTCAGTTCTGTCAAAGAAATATGCAGGCTATTTGGGAGCAAAGCTAGATATTATCTGGTATTGGACCATGGAGAGCCTTTAATACCTTACACTTAAATACCTTCGATTTTTTTCTTTCTATAGAATA
Source organism: Balaenoptera musculus (assembly GCF_009873245.2). NCBI lineage: Eukaryota > Metazoa > Chordata > Mammalia > Artiodactyla > Balaenopteridae > Balaenoptera > Balaenoptera musculus. The sequence goes on from NC_045795.1 coordinate 88,290,544, forward strand.
TAGGGAACCATCAAAAGACTTCAAATAACATCATGACATCATCATAACTGAGCTTTGGGCAGAACCCTCCGGGAGCCGTGTAGGAGGAAGACTAGAGGGGCCGGAGAGGAGGCAGGTGTGATAAACTCACGGGTATGGAGAGTGAGCAACATGAAGAGATTTTAAAGAAGTACAGTCCATTGTACTTCATTTATTCAAATATGGAGCATTTACTGTTTGCAAGCACTGTTCTAAGGATTTGAGATACATCAGTGAACACATCAGAACAAGCAAAACAAAACAAACAAAACCATTTCTGCCCCTGTGGAGCTTACATTCTGCTGGTTGCAATTATTTATCATATCAACTGCATCAGTGAGGCCTGTGATGTAGAGATGAATTATGTTTGTACAGAAGAGAGTAAGAGTTTAGAACATTTGGATCTTTCAGAATTCGAGCCTCCTTAGGAGGACACTCAGTGAAGGCCAGCTTGTTCAAAGGGAGCCAGCAAACTTGCCTTGAGTAGCAGACGTATTTGCTAATGAAACAAACTTCATAAAATGGGTTTGGAGGAGAAAAATATTTGAGGTTATACTTAACGCTTAATGCTCAAAGTGTGGCGTGTTCTTCCTAAAATGTGACTCCTAAACATGAGACTTCTGTGATTGTGGATTGAAAGGAGATGCATGATCTCTAGATACAAGTATATAGAAGCAGGACCAACTTCTCCATCATGTTCGTGAAGTACCTCCCTTGTACCCAGGGCCCCTAATTCTTTCAGGGTCCCAAGAAAAAAGTTTTCATTTTTTTAATGAGAAGAAAAAATTAACTTTGGGGGTCAAAGAAAATAATACATAATACTAACACTTTCAATTTTATGACAATGCAGTCATAAAACTTATTTTTTAATGTTTTTTGGAGGAAGGAGCCCATGAAGGCAAAAGTACCTGGGTCCCAAGAAAGTCATAATGTGGCTTGGTATAAAAGGCTAAGACGGCATTCTGGGTTTTTTTTATTATTATTATTTTTTTGGGGGGGCTCTAGGCGCGCGGGCTCAGTAGTTGCAGCTCACGGGCTCTAGAGCGCAGGCTCAGTAGTTGTGGCGCACAAGCTTAGTTGCTCTGCAGCATGTTGGATCTTCCCAGAGCAGGGCTCAAACCCATGTCCCCTGCACCGGCAGGCAGATTCTTAACCACTGCGCCACCAGGGCTTCTCCTGTTTTATTTTAATATGTAAAATAACTTGTTTCATTTTTGCCTTAATGGCACTCTTTACGTTATTTAGCTTTCTTAGGAACTATCCATTCTCAATTTTAAATATATCCCAGTTAGATTGCATTAATGGTTGTCTGGTCCTCCCAATCTCTACTTCTTGAGCTATTTTAGATGATACAAGATAATACAGTGAAAAGATCTGCTAAGATCCGTGGTTGAATCAGAGCATTTAGAATCATGATAAAATTATTGATTCTAATCCTCAGATACCCATTCATATGGCTTGATCAAATTAAAAACTCAAACCTAGGCCTTTTACTTAGAAAAGTGCCTTATTTACTGAATCCACTGGGCATCACCATCTATCTCTGCTAAGTTTCCACCTACTTTTATTTTGAAGGCAGGATGGTCTTACTTTTCTCTCTTGGGATGAGTGAAAGCTTAGATCCACCTTGAGAACGTCTGACTGTAACTCAACTTTTCTGAGTCTCCAGCAAAGTTCTTGGTACAGTTCGTGAGTATCAGTGGCTCTTCCAAATGGCAAGGGTGATTTTTTTCCATTCATAGCTGTGCTTTATATTCTTCCCCCTACTTCTCCTATCAACAGAAGCAGGAACTGCTCCTCCATGGACCATATGTCTCTCGAAAAGTGGAGATCAGAGGCAAGGTTTTCCCGTGGCTTATTTCCACCTGAGATTTATTCAAAAGAAGCAGAGGCAAATCATTACTAGTGCAATGGCTGTATCTTATTAACACACGGCACTAGGATATTGTTATTATCAGGTTCAAATTATCAATATAAGTTGTTACTTTTGCTTTTTTTGTCATAGAATTTGCTAAACAGTTTATCTTTCTTCTCACTCTCCCTTCTCTCTTTCTTTCTTTCAAAAAACGCACTCCTCAATAATTGAAGATCGAGTTGTAGAAACTGTTGTAAATGCTAGGAAGCATCCCAACATTTGTCCCTAAAGAATTCCAGTTTATAAAATGTATTGCAAGCTACTCTGTCAACCTGTGCGTGATTTTATTTCTTAAAACCTAAGCTGAGAATTTGGTAGCAAAGATCTTTCACAAAAGCACTGTTCTCTGACTATAGAAAGTAGCCAGAATGTGGGGAGAAAACAAAATTAGAGTGTAAAAGTAGAGGGTCTGGGGCACCACTTAGAGGCATGGTGCTTTATAATACATTTATCCATGTATTTCCTAGCGTGTTTCTTCCTAATGAGACATTGTGGTAACCAGGGTCCCAAGTCTAGGAAAGGTTAGACTGTTTATCTTCATTATCACAAGTCCTGAGGAACTTAATAGGCTTCAAGACACATGCTGAATGGTTTCTGTCCTACATAATCGAGTGTGCTATACTTCCAACCAAGATAAAAACCTCAGGATATATTTTTAAGATATTTCTGTGAATGCATACCATAGTTTCAGAGGGTTGATTAAGCTTGGTACTATCACTCTTCTCTGAAAATGTAACATCATTTCTGATAAGAGTTCAGTTTGTCCAATCCAAAAAGGAAGAATCCATTTTATTTTAAATTGAGCAATGACTTATGAAATCATGTTTTACAAGCTGAAACTAAGTTCATTATTTTTATCTTAATAATAATCATGAGCTGTCTCTCCTTTGAATTGTGAAGATGATAAGACCAAGGTATGATCAGTCACTAGTACAATTTGCATGTGTTTTCCCTCTAATGATGGTGAGTTCATTGAGATCCACTCCTCAGTATTTGCGTGTTTCTTTTTGTGTACAGCTCTACATGTGTTAGATTGCTGACTCTGGTGAAGTTGGAATCTGAGACTTGAACTGAAGTTAAATGAGCTTCAGCCTGTAACCCCTTCATGGCGGGTATCACAGACAGATGTTTGCCACATGCTAAAACCCATTTAGTAATTTCATTATTCATAAACATTCTTCTCAGGTGGGCAAAGAGGATGGGTTGACTGGTGCTACCAGTGAGTATGCAGATTTTGAGATGATCGGTGTGTCTCAGTATTCCAGGCTAAATAAAATTGTCAAGTTGTTGCTGATAAATGCTGTGTCAAAAATCCTTAAAAATGGGGGCATCTGCTTTTTTATCCATACATCCAAGACATCTATCCATCCACCTACCTACACACCCACTCATCCATACATTCATTCATTAATAGAGCACACATGAATTGAGTCTTCATTGTTATGCCAACCATATGTCAAGCACAGGTCTAAGTACTGAGGCTAAAATAGTACATAAGCATAGGGCTCTTGCCTTCCTGGAACTTGCAGATTTGTGGGGGAAACAGATTGGTATATGTAAATAAGCAATTAAAATACATTATTGTATGCAGAGAGATAAAGGTAGTCAAAAGATGCTATGAGAGGACTTGTAGGGGCAATAAACACAAATCTAAAAGGGAGGGAGATCAGATAACTTTCTGGAGAAGGTGGCATATGAGCTAAGATCTGAAGGGAGGAGGGGACAAAGAGAGTACCAGAGGAAACAGCTAATACAAAGGCCTGGACATGTGCAAAAGTAATACATTTTAAGGACCTGAAAGAAGTTTGGAAAAGGTGGGCTATGATGTGCAAACTAGGAAATAATGAAAGAGTACGCATTATAAGGCTGTTTGGGGGTGACATCATCTCCCAGGTGCATTGGGGTGCGGTCTGCTGGAAGTACTGATCAGAGAGTGTGGGTGATTACAACTGGCCTTCTGGTTTAGTTTTTGTGGTCACATTATTTTAAATTCATTATAAAAATATATTCTCTCTTTCTCCATTAATCAACGTGTTTAATTTGTATAATCTTCCTTTTTGCAAAAGGGATTTAGAGTCGTTTCTAAGCATATAAAATATAACAAAACTGCATGAATTTAAAGCAGAGTGCAAGGAGCCAAAGGAAAAACCACAATTGGGATACATTAAATATTCCTACAGAGGCATATTCTACTATCTACAATCAGCTCCATGGGAATAATGATGACAGTTGGAGTCAAGGATTTTGGATTTTTGTGATGTGGCAGGCAGTATCCTAAATGCATTGTACCTGTTAACTCATTTAGTCTTCTGAGACCTTGCTACTCAAAGTGTGGTCCGCAGAACAACAGCATCAGCATCACCTGGAACTTGTGAGAAATGCAGAATCTCTGGCCTCATCCTAGATCAGCTGAATCAATCTATATTTTAACAAAGGCCCAGGTGATTCCTCAGTACATGAATGGTTACCAAGAACTGGACTAAGAGACATTTAGTGTTATTAGATGTTCATTCTACAGATCAGGAAACCAGGGTTCTGAGATAATAATTAACTTGCCCAAGACCAACACTTAGCAAATGCAGGGGAAGAATTTGACTGTATTTGGAGACAGGGTCTTTAAGAAGGTTATTAAGGTTAAATGAGGTCATAGTGATGGGACCCTAATCCAATAGGACTGGTTGCTTATAAGAGGAAGAGGTGTGTTTGCAGCGGAAGGGTCATGTGAGAACACAGTCAGAAGGTGGCATTTGCAAGGCAAGGAGAGAGGCCTCAGAAGAAACCAAACCTGCCAACACCTTGATCTTGGACTTCCAGCCTCCAGTGCTCTGAGACAGTACATTTCTTTTGTTTAAGCCACCCAGTCTGTGATCTTTTGTTACCACAACCCTAGCTGACTAATCCAAGACCTAATAGAGGAACTGGCAAGTGATTTAAGCAAGGGAGACAGAGGAATTAAATGTAAGTGCATGCGTTTGGGGAACAATGGAGACTGGGGGAGCCATTGTTGGTATACAGAATTGTAGGACCAGTGTTGCCCAACTTCCTAATCTTTAAAGAAAAAAAAAAAAAGAGCTTTCAAGTAAGATCTGTTCTTTTTTTTTTTTTAATATTTATTTGCTTATTTGACTGCACCGGGTCTAGTTGTGGCACGTGGGAACTTCGTTGCGGCATGTGGGATCTAGTTCCCTGACCAGGGATTGGACCTGGGCCCCCTGTATTAGGAGCACAGAGTCTTAACCACTGAAACACCAGGGAAGTCCCAGATCTGTTCTTTTTAAAAATAATATTTGTATTTATTTTAAAATTCGTAAGCATTTCATGGTCCATGCAAAACACATCTGGGGGTTAGATCTGGCCCATGTGGTCACCAGTTTGTCACCTCTTTGGCCAGGCTGTTAACAACTCTGTATAATATAAGCAGGGAAAGAGCATTTGGCCACAGAATCATCTTGCTTTTACAACACATCATCCAAGTGATGCAACTATAATATAAGCATTTTTACTCAGGTAAGCTCCATAGATACTATACTCAAGAAAACTGCCTTAAAATATGCAAGATATAACTGTAAGACCTTGACATTACATGTATAATATATTGAAGGAAGCCAGAATAGCTATTGCTAAAAATGCATTTCATTGACTGTTCCATCTGCAAATGTTGTGCCATGATGATAATCAATCAGGATAAATCACACAGCTACTCAATTAATTCATCCATAAAGAAAAGTGGTCATTAGAGTATTGAAGTCAGCAAGGCTTAAGTCAGTTGCCCACGGCATCTGTATTTGTGGGATATGAGGCCTTAATGGTAGTCCGACAGAAATTTTAAAAACACCCAAATCAGCATTTTCCAGAACTATCCTTTTCAATAGCATTCTCCATGATCTCCAAGGTCATATGAGTAGTTAAGAATGTATTTCCTTATGCATTTATAAATTGTTGGAGCCTTCTGGAGGAAGTTTTAAATAACTTCTTTGTGCTACTTGCAACTCTGTAAACTCTAAATTTGAAATGCCAACTTTTTTGCTAGAAAGTAGTTTAATATTGGTGCTGGTCAGTAAGATTTCCTTGCTTGAATTTATTACTTGATTACATTTTACTAATCTATTACTTTTATCACTTTTGTTGCTTGGTTGCAGGACTCACTCCATAAACCATCTCTGGTGAAAGCGTTTACCTCTTACCATAGACACTGTTCTTTCTTTTAATTTATTTTTTATTTTCTTTATTGAAGTGTAATTGATTTACTATGTTGTGTTAGTTTCTGATGTACAGCAAAGTGATTCATGTATATACATGTATATATATATCTCTCATATTCTTTTCCATTATGGTTTATTACAGGATATTAAATTTAGTTCCCTGTGCTATACAATAGGACCTTGCTGTTTATCAATTCTATATATATTAGTTTACATCTGCTAGTCCCAAACTCCCAATCCAACCCTCCTCCATCCACCCCGCCCTTGGCAACCACAAGTCTGTTCTCTATATCTGTGAGTCTGTTTCTGTTTTGTAAATAAGTTCATTTGTGTCATATTTTAGATTCTACATATACGTGCTATCATGTGGTATTTGTCTTTCTCTTTCTGACTTACTTTGCTTAGTATGATAATCTCTAGTCCATCCATGTTGCTGCAAATAGCATTATTTAATTCTTTTTTATTGCTGAATAGCATTCCATTGTGTATATATATATATATATATATATATATATATATATATATATATACATCTTCTTTATCCATTCATCAGTCGATGGACACTTCGGTCATTTCCCTATCTTGGCTCTTGTAAATAGTGCTGCTCTTAACGTAGGGGTGCATGTATCTTTTCAAATTTGTCCGGATATATGCCTGGGAGTGGGATTGCTGGATCATATGGCAACTCTATTTTTAGTTTTTTAATATTTATTTATTTTATTTTATTATTTTCTTTTTTTTTTATTTGGCTGTGTCAGGTCTTAGTTGCAGCACATGGGATCTTCGTTGAGGCATGCAGGATCTTTTGTTGCGGCGCGTGGGCTCTTCGTTGCGGTACGGGGGCTTCTCTCAGGTTGTGATGCGCGGGCTTCTCTCTAGTTGTGGCACATGGTCTCCAGAGCTCATGGGCTCTGTAGCTTATGGCTTGCGGGCTCAGTAGTCGTGGTGCATGGGCTTAGTTGCCCCCCGGCATGTGGGATCTTAGTTCCCCGACCAGGGATGGAACCCGTGTCCCCTACATTGGAAGGTGGATTCTTTACCACTGGACCACCGGGGAAGTCACTATTTTTAGTATTTTGAGAAACCTCCATACTGTTGCCCATAGTGACTGCACCAATTTCCATTTCCACCAACAGTCTAGGAGGGTTCCCTTTTCTCCACACCCTCTCCAGCATTTGTTATTTGTAGACTTCTTGATGATGGCCATTCTGACCTGTGTGAGCTGGTACCTCGTTGCAGTTTTTTTTTTTTAAAGATTTGGAGAAACTTTTTTTTTTAAATTAATTAATTAATTAATTAATTAATTTATGGCTGTGTTGGGTCTTCGTTTCTGTGCAAGGGCTTTCTCTAGTTGCGGCAAGTGGGGGCCACTCTTCATCGCGGTGCATGGGCCTCTCACTATTGCGGCCTCTCTTGTTGCGGAGCACAGGCTCCAGACGCGCAGGCTCAGTAATTGTGGCTCACGGGCCTAGTCGCTCCATGGCATGTGGGATCTTCCCAGACCAGGGCTCGAACCCGTGTCCCCTGCATTGGCAGGCAGATTCTCAACCACTGCGCCACCAGGGAAGCCCCCTCGTTGCAGTTTTGATTTGCATTTCTCTAATAATGAGCGATGTTGAGCATCTTTTCATTTGCCTGTTGGCCATCTGTATGTCTTCTTTGGAGAAATGTCTCTTTAGGTCTTCTGCCCATTATTTTATTGTGTTGTTTTTTGTTGTTGTTGTTATTGAGTTGTATGAGCTGTTTGTATATTTTGGAAATTAAGCCCTTGTCAAAGACACTGTTCTTATTACCCATTTCCTGGATTTTTTCAGTAACAACTAATGGTCTTAAGGCTTTCCAGTCTTGCCTTACTCTAAAACATGTTATTACTATTTCTTTCTAAGGAAAAGTTTATCACAGATTTTGGATTGAGGTACAAACAACATAGGCTAGTATTCATGATCTTCCATGCTCTCACCACAACTTGCCACCCCAATATTATCTTCCTAGGCTCCTTTTCTGTTACCTTCTGCTGCAGTGAAAATGACTCATCGCTCATGGAATTATGGGCTTTTCTCCAACAATTCCAGTGCCCATACTGTCACCTGTCAATTTTGGAAAAAATTTGGTAGATGCTTTGCTTGGTGGTATATATAGAATTGTAAATTTTGTTTAGTTTTTTTCTTGCTTCAAATATTTCTACTGCTCTGTTTCTCACTTTTCCTTTTGGTATTTTGATATCATGTGTGTTAAAACTTGTAATTGCCCCACAGTTCTTGAATGGTCTGATTTTTTTTTAATTCTTTTTATTTTTCTTGGCATTTTATTTTAGGAAGTTTCTATTGTTGTATCTTCAGGATCACTGATTCTTTCCTCAACTATGTCCAGTCTTCTGATGAGCCCATCAAAGGCATTCTTCATTCTGTTACAGTTCTTTTGATTTCTAAAATTTCCTTTTGTTTCCTAGAGTTTCCATTGCTCTGCTTACATTACCCATCTGTTCTTACATGTTATTTCCATTAGAGCCCTTAACTTATTAATCATATTTGTTTTAAATTCCCTATTGGATAATTCTAATATCTGGGTCATATCTGAGTCTTATTCTGGTGATTATTTTGTCTCTTTAGATTTTGTTTTCTTACTCTCTTTTGTCATGCCTTACAGTATTTTGTAGAAAGCCAAACATGTTTTATTGGGTAGTAGGAACTGAGGTAAGTAGGCCTTTAATGTGAGGATTTATGGTAATCTCACTAGGAGAGAGGCTGTATTTAATATTTGCTGTAGCTGTATGTGTCAGAAGCTTCAAATTCCTCTAACGACCTTGCTTTTGTCTCCCCTCTTGACTCTGGCTTCCCTAAGAACTTCTGTTCAGAGAAAGGCTCTTTCAACTCTTTCTTGCAGCACTGTTATCATATTGGAGCTTGATGTGGAGTGAAAGTGTAGGGGAAGGAAAGCATTATGTAATCCTCCAATTAAATCTCAGTGTTCTAATGGGCCTGTTTCCTAGGACTGTGGTATTCTTGGTACAGATTTTCCCCCCACTGCTCTGTACTCCCTTCCCTGACTGTGGCATTCCCAATCTATTTCCTTGAAGTCGTAATCCCTATTGACTATGTTTTCCCCCTTAGGTGAGATAGGAAAGCGAAAGAGAGCATGAGTAGGAGGAATACTGAGATAAACTTTTAGCAAAATCTTTTCCTCTGGACAGACAGCCTTTATTATGGAGAAGGCTCTGGGCTCTTTCTAGTTGGTTATTCTTCCCTTTCTCCTGCCAGAGTCATGAGGGGTCCTTTCCAGATCTTCCATAAGAACCAGGTAGTGTTTCTAAATATAGTGCCCTATGGTGTGAGGCCCCCACTAGTACAGTCCCCAAGGGTTCCTCACTCTCACACTAGTTCATACTCAGCATCCAGCAATTTGTCAAAATTAAAATCTAAGTGTTCCCACCAGTAGAGGGCTCCAGCGGCTTCTGCTCCAGGTAAACAGATCTCAAGTATTCTTCTCTGAATGCTCCCGGTGAATCCAAGAAAAGTCATCAATTTTCAGCTTGTTCAACTTTCTCTTGTCATAAGCCAAGTTGATGTCTGAGCTCTCTACATGTGGGAGCAGAAACCAGAAGCCTAAGGTTTCTGTAAAATCAGAATTTTTTTATGACTAGAAGATGTAAAAGTATTCTAACGTATGCCGAGAGTACCCTGGGTGAGAAGATGTCAGCTACTGAAGGCGGTCTCCAGTCTTTCCAATTCTACTGAAGTTCTTGGAGATAAAATGACTTCCTCAAGCAATCACAGCCTTGAATGAAATCTGTGCCCCATTGATGCTTGCTGAAGTTAACAGGGACACAGTTGCGATTGAACCTGAAGGCTGCAGTGCGGTTTCTATTAACTTATGCATAGTTCACATGAGCCCAGCATCAATGGTTTTTGTGTAACAGTGATATCTTCTTTGAGCTGATAATCTAGCTAGAGGTACTCCATTGGTTATCTATTCTGAGTCTCGACAATTCCGTCCTCCATTATAAATTCTTCAAGAGCAGCAAGGTCCATGTGATACAAAACAGGTATATTTGGATAAAGAGAGAGACATTTTACTAAATGAGACACAAAAGGCTTAGAACTTAAAACTTTATATATTTAATATTCAAACAAGCCTATGAGGATGAAACCTTATAAATCCTCCTTACTCTCCTTGTGAGGGAGCAACGTGAGTCTTAGCGAGGCTCAGAATTGAACAACATTTCAAGAATTGAATGAGTAGTAGAGTCAGTAGAAGCCAGGTCTGTCTAATTTCAAATATCAGAGCAACCCTTGAAAAATGGTAACTTTCACCTTATTGTGTGTCTCCATTGCCTCCCACTACCAGTATGATCACCTCCGGTGGAGCCAATATAGAGCTGTAGATACACAATCAGTTTCTCAGTGCTACTGTAACAAATTACTGTAAATTTAGGGGCTTATACAATACAAATTTTTTATCTTACAGTTCTGAAGGTCAGAGTCCGAAATGGGTCTTTCTGGTTAAAATCAAGGTATCCTTAAGACTACATTCCTTCTGAAGGCTTTAAGGGACAATCCCTTTTGTTGTTTTCTCCAGCTTCTAGAGGCTGTGCACATGGCTTGGCTCTTAGTCTCCTTCCTCCTTCAAAGCCAGCAAGGCTGGGCTGAATACTTCTCATGCTGCCATCTCTCTGTTCTCCCTCTTCTGCCTCCTTCTATACTTTTAAGGACCCCTGTAATTACACTGAAGCAATCTGATAATCGAGGATAATCTCTATTTTAAGGTCAGCTGATTAGCACCCTTAACTTTCATTTGCCATATAAACAAACATATTCACTGTTCTGGGGATTAGGCCATGGACATATTTTGGGGGACCATTATTCTGCCTACCATAGATAGATAGATAGATAGTTAGAGAGGTGACAGACAGATATTCTTCCTTCAGTACATAGCTGCCAGGGGCAGGGGGCAGTGGTTCAAGAGTGGGACACCATTAGAGATTAAGGCAGTATAGAGCAATTAATTTATTAGGTTCAAATTTTGGCCATCAAAATAGAAGACACAGATTGATGGAAGTCAGATACATCCAAGAAAGTTATATTGAGTTGGGCAATAAAGAACTGCATAGATATTGGATGAACCAGGAAGGGACCCTCATGAAAGGAGGAACAAAGAAGAGGTCATGTGTGCAGCACAGGACTGGAACCAGCTCTAATGGACCAGAATGTCATGTTGGTAAATACTGATAAAAATGTGGTTAGAAAGAGTATGATACAATTCTGGTCACCCTAGACAGGGAGTTCTAATGGAATGATAATTTAAAACAAATCCAAGAATGTGGTGTATGAATTGTCCTGGGGTTCAGAAAACCTGTTGGCAATCAGGAGGGGTTTCGTTACAACCATAACGCATAACATTACCATGTTTGTAGAACAAAAATTGTCAAATATAAGCAGTTTTCTGTGGTTCACCCTAAAAGCCTCTAGAGGCCCATTATTAGAAACGGTGGTAGGAGGTGAGGAGGAGGTAGAGGATATTCAGTGATGAGAAAATTGTTCTTTAAAATCACCACAAGAGGGTGGTAAGGAATCATGCTTTATGTCTGCACGCCAACAGAATCGTTGTTTTTCTTCACACACAAAAATAATTGTTAAAATGTGTTATAAGATGGAGTGTTGAAAAATGTTTTCTTTCTCATTTACGTTTATTAATCATATTTAAAATAGCATTGTTTGCATCCTCAGAGTGTGTTGGGTGCTAGCTGGACATCGTTCATGCAGAGACACCACATAAAAGCACATATCTCCATTTTCCGTGTGCACCTGGACACACTTAAAATGCAACAGATTCATGCATAAATTATGAGCACCTCATCACTGTCAAACTTCTCATCTATGATGAGGAATTAAATAGAATTTTAAATGGAGAAATCTCTATGTTAAATCCATTTCCCCTTCCTGTTTATGAAATGAAATATTGAAGTGAACTTAAGGGAGTGGACTTGTGGTTCATGCTCAAACGTAAGTCAAGCTCGTACTGCTTACTGTTCCCAGTGACCTTGATCAAATTGCTCAGCTCAGCTGGGAACTGAATTGTGTATCTAGACGATTAAGCAGTGCCGCCTGGAATTTTGGAGTTAAACACACCTACCATGACTTGCTATGGCATTGATACTGTGTTCTTTTTAATTAAAATGGTAATCTCCATTCTGCAAAGGGAAGCCTCAGAGGCTTGAAAACTTGTTTATTCTATCCTTCTTGTATTGATTTCCCTTTTTTTCCCATTTCTCTCTTTATGACTTAAAAATTGCCAGACTTTTTAATAGAGATATATTTAATTTCTCTAGAGTCTTCTGAGTCTTCTTTCTTATTGTTTGTGCACCTGTGTGTGAGTGTATCCGTGTGTGCATTTGTGATGTGGGTGTGGCCTCTTGCCTAAGGCATGTGTGTGCATCTCTGTGTTAGCGTTGTGTTTCATGTTATCTGCATGTGTGCATGTGTATGTTGCACATGTGAGTGTGTGGATGTGTGGCTGTATGAAGTATGTGTGTTGCATGTGCACATGCATGGTCATGAATTGGGTGGTATGCACCACATTCCTTACATTCATGTGTGTGAAGGTAGGTGTGCATTATGGTCAGTTCATGTGTGATATGTGTGCCACATGTCTGTGATGGTATTTGTATTTGTGTACATGTGTACGTTCTTGATGTGTGTGTGTATTTGTGACATTTTGGTGGGTAGGCAGGGAGACTTCAAACTGTGTTTTTGTGTGTTTGTGTGTATATGTGTGTGTGTATGTGTACATGTGCACAGAAAGGTAAGGAACTAGACATTGTCATTAGAAGCTGGTTCATAGTTAGGCACCTTTCTCTGTGCCAAGAAAAGGCAGCATGCTGTTTGCACCCATCTTTGAGTTCAATAGGAAATGCTTTTAAATCTAGTGGCTGGAACTACTACTGATTTGGCCTTTCCTCTCTTCCCACCATAAGACTTCTTTTTACTGTATTGTGTAAGAACCCTTTTTAAGCCCCACCAACACTCCCCTTAATTTTCATTTCTGCTGTGTGAAATTTGTACTCAAATTTAAGAGCACGTGAGAGTAAGAGCACAGGTGATTCATCAGTATGTGAAGACAATGTAATTGTTCTATTGCTTCACAGTCTTACTTCCTTTGGTATTTTACAGGTTTTGCTCTTAGGTAATATCATGAAGGACTTGGAGTTTCTTGAGAAAAGAAAGGTGTAAGCTAGCCTTTGAATTGATCATTTCACTAATACGATATTTAATTAACCTCAGCAGATTCTTGAAAGGAAATATTTTCACCTAATTTTTTTAAGGCTCAGTTTATGCCTCCCTGTAATATACACTCAGTATTCTTTGGCAAAAATGCCAGAGTAGACCTTGCAAGTCCTTTTTCTTAGAAAGAATTTTCTTTTTTTCCTGGTTAAGCTAGCTTTCCAAACTAACTTTCGCTAGTTTTAGAATATTGTAAAAAGAGCAATGACTTTGCAGTCAGAGAGGCCCAAGATCAAATCCTGGAACAACCACGTATCAGGTTAAACTCCTGGCCTTTGAAACTATTTATGACATCGTATGAATACCTACAATATTTTGATCAACCCTGTAGAATAAGGAGCCAGATTATACACTGTTTTGTGTTTCGCTCTCTCTGTTTCTCTTTTTTTTTTTTTTTAACAGGAATAGGTTTAGCTTCCTTTTTTACTGTATCCCGCATACCAGTAAGTTATGTAGTAGGTTTGCCATAAACTCGTTGTCATTGAAATTTTACAAAGAAAACTTTCCAAAAACTGGTAGTATTCAGACAGGTTATATTTGAAAGATGTTGATGTAGTTGATTTTCTGCAAAGAGCCAGGACACTTCAATTCCACATTGTCCAAAATAGTGAATTTTCTGCTTCAAAACAAGAACACTGAAGCTACTGAGAGACAGGATTTGAGTGAGATATTGCTTAACTATCAGAAGTTTCTAGAAATGGACAAGATTTTCAAATAAATACTCCAAAGGAGCACAGAAGTTTAGGTCATCTTTTAATTCATATTCAATAGGAATATGAGCTACCTCTTTGAAGGAAATGCAGGCAGATTGTTTCTTAGCTGACAATATCAAAACCAAAAGTCAGAAATGTGAATAACATGAAAAACAATAGATCAACAGGACACTTCCGTTATGAACTTGATTGGTTCTTCTTGATCCATGGCTACTCTCTCTATTCTGATCCCGATTCTTGATTTATCAGTTCACGTTTCTTCCACTTTAGATTAGTTCATTCTTGATCCCATATTCTTCTTACCCATTTGTGCCTATAGCTAATCTGATAGGGTGATGTCTACTACCTACATGGTTTAAAGGACACCTTTCAGATCTATATGCATTTTCCAAACTCAGTTCAAGTCAACTGATGTTTGATCAATTTCCAGTATGCAGAACATAGTTTTAGACTCTGAAGATACACAATGACAATTTTCTGCCCTATACATAATTTAGCTATAGCCCCTTAGGTATAACCAAAAAAACTAGAAGATGTATGGCTTCCAGTTAATTATCTCACTATAATACTCAGCTGCTCAGTGAAGTGGTCAAATGCAAAAATAAAAAACAAAATATTTTTAATAAAAGAAAAAAGTCTCCTTTTACTTCACTGCTCTTGAGGTAGCCTGCTCTTATGATTTCATCTACATGTTTACACAGATTAGCGGATGAAAAGAAGAGTGATAGTAAATTAGCAAATGTGTGTTTTTGTGTTCTTCCAGTCATAGCTAGTTCTACTGTAATCATTACTGAGTCCACATGGGACCGTGACCTTGTGTCACATTGAGTCCATTTCTTTAAGAGCCATGCAATCTTCCCTAACTCAAACTCACTCTTCTACTTTAGGAACAGAAGGGACAATGGGAAATTATACTAAAAGATGTAACAATACAGTTGAATATCGTTCCTGATTGCAGATATGTCTGGATAAGGACAGACACATTCAGTGTCACTAATAAGATGCAGAGAAATGTGTGGAGTAAACCATGGCTGATTTTTACGTACATGAGCACCTTGCCTGGGTACTTTTTCCAGACCTACTTCAGTCTTATTCACTTTATGCCATTTATCTTCAACCAATTCTATTTAATCAACAGCTGTTGAGTAACTATCCAGTGCTGAAAACTATGAGTTGTAGGCAGATCTTAACACAATCTGGTGAATAGTAGCACACAATAAATAGTTAAGATTAACCACTGAATGAAAAGCTGAATGAAGGAATGCAGAGTTTCTCAGACATGGAGATACTCTTCTATTTACCTTCCACTGATTCCTGCGTGTAGCTGACATTTATGGGCCCATAGTTAGACCTTTTGTTGATGGTGCCTTTCTTGTTGGCCCTCTGGGCCCTCTCTGCCTGTGTAGTACTCTGGTGCCTGCCTACTCTCCTCCTGGAATCTTCTACACCTCTGTTTGTCTAGACCTTTGTTATCTGCTAGCTCATTTCTGCTTGGCTGGAATCCCATGCCAGGACCTTCTTGACTAAATGATTCTGTGTTGTCTGTTACTAGCTTCAAATTTAGGGCACTACATATAAAAGCCTGAACCACTCATTTATTCAACCACTCCATTTTTCAAGAAAGGTAATGAGCATCTATTAAGTTCTAGGTCATGCTACACAAAGGGTATCCCACATTCAGTAGAAAGCACTTCCTACTTGGAAAAATGGACAAAAGGACAAGGAAACTGTTAATTTCCAAATTTCCAAAAGACACCTGGCTTGAGCACTAAAAACCTATACTATACATAAAAACCCATTCTTAAAATCTCTAAAATAGTGTCATACTTGAAAAGTATCCAATGCATGATTTCTGATGATGTCAGTGGATATTTGCCAAAGAACATTCTATTTTTTTAGATGGACAAAATCTATTCTATTAAGTCAATATGGAATAAATTGCATCAAACAAAGTCATGGTGGTGATTGGAATTACAAGAATTAAAACAAAGTGGTATTTTAAGGCATAAATTAACTCAAACTAAACTAGTAATACTGATAACACTTTGTAGAAGACCTGCTTAAACGGTAGCTAGTAAGTATTTTAATTTATCAGCGTTTAAAATGGTGCCTCTAAAGAGATAACACATGCTTTAAAAGAGTTTGCTTTCCTCAATTGGTTTCATATAACTCCATTGAGTAGGCAGTGCCCTGTTAAAGGTCACTGCAGGTATTGCCACATGATTGTAAACTCCCAGTGAGTGCCTTCTAAATAGATGAGAGTTTACTGCAGAATAATTCTGCTCATTTCTGCCAGGCTCCACGAATGCTTTAAAAAAATTCCAGAAACCCAATCCTAATAAGCTGCTAAGAACTCAACCTCATTATGCAGTTATGGTCACCAATTTTTCCTGGGAATGACATATAAAACCTCTCATCTGAGCAAAACGAGGCAGATTAATGTTGCATAAAGCATATACAGTCTGGATTACAAAATCACAAAAGCTGTCTCTTGGATAGGAAAGTCATCCCTCTTTCGATGCCTGTAATCACAAGAAAAATTTCCCTGGGGCCTGATATCTCTTACTCTCACAAAAAGAAAATTCTGCATAGTAGAAGTAAACCTTGGTATAGGGAAATTTTAGTAAACTTTGTTTGCTGGCTAGGAAATATAAGTATAAATTACTATTTTGAGGAACCCAATTGCATATGCACATTTTATCTTCAAAACTAAAGTACAGTTTTTCATATGGTTTTCAAAATAAATTGTTAAGAGATTCGTTGGAGTTGAAAAATTAAAATAAAATCAATTTTAGCAAATAATTATTTCAGGTAAAATGCTGAAAATGGTTGACTTGTTTGCAGTGTAAGTGTCCACGTAGGAAGCTGGCTGCAGTGGAATCCCAGCTGGCCTGTGACTGATCTCCTTGTCTTCCATTTCTTCCTCTTCTGCAATCCCTCTCCTAACTGTCTTCAAATATAGTTTTTATCCTATCACTCTCCTACTAAAAATCTTTCAACTCTACTTAAGGTGCATATTCTGAGCTTCCACTTGTGTACTTAACGCATCTTTCCAACGAGAGGATTGGTCTGGATGATCAACCCTTAAGGAGTGAATGGGGTAGGTATAGATAATTAGGAGCTGTGTCCTATTTGGAATCCACACATACTGACAAGCTACTGCAACCTTAGCTTTCCCAGTCCCCAGTAGCATAGATACCTGGCGAGTGTGCAGGATAATGGCAGTAATAACCTCCCTGTTCTGGCCTTCATCTCTGGGGAGGTTTTAACAAGCATGTAAATGCTCCCTGCAGGCAAGAAGCTGTAGGGGGTTGAAAAGTCTTCAAAAATCCACAAATTGGATTATATTTCTTAAATGATCAGGAGCTGGTCATTGTACAAACAATGCCTTGAGGCGTAGAGTTCAAATGCCACTCAGAATAGGAGTGAAGAAAGTATCCTCCGTATACTCATGCCTTTTGAGAGGCAGTACTCTTAGTGTTAAGAAAGTGGACTTCATTAGCACACGGTGTGCGTTTGAACCTTAGCTCCAACTTTAACTAGTTGTTTGGCTTCGGACAAGTTATTTAAACTCTACTTCTTAGTTTCCTCATCTGTTTCATGTTGATAATAATCGTAGCTATGTCATAGTGAATGTATGTAAGATGCTTAGAACAGGGCCTGGCATGTAGGAAGCAGTACACAGTTATTTGCTGTTATTGTAAAAGATTAACTCACTGCATAGTATGTTCCAGGAACTGTGCTAGAAACAGGGGATAAAATGGGGAGGGATTCAGATATCCTGTCCTAAAGATTCCTACTGTAATGAAGCATTTACAGTACAAGGTGGTAAATGCTATGATGAAGGTGGATACAGGATGCTATGGAAGCCCAGGATAGGGATGCTGAAAGCAGGCTTTTAGGGAAGACTTACAGGAAAGGACTGTCTGAGTGTGACTTAAAGGTAGATTTGCCATGATGCTAAGGAAACACCAGCTTTTGGCCCCTCCCTTGGGAAGGTCCCAAGGAGGTCTGGGCGTGTACCAGCTGGGGAGGAAAATCCAAGAGACAATCAGGTATCATTTCTGCTTAAGCATTTCTAGTAACTTGTCTAAAGAGATCCTGGAGGAGAGTGGCCTGAATCTCGAGTCTGCAGTAATTCCTGAATTTTCTTATTCTCAATCAATAGTCACTTCCAGTATACCTTTTGTATGTATAATTTTTTTATAAATTTATTTATTTATTTTTGGCTGTGTTGGGTCTTTGTTGCTGCGTGCGGGCTTTCTCTAGTTGCGGGGAGTGGGCTTCTCATTGTGGTGGCTTCTCTTGTTGCGGAGCACGGGCTCTAGGCGTGTGGGCTTCAGTAGTTGTGGTGAGCAGGCTCAGTAGCTGTGGTGCGCAGGCTTAGTTGCTCCACGGCATGTGAGATCTTTCCGGACCAGTGATTGAACCTGTGTCCCCTTCATTGGCAGACGGATTATTAACCACTGTGCCACCAGGGAAGTCCCTATATTTATGATTTTATATATATATTTTTTCTTAAAATAAGCCCCTCCAATCTATATAAGCTTCAGGTCCCACAAAATCTCTATCTACTTCTACCCAAAAAACAAATAGGGTTTAGTTTAGGTGAGAGTCCCAGGGGTTAAAGTTAGTAAACAAGCATTACAGGAAGAGATACCATCTTGGGCAAAAGCTCCAAGGTGAAATAGCTCAGAACCTTGGGTAATCCCAAAGAAATCTGCAGATGTGTCTGCAATAGCACATCTAAATGTTGCTCCCATCCCTACTCAAGAACTCAATTGTACAGAGATTTGTATCCTTGCTTTACTTAATGCTTGATTCACCTTACCTTTTTCCTTTCACTTTTGGAAGAGTCAAACAGAAAGAGCAGGGTCAAGGTATGTGGTTCCGTGTTTTACATAAAGCAGTATCTTGTATAAGCAGCACAGAAATTTAAAGAAAGAGATCATAAGGTGGTGTCTCTTCAGATATCAGTTGAATCAGAAATCTTCCCCAGCTTTTCATATTGAACACCACGATAAGTAATAAAAGGATCTATTTATGTATATATAATAATATACAATATATACAATAGTATATGTACAATAATATTTCTATGCCTCAGTAGTTCTTAAAATAGGCCAGAGTGAAATATTAGAAAAGCCCGTTGTTCACAGGGATCATTATTTTCATTTACGCTCATCATGGCTTTTTAAATATGGGAAATTTGGATGCATACACTTCAATCAGTAGACTACCTAATGTATAAAGTTACTTTTTTAAAGGGAACAAGGAAAAATGATATGCAAATACTAAAATCCTTGTAATGGGATAAACTTCAAATGAAGAAATCCAGCATATTAAGTTTGAACCCTTTCAGAACAGTATGTTCTGGCCAGATGTTATGCATCTCATTTTCCTAAGAGGGAAAAAGAGAAGGAATGAAAACAACACACTAACAAATGCCATGGAATTATAAATCAAATAAGCATTATTATGTTCTGTACTTTTAAACCTTTATTTATTCCACTGGAATATAACATACCACTTCTTGCACTAGTGTAGGTTGAGAGAAGCCACAGAGTTAGGTACATTCAGAGGCCATACACATTCTCAATCAATTACTCTTCCCTTTCAAATGAGCTTGAGAAAAGTTGGGTTGTTTTCCCAAAATGGAGGAAGTAGATGAGAACTGCTCATTCTTTGAAAAGGAATCATGTTAATGAAATGACAAAGAGAGCTTTGTTCATTTAAATACCATAAGGTCCATCAGAATTGGTAATAGACCACATAATTGTCTCTTTTATATCTCTGTCCAATCTTTTCTAAGGGGCTGGTCTCTCCAGTCCTCCTAATGAGAAAGAAAACTGGAAGGAACTCAGTTTCATGATATTTAAAATCCTCCCCAAGGCACATGGGCTCCCTAACAACCAC
Source organism: Balaenoptera musculus (assembly GCF_009873245.2). Lineage (NCBI taxonomy): Eukaryota > Metazoa > Chordata > Mammalia > Artiodactyla > Balaenopteridae > Balaenoptera > Balaenoptera musculus. The sequence continues at coordinate 88,310,585 of NC_045795.1, forward strand.
AAAAAACAATTACCACAGTAATATGATTCTTTGAATTGTTAAGCAAACAAACAAATAAAACATATCAGATAAAATATTGTGCTACTCTAAAAAAAAAGTGAGGCTTGTATTTTACTTAATTGTGGTTTTCCAATTAGTTTACAATGACTATGTATATTACTTGGTTAATTACTTGTTTTAATGAATGTGCTATCGATTAATAAGTCTCCCATATAATGTTTGACTACATTTACGTCAATATATATGCAAAAACAGAATGGAAATGAATCATACTCATGTCTCTGTGTATTGAAATTTGTCTTTATTCCTTTCTATATTTTGTACATTTTCCAGAATAACCTTATGTTCTTTTTGTTTTATAGGATAGCTCTGATTTAATTTTAATATCTAGAATATCAGTAATATTATTCATTAAAATGTATTCCAGAATAAAGATTAATCATTTTTAGTGGAATATTCCTAAATGCATTTCATTACATCAGATGTGCTAGCTATACTGACATGAGAAGTTTCACCCAGGTTATTTTTTTAATTATCTAACCACAGGGTGAATGTGGCTCATGGAAATTAATTGGGAGCACCTGTTCCAAGGTAGCTTTCTGACAGAGGAACATCAATCTTCCCACTGCAAGTAATCCTTCTTCTATAGAGACAGGAGATATCTCTTTTTGGTAAAGTCAACATATTTGGCTGTGGCAGCAGATTTTTTATTCCAACATCCTCTAGTGCTTCTAGCTCACGTGACAAAGGGATGGGTCGATCAAGGTATTTTTAAATGTGAGTCAATTGGGCAGCATTGTTGAGGAAACCCATTCACAACCCGCAGGTGTATCCCCTGCATTTGAAGTGGGCCTGAGGGATTTAGATGTGATAATGGCAAGTAGCTAAATGACAGCTCTGGGCATCAGTTTCAAGGAAGTGCTTAGCTTAGTATAGAAATCAAATGGAAGAAAACAAATAGTACTTTGTGGATCCTCTTCTCCCAAACTTGAACTGTTCCTTGCTCTTCTGTGCTTCCTGAAAGAAGGCAAAGGTCAACTGCTAACCTTCTACTGCTATTGGTTGAGTGATTTTCTTCTGTTTATACAAGCTCTCTCATGCTATATACACACAGCTCTGAAGGTGTGGTTATGAGTACAAAAGTTCCTGGTTATTTCACTAACGCAGAATGATTCTCTGCCGCCTTCACCAATGAACAGAATTTTTGAAAAATACAGCTCAGTTCTTTGGACTGATTTGAAATCACAGTCCTACTGATGAGCATTGCAACTTCAGGTTCAGTTTCCTCACTTGTAAAATGTGAGCCAGCAGAACTAGAATCTTTCTAAAGCCCTCCTAGCTCTTCCTTTGATAAGGTATGCTTTTGACTTATATGGTGTGATTATGTAGCAAATTGTGCTACATAGAGGTATGTGCTGCAAAACTAGGAGGCAAGATAATGGAGCTCAAATCCTGACTTTTCCACTTAGTAGCTGTGTGGCTGGGCAACTTCAGTTCCCTCATCTGTTAATGAAGATAGCAATTCTCATCTTATAGGATTGTTGTGTGAATCAAGTAAGATATTATTGATAAATCTCAGCATAAAAGAACAGCTGAACAGATAACTTATGGTTTATTTTTATTATAAGTTTTATCGTATCATTAATCTCGATTTTGCTTAGTATCAGTTTCCTTGTCTCTAATGTGAGAAAAACAATGATGTTCTCCTAAGGTGTTCTCCTCATAAGGTTATTATGAGGATCAAATTAAATGAGGTAACTCTGTATATACAAAGTACTTAAATGATAGTTGCTTTATGTTATTATTATGACTATTAATTGAGGATATTCAAACTTCAGCATTTCCCAAAATTTAGTCTATGTGCTGTCATTTTTATATGGAAAGAAAAAGCCAATGAGTCTAAATATTCATAGTGCCATATTTATGTACATACATATTATGAATAATGACTCTCAAAAGATACCTGTGTTATCAAATTTTCTTTTGTAACACATTAATTGAAAGAGGTGAGTCATGCTGGACAAAAATATTAAGGAAATAATGGTTCCAGTGGTACAGGGGAATGGTAAAATTTTTTCATTCTCTCATCCATCGCCCTAAGTGCCAGTGATGTGCTAAGCACTGTACCATTGCTGTGGAACAAGGACTTGCCTGCCTGACAATAATACTTAGCACCTCACAACTGCATACCAGATTTAACATAACGGCGTGAGATTGCCTGGATCTTCAAGCTGAGCTGCTTACTTTATTGCCACAACACACACCCTAGTAATGAGGCTGAAATTGCCAGTAAGTAGATTCCCAACATCACATACTAATAAAGATCAAAACGAGAGAACATGCCAATTATTCCTCACTTTTCTGCATCCTGGTGTGACGGGGAAATACAGTTATTTCAACACAAAGAAATCAAATCCAGTCAATGTACCAGAACTGCAGATCTCACTTCCTCACAAGGGAAGCTTTAGGAGATTATGGCATTTGAGCAGGGGGACCCTCATCATCTTTATCACCACTGAGCTTGGTTTACTATCTAGAGGAAAAGAACGAGTTAAGATAAATGAAATGCTATCCCGATAGTAGATGAAATGAGTGAGTTTTACTAAGGAAAACAAAACACGGGGTAGTTATAATGGCTTTTTGCTTCAGGGAAAGGTAGACCATAGCATATTTTGCATTAAAGAAGTGAGTTATGACTGCCTATCACTACAAAAGTAAACATGGTCTTGCACACTAGTTGTGACTAGATAGACAAGAAAGAGCGGAGTCTCATAGCCTTTCTCTTGCCAGCTCCTTTGTCTGAAACAGCACAGTACAGCTTGTCTTATGCACGGTGACAAAGAAGCAGAGGAAAGCTCTCACCAAAAATGCGGACTTCAGTTGCAATGTCATTTGATTTTGCTCTAGTCATATCCTTTTTTGAAAATGTCCCTGCGGTTTGACACCACATCCGTAAAAGGAAATCCATAGAATACAAAAACTAAATCTATATCTATGCATCTCTATGTGTAGCTGTGAAAAATTGCTAAATGTGTTCAAGAAGCATCTTGATGTAAATTAACCTAAACTTTCTCTATGGGTATTATCAATAATTCATGACCTAAATTATGCAACAGAGCCTGACAGTATTTGATAGAATATAGGGAATGAAATATGTATATGGATGTATATATACAGATATCCATGCATATATATACATATTTCTGCATAAACATCCACATACATTTTCATGTATATATACATATACGTGAATATATATGCATGTTCATGCATAGACACACGCATATATTCTTGCACACACATACATACATAAATGAGGTAAGTGAAAGAGCACTGAACTTTGAGTCTGAATACCTGGATTGGAATCACTTTGTGTGAGTCATTCACTTCTGCGTTTAGGGCCTCCATTACCTTAGTATTTGGGCCAATGGCCCTTTTAATTATAAAATTATTTCATTCTGTATCCCCCAGGTCCTGTCTTACCAGATGTGGCACAGATGTCTTATTGTATTTAGGGTGAGCCAAGGTCATTAAGCTTGCCGACTTGTATGTGTTGATTTGGAGGAGTGAGAAGGGTGCTCCCCTCAACTCACTAGCCCCTGTTCACATTTCAGACCTTCTCTGGGCCATGCCTGTGGCCTTTTTTACATCTCATTAGTGTTGTTTTCCTAAAAGCTGGAAAAGTGATTCCAGTTCTTTTGCATGCCCTGAGCTTCTGTTTTAAGGCCCACCCAGCACAGAGCTGAGAGCTCACTTGATTTCAGCCAGAGTAGAAGACTAAAATAAGTTAATTATTTTATGAAGTATAAAAGAGTCAAATGTTAGATAGTTATTATGTTTCTATAGTATTTTCACTGTTTTCTAAATGTTAATGGAAGAAGGCCTAACTGGAATTTTCCAACAAAAATCTCCTCCTTTCTTACAGCTCAATCCAAGAGAAAAATGCTTCCATTTATCTGTTATTTTTTATTTGATATTTTTGTCATTATTTTTATTATCTCTATGAATATTAGTTAACAGTTACTGAAGCCTTATTATAAGAGAACATTTAAGTGTTGTTATTTACTTATATAATTTTTTTTTTATTGGAGTATAATTGCTTTACAATGGTGTGTTAGTTTCTGCTTTATAACAAAGTGAATCAGCCATACATACACATACGTTCCCATATCTCTTCCCTCCTGCGTCTCCCTCCCTCCCACCCTCCCTGTCCCACCCCTCTAGGTGGTCACAAAGCACCGAGCTGATCTCCCTGTGCTATGCGGCTGCTTCCCACTAGCTATCTATTTTACATTTGGTAGTGTACATATGTCCATGTCACTCACCCTGTCACATCTCACCCCTCCCCCTCCCCATGTCCTCAAGTCCATTCTCTAGTAGGTCTGTGTCTTTATTCCCGTCTTGCCACTAGGTTCTTCATGACCTTTTTTTTTTTTTTTCCTTAGATTCCATATATATGTGTTAGCATACTGTATTTGTTTTTCTCTTTCTGACTTACTTCACTCTGTATGACAGACTCTAACTCCATCCACCTCATTACAAATACCTCCATTTCATTTCTTTTTATGGCTGAGTAATATTCCATTGTATATATGTGCCACATCTTCTTTATCCATTCATCTGTCGATGGACATTTAGGTTGCTTCCATGTCCTGGCTATTGTAAATAGAGCTGCAATGAACATTTTGGTACATGACTCTTTTTGAACTATGGTTTTCTCAGGGTATATGCCCAGTAGTGGGATTGCTGGGTCGTATGGTAGTTCTATTTGTAGTTTTTTAAGGAACCTCCATACTGTTCTCCATAGTGGCTGTATCAATTTACATTCCCACCAACAGTGCAAGAGGGTTCCCTTTTCTCCACACCCTCTCCAGCATTTATTGTTTCTAGATTTTTTGATGATGGCCATTCTGACTGGTGTGAGGTGGTATCTCATTGTAGTTTTGATTTGCATTTCTCTAATGACTAGTGACGTTGAGCATCCTTTCATGTGTTTATTGGCAATCTGTATATCTTCTTTGGAGAAATCTCTGTTTAGGTCTTCTGCCCATTTTTGGATTGGGTTGTTTGTTTTTTTGTTATTGAGCTGCATGAGCTGCTTGTAAATCTTGGAGATTAATCCTTTGTCAGTTGCTTCATTTGCAAATATTTTCTCCCATTCTGAGGGTTGTCTTTTGGTCTTGTTTATGGTTTCCTTTGCTGTGCAAAAGCTTTTAAGTTTCATTAGGTCCCATTTGTTTATTTGTGTTTTTATTTCCATTTCTCTAGGAGCTGGGTCAAAAAGGATCTTGCTGTGATTTATGTCATAGAGTGTTCTGCCTATGTTTTCCTCTAAGAGTTTGATAGTGTCTGGCCTTGCACTTAGGTCTTTAATCCATTTTGAGTTTATTTTTGTGTATGGTGTTAGGGAGTGTTCTAATTTCATACTTTTACATGTACCTGTCCAATTACTTATATAATTTTTGTAACCTATTATTATTTCAAATTTACAGATGAGAAAATTTGCAGAGATATGTTAAATAACTTGTCAAAGATCACACAGCTAGTATGTGCCAGAGCTGAGATTTGAATTGGAGCCATCTGTTGTAGAGCTTATATTGTTACCCAATACACTGCAGTGCCATATTTGCCAGTGAGACTATGAGAAATGTCAGGGAGTTCTAACTCAAAACCTTCAAATAAAAGTCATCTTTCAATATCATGTTTCCACACATTGGGACTTCTTGACAAATATGGTGACTAGCTATGTGACCTGGCACTAATTACTCAATTCTCTCTATTTCTGTTTCTTCAACTCTAAAATAGTTATAACAGTTGTTTACCTCACAGAGTTGTCGTTGTAAGAGTTGTACGAGTCATATAAAATACTTAGTACTTTATCTAACATATAGTTAGTGCTCAATTAAGGTAAATTAGTAGTAGCAGCAGTAGCGGTATGGTCTTAGAGGAAAGAATTTAAATCTTGATGCTAGAGAGGACTGAGATCGAATCCTGGATTTGCCATGTATGTATTTTAACTACCTCTCTAGCCTTGCTGGTATATTGTTATCTGTTTTGTAGGGTTATTTCATATGTATATATGAGGTATTATACATATAATAATCCTTCAAAACCAATATAAAACCCTATATATAATATAAGCCATTGTATATAATATATAATGTATAGGTTATTATATATGTAATAATCTTACAAAATGCTATATGTAATAACCCTTTGTATCATATTAATATAATATTCTCTATATAAAATAATCCTATAAAACAAATATGTATATTTGTATATGTGTATATGTCTACATAGTAGATATATACATATGTTTGGGGGAGTGTGTACAACACACACAGATAGATACGTAAAAGGGAGGAAAAAGGAGAGAGAGAGAATATTAACGTTGAATCACTGCTGGGACTCCCTTGCTTCTCATTTGAAAGTGATGAATCCTACTGATGTGCATAAAAGTTATAGGTACAAATATGTTGGTCAGATCAGTAGTTATAAAAGGGTAAAATAAGATATGAGTTAAATGCTCAGAATTAGGGAATTTTTAAATGAATAACAATACACCAATGTGATCGATGTACAGCTCTTAAAATCATGTTTTGGAGGAATATTTAATTACCTGAAAAATCTTTGCATCAGGTTTCTAAGTGAAGAAATCAGTCACCAGGGCAGATTGTGCATCAAAATCTCAATATAGAAAAAAAGTATACAGATATGGATAAATGTGTACAATAGGAGGGACTCAGAATAAAATATTAACAGTGGTTATTTATGCAAGGTGTCATTACCTGTGATCATTATTGTCTGTGTGTTCACTAATGTGTTTGTGTGATTTATGTAATATTTACATAAACATAGATTATGTTTGTCTTACTAATACTGAAATTGATCAGTGTTATAAAGTAAAAAATGACTCAGAGTTTTGGGGAAAATCTCCTAATCACCTTCCTGTCCAATCCAGTCCTTGGGTTCTGCTCCGATCACACAAACATGCACAGCATTGTCAGCATTGCCATCACCCACATCTGTTTCTTCTTTTCTGTCTGCCTAGCTCCATGCTTCTATGCAAGGTTCTGTCTCTGTTGACTTTTCAAAGTAGCTTCTTCCATCTCAGGTCATTGCTGATACTTGACCTTCTACTTTCCAGTGTGTCTTTTCCAGCACCATGATTTTTCTAGCATGTACATTTAATGAACGTGAGCTTCCACTGTTTTCTTTTAGGACAGGACTGCCTCATCTTCCCTTTGTCTCTCCCCATGGTCCCTCATAGAGAGACTGAGACCAAGTTGTTTTTGTTTAATGGACGTGGATGCTGACAGTTGACCACACTCGTTTCTTCATCTGTCTAGATTCCTAGCTCTAAATCTTTCACCAGATTGGAAACATGTAGCAAAGCAGTGCTTTGAGTCACACAGTATGCACCCTCCTCATTGCTTGAATTTAATACAGCCATCAGGCAACAATGAATGTTTCACGTGGGGCAGAGAATGAGAATGAATGGACATTTGTAATCCAAGAATCACTGCGACCCCCATAATATGTCCACCTGCAGTTGAGTCATTCCATTTACTGGTTATTCTTAAAGTGTATTGGATTCACAGTAAAGGGGAGCAGGCTTGGATTATGATGAAATCTGGAACTATCTTATGTATATGTATCTTTTAAAAAAAATTTTTCATTAACATGTAAACTCCTGAAGCACAGTAGCCACATAGAGGTGGTAGCGCAGTATGAATAGGTCTTTGCACCTTCAGTGGCACAAATCTGCTGTGAGACTTTGGAAATATTTTACTGTCTCTGATTTTAATTTATTCATCTTTAAAATGGAGATAATAATACATTCTTTAAAGCATATTTTTAAGGACTACATGAAATAACAGTTTAAAGTGTTTATCACAGTGTCTGACACATAGTAAGATATCATTGGATTGTTAACTGTTGTATATGCCAAATGTGCTCCCCCCAAAAAAGATATGTCCATGCCCTAATCCCTAGAATTTTTGAATATTACCTTGTATGGCAAAGGAGTAAATATTATTTTATAGGGCAAACGATATGATTAAGGATCTTGAAAGGAGGCATTTACCCTAGATTATCCAGGTAAGTCTAAATGTAATCACATGTATCCTTATAAGAGAGAGGCAGAGGGAGTTTGGACATAGACACATAGGAAAAAAAAAAAAAAAAAGACAGAAGAAAAGAAGGTGATTTGAAGATGGAGACAGAGATTGGAGTGATTTGTCCACAAACCAAGGAATCCCTGCAGCCACCAGAGCTGAAGAGGCAAGAAACAGATTATCCCCTAAAGCCACCAGAAGGAGCTCAGCCCTGCTGACACCTTGATTTCAGCTCAGTGAAACTGATTTTGGATTTCAGAGAGAATACATTTCGACTGTTTTACGCCACCAAATGTGTGGTAATTTGTTATAGTGGCAATAAGAAACTAAAACAGATTTTTTTATATACCTGCTGTAATAAATTCCTAAAAATGAGGAAATGACTTTGAAATTGGACAATGGATAGAGGCTAGAAGAATTTGGAGAAGCTTGATTGCAAATGCCTAGATTCTTGAACAAACTGTTGGCAGAACTGTGGACACTAAAGGAGATTCCTGTGAGAGCTCAGAAGGAAGTGAGGAGTATGGTAGAGAAATCTTCTATAGTTTTAGAGACTACATATACATTGTCATAAATAGAATGTTGTCAGAAACATGAATGCTAAAGGCACTGCTGGTGTGGGTTCAGAAGGAAATGAAGAACTTGTTATTGGAAAATGAAGGAAAGGGTAACCTTGTTATATAGTGACAGAAAATTTGGCTGAATTGTGTCCAATAGTTGTGTCAAAAGCAGGACTTCCAAGCAACAAGCTTGGATAGTTAGCTGAGGAGATTTCTGAGCAAAATGTTGAAGGTGCAGCCTGATTTCTTCTTGCCGCTGATCGTAAAAATCCAAAAGGAAAGAAATAAGTTGAGAAAGGAACTGTTAAGTAGAAATGAACCAGAATTTAATAATGTCAGAAATTCATAGCCTATCCAAATTGAAAAAAAAAAAAAAGGCTGACATTGGGAGAGTCACTGTTAGGAAATCATGTTTTTGAAAGAAAGCCAAGGATGTGATTGAACAACAATTTGATAAAGCCATTATAGGTGTGTGATTCATGGATCCACTCTACCATCTCAGTAGAAGCTGGGAATAGAGATAGTGTTATCCAAGAAAGATCTGTGGAAGACATTCTTGCCTAATGGTTTGACAGTCCATGACATACATGGAAGACACACAGGGTTTTTGAAAATATTATATTGGCAGAAGCAGAAACACAGCCTGACTGGAAAGAAACGGATAGAGATGAGGCAAAATGAAGGAAGACTATTAGACAGGGATTTTACAGGAGCAAACAGCTACGACCCATCAAGAAAAAGGAGTAATGATTCTAAGGACAGAGTTTTGGGAGCAGATTGGGTGCAGAATGAAGAGCTGCAGGCCCAGAGGGTATATAGCTTCAAGCAACAGAGAATTATTATCAGGCCTTGAAACCCAAAGAAATTTGCCTGCTGGATTTTGTACTTTCTTGGGATCAATGATCCCTTTATTCCTTTCATTTTCTCCCTTCTAGAATGGGAACATCTATGATTGTTATCCTATTCCTGTCCCATCATTGTATTTTGGAGGCAGATCACTTTTTTCCTAGGTTTCACAGGTCCACAGAGGGAAAGGAATTTTGCCCCAGGATGAATCATACCCAGAGTTGCATTCATACCTGATTCAGATGATTTAAATGATGAGATTTGGAACTTTGGGGGTGATATGTTTAGACGTTTAGATGACATTTTGGACTTCAGCTGGTGTTGTAATGAGTTGAGAATTTTGGGAATGTTGGGATGGGGAGAGGATATTTTGCATGTGGATGGAGACTTTTGGGAATGTTGGGATGGGGAGAGGATATTTTGCATGTGGATGGAGACTTTTGGGAATGTTGGGATGGGGAGAGGATATTTTGCATGTGGATGGAGACTTTTGGGACTGTTGGAATGGGGAGAGGATATTTTGCCCGTGGATGGACACTAATCTTCAGAGGCCAGAGAGATAATAACTCTGCTAGGCTGAAAAATGACCCCCCCAAAAGATGTGACATGACATGCCCACATCCTAATCCACAGAACCTAAGGTTATCACCTTCTGTGGCAAAACAGTGAATGTTACCTCATAGGGTAATTTATGTGATTAAGTTAGAAATATCGAGAAGAGGAGCTTATCCTGGATTATCTGAGTGGAACTTAAATGCAATCACACATACTTATAAAAGAAAGGAAGAGGGAGTTGGAGATAGATACACCAGAAAGAAGATATACTCAGAAAAGAAGGCCATGTAAATAAGGAGTCAGAAACTGGAGAAATGCAACTAGGAGCCAAGGAATGTCGAGGGTGGATTGATGGCAGCTCCCAGAAGCTAGGAGATAGCTTGCAATAGATTCTCCCCAAGAGCCTCTGGAGGGAGTTTAGCCCTGTCAACACCTTGAATTCGGACTTCTGGCCTCCAGAATTGTGAGAGAATACATTTGTGTTGTTTTGAGCCATCAAGTTTGTGGTAATTTGTTACATCAGCCTAGAAAACAAATATAACTCTTTTACTCCTTTGCAATCAAAAGAGAATGGAAAAGGTATTAGCCCAAGATAAGCATAAAGTCTTATTGATAATGTCCTTATGTCCTTATAATTCATTTCGGATGATATTGTATATGCTCAGTAAGCACTTTTTGACTGAAATGAATATCCCCAAAATGTGCAAACAGGTTTCATGGACCTTTCCAAAATTGTCTCAAAGGCCACATTTCAAAAGGTTACACTCTTCCCAAATACTCTTTTTGAAACACTCATTTCAAGTAAACAATACTCCAAAAGCAAGCTTAAAAATGCAACTTGGTCGATGGCTCATCAGCAGCAAAGAACCACTTTCAAAACCACATATTTACATGTACACAAATCAGTACACAAATTAAACATGAGATTTCCCTGAAGTCATTCTGTGAACTTGTTAAGGCGAACACCACTTTTACATTCCATTTCGGGGAAAGAGATTACCCAACCCCCAAAACACACCTCAAGTTATTCAAGACATGAAAAATATTCTTTGTTTTGCTCGGTTAGACTTGGTTCAGAATTTCTGTAAACCCCTTGCCTAGTAGCAGAATGTTGACTGAAGCTCTCTGCCTTCCATCAGGAGGGGGAGGAGAAAGCCCTGTCAAAACCCACAAGGAATCTTTTTCTTGTTTTTAATCATCTCAAACACTGCTGAATAGTTTATCTCTCACAGGAGCAGTCTTCTTTGTTCTCACTGTTATGAAGCGAAGGGGCGGGGGAGGGCAGTCTGCTCACAGCCTGAAGCAAATGCAGTTTTGCAAGATAGTCAGGGGAGCTGAGCCTTCTTCCTACACCTGGTGAAACACCGTGTCTTGGGAGCTGCTCCACCTCAGGCATGTTGCCTTCGACTGACTTTGTGCCAAGACCCCGAATGAGCCTTAATGGGTAACCCAAAACCAAGCTGAGAAATTGAAATCCAGGAGGAGTTGATTTATGAGCCCCAATTAGGTAACCTAAAGATTGCATCCAAATGGTGACTAAGCCAAGACTTGAAAAGCATCAGCATGAATTAGAAGGGTGTAAATGGTAAAACTGACAAGGAATAGACAGAGTGCAAAGTGAATAGTCAAAATATTAAGAACATATTTTAAAGGAGATTGAATGGCAGTGACAGGCAACTTGACTTGGATAATGATATATTATTATGGAGGATACACTACCAAATTTTTAGCAAGTACTGCCTTAATATTTTATATTCATTTCTAATATCCTACAAAATGAAGTCAGATGTAGATATTGAAAAATAAATATTAAAAGATTTGCTTCAAATCACACAGCTCATAATTGTTGAAGCTAAGGTTGACTTCAGGTCTACCATCTTTCCATTAGATTTGCTAGTGGCTCTTTAGTCAAATTCTCTAAATTCTACTCTTCACCAAAAACTAACACTCTTTAATGTTACAGGTGTCATCGTGAGACTTCTTAGCAGCATGCTTTTCAGATGTAGGTGGACTAAAATAATAGAGCAATTTAATTAAGCAAGACAATGCAATATTTTAAGAGCAATCCTCTCAGCACATATTATATCTAGTTACCTCCTTCAACTTTTTTAAAATTTTATAGCTACTTTTATTTTTCTTTATTTATTTATTTTTGGCTGTGCTGGGTCTTCGGTTCGTGCGAGGGCTTTCTCTAGTTGCGGCAAGTGGGGGCCACTCTTCATCGCGGTGCGGGGACCGCTCTTCATCGCGGTGCGCGGGCCTTTCACTATCGCGGCCCCTCCCATTGCGGGGCACAGGCTCCAGATGCGCATGCTCAGTAGTTGTGGCTCACGGGCCCAGCTGCTCCGCGGCATGTGGGATCCTCCCAGACCAGGGCTCGAACCCGTGTCCCCTGCACTAGCAGGCAGATTCTCAACCACTGCGCCACCAGGGAAGCCCCCTCCTTCAACTTTTTAAGGAGGATTATTCTGTTTTGCACAGGTCTGAAGAATGTGACATTTTATGAATTGAAGGCACTTTTTCAATTTATTGAGAACCTGCAATATGCTTAGTTCTTTGCTCGTATACCTTGATGGTTGCAAAAGGAACAAAGGAATTAATAAAAGCTCTGTTCTCAAGGAGCTTATAAATCAAAAGGCAAAGAGTAGCACTTCATGAAATAATTAGGGAGTACACACAAAACTCAGTTTGGGGCAGAGATGTCCCTCATTCTGATCTCACTTTCTATTGCTTTGTAACGTGTTCATTGTCTCTATCTGGAGAATAAACATGAACATTTTCTCATCTAATATCCGTCCCCTAGGGTTGCACCAGCTCATTTCTCTTTATCTGCTGCAGTAGCACCCTCTCTTCATTAGCACTTGCAGAATGTGAGTGAATATCATAAATCAGTTATTTACAATTAAGGAAAGTTGAAAGAATGCATTTCAAAATGAACATGGTCCAGGACTTGCTGGATATAGGGAGTGAGGAAGACTAACAGGCAAAGAGGACTGCAAGAGGTGGTGGGACCAGGCCAATGGCGTTCATTCATTTATTCATTCGAAACATAGGTGACATAGAGGCAAAATCCATTAATGCATGCACAGCCATTCTTCCCCTACTCCCCTTGCCAGCTAAAAAGAATCCTGTCCTTGGCCTTCTGGAGCTCCTCTTCTTCTGCTCGCTGCTAGTTCCTCTACTTTTGCACAATATGAGTAATGAGAGAAAAAAGAGGCAGGAGAGGTGGGGCAGTGAAAAAGAATGAGTGTTTACAGAGAAGTTTAAGGTACATTGTTGAGAAAGAAATGGGAGCCATGAGAAGATGACAGATTAGGAGGAAGAGAATTTTATAAAGTGTTGATTTGAATTTTGAATTAACAGTTTTTCTTCTCTAAGAAATGGAAATTAATGGATATGCTGTAGCTTGCACTGCTTGTGGCTCCCAGCATGGTAAGTTTGATTAGAATACTATCCAGAAACTGTACCAGGTGGATGCCAGCTTGCATTCAGGCTACATTTACTTTACACTTTCTACATAGCGACAGCAGACTCTAGACACTGAGGATACAATAGTGATCAGGACTGGAGTAATCTCCAGGCCCCGAAGAACTTGCACTCCAGTGAAAAGGCAATGACATAGAAATTATTGCAATAGGACTATAATTTGTGAGGACATATAGTGCTTTTACACATGATAATATTTATTCCTCAGATCAGTTCTATGAGGTAGTATAATCAGTCTTGTCTGATAATGACAGAACAGAGCTCAGAGAGTCCAAGGTCTGTTCAGAGAAGATATATATAATCAATAACAGAGCTGGGATTCAAAACATAGGTCTTTCTGATTCCCAAGGACTTCACCTTGGCAGTGGAAGATATTCATTGGTTAAGATGGGAAAGAACTGAGAGCCTAGAACTGAACTTCGGGAGATACCAACACTGATGGGTTGGAAGAGTAAAGAAAAGCTGTTGCAGAACAAAAGGCTTTTCAGGATGTCAAGGAAATGCAAGACAAGATGATACAAGGTCGTATAATATTTCTGAAAGCCAAAGAACATAAATAGACAATATCAAATAGCAGGGAAAAATTAAGGACAATATATGGTCAAAAATCCATTATTTTTGCCAAGGCTAATATGAAGAACAGGAGATTTCATTATGGTTTTGAAGCCCCTTGCTCCCCCCACAATGCAGAGCTATGCAAAGGCAATGTGTTTTGAGGAAAGGGTATGTAGCACAGACCCCTTTATTCAGTTTAAAATAATAAGATGTTGCAAGGGTAATCACTAAAATGAACAGAAATTTCTAAATACTCAGACAATGAGCTTATTGATAAGAATGTGAAAGAGGAAAGAAAAAGCCAGTTGAGATGAAGCTATTAAACAATGTCATTTGGCAACACAACTCTGAGGGCCCCATTTCTTTTGAGTTTCAAGCTGTGCTTCAGGGCATGCCTCGTTTGTATTTCACAATATGAATGGTGCCCTCTAGAGTTGTGCAATAAGGCCTCCTGTAAATATGCTGCTTTGGGAGCAATGTCCCATAAAAGTTGGCATGAGAGAACTAGCATGTTGTTTAGAAGTGTCACTTTGTGTCCTTGCATAATTCTTTTAATTATCTGGGCCTCTGTGTTTGTAAAATTGAGAGATTGGATCAGGTGAATTTTGTGATAATCCCTAGGAGCATTGATTCACATTTGTGTTTACAAACCTCTTTTCACTAACATAACCTCGTTCATTATTAATAAAATATATAAAGAAGTGATATATTAATCGCATTATTATCATTATCTTTTATTGAAATGGAGAAACTGAAGTTCAGCAAATTTCACCAACTTGTCTCTGATCAGACTAGTAACTACTGATGGCCAAAACAAAAATTCCCGACATCACACCCTATGCAGAAGGGGACAGAGGATTGATGAAGCATTCATATTTCTTTCCATGACCTATTTTCAGGTAGATTCTAACAACATTGCTCTTACCCAGTGCAGAGACGAACTTAACTACTCCTTAATCAGGGAGGAAGTTTTTAAAGGCCCATGAGTTATTGCTATCTAAATGTTTGCAAGAAAATTTATAATTGGATTTCTGGTAACCGCACATCCGTTAGGACTTTATAGTGATTGCATAAACAGCAAATACACGAAGGCTAGTGTAAAGCCTTAGTAAAAATATCAAAGCAATTTAAATAGAAAAAACAGACCTTAAGTTGTAGCTTTCACTTTACTCTAAATAAGGCCACCTTGCCTTTTGATAGCTCAGCATATGAATGATAAGATTTGGAAGCCTTATGAAACAGAGGCCAAGTGCTTGCAGAGGTAGGCAATCTTATTTAGTTGAAAGAACAGAAGCACTTACAGTCCCCATACCTTAATTTAAATGGCTGTGCACCCTTTAACATCTGTGGGTTTTTGAACAAGTGAGTAGCCCGTATGTGGCTCAGTTTCTTCAGCCTTGAATTGGAGATAATACCTATCTCATACGACTGTGGTGATAATTAATTGGAATAAGTGTGTGAAGTGCTGATGGAGCATGGCAAATGGTGGTCTCTGAATTAAGAGTAGTCATTTTTTATTAATACTTAAAGTTCTGCATGGAAATCTTTAAATTGCATGTTTTCAAGTGATGGTTAATTTAAAACATTTCAATTTGGCATTTATTACAATATAGTCATGTTTCCCATGTGACCACATATAATGCTGACGAAGGTTTACATGTTGCAGATTGTTCTTGTAAAAATATGTGACAGCTAATCTAAATTTATACTATTGATTAGGGATGTGGAGACAAGGTTTATTAAAATTAGGCGATTGATTTGATAATGTCAATTTGCATCTAGGGACCTGTGGTCAATAAATTAGATCTGCTGTTTCTTCTCTTCCATTGTTAGTTTTATAGGCTTTGATCAATAATTCGGAAGCAGCTTTCCTTTAATACACGGACACTCAACATAAACTGAACTGAATGACATGGATGTTAATAAAACTTTCCTGGCTTTCCAAGCTGTGGTTTTATTTAAAAATGAATGAACATAAATACCACTTCATTTGTCAGATATAATTTAACCATGCAGGATATTATGGTTATTGAAAGATATGCCTTCAAGTGAGAATGATCTGGGCTTAAATCCTGGTTTTGCTATTTACTGGTTGTGTGTCCCGACACAAGTTACATAGCCGCTTATAGGCTGCTCATCGGTATAACAGTCAGTAATAACACCTAACTCAAAACTTGTTTGGAGGGTTAAATGAAATAAATAATATTTTCATTAAAAAAAATTAACACAGTGAGAGAGTGGCATGGACATATATACACTACCAAATGTAAAACAGATAGCTCGTGGGAAGCAGCCGCATAGCACAGGGACTTCAGCTCGGTGCTTTGTGACCACCTAGAGGGGTGGGATAAGGAAGGTGGGAGGGAGACGCAAGAGGGAGGGGATATGGGGATATATGTATATGTATAGCTGATTCACTTTGTTATACAGCAGCAACTAACACACCATTGTAAAGCAATTATACTCCAATAAAGATGTTTGAAAAAAAATTTTTTAATAAAAAAATTAACACATTATCTGGCATGTAGTAATGCCTCAGGCATTGTTAGTTTTGTTATGGTTATTATTATTTACATGATTCCATGATTTTGAAATACTTAACATATGTCTTTAGAAAATTTCTTTAAAAAGTCTTCCATTTAAGAATTTTTATATTCTAGGTTAATAAACTTTTATGTTTGACGAGATTTTTAGAGTACATAAAATTAAAGCAGTCGTTTTTAGTTTCTTCTTTTTAGGTTAGAACACCACAAAAAACAACAACAAACAAAATAATCAAAGCCGAAGTAGTGCCATAAATTCAGAAAAATTGTCACATTCTTTAAGACATTTTATTGAAGTAAAATATTTGTAGAAAACTGTTATGAAGACATTGGTAAAGCCATCGCACAGAAAAAAATGATTAAAAAACTTTGGAAACTGTTGCTTCCCCAATCAATAGTTAGAGAAAAGCTAGAGGTTGGTAAGAGCAGAAAGAAGAGGCATTTAATGTTTCTAACACAACTCAGGTTGGCAGCTTCTGGGTCTCAAAATACTTCTCATTTCCTGGGCAGAGATGAGAATATTATGGGGTAAGAGTGCAATGAAATTATGAAATATTTTCTTGCAAATATAAGGAATTCGCTGAGGGCAAGTAAGGAGAAAGTGAATTCCAATTGTGCAAATCCTCTGGCAACCCAGCTTTAACAAATAGGAGCAAGTGAAAGCAGAGGAAGTCATTTCCTTAGCACAAGGGTAATTGTACTGAAAGGGAACTTGTGTTTTCAGTAGCTCATGCCCAGTGGTTCTGAGGGTAAATAGAATCAATAATACTAGCAACATAGTAAGTGCTAAATGAGCTCTTAATGAATTGAAAACAGACTAGAAAGCTAGCTATCAAGAAGTATTTGAAAACCAGAGAGGGGAGGGAAAAATCAGATCACCAATGAAGCACAAGTTGCAATTATATCTTTTTAGTTGACTTGATATCCAATTTATTTTTTAAATTACAATGAAGTTTATTTCCACAGTGTAAAATTGGAAAACACAGAAAAGAAAAAGATAAGTTAAAAGATAGTAATATATGATTTCTCATCTTAAAAATGATTTAAAATATAGTAGTACATAATTTTTCAGCTGGCTCAGCATCTTTCTAGCCTTGTGACCTCAAGTGACTCATTAAACCTCCTTAAGCCTCAGTTTACTCATGTGTGCAGTCATAATGCCTTCTTCTTAGTTTTTGATGGGGATTAGTGAGATAATACACGGGCTTAACACAACAACTGGAACATAATAATTGAGTATCAAAGCAGGTAGAATAGTAAAATATTATATTTTACAAATGTATGTCTAGTCTTTTTTTCATGGTATGGGTGACATGTTTCATAATTTATATCTATATTTTTATATCCTGCTTTTCTCATTTTTATCATAAGCAGTGTCAATCATCAGCAAAACCTCTTCACAAATAACACATTGAATGGCCACATAATATCCCATCATAAGAATTTACGTACTTTTCTTGAATTATCTCCTATTGATGGAAATGTAGGTTGTTTCCTTTCACTCTCTTGTAACCAAAGCTACATGAAGATTTGTCCATCAGCTTTCCATTAATGATTCTTCTAATACCCTGAACCTTAGCCTCCCACTTCCTCTGCTCTGTTCACCTCCATACATTCCATTTTAGCCACATATCTTCGCCACACACCCTAAAATACTTTACTGGGGTGGGGAGGGGCATGGTTGATTTAATTTTCAGTCCTGCCTCCGTCGTTTGACATCACTCAGCCTCAATTTTTCCCTTGTAACCTAAGGGAACAGATGATGTCTGGGTCACTCCCAAGTCTAACATTCTACTCTTTGCTGTTTTGAAATTTTTCTATAAAGGAACAGGTACAATAAAAAGATCAGTAGCTTTTAAGTCACCAAATCCACTCAGTACTGTCTTAATATATGTGACTAGATGCCAGTATTTTGACCATGTAGCCATAAGAGCGTCACTCATCCCCTTACTCCCGTCAGTGTGCCCTACTGAGTCATTGGAACCCGCCCCCCCTCCCGCCCCCCACATATGTCATTCTGAAACTCCAAGGCTGATACTCATCCAGATGTCCATCCTATTGAATCACAGCCTACAGCCTAGACTAATCTGGTCTCTACTTTTGTCTGTATCCTCTCAAGCTATTTATCTCTAGCCAGCTATGCTCTGGCCATATTTGTGTGGGTTTTGGTTTGGTTGGTTGTGGGTTTTTTGGGGTTTTTTTCTTGCATTTTTGTATTTTGTTATGAACTCTTTTCTTGTTTCAGGACCTTTCCACATCTCTTCTCTGTCTGGTATATTATTCTCTCCAACACTTTGCATGACTACCTCTATGTTCTTTCTTTGATGGCCATTAAAGGATTGCCTTCTTAAAAAACCCTTCCTTGCCCATAGCGTATGTCACCTTTCCCCCTCTCCATTCTATAACTCAGCCCCTAATTGGATCAGTGACTTCCTAACAGTGATTACAGTTTGAATTCACTCATTCATTCATGTATTTATGCTTGTTTTTGTCTCTCCCACTAGAATGCAAGCTCCATGAGGACAGGTCCTATAGCTGTCTTTTTCTTTTTATCGAGGTATAATTGACATATAACATTAACTTCAGGTGTACAACATGATTCAATATTTGTACATATCGTGAAATGATCACCACATTAAGTCTAGTTAATGTCAGTCACCATACACAGTTACAAATATTTTTTCTTGTGATAAGAACTTTTAAGATTTACTCTCTTAGTAACTTTCAAATATAGCATACAGTAGTATTAACTATAGTTGCTATACTGTACATCCTCATTGCTTATTTTATAACTGAAAGTTTATCCACCCTTATATTAATATTACCAGCCTCTACTATGCTATGTGCCTGGTATATGTTTTTGTACTCAATAAATATCTTTTTAAGTAAATGGAGAAATATCAGTTGGCTGGATTTCTACAGAAATTCTTCAAACAAACCAGTAAACAAGAAAACAAGCAAAAAAACCTTATCTCAGCTTTGTTCAAAGCTGAATGAAAGAGGAAGTATCAGGAGTGTTTTAATATTCGTGAAATTCTAGTTTTCTTCCTACACGACCCTCACCATCTTTTGAATGGCCAGAATCCCTAGTAAATCAGCCTTCAACTTGATAGAGGATGAACTATAGAGAATGGATTTCAACAGAGATGAAGTGAGGACGATCATAGCAATCTTCAGAGTACTGAGGTGATTTATAGGTACAGACTTCTTCTATATTACCTGCCACTGAATTTCCTCTAGCCCCCTTATAATATTGTTGCCTGTCAAAGACACCACGGTTCTGGATGCACTGTCAATATTGAATTTCACTCAGAAATGTGGCTTTGAAAACTGTACACATCTTCAACATTAATGATTCAAGTGGCTGTATCAAGAGAATAGCCTTGGGCTTCCCTGGTGGCGCAGTGGTTGAGAAAACACCTGCCAACGCAAGGGACACGGGTTTGAGCCCTGGTCTGGGAAGATCCCACATGCCGCGGAGCAACTAGGCCCGTGAGCCACAATTACTGAGCCTGCGCGTCTGGAGCCTGTGCTCTGCAACAAGAGAGGCCGCGATAATGAGAGGCCCGCGCACCACGATGAAGAGTGGTCCCCACTTGCCGCAACTAGAGAAAGCCCTCGCACAGAAACAGACCCAACACAGCCATAAATAAATAAATTAAAAAAAAAAAAAAGAGAATAGCCTTTCTGCATGGAGCCCTGCTTTTCTTGAATAAGGCACATGTATTTTATGTTTATATTTGGGCTCTCTCTTTTTTCTTTTTTTCCCCAAAAAATTAGGTTTAGCCTAGCTCTTCCAAAGAATTACTTTCTAGAGGTTGTAATGTTGTATTGGTTTTGATTTGTCATTCTGTTATTAATAGTAACTTAAAAGGGACAAAAAATCAATATTGAACGTTGGCCGTTGTCAAACCACCATATATTGTCCACCTAAATACCGTCAGACATCAGAGACTATAATGGACTCTAGTTTCTGGAGTTAACCACTGGGCAAGGAAGCATTTGTTCTGAGGTCAAAAAAATTCATTCATACTGCAAAACACTTTGCTCCCAGCCACTGTGCGAAAGGCTGTGTATGTTTATCAAGGATTTTTGGACGGCTCCTGCTATCTGTTTATGTGCCAGAATCTTTGAAGGGAGCATTGTGCTTGTGCAGTGAATTCCAGTGCATGACAGAGAAGAACATTCCTTCTCAAAACAACCCCTTTAGAACGAAGCCTTCTGTGTAGTATTCCTGCCCTGGGTATTTGTTGTACTTTGCTATGTATTGTGTGTGTGTGTGGGTGTGTTCTTCATGTACTTTTGCCACTTAGCCCCAGGGGTAACCTGTTTCATTGCTCATGGGCAAAATGTGTCAAAGGCTGTTGTGCTTTTAAAACTTCCATATCTTTTTAAGACAGGTTTTCTTCCAGTTCCCCTTCTCTGTTCTTTTCATCCAGAGAGCCTCAAGTTGGGTGCCCATTAAAACCAAGAGGATATTACAAGATTCAGAGAGGCAGCCATTTTCACCACCTTTGTAAATACATGTTATTTTCATTTTGAAAGAGAAGCTCAGAGAGCATTTTCCACAGGACCGTCCGGAAGAGGGCGGTCTGGCTTCTTCGGCCTCAGGTTTTACCAGTTGTTACCAATAAGGCATCGTTTTGTGATGTCTCCAGAATTTGAAACCCTCTGCCACTTTGAATCCGGCTTTTAAATGTCCTTTTGCAAAGCCTGCCAAGAAGGAACTTGTGTTTAGAGAGCCAGGGTTTCATTTGCAATTGAAAGGGACAACCCTATCATTGAATGTGGTCTTTAAAGGGATGGGAAAGAGCAAAAGGAAAGGGAAAGGAAAGGGCAAAAGTTGGAAAGGAAGGAAACTCAAGAAAGAGTCCCCTTTAGCTTTGCGCAGATTTTATGAGTGGCATTATTCTTGGATTGCTATTGTTTCTTAAACACTCTGCTTAGTGCCCCTCACAGACCACTTGGCTTATGACTGGATGGCTGGAAGTCAAAGTTGTCAACCAGGTCACTTAAACCCAGTATTTAGCCAGTGGCTGTTTTACATTTGTAAGCAAGAATATCGCTAGCCTCCCCACCGGGCAAGTATGAGGACTGACCTTTCATGGATCACAGGAAGGAAGTCCGGCTTCTCAAAAGAGAAGTCAGACTAGTTTTGACATAAAAGACTTTGCCAACAGAGCTCTGGGCAGAGACAGGAATACTCAACGTGGGAGAAAGCAGAGTGCATGCCAATGGTAGGAATATGAGGAATTTGAAGGTAGGAAAAGGGATTATGGGGGGGCTACGTATATGAGGTGGGTAGAGGAATATAAGAAGCCAGATTAAGGAAATCAAATGGATCACACTTTATCAGGAGAAGTAACATGTTGTCCTTTTCCAAATGTGTAGCTGGGAAGAGCGGAACCTTACCAACGATTTCTAAGGTTTTATATTTCTAAGGGTTTAACCATCATAAAAGGACATTACAGGAAGGAGGAAAATAAGACGTATAGAGAAGGTACTCACAAGGGGGCACATTTTTTGAAAAGCAATTTAATTGTCACTAACCAGAGAAGCAGACACAGGTTTGGCCTGCCCCTAATTACCCAGCACTTAGAACCTAGTTGTTAAGGAAGGTGGTTCGTTCAGGTAATGTGCAAATGAAGAGCCCTGGAATAAGGAGGAGGTTGGAGACTTGAGGAGGGTGACTGCCTGTCATCAACCAGCTGCAAGGCTTGGCCCCTGATGCTTCCCCCTCTGGGCCTCAGGATCTTTGCCTCCTGAGAAATGTGCTTTAGTGGAAAGAAAGCTTTGTGCTTCTTCCCAGCTGTAAACCAGACCGACTGGATTAACATCCTGACTCAACAGCTGTGTGATTGCGGGTGGATATTTCAACTCTCTGAGTCCAATTTTCTCTTCTTTGGAGGAAGATAATAAGGTCTGCTTTACGGGAATGGGTGGCACTGATTAAAAAAGAATGTATAGTGTGTGGCGTAGAGTAGGTGCTTGGTAAATGATAGCTACTATCTGCCCAGTGAGGGGCTGAATGACTTTTGTTCTTCTTTCCAGCCCCTAGAAATTTCTCATCCCATGGATCACTGTTAATGATTTTAAATTTTTGAAAATGTGCACGTTCACTACAATTACACAGCACATACTTATTGCTTAATATCTTTACTAAGACTGTTTTTCTTTTGCTGTTTTCACCAGTTTATTTGAAAGAGAAAGAAAGGACAGAATCACTGAGCCACATTAAAACAATTCTCCACGAAAGAAATTATTTCCATAATGGGGACTTTTCAAAATATTTTCACTGTGTGTTTACACCTTTGCAAATGATCCAAGATAAAGTGCCTTCTATCTCTCTTGGGATGTGATTTTATAATCCAATTATTTTACCGCCAGGAAGCATTTTCTTCATTTCTAGTCAAAATTTACCTTAATTTCCACTTGTGCCATGCTAAATAATCCATGCTTCTCTTTGATCTGCCAGATGTACATATACCAAACATTTTTTCATTTTTTTCTCTCTCTCTTTCTCTTGGTTTCTGTGTATGTGATGAGATGAATGGCCTTTAATCAATAGCTTCCTTAGCAAAAATATATAGGTGCTTTTGCTTTTAGCATTTGCTATGCTCCTTTGCCACTGAGAATGTATAAGTTAACTAGATGCAGCCAACACAATTCTCACTAAGCTGAAATCCTTGGATGTTAAGCTTTAAGGAACAGGAAACATATAATGATAAAAATCAAAGATATAAGGAAATAATTTAAAAGGAAAAGGTTCACCCAGGTATTGGTAAAGCCACAGTACACTATATAGTCCCTGGTGGCTCAAGTGTCACCAGGATCGCCTATTTCCACATTTATAAAAGATACTCTAAGGCCCTGCAATATCTGGGCAAAAAAAAATATATATATATATAAAATACATAAATTGAGAGTAAACTGTAGTAACTCCACTGTGCCTCCCAGTATGAGGAAGCTAATACAATTTGGAACTAATTTTTAGAACCAGGGTGAAAATTAAATTATTTAGTTAGTTTGATTTTCTGGTTGATTTCCAGTTACCCAAAATTAGTTTTTCCCTGAATACTTAATTTTTACCATTTTGGTTTTTCTAGGTGTATCAGTTAAGAATCTTCTGATTACAATGATAATTCAAAGAGGAATAAAAAATAAGAAAAGTTTTGTTTTCATGTAATTGGAAGTTGAAGGTGAGACAGACTTTAGGTTTGGAGGAGTGAATGACTCAACATTGCCATCAAAGACTTTTTTTTTTTCCCCCATCTTCCTGTGTTGGTTAGTTCTCCTGACTGGTTAAAAGATGATTGAAGCAGTTTCAGGGAGCCCGTCCCCAGAAAGGCAATGTCAAGAAGACAAAGGGAGATTATCTTTCTTAGCAGCAAGAGGATTTTCACAGAAACCTTCTGAAGCCTCATTGGCCTAAGTTGAGTCCTACACCTGTTTCTGAACCAGTAACTGGTGAGGGACAGAGAATTACCTTGAAACTAACCAGGCTCCAAACTGAGTATGTGGCTGACTGAACAATGCTGTAGTTATGTCAAGAGAAAAATAATTAAAGAGTGTGTACTGGGTGAACATCCAGCAATGTCTGATATTATAGGAATCGTTGAATTTTAACTTGATAGCTCACCCAAAACATAAAAATAAATAATGTTTTGCATATTCCAAACCAATACCCATGTAGTGTAGAGGCCCTACAGTTTCAGGGGTGTATTCCTGCAGTAATTCAGAACACCTGGAATGTAGGCTTGGCCACAGTTTTAATAAGAAGGAATTCCTTTAGGAAGTGATGTGGGAAGGACAGGGAACAGACAGAAACCTACAGAATGCCCTAGGTTCCATGCTCCAGAATTAGGCTTGGAACAGTTATGATTTTCCTTCATTTCCTGAAGTAAGATATTTCGGTATGGTTTGGGAGAGGAGTGTAGATACAGGAAACCACAGTGTATACCTAGGGGAGGGGTACGGGTGGGTATGTTTTACTTTATTGGAGGGAAGCCTCTTTACTTTTCTTCTAATTGAAAAATCAAGGGTTATTCACTGCTGCATTAACATTGCGTTTTCCTAGGTCCAGTATATATATATATATATTGATTGATATTGGCCATTTGCTGTATGTTTTCTAAACTTACTGAACCCATGGTTCTACATCATTACCCAATGTTTACTGTTGAACTGTCAACTTTTATTTCACATGCTCAGCCAGTAAGATAGAAAGTACATCAAAGTGTTGATGTCTTTGTGAAAAGATCAGAAATGATTCTTGGCAATGAAAAACTAGATCTACTACTATATAACAACTCTAGATATCTGAAATATTATATTGTGCTATTTTTGGGTGTTTCCATGAAAAAGGGAAAGAAACATTTATTAAAACAGTTAATATGGTCTAAGCCCTGTGTTAAGCATTTTAAAAATAGCATCGTGTATAATTCTTTCGTTGACTCTCAGAGTTAGTATCAGACACTGCTTGTGGCCCATGAAATAGTTATTCTTCCCTTTTTCTTTTCTAATAAAATCCATGTGCCCAGCTAAAAGCACTTACTTTTCAGATTCCTTTGCCTCTATGGCCAGGGTGGTAGAATTCTTACCAGTGAGATACCATGAGAAATCTGCTGGGGGCATGGGGGTGGTCAGAAAAAACTATTGCTTTCCTGATACAAAGCCCACCTCTTATAGATCTCTTTATGTCAATGTTCTCTCCCCCATTTATGATATACTTGTCTAAATATTTCCTCTACATATATTTAGAACCGTATCAGCAGAGTCATAATTTTTCTTTCAGCCATCAAACGTACTTTAGAAAACCCAAGAGGAGAACAAAACTCTAATGTATTTATCCATATTTTTACAGACCATGTTTTTCCTTCCTTCCTGATGTACAAGTTTCATTCTTTCTTTATTTCCTTTCTTTTTAGAGAACTCCCTTTAGTCATTCTTTTTTTTTTCCTTTTTTTAACATCTTTATTGAAGTATACTTGCTTTACAATGGTGTGTTAGTTTCTGCTTTATAACAAAGTGAATCAGCTATACATATACATATGTTCCCATATCTCTTCCCTCTTGTGTCTCCCTCCCTCCCACCCTCCCTATCCCACCCCTCTAGGTGGTCACAAAGCACCGAGCTGATCTCCCTGTGCTATGCGGCTGCTTCCCACTAGCTATCTATTTTACATTTGGTAGTGTATATATGTCCATGCCACTCTCTCACTTTGTCCCAGCTTACCCTTCCTTCTCCCCATGTCCTCAAGTCCATTCTCTAGTAGTTCTGCGTCTTTATTCCCGTCTTGCCACTAGGTTCTTCATGACCTTTTTTTTGTTTGTTTGTTTTAGATTCCATATACATGTGTTAGTATATGGTATTTGTTTCTCTCTTTCTGACTTACTTCACTCTGTATGACAGATTCTAACTCCATCCACCTCACTACAAAACAACTCAATTTCGTTTCTTTTTATGGTTGAGTAATATTTCATTGTATATATGTGCCACATCTTCTTTATCCATTCATCTGTTGATGGACACTTAGGTTGCTTCCATGTCCTGGCTATTGTAAATAGAGCTGCAATGAATATTGTGGTACATGACTGTTTTTGAATTATGGTTTTCTCAGGGTATATGCCCAGTAGGGGATTGCTGGGTCGTATGGTAGTTCTTTTTTCTTTTTTTTTTTTAGTGTTTTTTGTTTGTTTGTTTTAATTTTTGAATTTTATTTTATTTACTTTTTTATACAGTAGGTTCTTATTAGTCATCAATTTTATACACATCAGTGTATACATGTCAATCCCAGTCGCCCAATGCATCACACCACCATCCCCACCCACCCGCCACTTTCCCTCTTGGTGTCCATACGTTTGTTCTCTACATCTGTGTCTCAACTTCTGCCCTGCCAACTGGTTCATCTCTACCATTTTTCTAGGTTCCACATACATGCATTAATATACAATATTTGTTTTTCTCTTTCTGACTTACTTCATTCTGTATGACACTCTCTAGATCCATCCACGTCTCAACAAATGACCCAATTTTGTTCCTTTTTATGGCTGAGTAATATTCCATTGTATATATGTACCACATCTTCTTTATCCATCTGTCTGTCAATGGGCATTTATGTTGCTTCCATGACCTGGCAATTGTAAACAGTGCTGCAATGAACATTGGGGTGCAGGTGTCTTTTTGAATTATGGTTTTCTCTGGGTATATGCCCAGTAGTGGGATTGCTGGATCATATGGTAATTCTATTTTTAGTGTTTTAAGGAACCTCCATATTGTTCTCCATAGTGGCTGTATCAATTTACATTCCCACCAACAGTGCAAGAGGGTTCCCTTTTCTCCACACCCTCTCCAGCATTTGTTGTTTGTAGATTTTCTGATGATGCCCATTCTAACTGGTGTGAGGTGATACCTCATTGTAGTTTTGATTTGAATTTCTCTAATAATTAGTGATGTTGAGCATTCTCTCATATGTTTGTTGGCAATCTGCATATCTTCTTTGGAGAAGTGTCTATTTAGGTCTTCTGCCCATTTTTGGATTGGGTTGTTTGTTTTTTTCATATTGAGCTGCATGAGCTGCTTGCAAATTTTGGAGATTAATCCTTTGTCAGTTGCTTCATTTGCAACTATTTTCTCCCATTCTGAGGGTTGTCTTTTTGTCTTGTTTATGGTTTCCTTTGCTGTGCAAAAGCTTTTAAGTTTCATTAGGTCCCATTTGTTTATTTTTGTGTTTATTTCCATTACTCTAGGAGGTGGATCAAAACAGATCTTGCTGTGATTTATGTCAAAGAGTGTTCTTCCTATGTTTTCCTCTAAGAGTTTTATAGGGTTCGGTCTTACATTTAGGTCTCTAATCCATTTTTAGTTTTTTTTGTGTTTGGTGTTAGGGAGTGTTCTAATTTCATTCTTTTACATGTAGCTGTCCAGTTTTCCCAGCACCACTTATTGAAGAGGCTGTCTTTTCTCCATTGTATATTCTTGCCTCCTCTATCAAAGATAAGGTGACCATAGGTGCGTGGATTTATCTCTGGGCTTTCTATCTTGTTCCATTGATCTATGTTTCTGTTTTTGTGCCAGTACCATATTGTCTTGACTGCTGTAGCTTTGTAGTATGGTCTGAAGTCAGGGAGTCTGATTCCTCCAGGTCCGTTTTTCTTTCTCAAGGTTGCTTTGGCTCTTCGGGGTCTTTTGTGTTTCCATACAAATTGTGAAATTTTTTGTTCTAGTTCTGTGAAAAATGCCAGTGGTAGTTTGATAGGGATTGCATTGAATCTGTAGATTGCTTTGGGTAGTAGAGTCATTTTCACAATGTTGACTCTTCCAGTCTAAGAACGTGGTATATCTCTCCATCTGTTGGTATCATCTTTAATTTCTTTCATCAGTGTCTTATTTTTTTTGTCATACAGGTCTTTTGTCTCCCTAGGTAGGTTTATTCCTAGGTATTTTATTCTTTTTGTTGCAGTGGTAAATGGGAGTGCTTCCTTAATTTCTCTTTCAGATTTTTCATCATTAGTGTATAGGAATGCAAGAGATGTCTGTGCATTAATTTTGTATCCTGCTACTTTACCAAATTCATTGATTAGCTCTAGGAGTTTTCTGGTAGCATCTTTAGGATTCTCTATGTATAGCATCATGTCATCTGCAAACAGTGACAGTTTTACTTCTTCTTTTCCGACTTGGATTCCTTTTATTTCTTTTTCTTCTCTGATTGCTGTGGCTAACACTTCCAAAACTAAGTTGAATAATAGTGGTGTGTGTGGGCAACCTTGTCTTGTTCCTGATCTTAGTGGAAATGGTTTCAGTTTTTCACCATTGAGAATGATGTTGGCTGTGGGTTTGTCATATATGGCCTTTATTATGTTGAGGTAAGTTCCCTCTATGCCTACTTTCTGGAGGGTTTTTATCATAAAGCGTTGTTGAATTTTGTCGAAAGCTTTTTCTGCATCTATTGAGATGTTCAAATGGTTTTTCTCCTTCAGTTTGTTAATATGGTGTATCACATTGATTGATTTGCGTATATTGAAGAATCCTTGCATTCCTGGGATAAACCCCACTTGATCATGGTGTATGATCCTTTTAATGTGCTGTTGGATTCTGTTTGCTAGTATTTTGTTGAGGATTTTTGCATCTATGTTCATCAGAGATATTGGCTTGTAGTTTTCTTTTTTTGTGACATCTTTGTCTGGTTTTGGTATCAGGGTGATGGTGGCCTCGTAGAATGAGTTTGGGAGTGTTCCTCCCTCTGCTATATTTTGGAAGAGTTTGAGAAGGATAGGTGTTAGGTCTTCTCTAAATGTTTGATAAAATTCACCTGTGAAGCCATCTGGTCCTGGGCTTTTGTTTGTTAGAAGATTTTTAATCACAGTTTCAATTTCATTACTTGTGATTGGTCTGTTCATATTTTCTATTTCTTCCTGGTTCAGTCTCGGAAGGTTGTGCTTTTCTAAGAATTTGTCCATTTCTTTCAGGTTGTCCATTTTATTGGCATAGAGTTGCTTGTAGTAATCTCTCATGATCGTTTGTATTTCTGCAATGTCAGTTGTTACTTCTCCTTTTTCATTTTTAATTCTATTGATTTGAGTCTTCTCCCTTTTTTCCTTGATGAGCCTGGCTAATGGTTTATCAATTTTGTTTATCTTCTTAAAGAACCAGCTTTTAGTTTTATTGGTCTTTGCTATTGTTTCCTTCATTTCTTTGTCATTTATTTCTGATCTGAACTTTATGATTTCTTTCCTTCTGCTAACTTTGGGGTTTTCTTGTTCTTCTCTCTCTAATTGCTTTAGGTGTAAGGTTAGGTTGTTTATTTGAGATATTTCTTGTTTCTTAAGGTAAGATTGTATTGCTATAAACTTCCCTCTTAGAACTGCTTCTGCTGCATCCCATAGGTTTTGGGTCATCGTGTTTTCATTGTCATTTGTGTCTAGGTATTTTTTGATTTCCTCATTGATTTCTTCAGTGATCTCTTGGTTATTTAGTAGTGTATTGTTTAGCCTCCATGTGTTTGTATTTTTTTACAGATTTTTCCCTGTAACTGATATCTAGTCTCATAGCGTTGTGGTCAGAAAATATACTTGATATGATTTCAGTTTTCTTAAAGTTACTGAGACTTGATTTGTGACCCAAGATATGATCTATCTTGGAGAATGTTCCATGAGCACTTGAGAAGAATGTGTATTCTGTTGTTTTTGGATGGAATGTCCTATAAATATGAATTAAGTCCATCTTGTTTAATGTATCATTTAAAGCTTGTGTTTCCTTATTTATTTTCATTTTGGATGATCTGTCCATTGGTGAAAGTAGGGTTTTACAGTCCCCTACTATGATTGTGTTACTGTCTATTTCCCCTTTTATGGCTGTTAGTACTTGCCTTATGTATTGAAGTGCTCCTATGTTGGGTGCATAAATATTTACAATTGTTATATCTCCTTCTTGGATTGATCCCTTGATCATTATGAAGTGTCCTTCTTTGTCTCTTGTAATAGTCTTTATTTTAAAGTGTAAGAAGTGTAAGAATTGCTACTCCAGCTTTCTTTTGATTTCCGTTTGCATGGAATATCTTTTTCCATCCCCTCACTTTCAGTCTGTATGTGTTCCTAGGTCTGAAGTGGGTCTCTAGTAGACAGCATATATACGGGTCTTGTTTTTGTATCCATTCAGCCAGTCTATGTCTTTTGGTTGGAGCATTTAATCCATTTACATTTGAGGTAATTATCGATATGTATGTTCCTGTTACCATTTTCTTAATTGTTTTGGGTTTGTTATTATAGGTCTTTTCCTTCTCTTGTGTTTCCTGCCTAGAGAAGTTCCTTTAGCATTTGTTGTAAAGCTGGTTTGGTGGTGCTGAATTCTCTTAGCTTTTGCTTGTCTGTAAAGGTTTTAATTTCTCCATCAAATCTGAATGAGATCCTTGCTGGGTAGAGTAATCTTGGTTGTAGGTTTTTCCCTTTCATCACTTTAAATACGTCCCTCCACTCCCGCTGGCTTGCAGAGTTTCTGCTGAAAGATCAGCTGTTAACCTTATGGGGATTCCCTTGTATGTTATTTGTTGTCTTTCTCTTGCTGCTTTTAATATTTTTTCTTTGTATTTAATTTTTGATAGTTCAATTAATATGTGTCTTGGTGTGTTTCTCCTTGGATTTATCCTGTATGGGACTCTCTGTGCTTCCTGGACTTGATTAACTATTTCCTTTCCCATATTAGGGATGTTTTCAACTATAATCTCCTCAAATATTTTCTCAGTCCCTTTCTTTTTCTCTTCTTCTTCTGGGACCCCTATAATTCGAATGTTGGTGTGTTTAATGTTGTCCCAGAGGTCTCTGAGACTGTCCTCAATTCTTTTCATTCTTTTTTCTTTATTCTGCTCTGCAGTAGTTATTTCCACTACTTTATCTTCCAGGTCACTTACCCGTTCTTCTGCCTCAGTTGTTCTGCTATTGATGCCTTCTAGAGAATTTTTAATTTCATTTATTGTGTTTTTCATCACTGTTTGTTTGCTCTTTAGTTCTTCTAGGTCGTTGTTAACGTTTCTTGTATTTTCTCTCCATTCTATTTCCAAGGTTTTGCATCATCTTTACTATCACTATTCTGAATTCTTTTTCAGGTACACTGCCTATTTACTCTTCATTTGTTAGGTCTGGTGGGTTTTTACCTTGCTCCTTCATCTGCTGTGTGTTTTCTGTCTTCTCATTTTGCTTATCTTACTGTGCTTGGGTTCTCCTTTTCGCAGGCTGCAGGTTCATAGTTCCCGTTGTTTTTGGTGTCTGCCCCCAGTGGCTAAGGTTGGTTCAGTGGGTTGTGTAGGCTTCCTGGTGGAGGGGACTAGTGCCTGTGTTCTGGTGGATGAGGCTGGATCTTGTCTTTCTGGTGGGCAGGTCCGTGTCTGGTGGTGTGTTTTGGGGTGTCTGTGACCTTATTACGATTTTAGGTAGCCTCTCTGCTAATGGATGGGGTTGTGTTCCTGTCTTGCTAGTTGCTTGGCATAGGGTGTCCAGCACTGTAGCTTGCTGGTTATTGCGTGGAGCTGGGTCTTGGCATTGAGGTGGAGATCTTTGGGAGATTTTCGCCAGTTGATATTACGGGAAGCTGGGATGTCTCTGGTGGACCGATATCCTGAACTTGGCTCTCCCACCTCAGAGGCACAGGCCCAACGCCCGGCCGGAGCACCAAAACCCTGTCATCCACACGGGTCAGAATAAAAGGGAGGAAAAAATAAATAAATAAATAAATAAATAAATAAATAAAATAAAATGAAATAAAATAAAATAAAGTTATTAAAATAAAAAATAATTATTAAAAAAAAATTTAAAAAGTAATAAAAAAAAGAAAGAAAGAAAGATGAGAGCAACCAAACCAAAAAACAAATTCACCAATGATAACAAGCGCTAAAAAGTATACTAACAAAAGAAAAGACAGACAGGCCAAACACTAGGACAAATGGTAAAAGCAAAGCTATACAGACAAAATCACACACAGAAGCATACACATACACACTCACAAAAAGAGAAAACGCGGAAAAAAAAAAATATATCGTTGCTCCCAAAGTCCATGTCCTCAATTTGGGATGATTCGTTGTCTATCCAGGTATTCCACAGATGCAGGTACATCAAGTTGATTGTGGAGATTTAATCCGCTGCTCCTGAGGCTGCTGGGAGAAATTTCCCTTCCTTCTTTGGTCTCACAGCTCCTGGGGTTCAGCTTTGGATTTGGACCCGCCTCTGCATGTAGGTCGCCTGAGGGCGTCTGTACTTTGCTCAGACAGAACGGGGTTAAAGGAGCATCTGCTTCGGGGGCTCTGGCTCACTCAGGACGGGGGGAGGGAGGGGTACGGATGCTGGGCGAGCCTGCGGCGGCAGAGGCCGACATGACGTTGCACCAGCCTGAGGTGCACCGTGTGTTCTCCCAGACAAGGTGTCCCTGGATCACAGGACCCTGGCAGTGGTGGGCTGCACAGGCTCCCGGGAGGAGCAGTGTGGATAGTGACCTGTGCGCGCACACAGGCTTCTTGGTGGCGGCAGCAGCAGCCTTAGTGTCTCATGCCCATCTCTGGTGTCCGCGCTGATAGCCGCGGCTCCCGCCTATCTCTGGAGTTCATTTAAGCCATGCTCTGAATCCCCTCTCCTCGCGCACCCCGAAACAAAGAGGCAAGAAAAAGTCTCTTGCCTCTTCGGCAGCTCCAGACTTTTTCCCGGACTCCCTCCCGGCTAGCTGTGGTGCACTAGCCCCCTTCGGGCTGTGTTCACGCCGCCAACCCCAGTCCTCTCCCTGGGATCCGACCTCTGAAGCCCGAGCCTCAGCTCCCAGTCCCCGCCCGCCCCGGCGGGTGAGCAGACAAGCCTCTCTGGCTGGTGAGTGCTGGTCGGCACCGGTCCTCTGTGCGGGAATCTCTCCGCTTTGCCCTCCGCACCCCTGTGGCTGCGCTCTCCTCTGTGGCTCCGAAGCTTCCCCCCTCCGCCACCTGCAGTCTCCGCCCGCGAAGGGGCTTCCTAGTGTGCGGACACCTTTCCTCCTTCACAGCTCCCTCCCACTGGTGCAGATCCCATCCCTATTCTTTTGTCTCTGTTTTTTCTTTTTTTCTTTTGCTGTACCGAGGTACCTGGGGAGTTTCTTGCCTTTTGGGAGGTCTGAGGTCTTCTGCCAGTGTCCAGTAGGTGTTCTGTAGGAGTTGTTCCACATGTAGATGTATTTCTGATGTATTTGTGGGGAGTAAGGTGATCTCCACATCTTACTCTTCCGCCATCTTGATGCTCCCCTCTCCCTTTAGCCATTCTTTTAGGGTAGGTCTGATGGTGGCAAATTTTCTTCGTTTTCCTTCATGTAAGTATGTCCTGATTTCCCCTTCCTTCCTAAAGGATATTTTCACCGGTTAAAGGAATTTGGGTTGACATTTCTTTTCTTTAAGGACCAGAAAAATATTTTGTCATTTTTTCTGGCATCCATAACCTCTGAAAAGAAACTGTCATTCCAGTTGTTTTGTTCTGTAAGTAATTGTGCCATTTTCCCCCTGGCCACATTCAAAAATTTTTTTTCTTTGTCTTCAGTTTTCAGAAGTTTATATTATATCTTGGCATGGATTTCTATTGGCTCATCCTGTTCAGCATCTGATTAGCTTTTTGAATCTGTAGGATTATGTCTTTTGCCAGATTTGGAAAGTCTTCAGCCATTATTTCTGTGAGTGCTTTTTTCCATTTTGCTTTCCTTTTCATCTCTTTCTGGTACTTGGATGGAATAAATGTTCAATGTTCAGTTATAGTCCAACAGGTCTAGGAGGCTGTTCATTTTTATTGTCTTTTTTTCCCTGTTGTTCAAACTGGCTAATTTCTGTTTTTCCATCTTTCAGTTCACTGATTTTATCCTCTATCCCCTCCTTTTCTGCAACTGAGCCAATCCACTGAGCATTTTATTTCAATTATTGTTTTCTTCAATTCTAAAATTTCGATTGGGTTCTTCTTTATAACTTTCATTTCTTTGCTGAGGCTTTCTAATTTTCAGTTGTTTCATGCACGTTTATGATTGCTCACCAAAGCATTTTTATCATGGCAACTTTAAAAATCTTTG
This sequence comes from Balaenoptera musculus, assembly GCF_009873245.2. NCBI lineage: Eukaryota > Metazoa > Chordata > Mammalia > Artiodactyla > Balaenopteridae > Balaenoptera > Balaenoptera musculus. The sequence continues at coordinate 88,344,804 of NC_045795.1, forward strand.
ATAATTCTAACAGTTCTTCTTGGTATTGGCATCTGTTGGTTTTCTTTTTTTCTTTTTTTTTTTCCATTTTGTTTGAGATCTTCCTGGCTCTTGGCATGATGAATGATTTTTTTTTTTTTAATAGAAACCTGCACATTTTCATAGTATAAGTCTCTGGATCTCATTTAAACCTTGTGCTTTAGTGGACTTGCTCTGACATCCCTCTGGCATGTCTGGGAAGAAGAGGATGTTATTTCCTTACTGCCGAGTAGAAGTAGAGGTCCAAGCGCCCCACTCTGGTTCTGTTGATACCATAGAAGTAGAGCTCCTCATTACTGCTGGGTTGGGGTGAAAGATCTGGTTTCCCATGTAGTCTACACTGACACTGTGGAGGCTGGAGCCCTATTATTTGCCTGTGGGAATGAAAGTCCCAGCTCTGGAGTTGGCCTTTTTTGACACTACCCAACAGGAGGGTTGCCGTTCCTCATTACAGCCTTGTGAGACCTTTGCTGTTAGGGATGGGGCCACAGTTCTTTTTGTGATGTTTGGCTGGAGTACAGTGGTGATTGTACAAAGTTTTTTTATCTTGCTAGGCTTCTTCTTTCCTCAAACTTTGGCTAGCACAAATAAGCTTTGATTGGGCCTTTTTTTTTTTTTTTTTGGTCTACACTCATTGGCATTCCCAGTTTGCCAGCTTCTTCAGCTCCAGGTGGGGTGTGTGAGAAAACCCAAGAAACTCACTGCCATGTCACTCCTTGGGTCTTTTTTTTTTTTTCCATTGGACTTCTTGGGTATTGAAATCCCTCATCAATCTGCATTCTTCTCTCCACCTTCCTTATGTTTGCTTTATGTATATTGTCCATGGTTTTTAGTTATGTTTAGTGGGAGGGATAGGGAAAAGTATTTCTACTCCATATTCCTGGAAGCAGAAGTCACTCAGGAATATACTTTCTAACTTAGCAACCCAGGTGATGCTGAGGCAAGGATCTACGGGTTACATTTTGAGGAACATTTTATAGAAAATGAAACTGAGCCCCAGAGAGACTAACTCAAAATACAGATGTCAAATACTCAGGTTGTATAACACAAAGTTTAAACTAGGACCCAGGTCTCCTGCCTTCCCTTTCAATACCAGCTCCTCCTCGTGACACTAAATAAAGCTGCTGAGAATACCGAAAAGAATTAATGTACCAATTTCACTGGTATTTATAGAGATCAAATAGTTTGCCTACAGGTTTATGCATGGGCTTAAAAAAGCAGAGGCACAATCTTTCTAATACATTTGCTTCCCACAAGTTGCAACGTAATTTCTACTGAGGGGGATTCCAGGCAATTGCTTCAAGATGGGGCATTGTCTGCACATAAAAGAATTGCTCTTGGAAATAAAAGTCTATGCAGTCTATTGAGGATGCTACACACTGTCTGCATAGTCTGACTCATACACAGGGAAGCTTTTCCAGTTATGTTAATACTCATTTGGCAGCTGCCTCTATAATTGCCTACGTCAGTTGGTAGACATGCAGGAAATGTTAATTCTCTGCAAATATAGTTATTCATAAGTTGGTGTCAATTGTATCACCCTCAATAGAGACAATTCTTCAGATGCCGCTGGAATTGGGGGCAGGAGGTCTGTATTCAGTCATCTCTGGGGAGCCCTTGAAATCTGGAGGGACAGGAAATGGTATGAGAGCAAAGGCAGCATACAAATGCATCTGATGAAATATGGGCATCCTTCAGTGGCTGCCTTTCATTTGACTGGCCCCATGCACAGGTTGTACCAGATGGCACTCTCATGGTTTCCGTCAATGTGGAAATGTGATGAAGAAGGGGAGGAGAAGAATGGATGAAAAAAAATAGCACCAATCTGCACAGCTGAAAATAATTATGATTACGTAGCTAATGACCCAGGGAATTAGAGAAAGCCAAACTCATTGGATCTCAGGCCGCATGCAGGCAGATGTCACAACTTAATGACAAAAGATGAATTGCTTTATCTCCTGCATAGTAACACATGACGAGGAGTTGTGATTCTTTTTTCCAAATCCCTATCTTAGAATAAAGTTATAAGGAGAATCATACCCTGAGTATCTTTCCATTTTGGAAAGGAATTGAGCTAGCAGCAGTCTTGGATTATTAAAAATGTCAAAATAATTTCAGTAAGTATTAGATTGATATTCATTTTGAGCTGTAGGAGTAGCAGGAAGCAACCCACAGGATGTTGGAGATAGCCCTTCTGCCACTGAAATATAGATTATGCCTTCCCAGGAGGGGAAGAGTTAAATCTTACACTTCTTTTGTGGTCATTTAAAAGCATTTATTGAGATTCTGCCGTGTATGTGGCCCTACTTAACAACCTGTGTTGGAAAGATGAAAGAGACACTACCCCTGCCCACCCTGGAGGAGCTCACGTTGGTGTACACTTTGTAAATATTGATTTGGGGTGGATAACCAAGTCTATTCCCGACACAGACCCTGTTGAGGTTGCTGAAATTCCCATTGCCTCCTATCAAAGCCATGAAAACTGATATTCAGATGCTGGTGGTTCAAGTATTCATTCTTTTATTCATTCACTCAGTCATTCAGCAAATCTCTATTGAATACCTATTATGTTCTAGGCATTGTGCTTGGCACTAGGTTTAAACTGGTGAACACCATTGTTTAATAGTAACAATATTAAATTATTATTATTAAGTATTAACAATATTAAATTAACATAGCATTAATGTAAAATATACTATATGAATATATTATGTCTTAAGCTAAGATTTGTTTAAAAAAATAAGTGGTACCCGTGCACCGCGATGAAGAGTGGCCCCCGCTTGCTGCAACTAGAGAAAGCCCTCGCACAGAAACGAAGACCCAACACAGCCAAAAATAAATTTTTAAAAAAAAGTGGTAAAAGGGGAGTCACAGTCTCAATGTTTGGAAATCAATGGTGGAATTACTATTAGAAAGGTTTATGAGAAAGGGTTAGAAGTATGAGTGTCTCAACTAATGTATTAGCCAGTTAGGTAAAAAATGTAAAGCGGCTGCCATTAGTATTTTGAATCTTAAAAAAACATGGTTATGAAAAACACATTAGGGGAGTGGATAGCTCACAAGTTTGGCAATGAAAGACCAAACACTTTAAGTCCATATAATTGGTTGAAATCCAGCCAAAATTGATAACAAATGCAACTCTTCCCCATCTGCTAGTTTATGCAAATGAGTTGGTGATCTCATTTAATTTTCTAGGAGACAGGTGTCTCTATTGCTAAAGCAGCTACTCAGTTGGCATCTAGCCCCAATTTCAGGAAGTCTTGAATTTAGCTGTGGGGTAGAGCTTAGCATCCAGCATGGTCCTAAGAATCCCAGGACAAGAGAGGAAAGCCAGAGCTGAAAATCACTGCAGGTTTGTGTCCAGTCTCTCAGGGACTGGATCAGCCATGGCAGATAAGACTCCGACCTGCTACACACACATTCTCTACCTGATTCCTTCAGAGCTGAAGGAAGAGAGCTCTGAAAGAAGTTTTTGCTGGAGACTATCAAACTCAAATACCGATACCAAGGCTGATTGGATGGGACCTTGTTTCTTTCTGGAACTTTCTCCATATTCCAGATACCAAGAGAACACAAATATTTTTTAGAACTCTTGTAGGGACAAGATATCACAGATACAATATTACAGTTGAAAGAAACCCATATTTTTAGTGTGCATCTATTATTGGTGAATAGAGAAGTGAAGAAGAGCAGACTATGACATTAACTGCTTGGGTTCAGATCCTCTCATTGTGACTTATTAGCTGTGTAACTCTGGGAAAGTTACTTAACCTTTCTGGTCCTCATTCCATCCATCTATAAAATGGAGATAATAGTATTACCAAGGTCATAGGGTTGTTAAGAGAATTAAATGAGTTAATGCCTATAATATATTTAGAACTGTGCCTGGCATATAATGAGTCTTCTGTACAAGTTACCTCATACTACTGCGTGCCAAGAACTATGCTAATTCAATGAAAAAAACTCCTCCCATTATTTAATTCTGACATCAATTCTTTGACATAAGTATTATGCACTACCATTTTACAGATGAGGCTACTAAGCTTCAGAACGGCAAATGGCAGGGAAGAATTAAGTTGTCTTATAGCATCTATTTAATGCCAAACCAAGATCTCTCTACTGCAGTTAGTTGCTTGAGATCATACAGCAAAGTAGGAGAACAGAGACGGTAACCCAAGATTCCTGGTTCTCAGTTCAACATACCTTTCAGTAATTTCCTGTTCCTGGTCTGGTTAATGCAAAGGAAAAATATGTACAAGTTAGTAAAAAAATACTAATTTTATGACCTCTACCAAAAATAATGAATTGAGGTCCAGGAAAATTTAATTTTTCTTTAAAAATTATTAATTGTTACTATGTAGCAAGAATTATGCTAAATCCTGGGGTCATAGTGGTAAATAATACAGACAAGGTGATTACTGGAAATTTTCTAATAAATTCTAATTACTCAGGTTATCTCTTTCTTTCACCAATTCCTTTCACAATTTTTTTACCAAATTGTGAAACTAGTTCTGATTTTGTAGACTTTTACTTATAGACAAAAAAATTATACTTGCCCGTAACTATTTGATAGCAACTAGGAGCTTAATCTTTAAAACAAATTTATCGTTCAAGGCACTTGAAGGAAGAGATTGTTTTAATTATTATTCTATTGGACATTGCTCATTAAGATCTGTGCATGTTCTTGATCCACTCACAGATGAGTGAACTACCTAGTGGCTCTAGGATGACATTTCCATGACTTCACGAGCTTCCGAAAGAGGTAAACCATAATGAAGGCATTCATTAGAGGTCTATGAACCAGAGAGGTGGCACACATTGAAGTTCTCACATCATCATTCATACTAATCTGATTAACTCTCCCAGTCTCATTTCCAGAGTGCAGGGATCAGGAATTTTGGCAACCATCTGGGTAACAGAAGTCCCTCCCCAAGGATCTTGTAAATTTCTACCCATATGTTCCCTGTAAAATTGCATTGCCTACGGCTCTCTTCCCACAGCTCATGTCTGCAAAGATGACCAACCAACCAGATCTTGTGACAGAGCCCTTCAGCCTTCCAGAAATATGCCAATGTAGTCATTCCTCACTTGGACTTATTTATGATGTTTATTGATAATATGAGTGCTGAGAATAACAACAAATACATTAGACATGAGAGGACATTGTCTGACTCTAAACTTGCCATACACAGAGCCATTAAAAAAGGACTTTGTATCATAAGACACACCAAAAAATATTGCCCCCTTCTATCTTACAGTACAACACCTGGGAAGCAGGCTTTGGGAACATGAAGTCTGATGTAATTCTCTCCAGCTGAGGAACTTCCAGGGAAAAAGAAAGATATGAAATTGATTTATTTGGATTATCCTACAAATGCCATTTTTCACAACTTTAAACTGAGGCTTGATTTGTAGAATTATGATTATTAAGATGTTAGCAGTCCTGGGCAGGGCATTCCCAAATCTGATTTCTCTAAATCCCAAGACAGCCCTTGGTAGGATTGTCTTAAACTTGTCAGCAGCTTTCAGTAGCTGAATAATAAATGCAATTTTCCCTCTTTCAAATAACTCAAAGGAGCATGTGCTTAGAGATTCTGCATGTTCCCCTTTTCCCTAGTTTTTGGCCTAGCTAGAATATTTATCTCCCTGTGTTCATTAGAAAATATGTATGAAGGGTGTTCCACCATGGGGGTAAACACTGAATATTTAGTTCACTTTTGAGAGTTACAGACTTCTCTCTAACAATATTCATATTCTCCTAAAGTTTACATTCACAGCCTTGCTATTGAAAGGGAGAACCACACAAATATTAGGTGTAGAGCCATTACAGTCTACCACCTGTGTTCAGATAATCAGAAGCCATGTATGAAAAGGTGAGAATGGGCAAAACTTGACCTCACAACACTTTGATTCCTTGATGAAGAAACATGTTATGCAAACTAGATTGTGTCTGCTGCAGCTCAACGTGGCCTAAACTACCGAAATTCCCTTCTTCTTGTATTTAAAACTACTTTGGGAAATGAATAGATGTCAGATCGTGTGATTTTCTTACGGAGGCCATTGGCCAGATGACACCCTTACAGGGGTGGGTGGCACATTCTCAGGAGGAGAGAGTTGTCTCCACTGGCAATCATCCTTTAGAGATGTGGGGTCATGGAGCAGGGCAGAAACTCATTCGATTTTGGAATTGCATGAGTTACAATCTTCTCTACTTTGTGGGAGTGTGGGTTATTTTGGCCTAGCCTCCAAAGCTCAGGGAAAACTAGAGTGATTCCAGTGGTGTGTATAAACTACCTCTTGTCAAGTAGACATGTTGGGATAAAACAAGAACATGGCTGGATAAGGGATCCTGAGATTATATACGAGTCTATGCACAAACTCTGTTAATCAAACTCCACCTGATTAATTTGCCAGATTTACCAGTGATCTACTTCTCATCTATAAAGCATAGTCACTGACACCCATTGCTGGGGTGAGCAACCAGTGTGGTTGGCCTAAAACTGTCTTGGTTTTAACCCTGAAAGTCCTGAAGCCCAGGAAACCATCAGTACTGGGGAAATCCCAGGTAGTTGGTCACCCTACTCGTAACACACTGAATTTATCTAGTAAGAAACTGTAGTGACTTATGCACTTTTGTTCCCACCAGTTGAATTGAATGTTTACCAAGAATCTGTTCTGCCATTTGTTCCCAAACCTGTTTAAGTCACTTACTTGTTGTTATAATTACATAATTTAATTAAATATAATATAAACGGAGGAAATGTCTATGTGAAAATAAAGAGTGGTGTCTCTATGGAAACTAATTTGAATGTTTTGGAAAAACCCAGTAATGTAAAGTTGCTAAAAAAATGTTAAATCTAATGTGAAAAAACAACTGTAAATGATTCAGAAAAAAATATATATATATCACAAATATCTTTAAGTTCTCATTCCTTGTTATAAACATTGAAAATGGAAATTACAGACAATCCATTATGAGGGCTGTTTATGCAGGAGAAATGATAGGAAACACTGATCAGATGATCCATGCATAAAGAAAAGACCTTGGCCTTACATCAAAAGATTGGTATTGCATTTTTTATGTTTCAAACTAAGAATAAAATGTGTAAGGCGTGTATAATTCAATTTTTTATTCCGTGGTCTAACAAACTTCTTCTGTTAGCTGACCGCTAGTCTAACAAGTTTTTTTAAAAAGATTTTTATTGCATTTGTAATTATTCCCTATATTCGTGTGTTGTGCTTTCTTCTATTGTGTCCAAACTTGCAGTAAGATCCTATGAACTTATTACTCTCCATCAATCACTGTATGTTGGTGCCTAGCATCATATACAAAGAGGAACAAAGAGTGTGAACACAGGTTGTAAGCTCTGGCTGCCAAGGACAAGATCTATTTTATTCCCTATTTCCTAGTACCTTGCATGCTTCCAGGCAAATACTAAGAGCTCCCTATGTGAAGAATGTTTGGTAAATAAAGAATCAGTGAATGAATGAATGAACATCTCTCAAGAACCCTATGGTCAACCTTGGAGAGTTAAATGCTGAATTATTAAAAATTTAAATATATATTATTTATTTAATTATTCCTTTTTTTTTTCCTTAGAAAAATAATAGGCAGATCAGGGGACTGTTATAAGCATTGGAAAGATTATAAAGATGAATAAGATACATCATACAAAAAGTACAAGCACGAGTATATTCAAAATTTAATGATGAATTCAGCATTGGCATAGCCCAATCAGAACGGAGGACTGGACAATCAGATGGGATATCATTGTTATGCAGTACTGGGTGCATGAAGACTGAATAATTGGACCTGAGTTTAGGGAAGAAAGTAAACAATGCTCACTTGGCTTAGAGTTCAGTCACTACAAGCACAGACCTGAATTAAAGTCAGAACTGTGACAGAACTTTTGACCTTGAGTTAGTTATTTAACCTCTCTCAGCTCCAATGTTCACATCTGTAAAATGGGGATAATGATGCTTAATTAGTTACCCAGGATCAAATGCAGTAACATATTTGCAGACATTACTCTTATGCACGGTTTCTGATCCACAACAAGCACTTGGCATCTATAAGCTATGTTTAAGGAAAATAGGCTGTAAAAATTAGAAACAATTTCAAGAAGAAAGTAGCATTGGAGCTTCTAAAGTGATGGTAAGTTTGGATATGGGTAGATAGGATTGTAGGATGGACAGAGGAAAGAAGAGAAAGAGTTTTCAGGCACAAGAACAGCAAGAGCTGTATACATACAGGGGATGTTGGTAAATACAAAATGAAGAACAACAAGGTTGGACATCAGAAGAAAGGGGAGTGGTTACCTCATGTGGAAAACAAGGGAATTGCTTTAGAAGCTCTGAGAAAAAAAACATTATTGTAGCTTGGAACATTTAGCCACTGTAGTTTAGAGGATAAACACCTAAATTAAAGAGAAAGGGACCAGATATCAGGCATTCTGTCCCTTTCAAAAGTAAGAGCACGTTGAAAACTGCTCGTGCAAACATGGAATGACTGGGAAAAGGAAGAGAGAGAGAGAAGAGAAAGGGAAACCAAGGAAGCTATCCAATCTCCACATCTTTCCACTTGCAGAAGCGCTAGGGGACTGTCTGCAAAAGCCTATGCTAGCCTATCTCTATTTCGGAGATAGAAAATTTCCTCATCTCCTCGTTTGATTCTGGTATAGAGTTTGCAGTACCTAAGCAATTTGGTTCAAAATAGTCTTGTGCGATATGCTTTCAGCTACCTCATTAATTTTTATTTTATGGTCAATAAAGTTTCTGTTATTTCTGCAAATTTCATATCTGGTTAGTCTCCAGGAGTTCTTCTATTTTTACCTTGTTTTCACAAGTACTGGTACTTGTCTCGATGTTCGCCCGCTCCCTCCTTCAACTGGAATCTTATTTCTCTTCCAAAAGATCTTTTCCACCTATGCTAACCTATGTGTTTTTCATTCCCTGATCTCCTATGGACGTTATTAAACACGTTTCTCATTGACCTTTACATTATACATATAATTTTTAGATTTTGAGTAAGTAAAAATGTCATGTATCTTTCTATTCCATTAAATCATAATCTTAACCCCCATAGTATTTATTCAACAAATATAAACTGAGCACACACTATGTACAAGAGACGACACTAGGAGTGCAGCAGTGAACTCAACAGCCATACTCTCTGCTCTCATAGACTTTAAATGTAACAATAAAGACAAGAGAAATGAGAAATAACTAAGTTAGATGTTTTCTGAAAATGATAAATCCTTAAGGAAAATAACCAGGTAATGTAAATACTTGTAAGGGATTGTAAGGATAAAGCAGGGCATGTAAAACAGAGGATTCAAGAAAATCTTTTTGTTGAGATTATGTTTGGAATGAGACCTGAGCAATGAGAAGTAGACCATGCAGTGATCCAGGAGCAGATTATTTTGGGCAGAGGGAACAAGTGCAAAGGCCCTGAGGCAAGGCCATGTTGACCTGTTTGAGGAAAAGTAAGAAGGTACATATGGCTGGAGCCCAGTAAGCAAGCAGGCAGTGATGCGCAGGCAGAAAGGAGCCAGACCATGTAAGCCCAGATGGTGCAGACAGTTTGGATTTTACTCTAAGTGAAACGGAAAGACAGGGCAGGCTTTTAAGCAGAAGACTTGACACATAATCAGACTTGAGTTTTAAAAAGATCCCATCAGCTGTTAGATGACTAATGACTTGGAGTAGGGTCAAAAAATAAATGTGCTAAGTTGCTATTGCTGAAGTCCCGGTGAGAAATGACTATGATTGCAGCAGTGGAATTAGAGGAAGCACACGGATTAGGGAAACGTGTTGAAGGCAGTCCATGACAGGATTTGCTGATAAAGTGAATGTCAAGAGTAAGAAGAAACAAATTACGGATAAATCCTCACTTTTTGTCCCAAGAATTTTAGTGGATGGTGGTGCCATTACTGAAAAGCTAAAATCATTTTTTAATGCATTGATTAGTTCTCATAAAAAAAAGTTTTTCTCAGTGAAACTAATGATAGCTCTGTTTAAAGGGAATGCAACCTTACAAGATAGGCCAATGGCTATCAAATAGCTCCCCAACTTCTTTTTTTTTAATAGTTCCTAATAATGTATATCAGGAGTTGGCATACTTTTTCTGCAAAAGACTAGATAGTAAATGTTTTAGTCCTTGTGGGCCACACTGTCTTCAGCCACAGGCAGTTCATAAGTGAATGACTGTGGCTCTGTTCAAATAAAGTTTTATTTACCGAAAAAACAGGAGTGAGCTGTAGTTGGCCTGCCCCTGATATACATGATCATAGAATGGCTTCCTGAACAAAACTCATAGATGTTCCTAATTCATACAAATCTTTAAAAACATATTCAGTTTGGGAAAGGAGGATTCACAAGAGGATGCAAAATCAGACTTCTGGGCGTTTTTATTTTTTAGAGTCATTTTATTTTCCTCATCAAGAATTCCACTAAGTATCTGATTGTGCTCAAATACTTATCTCCAAACGTGCAAGGTATAGAATCTGGAAATCTGATATAAGCCCTTTGATTAAAAGATCTTTCTGTTTTCAAACCTCAATAGGAAATGGAGGTTAAAAGGCCTTTTAAAATTGAGTGGCAGAAGGGGAATATTTATTGTTATTTTAAATTCGGTTCAATTATTCCAAGTGGCATTTCATTCTTCTAATTTATTTTTTAAATTACCCATCTTTGAAAGGTGTCATCTGAATTTGACAATTACTTCCCCTTTGCAGGGGTCAGAGCTAGTTACTGTCTGTATCTCACAGAAAAATACAGCCCCTATGTACTAAAGGTTATTCATATTTACTCCAAATTGTGATGTCTTGAAGTCACAGCTTTTATCTAGACTTTGAGGTCCTGATAACAAAAAGGACAGGAAGATCAATAACCACATGATGGGTAACTAATTGCTTTTGCTTCTACCTGCAACCTTCTATCCCTCTCAGAGCTCATTCCAGAGTCCATTTGACAATCTCGGATATTGTTTTCAACCTTGGCTCTCAACAGTCTGGACTCCATATTGAGTAGAAAAAATACGTTAAAACCTTTTCTACTGACAATGTTTTACGCATACATAGTCCTCAATACCATCCATATAGGAAATTTATTAGAGGTCATTACTCAGGTGACTATCAATAAATGGAATTTCTCTTTGCTAAAAGTCATGGTCTACTAAATGGTATTTAATTAATTTTTGTTATGCTTGTAATGATTTCATTCAATATTGCAAAGTGAAATTTCTCACTCAAAAAACATTTATTAAGTGCTTATTTAGTACCACTACTTTTAGCTAACACATTTTTGTCAATGACCAGAAGCAATGTTCTGGTCTAAGGCTTGACGAAATTAACATGTTGAATCTTTATCCCTGCATAAGGTAGGTTATCTTATTTTCTACACTGAGACACAGAAATGTCTATAGCTTCTATAGATGTTTCTGTAGGTAAAGGATTCTGGATTACCTACTTGCCAATGTTGTAACCTTGGGCAAGTTCATTAGTCTGTTTGTGCCTCAGTTTTCACATCTATAGATTAGGAATAATAATAATAATACCTACATCATTGCATTATTAAAAAGAAAAGGTAAGTTAATATTTTAAAGCACTGAGATGCATGGCTGGCATATGTTTAAGATTTTTACCTAATAAGATAAAGATAACTTGTCCATAGTCACAAAATTAACAATGGCAGGGCCCGTATGTACTAGATGCTCTGAAGAATACAGAGAAGAATCAACAAATTGGGAGATCTGGCATACATATATCCCAGTTAACAAGAACATCATGGCATTCAGTCTGGTTTTTCCTTTTAGGTTCATCATTTTAATTTTACTGAGTGGGAAATAAATCTCCACACACGCAAAGTGAGAGAGAAAATGTGTCTTTGCCCATTAGTTTCTCTCTACAGGTGGGCAGCAACTCATCTTTGAGCTAAGAGGCCGACAATTAAACTGAATATACGAGTTCACTCTTGTTTATATTGTTCTCAGTGTTGGCACTGAATCACAACTGCATTCACATCTTCCTCTTGAGAATTTGCTGGGTGGAAGCAACTGTAGGGGGTAGTTTTTCCAGCAAATCAAATATTTATAACTTTCCTATTGAAGCACTGATTAAATTTTTTTGTTATTAACTTTTAAAATAATATTTTTTTACCAAACATTGAGCATTGCCGGTATGGTTATTCATAATTAAGAGGTTTTGAAGGTCAGTTTTATTCCTGTGGTTGTACTTATATCTCTTTACGACCCACATCCTCAAACATGCTATTTCTTTTGCATTTTGATGAGTGATTAATTTTAAAGATGATTGAGATAATTTTTGCATGACCATACACTCATTCTTTTCCACTCATCTTGCCTAGTGGCTCCCCTCAGTTTAGATCAGAGATAGCTTTTCTTGCTTTTTCTTCTTAACTAGTGTAGTGTTTTAGTATTTCATCATCTTAATTTAAACCCTTGATTTATTCACTTCCAGTGTGAGCCCAAAGTTATTTCTTAGCTAGATGAGAAATATTAAAAGAAAATAAAAGAAAAAACGTCAAAATATTCAGCTCTCTTTCCTTCCTCTTCCTCTTGTACTTGGTGGTAATATCCCTAAGAGAGATCCCAACCAATCTGATAGAGAAGAAGTATGATTTTGAATCTCTATTAAGAATGAGTCTTCTTTGGTTGATTAACCTTCTATGCCTAGGCTCAGTGCTGTGTCACTTGAGGATGTTTCTTGGCCAAAGTACTAATACAGAAAGCCAACCAAAAGCCTCTTAAATGTTTCTCACTTATATCTCTAAAATCCTATCCTGGAGTGTGGACAAATTAATGGGGGTGGTATTGGGAGTAGGGCCTAAGAGATCCAGTTAAGTCAGGAGATACTCTCAACATAGAATGAAGTGGCTCTGTATATTGAAAACTGAGTATTTGATATAGCCTTGCCTTAGAATCATTTCCTTGGTGTTGCAAGTCCTTTAAAAGCTTTCTCGAATAAAGCCGATTTGCTTTCTTGGAGTCTTGTACTTTTAATGGGCTTCAAGCTGTTACAGGTACTCAGACGGGACTTCCCTTTCAATTCCCTGAATCGTTAGATTGAGACAATTAAATTCCCTTTGTGAGTCTTTTGGAAGTAATCTTGGACTAAGGCAGTGGGGAAATAATTGTTATAGATCAGTGGGTCTCTTAAGTGTGGTCTCCCAGCCAGCAGCATTAGCACCACCTACTAATTGTTAGAAATACAAATTTTGTAGCCTGACCCCAGCACTACTGAATTTGAAGTGCTTGGAGGTGGGACCCAGCAATCTGATGCTCTCAGGTTTAAGAACCTATGTCATAGAGAGACGCTTAACAAAGAAATGCATGCCCTTCTATGAAGTCTGTGAAAATGCTGTTAAATGTGGTTCTGATTTTTGACTCTTCAGCATGTTTCCAGGGTGAACAATTATTTCAATAAGTACTAATGTCACCAAGCCAATCATCCTCTCAGCATAAAACCCTCCCGGCACTGTCATATACTATATTCTGTGATATGGCCACTTCCTACCTACCTACCAAATTACGCAGATGATTGTCTCTCTCATTTCCATCACATAACATCAGCATAACTCCTATTTTACATCTCCTGCAACATTTAGAAATACTCTCGATGATTCATTCTTTCTTTTGTGTTGTTATAAGTGCAGTTTCTCCCATTACGTAGGGAGATTTGTGAATTGTGGGTATATTCAGTCAAGAAACATGTTTTACTCTTATATGTTGAAGTTGAGTAATTGGGTTTTATTTCATTACTATCTCTGCTCTGTATGTCAAGTGCATTAAGTTCTCTGGGCTTCAGTTTTATTACCTTTAAAATGGGGATGATAATTTTTATGGTGAAGTCTTTGCCTAATGCTTATTATATGCCAGACATCAGTTTTGAGCTCCTTATATGAATTCGTCAACTAATTCTCACCACTGCCCTAAAAGATAGACATCATTTTAATCCACATTTTGCAGATGAGGAAAATGAAGCAGAGAAAAATAACTTTCCCAACGTCATAGACCTGGTACATAGTGAAGCTGAGAACCCAAGCAATCTGGGACCAATACCAGGCACTGAACACCAATGCCTACAGCTTTGTATTCTAATGTTGTGTGGTTATTTTGAGTATCAGATGACATAATACATGTACTTAGCTCAGCACCTGAGATGAACACCTTTAATACAGGGTAGCTTTTTTTAACTAGTTGAAAAAGCGTACAGTCCTGTGGAGGGAGAAAGACATGGGAACACAAAATCGCTAAAATGTTATGGGTGTGTATTAGTTTCCTATTGCTGATGTAACAAATTACCACACACTTAGTAGCTTAAAGCAACACAGATTTATTATCTTGCCATTGTGGAGGTTAGAAGTCTGAAATGCGTCTCAGTGCATTAAACTCGAGGTTTTATCAGGGTTGCATTCCTTCTGGAAGCTCTAGGGGGAAACCTATTTTCTTCCCTTTTCCCACTTCCAGATGCAACCTCCACTCCTTGTCTTTAGACCCCTCCATCTTCAAAGCCAGCAACGACATCACAGCATCTTCTGCTTCCATCATCCCACCTTCTCAAACGGACACTCCTGCCTCCTCCCTCTTCCATTTTAAGGACCCTTGTGATTAGAGTAAATATTCCAGGATAGTTTCCTCATCTCAACATGTGGAACTTAATCTCATCTACAAAGATCCTTTTGCCATGTAAAATAACACATTCACGGGTTCCAGGGATTAGGATGTGGATGTCTTTGCTGGGGAGGGGCCCTTATTCTGCTTATCACAATGCATTTTAGAGAAGTATGTTTACACACACAGTGACGTACATGCACACACATGCCCATGTGTGCACACACAGGTTACAAAGGAGAGGGTGAGGAAAGTCAGGAAAGCTTTTGGAAGAAGTAATATTTGAACATAATGTTTAATCATTTATAGTTTTTTCATGAGTCAAGTAAGGAGGGAGCAAAGGTATTTCTAAGAAGCCCCAATCCTGAAACAGGCCACCAGGGTTCAGTTGTAGTTCCAGTGATTGGAGGATTGGGTTCTGGGGGTGGTAATGTGTGAAGTTGAAACCAAAATGGTAAGTAGGGGTGAGATAATTGATTTCATTGAATGACAAGCTAAGGCATTGGATTTCATTTGTTGATAGGGGGCTTTTTCCTGTGAGACCAAGTAGGGTACACATAGCAGATACTCAGTAAATACCACTGATTCACAAACCACGCAATTGAATAAATACAGAGGTTATTACAAAGTTTGGTCAGGAAGAATAAACCTACTGATAACCCCTTCTCTGTTCTGAAAGCAATATTTGGCTTGAGCATTTCATTGATCTCCGTTATGTTCCATGGGGAAGTAGAAGAGCATTATTTGTCCATGAGCTGTCCTAGGCAGCCTTAGTTACACACTATGGTTAGGAAACCACTTTGATTTAAAGGAGCTCTTGCTCTCTCAGGCCAAAATGTGCTGTTTGATAATGAGTTACAATAGTCAGCATGGGACCTCAACACGTACGATGCCACATTAAGGTTCCAACTTGGGGACATTCCACCTGACATCCTCATTCACATTTACAGAATAATGTCAGTTAGCTTTTTTTAATTTGAATTTTATTTATTTTTTTTATATAGCAGGTTCTTATTAGTTATCTATTTTATACAAATTAGTGTATATATGTCAATCCCAATCTCCCAATTCATCACCCCCCCCCCCCCCGGCTTTCCCCCCTTGGTGCCCATACGTTTGTTCTCTACATCTATATCTCTATTTCTGCCTTGCAAACCGGTTCATCTGCACCATTTTTCTAGATTCCACATATATGCGTTAATATACGATATTTGTTTTTCTCTTTCTGACTTACTTCACTCTGTAGGACAGTCTCTAGGTCCATCCACGTCTCTACAAATGACCCAGTTTCGTTCCTTTTTATGGCTGAGTAATATTCCATTGTATATATGTACCACATCTTCTTTATCCATTCGTCTGCCTATGGGCATTTAGGTTGCTTCCATGACCTGGCTATTGCAAATAGTGCTGCAATGAACATTGGGGTGCATGTGTCTTTTTGAATTATGGTTTTCTCTGGGTATATGCCCAGTAGTGGGATTGCTGGGTCATATGGTAGTTCTATTTTTAGTTTTTTAAGGAACCTCCATAGTGCTGTATCAATTTACATTCCCACCAACAGCGCAAATCCAACTGTAAACAGGACTCCGTGTGGGTGAGACAAGGATACTCAGCAACACGGCAGGGTGTGTTCTCTGGACTCACTGCATATTCAAATCATATTCTTTCACCTCTCTGTGCTGATCCACTTGTCTGAGTGCAAGCTCTGCCTTGTGGCCACAGAAGTAATAAACAAAATCATTGATTTTATAGTTTCTTTCTACAAGTGCCTCCGAGTTCTAGAGTTGTCTTGTCATTGCAGCTCGAAGCCCCAGGAGAGGAATGGAATGTTATCAATCATGCCCTGAAGAAAGGGAAGAGGACACAGGGGGCAGAGCTGTGGCTTCTCCAAGAATTCCCTCCTCTCTAACAGTTCACTGCATTTGCTTTCTCCAGACTCATTTGCTTATCTCAAGAATGTCTCAACACATTGGCATTCTTATAATTTGTCTCGTTTGTACATCTTCCCCTTGGTAGAATCAAGGGGACTACTGGAATTTCTTGGGTTGAACCATCCTGGTCACAGGTTTCTGCCTTGGTCTCTGTAAGTAAAGCAGACAAAGGGCCTCCCTTTTTCAAAGAAAATAGCCATCCTCTATTCACTTGATTATTCACTGACAGAATATTAGCTGAGCTGTGTACATATTACATACGTGACAGTTTGCAAGATACATATTGCTGTATTCAAGGTAGAAGCACTGTTCCTCTTTTCACCAAATGTGTCCAGTTAGTGGGGAAGGTAGACCTTGGCGAAATAAATAAACAAAATAGGAACCCTTCCTTGAGTGCTAAGTCCAGGGCAGGTTCGGACCTAAATCAGAGTGCTTTACTCTCTGTAGATCCCCACATCAACTCTGTGAAGCATAGATGATACTGTCCTCTTTCAACTAAGTTTTGAAAAGTCACAGGTTTCCTAAGTGTTGGAACCAGGATTCTGCTTCCAAAGCTCATCCTCTTATGATCAGGACTCTGAAAAGAAGTAAGCATGCCCCAGGAGCCTGCCATCAATTAAGATCTGACACTTCCCCAGAAACCAGAAATCTACAGCCCCTCATCATGGCAACTGGTTTTATAGCCAGGCTGCATGTTGCATCTCATCACCATGGTAATGAGATGCATTCCTCACTAACCTCACTCTAGACCTCCCCTGATCTCCCATCCCCAGGGGAGCTCCTTGAAGATCATTTATGAAAATCAGCAGTAAACACCAGTGGCCTTTTGAAACCTCTCAGAGAGTGCTTAATGCAGTAATTGTTTACTCTGGTTTGTAATGAGAGAGAGTAACATGGCAATGTTAGGGTCTGATTAATTTTCCTGAATGTATTCCAGAGCAGAAGGCACCTTGAAGAGCAAAACTCATTTTTTCCCCCTGTGGATTACCCTGTTTTGATTCATGCAGCCTTACTGTACCCCACTGGCACACCTCAAAGCACAGCTTGCTTTCGATTTGCATAATGTAAAATTACTAAGCTAAATTATTATCACATATAGGATCACTTATCGCTTTCTTACCTCCAAACTGGTGAAAGTGTTGCCATGGAACCACTAATAGAAAGAAAGTGGTCCATGGGTTGCTAGCTCATTCAGAGGATCCACAGTTTTATTTCTCCCCTTTACAACAGACACACAGAAAGCAACTAACATTTACAGGGCTCAAAGTGGCCATTTTGAGAAAGCTAAGAAGAAAAATGAATACTGAACAAATGTTGCAGGCCATCGAATAAATAAGAAAAGGATGCTTCTATGAAATAAAGCAAGTGAACGTTTAGGTAAAATGGAATTTCTAAGATGTGTGAGTGAGTGAGAGAGTGTGTGTGTGTGTGTGTGTGTGTGTGTGTGTGTGTGTGTGTGTTCATATTTGGAAAAGGCTTGTTTATGCTAAGTGGGCTTTTGTTACAGGGAACGTGCGTGTTGCCGGGGAGCTGAGGCCTTGTAAATTGGCCCTTACCAGCTGCTTGGTCTTGTCTTCTAAATTGCTTGAAAACCTATTAAGATACATGACCCACATAAAAGTAGGACCAGAGGGTTTCTGTATGATGGCCCCTGGAGACTGGATTTTACTTTATCGCCCATTAATGCAGAAGGGATTTCATCAGTCGGCTTACCCTTCTTTCACCCCCAAGTGTTATAAAAATCCCAAAGATTAGCCTCTCTAGGATATAAGCAAAGATGTGATTACCCAGACAGCTGTTTGACAGGAGGATATGCAGGGAGTTAAGGCATGGAGAAAGCGTGGGTCATGGGGTAGAGAGAGAGGTAGAGTTTGTGGAGAGAGTTGGTTGGCAAGACAGGGCCTCAAAATATTAGACGATTAGACTCATAATTAGAAAGATATGAGCAGATCTTTGTTATTGACTTTCTAAGGAGATAGCAGGTCCTTTGTTTTTCTTACAAAGAGGGACATCCTCACCAAGGCATCTCTGTTTCCAGCCCTGGCCTCTGTGGCCTGGATCATGCTGCTATCCCAGCATCTTAACCAAGTTTACAAGTTGTGTGTTCAGACTGAGCTTCAATGCTGTCATGCTTAACATGACAGAAGGAAGCCGAGTCTGGCTATTCAGGCAGAAGAAAGGAGAGCTTTGAAATTTGACCTGATGTATTTAATTTCCTAGGCTAAAGGGCATAGAAGGTTGGCCTATGCGCTAGATTGGACCTATCAACATGTTTTGTTTGGCTTTTATTTTAAAACTATTGAATCGCCAGTATATATAAATTGAGTGTTCCGAAAAATAACTGGTTTTCTAGGTGTTCTTGATAATAGTCTTCATTGTTCCCTTTGATTATACACCCTCCTGCTTTGTTCCTTTATGCTATTTCCTGGCACATTTCAGTTTGTTATGCTGGAGTGTGCCAACTGCATCGTTTGAGCTCTCAGTGACCTTGTCTAAAAATTTGTGATGGGTCCCTCAATCCTCTACTTCAGTCTGCTTGTCGGCCTCACTGAGGTCACCTTCACCGTAATCCCCAGGCCTCTCTGTGCCTCAGTGTCCCAATTTGTGCGCACTTTTGGTTTCATTTCCTTTGCCAAGGACACTACAGGGATTTAATAGAAAGGGTTTGTAAGATGTCTAAGTTCCCAGGGACAAAGGTACCTCTCAGGTCAAACATGTCACATTACTACGCTTTGAATGGGCGGTTTTGATCTGGCCTCTGAGAGCTGGTCTGGGGCATCTTCCTGCTTCAGCTGCACTGTGCACTCTGGGATCATAAGGACACAAAGCACAGTTGCTCCCTCTGCCTGTTTTATTCCCCATCCCACAAGATTGGCAGCCCACTCTCTGCAGCCCTGCATTTATTACTCGGGAGATGATTGCCCTCCGTTTATCTGTGACTGGGTTTTGCTTAAAGAGGGTGGCTTCCTGCCAAAATGAGATGCATGCCTAATGAACTTGAATGCTCAGAAGCCTGGGCCTCATTGAATCCCTCTATGTTAGCCTGCAGCTACTGGAAAAATGGAGACAATTCCAGAAGGTGGATACTGGTTGAGTCACTTTCCTGAGTTTGGTTTTCCATGCATATAACTCCACTCACAGGATTGTAAATTCTTATTTTATTTTCTAAAAAACTGTGCACTAGGAATCGAGGTGGGCGCTTGCTATTCTCATTATTTCTAGTAGAATTATGGTTTTGGTTGTGTTTGTTTTTCTTGATAAAAGGTCAAGTATGAGTGTGTATAGAAATGTAGAGTGGGTGGGAGAGAGTGGTATATTCACTTTTAATCTTGAAGCAATTCTTCTGTGGTAAGGAGGGAAATGAAGCTATTTGAATTTCCCTTCTGGAAGCAAATGCTGGGTTCAGAGTCCACAGTGTGTCTGACTCAAAGTAGGAAATTGGAAAAACTGGGCAAAATGATGACTGCGTAGATTTCCGATCTCACCTTGCCTTCTCAATCCTGCAGAAGATTAGATGGTAGGAGTAGAATGAGTCCTGAAGATTGAGTGATTTCAGGCTGTATAATACCCTGTTACGGGCTTTGCATAAGCGCAGCTGATGGCTTGCAAAATACAGTGGCTGCTAAACCCAAGTGTCTGAAAGATGACAGATCGCAGCCTGTCCAGTTATGACCCTGAAATGACAAAGCCAGAGCAGCCACCCGGCCCCATTGTTAACTCTTTGATTTACATGTGGGAGGCTTCAGCTCATCTCATTGGCAATAAAGTTGCAATAATGTGGTCCCTGACCTCACAGACACCGGGGATAAGCTCCCTTTCCCCCAGTGCATTACCCACACACCAGGAGGAAAATGAGTGCACTGAAGCAGGGATTTACCAAATGTGCTCCCTGGGGAGTGGAAAGAGTTAATGCAATTTTCCAACCTGCCTAATTTACTCCAAGAGGGTATTATGTCCTCTGAGAGAATTGTAGTCAATGTGTGCCTATGGGGAAGAGGTGGGGGGAGGCACAAAATTAGGGAAAATACATAAATGACACTCCTTTCCAAGGTATCACATTACAATATATTTACACATAACCCTTTTCCTAGCCTACAAGTGCTTTAACATTCCAACAGTCTTTCAAAATAGATCTTTCTTTTTTCTTTTCTATTTGTAACAGCCTGTGGAGTGTAATACAAAGAGCACTGAGAATCAGCAAGCCTGGGTTTTAAACTTAGGTCTGCTGCTATCTTTCTGTCCCTTAGCTGGTCACTTCTCAGCCTTGTCAACTGTAAAATAAATAGTTTGAGTTAGATGATTTCTGAGGGTCATTATGCTTTATGATTTAGTGGTTTAAATGTTTGCAGATATCAATGCTTAGAGCACCTCTTTATCACAGCATTTTACAAATGTATGTAGCATCTTTTCCCCTCACGGGCACTCAGGGCACTATCTAAAATAAATTTATGTATTCCTCCCGAATAGAATACTTAAGAACAGATGAAGCTGGTGGGGCTTTCAGGTCACTTTTATCAGCAGCAGACACAACAAAATTGCTACCACCGTTAATTGCAGCTACATCTGAATGGTGAGAAAGGCTTGAAGATTATAAACCTGGCCACTTGTGACCTTCTAATTCTTTTCACCTCGCATCTTGCCCTGATTAGTGACCCCAATGCCTGTCATAAACCCCTGGAGTTTAAATATATCCAGGCAGGCAGGTAGGATCTTTAAAGGGTAGATATAATCACAGTACACAAAGCTGTCTCTCAAAAGTAGAAAACTCCACAAGCAATTCCAGTTTTGTGGGTGAGAACAGAATAAAGAAGCAACAAAAAGGAGGACTATGGACAAAAAAAGGAGAAATGTATTTATGTTGTCCTTCAAACAATGAGTAACACTTTCTGAAAATTTTGTTCTGAGTCCAAAATATAATCCAGTTTTCTATTGTTGATCCTTTAACTGCAATTTAATATGGTAGTCATAAGCACCTGTGGGCATTTGAATTTAAATGAATTAAATTTATATAAAATTAAAAATTTAAGTGCTCAGTCACACTAGACTAGTTGACTTGAAATTTTAAGTGCTTAATAGCCACACGTGGCTTGTGGCTACCATATTCAACAGTACGGATATAAATATTCACACCATCACAGAAAGTTCTAACGGACAGCTCTGGAAATAAGTGAATGCATATTTAAATCTTCAGGAGCTGTTTGTTTTCTCATTTAATCATTCATTCAAGATATATTAATTTAAGGGCATTATGCTAGATGCTGAAAAAATTGTCCATTTACTGAATGCTCGTTAGAGACTAGGCATTGTGCAAAGTACTTTCAATACATTATCTGGATTTAGCCCTTTAAGGTAGGTATATTTTATCTATTTTACAGAAGAGAAAACTGAGGCCCAGGATTACATAGTTGGTCAGTGCAGAGCTGGGATGCATAAACAGTCTTTCAGATGCCAAAGCCTATGTTAATCTGGGATAAAAATGGTTTCTGGCATATTTTCTGATGAAAAATTAAATTTCTGGACTAAATTATCATCATCATCAACATTTATGAGTACTGACTGAGGTTGTGTTTTTATAATTTTGGAAAGGATTCTCTTTTGTAACAAGAACCTAGGCTTTTAATGTATGGATCACTTCAAAGACAAGTTAAGACAGAGCAAGCAAAGGGGACAAAAAGAAAACAAAAGAAATAAAACACAAAGGCAAACATACATAAATAACTCAAATATTTGTATTTTAGGTGTGTATGTGTAATCACTTTGTTTGGAGCTGCTATAGACTTCAGTTTTGTCCCCTGAGCAGCCAGCATCCTTCCAAGCCTCCTAGGTAGAAATAAGTGTTAGGTGTACTTGATATGCAGTGTGCTAACCCTGTGAAGCAATTCAGCTGAGAAGCAAAGAATTGCACTTCAGACTTTATACATTTTATCCCTTGGCAACCCACTGTAGTGATATTACAAACATTGAGACTGTTAGGCTAATGGAAGTAAATATTGTAAAAGCTGTGAAAGATGCTGTAAAATATTCGCTCCTTCATGCAAAAATAATTTTACTGAGCACCCACTCTGTGCTAGGCACTATGCTATATATAGACAAGCTCTGAAAAAGATGTCATTAAAATAAACCCCTTCACTTGAGGAGCTCACAATTAAATATCAGACATGGCTGGTTATTCCACTAACTATAAAATTATATAATATAACCAGTAGTGGTGTTAAATGTTTAACCAGCTCTTCAGGAAAAATAGCTCAGATGTGTATCATTTGCAATTGCCATGGTGTAAACAAATACTCCTACCATAATAAATTACCAACATGATGTCACTGAATGTGGAGTTGGGCAGAGACTGGTAATCGTAAGCAGTAGGAGTCAGCTTCAGCATACCATATACTGAATTCTACTGTATTGTTATATTATTATATTACATCATATGATAGATCCTGTCATATTAGTACATATGCACACATATATAAATACATGTATTTTACACATATATATATCAAATACAATGTAATTTAAAATTATATAAGATAATTCCATGTTAAGATGATATAATCTACTAGTTAAGAGTTTAGGTTTGGGGATCAAACAAATTTTGACCCTAAATTTCAGCTTAACTACCTATTAGCAATGTGATTTGAGTGAATTACTTTGCCCTCTTAAGCCTGAGTTTTCTCATCTATTTAATGGGAGAAATGCTAGTACCTATGGCCAAGAGCTGATGTGAGGATAAACCTAGAAATGCTTAGCTTCAGTCCCTGATTCATAGTAGGTGCTCAGTAAGTATCTATTTAATGCATGAGGGAGTGAATGACGATTAGCAACATCACGGCTTAGGAAGTAAGTGGCCCCAAGGACCTAGAGGAAAGAGAAGTTAATCCCATTGTAAATCAGCCACAGCTTCCCAAGAGGAGGAAATGTTTGAAATGGGCCTAGACGGCTGAGTAGTCTCTTACCAGGCCCATAAAAGTAGACGCTCATCCCAGAGAGATGCAATGGCAGGAACAATTCTATTTGCTTCAGTGGTAATGGCGGTGGTTGTTCTTCCAGAGGGATATTGTGCTTCTAGCTGATATGCCTCCTTCTTTCCCCCAAAATAGCTAGTAGCTCCCACACACCTGCTTCTGCCGATAGTTCAGGAGCACCGTCCTCCCCACAACCCCCTGAGCCACTCAGGATGACAGCTGCATATTGCCAGTCACTCCCGAGCTCTTCGTGAGTGCTTCTAGGAAGAGCAGGCAGACACTGTTTTGCCAATAACCTTTGTTTACTGAAGCCCCAGAAACGGGAGAGGGAGATGTATTAATGGCAGGGCCTCGTCTCTATTGTATTTTACCGATATTGCATTTCAGCTGTGGAAATGCCAAATGCCTTCCAGTGAAACATAATTTCTTGAAGTACCACATATTAAAGGACATCATATTTCATCTCTCTATGCCTGTGGTTTATCCAAACAAAGGAAATGGGTTGTTACCAAGGAAAGCATAACTCAAAATTCCAATTATGACTGTTAAACCACATGTGAAATTACTTTTAATAATTAAAAATAGCTCTTGCCACTCTGCAGTCCTAGCTCAATATTAGGTCTGGTGCCATTTTAAGGAAAGCTAATAATCCCCAGGAAATCCCAATGACCTTAATTGTCTTCACATACACCCTTCAGTGACCTTTATCACTTAGATGGTTAAAATCTAAAATAAATGATACTAATATATCTGATGTGCAACTGCATCATGGTCATTTATTTTATGCATTTGTTATGTTTCCATGACACTTTTTCTCTAAAGAGGTGAACATGCTTTGTAAAGAATTCTTATGATGTCTATTTTTTAAATTCAAATTTTAAAGCAGACAGAGCAAAGTGTCAGCGAGGAAATCGTCATTTGAGGGAGGAGGCAAAACCACGGAAGGAAAACGAACTAAGTGAGAAATAGGTTGGAAATATAAAAGTGAGCAGTTAATTATAAACTCCATTGGCAAAATGCAAATGTAGCATCCAACCATAACGCTGCATGAGAGGGCAGCAAAAGCTCTTTCCAGAAGCAACATATTGGGGACTTCCCTGGCGGTCCAGTGGTTAAGACTCTGTACTTCCACTACAGGGGGCATGGGTTCGAACCCTGGTCAGGGAACTAAGATCCCACATGCCACACGGCCACAAAAACAAAAACAAAAACAAAAACAAAACAAAACAAAACAAAAAAAAAAACAGAAGCAACATATTAGTAGAAATATTTGTATCTTATATAATAATTCCTTTTACAAAAGATTTTAAGATCTAGAGAGCCTACAGCATCAAGGCCAGACTACCTCTTGGCTACTTATCATAGGAGTCAGTTTTTATACCCATGTATCTCATTTCTAAGAATATTCTTAGATGCAAATTGTAACTTGTCCCTAGTATAGGCATCGCAAATTTAATTGTTTCTCATACTTCCAATAATTGGTGTCACTTTTATGATGACACTTCATTCTTCTTTTCAAAAGAGGCTCTGTTTTCATATACATTCATTTAATCAGTAATTTGCTTGTTCATTCAACAAACATATCCTGAGCATATATTATGTGCTGAGACTGTGTTTGTTGCATGAAATATACAGATGACGTGTATATCATCTTGTCTTTAAATGAGAGTGGAGAGTGAGGAGAGAAGAGAGACATCATGATGAGTAATAAACTAAAATAGTATGATGACTTAATAGATATGCCTTTGGGCAGCATATCTTTAACTCTGCCTGGTTGAGGGAGTCAGGAAGGGAGAAAGATGGTTACCATCCAGCTCCTTTTGCCTTTTTCTTAAAGGTAACATCGTAAGGCAAGACTTGGAGTTGGATCGTTGTTCTTGGGACATAGAGCGAATATTGCTTATGGCCTCTGTCCATGGTGGCAAAGGAAAGCCTTCACTCTCCCTTCTGGCAGTCTTACCAACATGCACACACCCAAACTTACACCCATCAAAGCAACTATGTATCCATTGATCTTGATGAATACTTTTTTTCCTGAAAAAGAAAGGATTTCCAATTGTGGTTTTTTTTTTTTCCTGTCACACCTAGAATGAAATGGAAATTCCTTACCCTGACTTATGAGGCATAAATGAGTTAGTTTGGGTCTGTCTATGTGGCTTTGTCTCATCCCATACTTCTCTTGTACGCTAACCTCCAAGAGTACTGACTTTATTCCTCAAGCAAAGCAGGCTTATGTCCATTTAAATCCTTAGCATAAGCTTTCTCTGTCCCTGCCATACTTCTTCAGAGAGCTTCAAATGTTTGAATCCTTTTTGTCAATTACATCTCCATTTAAAAGCAACTTGGGAGAGAACTTACTTAACAATCCTATCAAAAATATCCCGGTCTCATCACCCAGTTAGTCTCTATCCTGCTTTCTCTTGATAACAGCAAATATCTGAATGTGATAATTTATTACTTATATGAGTTTATTATCTGTCTTCTCCAGAATGTAAGCTCCATAAGAGAAGGAACTTTGCTGCTCATCCTGGAAATCTACTCATTGTGAGCAGAAATGAGCTCTTAGCCGTTTGTAGCCAGCCTGTAAACTGGCCCAGTAATCCTCTCATGCTGCTCTTCATACCCTTGTGTAATCTTCTCCCAAACGGAATAAGTTTGACCCGGTTACCAATGGGATAGTATAGAAATTGCAATGTGTGACTTCCAAGGCTAGGTCATAAAATAGATTTTGATTGTGGTCTAGCTCTGTTTGGAACTGTTCACCCTGGGCAAAGCCAGGCACCTTTTCACCCAAGCAGCCTGTGGAGAAGCCCACATGTGGAGGAACTGTGGATTCTTGCCAACAACAAGCACCATGGGAGTGAATCACCTTGAAGGTTGATTCTCCAGCCACTCTCTAAGTTTCAGATGCTACAACCCTGGATGCTACTTTGATTGCAAAGTCATAGAGACCCTGAGCCAGAACCATACAGACTACTCCTGAATTTCTGACATACACAGCCATCATGAGATAATGAATATTTATTTTGCTTTATGCTGCTAAATTTGAGAGTCACTTATTAGGCAACAACATATAACTAATACATCCATGCTCTACTAACTGTCAGGCTCCGCTCTTAAGACAGTGCCTCTCATATAGCACACAGTCAGCATTTATTGGGTATATTAATGAATGAAAGGATGGTTGAAGAAAATGCCTTAATTTCATTTAATTGCATTTACAACTAAGACTAACTGTAGCTTCACTGCAAGATAAAAAATGTAGCCAATTATAAAAATGTTTATTTTACAAAAGACGGCTATGATGAAATCAATATCACAACTTGAAAACTCAATTCGGGCTCTGCCTGCTTTCCTATTTAACTCCCGGTTTCCTTTGTCCTAACAGTAAATGAGCAGGAGAGCATTTGTCTCATTCTCTCTTTACTTAAAGGTCTTTAACTTCTATTTGCAGGTGTTTTTGCCTTCTAATCTTTCTCTTAATTGTTTCTCCAGCCTTTGTTCTGATAACAGATGTACTTTTTGTACTCTTTCAAATCCTGCCATTTTGGTTAAGAAGGAAAAAGATTTAAATCAAATCGTGGTTCAGTTGTGGTACTCTCCACAGACATTTATAACTGACAATTGAATGCATCAGTTGCTTTAAATAGCCTGACTAATAGTCATTCATAACAAAAACAAAGGGACTGGCTGACGAACAGTTCTGTAGAATGGAGGGAGGTTGGAATAATTGAGATTTAGAATTTAAGTTTTCCCAGAAATCTCTGAAACATGTTTGTATTGTAGATTCTGATTCAAATTTTAAAGCAGAGAGCAAGATTCTTTTGCCCAACTGGTGGAATATTACCTCTTTTCAATATGTTCTGTCTGTATAATATCATGGTTCACATTTCAAACATTTGCTCTGTCTCTTCCAAGCGCTCATTTTTACTAACAGTGACGAGTAACCTCCATTTTAGTCTGTGTGAATTCCATGAAAGGCAAAGACGCAGCAAACCTTGTTTGAAATTTGTTTCATGTTGGAAGAATTGAGTTCATCCTTGTAACCGCAGTGAGTCTTTAGCTGCCAATTTTAAATGGAGAGACACATTGAAAAGCGTGTTATTTTGTTTTAATGATATTTTATACTTGTGATTCTCATTTTTGTGCAGATAAAATAGGGTATCATTAAGATCAGCACCATTGTGATATCTTGCAGTGTTAAATTCTCTGAGCAAGAAATGTTTAAGCCTCAGTGGTTTTTGACCCTGAATTCACATTTCAAAAGAAAGTACATTCAGGTTTAGAAAAACAGCAGGTGCAAAGGGAGTTTTAACTATCTCCTTACTATTAGGAGGAAAAATAAAATTGGCAGCAATAGACTTGTTCATCTTCTGCACTTCTATTCTTAATGATAATTATATGACCAAGAGATACATATTAGCAATGGCAGCAGGGATATCAAATTATAGAGCATTATTGGCACCATCCTACAAATAGAAAACAGAACTGGAAAAAGACATTAGAGTTATCATTGATGAAATGTAGTGATTTGAGTTTAGTATTTTGTAATGCACAGTGATATTAAATTCCAATCTAGGGCAGGGTTTCCCAAAAGCAGCACTGTTGACGTTTGGGGCTGAATAATTCTTTGTTGTGTGGACCAGTCCTGTGCAATGTAGCATGTATGTGTAGCTGCATCCCTGGACTCTACCCACTAGATGCCAGTAGCATCACCCAAGTCAGGACAATCGAAAATGACTCCAGATCTTGCCAGATGTTCTCTGGGGCACAAAATAGTGCCCTTCCCCCAATGAGAATTACTGCTCCAGAGTATCAGTATATAAGTTAAAATACAGAACATGGAGAAGCATAAAACTTACACCATCTCTATCAAAGATTCCCAGGAAAGGTCAACCAGCAGCATTGACCAAACAGAAGCAGAGACTTACATAGCTGGAAGGGGCTTTAGGTGATTGATAAACTATTTTTATTTATTGAATGGGACTCTGAGACTCTGGGAAGGGGTATAGATTTGCTCAGAGCCACACAGATGTCTTGGGTCAGGCTTGAAACGATGTTTTCCTACATGCATGCTGTCCTTTCTTCCTATCTGAAGCCAACTCAGTCCCTGTAAAGCTTGGGTTTACATCTTAATTTTCTAGTAAATGGGCTGAGTTTGCATTGTCTTAGCTCCCTAAAATTACTGATGGTGCTACAAATAGAAGATACCACTCCCACCTGGAGTAATTGTTGACCCCTTCAAGGGGGTGAATAGTGGGGGATCTTGATGTTGGATTTTGTATTCTGTGTTAAATGAGTCCTATAACCGTGCTAATGATGTGAGTTTATGAAGTGTGGCATGTTCAGTACAAACCTGCAGAATCCAGTCTTATCATCTGAGTTCAAATTTTGGCTCAGTTACTTACTATCTGTGTGACCGTGGGCCAATTAGGTAACTTTTCTAAGCATGAGTGTTCATATCTGAAATGGGGAGGTAAAACTGAATCTAACTCGTAGGGTGACATAAAGATGAAATGGAATGATGTGTGTAAGTAGTTGAGCACAATTTTTAGCATGGAGAAAACACTGTCTAAAATAAGTGCTATTATTGTCACTGTCGTTGTTATTGGTAGTACTGTGATTAAGTTGAATGCTTTCCAAATGTGCGTGGAGAGATGTGAGTATTCTTTGTAGAACACAAAACACAAAGATGAAGTAAAAAATAAAGATGTCTGAATTAACAAAGTTCTCAATCCCGGCTAGGATTGAAAAAAACTATGTAGGAAATGTCCAAGAAATCTAATTCTGAGAGAACGGTTTTAAGATACAAGGCATTCTCAGAATTGTTACAGTTTAAACTAGAGTTAACTACAGAGATAGTTTTAATATGATGCTGGAATAAGACAAGCTTGCACAAGTCTGTGTGTATGAATGTGAAAAAATATATGATCTTGTATGTTCTTTTTAAATCTCATGTAGTAAATGACTCCTATATGCCAGCTGCTGCCCATCTCCGTGGCTCACAGTCTTCCCAAAGTTGAGTTGGTAATGAGACTCAAATATCATGCAGATTGCCTGATACCTTTGCCCTCACCAATTCAACAACTGTGGGATTCTGAACTATTAATAAAATATAATAAAGGATTCCAACATGAATTGTAGCTGGAAAAGAGATTTTAAAATGTCATGCCTTCTCTGTGGACGCTTCAAAATGAAAGATGAAATGATAGGTGGGAGAGAGGCCCAAGAACAACTACAGTTTATAGACTTCGGGATAATTTCAGAAGCTTCCTGTTATCTCAGATCATTTTTGATAATTAAAATAGACAATATTATTGATTTCATTTAGTTTGCTGGCACTGCTTGTGAGAATATCTAGGCATGTAATTTGGTTGCCTTACTTATTAGGCTTCATTGGTATCCATTTGAGAGTTCTCGACTTTTGATTTTTGTGCAAAATATAGGCCCTGTGTTTTCATTTTGGTTCCTGGGCAGGTTTTAAGGATGCCTTGACACTTTATTATAAGCAGCTAAAATACTATGCTGCATTTATATATACAGGGAGCAATACATTATTTAATATTATTTTATGTATTATATGTATATATGTATTCACCATGGTATTAGAATGAGCAACAATTGAAATCCTGCTGTTCACATGGCAAAGTGCCCTGCTTCTCTGCATAGTAAATAGCAAATCCTCATTGTATGTCATCTGATTGCTCACTGTTCTGATAGCTTCTCATGTGGAAATAAATTAATCCATGCTTCCCTTTAAAGGAGACAGTACGATGGAATAGAATGAGCCCTGGATTTGAAGTTAAAAGAACCCAATCTAACCCACTTACTGGCTAGCTGAACTTGAATAAGACACATTTTTTGAGTCTATCAAATAGAGGTACAACTATCCTGCCTGCCTCCCTCTGAGAGTCACCTCGAGAATCAAATGAGATAACATATGTGGAATACTTTGTAAAATGGGCAGCATGATGCAAAGGTGAAGTATTATTGGGAGGGGCGAGGGATATGGAAACCGTCTATTACCAGGGTTCAGACATGTCTGAGAATGACTGCTGAATGGTGAAGCAATTCTCCCCGGAGTCTGTTTGCATAAGAGACCTGGCGCCTGCTTGAACAGAAGTCATAAGAGATGATAAGGTAGGCAGTAAAAACAAAACCAAAAACAAAAACAAAAAACAAAACAAAAATTTTGATCTCTTGAGAAAGTGAATGATTATGAAACCACTGCAAGAACTGTCATTAGATTTCTCTTCTGATTCCATCTCTTTGGCCTCTTCTATGAGTCACATGGAAAGAGGGTAGGGAAGTTCTAAAGAAAAGCTAACAGAGCCTGTAAGATATGTGGAGAAGCAGCAGCTCTTGGAGACCATTTATACCCAGTAAAACTTTTAAAGTGGAAAGAGGCATTCTTCTCACATACCATAAGAGAACATCATTTATCTTTGACAATTCAGATACTTCAATTCATCATTGACGTGGCAGTACCTGGCATTGCAGACATTCCAAGGTCATTACTGAAATATTGCTGAGCATCTGTGCAAGACCTTGGCAGCCACCAAACCTATCTGGTGTAATAGAGTTCCCTCTCAGAGACGGCTACCTATCTCCTGGTGAGTTCTGCTTATGTAGAATAGCCCTGACACCCACGTTTGGGCTATCTGTGGCTATGTCTTTGCTTTCTGAACGTCTTCTTCTTGTGGTCTGTTATCTGGGTTTGACATGATTCAGGCAGACAATAAGATTTGCTTTACATTAAAATTAAATTTAATCTAATTAAAAATGTTGAGTAAAGAGACAGAGTTTCAAAGTCATGGAAGCTTCCTCACATAATTATCAGGGTTTTAGAGAGAGCCCAGAGTCTTTTTTGCTGAATTTCTCTGAATATGTCTCAGTTCTTGCTCTTACTGAAGCTGGTTTGTTCAGTGATTCTTTTTATTCCTAATACAATGATAGAATTATTCCAACAAATTCCATTAGAAAGAACTAATTTCTATTGTTTCCCACCAAGAGAAGCTTAACTAAGACATGAGGGAAAAGGACTTTACCAGTGACTGGGATTCAACTTTAGTAAGTGAGGGGAAAATCAGTGTAATATGAATATGAGTTATTCAGTTGTACATTATTCTGGCAGTTTCTGTGAAGGTTGGTTTGTTTTGTTTTTTGTTTTTGGAGGAGATTAACATTTAAATGGGTGGACTTTGAATAAAGCAGACTGCTCTCCTTAATGTGGGTGGGTCTCATCCAATAAGTTGAAGACCTGAGTAGAACAATGACTGACCTTCTCAAAAAAGAAGGAATTCTGACAGTAGACTACATGTGGATTTGCACTGCAACTTTCCCCTGGGTCTCCAACCTACTGGCCTACCCTGCAGATTATAGTTTTGTACCTCCGCAATCATAAACCAGTTCTTTAAAATAAATCTCTCTCTCTGTATATATACACATGCTGTTGGTTCTGTTTCTCTGGAGAATCCTGACTAATACATATAATGTTACCTGACTAATTGGCATAGCTATTAGGCCCTCTGAAATAGCAGTTCTCAGCCTTATTGCTGTAAGATTGGTGGGAATCAGTTGAAGACAAAGGAGTGAGACTATTGACAAATAAATTGGAGATTTTATAAAACCCTCAGCCTCTCTTGTCTATACAGCACACTGGGTTGTGAATGCTTTATAAATGGGTATGTGCCTATATTTTTTTCTATTTCTGCTGTAATGAATTATCACAGATGTATTGGCTTAAGACAACACAAATGTATTATCT
The DNA here is from genome assembly GCF_009873245.2 of Balaenoptera musculus. Lineage (NCBI taxonomy): Eukaryota > Metazoa > Chordata > Mammalia > Artiodactyla > Balaenopteridae > Balaenoptera > Balaenoptera musculus. The sequence goes on from NC_045795.1 coordinate 88,377,114, forward strand.
TAACTGCTGTGGCAGTCAGAAGTCTAAAATGAGTTTGCAGGGCTGTGTGTCTTCTGGAAGCCACAGGAGAATCTGTTTCATTGCTTTTCCAACTTCTCGAAGCTGCCTACACTCCTTGGTTTATGGTCTCTTCCTGAAATCACTCCACTCTCACCTCCCGTCATCACATCTCCTTCTTTGACTCTGACCCTCCAGAGTGCCTCTTATAAGAATCCTATAATTACATTGGATTCACGTGCATAATCTAGGCCAGTCTCCCCAACTCCAGATCCTTAACTTCATCATATCTGCAAAGTCCCTTATGCCATGTAAAGTACCATATTCACAGATTCCAGGGTTTAGGCCGTGGACATCTTTGGAGGGAGCCATGATTTTGCTTTCCATAGTGCCACATGTGGGAATGTGATCCTGTGAGGGTGTTATAGCTCAGATAAATGTTGAGGAGTATTTTTATTGAAGCTAAATGAAAGAGAATCCATTAATTTCTTTGCTCGTATTGTCTTCAAAATTTAGATCCAAAATCTTCTTCTCTCCTAACTTGGGATAAGGTAAGTAGTGAAACCAGCCATAGAACAGAAGACATATCACTAAGAGCATAAGAATGCTTACTAATTAGTGAGAATAAGTGCATGAACACAAGGGAGAGAGCCCTTGTTTGTGTGGAAATTAAATTCTTTGTGAAGGCAGAGAAATAATAAGCACACAACAGATTGGAATGTATTTCAAGAGCGGACCCCACAGAATTTGCTGGTAAATTAGACATGGGGAGTGAGAGGAAGGGGGAAAGTAAGACCTTGAACATCTGCTATGTGGATAACACTGCATTAGGCTCTGCAGAGACACCAACAACAAGACAGAGACCAGATCCTCCCTCAATGATCAAAGTTTAGTAAAAGGATAAACTCAAAAGTCTAAGCATAGACATGGAACTAGCATCCTGTTATACACAGAAAAGAACAAACCAATGGCCAATATACATTTGAAAAGATCTTAAGTCACTGCTCACCAAAGAAATGTAAATTAAAATTATGACCTTTTCCCCAGAATTGGAAAACATTAAAAGACTGGTAGTAAAAATGAACGGCATGATGAGGCTACCTGAAAGCCTATCTTGGTCATTAAAAAGAGACATCAAACTTTGGCAAAGTTGTAGGGAATCAGATATCTTCCAATATTGTTGCGGGGGAGGGGTGGAAATTGGTATTAGTTTTTCAAAAAAAGTGTTTCTATACCTCTTAAAATTAGAAATGTGCCATTTTCTTGGCCCAGCGATGACACAGTAAAATGAGAGGAAAATCACAGAGATGTACAAAGAGATAAATTCAGGAGGTTCACTGCAGTATTGTTTATAATAATGGAACAAATCAGACCAAAATGTCTCTTAACAGAATACTCATTAAATGGACTATTCATATCCATGTAACAAGTATTCCTAATGAAAAGGAGTAGGTAGATTTATATGCACTGATATATATATATATATATTTTAAAACACATTGGTAAATGAAAATGCATTACACTGATATATGCACAGCATTATATGTGTCTGAAATCTTTAAAAAAAACAAAACTTTATAATCTGTATGTACATAGATAAATAGGAGCAGAATTCTATTTGAATGGAGAGTCAAGAACGGTATTTACCTATATTTTTTGATTATTGTAAAATGCTATTGTACTAATGTAACATTTGTATAATTAAAAAATTCAAACAGAGGGATTTCCCTGGTGTCCCAGTGGTTAAGACTCCATGCTTCCACTGCAGGGGACATGGGTTCGATCCTAGGTCAGGGAACTAAGATCCCGTGTGCCACGCTGCACGGCCTAAATAAATACATAAATACATAAATAAATAAATAAAAATTTAAGAAGAAAAATTCAAACAGTGACAAAAACTGTTTAAAAAGAGTTGGCTCAATAAAAACAATGGATGGCAAAGACACTGTGCTGTATGGCTACACAAATTTGTCAAAGCTTTGCCCATTGGATACGCCCCAGATTCTCTCGATCATTTAGTGTTTTTTGTATTGACATGAAAATCAGATATTTTTCCAAACCAAAGGCAGTACAACATCTTTGAAATGCAAGGCAACGTAACAGTGCAATACTTAAGGGTTTTATTCAATGCGAGGTCAGTAGAAATCAACCCTGTGATGAGGCTTCCTGCAAAGATATCTCCATCACTAACTGCATTAGAAGAGACACAGAGCCTCGAACAAGAGAAGGAACAGCCCCTGTCTCCTCTATGCTGCGCATGCTCAACCTGAAGCCTTACACCCAGGTGTGTATGCCACATTTGAAGCATGTGCAAAGGAAGAAACCATGGCTGTTAAAGGCCTTGAAATGATGACTATAGGGAATAGTAAAATGAATGGGGAACTACTTAACCAGGAGAAAAGGGTCCTCAAAGACATATGGTGGTTGACTCTAAGCATTTTAAGGCAGCTACGCAGACGATAAAAGGAACTCATTCAGTTTGCATGCAAAATATGAAAATAATAACTAGTATTTCACAAAACACTGACATGTGCACATCTTCTCAATCCTGTGAGGTATTACTGTCTCATTTGGCAGCTGTGGCAGAGACTAAAAAAGTTTGTTTTTCTTTTCATAGTGCTATCCCTCAGAAGTGGCCACCAACCAGGGACAATGTTTCCTAGCCCCCGTTGAAGTTAGATGTGGCCCTATGAATGGGTTCTAGTCAAAAGAACATTAATGAAAGAATTGGGAGCCATTTCTACATGTGCTGTATTTAAACACACACATGTGTGTGTGTCCCCCACCCCTGACACACACAATATCCTGTGCGCCTGTTTCCATGTGCTTTTCCTCTTCTGGTTAGCTGGAATAAAGAAGAATTGCAACACAACCTTGGAAAGCAATGCTAATTATAGTGGAGCCTCCATCATCCTGTGTGCCTGACTGAGCATGTGGAAAAGGGCTGCCCCATTAACTTGTTAACCCTCCCTGTACTGTGATGTAGTAAGAACTCAGCTTCTAATGAGCTTGAGCCATTGCACACTTTGAAGTCTGTTGTTAAAGCCCGCAGCCTACCTTGATTCATTCAACGGACTCAGAAAGTGAAATTCAACAGATGAGTGTAGAGTCCAAAAACAACTAAGCTATCGAGCAGTTCAATCAGACTTGAACTCAGGCCATCTCATTCTGAATCCAAATCTTTTTCTCTTGCACCACTCTGCCCTGCAACCAAACTAGGATCAATATTATAAATGAGGCAACAGAAGTTATGGCTGCAAATGGCAAAACTAAAACAACTTAATAATGAGGATGATGTACTTCATTCAAAGGAAAACAATCCATGGACTGGGGAGTACGGTGCCTCACAAGCAGTGGAGCACTATCCCTGAGGGATTTGGGTCAAGAGCGAATTTATAGAACATTAGAAGAAGCAACATGGAAACAGGGTGATTGGTGAGGGATTGTAAGGGATTTCCTTATAAGGCTAGCAGGTTCTGTTTTCTAGGGTAAGGTAAGCTAGCTAAAGTTGAGTTGGAGGATTGTGATTGTTGTATGTTAGGTTTCCTTGACAGTTTGCTTCCCATAAGTGCAGGTTTAGATTTGTGATGTGGGCTGGGCCGCTGGGGTGGCCTCCATTTTGTGGGTCCCGATATACAAATTAACTTGATCACAACTCAACAGAAGAGTTGTGTAACAGGCCTATATTTGCATTTCTTCAAGAGGCAGTGTGTGCTCCATCTCAGGAGGTGTTCAAAAGGGAACATCAGAGAAAGAATCAGTGGATGAGTGTCAGAGCTAGATGATTTAATGTTTTTTACAACCTGAGATTCCATAATTCAGTGCACATTCGAAGCACTCAAATCATATTTATTATACAAACACTATGCACTCAGCAGCATAGCAATTTGGGAGCCCTGTGGTCTCCTTAGCAAGGCATAATGGAAATGCTAGGAACTGAGCCGGAAAAAAAATGAATAAGGACCTGAACTAGTGCAAGTTCTAACGAATTTTTCATTTGGAAAATTCATAAGATTGAGATTAATAAAGAACTTCATTACAAACTTATGGATGATTCTTTGAACAAATAAAGTTCCAGGGTAATTTGTTGACTATGGAAAAGCTTACACAAATATAAGAACCCATGCTTTTGAGTATCTGTCTTTACTGGGATGAGGGTCATATCCAGGGGACCCTGAGTAAGGGAGTGAAATGTCAGAGTAGATCTCTTTGGTCGACAGTAGTGGGATCGATACAGGGATGAGGGCTGCAGGAGGCAGATGATGATTTCAGGTCTGAGTAGCTGGACCATAATAATTTCCACAGGCTCTTATAATACATACTGGGTTGGGTTTGAAGCAAATTCATTTGCGCATGCAACTTCCCCTCCCCACAGCAAAGCTGAACATGGCACCTACTTTCTACCTGTCACCTTGTTCTCTAGAAAAGAAGGGGGAAAGGAATAGAAGAAGAAGCCAGGAGATATTGAGGTGAGCACAAAATAGACTTATCTCAAGTCCAGGTAACTATCCTAAGTTTTTTGTACTTTTTTGTCCAGACTTCACCCAATAAAGAGACAGCTGCAAAAAATTTAAGTTACTTCCGTTGGTGCTTGCCACATAAAATTCCAAGGGGATTTATTTGTTCAACAAATACTTTTTAATCTCCTACTATATGTCAGACACTGATCGAAGTACTGGGGAGGCAATGATAAACAGAAAAAAACAACACAGAGCTTATATTCCAGTGGAGGAGAGAGACAGTAAACTACATAAATACAAGGTGCACCGTGTGTGATAGTGATAAATGCAAAAGAAGAACTTTAACCAAGACATGTTGGAGGAAGTTTTAGTAAAGGTCGTCAGGAAATGCCCTACTGAGATGGGGAATTTTGAGCAAGTTGTGAAGTAAGTGAGGATGTGAACCAGACAAATGGTTGGGGAAGCTCATTCCAAGTAGAGGGGAGAACAAGTACCAGGGTCCTAAGCTGGGTCTAGCATCAGAGCGCTGCATGGCTGGAGGAGAGGACAGTTGGGAGAAGGGATGAGATAATGACATTAGAAAGGTAACAAGGGTTAGAAAAAGTAGGACCTTGAAAGTCCTAGTTAGAACTTTAAATCTGGTCTCAATGAGAACTCTGGTAAACCTTAAGCAGAGGATTGACAGGATCTAACTTACTTTTTAAGGAGATCACTCTAGCTAGTGTGTCAAATAGATGTGGCAAAGGTGGAAGCAGGAAGACCAATTAGATTATTGCGAGAATCTAGGTCTCGTGGTTTGGTCAGGATGGTGGCTGTAGGAGCCGTGAGAACGGGATGAATTCTCAATGTTTTGAAGTTAGAAGTGATAAAATTTCCTGATAGACTGAATATGGAGTGTAAGAGATAAAGAAGAGTTAAGGAATATATCAAAGTTTGGGCTTGAACTAAAAGAATAGACATTAACCAAGAAGAAGAACCCTGCAGAAGTTTTGACAAGGGGAAAGGGAGTTTGTGAAGAAGCAATTATAAGCTTAGTTACAGTCAAATTGGACTTACCTCTTAGGCATTCATGTAACATTCATCAAATAGGCAGTTGGACATACAAATGTAGATTTCAGACAAGAGGTTGTAATGGAGATAGAAATTTAGGAGACGTCAGCATAGAGATAGGTATTTAAAGTGATGTTACTGGCTGAGATCACCTAGGAGTGACTGTAGATAGCAAAAGCAGAAGAGGTCCTAGGACTGAGCCCTAGGCTCCTGCAACATATAGAGGTTACAGAAATGAAAAGGAACCAGCCTAAGAGACTGGAGAGTAAGTGATTAGAAAGGTAGGAGTCAAATAAGATAAACCAGATGTCTTGGAAACAAAATAAAGAAACTTTTCAAAGAGAGAGAAATCAACAGTGGCACATGTTGCTGAGAGTTTCACATTATGTGGACTGAGCTGTGATCTGGGATTTAGTAACAGCATGGTCATTGTCAGCATTCAGAAAGTCAGTTATGGTGGAATGGTGGGGCTGAAAACTGACTGGAGTAGTGGCAAGAGAGATGGATGTAGAATAACTGGTCACATAGAATATAGCTAATCTTTCAAGGGAAGAAAAGAAATTGGGTGATAGTTTCAGGGGAAAGTGGGATCAAGGGAGAGAATTTTCTTTAACATGGGATAAATGGCAACATATCAGTATGTTTATGGGAATGATTTGGAGCCACCTTGAGGGTTTTGGTGAATTAAAAATGATATCAATCAGAATATTTTGTGTCTTCTCCAGCCAATTTCAGCAGTGCTGGCGGAGGTATTAAGTACCCAAAGATGTGAATTTAACCAGCAGTGTGGTTTTGCCAAGAGAGTAGAGAGGGGTGATGCAGTTGCAAGGAAATGATTGTAGTAGGTTAAATCATAAGAGAAAATAGTAACTGACCATGAAATTTAAGCAGAATGTAGAGGGAAGAGAAGATTTAGTGGGGAGGCAGTGAAGAACAATGAAAACTTGGTGGGATCAATTCATTAGATATTTAGGAGCGGTTGAGTATTATTGGAGCCTAGGTTCTACAAGACGGGAACTGAAAAGTAGAATGGAATGTGATGCCATTAATGGTAAATAACATGGTCAAGAATATGCCAATGATATAGAGGCCCTGGGATAGGGTGTAGGACAAAATCACTGGAGCAGAGGCCAAGAATTTAGGAGGAGAGCATTGGAAAATCATCTGTGTGGCTACAGAAATGATCAAGAATTATGATATCAGTAGTGTTGAAGAAAGTGAGTGTAATAGAAGAAAATTTTTCTAAAGAAAGAGGATGGATGGAACATAAAGAGGAATATTGTATGAGATAAGATGCAAAGCTGAATGTTTAAGATTCAAGAAAGAATGGTCTGGAAGTGTCAGTGCAGAGCAGTAGGACATCTATCCTGCCTCCAGGTGCTATGACAAGAGAATTGGAGGAGGGAAAAGAGTCACCCCTTGAAAGTGCTACAGGGAAAATGGTGCTATCAGAGGAGAGCAGATTTCTATGAGCAAGAAGAAGCGGATGTTTGCGGATGAAGCTGAGAATATGTTTGCTGATGATTGACCTAGAGTTTCACGGCGCTCGATGAAAGGGTTTTAGGAGACGGGGAGGTAGGAATAAAGGTCACAAAAGGCAATAGGGATAGAGTCTGGAGCCTGGATGATGAGCAACAATGTGGGAAACATGGACATCTTGTGATGGTCAACCCAACCCGGGCAAAAGGCATAGTGATTAGCCCCAGTGGTCCCAAGGCAGAGGGGTGAAGAGGCTGCTAGCATTGAGGGAAAAGAGGGCTAAAGGGGACCCTTGCCAGAAGGAAGAAGAATTCTGGGGTTCCCATTTGATTCATGCCATTGGAGGCAAGATATCCTGCTGAAGGATGGTCTTCCTCTGAGATTGCAGGCACCTGCTTGGCCCCTGCAGGGCTTGGGTTTTCCTTCAAGCATGGACTCTTTCTGGATTTACGCTTATAGCAGCCTACAAGGGGATGCTTAACAATAGCATATTTGATTCAGTTATAACGAACTATAGAATATCAGACAGAAAGGCATATAGCCAAATAAACTCATTAAAGAAGAAAAGATGATATAGTTGATGGGCATATTGGTCAGTGTGGTGAAAAGGAGTAGAACAATTATAATACAGTAAGTCCCCTACATACAAACCTTCAAGTTGCAAACTTTCAAAGATGTGAATGTGGAGCTTACTAATGAAGACCTGATGAATTGGAGGCCCAGAGAAAGGAAGAAGAGAGACAAGAGGAAGAAGAAGTAACTGAAGAACCGAAGAGATTCACCACGAAGAAAATGGCAAGGGGATTTTCTTTATTTGAGGAGGCACTGTTAGTTTATGAGGCACTGGACCCTAACAGAGAACGGTACACAAAGGTTGCAGCGGTCATTCAGAATGCAATCCAGTGCTACCGTGTGATCTATGATGAGAAAAAATGACCTACTACCCAGACATCACTGGATCGTTTTTTCAAGAGCGTAGATAGAATTGAATCCAGCAAGGAACCAGAACCTGTGCCATCAGCGTCAGACGTGAGTGAAATTGCAGTTTGCCCTCCGTCTCCTATTGCTGACGATCCTTCAGGTTTACCATCTCCCACCTCCTCTCCCTCCTCCAGCCAGTAACTCTTCTTGCCTGTTCACTCGATGCCAGACCCTGTAGGCCAGCTGTTGTACTGTACCACTGTACTTTTCAAGGTACCGTAAGATTAAAAATCTTTTACTTTTTGTATTTGTTTGTTTTGTATGTATTATTTGTGTGAAAAGTATTATAAACCTATTACAGTACAGTACTATATAGCCGATTGTGTTAGTTGGGTACCTAACTACCCAACTTAGGAACGCGCTCTCGGAACAAAATTCGTTCGTATGTAGGGGACTTACTGTAGTTTATTATATCCTGCCAGCTGCCTTGTTTTAGTCATTTGCTTTGCCTTAGTTTTGACACCTGCCTCATTAATTAGCTGTTGTGACTCTGATGATTCTGATATTGAAATAGACCTAAACTTTATGACTAAACCTAAACATTATGTTTTTTTCTTTGGCTGTTATTTAATTGCATACAGAAGTTGGACACTCTCAGGAAAGCTGGAGAGTTTCTAGGATGATGTAGAGAAAAAAAGTGACAAGCACTATTTAGTGATGGAGGAACAAATTACAACATGAAAGCTTTTCTCCTTTTCCTTTTTTTCTGAGGCCTGCAATGTTATCTTTACCATCTTAAATATGATCCTGTATGGCAAAAAGCTTTCTAACACCTTCAAATTATGATTTTGTCAAACTGTCAGAACTGTCAGAACTTGTGTGGATACCTGGAATTCAAACCCCAAAACCTAGCAAATAGTTCCATCATCTGTGTTTAAATGGGACTATAAAAGTCAATGGGACTTTTATAGTCCCTTCCCTGGAAGCAAAATTCATGTTCTTAAAGTTCAGCTTACATTTCATGCTAAAAAATTGCAACAAACACAATGAAGTTTTTTACAACCATATAAAATTGAAAGACCAAAGAGAACAGTATTTCAAAGTGTTTGATATGGTGTTTGATCATAACCTGAGGGAATCAATGTACCTTTAAAAATAAACCCTTGGGGCTCCTCATGCGGCAAATCCAATCATCTGATAATCTCATCACGATTCTGTTGTACACTTACCATGTGCTGTGCTCATCTGAAGGAACTAAACAGGCTCTTGAAAGAGTGGTAGGTAGGAGTAAAACCTATTCCATTTTGAAAAGTCAGTATAAAACATAATACAACACATGAACCATGTATTTTCCAGGTTTCTTTCAGGACATGACTATCATATTAAAAATATATAGTTAGCAGTTGTACATCAAAATAATAATGCCATAAAAATGAGATGAAGAGATTTTCATTTGTTCATGAAGAATTTAGCAGACTACTCTATTAGACTTATTACTTAGATGTTATCAGAAAGCCTGCCCAAACTAGTGTAAGTGAAAATAACAATAATAAAAATAGAAGAATACATTGGCTCCTAGAACTGAGAGATCCAGAAGTAGAATAGCTTCAGGCACAGCTCGATCCAGAAACTTAGTGCTCTTTCTCTCCGTTAACTTCTCAACCAGTCTCCACTGTTATCTTATGCTTATTCTCCCTAACCATAGGTAGGTTTCTCCCAAGATACTTTGGAAGCTAGCTTCTGAGAAATAATGGCCCACATCAACATAAGTGAGTAACACTAAGGAAAAGTGATAGCTTCCCCACCTCTCCCACTCATCCCCGTCATCTACATAGAAATCCCCAAAAGGGCTCTGATTTTACCTGAGTTATAGTCTTAATATTAGACCAATTGCTTTCTCCAGAAGATGAAATATTAATTCATTCAAGGTCACCATAGCCAGGGATGGGCAATAGATTGTGACTAACATCGCTCCAGAATTAAGGGAATGGCAGCGCCCCAAAAGAAATAATACTAGGGAGGAAATGAAAGCAACACACAACCACTACAGGCATCATGGCAAGAAGAAGTGAAGCAACCTAGATATCCAACAGATAAATTAATTATGGTACAGCTAAATAACAAACTCATATGAGTTACTATAATTAGGTTGTCAAAGAATGTCATGTCATGAAGAATATTCACAACGAATGATTCTGTTTAAAAGGTAGTTTACAAAACAGTAAGTATAATAGGATCCTAATTGGATAACATTTTGATGTTACAGATGAAAAACGTATATATTGTGTATCCAGAGAAAAAATACTATAAGGAAATACACTAAAACATTAAATGTGACCATCTTTGGGAGACGAGGTTATAGAGATATTTTATTCTTAGTTTTGAATACTGAAATATTTGCTGAATTCCTATGATGTCACTAGGTTGGATACTGTAGGATACCAATTTAATATTATGAAGGATTCTTCTTTATAGTAAGTTTTCCTATAGAGACTTATTCAAAGGTAAATATCCCTTAGAACAGGAGACATTTTCAGCCATTTCACATCTATGCAACTTTTATTTTGTCTACCACATGCAAAGTGCATGTGAGATAGGAATATGAAGATGATCTAGTTATTTCCACACATGTGAGAGTTTGGAGAGAATGATAGTTTATTTTGTGATGCAATGTAGCTATGGTAAAAATGCAAAAACAATGTGTTATATGAGCAGATTGGAAAGAGGAGTCAGAAGTGCATTAGCTGTAAGTAACAAAAGTCAAACTACCTTGGCTTAAGTGAACAGTAGTTTATTTTTCTTATATAATACGAATTCCAGATATTGTAGTTAGGGATCGGTTCAATAGCTCAGTGCTATTTTGATGATGATGCACTTTTCCCTTGGCCTTTCCCTCAAGCCTAGCTCTTCCAGTTCTCAAGATGATTGTTAGATGTCATTTCCACCTTCACAGCAAAAAGAAGACAAAAGGGAATGGGGTAGAACCAGTTGCATTGATTTCCTTTATCAAGGAAGCAAGCTTTTTCTCAGAAACCTCAGCAAACTGTTGCTTACGTCTTAGGTTAGATCTTTGTTTTTGTATCTTATGTCTTTTGAGCCATTACTGAGACAATTAACTTCACGCAGGTGTGAACTTAAAGTACCCCATTTCAGCGGTGCTATGTCTTTAACACTTTCTATCTGGACATGATTAACATAGGGCATAGGAATCCTATGGAAATCTGCCACTTACTCGTGTACAAGCTGAAACTATGAAGAACAAACAACCTATGAGAACAATTCTTGGCTAATGGGGACAGCAAACAATGGATAAAGATGTGGTGCTTGTCCTCAAGTCACTGTAGTGAAAAAGGGAGAGTAGAAAAGGAAACAGATATTTTTGATCACTTAAGGTGAGTTCTCTGGGGTAGGCTAACCAGGTGCTGTGGACTGAATTGTGTCCTCTCAAAATTCATATGTTGAAGCCCTAACCCTTAATGTGACATTTGGAGATGGTGCCTTTGGTAATTGGAGTTAGATGAGGTCATAAAGGTAGGGCCCTCATGGTGAGATTAGTGGCTTTATAACAAGAGGCAGAGAGAGAGATTGCCCCCTCTCAGCCATGCGAGGACACAGTGAGAAGGTGGCTGTCTGCAAGCCAGGAAGAGAGGCCTCACCAGGAATCGGCTAGCACCTTGAACTTTAAACTTCCTGCCCCCAGAACTGTGAGAAGTAAATGTCTGTTGTTTAAGCCACCCAGCCTGTGGCATTTTGTTATAGCAGCCCAAGCAGACTTATATACCAGGTCTGCTCTGAGAATGCAGAGTAGAAAAAGCTAACCTTATCAGGGACAATTTCCTGGAGGATGGGATACCTGAAATACTTCCTCAAAATTGCATATGTCAAATACAGTTTCCTCTCAAATATGTTTCTATATTCTCTAGTCTTTTCTTCAACACACACACATTATCTTCTAGTTAAGTGACTATGATTGTGTGTTTATCCATCTCCCAACCCCAACTACCCACAAGTTCCTTGAAGCCAGAGTGCCATATTGTTTGTGGTCACCTTTGTATGCTGCTTGCATAACAAAGAGTTACTACTCAAGAAATTATACTTCATTGAATGAATGAAGGCATGAATAAATGATTCAATTAATGATCAAATGAAGCATGGTTTGGAGATAGTCAAAGAAAGGAGAACTTTGATACAGACAAAGGAAACAGCTTAAGGAAGGGCATGAACATAGAATGCGACCTGGTACATGCAGGAAGTGACAGGTAGATCAGAATGTTTAAAGCAGAAATTTGGGGTCTGAGAAACATTTATGGAGGGCTTATTCTGTATTAGGTAATATTCTAAGTTATTTACCATATTAACTCATTTAATGCTCATAACAACCTTTTGAGATAAGCAGTATTATAATCCCATTTTATAGACAAGAAAATTGAGGCACAAAGATGTTGAGAAACGTGCTCAACTTTGCACAAGCAGAGAGTAGTGAAGCTGGAATAAGAAGCCAGTCAGCTTCTAGAGTCCACTCTGTATAGATGAGCCTTGTGAGAGAGGCAGTGACCACACTACTCAGGCCCTGTAAGACCATGCTAAGGAGCTTGGATTTTATTAAGTAGATTATTACTGGAAGCCATTCAGTTGTGAGAGCTACTTGGTCAGCTTTCATTTAAAGAGAGATTCGGGGGTTTAAGGCAGAAGGCACAATACTTCGATTGTGAAATGTTGGAAAGCCAGGAATTGTAAATGAGGAGACAGATTTCAGAAATACTTATGGGGTAAAACTGATAGAGCACTGTGCCCATAGAGTGTGAAGAATATAGAAATAGGATGAGTCAAGGATGATACTTGGAATGATAATTTGGGTGACTGGGTAGATAGTGAGGCAATGAACTAAGACAGGGGGTCCAGGAAGAAAAGGTGGTAAGGGGAATATGATACATTTAGATTTGCCTGTGTTAATTTTGAGGTGCCCTGGGGCATTCACTTGCAGATATCTGAAAAAGTAGTTGAATATAGAAGGTTGAGATTCAGAGAAGAGGTCTCTGCTAGATTTAAAAAGTTGGGAGTCATCAGCATGTAGGTGGTAGTTGAAACATGAGAGCAATGAGATTGTTATTGTCAAATTTATGTGCATGAATATTACCTGTCAGTGCACACACAATTTTGGAAGCCCAATTATTAAAAGCCTTCCACTGGGGCCTGCTCAGTTAGCTGCATCTGCAAAATATATTATAAGATGACAAAGTAGCCGTATTGGTTTTAGTCTCTAAATGTGTCCCTAAAGACCTCTACAGGAAATAAGTAACAGAGTCTGCCTTTCTACATGCCCCTAGAAAAGCAAAAATAGAATGAAAAAGAAATAAAACAACAATCTCTTCCCATCTGCCAAACATAAAGGATGCCCAGATAGAAGTTGAAATCTGACGGCTTTTCAGTACTCTATTGCACGAATTTTTTCTTCCATGTATGAATATAGGTTGCCTCAGTTTGTCTCAAATCTTTATCTTTGGTTGTCTTTTATAAAAGCTTTATATGTGGCATTTAGAGAGGGCCTTGAAGAATTTCTTACAAGAGCAGACTTAATTAATGTTGCCAGTTGCATGGGACTTTCTAAGCCCCAGGCAATGAAGATGAATATACTAAATAGGAGGTTGGCCTGTCTTCATCCTTTCAAGCTTAACCGCTCTTGATCCCAGCTCAGGACATTGTTGAATTTGGGTAAAAACCGAGTAACGTTTAAAGCCTTCACCACCCTTCCATGACTCACTTCTTTTTCAGCCATTTTTGAAATTAAGTGTTCCATTCAATTATTGGGTTTTATGCTCTGAACAAGATGTGTACTTACAGAGAACAGGGCACAAGACCTGGTAAGGAGAATGTTTCGGAGTAAAAAAAACATGGGGGTTTGAAATCAAGAGATGTGTTTAAGCCCAATGTGATGCTGATTTGCATGTGATTTTGAGTAAGCCATTTAACTATTTAGGCTCTCTGTATTGTCCTCAGTAAACCATGAAGAGTGCAACACTCCAGCCTATTATACTGCAGAATCTGTTAGCTATTGCTACATAGCAATCCATCCCCAAACTCAGGGGGTTAAAAGAACAATTATTTATTATTATAGTTCCTGTAGTTGCAAGGCAACTGAGAACTCCTTAGGTTTGGCTTGGTTGGGAGAGCTTTGTGGGTCAGTTCTGCTCCATATGTCCCTCAGCTATCTTCTGAAACCAACAGACTAGTCCAGGAATGTCCTCCTCATGGTGGTAGCTGAAGCACAAGAGCACAAGCAGAAACTCGCAAGACCTCCTGAGGTCTAGGCACAGATTAGGCATGTATTCACTCCAGCCTCATTCTATTGGCCAGAGCAAGTCACATGGCCTAAGTCAGAGCCACTCCAGAGTCACATGGCAAAGTGCATACAGACCAGCATGCATACCAGGAGGGGTGGAGAATTAGGACCAGTCATGCAATCTACCATATTTAGGATAGCAGTTAAAATATAAAAGTACTTTGCTAAGTTTGAAGAGCTGTTTGAATATTATATATTACAATTAATCAAATTTCAAAGGAGTATAATTAATTAAATTTGTATACTTATCTTTTACCCAAACTTTCAACAAACAAAAAGTTCTAATTTTTAAGATCTACGCTGTTAATATAAATCAATGGAACAAGATAGAAAGCCCAGAGATAAACCCACGCACCTATGGTCAACTAATCTATGAAAAAGGAGGCAAGGATATACAATGGAGAAAAGACAGCCTCTTCAATAAGTGATGCTGGGAAAACTGGACAGCCACATGTAAAAGAATGAAATTAGAACACTCCCTAACACCATACACAAAAATAAACTCAAAATGGATTAAAGACCTAAATGTAAGACCGGACACTATAAAACTCTTAGAGGAAAACATAGGAAGAACACTCTTTGACATAAATCACAGCAAGATCTTTTTGGATCCACCTCCTAGAGTAATGGAAATAAAAACAAAAATAAACAAATGGGACCTATTGAAACTTAAAAGCTCTTGCACAGCAAAGGAAACCATAAACAAGACGAAAAGACAACCCTCAAAATGGGAGAAAATATTTGCAAATGAATCAACAGACAAAGGATTAATCTCCTAAATATATAAACAGCTCATGCAGCTCAATATTAAAAAAACAAAAACCCAATCCAAAAATGAGCATAAGACCTAAATAGACATTTCTCCAAAGAAGACATACAGATGGCCAAGAAGCACATGAAAAAATGCTCAACATCACTAATTATTAGATAAATGCAAATCAGAACTACAATGAGGTATCACCTCACACCAGTTAGAATGGGCATCATCAGAAAATCTACAAACAACAAATGCTGGAGAGGGTGTGGAGAAAAGGGAACCCTCTTGCACTGTTGGTGGGAATGTAAATTGTTAACAGCCACTATGGAGAACAGTATGGAGGTTCCTTAAAAAACTAAAAATAGAATTACCATATGACCCAGCAATCCCACTACTGGGCATAAACCCAGAGAAAACCATAATTCAAAAAGACACATGCAAAAAAAAAAAAAAGACACATGCACCCCAATGTTCATTGCAGCACTGTTTACAATTGCCAGGTCATGGAAGCAACCTAAATGCCCATCGACAGATGAATGGATAAAGAAGATGTGGCACATATATACAATGGAATATTACTCAGCCACAAAAAGGAATGAAATTGGGTCATTTGTAGAGACGTGGATGGATCTAGAGACTGTCATACAGAATGAAGTAAGTCAGAAAGAGAAAAACAAATACCGTACATTAACGCATATATGTGGAACCTAGAAAAATGGTACAGATGAACCGGTTTGCAGGGCAGAAATTGAGACACAGATGTAGAGAACAAACGTATGGACACCAAGGGGGAAAGCGGGGGAGCAGGGGCAGTGGTGGGATGAATTGGGATATGGGGATTGACATGTATACACTGATGTGTATAAAATAGATGACTAATAAGAACCTGCTGTATAAAAAAATAAATAAAATATAATTCAAAAAAAAATAAGATCTACGCTGTTTAATTATCTGCTCTGTTTCAGAAGCAGAATAAGTATTCTTTCATCATCATCATAACACCTCTAATTTATATTTTAAAAACAAAACCAAAAATTCTTGATATTAAAACAGAAAGTTTTGTGGTTTTTAGTAGGCAAATACAAGGTTGCCAAGGGATGTACAAAGGCAATCGCAAAATCTCTTGAGTCTGTTAGTAAATTACCTACCTGACACCTGCTGCTGATGAAATATCACCTTTCTTATTTTTTCCACATTTTAAAGAAGAGGAACATTGATACTTTTTCCCCCCGCTCTAATCAGAGATGTGACAGGTGAAATTCTTTCCACTTTGGCATCCCTACATCATTCCAGAAACAGGCACTTTTACCTGGGTGAGCCTGATTAAGCACCGCTCAGAAACTAGCTTTAATTTGTAAGCAGAGTTCTCTGTGCACAAAGCACTTGTGAAAAGATAAGGTATCACAGACAGAAACAGGCTGGGCATTTGTAAAGATAGCTGGAAAGAGTTTAAGTAGCATTCAGATTTCTTATCAGCTTGCTTATAAAGGTTCATTGTTAATTAAATGCATATTTTTTTAAATTAAAGAAACAAATAATGATCCAATTAGAAAATTTCTTTACTTTGGATTTTTTATTTTTTCATTTCCTGAGGCTAAGGTGTGGATATGGGCAGTTTAACCACCCGCATAACCAACCAGTTTTATTTGAGGGTGGCCTTGGAAACCAGCCAGATTGCATTGTTATCCTTCTGTCAATTACAAATGTGCCAGACACCCAAAGCATTGGGAAGTGCAATTATTAGAAGCTACCCAAGAGAATATGCCCAATGTCATCCCTGACTTGCCAGGCGACCTTTAGGAAATCAGATGTGTAAAAGAGGGATGATAAATTGTTCTCTAGGCCAGTCATGCAAATGAGTAGAAGCCCCAAAGATGGAAAGAAATTAGGGCAAGGAGAATTCCAAAGAAACCAATTTTTGTTCATAAAAGAAATGTCTTCTAATACAAAGAGAACGTAATCCAAATAATGGCTAAAGTCCTTCCCCAGATATTGGTCATAATTTACCACCCTATCCCTAGTCATGTGTGTTAATCCCAAATACCTTCCTCCTGCCCAAAACCCATGTCTTTAACACCTGTTCTTTCATTTGTTGGTGAAGCACTAATGGCTTCATAAAATAAGTTCTGAAATTCCTGATCCCAGTGCCAGAAAAATATTCGTTTTCCTTTGGATGTAGGGCTGTGGGGCTCAGAGTGAGAGCAGAAATGAGAACGCAGGGCTTCCCTGGTGGCGCAGTGGTTGAGGGTCTGCCTGCCAATGCAGGGGACACGGGTTCGAGCCCTGGTCTGGGAGGATCCCACATGCCGCGGAGCAACTAGGCCCGTGAGCCACAACTACTGAGCCTGCGCGTCTGGAGCCTGTGCTCTGCAACAGGAGAGGCTGCGACAGTGAGAGGCCCGCGCACCGCGATGAAGACTGGCCCCCGCTTGCCACGACTGGAGAAGGCCCTCACATAGAAACGAAGACCCAACACAGCCAAAAAAATAAAGTAAATAAATAAATAAATAAGTCAGGAGCTCTTAAAAAAGAAAAAAAAAAAAGAAAGAAAATGAGTTTAAAAAAAAAAAAAAGAAATGAGAATGCAGATAATCCATTATACTATGTCTCTGTGGTGATAACACGCCTCTGATCTGATTGGGGTCCTCCGCTGAGGGGACTATATTGTCAGAGCACGTATTTAAAAGGGGAATTTTTCTTCATCGCCAAAGGATTTACCTTTTCAGAGTGTGTGCCTATTCAGAGATACCTATTCAGAGATGCTTTTAGTTATCAAAAGGGTCGAGTGAGAAGAAAGCCAACATGAACTGAGCACTGCCTACGTACTGACCACTTTCTTTGGAGCCTTACATATGTATCAATTGATGAACAACAAAACGACTTTGTAATAACATTTAAATACAAAGTGAAAGGCGTTGACTGTAAATCTGTACCACGGACAGAGCCAATCTGGGCATTGTACATTGTTCTCAAAGGATCTTGATAACTTAAAAAAAAAGTTATGTAAAATACTGGGCATTACAACAAGACATTATCTTAGAATCCCATGTGTCATTCATGTTTTCAGACCTTCATCCTTCAGGTAATGTATACTGAAGCACTACGGTTCAATTCTGAAACTAACCCACTTGGAGTTAGCATCAGGCTACCACAGGTTAAAGGGCATGGTCCCCAATAAGACTGTCCTCATTTAGATGCCAGCAGTGATTTTGAGGGTCCCCAGGCCACCTGTACTTCTGATCAACCGGTTACAAAACTAGGAATTTCCTATGATCCCTCCCCATGTTCAATAATTCATTCATAGGACTCACAGGACTCAGGAAAGTGCTGTGCTTACAGTTAAAGTTTTAGTATAAAGGATGTAAATTAGGATCAGCCAACTGAAGAGACACATAGGGTGATGTCGAGGAGGATCCCAAATGCAGAGCTTCCATGCCTTCTCCCCATGGAATCAGGGCATGTCACTCCCTTAGCACACCGACATGTTCATCGCCAAGAAGCTCCACTAAGCTCTGGTGTCCAGACTTTTTAGTGGAGTTTCATTTACATAAACAGTATTGATGGAATCATTGGCTATGCGCCTGAACTCAATCTCCAGCCCCCGATTTCCACCCCTATGTGGAGGCTGGGCTGGCTCAAAGCCCGCATCCTGTAAGCAAAGGCTGATCTTTCTGATGACCGCCCCCCAATCCTGACTCATCTCTTTAGCATCAACTGAGGTGTGATCCAAGGGGCTCATGAATAACAGAGACACTTATTGTTTGGGAAATTCAAGGATTTATAGCCTTTTCTCCAAGTAACCAAGGACAAAGGGCAGTCAAATTCTTTATTAAGCAACAATTAATGTACACATAAATTTATACATATAAACATATGTAAATCTGTACGTGTGTGTATCTCCTTTAATATCTATACATAAAATTAGGTCCTATTAGCAAATTATCAGGAAAAATAAAGAAGAAAGCAGTAGAGTCACCAAAAGAGAATTAACCGCAATTAACAAACAGATAAAAATCACAATAATATTTCTATCAGCTGAAACAAATGTTAGGTGGTGTTCCAACAGTCTTACTCCATTTCAAGTTTAGTGATTTGCTAGAAGGACCCAGATTAGCACTGTGACTGATAAAAAAAAATAGCCTGTAAAATAACAAGTTTTAAATGACAAGGGTTTCAGGCAGGTAGAAGCCAAAGCCTGAAGACAGTGAGCTCAACCCAAATGATTAAAATAAAGACAGAAACTGTCCTATCACTTAGAAAACATACCTGAGGGCTTTTATAATTGGAGTACCATAACTATTCAGCCTTCCTTTCTGTCTGTCTGTCTTGTTAAACCCATCTCGCATTATTTTATGCTTATTCCTTATGAATACTAGCATCACCTGGTCAAAGGCCACACCCCTCACATTTCCTAGTACTTACCGTACTGTACTGCAGAATCTCTTTCTTTCAGTTACCCTCACTGAGCTTCCTGAGATGGGGACATTATCCATAAATGTTTAATTCTCCTGCACATATTACAGAGCTTGACACATAGCAGATACATAGTAAGTATATATTAATGAATGATGATGCTCTAAGAAACTGGTCTGGACTGTCCCTCTGACCTGACTGGAACTCTACCAGAAGTCATATTCTCAGAGACTGTAGGAATGAGAGGAGATTTCCTTTTCATTTTACAAGGATTCATCCTCTCAAAATTAACCTTCTCCCAAGTTGAGTGGTGATCTGAACGCGTGGTGAGAACTTCACGTAATTCACTTCTTTCTAGCCTAAAAATTAGCACTTTTAAATTCTAAAGTCTGCCAGGCACTTTTCCATGTGCTAACAATACTGATAGAATTAATTAATTAATTAATATTGATAGTGAACTAAAGAGACAGAAATCACTGTCCTCGCGGATCTGTTCCTCTAGAAACAAAAGAAACAACATGATGTTCTTGCAACCTGCTAATCCTTCTCTCTGCCTTAGTCTCTCCCTCTCCCTCTGTTTTTATCATAGTTAAAATCCCCGATACGTGGGATAACTTTGCGTCTGCTAACTGTTCTCAATATCTGGAACTTGTACATTTTAAAAGTAGAGAAATACTCATCATCAGAAGAGAAAATATAGAGTAACCTTTGTTTAAATCTCCACAAAAGCCTCAGGTTTTAATGCAGTATAAAAGCCGCTGATGTAATGCTTATTTGATTTGCTTAGCAGGAGCACAACATGGAAATTCCTTGAGCAGGGAAAACAGCTGGTTTGCCAAATCTGCACATTTGGCTGTACAACTGGCTCTATTGGTAGCTCCAGGCTAGCGATATTTTTTCCTGACAATTTACATGCTGCTCCAGCCCAAGGTGTCTGAAATGAAGTCTTTGCATACACATAGAAAAGAACTTGGCTCCAGACCCTGGTTGGAACTCTGCTTTGAAAAGGAAATTCACACTGATCAATGGTAATGTGATAAGGCTGTGCCTTTTCAGCACAGATTTGTATGCAAGGCCTATTGTTTTATCTGGTTTTATGTAAAATATAATGTCAATAATCCGTATTGTCTGCATTAATACCATTATTCACATTGCAGTATCATGCACACCTTAGCCACTTTGCAATCCAGAACCCCACACGCACGTTAAAACAGAGGTAACTGTGGAGGAACACGGTTGCATACAAATTGTACTGTGCTGGCAGGGAGTCCATTCTCTGCTCCTCTCAGACAAAGGTTTTTAATTCCTCAGGTTTTGTTTTGCTTTGGTTTGGTTTTTTAGAAGGAAAAAACCAACAGGTCATTTTCTTGGATCTCCAAATTTCCAACTGCTTGAAAGGCAGATTTCATCAAACTAATTAAAATTTCTTTGTGGCTAATCACTTTGGGGACTCAGTTAACTTATGGAGAATACTTAAACAGAATTTTCATTTTATCTGACTTCACTCTAAACTGGAATTAAATAGGCATATTTGAAACCAAATATAAGAATGATATATGCTGTCACAGGGCTTACATTTCATTTTGTTAACAATTGATTTTCCATATTATCCTTAGGTCCCAGGGTACAATGTGTAAACACATCACAGCAAGATATAAAATGAGCTAGAAAAATAATTGAATTTTATAGAAATTCTCTAGGGTGGTAAAAGTCTCTGGCATCTATTAAAATTCGGAGATTGTAAAAGCAATCAGAATCATTACAACAGTCTTTAAATTGGGAGAATAACAAATTGTATTGTGAGAAACTCTGATACAAAAATTGTTTTCATTTTAAAAAATTTGAAACAACCATAGATTTACAGGAAAAAAAATGCAGGTACATTAAAAGAGAACCTTTTTCTGAACCATTTGAGAGTAAATGCAGACCCTGTCCCCCAGAATCCTATAAACAAAGACATTCCCCTACCTCATTAGAATACAACCAGCAAAAGCAGAAAATTAGAATCGTTTCATTAACTGGCATCTAATCCTCAGATCCCATTCAGATTTCACCAATTGTCCCAATTATGTTCTTTGCAGTTAGAGGATCCAGTTCGGAATCATTTGGGTGATTGAGCAAGCCACATTTGGGTGTAGAGCAATCCCTCTGTCTTTGCTTGAATTCATGACCTTGACACTTGAAGATCATAGGCCAGTTATTTGATAGACTGTCCGTCAATCTGAGGATGTGTGAAGGCTCGTCATGATTAGATTTAGGTAATGCATCCTTAGCAGGAATATCACTGGAGTGCTGCTATGTTCTTCTCCCTGCATCCTTACATAGCTTGTGATTTCTATTTCTCTCATTCTGTTTGTTCATTTGATCCTTCTTTTAAGATGGTGTATTCTATACTTCTCCAATGTAAAGTTACACTTTTTTTCTTTGTAATTAATGATTATTTTATTGAGAAATACTTAGAAATTTTGTAAATAGCCCATTCCTTATAAAACTTTCAATTAACTAATTTATTATATCTGTATAATGAACTCAGTTTTCTATTGTATTCTATGGTTTACAATCTGTTGTTAGGTTTATTTTGATGCCTAACTGTCTCATTTTGCCAGTGAGAATTCCTTATAGCTGGCTTCTGCACCCTCTTGAAATGTTTCCACCATTTTTATTTATTTATTTATTTATTTATTTTGGCTGCCCTGGGTCTTCATTGCTGTGCGCAGGCTTTCTCTAGTTGCGGCGAGCGGAAGCTACTCTTCGTTGCAGTGCGCGGGCTTCTCATTGCGGTGGCTTCTCTTGTTGCAGAGCACGGGCTCTAGGCACGTGGGCTTCAGTAGTTGTGGCTCGTGGGCTCTAGAGCGCAGGCTCAGTAGTTGTGGCTCACGGGCTTAGTTGCTCTGCAGCATGTGGGATCTTCCCGGACCAGGGATCGAACCCGTGTCCCCTGCATTGGCAGGCAGCTTCTTAACCGCTGCGCCACCAGGGAAGTCCCTGCCACCGTTTTTTGAGTGTGTCCATGTTTTCTGGCATAACAGGATATTCCAGGATCACATTGTACTTTCTTTTCCTCCTTCAGTCCTGGAATTATCCATTTCTCCAAGGAGCTCAAGAATGATATTTAAAAGCCAAGATTTGGGTGCTCTTTGCTATTGGTGTGTCACTGTAAATATGTATACACACATATATACAAAGTACATTCACATATGCATCTATATTCTTTTACATATCCATCATATGCATGTTGAAAACCATGAGTTCATAGCAATACTGTCAATTTCAATCTAAAACTATATATTTCAATGTAATTCTCTTCCTTATTTGTGTCACCCTTCCTCTGACAGTGAGAAACCTGGCTCCTGTTAGTTTTATATACTTATTTGATCGTTCCTTCTGTATCTAATATCCTGTCTTGGCCAGCATCCTCTTCCTCACACGAATCCCCTCCTCAACCCACTTGGACTGAGAAACCTTATACTTGGCACCCCTTTATGTGAATACCCTCATCATGCAACTGGGACCTAAGATCCCCACCAGGCCGCTTTTCTGCATTTGATGCCTTTCTTATCCCAGTCAGGCTCCAACATGCGCTACAGAGTAGCCCTCCTACGTAGACATCAAGTTTGCCTTGATACCCTCCACTGTGGTCCCCTCCCACTTACAGTGAACATACTTACTCTGTTCTACTCTATCAAAGTCTTTAAGATTGAATTGTTCTAGAAGAGAAAGCAAGAAAAGGGGCGGAAAGGAGAGAAATAGAAAAAGAAACAGAAAGGGAAAACAGAAAAGAAAAAGCTAAGACATCTTGTAAAGTTCCAACTTATCTCCATTGTTACGCATTTTCAATATACAATACAATATCATATTGTATTCACACACCAAACTTGTCACGTATAAAACTTCTATAACCTCAGATGTTTCCCTATGTTCCTATAAAAATCTAATATGTGTTTTTCCTGAACTTGTGGCATTAATGAATGTTTAGCTTACTCACATTGCTCTTATTTTGCCAGCTCAGTGTCAAGAAGTCATTCAGATGGTAGAGATCAAGGTGCATTTTAATAATAAATCATGAAAATATATTGAAGGGCACCAGAGTAAAACTAAGCAATTATACAGAGACATCAATTTCCACAGTTCGTGTTGATACCTATCTTACAAATATTAGGAAACAAGTCTTCATTTTCCAGCATTGGTTTGTAGTCACATGTAAAAATAATTTAAAAAAAAATAGTAATAATAATAAGGGATAAACAGATATAACCATGATTTACAGCAATCTGACTTATTTTTAATGTACACTAGCATGTTATAAAGCAATTTATCATGTCAAACAAAGCTATAATGTTATGGAATGGGTCATTTAGTATATTATATTATGGCATTTTCTTATTAGAGCTTTGAAACTATTAACATACCTTCTCAGAAAGCACTTTTAATTTTTGAAAGAAACTTTGTTTTCTTTTTTTGGAATTTTCAGTGAAGTAAATCTATTTCAATATTTAATCACTGTCTAAAGTTAGCAGGTACAGAAAATTTACGATCTTATCTCAACTCTTTATATTTACAAAGTGTTTTTTTTTCCCTTCCTCATGAGTGCCCAGGCTGAACAAAAAAGACAATAAAATAGCTAAGCGAAGAGGTGCTCTCTTCTATTTAATTTTTCCTAGAGTGTTGGATTATTTAGGGGGAAATTAGATTCTAATGTGATTAGTGTCAAGTTCATACCACCTTAAAAAGTGTTTCTTTTATAAATTTTAACTATTCTTCACAAGTCAAGTTCTTTGATTTGTGATTTTATTTTACTGGTTTAGAAACCCTTACTAAACATGTAATTGGAAGACAAAAGCTTGAATGCCTAAGCCTTTTTACTACAGTAATGTTTTCATTTCAATTTAAACTAAGGCTCACACACAAAAATATCTCTATCTTTCATAAACAAGGGGAAATAATTACCTAGGATAAGTCTATTGAAAATGTGTTCATAGAACTAAAATACTGATTAGTTTGTCCTCCTTCTCAATCTGTGTCTGGGAAGTTTAAAGGTTTACCCCAGTCATTGACAGCATTCAATCATCTCTCGCCCTCTGCTGTCCCCTTGGTTAATTTTGGATTTATTAGCCATCTTATCATATCCCCCAATAGACCAGAATGTCACTGATGAAGTGATAAAATGACATTGGGAAATGTCAATGTTTCTCTTTAACCTGTGAAACAGTAGAGTCTGTATCTGTGTATATGTTTCCTATAGAGTTTTTGTTATTGTTCCACTTGAAGGGCGTCATTTTAAAATTAAAGACTTATGGACTTCCCTGATGGTCCAGTGGTTAAGAATCCATTTTGCAATGCAGAGGACAACCGGTGTGATTCCTGGTTGGTGGAACTAAGATCCCCACATGTCACGGAGCAACTAAGCCCCCGCGCCGCAACTACTGAGCCCACAAGCCGCAACCACTGAGCCTGCAAGCCACAACTACAGAGCCTACATGCTGCAAATATAGAGCCTGTGTGTTCTGGAGCCCATGTGCCATAACTACAGAGCCCACACGCTCTGGAGTATGTGTGCCACAACTAGAGAGAAGCCCATGCGCTGCAAAGAAAGATCCCGCGTGCCGCTACTAAAACCCAACGCAGCCAAAAATAAATAAATAAAATAAATAAAATTTTTTCTTTAGTTAAGAAAAAAAAGTCTCTGGAATTCCACTGCAGGGGGCATGGGTTCAATCCCCAGTTGGGGAACTACGATCCCGAATGCTGTGCAGTGAGGCCAAAAAAAAAACCCAAATCAAATCAAATCTTCCAGTCTTCTAAACTCATGCAGAAATTTTAGCCACACCACAGATTTCATTTGTGTTTGTATTGTTGGTAGTGTTGGTACACAAAAAAATAAAATACTGTCTGAGAAAGTGTTTTGTAAAACAATAGGGCTTTGCTAATCTACAGAAGTGGGTGAGGATTTGAGGTGAGTAAGATTGTGGTGTTCTACATTTGGTGGACTTAAACTGTTATCACTCCCTGCTGGAACATCCCTGGTCCTGATGCTCCTAGGTTCCCCGCTACCTTCCCCTCTTCCCATTTCACTGCTCTCTCTCAGGACCTTTGAGGA
Source organism: Balaenoptera musculus (assembly GCF_009873245.2). Lineage (NCBI taxonomy): Eukaryota > Metazoa > Chordata > Mammalia > Artiodactyla > Balaenopteridae > Balaenoptera > Balaenoptera musculus. The sequence continues at coordinate 88,402,628 of NC_045795.1, forward strand.
GTTGAATTTATTTTCCATCTTTCTTATTTCTTCCATCAAGCACTTGTTGAAATTTACTGGTACCATGACTCATTTTCTTGGAACTCTCTTTTCTAAAGCTACAGTCAGGTGTTCCCTGACTGTAGGGATGGTGTGTTAATGGGTGTTAATGGATGAATGGATGCTACTCTATTAATGGAATAAGGTGCAAAGTGAGTCTCCTTAAATGTAAGGAGGGACAGTGATAGTGGGCATTACTGAAGGCCAGGTGGACCAGAAGGCCAGCACTTATAGAAGGAGATACTTCTGTAGGCTCAACTACTCTACTAGCAATGAAAGCCAGACCAAGTAGAAAATACTTTTTTTTTACATAAAAACTAACAGCTTTCTTTCTATCTACTATAATAAAATACATGTAACATAAACTTACTATCTTAGCCATTTTACATGTACAGTTCAGTGGTATTAAGTACGTTCTGTTTGTGTAACATCACCACCATCCATCTTCAGAACTCTTTCAACTGAAACTCAAAACTAACAGCTTACTTGTTCAACAGAACCGGTGGTTTGTGCTCCCAGCTGAGGCAGTAGAGCCAGAGTTCAAGTCCTGGCTCCCACCTTTCGCCAACTGCTTTGAACAACTTACTTAATCCTTTGTCTCTCAATTTCAACACCCACAGACAGAGAATCAACAAATAGGAAGAGGAAGTGTAGGGTAATGTCAGGAAATATTATTTTTAATGGTCAACATGTATTTGTTTAACAAAATAAGGGAGGGCATGGGGAAAACACTGAAGCAGGACTGCCTAGATCCAAATCCTGGTCCATCCACTACAACATGTAAGGTGTTAGCAAAGTTACTTACCTCCTCAGTGTTTGTTTCTTCATTCTTCATCAGTAGCTAGGATTATCACAACACCTACTCCATAAGTTTACTGGAAGATTAAGGAAATACCATAAAGAACATTTGAGCATCGTCTGCCCCGTTCTAGGAGCTCAATAAACATTAGCTAAGACAATAGAAACACCTATATTCAAATAATAGTATCTATATACGACAGTAATCAATGTACTTAAATCTATATAACAAGGCTTCCCTGGTGGTGCAGTGTTTGAGATCTGCCTGCCAATGCAGGGGACACGGGTTTTGAACCCTGGTCCGGGAAAGATCCCACATGCTGCGGAGCAACTAAGCCCGTGTGCCACAACTACTGAGCCTGAGCTCTAGAGCCTGTGAGCCACAGCAGCTGAAGCCCACAGGCCACAACTACAGAAGCCTGCGCGCCTAGATCCCATGCTCTGCAGCAAGAGAAGCCACCACAATGAGAAGACTGTGCACCGCAACAAAGAGTAATCCCCGCTCGCCACGAGTAAGCCCGCACACAGCACAGCCAAAAATAAAATAAATAAATTTTAAAAATCCATATAACAGAATAATAATAAATATTTCTACTTAATGCATTACATATTGTCTTTTAGCTCATACTTTTTACTTTTTAAAATTTTTCTAAAGCAAAGATGAATCAAATATATAACTCTTTAATGTAAAAGGCATTTACAACAAGATCAATATTGATGAGGAAAAATACAGGTGAATTTGTTCAAAATGCATTAATTTCAGAACTGGTTCTGAAAGGGCTAATTGTTAAGTCTTTTTATACATATGTTGTGTTCACAGGTGGTAGATGTGGCTTTAATCAAAAAGGACCACATGCAAAGCATTATGGATTCTCTGCCAGAATGAGTTTGTATGGCCATAGTAATAGCTGAAGCATTAAATTCAGTTAAAGTATTTCAACAAGGAGGCCATTAAACCGAGGTTGCTCTAATGCCTCAGTAGCCTATGTAAGCAAACCAAACCTAAGCCAGAGTCAGTGCACATGAATCTTAGAAACGAAACTTAAGAACAACCAATCACAAACAGCCAACCGGGATTCCCAAATAAGGCAACCACTTAAGCTATAAGCAATTAAATAATTGCAGCGTCTTCTCTAGAAAAACCGTGTCCCCAGGGACTTCCTTGTGGTCCAGTGGTTAAGACTCCTCGCTCCCTATGCAGGGGGCCTGGGTTTTGATCCCTGGTCGGGAACTAGATCCCACCTGACTCAGCGAAGATCCCTCATTCAGCAACGGATGATCCCGCGTCAGAGAAATAAATAAATAAATATTTTAAAAACAAAAACAAAAACAAAAACCCGTGTCCCCAGAATTGAAGCATTAAATACCTTGCCCAAGGGTTGCCATGATACAAAATCAACAGTCTGTCTCCAGAGCATTCTTCTGCTATTATTACTTGTCTATATTAAAGTTGGGGGATTTTGAGAAAAGACACTTCTTATTATCCTTAGGATTGTTCCTCTTACTTCTTATAGCTGGGCACACTATACCTTCAAGAGTTTTGTGCGCGTGTTTGCATGAGTAAAACAGCTTGAAACAGTTAAGGCTGTCTGTTTGCCATTCGGTGGTATGCGAAATCAGCTGGCTATCTTGGTCTAGTAGCTGAGACCAGGTGCTCATATTACAAATAAATAGTGCCACAGATTTAAATGGCATTTAAGTTAGCAGGCAGTAGGAAGAAAGGAAGAAAGATGGGCACACTATAAATTGAACATATTCACCCTTAGCAGAGGTCGCTGTTTTCTGGAGTTATGGGTTAGTGGAATAAGGCTGCTATTCTTTTTGATGTAGGAGAGATTGCCTCTGTCTTTTTCTTTTTTAAAGTCTTTACCTTTAAGAGCATCTTTAGTTTGCCTCAAAATTGAGAGGGAGGTACAGCGATTCCCTATACCACTATCCCCACACATGCATAGCCTCCTCCATTGTCAACATCACTCACCAGAATGGTACAGTTTTTACCAAGGGTGAACCTACATGGACACATCATGGTCAATCAAAGTCCATAGATTACTTTAGGGTTACTCTTGATGTTTATATTCTATGGATTTGGACAAATTTATAATGACATATATCCATTATTATAATGTAATACAGAGTATGTCCACTGCCCCAAAAATCAGTGCTCTGCCTATTCACCTCTCTCCTCCCCAGCCCCCCGCTCCTGGCAGCAACTGATCATTTTATTGTCTCCATAGTTTTGCCTTTTCCAGAATGTCCTATAGGTTGAAATCGTACATGCAGCCTTTCAGATTGCTTTCTTTTACTTAGTAATATGTATTTTAAAGTCCCTCCATGTCCTTTCATGGCTTATAGCTCATTTCTTTTTAGGGCTGAATAATATTCCAGAGTCTGGATGTACCACAGTTTATTTTTCCATTTACCTACTGAAGAACATCATGGTTGTTTCCAAGCTTTGGCAGTTATGAAAAAGGTGATGTAAATATTCATGTGCAGGTTTTGGATGGACATAAGTTTTTAACTCCTTTTGAGTAAATACTAAGGATTTTGATGCTGGATCGTATGGTAAGAGTATGTTTAGTTTTGTAAGAAACATCCAAACTGTCTTCTGATCTCTGTCTTTCTTAATGTATTTGTAATTGTACAAAAACATGCGAAACAACTCAGCCAAAAAATGAACAACCTGGACTAGAAAATGGACAGAGAATCTGAATAGACATTTTTTCCAAAGAAGATATGAAGATGGCCAAAAGGTATATGAAA